>NC_135497.1:30839166-32189588 GCF_052857255.1 Amblyomma americanum | reverse complement strand
ATGCACAGAAGCAAAAATAAACAACTAATTTCATTTGGTATGTTAAGTCTAGTGCCAAAATTGCAAAAAAAAATTGGTGAAAGTAAATTTAAATAGCGCATGGTTTGACTCAATTAGCCCAGCACCAACTTTAAATTATTAAGTGCAAAACCTCCCTCAGGATCATCCTCAATCTCTTCTATGCTTATGGCATGTAAGATTCAGATATAACCTAACCTGTCCTGTTTTTCTGTTTGTATGCTACACGTAGACAGTGTGAAGGGCATAACCAACTATGATACCTTGATGTCCAATTCTTTTTTGCAGCTCTCGAGCTCTGTAGCCAATTGTCTATTCTTCTTGCTCCACGTCTTCCCTGTAAACATGGTGGAGGACCACAATAAAACCAAGTGCAGATGCCAAAAACAATCTGCCATTGGGTGGCAGCACAGACATACCAAGGTGGACCCATTCCTTCATTCATGCAAAGCTGTCAGTCAAGTGACATATCTCAACCACACTGCCTTTCATTCATTGCATTTTCTCCCCGCCCTTCTTCTCAATCACAGAACTAGTGAAAAATAAAGAAGGTTGTCCAAAAGGAAGCTCACTAATAGACACCATGTGAGCATATGCATCCTTCAGCTTCTTCTTAGTGCAGTCCATCAAGGTTGGAAGCAGCTGCAATGAAACAGTAAACTTTATGTTCTGCTACAATGCATGCCCTAAAAATGCCACCACATCGTTTATGACACAGGTACACTATAAGCAAGGCTGTAAGTGCCACTTGCACAATCGTGTAACACCAAATTAGAGAAGACATCCTGTACAAATGAAAAATTTAAAATACCTAGGTCATTTTTATTTGAAGAAGGCCATCAAGCAATGAAGCAAAGGATATGAGAAGCTAGAAAAATAAAAGGCATAAATTTTAAAAGGCAATTCCTTCTGATGAGCTGATTTTCATAGGACCGTTCATCCAATAAAGAATGATATATGAATGAGATGTTGCCACTCCAACTCTTGGCGTGAGGCTGGACAACATTTGTAAGGAGTGAGTAAAGGTCTTCAAGGGGTACTCGATAAAAATGCCAATCAGGTTTTGCTCTATCTCAACTATTAGTAAAACTGATTTATATTCATATAGTGTAGCCAGTTATTCATCATCCTGGTAGCACCAATGAAGGCCAAGATTAAAAAACAAGCACAGTATTCGTCCAGCAAAGAATAAACAAATGACTAGAAATGTGCAAGGGCTACGTACAGTGTTTATTTTTCTCAGTTCCTTGATTTCTTCTGAGAGTGCTGTATTTACTTTGTAGCCTTGCCAAAGGGGTGAAAAGAAGGGATACCATGTAAATGAACATCGCCACTCAGCAGGTCATAGCTGTCTCTTCAAGCAAAATTCTAGTATTAAAAACAAACAACCTTCCAAGACTGGTGGTGGTCTGCTTTCACCACAGAATCTGCATATTGCCAACAATATACGTTGAACTGGACTTGCTCTGTTTTACTTGGTTCTTGCAAACTCCTCACATATCGGCTTTATACTTCCAAGAGAAAATACCATAAGGAAAAACTGGGAATCCTGAATGAATCCATCTGGTTCCAACTGGATCCGAACGCAACCAGCTAGGCACCCAACTGCATCCAACTAGATTCACTAAACACAGCAATCAAATTTGTTGGTCTCAATGGATTATACAACTGGTTTTGCAGCTTCCAACTGTCTATTCCAATTATTCTCTCCCAGCTTGGTAATCCAATTGGGAGAGCTAACACCAGTTGGAATGTTAGGAACCGTTTGGAATTCGCAAAACCAGTTGGATGAATACAACAGGTTCTTAAGATTCCAATTGGACATCACAACTGGGTTTTCAGACTTTCCAGTTAGAAAATTCCCAACAGTGTGTTTGCTAGGAATTGGAAGCTCCATGTGGTAGTAGAACTGAACCTACGTACTGGGCCGGGGAATTCCAAGTGGTTCAAAATACACAACTTGAAATTTTCCATCTGGATACCCAACTGGAAGTAAATGACTGCCTTGACTGTTACGTATTAAATTGACATATTGCTATCTATTAACATGGAACAGAGAACTAAAGTTTTTGTACAGAGATATATTAGCAGCTTTAACTGTTGAGTTGTTTTCTTCATTTCCGCCATTATACTGTGGGCTTGATTGAATGAAATAACTTAGCTCAACAAATAAGCACCACTGGCCCCAGCACCGGGGTGCCATCCATGTATGAAATATGTAAGTGGGGGTAAAAGCGTGTTCTTTGGATGTATAATGAGATTATAGGTTACTTCTATGTGATGTAGACTTGTCTGTTTGGCTCACTTTCCTACAAAGTTAAAAGAAATCTTGCAGGAGAAATTACCACTGGTGGATGGCACCCTCAGGGGGTTGGCGACTAAGAAAAAAATAGCACGATTAAAAAACACCAAAGACGAGATGTTAAAAAAAAGACAAGATGCAGTGCTAATTTTACATGTCTACTGCTCAGTGCTCATCCTTGTAAAATTTTCGATGCCTCCTGTGTCTTAAAGCAAGGCAATATACGCACTCATGCATACAATAAAGCTGCTTTATGAAATTGTGTTTCTGAAAACAATGACTTAATATTTTCCTCTTTTTCCTTCCTCTATATTTCTGCTAACCCTTCACAGGCTCTATCATTAAAGAGGCTCTGAAAGGGGCCCAAAAAAGTTGCATTATGGCTGTGACGTTAAAGAACGCCACTTCAGAAATATTCTCTAGCAAGAATTTTTTTGATGCACTTCATAGAAGTCGAGCAATCTGCATTTAAAATTTGAATTTCAGCATCTTCCCACCTTTCCCTCTTCTCGTCACTTTTTGCACGCTTAAAGGCCGGCACTCCTTCACTGGCCCCATTGCAGGGGGCAGAGCTTCCAGACCTGCCAGAGCTACGCCGCTATACTGCCCGCAGCCAAGGCATTTGCCTGATGTCTGAAAGAATCTAACCATTAGCCATTGCTGAACTTGTATAGGCAGGAGCAGTGCAAACAGAGGAGGGTGCTAGCATGAAAAAGTCATCAAAAAAGCTTGCCAACTTTCGCGCATGATTGTGGGTTCTCTGGTACATGTAAAAGTGTATTATTTGGCGCAGGTGTTCATGACAACAAAATGGCAGTGATACAGCTGAGTTGATGGTGCTCTCTTCAGAAGGTGTTTCAGGGCTCTTTTAATGGAGTACTTGCACCAAACCTTTTGTTGCATGTTTTTTCTTTGGAAGATCTTATACACATGAATTGGAACTTGAAATTTGCCTTACCCTGGTAAATAATTTATGACCAAGTTTCTCTCATGCTGCTTCAGTTCCAGTTTTCAACGGCTAGACAGTGACTGTATGATGCATAACTTGACTTAAGGTCACGTGATGGCATAAAGAAATTGCTGTATTATAAAGCTGCTTGTTCATTCACTTTCATTCCAGCTCTTGGGGCTAACACAACAGTCAGAGAGGAGACAAAAAAGCAGTGATTATACCCCAGTTCTCTCATGCCTCCCATAACCTGATGTCTACTTGCACACCGTAGCCTTTCTTCAACTCCTGAAACGTAAAAATGCACCAGAAAAGAAATTAATTTATACGTATTTGCCACACATAGGTGAATTCAACATGAAGGTTTGCATTTACTACTGTGTTGCACATCAATATCAGGAGCAAACACAGCTAGAACCTAATTTGGGTATCCATACCCCTTTACCAAACTTATTGCCCTCAACACATAATGCCCATATTGTATGTGTTGCTTTGTTTCTACTCTCTTTCTGAACCCTTTGTTCTCCTCCATATATATATATATATATATATATATATATATATATATATATATATATATATATATATATATATATATATAAATATATATATATATATATATATATATATATATATATATATATATATATATATATATATTTATATATATATATATATATATATATTGTGAGCACTTTATGCGCTTTCGTCGTCGTCGCCTCTCTGGCTGCGACTTCATCCTCTTTTCATGCACTGTACATTCCCATCGTCATCGCTTGGTGCTGTTTGCTGGGAGCACGTCTTTGCCAGCGGGCTGGAATAAACATCTCCCTTGAAGTCTTCCCTTACACGTGGTGGAGGTGCTCCTTGGATCCCCTGTATCCTCTTTCCCCGCTTCTCGCTGGAGCTGCGTTCTGGTCGTCGCTTGTGTACTCTCGCCATCATGCCTCAAGAGAACGCCGACAGCCCGGGTTCCTCCCGCTCGCCCTCTGCTGCCCCCGCAACTTGGACCGTGAGCAGCCGTCAACGCGACCCCCCAGATGTTTGCCGGCCTGCGCGGCGACGACGTGGATGACTGGCTTGACCACTACGACCGCGCGAGTTCGTTCAACTGCTGGGACGATTCCCTTAAACTCCTGAATGTGTCCTTTTATTTAACTGACATTGCACGGACATGGTTCTTAAATCATGAGACGGATATTCCCGACTGGACAAGTTTCAAGCAGCAGTTGCGACAGATTTTTGGCTCTCCGGCTGTTCGATCTGAAGTTGCTAAGAAGAAGCTTGCTGACCGCATCCAGCGCCCTGCCGAGTCGTACACTTCCTATATTGAGGATGTACTTGCTCTCTGCCACCGTGTCAATGACACCATGACCGAGGCTGACCGTGTTCGCCACGTCCTGAAGGGTATCGGCTCTCTGGCGTTCAATGCCCTTGCCGTCCAAAACCCTACTACCGTCAATGCTATCATCGCGACCTGTCAACGCCTCGATCAGCTGCAATCTATCCGTTTACAACCTGACCTGGCTGCCTCCTTTTTGCCAGCCGACTCCGACCTGCGTGCTCTCATTCGTGCGCTCATTCGTGAGGAGCTTCTCGCTCACGGTTCTCCGTGCCTCACTGTACCTGCGCCTTCTGCTCCGTCCTCTACTGGTGCTGGCCTTCGCAGCATCATCAAAGAAGAGTTGGCCTCAGTAGCCTGCTCTCTGGCACCAGACACCCCTGCTATTCGCCCTCCACCCACGTACGCTCAGGTCACTGCCATGCCACCTCTCTTTGGTCCGCCTCCAACACCAGCTCCGCCCTGCGACCATGTCATCACTTTAGCACATCAAGCCTCAACGCCAGCGTTCTCCTCCCCCTGGCACCCCAGCCGCCCGATTTGTTTTTATTGCGGCTTCCGGGGCCGTATTTCCCGCTTCTGCCGCCGGCGCATTCAAGACGAACGTCGCGGGTATGCGGCCTTGGAAAGCGGCTACTCTACTCGTGCGCCCTCTCCTCAACGCCATGCCTTCCCTGACTCTTTGGGATGTTCTTCTTCACGTCCCCCCACCTCTGCTTGCCCTCATGGTTATCGGCCCACCAGAGCTCGATCTCGTTCGCCGTTCCACCTCTCTTCTTCTCCACTTCGGCTGGCTTCTGCGGCACCTGACCTGCGCTCGGAAAGCTAGCTGCTGCAGTTTTTGGAGGGAAAGCTGCATGCTTCGGACATCGACAAATACCTCCGGGGCGCCCGTCTAATATGGTTTCAGTGTGGGTTGAAGGTTTACAGATAGAGGCACTGATTGACACGGGTGCTGGTTTCTGTTATTCACGCAGACTTGTGTTCTCGCTTAAGCAAGGTGAAAACGCCGTACGATGGGCCTTCCCTGCATGGTGCTAACGACGTCATCATTCGCCCGTCCGCTAAGTGCACTGTTTGGGTTTATATTGACGGTGTCCGTAACCACGTACAATTTGCTGTGCTTTCTCCGTGCGCTTGCCTTATGATTTTTGGTTGGGATTTCTTGTCTTCTGTCAGTGCTTTTTTTTCATGCCGTGACCGCATCGTGCACATGACCGAGAGCGACCCATCATCTGAAGTCCTCGAGCCCTGTCATCTCCTCATTGCCGCTGCTGATATGGTTTTGCCAGCTGGGGGTCAAGATCTTGTACGACTTACTTCTGATACCATCGTCCATGCGGATGTCTTCTTCACGCCTTCTCCTCGTCATCTGATCAGGGGCCTTGCCTTGCCGCCTAGCCTGATTCGGTTATCTGAACGCAAAGTCATCGAGGACAATGTGAGTGATACGCTCCACCGAGACATTATTCACCCTTCCGCCAGTCCCTGGTCTTCCCCGGTGGTTTTGGTGAAGAAGGATGGGCCAGTGCGCTTTTGTGTTGATTACCGTGCCCTCAACAAAATCACTCGTAAAGACGTTTACCCTATGCCTCGGATTGATGACTCCCTCGACTCTCTTCAAGGAGCTGAATACTTTTCGACCCTAGATCTCCGTTCTGGTTATTGGCAGATCCCCATGCATGGAGCCGACAAGAAAAAAACCACGTTCGCTACTCCTAACGGCCTTTACAAATTTAAAGTAATGCCTTTCGGACTGTGTAACGCTCCTGCTACTTTTGAACGCATGATTGACACAGTCCTTCGTGGCCTGAAATGGAAAACCTGCTTATGCTATCTGGACGATATTGTTATCTTCTCTTCAACTTTTTGTGAACACTTAGGCCGCCTCGATGAAGTGCTCACTTGCCTCGCTTCTGCTGGCCTTCAACTAAATACGAAAAAGTGCTATTTCGACGGGAAGGAAATCACAATTTTAGGCCACCTCCTCAGCCGGGACGGCATTCGACCTGACCCTGACAAACTTGCCGCTGTCCTGAACTTTGCCCGTCCCCAGCACACTAAAGAACTGCGTAGTTTCCTTGGTCTGCCCTCTTATTTTCGGCACTTTATACGAAATTTTGCAACCATTGCCATGTCATTGCATCAGCTCCTCACTGCTCACAGTGCTTTCGTTTGGACTGAGCAATGCGAAAGTGCTTTTCAAGCCTTAAAGCAAGCTCTCACCTCCGACCCTGTCCTTGGCCATTTCGACGATGCTGCTCCAACCATTCTACACACTGACTCTAGCGGCCACGGCCTTGGTGCTGTTCTTCTGCAGCGTGATACTACTTCTCGCGAAAGAGTTATTGCGTTCGCTAGCCGCACTCTGACACCTGCCGAACGTAACTACACTACCACTGAGCAGGAATGTCTTGCCGTCGTTTGGGCAGTACATAAATTTCGCCCCTACCTTTACGGTCGCCACTTCATGGTCGTCCCAGACCATCACACTTTATGCTGGTTGTGTAGCCTGAAAAACTTGACTGGCCACCTTGGCCGCTGGGTTCTTCGTCTCCAAGAATACCGTTTTGACGTCACCTACAAGTCCGGTCGAACACGCCGAGACACCGATGCTCTTTCTCGTTGCCCTCTTCTGGACACTTTGTGTCTGTCTTCAACTCCACCTTCCACATCTCACAGCACCTCCTCATTGTCGCAAGCTCTTCAGCACCTCGCCGCACTCCCCTGCGTCGCATCTGATGATTTAAACGACCTTGCCTTGAACCAACGCAACGATGCGTATTGCCGTATATATATGCGTATGCGTATATATATATATATATATATATATATATATATATATATATATATATATATATATATATATATATATATATATATATATATATATATGCTTATGAAGGGAGCCAACAGTCTCCAAAACCAAGGTGCATGAGAATGTTAATTTTTTTTGTTAATGTGTTCTGTTTATTAGTAGGATAATAATACTTAGATTAATCTATCACTTAAAGAAAATTACTTATAAAGCAGCAGAAAGAGGGTTCTCGCACAGTTTCCGCCGTCGCCGTTAGATGACATTCCACGTCACACTTACGGTAATACAGGATTATATATATATATATATATATATATATATATATATATATATATATATATATTGTAAGGGAAGACTTCAAGGGAGACGTTTATTCTAGCCCGCTGGCAAAGACGTGCTCCCAGCGAACAGCACCAAGCAATGACGATGGGAATGTACAGTGCATGAAAAGAGGATGAAGTCGCAGCCAGAGAGGCGACGACGACGAAGGCGCATAAAGTGCTCGCACTAACTACCCGCGCGGTCAGAAGCGGCCAGCCGGGCCGCGATTAGCCCGATGCAAAGTGCCGAATGAAAGGCTTCAGGCGGGAAACGTGGACAATTTCAGTCCCGCGGTAACGGCGGCCCGGTGGAGGATCAACAGGGGTGATGCGGTAGTTCACTGGTGAAGTTTGGTTGAGCACTAAGTAGGGACCAATGAAATGAGGCTGAAACTTGTCACAAAGACCAGGCGTCTGCGGAGGGGTAGAAAGCAAGACTTCGTGTCCAGGGTTGAACGACACAACGCGGTGCGTCATGTCGTAGTGACTCTTGCGATCCTCCTGGCAGGCATGAGTGTTCAGGCGAGCAAGGTGGCGGCATCGAGCCACGTGGAGAGAAATTGTTCGGGTAGAGACGGTGAGGAGCTCGCAGGCGTCGAGAAGAAAGAGGCGTCGAGAAGGGTAGTGGGAGAACGGCCGTACACGAGGAAAAACGGGGAGTAACCAGTGGTTCGTTGCAACGCGGAATTGTAGGCAAAAGTGACGAAAGGAAGGTCTGTGTCCCAGTTCCGGTGGTCAGGTTCGACGTACATAGCAATCGTATCTGAGAGGGTGCAATGGAACCGCTCTGTAAGACCATTGGTCTGGGGATGGTAGCTGGACGTCATCTTGTGAAGTGTAGAAGAAGCTTGCAGAACTTCGGCAACAACGGTCGAAAGGAACGTCCGGCCGCGGTCACTGAGAAGCACCTGAGGGGCACCATGGCGGAGCACGATGGATTGGAGAAAGAAGGAGGCAACTTCGGACGCCGAGCCATCAGGCAAGGCTGCGGTCTCGGCGTAGCGTGTGAGATGGTTGATGGCAGTGACTATCTATTGATTACCTCGTGTAGTGCGAGGAAGCGGGCCATACAAGTCGATGCCGACGACGGGGAACGGCATGGTGGGGCATGGTAGAGGCTGCAGATGTCCAGCGGCAGGTGAAGTCGCCCGTTTTCGGCGCTGGCAGAGCGGGCAAGATGCGACGTACTTAGCGATGCTGGAGGAAAGGCCAGGCCAGAAGAAAGGGCTCTTGACGCGGTCATACATTTTGTGAAAACCTAAGTGACCGGCTGTCGCGTCATCGTGGAGGGCCTCTAAAATAGGGGAGCGAAGTGTACGTGGCACCACGGGAACCCAGCGGGTGCCATCAGGGCAGTAAACATAGCGGCAGAACACATCATTTTCGAGTTTGAACTGGCCAAGCTGCTGACGCAACCGAGCGGTAGGAGGGTAGGAAGCTCCCGTGAGACGGTCGATTAGGGAGCGGCAATACGCATCGTTGCGTTGGTTCAATGCAAGGTCGTTTAAATCATCAGATGCGACGCAGGGGAGTGCGGCGAGGTGCTGAAGAGCTTGCGACAATGAGGAGGTGCTGTGAGATGTGGAAGGTGGAGTTGAAGACAGACACAAAGTGTCCAGAAGAGGGCAACGAGAAAGAGCATCGGTGTCTCGGTGTGTTCGACCGGACTTGTAGGTGACGTCAAAACGGTATTCTTGGAGACGAAGAACCCAGCGGCCAAGGTGGCCAGTCAAGTTTTTCAGGCTAGACAACCAGCATAAAGTGTGATGGTCTGGGACGACCATGAAGTGGCGACCGTAAAGGTAGGGGCGAAATTTATGTACTGCCCAAACGACGGCAAGACATTCCTGCTCAGTGGTAGTGTAGTTACGTTCGGCAGGTGTCAGAGTGCGGCTAGCGAACGCAATAACTCTTTCGCGAGAAGTAGTATCACGCTGCAGAAGAACAGCACCAAGGCCGTGGCCGCTAGCGTCAGTGTGTAGAATGGTTGGAGCAGCATCGTCGAAATGGCCAAGGACAGGGTCGGAGGTGAGAGCTTGCTTTAAGGCTTGAAAAGCACTTTCGCATTGCTCAGTCCAAACGAAAGCACTGTGAGCAGTGAGGAGCTGATACAATGACATGGCAATGGTTGCAAAATTTCGTATAAAGTGCCGAAAATAAGAGGGCAGACCAAGGAAACTACGCAGTTCTTTAGTGTGCTGGGGACGGGCAAAGTTCAGGACAGCGGCAAGTTTGTCAGGGTCAGGTCGAATGCCGTCCCGGCTGACGGGTGGCCTAAAATTGTGATTTCTTTCCCGTCGAAATAGCACTTTTTCGTATTTAGTTGAAGGCCAGCAGAAGCGAGGCAAGTGAGCACTTCATCGAGGCGGCCTAAGTGTTCACAAAAAGTTGAAGAGAAGATAACAATATCGTCCAGATAGCATAAGCAGGTTTTCCATTTCAGGCCACGAAGGACTGTGTCAATCATGCTGTCAAAAGTAGCAGGAGCGTTACACAGTCCGGAAGGCATTACTTTAAATTTGTAAAGGCCGTTAGGAGTAGCGAACGTGGTTTTTTTCTTGTCGGCTCCATGCATGGGGATCTGCCAATAACCAGAACGGAGATCTAGGGTCGAAAAATATTCAGCTCCTTGAGAGAGAGTCGAGGGAGTCATCAATCCGAGGCATAGGGTAAACGTCTTTACGAGTGATTTTGTTGAGGGCACGGTAATCAACACAAAAACGCACTGACCCATCCTTCTTCACCAAAACCACCGGGGAAGACCAGGGACTGGCGGAAGGGTGAATAATGTCTCGGTGGAGCGTATCACTCACATTGTCCTCGATGACTTTGCGTTCAGATAACCGAATCAGGCTAGGCGGCAAGGCAAGGCCCCTGATCAGATGACGAGGAGAAGGCGTGAAGAAGACATCCGCATGGACGATGGTATCAGAAGTAAGTCGTACAAGATCTTGACCCCCCGCTGGCAAAACCGTATCAGCAGCGGCAATGAGGCGATGACAGGGCTCGAGGACTAACAGATGATGGGTCGCTCTCGGTCATGTGCACGATGCGGTCACGGCATGAAAAAAAAGCACTGACAGAAGACAAGAAATCCCAACCAAAAATCATAAGGCAAGCGCACGGAGAAAGCACAGCAAATTGTACGTGGTTACGGACACCGTCAATATAAACCCAAACAGTGCACTTAGCGGACGGGCGAATGATGACGTCGTTAGCACCATGCAGGGAAGGCCCATCGTACGGCGTTTTCACCTTGCTTAAGCGAGAACACAAGTCTGCGTGAATAACAGAAACTGCAGCACCCGTGTCAATCAATGCCTCTATCTGTAAACCTTCAACCCACACTGAAACCATATTAGACGGGCGCCCCGGAGGTATTTGTCGATGTCCGAAGCATGCAGCTTTCCCTCCAAAAACTGCAGCAGCTAGCTTTCCGAGCGCAGGTCAGGTGCCGCAGAAGCCAGCCGAAGTGGAGAAGAAGAGAGGCGGAACGGCGAACGAGATCGAGCTCTGGTGGGCCGATAACCATGAGGGCAAGCAGAGGTGGGGGACGTGAAGAAGAACATCCCAAAGAGTCAGGGAAGGCATGGCGTTGAGGAGAGGGCGCACGAGTAGAGTAGCCGCTTTCGAAGGCCGCATACCCGCGACGTTCGTCTTGAATGCGCCGGCGGCAGAAGCGGGAAATACGGCCCCGGAAGCCGCAATAAAAACAAATCGGGCGGCTGGGGTGCCAGGGGGAGGAGAACGCTGGCGTTGAGGCTTGATGTGCTAAAGTGATGACATGGTCGCAGGGCGGCGCTGGCGTTGGAGGTGGACCAAAGAGAGGTGGCATGGCAGTGACCTGAGCGTACGTGGGTGGAGGGCGAATAGCAGGGGTGTCTGGTGCCAGAGAGCAGGCTACTGAGGCCAACTCTTCTTTGATGATGCTGCGAAGGCCAGCACCAGTAGAGGACGGAGCAGAAGGCGCAGGTACAGTGAGGCACGGAGAACCGTGAGCGAGAAGCTCCTCACGAATGAGCGCACGAATGAGGGCACGCAGGTCGGAGTCGGCTGGCAAAAAGGAGGCAGCCAGGTCAGGTTGTAAACGGATAGATTGCAGCTGATCGAGGCGTTGACAGGTCGCGATGATAGCATTGACGGTAGTAGGGTTTTGGACGGCAAGGGCATTGAACGCCAGAGAGCCGATACCCTTCAGGACGTGGCGAACACGGTCAGCCTCGGTCATGGTGTCATTGACACGGTGGCAGAGAGCAAGTACATCCTCAATATAGGAAGTGTACGACTCGGCAGGGCGCTGGATGCGGTCAGCAAGCTTCTTCTTAGCAACTTCAGATCGAACAGCCGGAGAGCCAAAAATCTGTCGCAACTGCTGCTTGAAACTTGTCCAGTCGGGAATATCCGTCTCATGATTTAAGAACCATGTCCGTGCAATGTCAGTTAAATAAAAGGACACATTCAGGAGTTTAAGGGAATCGTCCCAGCAGTTGAACGAACTCGCGCGGTCGTAGTGGTCAAGCCAGTCATCCACGTCGTCGCCGCGCAGGCCGGCAAACATCTGGGGGTCGCGTTGACGGCTGCTCACGGTCCAAGTTGCGGGGGCAGCAGAGGGCGAGCGGGAGGAACCCGGGCTGTCGGCGTTCTCTTGAGGCATGATGGCGAGAGTACACAAGCGACGACCAGAACGCAGCTCCAGCGAGAAGCGGGGAAAGAGGATACAGGGGATCCAAGGAGCACCTCCACCACGTGTAAGGGAAGACTTCAAGGGAGATGTTTATTCCAGCCCGCTGGCAAAGACGTGCTCCCAGCAAACAGCACCAAGCGATGACGATGGGAATGTACAGTGCATGAAAAGAGGATGAAGTCGCAGCCAGAGAGGCGACGACGACGAAAGCGCATAAAGTGCTCACAATATATATATATATATATATATATATATATATATATATATATATATATATATATATATATATATATATATATATATATATATATATATATATATATATATATATATATATATATATATATATATATATATATATATATATATATATATGGAGGAGAACAAAGGGTTCAGAAAGAGAGTAGAAACAAAGCAACACATACAATATGGGCATTATGTGTTGAGGGAAATAAGTTTGGTAAAGGGGTATGGATACCCAAATTAGGTTCTAGCTGTGTTTGCTCCTGATATTGATGTGCAACACAGTAGTAAATGCAAACCTTCATGTTGAATTCACCTATGTGTGGCAAATACGTATAAATTAATTTCTTTTCTGGTGCATTTTTACGTTTCAGGAGTTGAAGAAAGGCTACGGTGTGCAAGTAGACATCAGGTTATGGGAGGCATGAGAGAACTGGGGTATAATCACTGCTTTTTTGTCTCCTCTCTGACTGTTGTGTTAGTCAGCTCCAAGAGCTGGAATGAAAGTGAATGAACAAGCAGCTTTATAATACAGCAATTTCTTTATGCCATCACGTGACCTTAAGTCAAGTTATGCATCATACTTTCACTGTCTAGCCGTTGAAAACTGGAACTGAAGCAGCATGAGAGAAACTTGGTCATAAATTATTTACCAGGGAAAGGCAAATTTCAAGTTCCAATTCATGCGTATAAGATCTTCCAAAGAAAAAACATGCAACAAAAGGTTTGGTGCAAGTACTCCATTAAAAGAGCCCTGAACCACCTTCTGAAGAGAGCACATCAACTCAGCTGTATCACTGCCATTTTGTTGTCATGAACACCTGCGCCAAATAATACACTTCTACATGTACCAGAGAACCCACAATCATGCGCGAAAGTTGGCAAGCTTTTTTGATGACTTTTTCATGCTAGCACCCTCCTCTGTTGCACTGCTCCTGCCTATACAAGTTCAGCAATGGCTAATGGTTAGATTCTTTCAGACATCAGGCAAATGCCTTGGCTGCGGGCAGTATAGCGGCGTAGCTCTGGCAGGTCTGGAAGCTCTGCCCCCTGCAATGGGGCCAGTGAAGGAGTGCCGGCCTTTAAGCGTGCAAAAAGTGACGAGAAGAGGGAAAGGTGGGAAGATGCTGAAATTCAAATTTTAAATGCAGATTGCTCGACTTCTATGAAGTGCATCAAAAAAATTCTTGCTAGAGAATATTTCTGAAGTGGCGTTCTTTAACGTCACAGCCATAATGCAACTTTTTTGGGGCCCCTTTCAGAGCCTCTTTAATGATAGAGCCTGTGAAGGGTTAGCAGAAATATAGAGGAAGGAAAAAGAGGAAAATATTAAGTCATTGTTTTCAGAAACACAATTTCATAAAGCAGCTTTATTGTATGCATGAGTGCGTATATTGCCTTGCTTTAAGACACAGGAGGCATCGAAAATTTTACAAGGATGAGCACTGAGCAGTAGACATGTAAAATTAGCACTGCATCTTGTCTTTTTTTTAACATCTCGTCTTTGGTGTTTTTTAATCGTGCTATTTTTTTCTTAGTCGCCAACCCCCTGAGGGTGCCATCCACCAGTGGTAATTTCTCCTGCAAGATTTCTTTTAACTTTGTAGGAAAGTGAGCCAAACAGACAAGTCTACATCACATAGAAGTAACCTATAATCTCATTATACATCCAAAGAACACGCTTTTACCCCCACTTACATATTTCATACATGGATGGCACCCTGGTGCTGGGGCCAGTGGTGCTTATTTGTTGAGCTAAGTTATTTCATTCAATCAAGCCCAAAGTATAATGGCGGAAATGAAGAAAACAACTCAACAGTTAAAGCTGCTAATATATCCCTTTACAAAAACTTTAGTTCTCTGTTCCATGATAATAGATAGCAATATGTCAATTTAATACGTAACAGTCAAGGCAGTCATTTACTTCCAGTTGGGTATCCAGATGGAAAATTTCAAGTTGTGTATTTTGAACCACTTGGAATTCCCCGGCCCAGTACGTAGGTTCAGTTCTACTACCACATGGAGCTTCCAATTCCTAGCAAACACACTGTTGTGAATTTTCTAACTGGAAAGTCTGAAAACCCAGTTGTGATGTCCAATTGGAATCTTAAGAACCTGTTGTATTCATCCAACTGGTTTTGCGAATTCCAAACGGTTCCTAACATTCCAACTGGTGTTAGCTCTCCCAATTGGATTACGAAGCTGGGAGAGAATAATTGGAATAGACAGTTGGAAGCTGCAAAACCAGTTGTATAATCCATTGAGACCAACAAATTTGATTGCTGTGTTTAGTGAATCTAGTTGGATGCAGTTGGGTGCCTAGCTGGTTGCGTTCGGATCCAGTTGGAACCAGATGGATTCATTCAGGATTCCCAGTTTTTCCTTATAGTATTTTCTCTTGGAAGTATAAAGCCGATATGTGAGGAGTTTGCAAGAACCAAGTAAAACAGAGCAAGTCCAGTTCAACGTATATTGTTGGCAATATGCAGATTCTGTGGTGAAAGCAGACCACCACCAGTCTTGGAAGGTTGTTTGTTTTTAATACTAGAATTTTGCTTGAAGAGACAGCTAGGACATGCTGAGTGGCGATGTTCATTTACATGGTATCCCTTCTTTTCACCCCTTTGGCAAGGCTACAGAGTAAATACAGCACTCTCAGAAGAAATCAAGGAACTGAGAAAAATAAACACTGTACGTAGCCCTTGCACATTTCTAGTCATTTGTTTATTCTTTGCTGGACGAATACTGTGCTTGTTTTTTAATCTTGGCCTTCATTGGTGCTACCAGGATGATGAATAACTGGCTACACTATATGAATATAAATCAGTTTTACTAATAGTTGAGATAGAGCAAAACCTGATTGGCATTTTTATCGAGTACCCCTTGAAGACCTTTACTCACTCCTTACAAATGTTGTCCAGCCTCACGCCAAGAGTTGGAGTGGCAACATCTCATTCATATATCATTCTTTATTGGATGAACGGTCCTATGAATATCAGCTCATCAGAAGGAATTGCCTTTTAAAATTTATGCCTTTTATTTTTCTAGCTTCTCATATCCTTTGCTTCATTGCTTGATGGCCTTCTTCAAATAAAAATGACCTAGGTATTTTAAATTTTTCATTTGTACAGGATGTCTTCTCTAATTTGGTGTTACACGATTGTGCAAGTGGCACTTACAGCCTTGCTTATAGTGTACCTGTGTCATAAACGATGTGGTGGCATTTTTAGGGCATGCATTGTAGCAGAACATAAAGTTTACTGTTTCATTGCAGCTGCTTCCAACCTTGATGGACTGCACTAAGAAGAAGCTGAAGGATGCATATGCTCACATGGTGTCTATTAGTGAGCTTCCTTTTGGACAACCTTCTTTATTTTTCACTAGTTCTGTGATTGAGAAGAAGGGCGGGGAGAAAATGCAATGAATGAAAGGCAGTGTGGTTGAGATATGTCACTTGACTGACAGCTTTGCATGAATGAAGGAATGGGTCCACCTTGGTATGTCTGTGCTGCCACCCAATGGCAGATTGTGTGTGGCATCTGCACTTGGTTTTATTGTGGTCCTCCACCATGTTTACAGGGAAGACGTGGAGCAAGAAGAATAGACAATTGGCTACAGAGCTCGAGAGCTGCAAAAAAGAATTGGACATCAAGGTATCATAGTTGGTTATGCCCTTCACACTGTCTACGTGTAGCATACAAACAGAAAAACAGGACAGGTTAGGTTATATCTGATTCTTACATGCCATAAGCATAGAAGAGATTGAGGATGATCCTGAGGGAGGTTTTGCACTTATTAATTTAAAGTTGGTGCTGGGCTAATTGAGTAAAACCATGCGCTATTTAAATTTACTTTCACCAATTTTTTTTTGCAATTTTGGCACTAGACTTAACATACCAAATGAAATTAGTTGTTTATTTTTGCTTCTGTGCATTGAGGTTTAGGCAAAAATAGGGTTACTATGGCTTCTTGTCATGTTCAGAAAACTAGGAGGGTATTCTGTGGACAATAAAAGTTATTTTGTAGGAATCATATTTTTGTTTCATCAAGATTACAAGATGTTTTTTGTGTACTATATACTCAATGCTCAAATATTGGGAACTGAATGCAATGACCAGTTTCTACACGCAGTTGCAGGTTTGCGAGAATGCTGAGGCTTCAAACCAAGTTCTGAGAGGCCGCCTCAATGATCTTCAGCTGCGGATTGTTGCACTAACGGCTGAAAATGGTGATGCTTGATTTCACTCACACAATTAATTTTCTGGTCTCTACTTTGAGAGCTTTAAGAGCCCTTTCATTGGTTTTAGGCTGAGTGCCACTGACAGAAGTAGACATTAACTTGCCTGCCTAAATATGCACGACTAGACATTGCCATATCTGCCTATTGCTGTTAATGTGCAATAGCTCTCTACTGACATAAGTAATACCATGGCTACCTATAATTACCTGTTGATATTGCACTTTGGGCGATGTTTCATCGCCCTCTGAATGGCATGCACTACCCAAACTCCAGACCCCAAAAACATGTTCTTGAGGAACCAGGTTCAGCACATCTGTCCCATGGCTGCATTGAATTTTCTTGTCTTGCTGACCCCTGGGTGCTGATAAGGTTGAGAACTGTGTGGTACAGTGTATTGTGGGTATGCGGCAGCTTGAAGTGCCAGCATTCCTCACCATCTGTACACTGCACATAATGGCAGCCTCACTCATGTTGTTGCTCAAAGAAGTGACTAACTGCTGTTCATATCTCTCACTTGTACAGCTCAGTGCCGCCTGAATATGCAGCACCTTGTTGAAGAGCATTCAAATGTGCTTGCGGACAACAAAAGTCTGGTACTCCAGCATAGAACTGAAAAGGTTTGTTCATCATGATTCTAGCTGAGTAATTAAACCTATAGAAACTTTATTCGTTCTCAGGTTTGGCAGGTGGCTGGAAGTTGGCATGTGGCAACTCTGCGTACTTGCAGGCGCACCGCTAGCAAGTTTTGAACAAAAAAATTGTCAAGGTTTCAACTTGGTTAAACGTACTGCAGTGCGAAAGGATTTCCAAATTGCCAAGGTCAAATTTTTGCAATGACGTGGCCCAAATTTGGAGGTCCTCATCGTGTCAGGCTTGCTCAGTTATATTTGGACATCAATTTCCGTCCAAATTGGCCAAGGTAAAATTTTGGTGGTGGCCCAGGATAAATTTGGAGGTCGCCGTTGTGTTTGGCGTGGTCAGTTATGGCTAGACATTGATGTTTGTCCGAATATGTGAAGGTCAAATTTTGGGTGTGGGTGGACCGAATTTTTGAGGTGGCCCAGGCCAGATTTGGAGGTCACCATAGTGTTATGTGCGGTCAGTTATAGCTAGGTATCGATTTTGGTTCAAATTTGCCAAAGTCAAATTTCGGGGGTGGGTGGGTCAATTTTTGGGGGTGGATAGAGGTCAAGATCAAAGACCATGTCATCATAGTGGACCAGAGTGGTCATGGTGAACCCTGTAGACATGGTACACTTTATGCAGCTTACACACTTTTCCTGTGGTAGGCATCACAAGGTTATTTCAAAGTCATCTGGAGACACTGAATCTGAGATCAAATTTTGCATGGAGTAGAGTGTTCCCTCTAAAAGCTCCAACATAGAAGCCAGTATTTGAGCAGCAGGAGCAGGTTTTCTGCTTTTGTGCATTAGTGCTGTAATATGCTTGTAGCCTACAGAGAGGTGGGCCTCCTGATCAGATTATTCCAAAAATTGTGACACTCTTGAGGCTGCCATGCGATGATATGAGCTGCGACTGGCTATGTGTTTGAACGCCATGTTTTACATTCATAGTTACCTGCATATAGCTTCTCCGTCCTACTGACGTCATATGCATGAGTAATCTCTTTACTGTTGTTTGCTCAGATGTGGTTGCAAATGAAATACCTTGTGTTTTTGTCACGCCTGACCCCAGGAGGAGAAGGACCAGCTCATTGCACAACTGCGAATGCTGGCCAGCAAGCTGTGCGACCTGTCTGACTTGGACGATGGGTCGGCCCTGAAACTTTTTGAGGCCTTAGGCAGTGCCTTGCAGCAGCTCAGTGATGAGCGTACCTCCTTGAATGATAGGTAAAAGTTGGGCAGGGTCCAGTACAGCCACGAGCTTGTCATATCACCCCTGATATGTTGTTGTTTTCACCTTTAGATAGGACTCCACTGCGGGATAAAGATTGTTACCAATAACCTTCAACATTTCTTGTTTTTCTGTGTGTGGCTGCCATTAGGGAAAACGAAGTGATGTACTACCAATATGTCTGAGTTATATTTTGCTTGCTGATGGTATGTTTAAGCTCATTTATTTGTGAGGACAGGCATTATTTAAGGCACTTGGAAGTTTTCCAGCATGGGAGTTCAGCATGTAGTGTGGCCAAGATGTACACCAAAAGTATATTTGTTTATCTGTCTTAGCAGTTGTCTCCTGTATCCCTTTCTTCAGCTGTGATGTGGACGTGGGCTGAGTCTACTGATTCAACAAAAGTTCTTACTTATAAGGTTGTGATAGAAACCTACATTATGTTTACTTTTAATGGCCATAACATATAAATGAGAGAGGGTTTTACCAAATTAGGATAAAGGCACTAGCTCAAGCATGACTGACAGAGTAGAATGGGCAGAAAAAGAAATAAAGATCACCTGAGAACAACAGGCCAGCACCACTGAAAGTAGGAAGCATATATGTTGGGTGCATTGCTCTGCTGTTTGAAGGGGCAACTTCTTTTTAGCCTTTTTCTTTTTGCACTGTTATCACAAGTGCCTCTGCAAATAATTTCAGATGATGTTTTTCCCATGCATGCAAATTTCTGAATACCTACCGTAAAGTTCCGAGCAAGCGCCCCCACCCCCGCAAGTCAAAATTACTGGCAAAGTGGGGAGGGGGCGCTATCCTGGAATGGTGCCGAAATTCAAGATGGTGGCGACATTTTCCTGCCAGGGAAAAAAAAGCACAGTGCACATGTACTTAAAACGCCCTGCCTTTATTCCCCGGTCAAGGAGTGCATCTTCCACGTATTCACTAAACAGCAACGCTTTACTCAACTTTCTTCGAAGTTTTGGTTTCCCATAGCAAGTTCTTGAAATTTTTGTCCCAGTCCCATATCCATTTCCGGTCGTGCTCAAAGTCTTGAGCCATTTGGGGCACGTTCCTTCCGTATTCACGATGCCATTGTATGACCTCAATTTTCTTCGCCACTTTTACGAATGCATTGCCGACCTGGCAACGCCAAGACAAGTCAACAAATGGCGCGTGGCGAACGAGCTTGTGAAATTCGAATGGCTTGAAAAGCAGGATTGGATTGGATAGGGCAAGCCACTGTTGCTTGGGGGCGGTGTGTGATAAGGGCACGAAGATTACCTTTTCATATGCAGCTTGGGATATATTCAGGTGGCTGGCTGTAGCTATGTTGAAGATCTATTCTAATTACAGCTTTCATCTTTTCCCAACAAATTCATCGACACATCTGACAGCCTTGCTTCTATTTTGCAGAGAAAGAGCGGCAAAGACCACTATAGAAGCTCTGACTGGAGAGAGAGGTATACTTACAAATTTATCCTCATTTTTTTTAACATCTAATGTCGAAGTTTTGATTTCTCTGTTTCTGTCAATATGTTTTAAATTGTATGATATCCACATTCACATGGATATATTGACTCATGCAAACTGTACTAAGAACAGTGCACTCTGAAACAAGGGTACTCTTGGGAAGCATACAGATACAACTGCATGCACACCAAATAGAGATTTTTCATAAATATTTGCGTGGTGTTTAATGCCATGAAGTTATTTTCTCTTGTGCATAGACTGGGATTGCTATTGGAGGGTATAGCCTTTAATACCTTTGCAGTGGAGCTGCAATGTGCTGCCATGCCATTTCCTTTTGCAGTGTAGCTGCATGGCCTTTACTACTGTGTAATATAGTTCTGCGTTTGCACCATAATACGTTGACAAAAAATGGTGACCATTTTGCACTGTTTCCAGATGGCCTAATGGCTGAAAACAGAGTCCTTGCTGAAAAACAGAAGGACTACAATGAGCTTCAGGTCAGTTTATTTATGCCATTTCCGAACATCATGTGTTACATTTTTTTTATTCTTTTTTGCCTGCTCAAAAATGTTGCAGTCCAACTGCGTGTTGTTTCCACACACTAATTCTCACACTAGCTAGCATTGTTTCTCATGGAGATAGCTGTTTTGAGCATGGCATCCACTTCTTTTTCTATAGCAAGCAAAAGAAAGTCTTGAAGATCACCTCACGATTCATAAAGATGTTGCCAAAAACATAACACGGGAAGTACACCATCAACTGACCAGTGCCATGGATACCTTGAAGCAAGTGATACAGGAAAGCGCAATTGCTCAAGGTCCTTTTGAGGCCACTTTGCAGACGTAAGTGGTCATTTCAGTCTGATTTCCAGCTCACATGTGTGAATAGAGATTGCGTATGTATTTGACTGCATTGCTTGCTGACCTTTCTCTTGGCTCCAGTGTTGTGAGGGAAGCGGTGAGGCTGCGCACACAGATCTGTGAGTTACACATTTCTATTTTCTTTTTGTGCATGTTGCAGGCAAAGACGGTGTTGCAACATTCTTGGATAACTGGCACATCTCAGTTTTAGTGTCTAGTTGTGCTCAGAATGATGTGCATATGATGTGCATTTTGTGCTGGAGATCTGTCAGTCTTGGGGCTGCACTTTTATAAGCAGGAAAACATTCAAGTTTGTTCCATGCATCACCTTATTTGGTTCTATCTTTTTTGGGGTAAACTTTTTGCACTATGGCAGAGTGGTTTTGTGTGGTTTCATTCACTTTAGAAACCATGCATTAGTCATTGCACTAAATTTGCTCTCTGTATAAGCAGGTGCTAAGTATTATTTTTAAGCGAGGTACCACCCGCCACGGTGGTTCAGTGGTTAGGGCGCTCGGTTACTGATCCGGAGTGCCTGGGTTCGAACCCAACTGCGGCGGCTGCGTTTCGATGAAGGCAAAACCCTAAGGCGCCCTGTGTGCTGTGCAATGTGTAGTGCACGTTAAGGATACCCAGGTGGTCGGAGCCCTCCACTATGGCACCTCTTTCTTCATTTCTTCTCTTAGTCCCTCCTTTCAGGGTTTGCTAAAATATGAGACACATACTGCACCATTTCCTTTCCCCAAAAACCAATTTTCAATTTCTAGGCAAGGTGCACTGACTTTCTTCGCTGCGGGAAGATGCCTGCACTTTTGAAAACACTTGTGCGACACTTTATGTTTAGTGATATTTGGACTGCTGTTAGAGTTGTCGGAAATGCATACCTAATAACCTGTTATTTTGTACATGGAGGTAGCTATGATGCTGGTGCTGTGTATGACAATTGAGAATAGCCCGTTGTGATATTTTTTTGCGGTTTGGCTCTCAACGCTGCCAGCTTCTGGAAACATCACCGCTTCTTGGTGTATGGCATTTTTAAATGCACCTGTCAACAGGTTCTCGTATTCCATAATGAAAAATTTAAGTCAACCGCATCAGATTAGCTAAACCGATGCCGAAAGTCGAGGCTGTGTTACTATTGGTAGTTGTAACACTTTCCAGAACTTTCTTCTTTGCCTTAGCCCCCCCCAAAGATGACTCACTTTATTTCCAGGTGAAAATTTGTAATAAGTTTCCAACTGGTTTCCAACTGGTCCCAGTCCATCTGGTTTATAGAACAGATTTCCAGTTGCAACTGGGACCAGTTGCATCTGGGACCAGTTGCAATCCCAGATGCATCTGGGACCCGTTGCAATCCCAGGTGCAACAGGGGCCTACTGCGACCCAGTCACAGACATCTCTACGGGAGCGTCGGGGCGTCCTTGCACTAGCTAGCTCAAATACATTTGAGTAAGCGAGTATACATCGCCGTCATGGGAGCCCGAAACACTGAGGATGAGTTTTGAGTGCGCCAATGTTTATTGCCTCTTGTGCCTTCACTAAATCTTGAATCTTCTCGCTGGGTACGTTCATGTTTTAGACAGCTGCGGTGGCATTAATATACTTCTGCTGAGCCTAAAAGATCAGGGTTGCTGCAGTACAAAACATTATAGGTCAATTTTATAGGTGACAAACAAGAGCAACTGCAAACAAGCCCAGTAATTTACGTTGTCTTTACCGAGGCAAGTCTACGAGGCGTCAAGGGGTGCTCTCTGCAGCATTATAACGCAGTCGTGCTGAGCGGAGCTTGCTTCCACATGCACTTGGGCACACGATTCAAATGCACGCCCACTTCTCGTATAGTAGAGGTCAGTTGCATACATCACCAGCCTTTGTTTCAATGCACAGCGAGTTTAGCCAGACAGCCAAACGAGTGAGCGCAAAAATATAACGTGGTGCTAAATGCGTTAGAATTTTTTCATTACGAATGCAAAAATAGCGTAAAATACACTGAAATGAGCAAACTGAGTACGTACCTGGAGAGGGCAGGATTCCCACCGTTGAAAACGACTTGTAGTCCTAATTCGTATTGACGGGTCTACTTCGCTAAGTTGTAAAAGCAAGCAAAATGTCTTCCTTCAGCCCCATCATGGAAAGATCTGTTGAACAATCTCGCCAACAATAGTATGCGAAAAATTAATTCCATGTTGAGGTTCTTCAACCACAATCTTCCTGCAGAACACAATGAGAAATTGCGCACACAATCTGCGCCACCATTGCTGCTATGGCTACCCTAGGAAGGGCGGTGTGCGTGAAACTGACACTTGTTTTGTATCGGCAACCTTTTATGCTTAGTACTCTGTTTTCTCTAGCATGAAGAATAAGTTAATAATTTAAAACTCTTACATGTTATTTTTCTCATAGCTGTATTTGCCGTGCATTGTTTGTGCTATTATTGGTAAAATACGCTGCAAACTTCAACGATGGGGGTGTAGAGAATGACATCCGCACCCAGGCTGGAGTTACGGTTGGTCACGGTAGTCACGGTCTCCGAAATGGAAGTTCGTTTGGGTGGTTGGGCAATTATAAATAAATAAATATAATGTTAGACTGTCCGAAACGTCTCTGTCACAACAGGTTGAAGACACAGAGAACGGGCTTAATAACAAAGAAAAAATTAAGCTATAATGCACTCACACGATACGTTCCCAGCATGTGCGTGTTGACCCATTCTAACAGTGCAGAGTTAAGAGGGAAGTGGAGTTATTCGCAAGGAGAGCGTCTAAGGGCATTTTTGCATGCAGTGCACACAGTGCGATCGGAATGATGCTCGCTTATAAGCCAGCTTTCATCTAATTTCACTGTGCGCTCACTTCTGCGCCTATTGACCGTACGATGTTCTGAGCCGCAGCAGCATTTATTTCCTTCTCAGCGTCCCTCCAAGCAGTAAAAAGCTTCCAATTTGGTTTTTACCCACGACCAATTCTGCCCAGTTGGCCCTCAATTGGGAATTTTTGCTCCCCACTTGACCAACAAATGGAATCACTTACTTCCCAGTTGGTCCCCAGTTCCTACTGTTTGGCTCTCGACTGGGAATTGATGTTTCTGAGTTCATGGTGAACTTGACCATTTGCCTCTCATTTGCTCCCCAACTGGGTTTGAAAGTGGAACCAGTTGGCTTCCAGCTGGGACCAGTTGGTTTCCGAATGATATCAGTGACTCCCAGTTGAATTTCCAGTTGAAGATTTTCACCTGAGTTAGGTTCTAGCAGCTTCCTCTCTGGACGATTGGAGTGACTGAAAATGACCAAGTGACACGAGCCACATGCTAGAATGCTCGGACTTCGAGATGGCACTTCGGCAATGACAAGGGATTAAAAAAAACTTGTTCTTGAGTCTGCAGCCGACTGGTTCGGGTCATTCCTCCCAACGGTGCTCTAAGCGTTAATGTTTAGACAAATGTATTCTAATAGCCTTTTCTTGTGTCAAGTAGAGTGACAAATAATGGATGTCTGCAACCTCCGAATGTGCATGGTGGGCCTCATTGTACTAATATCTTTGCCTTTGCTATGTGACAAATCAGGATGCAAGTTGTGAATAGTCGGAAAACAAAGCAGCTACATAAGGAAAGAAGTAAAAATACGCCAATATTCTCTCAGGAAGATGACATCAAGGTGATGTGGACTAGAGCTCTGTGCAGAATATTATTTTCTTTGTTATTCAAATGGAATTTCTCCAAAAGTAGAGAGATGCTGTTGCTGTTATTGTGCAAGGGGCTTGTTGATTTTAAGTCTGGAGCATTTTTGTGCTGAAGCATCCATTCTCAATGCAAGGTGGGGCATTTTTTGTTCCCAAACAGCCTTATTCTATGATCACTGGAGCCGCTCCCAGAGAGTGACCTCTGACATGAGTGACGAATTGGCCAGGAAGAAAGAAGAAGTTCAGAGACTCTCTGCAGAGTGCGCAAGAATGGACTCTGTCATCAGGGAGCAGATGGTAGGCTGTTTTCCATGCTTTCTTTGGGCATGAGAGCTTAGGACTGACGGTTGTGTATGGTAAGTGAAGTTTCAACGTCCCGAAGCTGCATGTGAGCTGTGAGGGATGCCGTAGTGCATAAACAGCAAATTATTTCCAGTCACATGGAATTCTTTTATTTGCTCTTATATCGCACAGCAAACCGGAGCCAATGTCACCACACCGCTTCTTAGAGGCTTCTGGTTTCTACCTGCAGGCTGAAATTGAAGGCCTCTGCAGTGGTATCACCAACTTTGAGCAGCTTGCTGCAGATAGTGCTGGTGACCTAGCACGAGTGCAGGCTGAAGCCAAGTCCCTCATGTGAGATTTTATTTGTGATCTTTTTTCCACAGTTACCAGAATAGTCCCTTAATTGCAACGTGCACTTAGCTGCACATAACTGAGAGCGGCACAGTTGAAGCTTTTTGTTGTGTTTGGATCTCGCATAGCCTGGCTATAGGACCTTTTGCAAATATATCTCAGTCTGCCTAACTTTGATTATCCTTGGCCATAACCACAGGTACTCACTGTGGTGTGCTCGCATGTTAATTAGTGGAAGGCATAACTTCACGGGGAGCCTGAAGCGGTTACTGCAACTCACTGCTCTGTGATTGAATGCTGTAGTTCTGCTAGCAGTGTGAATGATTTTTGAGTACATCGCACTGTGCTCATTCTACCAGGGAGTCCCTGGCTGCAGCCCAGATGGAGGCTGAAGAACGAGAGGAGGCTGCCCTGCTGCTTCTCAAAAAGGACACACAGATTGCCCAACTGGAAGGAGAGCTGCAGGTATTCCAGAGGCTGTCTGAATTGCTTGCACGCATTTTATGGCATGCAGTTGTGTAACAATGAGGCATAGAACCTGCAGGCTTGGCCTGATATCTGTGCCTATCAAGCAGGACTGGGTGCAGTTTTAACTCAACTAATTTATTAACCTTTGATACCTTAATAACCAAGCATATTGTTGTGTGGGCACAAATTGCACACACTTCTGTAGCAGAAAGTTTTTTTTTTGCTTGCTTGCTGGCATATCATGCATTCTGAATCTTCTCTGGAACTGCATGCTTACAGCAGCCACCTTCTTGTCTGTCTTTGCTAGAAGTGCAAGCCTGCATTCGTTGCATTTTCTAAACATAAACACGTTGCTAGGAAAGAGATTGTAACTGTGCCTGGCATATCCTTTTTCAGTGAAAGATTGACTACTTGAATGCATAAATTCACTTCAAGCATGTATTTGCATAACTTTGATAAGGCACACTTTGTGCATTTTGATATCCATTGTTTGACAAGATATTACCTCCAAGCATCAACCAACATTCTGACTTGGTCAGCAAACAGTGCACTTTCTATTTGCCACTTTGGCTGACATAATTCCTGTAGAACAATTGGTTAATAAGTTTGATCGGGGTGAAGCCTTACTGATTTGTGCATTTAATTGGTCAGTATCTCAGCCCTGATTTTAAATGATTGGCTCAATGTGTAGCCTTACTGGGGGAGTGGGTGGATGTGTTATTGTGAGCATCAGTGGGTGGAATTCATTCTTCATATAGATTAAAAATTCAGCAAGTTTGTGGTGTATACTTTTCTCAGCATTTTGCTTGGTAAGGAAGTAAACAGCGTGTTTCGACCATTTCTTCTGAAGACTGTCTTGCAAAGCAGTTGGCTGCTAGTTCAGTGGTTGTTACTGTTTCGTCTTATCAGTGCAATTAACAGTAAATTTCCACTAACTCCAACTCGCGTATCTTTAAATATATCTGTGATCGAAGTTGAGCAAGTTTTTCCATGTCATGCAGTGGAGAGCATTAGGTACTGCATATATTAGTATCTTGGAAGCTTTTCATGACAAAATTTGGATATCTTGGAATAAGATTTGTGAGAACTTGGTAAAGGAAAGGAGGGTTGTTGGCCGGTGGTTGTTGTAGCCTACAGGTCATGCTACTGACGAACAGGTTAGTCTGCACTAGTGGGCTGGAGTGTGCGCCCATTACTGCCGCTCTCCCTGCATGATTTTGTGCGATTTTGACTTCACACGAGGCATGTACAGAGTCTGCTTCCTAAGACAATGATGGTAGGGCAGGCAGGAAGCGGATACATGCAGGTGAATCTGGATCTTTTTTCCCATGAGCAGCAGTACCATTTGACACATGGCAGAGATGGTGGTGGCCCTTACTGCCTAGATCCACATTATGAGCACGATAACAGGTTCAAGCTAGCGCACTGGTCTTTGTCAGCTGGGTTTCTTGCACTGCTGTGCCGCTCGCCAGACTCTTCTAGTAAATGGTCAAGTGCTTATTCTTCAGAAGGGAATTGGCAATGCTAGATATAGATAGATCCAGGCTTACAGTTATAAAATGCATGATCAGTACATTTGAAAGTTTTGTGCATTGTTGACCTCAAGGCTCTGTTTATTTCAATTTTTCTCTTGTTTTGTGACTTTGAGATATTGAGGTTTTAGTGTATGTGCACTGAACCTTCTGTCAGGCTACAATTATTTAACTGTGACCACATTTGCATTTTCAGTTTTCACTGCTTAGTGGAGAATCAAATCTTTTGCACCTGGGTTGTCACTTGTTGCATCACTCAAGTGTGTAAAATGCGTGAGCATAATTGACAGCTGCACATGGGAAACCAATGTCAATGTTGGATTGCAAGATACTTTAACCATTACTTTTTTTTAGCCTTGAAATCACCAAAAGTGGCTTTCATAACAGCAATGCTTTCAGTTACCTTAAAGAATAATCTTGCAGGGCATGCTTCTCAGTGTTTACCAATCACATATATGTACAGTGGCGGGGTATTGTTTTCATGTCTTTACAGGGTGTTTGCAACTTAGCATGGTTGTGGCTAGCTCACGGTAGCTCACTTTGTGTTAGCCCTTGAAGTATAAAAGGTTAACTCGTTAGGCTTTGTTTATGAAACCAGTTATCACTTCTGTGCATGCTTAACTTGCCATGTTTGCCAGAGACCTGTCTTGCAGCCTTGCGAGTGCTTAGATTGCCGTTGTTATATTGAGGAGTTGGTTCACTCTGAACTTCTTTGTTTTTGTGAAGTTGAATGTTTTTGTTTATTTCACTGATGCTCAAAGTTGTTGATTGTGATTGTGCACAGCACTAAATGCTTCCTTGTCTTTTCTTGAAAAACTATCAGGAAAAGAGAGAGGAGCTTGCCAGTCTTGTCCAGGAAAAGGCAGCAGCAGCGGATGAGTCAGAGAGGTTCAGGTGTGTGGCAGAAGTTGTTTTGTACATCTTGTTTGTTTACTCAGCCCTTTGTAGGTCACTTGACTTCTTTGCGAATCTGTTTGCTCTACGAAGTTTGCAGACACTGAAACTGAACAGAATTGCATGTTTATACATTTATATCGGTTGCTGTGATATTACGTGGCATTCTTTACTGCTGAAAACATTTTGCTGAGCAAGTTTTGTTAGAACAGCCCCTGGCCATTAGTAGAAAAGAGGGAGGAGGCACTCTCTAATGGTAGCCCAGTATGCTTGCCTGATAACATAGTTTGCAGGCTACTCCAAAGGAAGTGGTGAAACATAAAGTGGTGCACACCATCATACACATGCTGTTCACAGAATGCATGTGATACAGTATGATATTAGATTTGAATTTAGCGGGTAGAAGTTAGCGGGCAGAAAATATCTTCTGCTTATGCACAACTCACAAATCACAATGATACGGCGATGATAGGCAGTGCTGTGCACTTTTATTGAAAAGGATTCGTAGTACGCTTTTTAATGTGATAGTGTTAAGGAGCTCGTGTTGCAGAAAAATAGGCGTCGGCAACGATGGTGTTGTTGATCGTGAGCAAAAAATCCCCAGGGAAGCTAACTAGGATGCAAACAGGCCACCTAGGTAATGTGATATTGCAGCACCATCACTACCTACCCACCGAGTTGTGAGCAAACTGCCCACCATAGCAGGTGGTCGTTAATGACTGGCTGCTCAGGAAGAGCAGTCTAGGACGCGCAAGACCCACCAGTAGCAGCACCTGCTTCACAGAGCAGTTCCGCATCACTTAACCACTACACCACTGTGCCAGGAGGGTTATGAAGACTTCGAGGCATTGATGAATATAAAGTAGAGAATGGCTAATTTGGCATATATGAGCGTAAACCCCTTGAGCTATCACGTCAAACCCTTAACGCGGAGCTTAGGTATTCTCATTGTTTTTTAGTGATAGCTACCTTACGCTAGCATTTCAAGCCATCAGCATGGCACCCTTGAGCTCTGTGGCGGCACCGTGGCTGGTCATGTGTTGCAGAGCAGCTGCAGGCGCGCCAGCGAAACCGAGTTAGAGGGGCATGGGGAGTGAATCCACGTCCACGGACAAAGATGAAGAAGGAACGCCCAGTGAAACGGAGCGGCGAAAAACACTTTGCAATTCGACTTAACGAGTTCCACCTGGCCAGCTGTAGCCATCGCATCACTCCAAATTTAACCAGAGCTAAACCATAGCCATTTTTTTTTCCAGTGAAACTGCCGCAAATGAGTGACCATCTGAGCCCTGTCCATAGATATTACTGCAACTCTGATGGTGCAATTTTGGCTCTTGGTAGCTTCAAAATGCACTAAGAGGCAAAGACTGGTGAAAAACAGACATGGCTCTGGTACACAACAAAAATGGCTCCACTCGTTTTCCATCTGACACTGTGGAGTTGCCATTTCAACTTAAGGATTAAAAAAGAATTTATGAAAGCAGTGTGGCCTTCAAAGAATATTATGGGAAGCAGTAATGTTTTTTTAAGTTATTGGGATTTCTGTTTTTACACATGGTCAATGCAAGTCTGCTCTCATAGTATGTGGTCCTTAAGATTGTAAGGACCATTTGCAAACCGATTATGTGGCACCAGCTTATTTAAATTGAGGCAGTGAATCAAAAAGCACTGAGATATTTTTCATGTGATAGGACCCTATGAGAAACCCTGCAGATAGCGGAGACTACTGCAGACTTTTCTTGAAGAGCATTGCACACAGGTGCATAAAAGAGTCAATGGAGTATTGACATATGCCGCTGGAGGGTGCTTAGATGGTAAAAACATAAAAATAAGTGTTTGCTGAATAAATCACGAGCATGTTGTGACCATGACAGATGCTTTTTCTGCTGTAATTTGGAATTTGTGGGTTTTCACTTGTGGTGTGAGGCTGTTTCAGTACGCAATACAAAAGATTGCGCTTGGTGAATGTGATTCCAGCATGCATATTGGAAGGCATCACAAAGCCTTATTTGCTGTGAAATGCCTCTGACAGGTTGATTGCCTTCCATAGCTGCATATGAGCATGTGGTGTGCATCGTATTTCCAGAGCACTGAAGTAAATGTCATTGGCACATCAAGTAATCCCAAGTGAGAGTGGCATGCAAAAGATAAAAGATTAGACAAAGTTCTCCTGTCGGGACATGACTGGTTTAGGTCATTGTCCACTGGCAGCATGGTGTCTTTTCTTCTACTTTGTGAAATCGTCTTCTGCATAAAATGACAGCTCAGTTACATTCCCTCTTTAACAGAAAAAAAAAGGTCTACAGTAGAACCCTACAGTTACGTTTTTCATGGGACCACATAAAAAGTGTACCAGTTGGGACAATAACCGAGAAACATGCGGGAAAAAAATGATACATTGTTTCCTGCCGTAATTTTCTTTAGTTCTAGTAAAAAAGGGCAGTGGCGCATCACTTTACCATTGTGCTGCTCCCAGTTATCTATGAATGTAAAGTAGAGAATGACCAATTCCGCATACACCCTTAAGGTGGAGCTCAGTGCACTAGCACTAAGGACCCCACTTGCCGATTTTGCCAATCTTTGAAGCCTGCTTGAGCTTGAAAACCAAGCCTCAGCTTGAGACTGAAGTGCTAGTGTACCTAACTGGCATTTGGCCTAACCAAACTAAATCATCCGTCATTTTTGGTATAGCAAGCATAAGTCAGTTTTGATGCCTGTACACAACTGCTAAAGGTGACACCGAGGCTGTCTGCGCATTGGCTATGACCTCAGTTATGTGTGCCAGCAGTGTACTACACTATCTGAATAAAAGTAGTCTATGCTTACAGTAGCCTGCTCATAGCAAAAGCCATGATGGGTGTCGTCACAGGGAATCCCAAATGAGTGAAATCGACATTGTAATCATTTCATTGTCTGCGTGATATGAAGTGCAACACATGTTGAATACGCTGCAGGCTGGTCTTTTTGCCAGGTCATTTGTTAAAACTAAAGAGAAGTCTGATTGATGCTATGCAATTATTTCTAAACCCTCAAGGAAAGATTGCAGCATTAAATATAAACATCTTCATCACATTGCAGGGAAGCCAATCAAAACTTGAAAGAAATTGTATTCAGCCTTTCCAAACAGCTTGAGCAAGAACAGATCCGGCGGGAGAGCATGGTATGTTGCATTTTTATCTGTGCATGCCTTCTGCAGTAGTGGTTCTTAGAAGTGAGATCTTTGTGGTCCTGTGCAGGACGTATACCTCTGCGTTCTTGGAATCAAATAAAAACCAAAAAACATTGAGAGGAAAAATAATTGCAAATTTGTAATAATAAAGAAGTCTGAATGCCAAGGACATCTTGGTTTTCAGCTCGAGATGTTTGGTCATGAAAAGGGCAACATTCGCTGAGGTATATATCTGAAGTTCATGATGTTAAATTAGTATTGGAAAACATAATAAAGTAAAAGCTCGTTAATTCAAACTGACGGTTAATTCGAACTGATGCCCGTGTCCCGGCATAGCCCTGTGTACTTCAATGGGGGGAAAACTTTTGATAATTCGAACAAGTTGGCGTCCGCTACGATTAATTCGAATAGGAGCCACTGGCTGACACCGCTCCTCGTAGATAGAAGTTGACCCAGAGCAAGTACAATGCGGTGCAAGTTTACTAGAGATGTAAAAAATTGAAAAGAAAAAAAGCCGAGTGCATAAGGCTGGTGGAGCCTATGCCACCGATGCTTCGGCACAAGCCGTTCCCGGTGTTCGTTGCACCGCGGTGACTGGGTCATGATCATATGGTGCACACAACACAGTATGGCGGTACGGGCGCAGGCGACATGCTTTTTGTTGGTGCCGCGAACTATGTTGACAACAGTGTGGAGATGTTGGAGCCCTCGATTGGCACCAATATAATTGAGGCAGCATGTTTTCAGCAGACTCCACAGTGCTTACGGGCGATGAGCACAGCCGACAGTGATGAGTCCAACTGCGGCGATGAGCCTATGCTATAGCCAAGTGCATGAGTGCATGTGAATTAGCATCGGCGCTCGATGTTGCAGCATGCTACTTCTCTGCCAGTGAGAACTCGGACATTGCGCTGGAGCTCTTGGGCAAGCTGTAAATGATGCTGATGGAGTATTGACAGAAGAAACGCAAGCAAATGGACATCACTGATTCCTTCTAATTTCGACAACCCTTTCCCATAAATAAACATGTTCTGAAGCATAAAGAGCGTCCTATATTCCAGCACTAAAGCTCGCTGCTCACGTGAATGCATTCCATTACTTGTTTCTGGTGCATAACTGGCCGATCAATTTATTTAATTTGCCAGTTGGACTTCATGAATTTAATTCTCAGAATCTCCTGCCACTAACCTGTAGTAGCGCTTAGCTCGCAGTAACGAGTCTAGATGTGACTGCTTTGGATTCTGTAATGCTACTCATCCCAGTGCCCGTTCGATAATTCGAACTTCACTTCACTTAATTCAAACAATTTTCGGGTCCCCATCGAGTCCGATTAACAAGCTTTTACTGTGTTAGGTTATCAGATTTACTTGTTGCAAAGCTTATTCGCCCTTGGGACTAGGTCATCTTTGTCTGATGTGCTACATTTACTACAGTTTTCCATGTGCAGCACAGGCGGCAAAAGGAACTACAGTGTTTTATGTCACTAGTTAGATGAGATGCACTGTAACAAGTGACTGCAACATAGAGGCATGCATGCAAGCGGTGATGAATCCACTCGACTTTATGAATGCTAGCTACTATGGTTTCTTCAATCCAGATCTGAAGTAATGCTTTATGAAAGTCCGAAAGCTATATTGGGTTCCTGTACACTGTAAATCAGGTATTCTAAGAAACAAGAAGCTGAATTTTGTGTTAAAACAAAAAATGCTGTCTGAAAATGCTGAGCCTTCATTGCATCCTGAGGCACAGTTACAGTTTAATCCACATATATCGAAGTTGAAAAAAAAGCCTAGAAGTTCGATACGTGTAATTCAATGTAAAGCTTGCAGTAAATTTAACAGACAAACTCATTGAGATGGAAAAAAAATGTATCTCTATGGTAGGCATTTACTGTGTGCAGATTACCAAGTAAAATAATTGTGAATTTATTATGTTTTTTCATTCTCATTGCCCAAGAGAAAATTCATTTTTCATTGTTACCAATGGACTTTAAACAGCTGAGACATCAGCATGCTACTGATGTGCAATATATCGACTAACCATGTTGAGCGCACAGAGCGTGTGGGCACATGTTCGCTCAATTCTACGTCACAATTCACATTAGCGCTGTTCTGGTTATCCTTAACATCGGCAATGACGTGTTCACCTGCAAGCTCTTCCATAGTCTTAACTTCATCGTCCACAGAGACGAATTCATCTACAGCTGCCCCATCATAAATAGAACCAGAAAATTCGGACAACTGGTTACACAAATCATCATAGTCCACGAGCTCCAGCAAAGCAGAGACCAGAATGTCGGAAGCAGTTTTGTATAGTTTTGATTTTGGAATCATTCCACAATTCTACCAGTATAGACAGGGTGCCTATGAGGTCGATTTTAGGTCTCTTCCAGACCTCAGGTTCTGCAGGAGCCATTCAGTCAGCTGTTTCCTATAACTAACTTTCACTGCGTGAATTACCCCCTGGTCCAAGGGTTTTGGCACCAGTGTAGCTTTCGGTGGCAGGAAGGCAAGTGTGATGTTGCTGAAACTTGCACTGAAGCGCTAGGCACAGCCGTTGTCTATAGTGAGGCAGGCATATCGAGGAACCATTTGTACGCAGCTGCCTGAACATGTTCATATGGGGCTGTTTGCATACATCTGCCACGAGTGCCAGGTCTCTCCTCCACTTTGGCCCGAACGTCATCCTTGTTCTTTCGAATGTTGCTCAGCGTGCCTCTAGGAATCCTGTGCACTGCGGCGACTTAGGATTTGTTCTCATCTCGTTCAACTCACGTGAAAATTTCCAGTTTCATGGAAAAGGGGAAGTTCTGCCATTCGTTTCGCTGCTGTTATCGTATGCACACGGCCACTAACGAAAACCATGCGAAACTGCCAGCGGCAGCACGATGCACCGTGCGAACTGTGGGACAACGTGGGCACAACTGGCGCAATGCACGATTTGTACGCATCCGCTGCTTGTCATGGAAAATCCGCTTCATCATTGGTCGGAGCATGCCAGTGGGAAAGTGAACCCCCCGATGTGTTGAGGAAAATCCAGCTTTTTGAGTCGCCTGATGTTTCCCAAAGTTGAATCTATTGGATGTGGCTAATTTTTGTATGATGTAGCCGTATATTTTCCTATACATTAAGGTTATAGCTTTATGGTGCACAGAAACTATTCTATAAAAACGATAATTCGACCTAACAGAGTTCGATATAATTGGGTTCGAGTTAATTGGGTTTGACTGTAGCCATTTAAAAGTAGTGAATGCTAAATGTGCTTTAATTTTGAAGCATCGACTTTAGTTTATTCTTTCTTAGTGCTGGAGACACCACTGTTTTAAAGAAACAAAATTTGTTTGCTGGAGCTGATTGTGATATGTACAGACTCTCTATGGAGTTTTATGCCATTGTTCTTTTACTTTGAAATTTGGAGAACGTGCACAGATTTGCTTTTTATGTGTGTGTTTGCACACAGGTGGACTCGAAAGCTGCTCTTGACATGCAGACAAATGATTTTTGTTATTTTTGCTTTTATTTTGCTTTTCTGGATCTTTATGGCAAGATATACCATATTTACACGATTGTAAGTCGACCTATTTTTAAATTTTGAAAATCCGAAGCATTGGGGTTGACTTACAATTGAAACGAAAACATCACACGATAAGTAAATGCGAGACAAATGAGATATCAGGCATGCTACAGCGTGGTTGCATTTTTGCTGCATGGTTCCATCGCATCGCTCTTGGTGCTGGCCTTGAGCAGCTGCTATGTCAACGCGCCAATCTGGCATCGGCCGATAGCTGCTGTCAATAAGCAGCAAACTGGCGCCCCACACATGGCTGCTGACTACGATTGCTGATATGCGATGGCGGCCCGATAACGCAACTACGGGAAGCTCAAGTGTCCAACAAGCTTTCTTTTTACTTTCAAATGCATGCTCAGCACTCAAGGGAGCTTTGATAGTTGATAAAAGGGCCGCTGTTTCAATCGAGGTGGCACCCCCACTCGGAACGGCAGCGGTGCCGGGGAGTGTTGGTAGACGACGGAAGAGCCGACAGAATTCACGAATAGTTTCTTTTTAGCTCTGACGCATTTGACTACTGCCTGCCACGTTTCTGAAGTTTTTAATGTAGTGATTCGTCAGCCGTCATTTGTGCTCCTGGTCCGGCATGCAACCGGCGCTTGTTTACGGCTACATTCTAGATGGCAGCTGCCATTTTTTGTGCTGAAGAAACGAACAGCCGTGCGCCGGGCCGCAAATTCGACGTTCGCAATGGGGGATACAGGTGTGGCAGCTGCAGCGAGGAAAATTTTCAGCTGTTCCACGCGATGTCGTGATGTGGCTGTTTGTGAAGTGCGGGATTTCGCTGGAGGATGACGATAGAACGACGTGTTGTGGGACCGCAGGAGCGATCACGACGGCAGCGCTAGTGATGACGATGGCGCAAGTGTGGACGAGTAGTCCAGTGACTAACACATTTTCGTTTTGGAATGTGCCCGCATGCAGCAGCCGATAGCACGGGGGCCCCTGGATATTACTATCGCGTTCAGCTATTCAAGGCCAAACTTAAACAACCTCGGCAGTTTTTTTTATTTTTCGGAAATGTGATTTGGAGTAGGTCAACTTACAATTGTGTAAATATGGTGTATAGCTTTATTTTTTATTGTGAAGCTTTCTTCAGCTGTTAAGTTTATGTGACAACAAGCTTCTCTTGCAGTTTTATTGCAATATGAAGACTAGAGATACAGTTAAGACAGAGTTAATGTACCTTGGATCTGGTTTTGAATTGACATCATAAGTGTCGTTTCTCAGGAGTCTCTATGTTAGGCTCCTTAACTTATTTGAGATGAATTTTTATTTTGCAGGATGATTTTGCCATGCAGACTGAAGAAGAGGTTGTGAAGGTGCTATTTACTTTGTTGCATTTTTTGCTGAGATCTAATCGTTTTCTCTTTTACTTAATTTCCTTATTGTTTTTCAGTACACTCTCACATGCTTCCTAGTTCATTTTTGAGCAAAGTAATGTCAGTGAATGAGAACTGTATAGAGGTATTATGTTCATTTTATTCACAAGCAGCATGTCGTTAACAATGTAATTGTGCTGTTGTTGATGCACATAACAAGATGGCATCGAAATGAAAATTGAGAATGCTGTAAAGACGAGGAGTGTGGGAAAATTCGTTAATATTAAATATTCCGTACAATTGTAAAATATTATATAGTTTGGTATTCAAAATCTTTGAAGTATTTTTCTTGACCAAATAATGCTTCTGGAACACTTGCTTGATGTGGTTTTGGTCCAGTCTACTCAATCCTCTGGGATGGCTTTACGGCATGTACGCCGCGAAAGCCCCGACAGCGTGAACACCTGCCACGTGTACGTGCTGCATGCCTGCGCGCCCGTGTATGCCCAAGCCAGCCTACGTATGTGTGTGGCAGCATATGTGAGCGGAGGAAAGTGTGGCGCCAAGATCTGCACCTGTAGGGTGTCTGCACCTGTGTTATCTGCAATGCACATCTGCCAGAACCAGTATGGCGGCATGCAGAGTTGAAAGACACACAGCTCCCATGACTTTCCTGTGATGAGTCTGAGCTGACCGCAGCTGCTGCAGCCATTCTTCACACGAAATTTATAATCAAGTGGGCCATGCGCGTAGCAAGGGAAGCTAATATGAGACACATGGAGATGGGTGCCCCTTTCCGACGCTTCATGCAGGGTAGTACTGGGCACTGAGGCGCATGATGTGTACGGGCCTAGCAGCTAGGTGCTCATGGAGGCACCGCTGAAAAAGCAACAGCTGCACAGCGACACATTCGCAATTGAGCCACCAGTCAGAGGTCCCACACCCCGGAATACATCGGCACCACATATAGGACGACTCCCGAAATTTCCAACGGCTATTTTTTTCAGAAAGGCAACACAGCAATAGTTATTTTGGCAAAGCTTCAATGCCACTCTTTTCTTTTTTTCATGTAATTACTTTGTGTGTTGAAAAAAAATATGGGATTTTGAAAATACTTATTATTGTGCTGTTAAACATTTTTGTGTGCCAGAAATATTTGAAATATTCCCTGTGAAATTGTTCAGCGGAAATTACTGTTCGTTTAGAATCAGCTTCAAACCAGAAAAACCACTATTCGCAGCTAATAAAAACTCGGGAAGGACTTAAAATTTATTTGAATTGATCTCTTTATTCTTTATTAAATAATATCCCACTTATAAAGCGACAAATGTCCCTGAAAGGAGACCCTTCAGCCAATGGCATTGACTGATTTTCATAACATTGTGGTTATTCTCATTGGACCTGCTGGCAGGGGGTTGCCGATGAAAAGATAGCCACAATCTGAAAACCGGTCAATGCCATTGGCTGGTGGAGGCCTCCTTTCAGGGGTATCTGCTGCTTCGTTCATTAGTTCTATCCGACTATAGATTTTGTTTCGTGAGCTGTTAAAATTGTGAATTTTGTTCTCGCCAAATGCCGTTATCCACTTTTTGTGACTAGCAAACTACTTCAGACAAACTTCGCCTTGTGGAAAAGTAAAGGTAACTTCTTTTTTAGTTGTGGGGCTCCTTTCACTTTTTGCAGTTTCATTAAAAACGATTATATTCATTAGATCATATCTCCATCATTAATGTAAAACAACCTTGGTACACCTTTGACTGTTTCTGGGTTAATTCAGTCTTAAAATAGCCCGCATTGCAGGACTGCCTCTTGCATCAATATTGTGCTTTTAATTTTAAGTTAAAGTTTTAATTTACTTTCTGGCGTGAAGATTTTTTTTCATGAGGCTGTAGACGCATGGGCAATTTGGCTGCTCATGTTCGAGCTAAGGAAGTATAACAAACAAGTCGTGAGAAAGAAGGTTGCAAAGAGGGCAGGTACCTGCCCGGCTTGCTAGTTGTGGCAATAGAAGCACGTGTTTTCATTGCCACTGAAGTTGATTTTGAAACACGTGCCAGTGGTGAACAGTGCATACCCTGTTGTCACAAAAACAGAGAAATAATCGCAGGATAAAAATGGCACACTCAACGAAGAAAATGAAATTGTTTGTTATAGAATATTAAATTGCATTTCTTTAGCTGGAATTCACAAAGCTTTTGCTGTGGGCTCATTTTGTCAGCGTGCTAAACTGCAATCACACACTTGGGTTATATTTTCAGGTCACTGGTGCAGTGCAGACCGATGGCTGCCTGGTGCCCAAGGTAAGGCTCTTTCTTGCTTGTTGCTAGCGTTAGACAACAATAGAGGTCAAGACAACAGATAATCTGTGCTACTTTTTACGGTAGGTTGGCAGACTTGGACATGTACTACCCTGAGATTGCATGCACGGCACTCCACCTCACCAACTCCGTGCAATGCTGTAGAAACTGGAAGCTGTGTGAAGTGTCTGAGCACTGGAACATGTGCAATAAGTTGTAGTGATCTGGTAGCGAGATGCTGGAGGTGGAAAGGGAATACGTCTACTTAGTGAATAAGAATGGGATGGAGTGCATGCTGCAGTATCCCTGAGATCATGAATGGAAATTTACCAATATTCCTCGACAGAAAAGTGTACAACACCTGTATCTTACTGGTAGTCACCTATGGGGCAGAAGCGTGACTAATGAAAAGGGTTCAGCTTAAGTTCAGGACAGTGCAGCGTGCTAATGAAAGGAAAATGATAAGGGTAACATTAAGACAGAGGTAGAGGGTAGGGTGCATGAGGGAACAAATGCAGGCAAACGACATCCCAGTTGAATTCAATTAAGAGGAGGAAATGCACTTGGGCAGGGCATGTAATGCGAAGGAAGCATAACTGCTGGTCCTTAAGAGTAACGGAATGGATTCCAAGAGAACGCAAACATAGCAGGGGGCAGCAGAAGGTTGAGTGGGCAGATGAGATTATTAAGTTTGCAGGTATAAGGGGACCACAGCTGGCAAAGGTCAGGGTTAACTGGATAGAAATGGAAGTGGCCTTTGTCCTGCAGCAGGCATAGTCAGGCTGATGATATGCAGTAGCAGTGCTTGCCTTTCAAATATGCTGTTTAAACACATTCAAGCAGTAGAGGCATAGATGATCTACTGCATTCTGGGTATATAGGGGCTTATGATCAAACCTGTACATGTATTCATGCTATCTACACACTGTGTTTTTCAGACACTATGGATAGTGACACTGTGTTGGAATGCTAACATCTCTGGTTCAATGATGTGACTATTACGGTAGCTTTGCACTAGCGTTTTGGGATGGGATATAGCTGCCAGTTCTAGCGAGCATTCCAAGCATTGAGAGCGTATTCACTTGCAGGCTGATTGTGAGGTGCAGACATCTGGCAATGATGATGAGGTTCTGTTGAAGGTAAGTCACTTTTGGATGCCAAGCTTCTGTGAGAGTGCATTTGATTTACTGGATGTTTTTGCCCTCAAATTGCTTTTAATATTGCCTCAGAAGCAAAAGCGTGAAATACATGTAGGGTTAATGACAAAGAAGGGCTGAAAAATCTCTTATTGTCTGCAAAACTGCTCTCTTGACTTATTCACCCACCATGATTTGCAAATTTTGTGATGATTGTCAGCCCACAGTTCGTCGCTGAGGTGTGGTTGAAACTTGTGCTTTTATCAGTAAGTAGAGGTGGGTGCCAAGTCTGCCTGAATTAACTTTATCCTTATCACCTTAGAAGCGGTGTAGCCAGAAATCATTCTGTGAACACGATTGCCTCAAAAGTAAGATAGGCACCTAATTGCAAGAACGTTTACATAGTAGCAAATTTTTTTTCTCCGTTTCAATCTCTCAATTGCCTATAGTGCATTTCCAGAATTTAAAGCCTTGCACACAGAAGGGACATTTTTTGCAGATCTGGCTATACAGGCTTTTCCTCAGCTGTGTTTCTGCTTTAATTTACAGCTGGAAAGCTCTGAGCATGAGGTGAATTTACTGAAATCCTCGATACATCGTATCTGCCTTGATAATGCGGCCCTGGGCAGTATGTACAAGGTCAGTGAATTGTTTCAGACCTTACTGTTTCCTTTGCCTAGTGCATGTTTATATCCATAACAAAAAAAAATTTCCACTATGTGGTTAGCCAAGGAAAGGAGTGGCTGAGAGCCACAGTGACATCATAAACATCTCCTCTGCCTATAGTGATGTTCTTGCCTTCTGCCTTGCCATTCTGCAGGATCGTCGGGGCCAGTTGATTAAAGCCAGTGAGATTTGTCATGCCTTGGAAGACCAGATGAAAAGGCTTGCTGAAGAGGTGCGCCATTTTTGACAGCTAATTGTCTTCAAATGCTCTTACATGACTTGTTCAATGTTGTGTAATTGAACATGATTGCTTTAATGTGATGCTTATTTTTACTGCATTACATGGTTGAAAAAAAAATTCTATCACCTGCTTACTAAAATGTGCACTGCTGCTTTATTGCCATGTCAGGGACTTGACTGTAATTCTCAAAAACAGCTAGTGGCGTCAGTTCTTCTTTGTTGGTTCCAATAGTTCTCCTGCTGGCGAAAACTCAGTATCTGAATGTAAATGTCATGGGAGCCTTACCTTTGAAGGCTGTTCTCATCACTTGAGGGCACATGCAGCCTCTGTGTAGCCTAATGGAGCACTATCATGATATCAACTTGGCAGCACCAAAAAGAACGAGACATAGAAGAAGCACACTGGATGAACCACTTCATATGACTTCATCCTGTACTTTTGTGCCAAGGTTTTAGCATGAATCACCAACTCGCCCAGCTTTCTGCATTACTTGAAGCTCTGTCATTTTTGTGCAGCTGAAAGCAACCAAGACTGACAAGGAAGCACTGCAGGTGGTAAGTTCTTTATTCATTTCATTCTCTCTGTTCATCCTCTTAGCTGCCTGTTATCCCCATGGAGTAACACAACATTCTAGAAAGAGGGTGACAGTTACTTTGTTCAAGAAATATAGCAGCCTAATGGCATATTTGTTGTTGTGAACAGCTTGCATTTCACGGACCAGTGTCAGAGTCAGTAGAATGGGAAAAGTTGACTGTGTGCCTAGAGTCTCACGTTCACGAAAATCAGGAAATCAGTCTATATATATTCAACTGCATTTGATAACAGCTAGTGCACTTTTCTCAAACTAGCATATATGAACATTATTTTCTTCTCTGCACAGTAGCTGAGTGAAATTATTTATTGAGCATCCTAGGTGTTTCTCTTTTATTGGTGTTGCTGCATTGTGTCATTATTGCAATTTGTCATCCATACTTCTCAGGCATTCACAGGGTTTGGATATGCAATGAATGAAATTGACTGTTTTTAAACGGCTGCGTGTTTCTTCTGGGGAGGGAGGGGGGGGGGGGGCATTCGACTCAGTGGAAAGCTCAGCCGTCATACATGCATTGCGTAATCTGAGAGTGTAGAAGAGCCTTATGTCAAAATAGTGGAAGATATATATATAGTAACTGCACAGCTACTATTGTCCTCCATTAAGTCAGCAAGAAAATTCCAGTAAGGAACGGCGTCAGGCAAGGAGCCACAATCTTGCAAATGCTATTCACCGCCTGTTTATAGGAGGTATTCCGAGGTCTAAGTTGGGAACAAGAGTAAATGAAGAATACCTAAATAATCTGCGATTTGCTGATGACATTGCCTTGCTGAGTCACTCAGGAGGTGAACTGCAAATCATGATCAATGAGTTAGACAGGCAGAGCAGAACGCTGGGTCTAAAAGTTAACATGCAGAAAACCAAGGTAATGTTCAACAGTCTAGCAAGGGAACAGCAGTTCACAATTGGCAGCAAGGACCTGGAAGTGGTAAAGGAGCATGTCTACTTAGGGCAGGTAGTGACCGCTGATCCGGATCATGGGAGGGATTTAACTAGAATGATAAGAATGGGGTGGAATGCATATCGCAGGTTTTCAAAGATCATGAATGGTAGTTTACCAATTTCCTTCAAAAGAAAAGTATATAACAGCTGTATCTCACTGGTACTCACCTACGGGGCATGAACGTGGATGCTGAAGAAAAGAGTTCAGTTTAAGTTAAGGACTACGCAGCCAGCCATGGAAAGAAAGGTGATAGATGTAACGTTAAGATACCGGAAGCGGGCAGAGTGGGTGATTGAACAAACGCGGGTTAATGTCCTAGTTTAAATCAAGAGGAAGAAATGAGCTTGGGCAGGGCATGTAAGATAACCGCTGGTCCTTAAGGGTATCGAGTGGATTCCAAGAGAAAGTAAGCGTAGCACGGGGCGGCAGAAGGTTAGGTGGGCGGATGAGATCAAGAAGTTTGCAGGCAAAGGTTGGATGCAGCTGGCAAAGTACAGAGTTAATTGGAGAGACATGGGAGAGGCCACTGCCCTGCAGTGGGCTTAGTGAGGATGATGATGATGATGAAATGAGAAGTACACGTCTGACAACTATGTCATTTTGTTTTATTTCATTTCTTCATGTGTTCTACAAAGCTGCAGCCAGATTAGATTGTTTAAAATTTAATTTAAGTGGGCTTCTAAACTGAAAGTGCATTTAATTGTGTTTGGCAGGGCTTTCCTGTACAATTTGTGCAGATTTTACTCGATACAGTTCTTTCAGCGTACATCAAGGTTCTCCTAGTTCAAGCATGATGCTAAGTGTATCGATCCTCTTTGTGCAGGAAGTCCAATCTCTCAAAGCCTCAAAGGAAGAAAGAGCCCAGAAGGTAGGTGTAATTATTATGTCACATTTGTCAGCTTAACAGTAGAACTGCATATAATCATTGTCAATCATTGTCTGATGTGATGCATAGCCTTCGAGCACAGTAGGCAGGCACTGTCTGGGCTCGAGGTTGGGCTCATTAAAAACAATTATATTCATTAGATCATAATTCCATCATTAATTTAAAACAACCTTGGTACACCTTTGGCTATTTCTGGGTTAATTCAGTCTTAAAATAGCCGGCATTGCAGGACTGCGTCTTGCATAAATATTGTGCTTTTAATTTTAAGTTAAAGTTTTAATTTACTTCCTAGCATGGGGATTATATTGATGAGGCTGTAAACGCATGGGAAATTTGGCTGCTCATGTTTGAGCTAAGGAAGTATAACAAACAAGTCGTGAGAAAGAAGGTTAAGGAAGTATAACAAACAAGTCGTGAGAAAGAAGGTTGCAAAGAAAGCAGGTACCTGCCCGGCTGGCTAGTTGTGGCAATAGAAGCACGTGTTTCCATTGTCACTGAAGTTGATTTTGAAACACATGCCAGTGGTGAACAGTGCATACCCTGATGTCATAAAAAAAAACAAAGAAGTAATCGCAGCATTAAAATGGCACACTCAACAAAGAAAATGAAATTTTGTCTGTTAAATAATATTAAATTGCATTTCTCTAGCTTGAATTCACAAAGCTTTTTCTGTGGGTTCATTTTGTTTGAGTGATAAACTGCAATCACACACTTGGGTTATATTTTCAGGTCACTGATGCAGTGCAGACCGACGGCTGCCTGGTGCCCAAGGTAAGCCTCTCTTATTTGCTTGTTGCTAGCACTACACAGCAATAGAGGTCAAGACCACAGATGTTCTGTGCCACTTGTTTAGGTAGGTTGGCAGACTTGGACATGTACTACCTTGAGATTGCATGTACTGTACTCCATTTCACCAACTCTGTGCAATGCTGTAGAAACTGGAAGCTGTGTGGAGTGTCTGAGCACTGGAACATGTTTATTTATTTATTTAAGCATACTGTAAGCCTGGTTAGGCTCAGGCAATAAGTTGTAGTGATCTGGTAACAAGGTGCTGGAAGTGGTAAGGGAATACGTCTACTTAGGGAATAAGAATAGGATGGAGTGCATGCGGCAGGATCCCTGAGATCATGAATGGAAATTTACCAATATTCCTCAAGAGAAATGGGCAGAAACGTGGCTAACGAAAAGGGTTCAGCTTAAGCCAAGGACAGTGCAGCGCACTAATGACAGGAAAATGATCAGGGTAACATTCAGAGAGAGGAAGATGGTAGGGTGGATGAGGGAACAAATGCGGGTAAACGACATCCTAGTCAAATTCAATTAAGAGGAGGAAATGCGCTTGGGGAGGTCATGCAATGCCAAGGAAAGATAACTGCTGGTCCTTAAGAGTAGCAGAATGGATTCTAAGGGAAAGCAAATGTAGCAGGGGGCAGCAGAAGGTTAAGTGGGCGGATGGGATTAATAGGGTAAGTTTGCAGGTATAAGGGCGCCACGGCTGGCAAAGGTCAGGGTTAATTGGAGAGATATGGAAGTGGACTTTGTCCTGCAGTAGGCATAGTCAGGCTGATGATATGCAGCAGCAGTGCTTGCCTTTCAAATATGCTCTTTAAACACATTCAAGCAGTATAGGCATATATGCTCTGCTGCATTCTGGGTATATTGGGGCTTATGACCAAACCTGTACATGTATTCATGCTATCTACACACTGTGTTTCTTAGACACTATGGATAGAGGCACTGCGTTTGAATGGTAACATCTCTGGTTCACTGATGTGACAGTTAGATTTGCACTAGCGTTTTGAGATGGGATATGGCTGCCAGTTGTAGCCAGCATTCCAAGCATTGAAAACGTATTCACTTGCAGGCTGATTGTGAGGTGCAGACATCCGGCAATGATGATGAGCTTCTGTTGCAGGTAAGTCACTATTGGATGCCAAGCTTCTATGAGAGTGCATTTGATTTACTGAATGCTTTTGCCTTGGAATTGCTTTTAATTTTGCCTCAGAAGCAAAAGCAGGAAATACATGTTGTGTTAATGGCAAACAAGGGCTGCAAAATCTCTAATTGTCTTCAAAACTACTCTGTTGACTTATTCATCCACTATGATTTGCAAATTTTGTGATGATTGTCTGCCCACAGTTCGTTGATGAGGGATGGTTTAAACTTGTGCTTTTATCAGTAAGTAGAGGTGTGTGCCAAGTTTGCCTGAATTAACTTTATCCTTATCAACTTAGAAGTGGTGAAGCCAGCAATCGTTCTGTGAACACGATTGCCTCAAAAGAAAGGTAGGCACTTAATTGCAAGAACGCTTGCATAGTAGCAAAGTTTTTTTTCTCCGTTTCAGTCTCTCAATTGCCTATAGTGCATTTCCAGAATTTAGTCTTGCACACAGAAGGGAATGTTTTTTGCAGATCTGGCTATACAGGCTTTTCCTCAGCTGTGGTTCTGCTTTAATTTACAGCTGGAAAGCTCTGAGCACGAGGTGAATTTGCTGAAATCCTCGATACATCGCATCTGCCTTGATAATGCGGCCCTCGGCAGTATGTACAAGGTCAGTGAATTGTTTCAGACCTTACTGTTTCCTTTGCCTAGTGCATGTTTATATCCATAACAAGAAAAAAATTCCACTATGTGGTTAGCCAAGGAAAGGAGTGGCTGAGAGCCACAGTGACACCATAAACATCTCCTCTGCCTATAGTGATGTTCTTGCCTTCTGCCTTGCCATTCTGCAGGAACGTCGAGGCCAGTTGACTAAAGCCAGTGAGATTTGCCATGCCTTGGAAGACCAGATGAAAAGGCTTGCTGAAGAGGTGCGCCATTTTTGACAGCTAATTGTCTTCAAATGCTCTTACATGACTTGTTCAATGTTGTGTAATTGAACATGATTGCTTTAATGTGATGCTTATTTTTACTGCATGAGATGGTTGGAAAAAAAAATTCTATCACCTGCTTACTGAAATGTGCACTGCTGCTCTATTGCCATGTAAGGGACTTGACTGTAATTCTCAAAAACAGCCAGTGGCGTCAGTTCTTCTTTGTTGGTTCCAATAGTTCTCCTGCTGGCAAAAACTCAGTATCTTAATGTAAATGTCCTTGGAGCCTTACCTTTGAAGGCTGTTCTCATCACTTGAGGGCACATGCAGCCTCTGTGTAGCCTAATGGAGCACTATCATGATTTAAACTTGGCAGCACCAAAAAGAACGAGACAGAAGAAGCACACTGGACGAACCACTTCATATGACTTCATCCTGTACTTTTGTGACAAGGTTATAGCATGAATCACCAACTCGCCCAGCCTTCTGCATTACTTGAAGCTCTGTCATTTTTGTGCAGCTGAAAGCAGCCAAGACTGACAAGGAAGCACTGCAGTTGGTAAGTTCTTTATTCATTTCATTCTCTCTGTTCATCCTCTTAGCTGCCTGTTCTCCCCATGGAGTAACACAACATTCTAGAAAGAGGGTGACAGTTACTTTGTTCAAGAAGTATAGCAGCCTAATGGCATATTTGTTGTTGTGGACAGCTTGCATTTCACGGAGCAGTGTCAGAGTCAGTAGAATGGGAAAAGTTGACTGTGTGCCTAGAGTCTCACGTTCACGAAAATCAGGAAATCAGTCTATGTATATTCAACTGCATTTGATAACAGCTAGTGCACTTTTCTCAAACTAGCATATATGAACATTATTTTCTTCACTGCACAGTAGCTGAGTGAAATTATTTATTGAGCATCCTAGGTGTTTCTCTTTTATTGGTGTTGCTGCATTGTGTCATTAGTGCAATTTGTCATCCATGCTTCTCAGCCATTCACAGGGTTTGCATATGCAATGAATGAAATTGACTGTTTTTAAACGGCTGCGTGTTTCTTCTGGGGGGGGGGAGGGGGGGGGGCATTCGACTCAGTGGAAAGCTCAGCCGCCATACATGCATTGCGTAATCTGAGGGTGTAGAAGAGCCTTATGTCAAAATAGTGAAAGATATATATATATAGCAACTGCACAGCTACTATTGTCCTCCATTAAGTCAGCAATAAAATTCCAGTAAGGAAGGGCGTCAGGCAAGGAGCCACAATCTTGCCAATGCTATTCACCGCCTGTTTATAGGAGGTATTCCGAGGTTTAAGTTGGGAACAAGAGTAAATGAAGAATACCTAAATAATCTGCGATTTGCTGATGACATTGCCTTGCTGAGTCACTCAGGAGGTGAACTGCAAATCATGATCAATGAGTTAGACAGGCAGAGCAGAACGCTGGGTCTAAAAGTTAATATGCAGAAAACCAAGGTAATGTTCAACAGTCTAGCAAGGAAACAGCGGTTCACAATTGGCAGCAAGGACCTGGAAGTGGTAAAGGAGTATGTCTACTTAGGGCAGGTAGTGACCGCTGATCCGGATCATGGGAGGGAATTAACTAGAATGATAAGAATGGGGTCGAATGCATATCACAGGTTTTCAAAGATCATGAATGGTAGTTTACCAATTTCCGTCAAATGAAAAGTGTATAACAGCTGTATCTCACTGGTACTCACCTACGGGGCAGGAACGTGGATGCTGAAGAAAAGAGTTCAGTTTAAGTTAAGGACTACGCAGCCAGCCATGGAAAGAAAGGTGATAGATGCAACGTTAAGATGCCGGAAGTGGGCAGTCTGGGTGAGGAAACAAACGCGGGTTAATGTCCTAGTTTAAATCAAGAGGAAGAAATGAGCTTGGGCAGGGCATGTAAGATAACCGCTGGTCCTTAAGGGTATCGAGTGGATTCCAAGAGAAAGTAAGCGTAGCAGGGGGCGGCAGAAGGTTAGGTGGGTGGATGAGATCAAGAAGTTTGCAGGCAAAGGTTGGATGCAGCTGGCAAAGTACAGAGTTAATTGGAGAGACATGGGAGAGGCCACTGCCCTGCAGTGGGCTTAGTAAGGATGATGATGATGATGAAATGAGAAGTACACGTCTGACAACTATGTCATTTTGTTTTATTTCATTTCTTCATGTGGTCTACAAAGCTGCAGCCAGATTAGATTGTTTAAAATTTAATTTAAGTGGGCCTCTAAACTGAAAGTGCATTTAATTGTGTTTGGCAGGGCTTTCCTGTACAATTTGTGCAGATTTTACTCGATACAGTTCTTTCAGCGTACATCAAGGTTTTCCTAGTTCAAGCATGATGCTAAGTGTATCGATCCTCTTTGTGCAGGAAGTCCAATCTCTCAAAGCCTCAAAGGAAGAAAGAGCCCAGAAGGTAGGTGCAATTATTATGTCACATTTGTCAGCTTAACAGTAGAACTGCATATAATCATTGTCAATCATTGTCTGATGTGATGCATAGCCTTCCGAGCACAGTAGGCAGGCACTGTCTGGGCTTGAGGTTGGGCTCATTAAAACAATTATATTCATGAGATCATAATTCCATCATTAATTTAAAACAACCTTGGTACACCTTTGGCTGTTTCTGGGTTAATTCAGTCTTGAAATAGCCGGCATTGCAGGACTGCGTCTTGCATAAATTTTGTGCTTTTAATTTTAAGTTAATGTTTTAATTTACTTCCTAGCATGGGGATTATATTGATGAGGCTGTAGACGCATGGGAAATTTGTCTGCTCATGTTTGAGCTAAGGAAGTATAACAAACAAGTCGTGAGAAAGAAGGTTAAGGAAGTATAACAAACAAGTCCTGAGAAAGAAGGTTGCAAAGAGGGCAGGTACCTGCCCGGCTGGCTAGTTGTGGCAATAGAAGCACGTGTTTCCATTGCCACTGAAGTTGATTTTGAAACACATGCCAGTGGTTAAAAGTGCATACCCTGATGTCATAAAAAAACAACAAAGAAGTAATCGCAGCATTAAAATGGCACACTCAACAAAGAAAATGAAATTTTGCCTGTTAAGTAATAATAAATTGCATTTGTCTAGCTTGAATTCACAAAGCTTTTTCTGTGGGCTCATTTTGTTTGAGTGATAAACTGCAATCACACACTTGGGTTATATTTTCATGTCACTGATGCAGTGCAGACCGACGGCTGCCTGGTGCCCAAGGTAAGGCTCTCTCTTATTTGCTTGTTGCTAGCATTACATAGCAATAGAGGTCAAGGCCACAGATGTTGTGTGCCACTTGTTTAGGTAGGTTGGCAGACTTGGACATGTACTACCTTGATATTGCATACACCGTACTCCATCTCACCAAATCTGTGCAATGCTGTAGAAACTGGAAGCTGTGTGGAGTGTCTGAGCACTGGAACATGTTTATTTATTTATTTATTTAAGCATACTGTAAGCCTGGTTAGGCTCAAGCAATAAGTTGTAGTGATCTGGTAGCAAGGTGCTGGAATTGGTAAGGGAATACGTCTACTCAGGGAATAAGAATAGGATGGAGTGCATGCGGCAGGATCCCTGAGATCTTGAATGGAAATTTACCAATATTCCTCAAGAGAAATGGGCAGAAACGTGGCTAACGAAAAGGGTTCAGATTAAGCCAAGGACAGTGCATTGCACTAATGAAAGGAAAATGATCAGGGTAACATTCAGAGAGAGGAAGATGGTAGGGTGGATGAGGGAACAAATGCGGGTAAACGACATCCTAGGCAAATTCAATTAAGAGGAGGAAATGCGCTTGGGGAGGTCATGCAATGCCAAGGAAAGATAACTGCTGGTCCTTAAGAGTAGCAGAATGGATTCTAAGGGAAGGCAAATGTAGCAGGGGGCAGCAGAAGGTTAAGTGGGCGGATGGGATTAATAGGGTAAGTTTGCAGGTATAAGGGTGCCACGGCTGGCAAAGGTCAGGGTTAATTGGAGAGACATGGAAGTGGACTTTGTCCTACAGTAGGCATAGTCAGGCTGATGATATGCAGCAGCAGTGCTTGCCTTTCAAATATTGCCTTTAAACACATTCAAGCAGTATAGGCATATATGCTCTGCTGCATTCTGGGTATATTGGGGCTTATGACCAAACGTGTACATGTATTCATGCTATCTACGCACTGTGTTTCTTAGACACTATGGATAGAGGCACTGCGTTTGAATGGTAACATCTCTGGTTCACTGATGTGACAGTTAGATTTGCACTAGTGTTTTGAGATGGGATATAGCTAGTTTTAGCGAGCATTCCATGTATTGAAAATGTATTCACTTGCAGGCTGATTGTGAGGTGCAGACATCCGGCAATGATGATGAGCTTCTGTTGCAGGTAAGTCACTTTTGGATGCCAAGCTTCTATGAGAGTGCATTTGATTTACTGGATGCTTTTGCCTTGGAATTGCTTTTAATATTGCCTCAGAAGCAAAAGCAGGAAATACATGTTGTGTTAATGGCAAACAAGGGCTTCAAAATCTGTAATTGTCTGCAAAACTACTCTGTTGACTTATTCATCCACTATGATTTGCAAATTTTGTGATGATTGTCAGCCCACAGTTCGTTGATGAGGGATGGTTTAAACTTGTGCTTTTATCAGTAATTAGACGTGTGTGCCAAGTTTGCCTGAATTAACTTTATCCTTATCAACTTGGAAGTGGTGAAGCCAGCAATCGTTCTGTGAACACGATTGCCTCAAAAGTAAGGTAGGCACCTAATTGCAAGAACGCTTGCATATTTTTCTCGGTTTCAGTCTCTCAATTGCCTATAGTGCATTTCCAGAATTTAGTCTTGCACACAGAAGGGAATGTTTTTTGCAGATCTGGCTATAGAGGCTTTTCCTTAGCTGTGTTTCTGCTTTAATTTACAGCTGGAAAGCTCTGAGCACGAGGTGAATTTGCTGAAATCCTCGATACATCGCATCTGCCTTGATAATGCGGCCCTCGGCAGTATGTACAAGGTCAGTGAATTGTTTCAGACCTTACTGTTTCCTTTGCCTAGTGCATGTTTATATCCATAACAAAAAAAAATTTCCACTATGTGGTTAGCCAAGGAAAGGAGTGGCTGAGAGCCACAGTGACACCATAAACATCTCCTCTGCCTATAGTGATGTTCTTGCCTTCTGCCTTGACATTCTGCAGGAACGTCGAGGCCAGTTGACTAAAGCCAGTGAGATTTGCCATGCCTTGGAAGACCAGATGAAAAGGCTTGCTGAAGAGGTGCGCCATTTTTGACAGCTAATTGTCTTCAAATGCTCTTACATGACTTGTTCAATGTTGTGTAATTGAACATGATTGCTTTAATGTGATGCTTATTTTTACTGCATTACATGGTTGAAAAAAAAATCCTATCACCTGCTTACTAAAATGTGCACTGCTGCTTTATTGCCATGTCAGGGACTTGACTGTAATTCTCAAAAACAGCTAGTGGCATCAGTTCTTCTTTGTTGGTTCCAATAGTTCTCCTGCTGGCAAAAACTCAGTATCTTAATGTAAATGTCATGGGAGCCTTACCTTTGAAGGCTGTTCTCATCACTTGAGGGCACATGCAGCCTCTGTGTAGCCTAATGGAGCACTATCATGATATCAACTTGGCAGCACCAAAAAGAACGAGACATAGAAGAAGCACACTGGACGAACCACTTCATATGACTTCATCCTGTACTTTTGTGCCAAGGTTTTAGCATGAATCACCAACTCGCCCAGCCTTCTGCATTACTTGAAGCTCTGTCATTTTTGTGCAGCTGAAAGCAACCAAGACTGACAAGGAAGCACTGCAGGTGGTAAGTTCTTTATTCATTTCATTCTCTCTGTTCATCCTCTTAGCTGCCTGTTCTCCCCATGGAGTAACACAACATTCTAGAAAGAGGGTGACAGTTACTTTGTTCAAGAAATATAGCAGCCTAATGGCATATTTGTTGTTGTGAACAGCTTGCATTTCACGGACCAGTGTCAGAGTCAGTAGAATGGGAAAAGTTGACTGTGTGCCTAGAGTCTCACGTTCACGAAAATCAGGAAATCAGTCTATATATATATTCAACTGCATTTGATAACAGCTAGTGCACTTTTCTCAAACTAGCATATATGAACATTATTTTTTTCTCTGCACAGTAGCTGAGTGAAATTGTTTATTGAGCATCCTAGGTGTTTCTCTTTTATTGGTGTTGCTGCATTGTGTCATTATTGCAATTTGTCATCCATCCTTCTCAGGCATTCACAGGGTTTGCATATGCAATGAATGAAATTGACTGTTTTTAAACGGCTGCGTGTTTCTTCTGGAGAAGGGGGGTGGGGGCTCAGCAGTCATACATGCATTGCGTAATCTGAGGGTGTAGAAGAGCCTTATGTCAAAATAGTGGAAGATATATATATAGCAACAGCACTGCTGCTATCGTCCTCCATCAAGTCAGCAATAAAATTCCAGTAAGGAAGGGCGTCAGGCAAGGAGACACAATCTTGCCAATGCTATTCACCGCCAGTTTACAGGAGGTATTCCGGGACCTAAATTGGGAACAGTTGGGTATAAGAGTAAATGGAGAATACCTAAATAATTTGCCATTCGCTGATGACATTGCCTTCCTGAGTCACTCAGAAAGTGAACCGCAAATCATGATTAATGAGTTAGACAGGCAGAGCAGAATGCTGGGTCTAAAAATTAACATGCAAAAAACCAACTCACCTACGGGGCAGAAACGTGGAGGCTGACGAAAAGAATCCAGCTTAAGTTAAGACTACGCAGCGAGCCATGGAAAGAAAAATTATAGATGTGACGTTAAGAGACCAGAAGCGGGTAGTGTGGGTGAGGGAACAAACGCGGGTTATTGGCAACCTAGTCGAAATCAAGAGGAAGAAATGAGCTTGGGCAGGGCATGTAACATAACCGCTGGTCCTTAATGGTAACGGAGTGGATTCCAAGAGAAAGTAAGCGTAGCAGGGGGCGGCAGAAGGTTAGGTGGGCGGATGAGATCAAGAAGTTTGCAGGCAAAGGTTGGATGCAGCTGGCAAAGGATAGAGTTAATTGGAGAGACATGGGAGATGCCTTTGCTCTGCAGTGGGCTGATGATGATGATGATGATGAAATGGAAAATACATGTCTGACAACTATGTCATTTTGTTTTATTTCTTTTCCTCATGTGGTGCATATAATCATTGTCAATCATTGCCTGATCTGATGCATAGCCTTCCGAGCACAGTAGTGAGGCGCTGGCTGGACTTAAGACTGAGGTATGCAAGAATGTGCATGGTGTATGCTGTACACTTAACCTGACAGTACCTGACCTGACAGTAACCTGACAGTCTAAGGTGCTGTCAATAGATCAATTCGTCCACATTGATAAATTCTTTGAATGTCGCGAGGACGGAAAAGTGGAGGAAGGTGGGGTGCCGGAAGAGTCAGACTGTTAGTGTCCTTTTAGAGTGCAGTCCTTGTGCATCCTTCCTGCATTCTGTGTTGTCTTCGGCATCAGCAATATTGGCATAGCCAGTTGTCCAAGTAGCAAAGCGAAATGCCACTTGGAAGGTGGCTAGCAACATAACATGCCACCTGCCAGCCGTAGCAGGTGAAGGCAGGTGAAGATCTGCACTCAAATCTCGCATTACCAACTCTCGTAGTCGTCAGTAAATTTTTTTGCCTCTCCTCCTCTCTTCCACGTCTCTGAAAACCCTCACCTGCCCCATTTGTGGCCATGAGTGGCTGTAGCAGCTTTGTCTGGTCGATTAGAGTCGGAATCTATTCATCGAATGAACTGTAGACCTGAACAGGGGTGGAAGACTTGCACTGCCTCAGCCTGTCTCTGACACTAAGGGTCTTTTTGCATATGGCAGCCCTTTCCTGCTTTGAAGCAGGAAGTAGCCCACATTGCATCAACAGTGCCTATGCACAAAGCCGCTGATATGGCAATTTCGCATCTTTCTCTCTGAATTGTAGAACAAGCATCTCAAGGCAGAAGTGTCGAAGCTGCAGGAGAAGGTTTGCAGCCTAACCAACGAGATAGCTGAAACAAGGGACTCTGAAGCACTGAAACTTGAGGGCATTGAGCGTCTTTACCGGGAAGCCAAAGAAGAGAACCAGTTCATGAGGAGAGCTGTCACTGCTGCCAGTGCAGGGGTGACCCCAGGCCACCAGGTAGGTTCTGCAGCAGTGAATGCGAGAAAGTAAATAATGGTTCCCTAATTGGATCAGGGCTCATTAAACTACATCCAGTCATTTTGCCAACTGTAAGTGTGAGAGGTGGGTGCAAGTGTTGGCTAATATAAATTTGTTTTGCAAGGTTGTGTGGGCTGAAATTTATATAGGCAGCTAGCGGTTGCATACTTCATTTCTATGGTGGTTGTGAATGGTTGATTACATGTGGTGGCAAAATTACTCGTACTGCAATTTACGCAAATTGATCTAATACTTTGGCTACAGTTCAAAACCTGCTTTGCATGAAAGCTTGTTGAAGTAAAGAGTTGCACTCAGTTTACACTGGTGGTCTGTTGCAGCTAAATAAGATCATTTTGTTTTGACCAGGCTTCAACTGCTGTTCAACAGGGAAGCAGACCTGTGCCTGCTGCACCACAAGATGTACCCAAGTGCATGCCGACACAGGTAGGCCCTTTCACATCGTCGTTTCTGCACATTCCACGCAAGCCTAGCACTTCCATGGCCCAAGCCGCATCAATGATTGCACCTCCTTTTGCAGAAGCACCAGCAGGCAGCACCTTTAGAGGTAGTGTGGTGAGGGCTGCAGCATACGTTTAGCCGCCCACTCGAACTGCTTCCTCATGGTGCACATGTGTAGCTTTGGTCTAATTGAAGCCCCACAGGCCACTGGTAGAGCATCTCTATAGTTACACCCAGGTTGCCAGAACAACTGCTGAAACAGTACAGCTACCAATACAGCCCCTTTTTGGATTGTTTTCTTAATTTTCTATATCTAGGTGAGTTGAATGTGAATGAATAAGCAATGTTTCTGTTGTTCCTGCTTGGCATTGGCCTTGTGTGTTTGCAATATGTTGCTTTTGAGTCAACGGAGGGCAGTATTGCTACATTCTGATAGCTGCATTGTTTGGCCCAATCTGACTGGGACAAAGCTTTTTGTTAGCTCTTCGCTTTCCGGTGGGTGGCAAATGCTGAATGGTGCCATTGCCAGGGACACTATATATGTAATGGGCAAAAGTTTTATCCCTTGCTTCCCAGCTTCCCATTAATAGTGTACCTCACACTTCACAGTATCCTTGCTTTAATAATGTTTTTTTCAAGGATATTGATCAAAACCATGTTTACAGACATAGGGGGTGCTCACCGACACCAGAGTCTAGGGTGCTTCGATATAGCTTCCTTTGGTAGGGTGGTGACATCTCCACCTTTCTGGAGCACAATCCCATTTAGCCACAATAAAATATTTCTTTGGAACTCAACATTTCCTCATCTTTGACACATGAGAGCATTTAATACTGCTTCCTTACATTGAAAATTTAATAAGAATACAAACTCAATTTTGTACGTGGAAGGGGCTGACCTGGGGACAAAGTTATCATGTCAGTTATTGTTACTACAATTGTTTACATGCCATGCCACAGGAAAGTCTGGCAAGGTGCTAAACTCAAAGCAATCTGTGAGCAGAATTTCGAAGTCCTCATCATGTTGCCACATTACTGCCTATTCGTTTCTCTTGCACCCTCACTTTTAGAATAACTGGGAGAGCATGCTTCCGGTTGGAACTTATTTCTTTTCATGACACAAAGGCATATTTTGTGCATATATCACTAGACAAACTATCACTGATCTGACAGTAAGCTTTCTTGCAGAAAACACCAGTAAAGGCTTCACCATGCAAGGGAAAGCATCCTGGCAGTGTAAGTGGCTCCTTTTAGCAGTTGAAAACTATGGTATTTTCTTATTTCTTAGCCTGTGAAGTAACGTGAAGCTTCTGATCTCTGCAGAATGCCACAAGTTTTTTTTCTTGATCTAACTTAAGTAAAATATAGATGTACTATAGATTGTTACTCTATCTGGCAAATTAAAAAGTAATGTAAGAGATCATTTTTTATTAATATTTTGTTTGCTTTGCAAAAAACATCTGAATTTTCATGTTATTTGTTCAAGTTTTAAACAGAGTGTAGCCAAAACCTTGTGGTGCAGCTGTGCAGCTTTATTTGGGCATCTTTTCTTGGGCAGCTGGTCAAGTTTTTCCAGCAAAGGGGAGGCATGACACACATAGCTACATTGTTTTATATCTAGTATGCAATGTGGTGAAACATAGAAGTAAATTACATTTCAACTGGCAAACATAACTTCGTCGTGTCATTTATTCAAAGTGAAAACTTCTTCAAAAAGATGTGGAGTGAATGAGCGCATGATGAATCAATTTAAAACTTCTTCAAAAAGATGTAGAGTGAATGAGCGCATGATAACTAAACTCATTGTGATTGATAAATTTAGTATTTCTTGGTGAGATGTCTAAGCACATGTTTACTATTACAAATGTATTTCTTGTCATGCTCTGTTAAGTTTTTCATGCTATGTTGGTGGCCCAACAATGCTGAATTCAGCCATCAGTTTGGGGGACCCCACTGTGCATGCACAAGCCATAATTACTTTACTGACCGAGGCTTTTAATTTGTGTACTCAGCAGTAGCAGCATCCCATATCGACTTGGTCAGCACACTTTCATCATGTGCTGCTTCCAGCTTGGACATTCATCCTTGGCAGCTGTTCATTTTATTCATAAAGCTTTCAAGAATTATGCCATGAGTGTATCAGATGACATTCCCTTAACGCCTGTACAGGGGCAGCTGCAGCAGTTCTACTGCAAATGTACTGATAAAATCATTCTGTCATTTAGTGGCGTCGCTGTTTGCTGGCTTAGTGACACAAAACAAGAGAGCTGACCAGCGCATGCATAGGGTGTCCCTCTCGCAAGCATCCTAGGGAGGTGGAAGCCAAGCAGCAGGTTTCAGGGAACTGGTTGAATGCTTTCTGAACACACCTTGTGTGTTGCATTATTAAGAGACCGACAGCCGACCGAAACATGTTGCGAGATTAGGATAAAAAATGTTGACTGCAACAGTTTAGCGCTGCAGTATTGAAGAAACATTATAAATATAATTTGGCACTGAAAATTGCATAAAACACCTGAAAAGTCATCTTGCAGAGAAAGCTTGCCATTTTCGGTGTATCGTGATTTCGATAAACGTTTTGATAAAATTTTGCTTATTTGCTGTTAAGTGCAGTTCGTCATATTCTACTGTTGTTTACATCCTTTCTAGTGCACCCTTTGATGAAAATCAACGCCCTTCTCACATTTCCAATGAGGTGCTTTTAGCTTTTGTCACTAGGTGGCATCATAGTGTTTTGCATTTCTTGGATAAAGCATAACCACAGTCCACTCAAGTTTTTGTTGACGAGGTGTAGATCACTGTGCCATAACAGCTTTGGGTGTAGAAGCTCAAACGGATGCTACTCGTGCTAATCTGTCTAATTGCTGTTTCTGGGGTGGGTTTATACTCTTTTGGACCATCACTTCTGCCGGCGTTGAATCATCATTGCGCTTGTTGATGATAGTTGTTGTTTGCACTGTTTTGCACAGTTTTTCCTTTCATTTTTGTATCATGTTGTATATAACCACTCCTATCCAGGCCCTAGTTGGGCTGATAGTACCAATAAATAAATAAAGTGGGCACATGTTCTGAGATTGAAAAATTTTTTAATAAAATTTTTCTACACGGTTTTTAACAAAACTGCTGTGGGAGTGCCATTAGGCAATAAGTTTTACATTGCGCCGAAAAAACATGGGGGCTCAAAATTCAGTTCGAAGTACCTTTAAGAAATATAAATATATTTAAGGTGCATGCCACACTATGAAAAAAATAGAGGGTCTTTGGTTTATTGGGGATTAACGTCCCAAAGCAACTCAGGCTATGAGGGATGCCGCAGTGAAGGGCTGTGGAAATTTCGACCACCTGGAATTTTTTAATGTGCACTGTCGTTGCACAGTACACGGGCCTCTAGAATTTCACCTCCATCAAAATTCTTCCGCCACGGCTAGGATCGAACCCGTGTCTTTTGGGTCAGCAGAGCCGAGTGCTGTAACCACTGAGCCACCGCGGTGGGGCCTATACACGGTCTTTAGTCGTAAGAAGTTTGAGATATATCTCTGCCCTCCGGCGTTTATTTAGCATTCGGAGACATATAAAGGTTAATCTGAAACCAGTCGACCAAAAAAGTGTGTGACACGGCATGTATATATATTGTAATAAGGAACGTCTTGCAAAGCACAGCGTCGAGAACAACCAGCAGTACAGTCCAGGCACAGACCAGAGGCAGCGGTCAGTCCAGAGCACGCATGAGGGACGGAGCGTTTGGCGCTCGAGCTTCAGAGCGTTCGATGCTTCTTGTTGTCTTCTTCGTCAAGCGCCAGCCTCTGAAGATTCAAAAGCCGAAGGCCAGCCTTACAATTCCCCCAGGGCGAAAGGGCGCCATCCTGGCGGCCCAGGGGGATGTGACGATGGCGGGGTCGTATTATGGTTTGAGGCAGGTCGTGTGGACAATGGCGCGGCCTCGGCGACGATGATCAGGGGATGGCTTAAGGGGTCTGTTGAGGTAATTGACAGGGGACGTCTGTTGAAGAATAAGGTAGGGTCCCTGGTACTTGCTAACAAGTTTGGAGGAAAGGCCGGGACCTGAGGAGGGTACTCAGAGCCAGACCAAAGAGTCAGGAACGTAGGCAGGAGGAAGTGGAGGGTGATCATGGGTGCTTTTCTGCTTCTGCTGGGTGTGAGAAGTGAAAGACCGGTCAAGCTGTCAGCAATCTTCGACATAAGTTGCGGCTTGATAAGTAGTTGTAAATTCGGAAGCATCAGGGCAGTAATGTAGAATGGTGTCCATTGTGCAAGAAGGTTCACGGCCATACAGGAGAAATTACGAAGAGAATCCGCTGGTGGCTTGAGCAGCAGAGTTATAAGCGTATGTGACAAAAGGGAAAACGCGGTGCCAGTTACAATGGTCGGAAGCAACATACTTGGCCAGCATGTTGCCAAGGGTGTGTTCAAAATGCTAAACCATGCCATTTGTCTTAGGATGGTAGGCGGAGCTGGTGCGGGGAACGATGTTGCACTTCTGCAGGAGAGCTTCTACAACTTCAGAGAGGAAGGCCAGACCTCTATCACTGAGCAGCTCTTTGGGTGCACCATGGCGAAGAATGATGCGATGGAGAATGAAGGATGCAATGTCATGGGCTGTAGCGGATGGTAAACGTGACGTTTCAGCGTAGAGTGTAAGGTGGTCGATAGCAACGATGATCCAGCGGATCCCAGTTGATGTGCTGGGAAGAGGGCCATAGAGATCGATGCCAACACGCTCGAAGGGCTGCAGTGGGCAAGGCAGCGGCTGCATAGAAGCGGCGGGTCCATGAGGTGGATGTTTTCGTCACTGGTATGCGGTGCAGGACTGAACGAACTGGCGGACATAACGGGCCATCCCACGCCAGTAGTACCACTGTCGTAGATGGATGAAGGTCTTTAAGAATTCGCCATAGGCACACTGGGGATCATCGTGGTAGGAAGAGCAAGCAAATGAAGGAGCGCAGATGTGTCAGAATGACGAGAAGCCACTTGCGACCGACTGGGAAGTAGTTGCGGCGGTAAAGAAGCTCGTCTCAGATGGCGAAATGGTGGGACTGACGACGGAGAGCGTGGGAAAGAGGTCGAGACGATTGGCCAAATAAGAGATCTAAGGGGCAAGTGACAACGTCAAAAAGGCACCCGTACCGGTAGGGGCGAAATTTGATGATCGCCCAAAGGATGGCTAAACACTCTTTCTGCTTTTTTGAGTGTCCGGCTAGCGTAAGCGCCAATGTATTTGTCAAAGCCTTGCTTGCACTGAGCGAGTACTGCACCGAGGCCGACGCCACTGGCATCGGTGTAGAGTTCCCTCGGAGAACAAGGGTCGAAGTGATGCAGCATTGGTGGAGTGGTCAGGAGGCGAAAGAGTGTCGTAAACGCTTCATCACAGGCTGGTGACCAGGCCGAAAAGGTCGTGGCTGGAAAGGAGCTTGGTCAGGGGGTCGATGATAGTGGCGAAATTGCGGACAAAGCGGCAGAAGTAGGAGCAGAGGCCGACGAAGCTGCAGATGTCTTTTACAGAAGTGGGCTTCGGAAACTCGGCCACAGCTCGCAACTTGGCCGAGTCCGGGAGAACGCCATCCTTCACATGTCCGAGAATGGTTAGCTGCCGAGCTCCGAAGCGGCACTTTTTCAAATTGAGTTGGAGGCCAGCATTGGCCAGGCAGCTAAGAACAGTCTCAAGGCACTGGAGGTGAGATTAAAAGTTCGGGGAAAAGATCACAACATCGTCTATGGTGACACCGGCATGTGTGCCATTTGAGCCCTCGGAGTATATGTTGTCCATCATGCGCTCGAATGTGGCGGGTGCATTGCAGAGGCCGAAGGGCACGACATTAAATTCATAGAGCCCGTCTGGTGTGACGAATGCAGTTTTTGGGCGATCGTCCTCTGCCATCGGCACCTGCCAGTAACCGGAGCGCAAGTCCAATGAAGAAAAGAACTCAGCACCCCGCAGGCAGTTGAGGGCATCGTCGCTGCGGGGCAGAGGGGAAACGTCCTTGCGTGTAATCTTGTTCAGACGACGGTAGTCCACGCAGAACCAGATGGAAGTTTTTTTCTTTGACCAGGACCACTGGCGATCGAGTCCCAAGGGCTGTGCGACGGCTGTATCACGTGATGCTTAAACATGTCGGTCACGTGCTCGTCAATGAGGCGGCATTCAGTGGCTGACACGCGGTACGGACGTTGGCACAAAGGGTCATGGGTTCCAGTGTCAATACAGTGAGTGGGTAACGGTGGTGGTGCGGCCCAAGGAAGGTTGCTGGTAGTTAAACGAAGCTTGAAAATTGTGTAGAATGGTGACAAACTGGTCTCGTTCGGTAGGCGTCATGGTAGCGTCGACGGAACGGTGAAAAATATCAACAGAAGACTGATTGGTGATGGGAACAGGCGTAGTGGCGCTGACGTGAAGGCTTGCCATGCTATCGACGAGGGGGTATGCTGAGGCGGGATCGAGAAAGGCAACACTACCAAATGATTGGCCACGGAGTAAAGTGGTAGGGCAGGAGAACGGGTTAGCCACATAAATAGCACTGAAGCCATGAACAATTGTCAGCACGGCAAGAGGCAGCAAAACAGACTTTTGGTCAGTGCATTGTAAAGAGTGGGTACAAGTGACAGTTGCATCTGAGGGAGCAGCACAAGAGCCACCAGCACTGAAGAGAAAGGCGGAATGCCTGTGTCCTCTGAGATGACCACAGTAGCGGCAGCAGCACCGGGTACGTCCAAGGGAGCGTCACGGTAGGGCGACAAGTCAAGCTGAGGACGGGCGCAGTCAATAACCACTTGATGTCCGTAGAGGAAGTCCCAACCAAAGATAATGTTGTGAGAGGAGAGGACAAGGACGATGAACTCGATTGTGTTGGGAACGTTCTCGATGAGCAGGCGGACGGTGCAGACGGCTTACGGTCGAATGTCCTGAGCACTGGCGGTGCAGAGAGAAACGGCAAGGAGGGGCGTCGTCACTTTTTTGAGTCTGTGACAGAGGGTGTGACTGAGAACGGAAGCGGCTGTGCCAGTGTCAACAAGTGCTTCGACGGCAACTCCCTCAATGAACACAGTAATAATATTGGCAGGCATAGAAACAGGTCTTGAGTGAGTCACTGGTGATGCAGTTCTTGCCTTCAGACCTGCGGCCGTTAGTTTTCCGCGTGGAAGGCGGGTAGGCGGCGGAGCATTGGAGAACGGGAATGGCGGCCAGGAGACGGCGAGCGGTGGGAGCGGCGATGGTAACTAGGAGACAGAGACCGGAGGCAGCTCGTGTGATGCAGGCGAGGACGACGGAAGGTCGTACGTCGGTTCATGCCTACAATCGTAGGGACGGTGGTCACGACTGCGACACAAACGAGCCATGGGACCAGCGATGCTACAGGCATGGCAAATAGGGTGGTTGTCTTGTATACGCCAGGGGTTGAGTGGCTGCGGCTGCGATTTGGGGCGGGCAACTGTACGGTAAGGTGGGGTTTCAGGTCGCTGAGGTTCTAACTGCTGGGTAGGTGACCTGTAGACAGGGGCAGCAGGTGAGGGCTGTGACTGCACCACGGCATTGGCGTACGTCAGAGAAGCCACGATCAGGGGTGGCTGAGGAGGAGTTGGCAGGACTTCAGCCACCTACTCCTCAATAACACGCTGTAGATTGGGAGTGAGCGACGGCGCATGTGTAGGCGGTCAGGTAGACAAAGATAGCTGGCGTGCGACTTCCTCACGTACAAACTGCCGGAATTTTCTGGAGGAGCGACTGTTGGCCCAGAGAACTGCTCCCTGGGAGAGCCAAGCTGGAAAGTGGCCTCCTGAAAGCCTGCATGCCGGGTAGAAAGGCACTGTTTGCGCAGCTCATCAAAGATTTGGCAGTAGCCGATGACACCGGAGACAGTCTGGGGATCTTTAGCGATGAGCATCTGGAAGGCATCATCCTCAATGTCTTTCATAATATGTCTGATCTTGTCAGCCTCGCTCTTAGAATGGTTGACACGCTTGCAGAGGTCGACGACATTTTCTATAACTGGTGAAATTTTCACTGGTTTGCTGGGCCCGACATCGCAAGCGTTGCTCGACATGAAGCTTTCGCACTGCGGGGCAGCCAAAGACTTCTGTCGGACTAGGTTTTAAAGCTGCCCAGCTTGAGATGTCAGCCTCGTAGTTTCGAAACCAGAGATTGCCTACGCCGCTCAAATAAAAGGTAACATTGGTGAGCTTGACGCTATTGTCCCACTTATTGTATGCGGTTGCATGTTCATAAAAGGCCAAGCAGTCCTCCACATCCGTGTCATCTGTGCCGCTGAAGATGGCTGGGTCACGCTGCCGCGTGGCGCCGGAACAGAAGACAGTCGACGGAAGCGGTGAAGCGGTTTGGATGACAGTCTCAGGCATTGCAGAGGCTGTAGGCAATGTGCGGGTGCGAAGCTTCAGGGCGAGGGGATCGTTGGCACCTCCACCACTTGTAATAAAGAACGTCTTGCAAAGCACAGCATTGACAACAACCAGCAGTACAGTCCAGGTGCAGACCAGAGGCAGTGGTCAGTCTAGAGCACGCACGAGGGACGGAGCGTTCGGCACTTCTCGTCGTTTTATTCGTTAAGTGTCATCCTCTGATTATTCGAAAGCCGAAGGCCTGTCTTACAATATATATTTTTTGGGGGGATTAGTGACTTGCATACCTTTTAGAAGTTTTAAAAGGCTAAGCATGAAGCTATGCAGCTGCACTTGAGAAGGTGATCAAAAATAATCCAGTGTTTTCTCTTTAGTATTTCCTTATTGAGCATGGGGTTATTGAACTGTGCTTTTTACTCAAGTTTTGAATGAACTGTGCTTACGGCTGCTGTTTTGGTATAGTCCTGTTCTTTTGGAGTGACATTCCTGCCATTTGTTATAAATTTCTTACAGCATTATATTTGGTAGTCAGTTTCAAAAGTATTCCAGTATGACTTTTCCGTACCTGAAAATTAAGTCTATTATAAAGCCGCCCTCCTGGTTTCAAGCAGATTACTACCTTGTATCATAAAATTCCGAATAAGTGCCCCCACCGATGCAATGGCCCCACCCCTAACTTCACTGTTTATTTCACATTTCCACACCGTTCCGGGACAGCGCCCCCTGCCCACTCCACGCCCTATCATGCATCGCGCCCAGGCAGCACTGGCCTGCCCCATCAAATTCTAGAATCCAATCCAATCCAATCCTGCTTTTCAAGCCATCGACGCGTCCATTCACATGTCCGTTCGGCATGCGCCATTTGTCATCTTGTTTTGGCGTTCTCAAGTCAAGAATGCATTCGTACACAGTGACGAAGAAAATTGAGGTCATACAATGGCGTCAGGAAAACGGAAGGAACATGCACAGTAAGTTCAAAATGGTTCTTTGCGTTTCTTCGGAGGGGCACAGGACCTCTCCAAACGTGAATTCGATGGTGTTGAAGGAGCAGACGATGATTGATGCCAGATGATGGAGACAAAGAGAAAATACATTTGCAGGATAATAATAATAAACACCTTTATTTTCAGACAGCACATTTACAATTCTTAGGACAAGTCTGCCCAAGCCATAAAGGCTTGTCGGGCAGTACTCGGCAGTCGGTGAATGACATATATATGAAAAACAGGCGTGACAAGCAAGCAAACAATGATAAATCTTAATATGAAAAGCAATCAAGAAAAAGAAAACATTAAATAACCGAAATATGGGTTTTTAAGAAGTTCCTTAATTGTGACAGCGAAGAAACTGAAAAGGTCGAATCAGGCAAAGAATTAAAAATTTTGGGTATGTAATAATTACGAGTGAAGTGGCCATAATGAGTGTAGCAGCGAGGTACCGTAAAACGGGAGTGATGTCGAAAACAACGAACAGGAATGAAAGGAACCAAAAATTCGCTCTCCCAAAAGTGAGCACGAATAACTACATGATGGAAGAGGGCATCAAAAGAGGGCAGCTGTAAAAGCGAAAACAAATTGCAGTCAGGTGAAGCATCCGTGTTGTATGCCACGGATCGAAGGATGTTCCTTAGTATGGCATTTAATTTCATTCGCCAAGTTTTTGAGCAATGATAATACACAGTGACTCCATATCTGAGGATACCATAAATAAGAGCATGCGCAACAAGCTTGCGAGTCTGAAAAGGTAATAAATATCGAACATTGTATAGTACACATGATAAACCACGAAGCTTGTTACATACTACAGTAAGATGACTACTACAGTAAGATGACTGTTTCAAGACATATCTCTGTCAAAAAGTATACCAAGGTACTTAACACTTTTTGAAAAATTAATAGGAATGCAACAACAGTTAACACAATGCGAAGAATGTAAGAATAATGGTTCAACAGATGAAAGCTTTTTATGGGGATTATGAAAACAAATGAGTTTAGTTTTTTGTTGATTAATTGAAATCGAATTATTTAAGAACCAGTCCATAACATGCACTTCATCTGTTCTAAGAGCCTCCATTGCCAGAAGCAACGAAGCATTTGTTGACAACAATAACGTGTCATCCGCGTATTGAAAAACATAACATTCTGTCACAGCATTTGATAAATCATTTACAAATAAATTGAAAAGCAATGGCGATAAAACAGAGCCCTGTGGAACACCTGCTGACAGAAATGATTCAGAACTTCGATGCCCGCTGATTTCAACAGCTTGAGCCCGATTAGAAAAATAGACTTTCAGCAAATTATTAAAAGGGCCCCTAAACCTCATGATATCAAGTTTCTCAAGCAGTAGGTCATGCCGAACACAATCGAAAGCTTTGCTAGCGTCCAAAAACAGACCACATGCGAATTGGTTATTATCAAAACATGAGTAAATAATATCAGTAAAAGTTTCTAATAACAAAACAGTTCCTTTACCTTCAATGAAACCAAACTGTGCCTCTGATAGGATATTATTCGTGAAAACAAAACTGTACATAACTTGGAATAGGTGCTTTTCAAGAATCTGCGCAATAGCAGGTAGAATTGAAATAGGCCTGTAATTTTCAATATCTTTTAAAGAACCACTTTTATGTAATGGTTTAACTATGGCAACTTTTAAATTGTGTGGAATGAAGCACTCAGTAATGAAACCATTCAACGTAAAAAGAAGTACCGACTGCAAATTCGTAAAATTCCGTTGGCGGTCACTCATTCTTATATTGTCAATACCTGCAGCTTTCTTCGAATTGAAGTTAAAGGTTATGCTATGGAGGTCCTGGGGTGTAATAGTCGGGAGAAAAGCTGAAGAAGCTGTGCAATACAAAGACCGTGGAACCTCATAGTGGGATAAAGGAAACTTCCTGGAAACCTGAGAGAAAAATGCATTAAATTCAGAGGCCGCAGAGGGCAAATCTTTGCAGGATTTGGCAAATGAATCGCTAATGGATTGTTTTGGGTTTCGTCCAAAAAGGCAATTGATAGTTGACCAAGTTTTACGTGAAGAGTGTTGGTTGTTACGAAAAGCCGAATTGAAATAGTTACGTTTCGAAGCTCGAATCATGGCAGTGACTTTATTTCTAAGCAACCTGAAATTATCTTTGAGGTATGTTTTGTTGGGACTACGCTTGCAACGTGTCCAAAGGGCGTCTTTTTCTGCAATGGCCTTCAGAATGCCACTTGTTAACCAAAGAAGGTTTGGGTTGCGTTTTTTGATCACTTTGACCTTTTGTGATGAGGCTATTATAGAACTGACAACCTGCACAAACCTGTCATACACGTTAAAAGAATTACCTTCCTTGAGGAAAGAGACCGAGTTAAAATTGGCTATAAGGTTATCAAATGTGGCAGTGTCTGTATATGAAATTCGCTCTTTATTGGGGTATGATTTATTTAAAGAAGGAAAAAGAATATGAGAACCTACAAAGTAATGATCTGAAAGTTTATATGTAATTACCGAAGAAAGAGACTGGGCAAATGGAGCTCTTATATTGATGTGATCAATACAAGAAGCTACGAAATGATGTCCCAGGTACTCTTCTGTTGTGTAGTCTTTTATCGCTGGTTCAATACCATGTTTTGCCAAGATATTTAGGTACTCGCAAACAAATGAACGTGCTGGTGACAAGGTGTCAATATTGAAGTCTCCTATGAGGCATATAGAATGATTTGGCAATAGGGAGCCCAAAAAATTGTCGAGCTCAGAAAGAAATTCTTTCACATTTTGGAAGGAGGCCTGTAAAATCCTAGTAGAGTAACCTCCAAACTTACGAATGGTATCTGCAATGCAACGCACTCAGCAAAGCAGAATTTGGATTGTAAAGGGTAGGCATTCCATTTGCTGTGAACAAAAACAAGAATTCTACCGCCTGGCCGACTTGAGCGTGTGAAAGAGAAACTAGAGTAGCTGGGTAACGAAAAAGAGGAGAGAAGTGTGGAAGGGATGTTAATTTCGGTAAGTACAAATGCATCAATAGTATTTTTAGAATAGTCAACAACAGCCAAAAATTCATTCCAATGTTTTCGCAAGCTACGTATGTTTACATGAAGTACACTGAACGCGTCCTCCTTTGGCGAGACTAACTTACAAAATTCATCAATATTGGCGCAATGGGAAAAGGTAGAGTTCATGATTCAAACTAGTTTATCTAAATCGGTAGAATCATGGATTCGAAAAATAGAAGAGACTTCGGTCTTCCTAGCAAAAATTTTTCCATGTTTGACCCAAACAAATTTAAAATTATTTGCCTTGCCTTTCTGCTTAGCCTCCCAAAGTAGTTTCCTGTTTGATGTGGTGAGGTTGTTGTTAAAGTATATTTCAGATAGCTCCCCTTTTTCCACTAGGGGCATGATCTGGCTTCGATGACTCATCCATTTTTCTTTTACAAGAGCGAACTGCGTTACAAGTTGAATCACACAGACAGTCAAACTGTGACTTAAAAGAAAAAATCCCACACAGAAAAGCTCGACAAGACCTTACTCATCGACCCGAGGTTAGAGTCTAGGTCTGTAGAATTACGTGCCACTGCACGGAGCCTCTAGCTCAACTAGACAAGACTGCTCTCCAGTGATTTTGCATGCAGTTTTAAAGCTCTTGCTAACAAAGAAGTTAGGGTGGCCACATTTTGAAGCCTGCCCTAAGCTCCGATAACCAATGTAGGTAGTAGCCACAGCCCCGGATAGTTGGACCTAACTTCGAGCCCGGGGCTTGGCTAAAGTGAAAAAGAAGGTGGAGGTGGAGTTCTCGTCCTTATTTCTTGATGCTTGCCCCTTCCCTGCTGCACCCACGCGTCGCCTCTTGAAGTATTAAAAGTTTTTTTCCAGCTAATTGGCGGGACATCTAATCCACTGGTTCACCGCAGGAATGTCAGACGGCAGAGACCCGCAACGCTTCAATGCCATCGAGAATGCCAAAAAAAACGGGCCCATCGTGGAATGCGAGGCAGTTCACATATTTCCGCAGACAGCCAATGTGGGGATCTGCCGCCAGAGGAATGCTGCCTAAGACCAAGCAGCACCACGTGCTCGTTGTGTGCGCCTCGCATGCTTTCTTGGGGCGCTTAACAAAGCCAGGAGTCTTCGGCTGTCACAGCGGTGCTGTCAAGTGGCGAGTGACTCCTGCACCTTTGCTGCTGTTTGCGGGAGGGGGCACGTTGGTAGGGGGGAGCTCGGAGCTTCACTGAGAGCTCTCCATGCAGACCAGAGACCCGCAGTGATCGCAAGCTAAGGGGGAAAAAATGTACGCGTTGATGAAGCGCGGCCTTACATGCACCAAACATCTTCAAGCTCAACCGGAAACGGATACGGGAATGGGACAAGAATGCTGGGAAGTTGCTACAGCAAACGTATGAGAAAGCAAAACTTCGAAGAAAGTTCAGTAACGGCGCTCGGGTGTTTAGTGAATACGTAGACGATGCACTCTTAGAGTTCTTCAAGCGGGAAAGAGTGGCAGGATGTTTCAAATCCATGTGCAGTGCACCTTTTTTTTTCTGGCAGGAAAATGTCGCCACAATCTTGAATTTCAGCCTTGTTATGGGATAGCACCGCCCCCTACTTTGCCAGTAATTTTGACTTGCGGGGGTGGGGCACTTGCATGGAATTTTACAATATGTAGAATAAATTCTATTCAGCATTCATGCCACATACAAGTCGTCAAAATCTTGCAATGCAATGACATGTGGCCCGCATGACATCAGTTATGAGGAGACTGTAATTGGCTTGCCAAAAACCCGAAGGATATTTGTAAATGATGGAGGGGGTCATGACCAGCTGAAGAAGATCCAGTCTATAGTGCTGGGGCAGGAGAGTGAGCAGCCAAAAATAAAAGTAAACTGAGCCAAGATGGTGGAGTGTAGTACCGGCCTGTAAATTTTTTTTCTGGCTCGCTCTGGTGTACGAGTGGAAAAGAAAAGGAAGGGGTTCATTTTTAATTGCTGATACCTGTGGTGCTACACAAGCTAGATCTCAAATTTTTGCGGGAGCATGATGGGCAATTCAGTATCTATCAGTACTGATGGATGTTGAATTACCCGTCTCTTGCAGGAATCCTAAGTCATCAAACTGGTTTAAAGAAATAGTTGTGACTTAATTCCAACAAAACCAGTTGATATCTGGCTGGTTTTCGACTTGTTCCATTTGGAATCTACTGGGAATTTGTTCCTTAAACCAAGATTGATACAGATTGATGAAGAGTGCATAGTCAGCGCTCTTTACTCTTGTGTCCTATGCTGTCCCTTCTTTCTACCTGTGCTGCCACTGAAGTCCTTAAACCAGTTTGACCAGCTAAGATTTTTACCTGGCTTTCACTTTTCTTAACCTTGGTGTAAGCTTTTTCAGGTACCCTTTAAGTGTTGGATTTAAATGTATACATGCTACTTTCATATTGTTGTTAAGTTAGCCTCAGTGCTGCTGTTTTACATGGGCTTAATGATATCTTGCAGGCATCTGCAGTTCCGGCATCATCCAAAAAATCAAAGCTGGAGAACAAAGGGGACTCAAGTTGAACTGGAATGCCGGCAGGAGCATCATCCCCAAAGGAGCACAGATCAGTCAGCTCAAGCTTGAGTCTCTATGACCCCTAGTCGCCCCGATTTATCTTTTCATGGTTTTCAAGTTGTGCCTCATTAAAGAATTCTGAGTGCACCAAATGCCCGTGAGAGCATCGCTTATTTGAATTCTTTTTTATTTTCTCTGCACTAGGGTGTGCGTCATTCTTTTCCTTGAAAAAAATTTCGATGAATACATTATGCAAAGTATGCTGCTATGAGGTGTGGGCTGCTTGTGGTTTTATTCATTTCACATTCAAGATCATGTTTCAGCATCTTGTGCGTGATCGCCAAATTAAAGTGATATCGAGCCATTTGTACTTTCTCCAATTGCCTTTAGTTACGGTGTCTTGAGCATTAAGCCTGTGTGGAGTTAAGCTCAGTTCTGCTTGTGCTGAAAGCAGTTAATATTTTTAAGCTTTATGCTTATAACTTGTGTCATTCAATGCGAGTTTTATGTTCACACCTGCTTTCAGATCAGATCAGCTTAACCTCGATCAGATCTTAACCCGAGTAATATCGTCGCCAGACGTGCCAACGACCGAGAAAAGCAAAACAATGAGCCAGTCAGACTAAACACATGCTTTTGCACGTCTACTCTGTTTAACTGCATTAAAACCCTGCCACTTTTTTACATTTCCCTTCACTATGGCGTACCTCATAACCTGAGCTGTTTGGGACGTTAACCCCCATAAACTATACTAAGCCAAGCACGACATGCTTCGCTGGGACTTTCCAAGGTTTTGTGGCCCTCGTGATAGCTCTAAATGTGCGGAACCTCATCCTGAACGGCCGCGATGGCCTATCTGCATTTGTTGCCAGAAGGGAGGCAGCAACGAGGAGGGGTCGAGTTGCGGTACGTGTGTGCTTCTCCACTATTTTGGCAGCGGCGGCCTCTTGGGTCTTACACAATCCTCCTGTATTGGAGTCTACAAATTGTGTCTTTTAAGCTGAACGGAAGAGGAAAAAAGTGGATCTCAAAAAAACAAAAGCTTTGGAGATGACCCACGCAACTACATCTCACACTGCGCTGCCCGCACGTCGTCGCGTGTGCACGGCATTGTTTTGTTTTCACGTCATTGGATCATTTGTGCTTGCTTCACAGCGGAAGGCACATATTCAAGGCTGGTTGGGAGTGCTTGTGAGAATAGAGCCCTCTTCCCTGAAACAAGAACCCACATTGTGCACGTTTATGGCACTGCTCTGAGTAGGACACATCTTATCAAAGCCCACAGCACTATCCTCAGCATCCACATATCCAAGTGGGAGGCTAGGGCCTCCCTGCCCCACTAGATTCAAGAAGGAACATTTGGATATCTGTGCCCTCCCCTCGTATTCCTGGCTCCCTGCCTCCTGCAGTGACTTTGCCTCAGTCTATTGGATCGTAAGTACAGAGGCGAACCAAATTAGGTGGTGGATCTGCATTGACTTGGCCTAGCCCAAATCTTCCCCGCAAGGCTGCGGTGGCACCAATGTTGCCACCAGCAAAATGCATGGGACACAAGGGCTGCTCCCCTTCTCTGAGAAAGTCTCATGCAAAAGCCAAATCGAGGCGAAACTGCGCCAGTCAGGCCAATTCTTTGGCGAGGAAACACGGCGACAAAGCGGACGTATAGTAATATAGTTGCTAAGCATAACTGCCGTGTTCGACAAAGGCAAAAGTGCTAGGTTAGAAGAGTATGCAGACTGGGCACTCTATCAAACCGCATTCTTGAATCTAAAAACTTCGGTGCTCATTTTTACAATGCTGAGAAAAAAACATGCCAGTATGGTGATATCTTTTCTTCAGCTTATCTAGAAAAAAATGTAAGCTGAATATTTGAACAGCACCCAGTCATCGCCACAACTGCTCAGGTTCTGACGACTATACGGTTTATGTGGTTATAGGGAGTTCAGCGTACCGAGGTTGCTTGCAATATGACGAGAGACGCCGTAGAGGAGTGCTTCATGTTAATTTTGACCAGTTGTGGGTTCCTCGCTCAAAGACCCTTTTGCGTTTCAACACTAAAACTGGTACTCGGCTATGGGGCAGAAACATATAGAGGCTAACAAAAAGGATTCGACTTGAGGACAGCGCAGCGAGCTATAGAAAGAAAAATGACAAGTGTGACATCAAGAGACAGGAAAAGGGCAGAGCATCAGGGATCAAACATGGGTTTATTGACATCCTAGTCGAATCAAAGAAGTGGGCATGCCATGTAGTGCGAAGGCAAGATGGTCTTTAAGAGTAATGGAGTGGATTCCAAAGGAAGGGACGCATAGCAGGGGCCAGCAGAAAGTTAGGTGGGTGGATGAGATCATGAAGTTTGCAGGGTTAGGGTCAATGTTTTTAGACACGGTGGCCACAGCTAGCATAGGGAAGGGTTAATTGGAGAGATATGGGAGAGGCCTTTGTCCTGTACAGTGGGCATTGTCAGGCTGATGATGATATTGAAATGTGGCCGAACCAGCGCAGATCTGACTCCGGGACATCGGGTTCAGCCAAATGCCACATATACACTGAAAGCATGCCCACAATGATGGCAAGCGGAGTTAATAGTATTCAAGTAAACCGGCAGGCTATCTTAGGAGACGAAAGATCTGATTACGAAACGCCAAAGCATGAGAGCGTCTAGCCATAGAGACAACATAGAACTGACAGAGCTATCGAAATTCATAAATAAGCGCAAGGTAGCTGACCTAAGGAAGTTTAATATGGAGAGAATCAAGCATGCTCTGAAGTACAGAGTTAGCCTAAAAGTGGCGAACAGAAAAATTGGCATAGGTAAAAACCAGATGTATGCATTAAGAGATAAGGATCGAGGGCAATGCCATTAGCAATATGGATAAGATAGTTAATGTAGTTGAAGAGTTCTACGCAAATATATACAGTAGCCAATGTAATCAGAACGTCAATGAGAGAGACAGTAGCGAACAGCAATGCATCATCTTGTAGGTAACAAGAGAGGAAGTAAAGAAAGTGTTCAATCCAAATGGGAAAAGCAGCTGGTGAGGATCAGTTAACAACAGATCTGTTAAAGGATGGAGGGGAGTAGAAAAATTAGCCACCCTGTATACACAATGCTTTATGACCTCGACCGTACGAGAAACTTGGAAGAACGCTAACATTATCTTAATTCATAAGAAAGGAGATGCCAAGGACTTAAAAATTACAGGAAAATCAGGTTACTGTTCGTTACATACAAGGTATTTACTAAGGTAATCGCTAATAGAGTAGGGGCGACCTTAGACTTCAATCTACCAAATGATCAGGCAGGCTTTCATAAAGGATATTCCTCAATAGATCATATTCGCACTATCAATCAGATGGTAGAGAAATGTGTAATTATAACCAGCCACTATATATATATGCTTTATTAATTACGAGAAAGCATTTGACTCGGTGGAAACCTCGGCAGTCATGCAGGCATTGTGGAATCAGGGTGTAGGAGAGCCTTATGTGAAAATACGGGGAGATATATATAGCAACTGCACAGCTACAATAGTCCTCTATGAAGTCAGCAATAAAATTCCAATAAGAGAGCGCATCAGGCAGCCAAGGAGATACAATCTCACCATTGCTATTGACCTCCTGTTTACAGGAGGTATTTCGAGCCCTGAATTAGGAAAAGTTAGGGATAAGAGTAAATAGAGAATACCTAAATAATCTGTGATTGGCTGATGACATTGCCTTGCTTAGTCACTTAGGGGGTGAATTGAAAATTATGATCAATGGGTTTACCTGGCAGAGTAGAACGCTGGGTCTAAGAGTTAACATGCAGAAAACCAAAGTAATGTTCCACAGTCTAGCAAGGGAACAACAGTTCACAATTGGCAGCGGGGGGCTGGAAGCAGTGAAGGAATTATTTACTTATGGCAGGTAGTGACAGCAGGTCTGGATCATGAGAAGAAAATAACTAGAAGAATAGGGTGGAGCACATATGGCAAGTTCTCTCAGATCATGAATGGCAGTTTACCAACACTATCGCTCACAGTGTTGGAAGTAACGTGTTACAAGTAACGGCGTTACTGGTAAAGCGTTACTTTTTTCGGTAACTTAGTACTCATTACCATTTTCGAACTGTAACGGGTGACATACTTGCGTTAACATTTTTCTGTAACGTTTGGTGTCGTGTTACTAGTTACTTTTTATTCCAGTTGTCTCCCTCTCCACCCCCTTTAAAAAGAAATGCAGAGCACCTAAGCTCCTGAGCACCTGAGCGTCGGTCGACCAGCAGATATTTCGCCGCTTGTATCTCTGTAATGAAAAAAGTTGCTCCGATCGTAGCATCACCTTTCCACACATCCTGCTTCAACTTGAGTGCTTGTTTTTTGCCTGCGCTTGCGTGCAGCATTCAGAGAAGATGCCCCGGCTAAGGATTCCCCCAAACAAAGAAAAAGAACCGACGAATGGACCAGATCTGGACAGTTTGGTGCCCGCATACTCTCCGGTTGCCAACGGTGGTGAGGAATCTTGCGGCATAGACCAGAGGAGCCCGCAACAAATCAGCCGTCATGCTTCCAGGTCAAGTCCAGAGCATGCGGAAGACAGTACGGGCTTATGTCAGTAATGCCCTTGTTCTGCTTGCCCGTAGGTCTTGTCTCTCTTGGGATGACTGCGCGCTACTTGCGAAATGATGAATTACAGCCGTTGGTTGCCCGATTCTCTCAACGACGGACAGCAGTGGCGTCTAGATATGCATATGGTTAACCACATCTGGCGACTTGGCATTAGCGACAATTCCTTTTTTTTAGATCTCGGGAGACAAGCATGCACATTACTGTCTGTCAGGTCGCTCTTGATACACCAGGTGTTGCAGTGAATGTGATCACTCGTGTTTATAAATAGGGTTTTTGAGATAAACAGAAGCTTTCTCCGGCATAGTAGTGCCACCGTTGGCGGATGTTAAAAATCGGGCGAATTATGTTAACTAGCCAAGTGATTACCTAAATTGTAATAGTTAAATTTTTAACCTGCCAATAGGCAGCTGATTGCAATTAGAGATTTGTTTACCGGCCGTTAATAATAAACATGTCAGTTTTCAGAATTTAGAAAACACCATTACTCTCGCCGCTGTCGACAAAATTTGGGTGCATCGTGCGGAAATACAGGCGTTTTCGAAAGCATGCAGGCAAAGCAACCCTTCCAGTGGTCGTAAGTAGTCGTAGTAGCCAAACGCAGAAACTGAATTGTATTCACGGTTACTGTGGCATTCGTTGCAGCCTTTGGCGACTACAATAAAATCTCGCCATAGATACCGCTACCGCAGCGCTGGATTAAGGGGGGGGGGGGGGCACAAAGGGGGCTGCAGCCCAGGGCCTCACCTCGGACAGTAGAAGGGGGCGGATTTATTCTAACCTGCTTAGTATATGGAACCGTGAGCAACGGAACTTCGAGCGACATGTATGAATCGAGAAAACCAGAATGAGCAGACGGGGACCCTGCCTCATGTAACAGCATGCGTTTAGCCTGATCATTTGGGAGAGCTTGTCGAGCTGCAAAAACAGGGATCCTCCGCCACCCCGGCGGGGCGCTCTTTCTTACGAATCGAGGTGCGTTTGCTTAGAAGTGTTTTCGTGGTTTCCTGTCAGTCCGTCTGTCCAGTGCTGTCTGGAGGAGAGGGGCAAGAGGGAAACACCTAAAATATGTAATGTGGGACGAGGACCTAAATCTCCCTTGCCCCTCGTCACCACCACGCCACCCTCCACCTCTCAAATAGTTCCGCCGCAGTCCTTCTCATAGAAAGGATGTGCTGCAGAACCCAACAGTGTCTCCCATTCGACTTTTCTTTGCCGTGATGGTAATTAGGGCGGGGTAGGATGAGTCCGATAGCAGATGATGAGTCTGATGGCATAGTCTTGGCACGGAAGGAAAGAAGACGTCACACGTGGTTTTATCCATGTGCCGTGGGGCATGGAATGTTCACTGTTCGGGCTAGGGTTGTGGAAGAGTGAAGGGGGAAGTTGGAGAGCTGGACACAAATGCCTGTCTCCAGGGCCCATTCCCGCCTAGTGGCTGCGCACCCTCGCGCGCGCTCGACAGAAAAAAGTAGGTCAGACTGGCCACCGAACTTCCCAGAAAGAAGTAGAAAAAGATGACTCAGAGGCGACGGAAAGCGCTTAACTTCGCCCGCGCTAGGAGTCGCCCTCTCCCCTTCGTTGTCGCGCGCGGCGTCGAAGGGGCGAAAGAAATTTTGAGAACCTCCAAGAGCAGACGATTGCTCATAGCCAATAGGAAGACGAGACCGGAACGGGAGAAGTGGTGAGTTTGTACGGAGAAGGGGGAATTTGTACAAGGAACTCTATGCGTATGTGAACGCCTGCTTTGGCGCTAGTAACAGACAGACGCGGCGCGCGTCTATTAAAGGAAGTTGATCGCGGGCTGGGATTCAGCCCCGAGCCGCCGGTTAAGCTTGCATAAGCCAGCCCACTGAGGAGCTCCTGGGGGACGCATTACTCTCGGCCAGCCACGGACCATCCAGGCCGCGTGCGCTAGTCATCGGGACGGCCACCGTTGGACACCTGCGGTCGCGTCGGACTGACGAAGTGCCCGTTGCGGTGAACAATTATAATCCATTCATGGGAAAATGCTCGGTCGGAAGCATCAAAGTGGTGCGTCTAAATTAAAGGCGAAGTTAGAAAGAGAAGAGCGTGAAAAGAAGCTACCACAGATGACAAAGTACCTACTGAATGCAGCTTCCGCGGAGCAGTACGATCGCTCTACCCAGAGTCCGTGTCAAACTCCAAATAGTGCCGAATCTCCTCCTGTGGAGGACTTGCCATCTCCATCACCACGGTTTCCTTGCAATAAGCAAGGTTTGACTCATCTTGGTTGTCTGGATCTTGTGAAAACGGTGCCAACCTCTGTCGTCCATGTTTCTGGGCGACCGACACTAACCGAGCCCTGTCCTGTTCTTGAGTCAGCAACGTCTTTGCTTCTCTGCCGGAACCCTGACACAGAGCTCCAGGTGTCCGGTCCGCCACGTCTGATTTCTGCTACTGCTGAACAACCGGTGCCAAACCTCCCCGATGAACCTCCTTCTACTGGCGAACGCCAGGAAACAACACTCCAAGAACCGACTCGCTTGTTTCCTGTTACTTTGAATTCAAATAATCAGGTTCCCACCCACAAAGCGTGCCTCGAAAGGACGAGTAAGACGGCTTCTCATTGCGGCAACAGAGTAGTACAGACACCCCCGCAGCAAGACGTACGTTGCGAGATTCTGCTAAGTGACCCTGCTAAGTGGACGGATGTTATTACTGATAGCTTTCGGAGTTTGCCTTGAGAAAGGGCCATTGTATTTTCAAAATCGGGAAGAAAATTTTCCGTCTCCCGAAAGGCAATACAAAACTCACACGCTATATGTCGCCTCATCTTTTCGTGCGAAAGGCTGTAAATGGGGAGGCATACGAGCGACAATGGTTAATGTACTCGGAGTCCAAAGGTTCTGTTTACTGTTTCATGTGCAAACTATTTTCGATTTCAAGCAACCCCAGTGCTTTCATCACGGATGGCTTTTCTTATTGGAAAAGAGCAGAAGAAAAGGTTTGTGCTCATGAAAATAGCGTCGAGCACCGGAGCTGCATGGCAGCATGGCTCGCCCTCTCTAACTCGAGCAGCACAATTGACAAGGAGCTGCTTAAGCATCTTGTCACGGAGACAGCTTACTAGAGGAACACCTCAAACGCTACGGGAACAAAGTAAATAGTCACCCATCATATCTGTCAAAAACCAATTGTGATGGATTTATGTAGCATATGGCAAAGCCTGTCAAGGAACGTCTCTTTGACGAAGTGAAACGCGCAAAATACTTCTCTTTAATTGTTGATTCGACTCCGGACCTCGCTCCCGTTGATCAGCTGTCAGTTGTTTTACGATACTATTTAAATGCGAAAGTGTACAAACGCATTCTTGGATTTGTTCCAATCTAATCGCATACCAGCCTGTATCTTTTCGATACCGTGATGTCCCTCTTGACGACCAATGGCATCTCACTTGATGACTATAGGGGCCAAGCTTATGATAATGCGAGTAATATGTCGGGAAAATACAAAGGACTGCAAGCTAAAATCAAACACCTCAACGAATTGGCAGTCTACGTCCCGTGTGCTGGTCATTCACTGAACTTGGCGATTGTAGCGTTGAGTTGCCTTGAGGCAGTCAAATTTTTCACTGTAATTCAGAGACTGTATGTGTTCTTTGCTGCCTCACCTAAGCGACGGAGGTATCTTTTGGACAGCATGGGCGGAACTGGCCAGCAGCTTGTTTTGAAAAGTCTCTCTGAGACCAGGTGGTCAAGACACGCTGAATCATGTAGGGCCATTCTAAAATAATTCAATCTAGTCTTCTGTTGCCTTGAAGCTATATCAAAGAACGAGGAAGAAAACGGTGACACTAGGAACGAAGCGCACTCTCTTCAAGAAAATGACAAAACTAGACTGCATTCTGATTAATCACAAAGTGAACATATGTGTTGGTGTTTACAACAGCACGCGTTTCAAGCAAGTTTTGTTGCTTTCCTTATAATAATAGCAATAATAATAATTCCGTTGATCGCACTTCGTTCTTTTTAATTTGGTGGAATTAAAATGAAACATGGCATATTTCCAGGAGCGTAGCAGGCGACAGAGGGGGAGGGGGGGTCAGTATAGGGAGAGGGGGTCTGCATGCGAATTAGCCAGGGCCCCCATTTTTCTTAATCCGGCCCTGCCACTACCAAAAATAAGTAACACGTTACCCTGTTTCGCACCCTTCCCAACCTGCCCGCATTTCACCAGATTTCCTGAGACTGATTGGGAGGAACATCACATGTCGAAGGAGGACCGGAATCACCTCATGTGACTTGGACTTATCCTCTTTGGAGTCGCCTAGCCCCGCTGCCGCTGTCCCTGAGATCTCAGACCTGGCTTCTGCTCAAATGGTGACCAGAGCGACCGGTCAAGAGAAGAGCTCACACGAGATCGGGACAGCCAGCCAGAAAGCGCCTGACGAGCCTCCTACGTTGGCGAGCCGTACTGTGAGTAGCTCGGTTTCTTTGCTCGTGAACCACTGCAGGATCTAAGTGGCTCTGGATTTCAGTGGTTTTCTGTCAATAGTCGTGTAGGATGGCATTCTATTTTTCACGGTGGACGTAGCTTCCGTTGACACGTTACGAGAACTGCGCTCATGGTTGTATTGGTTTTGGTGGAAAGGAAATGGCGCAGTATCTGTCTCATATATCGGCGGACACCTGAACCGCGACGTAAGGGAAGGAATAAAAGAAGGAGTGAAAGAAGAAAGAAAGGAAGAAGAAAGGAAGGAAGAGGTGCCGTAGGGGAGGGCTCCGGAATAATCTCGACCACATAGGAATCTTAAACGTACATATCGAACCCGACCGCGGCGGCTGCATTTCTATGGAGGCGAAGCGCTAAGGCGCTCATGTGCTGTGCGATGTCAGTGCACGTTGAAGATCCACAGGTGGTCGAAATTCTTCCGGAGTCCTCCTCTACGGCACCTCTTGCTTCCTTTCTTCTTTCACTCCCTCCTCTATCCCTTCCCTTACGGCGCGGTTCAGGTATCCGCCGATATGTGAGACATATACTGCGCCATTTCCTTTAGCCAAAAACCAACTCGATCTTTAACGTGCACTGACATCGCACACCACAGGGGCGCCTTAGCGTTTCGCCTCCACCGAAACGCAGCCGCCGCGGTCGTGTTTGAATCGGGGAACTCCGTATCAATCGCGGAGCGCCCTAATTACTGAGCCTCCGCTGCCGGCAAAGGAAAGGTAGTAGCAGTAAGTGGTTTTATTAAAATAACAATAAAAAGAAAGCAAGATTTTTGCTAGCCCCGGCATCTGCCATCGATACTGACCTGGCTTCAAAGAGTACGGCAATGTAAAACCATAGTCCTACACTATGGTTTTACATTGAATCTATCCAATTTTTACCTTCCGCGTTTTTAACCTGCCTTATAATGCTCTTTCTTTCTCCGTCCTCGTGTCAGGCATACTTACTGGTTAGAGGATTCCCAGTTCTTTTCCGCCAGTGTGAGTCAACGATCTTTCAGTTTAGGTATTTAAATACCTTAGCTACCCACCTATTATCGCCAAATTTCCTCAGGCGTTCTTCGTATAGTATTTTACTCTAAGCTTCCCGTGCTCCGAACGATGCCCAGCCCATATCCCCCTGTACTGCCTTGTTTGTGGTTTTCCCGTGGGCACCTAGTGCTATTCCAACAATGTCTGATTTACTTCTAATCTCGACTGAACTTCTTCCCTTAAGCACAGAACCGCATTCCATAAAGTAAGCCCCGGCACCATTATTCTTTTCCATATACCTCTCAGTACTTAATACCTGTTGTACCCTCACAATGCCTTATTTTTCATTACCCCGACATCTCTTCACCCTCTTGCTATGAGAGACTTGCTATAAGGGACTGTTCGTGCTTTTCCGTGTATATCTGCCCTTCGTTTACCCTAGATGTCTTAGAACGCGCAGCTACAAAAAGAAATTTAACGAAGAAGATGACACATGCGCTGTGTAGCAAATCTGTAGAAACAATAGAACACCTCTTACTAAAATGTGATGGTATACATCCCAATGTCGATGCAGGCACACTCACGCTTCCTGAGGCCCTAGGGTTTAGAGATAACAATAGTCATGTAAATAAATCTGCGGTGGAAATTAGCAAAGAGCGATTGGAAGATTCGTTCCGCAAAAACAGAGAAGTGACAAAGCTAAAAGTGCAGGGAGGCGTATTTAAATTCCTAATTTTAATAACATACAACACAGTTAAACAAAAATAAAGAAAAAATAAAGGAGCATGGTGGCAACTCCCATCACCCCGTTTCAAAGGTGACGCTCCTCCCTTCCGTCCTTCCATCCATCGATCCGGATCTGCGCTACGTTGTTCGCTGGTCACCGCGTGATTCCTGCGTCCCCGCACGGCCTCACTGCGCCTTAACGAGGGGAGCGAGAGGCGCCGCCGTCGCGCGCTATCTGTTGGGGCAGTGGTGTACATTGCGAGGAGGAGGAGGGAGTGATTTTATTGGGGCACCGCCTGATGGCGCTACGTGCGCGCCAAGCGGAGATGAAAAGTAGCGGAAACGTATTTTGCTGCTCGCGTAACTGTGGCTTCTGCTATGTACATGCTCATATTTACTAATATACACCACTGTACGTCTCTAAAACGCCCTTCTAAGACAACACCGTATTCACTGTACGCGCCTTTGTTCATTCCAAACCATTGACCTGGCGTGGCAGAAATAAATTATCACCTTTAGTCCTCTCCCATGAGGACTGCCAAACAAAAACGGCGAAAACACGATGAAGTTTTTGAATTTTAAGTCGAGAGCACGAAAGGACCTGCAACAAATAGCACAATTTCGAAACCAGGTATGCACTACATATGTTTGCGCGCGCGAATATAGACAGCTCCTTTCCGGACTATATCTGTGTACACGTAGACAGTTCTTGAATTTTCTCCTTCCAAAAGTCATCGTTATCTCGATACTTGTCAAGAGGAACACCCAGGTATTTCGAAGGGACGTGTGACCATTTTACACTCGCGTGAAACAAAGGCGCTGATGTCCAGTTCCCATGAAAAAGGCCCGCATATTTGTTGAGATTAACAACGCTATTGATTACATCACAAAACCTGCGAAAAACCGACATCGCATGTTCTATGCTGCTGGGATCGCTGCAAAAAATTGCCACATCATCGGCATAAGCCAAGACTTTAATTTCAAGTGCTTCTAGTTCAAAACAACGAATAGAGCGGTTGTTTATTACATTCTGGCAAAGTGGCTATAGGTACACAGCGAAAACTAGTGGTGACAATGGGCAGCCTTGCCGCACAGATGCTCTCAAGAAAATTCTGTCTGTGAGCTCTCGGTTAACAACCTGATTCGTGGTACAGTTTCTATAAACCATTTTAACCAGTTTCAAAATTACTTCCCCAAAATAGACATGTTCGAGGATTTTAAAATGAATGTCATGACATACACGGTCAAAGGCCTTCTCTAAATCAATATGCAACATTGCAGCTCGCCTAAAGTGAGCGTCACAGCATTCCAGTATACTTCGAGTGATATGAACATTCGTGAAGATGGTCCGCCCTTGAATTACACACGTCTGGTGGGGGCCAACCAAGATGTCCATAACCGACTGTAAACGTTTGGCTAATACTTTCATAAAAATTTTATGTTGATTACTAAGCGTTATCGGCCGATAACTGGTAACTTCATAAGTTTAACTGAATTGTCAGTTTTCGGTATAAGTACTGTATGCGCACTTGAAAACGACGGTGGTAAAAAACCATCTAAATGACTTAATAAATGTGTTGTAAATGGAGAGCAGTTTCGCGTTATAACGCCTTATAAAATTCCGCTGTTATCCCATCAGGACCTGGCGATTTCCCCAAGTAAAGCTCATCAATAGCGTATTCCAATTCCGCTATTGATAAGTCGGCGTTTGAGAAAAGGGGGCCCTTTCTTTGCCACATTCGTACCTGAGGCAGGTGGCGTCAAGATTTGTTCTTCGAGATCAACGCAACCCTTTCCTACGGACTTTTATTCAAGTGAGGTTTTCTTCGGTTTTGCAAAACTATGTTATTACTACTGTAGACAGGATGCGATACAGTGCAAGTAGATTTCTGAAAGAAGTGGTCTTTGTTTTTCGGTTTCTAAATGCTCGGTTCAGTTTGGAATACCTTTCAAATGTCACGCGTAAGAAATTGCTCAAATATTTGTTTGACTCCTTCTTCCCAGAGCCAATATATCGATCTCTGTATAGATGGAGGCCAAGGAGGAAATGTTTTAAAAAGAGTAAGGAAAATGGTGGTGCCAGCGGGTGTGAAGACGTTTTTCTGCAAGTTGCACACTGGGACTTTGCCTGTTAAAACATGGATTTAGGAGAAGAGATTGTTTTTACAATGGGGTGCTGACTGCTTGTTATGTCACAAACCAGAGTCAATAGAACACGTCTTTATTGATTGCTGGGATGCGCTGCTCTTTTGGGACGTACTCCAGCGTACAATAAAGAAAGACTGACCCTTGACGCCGTATGGAATACGATTCCTGAACGTTGAGCCGGATCTTTATAAATACGATGTAATATTACTTCTTGGCCTGGACAGCATTTGGCAAAGCAGGATGGCTGTACGACACTGCGATAAAGATGCGCGGTCTGTCCTAGATTACTTCAAAGAAAACATATTTAAGCGGCGTGAAGTGTACACGGAGATATGCTTTGGAGATGAAGTTATCGAGTTGATGGGAGAGTTGTGTTCTTTGAAACAGTTTTGATTTTGTCGCGTGAGTGAAACGCATGTCCGCTCTTGATGTTTTAGAATGTAGCGCAGAACATGTTTGTGATCTGTTGTAAACTGTCGAAAGAGGCAATGAAGGCAAAAAGAAAAGAGCTGGCGTGGCGGAGTGGTTAGCCTGCTCGTCTCGTACTCCGGAGGCCCTGGCTCGATCCCCTGCCTCGACAAATTTCTTACTCGGTTTTATTTATTTTTGCTTTATATTTTTCGTTCACGGCCAACGCCGCCGCCGACGCCGACGATGACACCGGCCTTTATGCGACACGGGGCTCTCAACGCTCCCGCGTTAAACGTTTATTCTAACGAAATAATTCGAGGTACTCAGGCCTCTGTGTCTGTGCACGTCCCCACTTTAAGCAGGTGAGGTGGACGTTGTCAGGCGCGGTTCAGGTGTCGACGATATGTGAGAAAGATGCTGTGCCATTTCCTTTCCCCAAAAACCAATTTTTTTTTTTCAGTTGAGGGGATCTCAGAAATGGCAGCATCAAACGAATGGTTGTAATTAAAAGATGATGTGAGGATGGTGGTGGTAGTGGTTTTATTAAAAATATTAGTAAAAAGGAAGGAAAACATTTTTGCTAGCCCCGGCATCTGCCATCGATACTGAAGCACCTGAGCTGGGGCAGCGGAAATAAAGGATAGCAGGCAGAATGGAGAAATGAAATGAAAGAGGTGAGGGGACAGGAATAGAGGATAGGGGGAGAAGTAATATGTACAAACTATTTACACAATAAGAAATGTGTCCAGGTTGTGCGCGTGATTAGTTCATTTTAGAGGAATTAAATCACGCACGCGCACAGCACTGTGTTGGTTACAACTGGAGTGGGGCGTCCAGTTATTAATTGTTCAAGGTAGTACTCGCGGAGCGTTCGGTCACTGCGTGTAACTACCTGACGGAAAACAGACGGGACGTCAAGCCCGTGTGTTCTAGGAATGCACAGAGGCTCACCAAAGTTCGCTCACGAGTGTGCGCATGCGTGCACTGCCCTGTGGCCCGAAAAAAAATTCAAATCGGATGAGAGTTCATTATTAGAGTCAAAAATGTCCAAAAAGTGGGCGGTCAGGAGCAAGAGGTCCGCGAAATTTGAAAACGCAGGAAGTAAGCGGAGCCAAAGCGTGGTGAAAAGTTTGAAGGCTCGAAATGGGCAATCACGTGACCAGTGATAAGTGAGATACGTAACCCGAAGATAGGAAAAAATGACAAATTAGGGACAATTCATTCATTCATTATTTATTGCATATCTTGCGAAATGCAAACTAACATTGATGGAACCATAGCCACTGGCTAGTAACGGGTCTATAATCAACATAGGATACAAAATAAATGCAGCACGCGAACAAATGAAACAAGAAATACAATCCACAACACAATAACACATAAAATGCATAGTTTAAACAAAAATGAATATGAAGTCACTTATTCGCAATTTTTCTGAGAAAAAGAACCTCTTTAAAGCAGGAGTAAAATTTGGGGCTTGCTTTATGCTTAGTGGCAAGGTATTCCAAATAAGAGCGCCGTTAAATTCTAAGAGCCTTTTCCCGTACAGGTTCTGACATGCAGGTAGATTAAAATTCAGGCGTCCGCCGATATGTAATATAGGTAATTATTTAGAAGCAAAAGGCAATGGACCGGTAAATGGACTGGACGGGTATATAGGGCGGGAACGAAGCGTGACGGAAACTTTGAAAACTCGAAATGTTTGGCGGGATGAAATGACGGTGTAATCAGAATTAATTGATAACAAATCAATCAAGTGAACGAGAAAAGAACCATGGCGCCAAATTTTATAGGCGACCAGTGTCGAGGAGGAGGCAATGCTTCGCATTCTTCCAATGCGGGTAGCTGCAGTGATCGCTAATTTTTTTAAAAAGCGAATTCAGCATAGTATAAGGGAGACTACTGCAGCGGGCCCGTTTTGTAAGGATATACACCACCCGTCAGAAGTTCCCAGGACGCAGGTTAATTCTTCTCTGAAAACTTTGAGTGTTTAGTAGTTGTCTTAAGCCCAACGGCATACTGCTTGAAAGTGGACTCTTTTGCTTGAGAGTTTTTGATGCACCCTGTAAAACCTCTCTCGGTCCACAGAGGTGGCTCAACGGTTTAGGTTTCTTATCCTAAAGTCGCTCGGAGGTTCCATCCTGGTCACCACTGCCGCATTTTTATGGAGGCTAAATTGAAGAAACATCAGTGTGCAAAGCGATCGATGTCAACCCCAGGTAGTCTAATCCAGAGCTCCCCACACGGCCTCCCTCATAGCACATTTGTGGCTTCGGGACATTTACAGTTTACACGTTCTCATTAGAAAAGTACCTGCCAAGAGCGTATGGAACAAACTACGCATCTTGTACGCAGTACACTTTATCCGTGACATAGACTGGGAATAAAAATGGGCCTAGAATGCTTATTTTCGGCATATTGGTGACAACGACTTGTCCATGAGGTCTAGCGACACCGATATCGACGTACTGTATTCTATGGCCGAGCTAGATATCATTCCAGTAGCTCTGCTCCACGGACGCAGTAGTTCTGTAACTTTGTAAGAATAATAGGATTGACGGGTTGGAATGCTTTTAAAAAATCAGTATTAAGCGATAAAGAATTTATTGGCTTTTCATCGTCGTAAGGGCTGTCTCGGTCGAACGACACATTACTAAACAGGGTTTAAAGTAACGAATCGTATTTTGACGAATTCTAGTGTATTAGCTCATCAGTGCCTTTTATGAATATCTGAACAAATCAAAGTAGACGGCCGCTGATTTCTTCCATGTTTCTTTTATCCAGCGGTACCTTTGACAGTTGCATTATATCTGCGTATACGCTAATAATGTTAACATTCCTTGAGCTAGTGCGCTAGTGCGTCCACATTGATGGCTCGCCGTTGACGTAGCTGGTGAGCGCTCTTTATCCGTGAGACCACACTGCTACAAGTGCGACGTCTGAAACCAAGACGCTTTCAGATGCCTTCGTTTCATGCACTCGCGTTGTCACAGCTCCTGCTCCAGCTTCAGAATGTGCTTTCTGCTTTTATGCAGGACTCTGAGAAGGGGAGCCACGCAAGCTTTGCGCGAAGCAAAGAAAACGAGCCGGCGGCTGTGACTGGACTCGGCGGCATGGGGCCTTCGACTCATCCAGCTGCCACCATCGAACCAGTGCCTGGTGTAGACCAAGGCAACTCGCGGCCAACGAAACGCCAGGGAGCCAAGACATCTCGCCGCCGCGGAGCTCGTCGAGAAACTTCGGAGGATGGTACCACATCTTGTGAGTATGCACCTTCTTACGGCCTTCTCAGCGTCTCATAGCGCCCGTTATCTCCTCCAAAGAAATGTCGACCTCCAAAAAATATCAAGATTCGACTCTTAAATTTAAGTTTAACGCCGACTAAGCATGCCCATACAGGCTAAAGGTCAGTTGGTGCGTGTGGGTGTGCGTGTGCGCGTGTGTGCGCGTGCGTGCGTCCGTGTGTGTGCACGCGCGCCGGTTGGGCGAAGCGTTTAAAGTAGAACATGTGAGGTAATAGCGTGACAGGGGCAGTGTTGGAAGCGAAACTTCTGCACACGCCCAATCATCAACCAATGACAGCAATATGAAAGATGAGAGTACCTGTCACAAGGTATGCCTGCTCGCTCATCCAGTCACGTAGCCTTCGCCGCAGTCTTCAATTCTGCCACGTGCAGGAAGCATACAGGCTGCGTCACCATTGCGTAGACCGATTGAGCAGTGTGCACTAATCGTTGAAAACGGAATTCAAACAATAACAACTGACTTTTTAATGAAATGAAGGCCACTCCTCTCTGTGTGTTTTTGCTGCAATAGCGGAAGTCCGCCTATCACTAACTTCGGATACAAAGAACGCAATCCGCGTGACCACCACGTTAATTTGTACGTTCGAGTGACTGTACTTTTTTCCCCTTGAAATACGTGCTGCTACCTCGCGTGTCATTGGTTATGTTCACATCCAAAAGGTACGTTTCGTCAAAAGGAATAATGGCATGACATAGAAAGGCCGAAGTGCCTTGCCAGAGTTACTGTTATGCTGCTTATTAGTCATACAAAATCGTGTAAGGCCCGTTTCACATGCATGCGATTTTCGCATGCGACACTGCGAATTCCGTCGGTCTGCGACCGGGGAGGGCCGTCGGTCTATTCGCAGACGGCTTGCGATCGAGTTCCACCCGGTTGGAATTCAGTCGCCGCGTTGGTTTGTTCGCTCTGCGACTGACCAAAGGGGAGCATCTTAACTTGTGGTCCCGTGCCACCGCCGCCGGAAGTTCAGTACCGGAAGCGGCGAAGCCCCAAATGCAAACGGTGTTTTGGAGCGCTGTACGCACGTGGCCGCACAGTCGGTGTTGTGGTTTTTCGAGCGCAGGCAGGGGCTACTAGTCGATATGGCATTCCGCGCTGCGTCAAATGAACTGCTTATCGACGAAGTTGCCAAGCGACCGATTTTATGGAATGTGTGTTCTAACGAATACAGGAAAAATTCCGACCAGACCGGTATACGGGAGGAGATTCGCGATGCCCTTCGACAGATCGACCCCACAGGTACGTACAATTTTTTTTTTGTCTTCTGTTTCTGTTTTTGCAAACGGGTGTGGATTGCAGTGCCGAAGCTCTAACCGCGAGCGATTGTGATTTTTCTTATATGACAGTATACGGCAGGCGCATGTGAGTAGCTGCACACGTGGATTCTCGGCGTTTTTCAGCCGCACGTTCTGCATCGTTCCGTTTTGCGAGGAAATAAACACATCACTAAAGCACAATATACTGCACTCGTTATTAAGAGAGAAAGCGCGTATAGGCAAAACAATTCCATTTGAATGTGCGACCGACTCGCTCAGCAGCACGTGCTCTCTAAATACTGTGCCCGGCTCGAGTCATGCAAACTTTTTCTCCTCCTTTGTTTACCCTCTGCGCACCCATGTTGGCTTTGCACTTGCATTCCGGGGGGAAAAAAAGTAAATTTAGACTATCGTGAAGGGAAAACAAAAATCTGACGGCCTTTGTTCACGTGCGGAAGAGGCTTGTTTTTTTCTTATTAATTTTTTTTGCCTAAATCTGCACTTTCTTTGTTCATGGCGGGGGGCCACGCCAGTACTCTTTTCGGTACGGCACAATCATGACTTATTTCACCGCTGACTGCAAGATTAATGCTCCAGTCTCTGCCACAAATTCCAATGGTGGTGAAGTGGAAAAATATCCACGTGCTGTAAAATGTCAATGCGCACTAAAATAACTTAAATTATCACAATTATTCTGGGTCGTTTTGAGGTGCTGATATTTCTCTGCTGCCAAACGTCGAAAAACTCATCACCGATTCCATTCGCGAACCGCTTAGTGCATGTTCACTGTTACTGGAGCGTGCAGTCCGGTCCATGCTTTGTTCGTCAGAGCTAACTCTGGGAACATGCTATACGCTTTGTGGCACACGCTGGAATTCATTTAAGTTTTTTTGTTAATTGTTTTCCTTAACTAATTTTAACATTTTTTTCAGTAACTGTGGACGTTGTGCAAGGCCGGTGGAGAAACCTAAAAGACACGTACCGCAGAAAACTCAGAGATATCCTGAACTGCACAAGAAGCTAAGCAGGGGCCGTGCCCAAGAGCAAGGCCTGGATATACCTAGAAAAAATGCGTTTCCTCAAAGACCAAATGGATATGCGGCAGTAAGTAGCACTGCAATATCTACAACCACACACTTTGCACAGATTAGATTTTACTTGCTTGTGTTCACCTTGAAGTATACAAAAATGAGAAATTGATGTTTTGCAAACATTTTTGCTTGGTGCATTCTTCATCTAATATAAATGTGTGCGTTGTTTTACGGGTTATTTGATTTATTTCACATACATGAATGGTAGGTTTGTAGACAGGCGGGTGTAATTCGCATGCTCTCGGCAAGGCGTGGTTTTCACAGGGCTGCCACCAAACTCAATAAGCGAATTGCTATTTTCACTATGTAAACACTGTTTATGTATGGCGTTTCCTGCAGAGGACACAGCAGTATAGAGCCTGAGGTTGTCCTTGAAGAGGAAGAGGCAAGCCCGCGGCCACATTCACCAGCACCGTCCTTTGAGGAAACTTTTGTGGACCCTGACCACGTATCCACCGACCAAGAGTCCACCGGCCATCCGCAACCCACTGCATCACATGAACAGAATAGGACTTGTGCCTCAACGTCCTCAGAGGCAAATGTGCCCCAGAGGCCTAAGACGCGTAGAAACGAGCTGGATGCAGTAAATGCCCGGCTTGATGTTGTAAGGAACGGCTTAAGTGCCCATACGGCAGCAGGCAGCGATGAATATTTTTTGCTGTCATTAAAGCCATACCTATAGCCAGGTGCACTATCCACCCCATTTGATTGTCTCTCCACAGTAATGTAAATACAAGGTCTGTCCTGAAAGTAATGAAACAAGTCGCAGCTTGGCGCGCGTGCACTAGATTGGGAAACTGGTTTTGAAGGAAGGAGGGGGAACCTTCAGCTTCACAATGCAACGGGCTCAGTTGGCTTCGAGTAAGCAAAGCAACTGGAGATTTTTTAGCGTGTGCCCCTGTTTCATCACTGCATCATAGAAACCATGGAGCGAACTGTGGAACAGCGAAATGCTCTGAAGCTTTGCATTAAACTGAGAAAGTCACCTACCGAGACATTCGACATGATTAAGACAGCATGTGGTAATGATACAATGTCCAGATCGTGAGTGTTCCGACGGCACAAAGCATTTGCAAGCGGCCGTGAAAACGTTCAGGACGACACAATCAACATTACCAACCGTAACCGTCGTTGACGGGCGCCCGGACCCTTGCTCGTCGTGGTCTTCACGGCCGCTTGCAAATGCTTTGTGCCATTGTAACACTCACGATCTGGAAATTGTATCATTCCCACATGCTGTCTTGATCATGTCGAATGTCTCGGTAGGCGACTTTCTCAATTTAATACAAACCTTCAGAGCGTTTCGCTGTTCCAGAGTTCGCTCCGTGGTTTCCGCGGCGCAGTGACGAAACGGGTGCACGCTGAAACATCTCCAGTCGCTTTGCCTGATCGAAGCCAACTGAGCCGTTGCATTGTGAAGCCGAAGGTTCCCCTCCTTCCCCCAAAACCGGTTTCCCAATCCAGTGCATGCGCAAGCTGCGACTTGTCTCATTACTTTCAGGGCTGAACCTGTAAATACAGTATACGTAAATAAAAGTAAGAATCCAGTCATGCAAATAAATGCAGTGTGCAATGCTTTTTGCTACACCTGTGAATCACAATACATCAATAAAAAACATTAAATGCCAAAGAACGTGAAGACACCACAAGTGGACCGTTTATTGGACCACATATTGTTACGTGGCGACCAGCTGAAGAATGAGGCGAGATGAGCGATGGCAATGAGATGGTTTAATGAGAGCTGGCCTAGCGCAAGCGCTCCGTCCGTGCCACTGCTAGCTTCGTTGTTTCATCTTTTTCGTCATAGTGTAAGTTTTATTCAAACCGTGCCTTTCGGCCTCATGACTAAAAAACCACAACAGACGCAGGACAGAGGGAGAAGACAACACAGGGTGTTACTTACAACTGAAATTTTATTGGAAAACAGCATAATGACACCAAAACTAAAATGGAACGCTCCTGATAATGATAACAATCCAGGTTCAGAAACACAGAAAACAAACGCTCGTGAAAGTGATGCCACGGAATGAACATAGATATACCATTATGCAACAAAACTCGGACTGCAAGAAAACGCAGTTCTTTTTGCGAGACAGCTAGCGAAGGAGAACTATCATATTTGTCAGGTTGTGAACTTAAAATGGCCACTCCCTCTCAAATCTCTTTCAAGTGGACCCTTCCTCCTTCTTATCATCTGTGTGCGGCTCAAATAAGGGTAACAACCTTCACAACTGCGACAGTGAACTGGCAGATTTGAGCCGCCAGCCTCCTCTAAGGAACACGCATGCTCGCTTAAACTAACGCCTGTTGTGCATTCTACACTCTTATTCTTTTCTAAGAGCTTCTTTGCACTCTTGCCTAGTTTCAAGTTCCCCTCCCCCACCATTGCACGCAGTTTCGAAAGTTTACATGGCACTGAAAAAACTCTCAGTGCCATATGTGCCTGAAATTTTCTTAATGTGGTGTGAAATCTTATGCAAGTAGATAGTTCTGCAGCTTATTGACAAGGGAATCAGCAACTGCTCGTAACAGTGGGTTCGGAAAGCCTGCATTTTCTATCCGCTCCACCTGGCAGGGAAAACTAGAGTGCAGGTTATGTACACATGACTTTAAAAGCGCTAATCGCAGACATGAAGAGGCTATACCCCTTTTTATCGCCTTAGAGTGGGAAGAATCAAAGGGCAACAAGGCTTTTCTAGACCTGGGTTGGAAGCCCCAGGACATATTCAGAGTGACTAAAAAACAACTCCAAGTCTAAAAACTGGATTGACTGATCCTGGGGTAGCTCGAAGGTAAATTTAAGAGTGCTAGAGCAACTGGAAAAACAAACTAAAACCTCGTGAGCTACTTTAGATAGCACGTCATTAGGTGAAAGCTTTACAATACATAAAAAACCGTCAACATATCTAAAGACATTTACAATGAAGAGAACAGAGCTTAAGCTTGAGCATACGCAGTACAAATGGGCAAGAAAATTTCAGAAAACACAGGCGCCACACTGGAACCAATAAAATATTCCTTTCTTTTGGACATACAAGTCATCGTCCAAGGAAACAATAGTGTAACCTAAATAAAAACTAAGCATCTCAAGAAAAGAATCAGGTGATACGCCATAGGAATTCTGAAACCCAACAGTGCCGCCGACATCTGACTTTTTTAGTCATAATGTCGCACCAACTGGCCTACAACTTTACCCTGTTAATCCTTACGGCCGCAGCCCAGCACTGGCTTGTTGCCATGGCACAGCACCTTGATGGGTTGAAAAATATTCGCAAAAAATGTCTCTTGCTTCCGCCGCAGCTCTCGAGAAGTTGTGGCCCGCAGGAGGTTGCAGTTCAATCATTGCAGAGCCCCCGTCGGCTTCAAGGTTGGTGCGCCACTGGCCCTTCGCGACATTTCCGAAGCTATCTTCTTGATCGATGTACAGTGGATCCGCAAAAACTGTCCTCCATCAAAAAATTGTGAAGCACACACGTGGCAAGGATGACGTAGTCGACATTTTCCGGCTTTAAATTATTAACACGCCGGAAAATCCCAAACTTTGAGGCCATTACACCAAAGGCGCTTTCCACGCACCTCCTGCAAATAAATAGCAATGAGTAATACATGTTCTCAGGGAAGCACTTTTTGGTTAGATTACCTAGCTCGGCTTAGGCGGTAATAGAAGATCCTTTTCTCTTCGGCCTGACATCTTCCCGAGTACGGCCGCAGGAAGTCGGGCCGAAGCTGGAAGGCTTCGTCCCCCCAAAAAACGTGGGGTGCAATTGTCCCGGAACCTGGGAGCTGCCTGGGGGATGGCAGACCTAGAACTCCTCTTTCGAGGCAGCTGCCAAACCTTTAGGCACTCAAGGTCCCTCCATCGCTCTGCCGGCCATAGCCGCCGACGTCAACCGTAACAAATCTCAGGTTGCTGTCGGCGACAGCGATCAGCACGATGGAGTACGTGCACTGCAAGTAACCAGCACCATAAGAATTGCTGTTAAAATTGACAAATTACAATTAGTACCATATAGTTGTAGTACAGGCTCCCAGAGCGTGATGGGGCCTGGATTTGCCATGCTTCCCATCAACTGCACCCACGCAGTGAGGAAAATTCCACTTGTGAGGGAAACCTGCCGCCACATCTAGCCACTTTTCGGTGGTTGGCATCTGAAACAGAAATTGGCCATGACATAAGGCGCGCAGTTATACGGGCCATAGTGAAGTGCACGCCATTTTCAGTATTAAATGAGGCAGCTAAGCATAGCAGATATAGGTAGACAAATAGCTATGATACATATATGACTAAGAAAGTAAGCACGACCTTTAAATGGAACTGCAATGCCTCATACCTTTAAGCAGACAGGCTGCAGCACCTTCCATAGCAGTCTGCACGTAAAGTGGACAATCCCTGCTACGGTTGAAATTCCCACCCTAAAACAGAGGGCGACATCTTGCATTTGCATGCCAGGTGACAAGTATCTGAAAACAGAAATGGAAGAGACTGTCAGTGCAAATGTAACATTTGTGGCTGTGCGCAAAACAAGAAAACTTGAGTACCTCCCATTAAAATAATTGTGGCCTATTCACGTGATTGTCGCGTAAGCGATTACCTAATACATCCTGACAGCAGTTTCCCCGGAGAAAAAAATTACTGAGAAGCAGTCGCACAAGAATCCTGCAACCAACCTACTGACCTCAGAGTGATGGCCAGCCTCATCCGAGAAGGGAGCGGCTCACGAACGCAGTGCTCCTTCGTAAGCGCTTCCTCAAGAAGCGCATGTAGCTCCTCAAACCGTTCCGGAGTCATTTTGTGGTACTTCCGGAAATAATCCCGGTCTCCGGACATCAGAAGTGGCATCTGCAGAGAGCAGCGTGCGCGTAGAAGCACATACGTTGAAAGCACGCTGTGCAAAGTATATACGCTCTGCCAAATATATATTTCAACTCACGGCAATATAGAACTCTGACTCCGACTTTCGGTTTTCCCAGATAGGTCGAACCCAACAACGCCTCGGGCTCCACAGGCTCTCCAGAAGTTTTTTCTTTCTCCAGCAGGAAGTACTCCTCCAGTAGCATCAGCCGCCAATGGCGGGAGTCGAGCGGAGACGCGACCGCTGGAGTGTCGACGTCGTCGTCGCTGTCTTCCTGAAGAAGCAGCGCCTTCTACAATACTCATGGAGAATAAGATGCCGAACGCTATTGGGACAGAGCGTTGATGCCATCGCAGGGGTTGAGGAACTTACGGAGCTGAGTTATCGCGCGAGTGCACACTCCAAGCTCCGCCAGTGGAAAGACAAAGAGCGAGCAGACGCTCTGTTGGCTGGCGCTATTTTCACGTCCCGGCAGTTTCAAGCAGCGCAACAACGTAATTGTTGATTAATACAAAATCATTTATTCCATTGAAAACATGTGAAAGGTTTTGTCATAACTAAAAACACGCATAAAAATTACAGCGTCGACACACACCCTGCTGTGTTAATATTGCAATTGACCAACGGTTGCCTATGCATGCATCAAGCAACCCTGTGTGTCGCTCCAACCGAATTCGGAGTGTCGGTGTTGCATGTGAAAGCAGTGACCGAAAATCGCACTGCGGCTACACCGACTCACCGAATATTTTCGATCCAGTCGCATGTATGTGAAACGGGCCTAAGGCGGTGGGCGAAAAAGTTTTGGTCCGGATGAGCTTTTGAAGTGTGGTGGGGACATAGTCACGCAAACTTCTCCGTAACTGTCGCGTAGTCCGCTTTGTGAGAAAGGGTAAAAGGAAAGTAATTTAACTATCCCGCTCTGGAAAGGCACCAGGATCTGTCGCGCAGTCCCCTTTGTGACGAGAAAGTTAAAAAGGAAAGTATTTTAACTATCCCGCTCTGGAAGGGCGCCAGGATCTGTCGCGTAGTCCCCTTTGTGACCAGAAAGTTAAAAAGGAAAGTATTTCAACTATCCCGCTCTGGAAGGACGCCAGGATCACGCTGGCAGATAAGGGAAGAAGAATGTAAACCGAGGAGAACAAATTGGAGAACGCTCAAGCTTCGCCTTTAAGAGTGGAACGCGACAGCGCGTCGCAGCACTGCCAGGGAGTCCACAGAACGCCATCGCCCGTTCGGCGTGACGCCTTGCCCGTTAGACAAATCGCTTTGCTAGGTGCGGTGAAACGGACGCACGGAGCGGCAAACCACGTAGAAGCGCTGCCAGGCCCCTTGCCGAAACTCGCGGGACTCAAGTTGCAGTCGTAGTTCGTCGGCACATCGTTAATAATAATAATAATAATTGGTTTTTGTACGAAAGGAAATGCCGCAGTACCTGTCTCATATATCGTTGGATACCTGAACCGCGCCGTAAGGGAAGGGATAAAGGCGGGAGTGAAAGAAGGCACATCGTTCTCGACAAACCCGATGCCCCGAACGCCAGCATAGCTTCCGCGCCGAACGAACGGGCAGCAAGCCGCAAGCTTCGTGGTGAACGCGCTTTGGATGCGCACTGCGTTGTTCGCCGCTCACCGCGTCATTCCTGCGTGCCGCCCCACGGCGCCCGAACGAGACGTGCGGGAGGCGCTGCCGTCGCGCACCATCTGTTGGGGCAGTGGCGTACATTGCAAGGAGTGCGAGGAGGAGATTTTTCGCTCCTCTCTGCGCCCGAACTAGATGAGCGGGATGCGCTGCCGTCTAGCGCTATCTGTTGGGGCAGTGGGGTACATTGCGAGGAGATTTTTCGCTCCTCTCTGCGCCCGAACTAGACGAGCGGGAGGCGCTGCCGTCTAGCGCTATCTGTTGGGGCTGTGGGGTACATTGAGAGGAGGAGATATTTCGCTCCTCTCTGCGCCCGAACTAGACGAGCGGGAGGCGCTGCCGTCTAGCGCTATCTGTTGGGGCAGTGGGGTACATTGCGAGGAGATTTTTCGCTCCTCTCTGCGCCCGAACTCGACGAGCGGGAGGCGCTGCCATCTAGCGCAATCTGTTGGGTCTGTGGGGTACATTGCGAGTAGGAGATTTTTCGCTCCTCTCTGCGCCCGAAGTAGACGAGCTGGAGGCGCTGCCCTCAAGCGCTATCTGTTGGGGCAGTGGAGCGCTATCTGTTGGGGCTGTGGGGTACATTGCGAGTAGGAGATTTTTCGCTCCTCTCTGCGCCCGAACTAGACGAGCGGGAGGCGCTGCCGTCAAGCGCTATCTGTTGGGGCAGTGGGGTACATTGCGAGGAGGAGATTTTTCGCTCCTCTCTGCGCCCGAACTAGACGAGCGGGAGGCGCTGCCGTCTAGCGCTATCTGTTAGGGCAGTGGGGCACATTGCGAGGAGATTTTTCGCTCCTCTCTGCGCCCGAACTAGACGAGCGGGAGGCGCTGCCGTCTAGCGCTATCTGTTGGGGCTGTAGGGTAAGCGGGAGGCGCTGCCGTCTAGCGCTATCTGTTAGGGCAGTGGGGCACATTGCGAGGAGATTTTTCGCTCCTCTCTGCGCCCGAACTAGACGAGCGGGAGGCGCTGCCGTCTAGCGCTATCTGTTGGGGCTGTAGGGTACATTGCGAGGAGGAGATTTTTCGCTCCTCTCTGCACCCGAACTAGACGAGCGGGAGGCGCTGCCGTCAAGCGCTATCTGTTGGGGCAGTGGGGTATATTGCGAGAAGGAGGATATTTCGCACACGGCCAACGCCGCCGACGCCGACACCGGCTTTTCTGCGACACGAGCTCCTTAACGCTGTCGCGTTAAAAAGGATGGATGGATGGAGTGGGATGGAATGGGATGGGATGGATGGATGGATGGATGGAATGGATGGATGGAATGGATGGATGGATTGATGGGATGGATGGGATGGAATGGAATGGATGGAATGGAAAGGATGGATGGATGGATGGATGGATGGACGGACGACCGGACGGACGGACGGACGGACGGACGGACGGACGGACGGACGGACGGACGGATGGACAGACGGACGGATGGATGGATGGAAACTTTATTCATCAAGAGAATCCGAGGCCCGCAGGCCTCCTGGGTCTCCGCACGACCCCACTGACAGTCTAGACGTTCATGTGGTGTTGGTCCATGACGTATGCGGCCCGGCTCATTGCGATCTTCTGCCTGGCGAGGTACGCTGACCATCGTGAGGTCTCCCTGTCCTCCCAAGTTCGGAGAGGAACCGGACCGGCGAGGCCAGGGGAGGCCGGGCATAAGAGTATGTGGGTAAGGGTGGCCTTGGGTGGGAGCACAAAATGCATATTGGGGTACCGGCATAAATTTTGAAAGATTGGCTGGTGTAGGCAACGTTCCCGCCTGCAGGCGACGCCAAATTGACTGTACTCTGGTAGTGAGGGATTGGTTGGGTGGCGGGTAGTTTAGACGCTGAGCGCGGGATTTTGCGGTGACATCTGCAAAGGAGTGCATAAGCTCCTTTGAGAAATCCTCCACTATGTCCGCCTGCGGCCGGTTTCTAGACCTTCGGGCTAAGGAGTCGGCGGCCTCGTTTCCGGGATTTCCCGAGTACGCAGGTACGCTGATGAGCTCAGCGCGTCGGAAGAGATGGCGGGTGGGCATGTGCAGCAGGCATTGCGCAGTGGGATGATCCCTGCCCGTGCCAAAAATATATAATGGCGGTTTTTGAGTCACTAATATTGTAACGGGCGTATGTGTATGCCAGAGCAATGGCTATAGCGGTGTCCGCGGCTTCCTCAGAGGTGGTGCCTGAAGGAAGCTCGAATGTTAGGGGTGTTATGTATGGGTTGTGGATAACCGCTGTGGCTCTGTGCTCATCGCAGGCGGCATCCGTCCAAACAATATCAGGCTCATTCCCGTACCAGCTGTGCAGCGCTGCCGCGCGCGCCTTCCTGCGACCTTGGTCATGATGGGGGTGCATGTTCCTGGGTAATGGTACGACATATTAAAGTCTGAATGTGGGTGGGGGATGTTCTTATTGATGGGTTGTTTGCAGGGATAGTGATGCCTAGCTGACTGAGTATGCGTCGTCCGGTTCTGTAGCGTGTAGTCTATTATAATATCAAGAGTTGTACGAAAACTCGTTTGGTCGGGGTGAATCATAAAACGGGACATTGAAGACGCCGACGATTGAAGGCGCACAGTCTATTATAATGTGCTTGTAAGTTGGCGTCGCGATGTTCATGTGGGGTGTTATGATCTCCGACTTCGAGCAGTTTTTCGTTTCTAGTGTTTTTTTTTGGTAATTTAAGTGCTCATTTGTGGCTTGCCGAATCAAGGAGTCTGTTTGCTGGACCTCACTGGTTGTTAGTTTCAGGTATGGCGTAGCATAAAAAATTCGGCTGGGGGTATAGGCGCGCACTACGCGAAGGTTGTCCGCCTCTCTCAGCACATGTGCGCGTCCAGCCACCCTTTCTATGAGTTGCGTGGTGGCTGCGTTGGCCTTTTTCAGTCGCTTAATTGTGTCTCTGTTTTTTACATCCCGTTGAAGGTACAGTCCTAGAATGCGTACGGTATGAACCTGGTGTATTTGTCTGCTCTGAATTCGGATTTCTATGGGGGTTTGGTAATTCTGTACCTTAGGAGGTATGACGAGTAATTCTGAATTTTCTGGCCAGCACACTAGTCCGATTCTTGAGGTGAGTTCAGTAATGGTGTCTGCTGTCGTTTGTAGCGTGGCTGAGCTGCATAGCACTACAAACGCAACATGACTCTACAATGTAGAACTGCGCCCTCAGTTACGCTATCCAGAGATGAATGGCGAAATGTCTCAAACTGCACTGCTTTATTCACTCGCTGTGTATGTCTTCGATTCCTGCATCAGAAGCTAGCCGAAAATGGGGAGCGGATATATGGGATGTGCTCTCTAAGCCTTACTGTCCCATAATTCACACTTGTAAATAAGTCTAACCGTCGGTCCTACGTGGTAGCAACAAGACTAGGGGTGCACAAATTAAGTCGTTGTGCGACTGGAGGTCGTATGTAAACATAATGGTGGACCACTGATTTCAGCTGTGATATAATTGTATTTCGCTGTGGGAGGTGCCACCAAAAGCTCACCTACATGTGCGTATATCAGTTAAAGAAACGAAAAAAAAACTGCTGTGCTTCTGAGGCGCCCTTTTCTTTATGTATAATTGGTAGTACTAACCAATATAACAAACCAAATTTAGATTATGGTCCAGAAAATCCGTTTCAAATTATAGAGCAAATTTTACTTTCTGCCTCACTCAGGAATATCAGCTGTGTGTGTGTGTGTGTGTTCAATTTTGCAGCTGTGGCCTCTTCAACGGTGGATGGAGAGAGTGTCGCGCGGTCGACGAGCGGGCGGCCACTACGCAGCGCTGCTATTGGGAAGAACTACAGGGAGTCAGACATTTGAAATTGAGCGGCGAGACTTGCTGTTTAGAAGCTACGTTATACTGAAAAGGCGAATGATAACTGGGTTCTTAAATTGGGTTCGGCTTTTTGTGCTATGAGAACAAAATTTTACGTCATAGAGTCTAAGGTGAGAAAAAGAAACGCCATCGCGTTGTGCCAACTTTGTGGTAACTGCCGATCATTCGATTTTTTCTTTTTACAAATCCAAATGAAGTGCAGTAGGAAGAGACGCTATTTATGTAGTTTGGGCCCGTCCGTAGAGGAGCTATGAAAGCCGGAACCTTGCACCTCCCACTGTGTAGCAGAATGTATGACAATGAAGTGACGGCATGAGTGATTTGCTCGCGGGCACTCGCTGATGCGGTCACCATGCGTTCGTAACATGCACTTCATCGAGAACCGATTTAGCATAATAAAACAACGAACAACACTCGAAAAATTACATAATCAACCCATTTGCTACATCTGCGCCAGCGGAAATTTTGTCGCATTTCGCGTTAATTACTTTGTCACTTTGTCATAATTAATGTAGTGCATCGTATGTTCTTTTTCGTTTTCTGCAGGAAACTTCGGCGGCCATGACATCTGGAAAAATTATTGGACAATTCGACACTGGTTGTTTAGAATACACTCTCATGGCTCCTTGCATTATCTGATTACTGGACCCAAAGCTTTCACGCTAGTGCATGAAGCCCTCTTTATCTCTTACATTACTTTAATTAGTCAGATTAGGAGCGCAACACATTCGAAATAGAGTTCAAATGCGCAATTTTTCATTATTTCGCGTTTCCTATTCACTTTTCGCCAGTTTTACATTTTCTATCATTGCGTTCTTTCCATTCGTGAACTGCAGTTTGGAGTGCCAATCCTGCTTTAGCTTCTGGTGGCTCTTTTAATGTTCTTAGTGCTTTATAATGTTTTATTATCTTTTAATTGTCTTAATTGTTGCATTTTACTTTCTTTTAATGTTTAAGTGCCGTCGAGGGACAGCCCTCACGCACCCACGATTATGCCGCCCACAATCGTGCAATAAAGTGATCGGAAAAATGGCTTTATCATAACTGCCTCCCAAAAGAGTTCTCAATACCTTGCATCTCTAACTGCCGTATTCACAAACGGGCCTTACCTTTACCTTACCTTCACTCGAGAGGCGACTTTCGTAAAGGTTACCGAAAGTGGAAGGTACGGGAAAGGCGAAGCCGCGTTTCAGAAACCTACCTTTCGGCGTCCTTACGGACAGCGCCCTTAACCGCGGAAGTAAGAGGCTTGGTTGCGAGGCTTAAAAAAATTAAAGCTTCCGTCATTAGTGCTTGCACTCATCACTTTTTTCTATCCCATATAAAGTAGTTAAAAAAATACGGGAGATACATTTATTAGGCGAATTTAGGAAACTTGGTTCTAATTTTGACGCACGTTTTTTTATCTAGCCACAATGATAGCCTGCCGTCGCTATAAGAAGCTTATTTGAGCCGACGTCCGTTTTTGTTTATTTTCGTGTGCCTCGTGTGTTGTGCGTGTGCTTTGTGCGTTGTGCTTGTGCGCTTGTGCTTTTTGGTTGTTTGTGTTTTCTTTAATTAGTAAATCTAGAATTTATGTTTTCTGTATATATTATATTGAATTTTACTGCCTGTTTATTTGTTTGTAACACGTGTAAGCGGAGCAAAAAAAAAGGAACAACGTTTACGGAGAGCGAGCACCGCGTCCTGACGGACTTGGTAAACACGCACAAGTCTGTGATCGAATGCAAAAAGAGCGACGGGGCCTCCCTGGAGAGAAAGAAGACCTGGAAGCTGCTCACTGAGCAGTACAACTGCCGCACCGACGTTCGGCCCCGCACTGAGGCCCAGCTGCGCAAGTGCTGGGACAACTTAAAAGAAAAGTGGCGAAGAGCGAAGGCAGCAGACGTGAAAGCCATTTTCGGCACAGGTGAGGTCTGCTTTCATTATTTTGCTTGGTAAAAAAAAGCAATTGCTTGCTTTCTGCCTCCATCATCGTATTTAATTTTGTCATCTTTTGTGGTTTCTGCGAAGCAGCCTTCCGCAACATGGATGGCGACGTGAAAGCGATGTCAAGGAACAACACACGCACTCATGTTGTACATTTTCTGGTCCCGTTTCGTTGTTCATTTTCTGGCGCCGTTCTTGCTCGTTTCGCTGAAGTCATTGTTTTCATGTGACATTTGCCTCGTTTGTAGGCGCTCGAAAATTAAAGAATATTCAGTAACAATATTGCCTAATTTCTGTGCCCTTTCTCAGGGGGCGGACCGCCACCACCCAGCCAGCTGGACGAAGAGTTACACCGCGTTGGAGACGTGGCGTCCCATATGGGAACGAGGGTATATAACCCATTTGACACTGACGGCAGCCACTACAGCAACAGCGGGCCTTTGCAGGGCACCCCGACCGTTGGCGCACTGCTGGAGGCGACGCAGTCCGAGCCACAGGCGGAGGTTGATGGTATGATTCTTGCTTGTGTACTTTTAAATATATATCCGATTATACACTCCGGCGTGAAAGCTAGGCAACAGTTTAGGGCAGGTGTGTATTGGAAATATCGCTCATAATAAAAGTTTTTTAATCATTTCTCGCGCAATATTGATTGTGAATAAAACGTGTCAATTCACCGGGTTATTCTGCTGTGTCAGCCACGCAACTGAAACACAAATTAAGCTGTGAGCATGGGATGCGCAGGGGTCATGTTATTGAATCGGGAAGTAGGAATAAAAATTCCGGTCACACTTGCTTAGCCGGCACCAACTTTTTAGCCGTCATCCAACAAATGAGAGCATATGACTGCATAGTTGAACTTCCTGCACAGTGAGCAGGAGCAAGATAAGCCCTGCATATTGCAAGAGATTTTAACCTCAGCATGGCCATGTCTTTATTCCTTAGCCTTTGAAAAGACAAACTCCAGCATGCCTTGTTCAGGCGGCCTTCCACTTGCTGTTACCTAGAGCATGGAAGTTTAGGGATGAACGACTGAAGATGGGATCTTGCAGCCTCACTGGGACTGAAAAAGAAAAGGCAGAACAGGGACAAGCAGTTTCTAAATTTGTTGCAGATATTTTGGGATTATGTTGCTCAGTGCAATTTACCTGCCATAATAATCTGTGCTTAGCTGTGTGGTTTGCGGAGTGAGAGAATTGTGTTACTGTAATATCATCAAGTGCTATGCAATATGAATGCTAGCTGCGTGCTTTGCAAATATCAACATTCCCAGCCTGTACAGGTTCATCTGTGTACTCTATCAGTCTGATTATGCCGACGCTTGTGTTGTCATATTCAGCTGTCCAGGTTTGCCTTAACTTTTTTTTTCATACTACTCAAGATGACAAAAAGAAACATACCACCAGATGTTTGTTTCCATCTTGTCTTTTGTTTCCTACCTTTTCTAAGCCTGTGTAATTTTCTGGCATGGAATTATTTAAAAAGTGCCAAATAGTTGTTTATGGCTTCTAACATACAGCTGCTGCTGCTGCTGCCTTACGGCGAACATGACTGCTGTTCTCTGTGCCTATGGCTACACATTCTGAATGCAACATTCTCATGCACTCAAGATAAGCTGGCATATGTGTGGCATTATGATGCTGTGCACACTACTACATCTCTTCTTGGATTGTAGTGTGATATTTTATTGTTATGAGCACAAGACTGATAGTTTAATGAAACATGTTTAATTTACGAACAATTCTCCAGAGTTCGTCTTCCCGTGGTGTCGAGCAACGAAAAACAGTCAAGCTGAAAGTGGCGAGGCTGCTGAGGTTGCGGAGGTTGCCCCAGACGACCAGGAGGCCTACAGCAACCAAGACCTGCAGGAGCAACAGTGCAGCGACGGAGACCACAATGCGCCGATGCTGGCCACCACTTGTGAAGTCATTCTTCCTGCTGCACAGCCGGCTGGCTATCAGCGACGCAAGGCTGCGCCTGCCCCAAAAGAGTCTGTGTGCTTGCGACAGAGCTGAGTTCCCGTCTTGAGGCTGTGGTAGCAGAGAGCAAACGAAAAAGAGAAGAACATGTGTTAAGAGTGAAACACATGAAACCAGAGCATGAGCTGCACATGAAGCATACAGTGGAGATGCATGCACTCTAGAGTGCGAACAAAAAGGCTAAAATGCAACTTTTGCAGCTGAAAATTGCTTTGTTGAGGAAGGAGCTGAACAAAGAGTAACAATAAACACATTGTTTCTTGAAGGAGCGAGTCTCATTCATTCATACTACCTAACATCATGGAATCGCAGCGCTAGCAGACAACGACACAGGGAGGACACAAACACACACTTGCGCTGAAACTTGCGTCGTTTGTGTCCTCCTTGTGTCCTTGTCTGTTAGCGCTGCGATTCCATGATGTTCGATCACCACCAACTCGCCCAGCAACATACCCTTCGTATTACCTAATTTTGTGTAAAGTGGTGCCGAATGTTGCTTCCCCTGCCTCTGGACCCACTTTGCGAGTCCAGAGGCAATGATTGCAGCTCTGGTTGAGGCTGTGGCTGCCGAGAGTTGCATGTGTTTGTGTGCAACAGAGCAGGAGGCATTTCCTCTGTAGCACGACGGCGGCCAAAATAGTGCAGTGCAGCACAAGCTGTTATTACGACTGCAGACATCCTGGTGTTGATTTGAAGCTTCATGTCCAGGCACAGGAATCTCCTCTTCCATATTCCAAGTGCCCTCTCCACAGTATTCCTCGTCTTGATCTGTGCCTTGCTGTATCTAAATGAAAACAAACGTTCCATAGGTTGAGAGCACCTGTTATGTTATTGTGAGGTCATATATTCTGCCAAATAGTTTCTGCTTACCGGTACTCTGGGCTGCCTCTCTGTCCTGATATCATGAGTTAAGGCCGGCACGCATACCTCATGTCGCCGAGAAGCACTCTTGGGATGGTTACTTCCACGTAGCAGAACCTTGCACGGCTGTCATGTGTAGACCCAGGCCAGCTCGCCACCACATCAAAAAAACTCCATCTGAGGGCCTGTTATTGCCTGCAGAAAATTTGCGAAGAAACAGTGTCGCAAACAAATTACACACAGCAATTCCTTTCCATTCAAGAATATTGCAGCTACATTGAACAGATGTGCAATTTGCGCATAGCGTTCTCGTAACAGCTGTCTACTTTATGCCGTGTACACCCAATTTACTGAGCCTTCACTTTTCTCATAATACCTTCTTGTCACTGTATAAATGGGCTACAAATGGGCAGCGCTAAACTCGTCGCGCCTCCGCTTCTGCGCCTTAAGAGGCAGACTCGTGCGAAAGGCAACTAAGTTGCACAATAATGCATGAAATTATGCACAGCACCTAGTACGAGGCGCGTTTAGGTTGCTGATACGCATATATGACCCACTTGAACTTAAGATTTGCTTTTATTTGTGACTAAATGCGCGAAACACCACACGCTACAGTGGCACTCGCCGAAAACTAGCTCCTCCTCCTCCTCAGCACGCCGGATCGACTCTGAATTTTTCCGCGGCTTGTAATGACTCATGCATTTTAATTTCGATAGCTAAGAAATGCTATAGCTATAGCTTATGTTGGGCCCGCGGTGTTTAGCACTAAGCATTTTCTTTACCTATACGCTAGCTTGGAACAGCCTTAATGCGCCACGTAGAATTTTGTCATGATAACGAAAAGGTTAATAAACGCGCTTTGGCGCGAACAGAATAGCTTCGCCCGGCGCTGCTTTAGACCACGCAGCCGTCGCCGCAGCCTTCCGCACCGCGTGTTAAATTGCGAGCTTCTCGCGCTGTGCTTCGCAAACGGTGGTCTTTATGCAGTCTCATCCGTGCGCGATACAGAGTCGGCGGCGGAGAAGCACCGTAAGACAATTGCCAGTCGACGGCCAGACGAGCAGCGGTGCGTGGTTTGTAGCGTACTAACTACTACGATCAGAAGTGCACTGGAAAAGAGGCACAACATTCCCCAGCCTTGTTGTCCGCGGCGGCCAGACGGGAGAGTGTACTGAGGCACCTGTACTTCTATCATCTGCGGGCCCTTCGCCTTTTCTCCTTTGGGAAGCATTTGAGAAACTATGCTGTCGGAAAAAGAGAGCAAAAAGGTAATGTGTCCGCTGTTTCTGCCCATTTTTCATGACCTACACTGCGAGCATTCTATTAAGCGGTGGCGCTGCATGCCGCTTCGAAAAATCATGTTCTTGGCGGTGATACTGCGCATGAATGTTGTGCACTGCTTATTACTTTTTTCAAGAATAGCTGGATTTTGGGCTTTTGCCCAAGGTTACTCGGGTGCTGAAAAAATTGGTCCCGTGGTGTCTTTCTATCCTTTCATAGTGCTATATAAAGCGGCACACTGGGACTAGAGAACTCGGGAGATAGTAAAGGCATATAAGATGTGAGGATACACATGTATCCTCTATGCCCTACGTTAAGCGTGCCGTTCGGGCGGTTTGCGAGGGAGGGCACTCCGCCGCCCTCGCTTCCTTTCGCGCCCCGCGGCGACGCCGCCATGAAGACTTTCGTTTTTTCCTTCGTACAAAATCGCATCCCAGCATTCGGCCTGAGCGTTCTTGCGCGCGCGCCGTTTCCTGGATTACAAGCGCGCTGTGCGAACGACGCCTCTCCCTGTGTCCGCGCTCGCTCGCGGTCGCGCCCCCGTGAACACTCCACCATGGAGGTGCAGGTGCAGGGAGAGATTCTTCACCCCCGCGACTATGACCCAAGGGACTGGACTCACGTCCTTAGTGCGCCTGCCCGCTCCAAGGACCTCTGTACGTCAACAAGCCAGGAAACCGCAGCGCCTGCGAGCGGTGCCGCCATCTCACCTATACTGCACGCGCTGACAAGTCGTACCTGCAAGCAACGCGCGCAGCTACGCAGCGTTGGCGGCAGCAGCCGCCGCTCCCGGCTGCTGAATGCAAGATCATATTCAGGTCTCGAGGCGGGCTGCAGCTGGACCTGCTTCCGCCCCGTCTACTACAGGAAACCATCCTCCAAGTGGCGTCCCAGCTTCAAGAACCAACGCGTACCCAAATAAGGGTTCACCCAGTCAACAACACCTGCACTGTAAGCACGCCCCTACAAGCTGACGCACTCGCGCTGGTTCGCGTAACACAGATGCAGCATCAAGCCAAGGACTTCGCAGTCGCAGCTTATATAGCACCACCGGACGGAGCGGTACGCGGAGTCATCTCCAATGCGTACTGCACGGAATGAGACCCCGACAGCTCTCCTCCAGGAAATCATCACCGGCAACCCGGAAGCCCCATGCGTCGTGGACGCCCGCCGAATGGGGGCCACGCGTTCCATTCTAGTCACCTTTCGTGCTGGACCTGTACCACGCGCCATTCTTATGGAGGAGCCCTCCACGGGTGTACACCGTACCGAGAGCATATAGACGCCTGCACGAACTCCCGCGTCCCAGGCCACCGGGCGGATGTGTGTATTCACCCAAGATCTCATAAATGTCCCCGCTGCGGGAAATCCCATCCCAAAGAAGATGTGCCCTCATGTACCCCCAGCTGCATTCTCTGTGGAGGCCCACATATGACCGGCACTGGGAACTGTAAAGCACGGGGCCCTAAACTAGCGTCCCCGAAGAACGCTCTCTCTCCTCTGTCTAAATCGCGGCTGTCTCGCCGTGATCAACAAAGCACAGCCAACGAACGCAGCTCGACGGCTTCCCGGTCAAATTCCAGAAACCGACAGAACAGCAGTAAAAACTCCTCATGTCTCACTTGGGCAGACCGCGTTTCCGGCAACACCACCCGTCATCCCCCGCCACCCCAGTCCTCCCAAGAAGATTCGAGAGACCAGGAACTCCGGGCCTTGCGCGACGAGGTAAGCCGTCTCTCCTCCCTTTTAAGAACCCCCACCACTTTTCTGCTTACTCAACCCGCACCACTCTCGTTAACCCGACCTCCCCATCCACAGACACTTCGAGCACCCCTCCTGCAAAGAAGCAGTGCACCTCAGACGCCACACTGCCTCCCGTACCCCTAGAAATAGACGCTAAATTCGCTACACTGGATGTCAAATTTGACCACAAACTCAAAGAGCTAGACGCCCGCCTTGAGGCCAGATTTAATCACCTTGCCGCCACCCTCACCGAAAAACTTGAGCAGCGTATGGACGCTATGCTTACCAAGGTGATGGAGCTCATGGAACATAACCTTACCCATCGCTTTACCCAAATACAGACCACCTCCACTCCTCCCCATACCTCCGCAAGCACAAACCCCCTTTGCTTAACAACACATACCAATTGACACCCGTCTCACTCCCCTCAACTGCCCTACTCTCCAATATAGAAGGGCGAAACACTAATTTTCTCCCTATTTTAACTTGGAACTGCCGCGGTTTCCGTGCCAAGCGCGCACCTCTGCAACTTCTCCTTCCCACCCGCATGCCCACTCCCCATATACTTCTTCTCCAGGAGACTGCACATCGGGCAACCCTCCCCAGCTACACATCTACACACTCAGACACCACTAGCAAATCTAGGGCGTCCACACTCATCCACCGCAGCCTCATCTATAAAACTCATCACATCACGTTTGAGACACCCTGCGTGATCACTGAACTTATACATAACACACATACACTTTCTTCAGTCTTTATAGCAAATATATACCACCCCCGTCCCAGCCGATGGCCTCGTTGGAATCACTTCTGCGAGAGCTACACCACCTAGCAGGCAAACATCCTCTACTAATCGGTGGGGACTTCAACAGTCAGCATACTAACCGGGGATACACAACCACGACACATCGAGGTCGCAGGCTGTGGCTGCTCCTGCAGAACCTCCAACTCGCTGTTCAGAACACGTTTCAGATGCCCACGCGGATCGGCAACAGTGTCAGCATGAACACCAGTCCGGACCTGACGCTGAGCCGCTACATCCGTGGTGTTACCTGGAACAGAACTCAACATACATTGGGCAGTGATCATTACATTATACAAATCACTGTCCCGTAGAAACCGCCCGTCACTCCTATACAACACATAAACTGGTTAATTGGGATGCACTTCGCGCTGCACGCACCGCCCACCCAGACACTCCCATCACAGACATCGACGCCTGGGTGCAATCACTCAAGCATGACGTTCACCACAAAACGCAACACATTGAAACGACCACCGAAACCCCTACCCTGGACACACGCATAGCCTACCTCTGGGAGGCTTATCACAGCCTCTTGGAACTCTGGAAAGGCAATAAATATAACAATACATTTAAAAAGCGGCTGGCAACGCTGCAGACACGAATCCAACAACACTCGGAGGAGCTCTGCCGATCCAACTGGGGACAGATATGTGACGGCATCGCCGGAAACCTGTCCAGCAAACGCGCATGGCAACTCCTCCGACACCTCATCGACCCCACAAACACCAAATGATCAACACAACACCATGTGAAACGCCTCACACACCAACATATTGACGATCCTGAGGCCCTCATAAACACACTTCAGAACACATACACCTCTCCGGGTGCCCCCACACCTCTACCCACCTACACAGGACCAGCCAATCCAACACTCGACACAGGCATCACTGAGACGGAAGTAAGAGCGGCCCTCCTGACTCTCCGTACCAACTTCGCACCTGGGGCAGACCAAATCACAAACTCCATGCTCCGTAATCTGGACGACCAATCGATCACACAAATTACGCAATACTTCAGCCAGTGCTGGGGGGAGGGTATCCTCCCGCAATCCTTGCGCCACGCGAAGGTAATATTCACACTCAAACCCAAAAAAACACTTACACTTCAAAATCTTCGCCCGATTTCGCTAACCTCATGCCTCGGAAATCTCCTCGAGCATGTTTTGTTAGCAACACTCACAACGCACATGGCGGACAACAATCTATACCCGCATAGCATGGTGGGATTCCGCCCCATCTGTCCGCACAGGACGCCATGCTGCAACTCATACATGACATTTTCGACCCGCTTCTGCCTGCTCACACAAAGGCAGTCTTAGCTTTGGATCTCTCCAAAGCTTTTGTTCGCATCGAACATCAGGCGAACATGACTGCCCTATCTCCACTGAATGTGGGTGCGCGCACGTACGCCTACATTCAAGCATTCCTTACTGACCGCACGGCTGAGATACATTTTGGCCCTCTCTCTTCCCCCTCCAACACGCTTCAGAGTATTGAAACCCCTCAAGGGTCCGTCCTCCCCCCCTTCCTATTTAACATCACCCTCATCCCCCTCGCCCGAAAATTGGCAACTATTCCTCACCTTAGGCACACTCTATGCCGACGACATCACACCGCCGACCACACACGGCAGCGACGGCGACATAGAGAACACCTTACAGGAAGCAGCCACTCTCACCCAAACTTATGCACAGAACATCGGACTGTCTTGTTCCCCAGAGAAGTCCGAACTGCTCCTTTTACATAATATTACTGGTGAACAGAGAAATTTGAATTTGGCATGGAACGAAGCGTATCTACAAAGAAACAACTGGATATCACTAAAAGCATAAGGCACACGCGAAAACTAACAAAAAAGCCGTAAGGAAATGCGGCCGATGTCCGTAGCTTCAGAGACATCACAAATGGGGCTGTGAATAAATCGACTACAGTAGATCACGCCACCATTCTTTGTCATTGAATTGCGACGAGGACATTTTCAAGCGCATGGCTTGCACGCTCACCTTCAATATAGTATAGAATTTGCACGTAGAGAAGGCGTGTAGGGTCGACCTGCAAGATACATAATCGCTCAATTAAAGCCAATGCTAGCGCCTTTCTGATGCTCTCAGGAAATGTAAAAATATGCGCACCGTTATTTATTTCGAAGATATTTGTGCTGTGCGATGTCAGTGGGCGTGAATGATCCCCTGGTGGTCGAAATTATTCCGGAGCCCTCGACTACGGCACCTCTTTCACCCCTCTCTTTCCTTCTTTCACTCCCACCTTCATCCCTTTCCTCACGACGCGATTGAGACATCCACCTGCAGAAGTTAGACAGTTACTGCGCCATGTCCGTTCCTCAGAAACCACTAAAAAATAAGATATTTGTGGGTTTTCATAAGGCTTCGCACCCCACGCGCGCATAGAGGCTCACACGCAGGCTACACAACATGAAGATGCGAGATCATAGATCGCGGCAGTTTGTCCAGGCCAATGGTGACAATAAAAGAAAAGAAAGGAAAAGAAAGAAGGGGAACAAATTATAAAACCAGTGAAAGGGTAACGTCGCTGCTCAATACTTTTTCTTTATTTCTTACTACACGAAAATGTCGACAATGGGCACAATACACAGCAGTGTAGTCTCCCTTTCGTCCGTGTTCTTGTTGCGCAGTTCGTCTTTTTTGCATTATGATCAACCAACTAGCCCGACAAGTCCTGTTGTAATAGTAACGTTGAGAAATAAATGAAAGGAAGAACCCGAGAGAAATTTGCTCTGAACTCTAGACCCATGATGGACAAGATTAGACCACGTAGGTGACGCTTTGAATGAGAATATGGCCTCTGTCTTACGTGTTTTACCATTTTTGACACATTTTTTTTTACATTTCGTATTCACGTGTACGTTCATTTCATTTGTACTAACCAAAATTTTAAAGAATTGAAAATTAAGGAAATAATAAGTAGCCCGAAAAGAAGATATTTCAGCCTTCAAAAAATAACTTTCAGGTGTCTTCAACACGTCTAGCACTGTTCTTTTCTTCAAGAAGTGGCGTAATTAAAATAGAGAGAAAGGAGTTCGATAATTTGACCCTCAAGGCGGGTAATTTTGCTTATTCTGGCGAATTTTATACCTTGTACCATACCAGAGCGCAGGTCGTGCGTGGAACCTAAATGCAAGCTCTTGTGCAAGGCCATAAAATACTTAAATAACGCAATATGCGCTTAGCGACACGAGGAAAGCCTCCCTCTGGTCTAAGAAATGGGCCCACATTCAGCCAAGGCACCTTTTTTTTGTCGCAGATCTCCTTGGAATTAAAGTAAACAAGCTCAAGCCGTAAAACCTCATCGTATCCAGGCCGTCGTGCAAAAAAAAAAGCAAGCGAACCGACTCCGGGAATGTATTACTTTGTTGTTCCTCGCCTGCTCAGCCCCCGACAAGAAGGCGTACTCACGAAAAACGTTTAAAGCTTCGAGCAGGCTGCTTTCATCAGCTAAGTAGAGTGTGATGTCATTTGCATAAGCGGTGACGCGTACTGCCTCACTGCCTGGCAAAGCCAGACCTCTAATAAGAAAGTGGTGATTGACTGCCAGGAGGAATGACTCTAATGCTAAGCCAAACAAAAAGGGGGAGAGCGGACAACCTTGACGAACGCCGCGGCCGACATCAAATGCGGTACTTTCCCGGCTATGGAGGAACAGAGTGCTTGAAATGTCTCTGTACGTCTCTTGAATAAGAAGCGCGAAAGAAGGTGGGAAACCGAAAGCATCCAGTGTACCGTAAATATACTCATGCTCTAAATAGTCGAACGCCTTCTCTTGATCGAGGGAAACAAGAAGACCCTGTGCGCGCCGCCGTATAGTACACTGTAGCATATCTCGAGTTACGGAAGATTTTTTTTGTGTATTTCACGACCCGGGATGAGCAAACCTGGTGGCAGGAAATGAGGGACGGGAGGAGAGCCCGTAGACGACGAGCGAGTAATTTTGCTAATACTTTGTAATCTCAATTAGTAGGGTGAGTGGGAGCCAATCTGCCGGACATGTCGAGAAATTAGATTTTTTAGGAATAAGGGCAATGCGGCCGCTTTTAAATGAATCATGAAAGACATGCGGAGTGAAGCAGATTTTTAACACAACCGAGAAAACGGGGCCTACAAAAAAACCAGAATTGTAAATAGAACTCCACAGGAAGGCCATCTGCTCCAGGCGCCGAGCCTCGTTTCATGGAATTCAACGCCTCCTTGATTTCACCTGATGTTGGCGGAGCCGTCATGAAGTTCAGCGGCAACCTGCAGCAGGCCTGCAAAAAAAAAAAACGGGTGTGCGGAAACGTCATCGCGATCAACCAAAAGGAGCGACTGAGCAATATCCCGGAAATGGCTGAAAAACGCACTGAAATTCCTGCCAACTGGCTGGCCACAACCCTGGCGGAAGATATAAAAGCAAAGGCACCTTGAGGGTACAACAGCTCTTGGCGAGCAAATTGAAGCACCTCAAAATGAGCAGTTGGACTTCGTCAACAACGCCATGCAGCCGCTGTCAAAGAGGAGGCTCGTAAAAGACGCTGTAGACTCTCCGAAAGCTCGATCCTCTGTCCATGCGCACATAAGCGACGAAGACGACGGGGTGCGCTGAGCAATACGCAGCTTCGCCGTAACCACGCGCACCTCATCTGAGACGCGAGCCTTAAGGGCTCGACCAGAAGCGGCGCAATGGTGACGCCACTGCTCCTTCAGATGGTCCCAGTCACCAGACACGACCCCAACAACCGAAAAACGCAAGGCCCGCGTTAGCCCTTCTTTCGTTCTGGTGTCGTGAAGAATGCGCGCATTCAAACGCCATTGTCTGTGAGGAGACACTGCAGGCGCCGGAATCCCGAGTGATAGAAGGGGCCATGGTCTGATATGTATACCAGCGAGTATGGCAGCGTCATTACGTTAACAGCGGACACTGTCTTCGAAAGGCCCGTCGGTACATACGCCCTGTCTAACCTGCTCGAGGATAATCCGCGACGCCAAGTCCACACAAAGATGCAGCCATACAGGAGCTCATAAGCGTCCGTGTGCATGAACTGGTTGACTAGATGGCGCAACTCGCGCGCATTCCAGCCCGGTCTGCCCCTACCGGGGCCCTGCACATCAGCGACCGTGTCGAGCCCACAGTTGAAATCGCCCAAAATCACAACGTTACGTCCTCCAAGGAAAGAAATTAATGTGCATTAGCTCAGCTAATCAAGGATATACAAAGCGAACGCGAGATTGAGGTCTCCACAGACCCACGGAGCCGGTTGTGCGCCCTTCCTTTCGTGAAAATGAATGGCCTTTGCAAAGTTGTCAACGTCAATGAACTCTATGAATGCAGTCGGCTCACTTATTTTGTTTGGTTTTTGAGGAAAGTAAATGGCACAGTAACGGTCTCATATATCTCGGTGGACACCCGAACCGCGCCGTAAAGGAAGGGATAAAGGAGGGAGGGACAGAAGAAAGAGTAAACAGAAAATTTAAAGTTGGATTTTGAGGAAACGCGCGGCGCTGCGCAGTGGCGGAAGACTTGTGGCTCGGGGCTAATAGTGGCGCAGCGCAGTTGTGACTAGGGAGCGAGAGAGAAAGAGTGGGCTGCGGCCACCTGCGCCGTGCGTGACGTCACCCGTGCTCCGACACACGCCGACTCGCGCGAAGCGCGGTGTTGATTCACGTAGTGAAGCTTTTCGCTTCAATACGCATCTACATCTTTAAATAATTAGTTGACCAAATTAGACTGCGCAGGTGCATAGATGCAAAGAATTTTCAGGCGAAGTGCATTAAACGTGCAGTTGAACGCCAGCTCGCGTCCAAGCGCATCGTAGGTAACATGATGGTCTCGCAGGAGTATGCGGTTGAAAACAAGAACGCCAACGCCGCTACAACGCGTGCTGTTCGTACGAAAAGAAAGAATCGATGCCAAACCTACGCATAAATTCCAATTGCGTGTACGCCAAGTCTGCAGCCGTAAGGTTACCGCTGATAAATATGTTCTGTGCCGCATGTGTTACCTCATTATTTTGTAGTGAGCTCTACAAGATTTAAAGGCTGAGTTGGCACCGAGTTCTTTTATCTTAGCCTGGCTACAAGAAAATAATTTTTGACGCCATCGGCAGCAGTGCACTTCATGTCTTGCATCAAATTGCTAATAAGAATTCGCCTACAGCACACGGGCGCCTTAGCGTTTTGCCTCCAGTGTACGTTAAAGATTCCCCAGGCGGTCGAAATTATTCCGCAGCCCTCCACTACGGCAGCTCTTTCTTCTCTCAGTGCCTCCTTTATCCCTTTCCTTACGGCGCGGTGCAGGAGTCGGCCGATATGTGACCCAGATTTTACTCGATTTCCCTTCCCCAAAAAGCAGATATCTATAAACGTTGGCTACCGCCATTGTCAGCAGCAGGCTGGAGGTGGGCTCCATGGGGCTCGTGCTGGGAAGGCCCTGCTCCATCTAGTGTGGAGGTAGAGGGAACAGTGACGACGGGGGGGGGGGGGGGATTCGAGCTTCCCGCTTGGCCACCACGATGTCCCTTTTGGTTTCCGAGTCCATCTCCTCCTCGGACCCCGTTGAGCGTCGCCGTTTCCGGAGAGCAGACTCGTCCATTGAGGTGCACATGCTCTACTCGGCTGCAGGTGTCCGCGGTGAGCCCGCAGCAGCAGTATCAGGGGGAGAGGGCATCACAGCCGGTTCCCCAGGTGTAGCAATGGCGGCAGGAAGCGCAGGGGTGGCCAGAAATGGCGGGGAGGGAGTCGCCATGGAGTTCTGCGTCTGGTGAGCGAGCGCCATGGCGTCCCTCAAGGCTAGAACGCGTGGATCCGGCGGCGACACGTCCAAGGTCCCGATGACGGACTCAAGATTCTCCGAGGTGGTGATGAGCGCCGCCGTCAGGCACCTTACCGTGTCCCGCAGATCAGCGATCTCTGCCTGCATTCGCCGAATGGTGCTGGACGACCTTCCTCTGGATGGCGTTCGTCTCCGTGATCGTGAGCGTGAGCGGCCTGCCCTGTGTTGCTGATTGTCACCGCCGAACGCAGGCCTTCGCTCGTTCACGGTGTCTGTGGCCTCCATGGGGAGACCCCGCAACGCCGCGAAGCCTTAGGCCCAGCGTCCGAAGGAGCAGAGAGCTAAAAAACACGTCCACTTGCTTCGAACGCCCACCGAAGAACGCCCACCGCTTCGAACGCCCACCACTCGTGAGCGAACTTTGGTGAGCCTCTGTGCATTCCTCGAACACACGGGCTTGACGTCCCGTCTGTTCTCCGTCAGGTAGTTACACGCAGTGACCGAACGCGCCGCGAGTTCTACCTTGAACGATTAATAACTGGACGCCCCACTCCAGTTGTAACCAACACAGTGCTGTGCGCGTGTGTGATTTAATTCCTCTAAAATGAACTAATCACGCGCACAACCTGGACACATTTCTTATTGTGTGAATAGTTTGTACATATTACTTCTCCCCTATCCTCTCGTCCTGTCCCTTTACCTCTTTCATTTCATTTCTCCATTCTGCCTGCTATCCTTTATTTCCGCTGCCCCAGCTCAGGTGCTTCAGTATCGATGGCAGATGCCGGGGCTAGCAAAAATCTTTTCCTTCCTTTTTACTATTATTTTTAATAAAACCACTACCACCACCACCGCCATTGTCATCAAACATGCCGAAGGCGTCAAAAATGATTTTCTTGTAGCCAGGCTAAAATAAAACAACTAGAGTGCCAACTCAGGCTTTAAATCTTGTAGCGCTCACTGCAAAATCATGCGGTAACACATGCGGCACAGAACAAATTTATGAGCGGTTCCTCCCTCGTCGGAACCGTAGACTTAAGGAACCGGAGAACAAACGTTAAGAAACCGCTGTTACCTCGACCGGAATCCGACATACCGACGCATACATACCATCAACCTCAGCGCACCCGCGGCGGTGCGCGGTGGTGGCTTCTCCTGGACTTTGCTTCTGGGTGTGTTCCGGTCGCCGGTTTGTGTCGGAGGCCGGTGTTCGACCTTCGGTGGTGCTCTTTTGTTCGGGTGTCCATCGGCTGGCGGGCGCCTCAATATGGTGAGCCAGCCGCCTACAAAGGGTCTTGCCTTAGATGTCGTCGTCCCTGAGGGGGCTAGTTCGGATGATGTCGTCGATGTGGCAGAATCCGTAGTTGGATTGGAAGGAAGTTTACTGCGTCCAGCACTTCGGTGGACGCAATTACCAAGTAACTGTGAAAAGCGAAGCTACTATATGGCTACAATAGTTGATGCGTCCTGCCTCATCAACGGCAAGGAGCGCGTCGCCATCGTCCCCATGAGCCCTCAGGTGACCCAGGTGACCCAAGGTTGTGTGCTGCCATGTCGACGTTGTGGTGATCCACACGCTACCGTGGCATGTTCGATCAAGCCCTCGTACTCAGAGGCTGCGGCCCGACCTGCACCTCCGCCGGCCGCACAGGCAGCCGTTGAAGCCATCAAGGAGCCCGGCGCTTCAGACACCGACGCTGTTACGGGTGGTTCATCTGCGTCTCAGAGTCAGTGTGTGGAATAACCGGTGGCTACAGCTGATGCGTCCAGTGATGCACCAAGCAAGCCGACAGTAAAGGTGCCTGCTTGCTCTGTCAGCCTTAGTCTCTCCAAGTGTGCCTGCCGGTACGGAGGCCGAGCCCATTGTGCCCCTTGAAAAATCTGATGCTGAGGACAAACCGCTCTCGGAGCCCGCGCGGCAGCCCGCAGCCAGCGCTGCGGTTTTGGCCAAGGACGCCAACATTGTTGCTGTTGTTGTTGTTGTTGCCTTGGTGACATGGCACGTACCCACGACGGGGGATTGGCCAGGGTTCAGTGGGGAGACACCATAGAATAGGGTAAACTGGTGTCAAGCTAATGATTGTGCCTTGGGTGAAATTTCAGAGTAATTTAGAAAGAAAAGGAAGAAACAAAATATCAGGAGGGAATATCTGAGAATTAAAAAAGTAAATATATGAAAATGCCCAAAACGTTCTTTTAAATGCGGAAATTTTGGAAACAATTAGCAAGGGAATCTGCCGGTAGCTGTTCTATATAATTGTGGAGGTATTCGCAAACTTGACGCAATGCAAAAACCCTGGCGCTCGCCCAGAAAGAGAGGAGGAGGGGAACCGACAAGCTGAGACCCAACTTTGTAATGGGAATTTCTAGGTGTGCTCTCCGCTCATGTGCAAACCTCCACCAAGAGTGTAGGAAATGCTCCAATATCTCGACTTCACCACAAGCCGCACAAAGGTTTGTGGGACTGAACCCGCATCCACAGAAGTAAAGATTTAAACGGGGAATCCTGCACCACATGAGTGTCATCGCTACCTCACACTGCCGGGTTTTACACGCACGAGCCTTCCATGGTTACATGAGATGTTGGTAGCCAACAACAAAGAGTAAGGGATCGTTGCACGTGGCGGTTATACACTGAAAACGCTGAAATCGAGTCATACCGAAAAGAACAAGATTAGGGGCGCTGCAGGCAACAGATACATTTAGAGCTGATATTGACAAAAAGTCTGCTGCTTCATTTTGTAAAATACCGCAGTGGCCTGGTATCCAAACGAAGCGCACCTCTTTCACCCATCCAGGAATAAAAAACTTTAGTGAGCGTCTCAAAAAAGTGTTTCGTGTGGACTGCTGTGCCAAAAAAACAGAGAGACAATCTGAGAGGAATATCACCTGAGAAACAGCTGTGGGAATTTTCAAAGCGGCCAGCCCAAGAGCCATAAACTCTGCTAGAAATATGGTTGTGTAATCCGGGACTCTAACCGAAAAGCTCCACGAGAGAGACTGTCAAAAAATACCAACCCCTTCCTTCCGGCCTGCCCAGACGCATCTGTAGCAATCACAGTATGTTGCGGGTAAAGGGCAAGGTGATCAAAGGTGTCCAGTTGATGGCCTTGCAGGCAGATGCTTCGCATTAGGTGAGAAAACATAATCAAAATCAATATCCACATGGGACGCTGCCCTACCAACTCTGCATACAAAATTGAGATCCATACCAATGTTGGATAAAAGGTTCTGAGTAAAAACAACTTGAGGGAGGCGGAACCTTGGCCAATGAGGAGTGAGAAAGAGGGCTCGGTGCGAGACGAAAATAGGTGTAGCCACACCAGGAGCCGACTCAAATGCCCGCAAAAAAGTCCTGACAGTTAAAAGGTGAAAATGGGAGTTAAGGTCGGGAATGCGGGCCTCCAGGTAAAACTGCGGTGGAAACTGATGGAGGGAGACCTAGGCAGAAGCGCAGTGCCCGCGTTTCTAACAGCAGCAACGGGTGAAGCTTATATTTAGGGAAGCCAGAAAAAAGTATGCAGCCAAATTCCAAAATGGGTCTGACATATACTTTGCAGAGAAGTTCAAGCGTGTCCCGGAGCATGCCAATAATAATAATAATTGGTTTTTGGGGAACGGAAATGGCGAAGTATCTGTCTCATATATCTTTGGACATCTGAACCGCGCCGTAAGAGAAGGGATAAAGGAGGGAGTGAAAGAAGAGAGGAAGAAAGAGGGGCCGTAGTGGAGGGCTCCGGAATAATTTCGACCACCTGGGGATCTTTAACGTGCACCGACATCGCACAGCACACGGGCGTCTTAGCGTTTTTCCTCCATAAAAACGCAGCTGCCGCGGTCGGGTTTGAACCCGGGAACTCCGGATCAGTCTGCGCATGCCAAATTTCCTATTAGTAATTCGTGGTAGCCTACCTAGTGCACGCTCACCTTTCTCAACGTTATTCGATGTGAGGTCGCAAATCCATACTGGCATCATAAATGACGCCTAGATACCTCAACGATTCCACCTGAGATATGCGGTCCGAGCGATAGTGTAGCGATATATATAGATGCATGCTGGTTTTAAAAACCAGCACGCTGTTTGTGCGCACATTTAATACCAAATTTAATGTATTCAGCCAAATCTCGAGCGCATTGAGTTGAGTCGTTGTAAACTACCGGTGGGATTAGCCTTGCAGTTGCTGCCGGCAATTGCTCCACCATAGCGACACTTAAATAGAAACCACAGAAACACTGTCCGCAAAAACCCAAATAGACACTCCTGAGGTCACCATGTGGAGGCCAAATCCGTGTCCTGCAGGTAAAGTAGAAGAAGGCGAGAAGCATCCCTTCTACTCGACTGGCTCCCGCGCGGGAAAACAATGTCCTGAAGAGAACTGTGAGGAACTCCTGCCTTCTTGAGGGATCCGAATAACACAGCCCGTTCCGCGTTGTACAAAGTACAGCACAAGAGGTAATGTTCTATGTCACCACACACACCACACATTGAACACAATGGTGACAACGCTAGGCCAGTCTTATACATCCACGCCGGCGTACGAGCAGAATCCGTGCGAACGCGGTGCAGCAAGGTGGCTTGGTACCTTTTGAGACCCTTGGTCACACATGGCTGATGAGGAGAGCTCCACAAAGAACTGAAGTGGCACAACACCACATCTCTGAACATTTGCTTGACTTCATGAGGGACTCCATGTACTGGAATCCCGGAGAGAGCTGTATGGCCGAGGTTGTCTGCTATCTCGTTGCCTAAGACACCTATGTACGAGGGCACCCATTGAAAGCGTATAGAGAAGCCTTTGCTAAGTAGATTCTGCACCAAACGTAGGGATCTAAGACTCAAGGCATCAGTGGGGAACCCGTAATCTAACCTTTGAAGGGCAGATTTTGAATCCGTAATTATGACAGTAGGTTGAGGCGTACAACACCGTAGCTTCTTTAGAGCTGCCTCAATGGCAACGCTTTCGGCCATTGTGGAGGACACGACTTGACGTAATCCTGGAGAGAACGATATAGGGCATGAATGTCTGCTGCAGAAGCAAAGAAGGCTATGTCGTCTGCATAAAAATATATTGTAACGTCAGGGTGTACTGGAATATGTCACATCAGCAGATTGAATAGAAGTGGTAAAAGTACAGAACCTTGTGGCACGCCCCTGGTCTAGGCATATGTGTTTGAGGTGAAGGAACCGTCAGAGCAAAAGAACTGCCGTTCCTGTTAACATTTCGCGGTCTATGCATAAATGTAGTACGGCGGGTGTAATAATGCCGATCTAGAGAGAAGGATCGAATATTCAACACTGTCGTACGCTTTAGCAATGTCAAGCGTCACTAATGCTGATACTCATTTCATGCGCATAGCAAGGCAGACTCTGCTCTCTAAATCGACATGGGCAGACCAAATGGAGCATCCACGGCTAAAGCCAATCTGGGCAGAGCTCAATGCGTTCACTACTGAAACATGCGCGGATATGCGGCTGTGCACAATTCTTTCTATGAGCTTTACCAAATAGGATGTTAGAGCTATCGGCCCTATGTTATCAATATGGAAGCCTTTCTTTGAATCTTTTAAGAGCAATATTATTTTCGCCACCTTCCTGGATTGTGGCAACCAAGCAGTTTCCAATGATGTATTGACCAGATCGAGGAGGTCCTGAGTGAAGCCTTGCGCCAAGATTTTCAACATACCGATCGTAACACCATCCCAGCCCGGAGGTGAGGATTTCATTAAAAAACTTCAGTGGATAACTGTGATTTGTCAACCACAACATAGTCTGAGCAGGGGTAGGGGGTGAACAGAGGAACTCTACGCTGCTCCTGAAAACGTGAAGCAAGCCCTTGAGCAATTCACTCTAATTCATCTCTCGCCTCATGTGGAGAGAGCACCACCGAGCTGATTAACTGCATGGCTGAGGACTTCACATTCCGTTTCATAAAACGATACGAAGCCTTCCTATTTTGGGGGTTGACAAATATGTGTTCAAATTTTGTTTGTAGTCATCCTTTGCCTTTCGTATGGTTCTTTTAAACGAGGCCGAGAAAAATTTGTAGTTGATCGAATTTTCCGGGCTCTGATTATGCAAAAGGGTCCTCCACGCTGCTTTCCTACGACGGAAAGATGTCTCACACGCGTCATTCCACGATGGGGATGGTGATTTATTGCAAATAGCAGAACGCACAGTGAACTGGGAGCTCTCCGTAGCCTTAAAAATTGAAGAAAACAATCGCTGAGCCCTGTCGGTCCTACATGAACAAAGATCAGATGTAAGGGAGGCGCTCAAAAATGATATGCAGGCTGCAAGCTAGGTTAACTAATTTTCTGAACGAACCATGATTTTGGAGGGGGTACACCAATGGGGTGAAAGTAATTTGCAGGTGGTCACTAGACGTGCCACAGTCAATTGTGGACCATGCCCCTATACCTACTCCTTTTGCTGCCAAGGACAAATCGAGAACTGAGCGCGAGAGTCTGCGGGTAAAGGTTATGGCCCGAGAATTGCAACACCACACATCATTTGCTGACATCCAAGCCCATAACATATGTCCATGCGAATCAGTATAGGAACCCAAGACGACATGATGAGAGTTGAAGTCTCCAGCAATGATTACCCTGCTAGAGATTGCAAGTAAGCTTTCTAGGTGGTCTGCTCTGCATACTCCATTTGGAAAATAGACGTTTGCGACTGCGACAGTAGAGCAGTGCGGCAAAGTGAGATCTATAGCTAGAAGCTCGCAATCAGAATCCGTTACTCTATAGTTATTAATGCCCGGTAACACAATTTTGACGAAATCAGGGTCACCAACCCGCCACCCCTACCATTTATGCGGTCCGCATGGGAAACACTAAACCTGTTTAAAGAAAATGACTTAACAGGGGAGAGCCAACTTTCTTGCAAGATCACAATATCTAGGTTATGAGCAGATAGAATAATTTTTAAATCAGGAAGATAAGATGCAATAGAGCGGCCATTCCAGTGGAGAACCTTTACACCCGCCATGATGCCTATTCGAGAATAGAGGCTGAAACAGCCTCTTGTAGCATATCTGACTTGAAAGACACTCTGGAAGGCCCTTTTATTATCTTGAGCTGGGGAATGGCGGACTTAGAAGGAGAGGTTGAAGCACGACGCTTCTGCCTAGGACAAGCCATTTCTACATCATTAGTGCAAACAGTGTTGCGAGAAAAACTTAGAGACGCTGTCGAGAGGCGGCACGCGATACGGCACCTTGGGTGATGACTTGGCAACGAAACTTTGAGTACAGGCTTGCTGTGATGTTTATGCTGGTGGAACTACAAGCTGAGGTTGAGAAATAACCTGATGTGCAACAATATCAGACAACACCTGCGTGAACCTGATGAGCATGCGCTCGACCACAACTGAGAGAGCTTTTTCGACGGTTGACACTTTTGAGGCAGACAATGTGGCCTCGAGGTCAGGAGTAGAGGAGCGCACAAGGCTGGCATATGGATGTTTTTTGCGGGTAAGGAGTGCATAAGCGTCTGCCCGTGAGCAGCGATTCTGCTCAATTAATTCCAATAAACTTTGCTCCTGTGACGGACTTTCACAAGTGGCATCATAGGCGCTGTGATTGTTACTGCATAGACAACAGCTTGGTTGTTCAGCGGTGCAGCTGTCAAAATAGTGACCTTCGATCGCCACACACCCGGCATATGATCGCCGACTTACAGGCTCTACCACTATGTCCAATTCTCCAACAGTTGGTCATTGCAGGGGTTGAGGATGCAGTGGGTCCACGCGGTAGACAATTGGCCAAATTTTCAACTCTGAGGGGCATGTGGGACCAGCAAAAGTTGTTATGACTGACTTCGTTGACACACGCACTCGAGCCATTTCGCGATAGCAGCGGTATACAGAAATAATTCCCGCCCCGGCTTCCTGGAACTTCTCCAAAATTTATTGAATTCAAGCTGGCAGGTCCACTCCACGTACAATGCCCTTAGTGCACGCAAGCTGCTGAGGAATGAAGGCTTTATCCGGCAGAGAAGTGAAGGTATTACACCGGAGCAGATCCGACACACACTCAATGTTTGCCGACTTACAAAAAATGACGCAACATATAGCGCTACGAAACCAGGATGAACAATGAAAGAGACACCACGTTCCTGGTTTTGTAGCGCTATATGTTCCGTCATGGCAAGCCAACTCGCCCGAAAAGCCACTCTGATTACAAACAATGCCACGCCTTCCCAAAGGTCGCACTTCATAGATGTCGCGATAGTGACTGGTTAGACTTTTTAGTTGATGCTGTATTGTTTTCGGATTCTTCATTTTGAAACTTCCATTTCCAACCGGTACAAGCGCCACAGGAATTGAATTGACACCAGTTTTTAGAAATGAATTCAAAGGCGAGCTTCCGGGCGGCAGCCTGGTGAACCAGGCTGCCGAGCCATCACCCGGGGAGGTGAAAGACATGCCTACACACAGTGCGCCGACAACCTTACATCACCCGAGTCAGCAGAACTACCCTGAACCCTAGCAAAAACCCCCCGAACGTAGAACGGCATCGCCAAAAGAAACGCCGGCACCAACAGGAAACGAAGCAGGTAGGCGGTGACGAAGCAGCAGCAGGCACGAACGAACGACCAACCTACCTGACGCCAACATATCTGAGGCCGATGTTGACCAGAGCAGCTTGTCGTCCTCATCTTCTTAACACAGCTTCGCTATTGACGAGACTGTCATCGCGCCTGGACAGGAGCGGAGGCCGCCGTCGGCGTCTCCTTCGTCATCGAGGTTTAGTGTCGGCACAGATATTTCGCCTGGGCAGGAGCCAAGGCCGTCTCCTGACATGAACCTGTGCAATCGCGGTCCCCTTCTGCATCGAGGATTAGCGCCAGAACTTGTAGTAGCTTGTCTTCGGATGTTGAGATGGTCGCTTTGAGTTCGAGCTGAAAGCGTCCACATGCGTCGACTACGGACTCGGACATTTCTGCTGGTCGGACAAGGAAGCCTCGTGCCTCCTCTGGTCCGACACTACGAAAAAATTGCTGATGGCCTAGCTTTGTTAGGCCAGAGTATACGGAGCGAAACCGCGGCGACTTCTGCATCGGAAGAGTGCCTTCACTAGATGCGCCTTTATTTATGGTTGAAGCTGGAGCCTTTGTGGCGGAGTGGTAGAGTCTCCGCCTCAGATGCCAAAGGCCCTGGTTTGATTCCGAGCCTCGGCATAGGTTTTCTTTTTTAATTCAGTGACTGTGCGGAGGGGGAGGGGGTGTTCAGTGGCTCCCATAGATGCCGCCACCGAATTCATTGTTTAGCGGTTAAGCGCAGGTTCTGCTAAGGCGCGTTTATACTCCGACGAAACGCGCGCGCTGCACGGCGACGTCACATCGGCCAAAGCGAGGCCCTTATACTCAAAGTGCGCATGACGGCTTACGCGTTTGGCGTCTTCGCCGCACTCTGACCGCACTGGCGGAGACTTGGGGCATGTCTCTATATCGCGCCGAGTGCGCCAGCCGCCGCCGGCCGGCCCAGCCAGACCGGTTCGGCTCTGTGGCGAGGTGCGCGTTGGGACTTCTTGTGCCTCATCGGAGCACAGCCACGACCAACGCGCAAGTTCGCGGCCAGTTAAGCTTTCGGTTAAAAAAAAAATGCGAAGAAACCACAGCCCTTTCGCAGTTCCAGCCTTTGCGAAAAGAGTGTTATTAATCCAAGGGAAAGCCGACGCAGCACTGCGGTTTCATGCATTTTGTATCAACCCGCAAGTTGGACGCTATACTCCAATCTGTGCTGTATTAAGCGCGTCGCAAGATGAAAAAAAAACACAAAAACGTATGAAGTAAACATAACTAAAATACGACGCAGGCGGCATTCTTTACTTTTGTGGAAGAAAGCACGCCGGAGGCTTTGTAATGACCAAAGAAATAAGCAGAGTGCGCACTAAAATAGAAATAGTAAAAAAAGAACGGGGCAATAGATTTTTTTTTTCTTTCGCACTGAACACGGCCGCCGTGTGCGTGCTCACGTGTCCACCGCGTTTGTAAAGCAAGAACAGACAAGATTATATGCGACCTAGAAAAACGGATTCCACGCTAGAACACTTCCTTCCCTTTTTGTTTTAACTGCTTCCTTTCATGACACCGAAAATGGACAAAACGTAATGTTCTTGGTCATCCCCGACACCGCATGTGGTTACACTTTTTCGTTTTCTTTTTGTCCTCAAGAAAGCTGGCTCAAGGAGAAAGAAATGATCATATGGGAAGAACGAATTGGTAGTAAAAAAGTACGCCCGAATTAGCGCAAGGGTATGAGAGAGCACTCGGTTAAAGGTTAAAGACAAGCTGATCTCCCCTGGAAATGAATTGCGCAAGACGAAGACATGGTGAAGCCATAGCGCTCGATCTTACGCAAGGTCGCGCTCTGCTCCCGGACACGTTGGAAACATCGGAGGCACACAAAGGAACGCCTTTCCGACCTTCTAGAGCCGCAACGAGCTAGGAATTGTAGACTGCTCATAAACGTCTACGTGTATACCCTACGAGGAATGCTAATAATGAACAACTCATTTTGGACCGCGTAAGTTAAGCGCAGCGGAGGTAATTCGCGGAGCGTACACTAAACGACGAAGCCTTATCATTTTTGCAATCAGCACTTCTAGCGTCGTTGTTTGGAAGCGTCCAGGACGAAGGCACTTGCTCACCTGACCGGCTTGCGTGCAGTGTCAAGTGGCAAGTGAAGGAAGTAAACGCAACCTACCGAAAGCGACCAGCACAACTTCTTAGCATGTCCGGAGGAAGGGGAGAATTTACCGATAACATGAGAGCTACCAGATTTAAAATCAGTGAAAGAAAGAGCACAGCACTGCGAAAAATAATGGTGCAGCAAGACCGGATTGAGTACGGTCAACACCTTCACTTAACTACGTTACACGTTTCAAAACCAGTAGAATCACTTCACTGCAGTCAATAGCTGCTTCGTACTACAAACGCACACAGGCCAAAATCATTTGTAGCCCAACAGCTGCTGCGCCTGAAACATTTCGAGCACTTTCTCTGCGCAGCGAGTAGAGTCCGAAGTTCATCCTGGTGAGTGCAACTACCTGACTAGGGCCGTTCCCGTGCAATTCAAGTATTTTGGACACGGACCTGTATCTGTTGGGTCACGCAGCATGTCGGTCCGCACAGGTTCACCTTCCAGTTCGTGCAAGCGCCTTCTCAACAACAGTGAGAATGATTGGGCTAATGCGGTATGACTGCGGACAAGCTACAAGATGCTGACGAAAGTGCATGGGCGGTCTCAGCTAATCTATGAAAGAACGCAGAGGTAAATTCATTAAAAAAAACTGCCTTACTACGAGCAGTGCGACCTTATGATAGTCAGTATTATCGGAATATTTAGCAGTCAAAGATAGTGCTCCTGATTAGTTGCGAAAGCAAGAGATGGTATCGTAGATGTAGTTTGCCGACGACAAAGTTTTGAAAATGAAACCCCGCAGATGAATAGTTTCCTGCCATTTATCCACCAGGAATCGATGGGGCTGTCGGGGCTAGATGGCGCCTTGTACGCGGGCGCCACTGTGCAGCCGCTGCACTCATTAACCTGCCCGTCAGTTGCGGTCCTCTTGCACCCACAACGAAGGTGAGGCAAGCTTGTGGCCCACCATGTCCTGCTGGCAGCCATCCTGCTGTAGCCTCCCTGTGACCCTGATGTCCCGCTGACCCGTAGATGCGGTGCACCTAATGTTATCGTGCTGCGCGGCTTCGTGTGCGAGCTTCACCAGCTCTTCCTGGAGCACACGGAAGCCAGGTGTGCAATGCGCAGCACGGGAACCACCAGCGGGTTTAGATCAGAAGGCCTGGGAGACCAGCGGCAGTCCGGCCGAGGGCCAGCAGCTGGTGGATAAGTTCTTCCTCGTCTTCTCTGACGTCAGGCAGGGCAGACGGCGCAAGGGCAGCAGGCGTACCATAAGGGTCGCCTCGGGACTCCAGCAGCATCCTGAGCTAGATCTCGGGGCAGGATGGCGAGTTCTTCTGCACTTTCGGTGGTGTGTAGGCATGGTGGCGTAAGCACTGCTGGTATGCGCTTAACTGGGTTTGTCCAGGGCCAGATGACGCCAGCAGCATCCTGGGCGAGATGTTCCAGCAGGACAGCGAGTTGTCCCGTGTCTCTGATGCTGAACCCAGATGACGCAAACGCACGAGGTGCCTCCAGAACGTGGTTTGTCGCAATTCTGGTAAGTCGACTGACGGCGTGGTCGAGAATCAGGCGCTCGATGTGGCCACCCTCGATGCGACGACGGTACAAGGCGCATCCTACTGGCATCGCTAGGCGCCGGGTGTTCACAAAGACGACATGGTACCATTCGTCGGCTCCAATTTTGACCTGGTGTTCATGCTGACCAGTGCGTTCTTGTTTATCCTCAGGAAATGGCAATTCTATCTGGTTGACCATGGAAACGAGCCCGTTCTTCTGGGCAGATTCACGGCGGCACTTCAGTGTCCAGGAAAATAGTGGGACATTCCAAGCACCAGACAGAAGAGAGACGTCTATTACCTTTGCATGGAGGGCGCATGTCCCGTCGTAGGCGTCCAGCCGCTGGTCATTTGGCAGGCATCCGCAGGACGCAATTAAATATCTCTGGAGCCACCACAAATGATGCTGCTCAGCCCTGCTGGAGCGGGGCGCTGTCGAAGTAGGGCACTTATCAGCAGACTCCAGGAGAGCAGGGGCTCTCCGCCTGCCATCTAAATCCTGGGCTCCAGCGTGCCGCCAAGCTTCTGCAGGAAGGACCCCATGCTAGGCTCGACGTAGACGCAGTCCTCTCTGAAGGCCACCAGCACCGCCGGTTTCAGTTTTACCGTGCGCTGAGGTATCATCTGGTTTCTCTAGGCTGGTAGGCAGCCCAGGCTGGCTTCGGTTGCTGAAGGCAGCTGCGGCGTAAGCCTTGTTGGCCGGAGGAAATTCTGAGTGAGCGTGGCACGTTCGTGTGGTGGCTTGCGTCGAAAGCAGCTCGAGGACACGTGCGCGAGAACCCTTCTTCATTCTCTTTGCTCAAGAGACGTTCAGATGGTGATCCTATGCACTGAGTACACTAACATTTAATGACCGATTGATTGGCTCCTTATTTTAGACCGAGCTTAATCCTTTTCAACGTGCCTTTTTTTTAAGGGGATGATCATTTAATGTTTTAAGCATATATTTGCGAACAACCCATATCTCAGAGGCGCTGTACAACATCGGTGTCAATTTTTTTCCCCGAAAAAAAAGTGTAATGCTGGGAAGTTTCTCTCTACCGTTTTTTTTGGACAAAGTGAGTCATGACTTTGGCAAACAACCAATTAGAGTTTTTCACCAGAAAAGGTAATTTCACTGCTGAAGTGTTTGTGTATCGTAAAATGGGCCGAAGTAATTGCAGATGTAATGAGTAATTTTGTGATATTGTTACCACGTCTAAATACTATACTTCACCGTTAAATAGTCTGCACGCAGACATAGTTAAGTAACCCGCAACATGTCAAGAATGTGAGCGTTTTAATTTAACTGCATTATTGTTATTGCCGCCAAAATTGCATACCCTTTGACTTGAGACTACGTATTTTGGACTGCTTATGAAAAGTTTTTTGGTTTAGCCTCTCCATATTGGAGTTAGCCGTTTACAACTTAGGAGCGCGGTGTATACGAACTTGTCCAACTTTAACTGCAGCGGTGGCCTAGCAATTTGAACATCTGCCTCGCATGCGGGAGGTGCGGGGTTCGATCCCCAGTGCCGCCGGGTACCCACCGGTGATACAATGGGTAGAAGCTTTCCCCTGGCTGGTGCTCGGCTTCTTTAGAGTGAAATGCTTGGGAAATCGGTCTTTGACCCCACCCTGAGTAGACGAAAAACACGTTTTGCCATGGCGCTCTTTGGCCGCAGATGCCCTTACGGCATAAAAATTCATGAACATCACCAACTTGTTCACTTATACGGCTCAGTGGCTATGGCACTCAGCTGCTGAACGCGAATTTGGTGGCTGGGTTTCCGGCCGCGGCGGCCGGAAACCCAGCAGGTCTATGCAAAATATATAGAATTTTAGAATTAGTATATAGATTATAAAACCGTGTATAAAAAATGTGATGTCCGTTAAAGAAACCTAGGCAGTTAAAATCATTTCAAGTCCCTCACTACTGTGTGCATGTTCTGCAGCTTTAGTGCAGGTTTGGTGCGTAAAAATCTGTCAAGTCTTTTAAGTAAGCACACGAAGATGAGAGTGGAGAGAATGCCTGAGCTTTATAAAAGTACACTGTACAGGTGGCCACGTTTATGAGTGCACTGCATGCATGTTCGCATAGGCAAGAGGAAGAGGAGCTATTCAGGTGAGCTTTGCAGAGGATGAGGAAGATGAAGGCAGCCTCAACAGAATAGAAGGGGTTCTAATTGGGAATCAGTGGGAATGAATTCCTGCTCCAGCTGTATCCCGCATTTTGCGCTTCGCCAAAAGTCTGTGTGCGAGCTATCGATCACGACATGAGACAAAGCTGGCGATAGCGCAACTTCAACATGTGTGCAGGCATCAGGGTCCCGTCTTCGCGACAATCCCGTTTTCACGACACATTTAAACCACGAGATTCAAAGCGCGAAATGCGGTGGTATTCTGTGGCATAACATTGCCATGCTTGTTGTTTTCTTGTGCTCTTCATTTAATGCCGCCAGCATGTGGTTTCATCGTTTGTTTTCGACACCGCACGCAACCGGTTCACTGTTCAAGGGATTCTGATCACGCGTTACAGCCTCTACAGAGTCCGACATTAGTGTCTGCTTTTTAGGAGACGTGTTATGAGACGTTTGCTTTATGAGACCCCCCCCCCACCCCCCTTTTTTGCAATGCGAATTTCCTCCGGGTAAATAAACTATGGGGACGCTTAAGTCACCTTAAGAGTGGAATGTGATATCATTAGTTTGCACTTTTGTTCGCAGCTTTTCTTGCAATTTATGCGTGTGTTTAAGTCAGTTTCGTTGCAACTGTCGGTCCATCAACTGCCATATCCGGACTGATAGCTGTAGTAGCAGGCATCCGCTATGCTGACATTTGCACATATCGCATTTTTCTCTGATTTTTCATTACGATTTTTTTGGAGCTAATGCTACCTAGATTGCTATATAGAAACAAGGCTGCTCACAACCTGGTGGGCAGGTTGTGATGACGTCACAAGAGCCCGTCTCGAGCAATCATTAATTTAATTGCCAACTTCCACGATGGGCAGGTCGCTTACAATCCGATGGCCAGGTAGCCACCTGTCGCGGTGAGCAGGTTGTGATGGCGTCACAAGATCACGTGACCAGTCAGAGAGAGAGAGATAAAACATTTATTATTTCCTTGAAGTGTTCTACGATTCAGGTAGGCGGACTCCTCAGTTCAGGACTCCGGTGGCTTGGGCGGATGCCTGGACCAGTCTGATGATGCGACACTGGTCCTCCAGACCATTGCTGGTCAGGGCTGCCTCCCACTGCTCGTATGATGTCTGTAATGTTTTTAGATGAGGTGGTTTTTGGGGACAATTCCAGGAAATGTGAAACAGCATAGGCTTATCGCCGCACCATGGACAGAAGGGGCGGTATTTGGACGGGTGAATGAAGCTGTACAAGTACAGGTTAGGAAAGGTATTCGTTTGTATTCGCCTCCAAAATGTGGCTTCTGTGGTGAGTTTAATATGGGGAGGGGGATATATTCGACGATCTAATCTAAGCATCTCCAGCAGTTCCCCTTAGTTTGATGGTAGAGGGTTTATACGGGCAAGGATCCGCTCGGTTTGGTAGCTCACGAGCTAGATCGTTTGCCGCATCGTTGCCTTCAAGACCTGTATGGCCCGGCGTCCAAGGAATGTTATGGGGCGTTGAAGTGTAGGTGAGAGGCCCGACGGTATGAGTAGAGCCACTGTCATTTTTGGGACTCTCCCTGTAATGTAATATTGACAGGCTCGCTTCGAGTCAGTTATTATGTGAGCTGATTTGTCCGCCAGATCACAATGCCTTATGGCGAGGGCGATGGCGGAGGCTTCCGCCGCGGCAGGATCCTCAACCCGGAGTGAAACACTCGTCAGTAGTTGAAAATTGTGGTCAAGGGCGACTGCAACAAAGATGCTCGGTTCAGTGTACGCCGCCACGTCTACATAGACTGCTTTGTGATCTGACTCTAGACGCCGGCGTAGATGAGCGACCCTAGCCTCCCGTCAGCCTTTGTGGATTTCTGGATGATATGTTTTGGGAGCGGCGCCACCGAGATCTGTCTTCTTATGTTTGCAGGTAGGGAAGTGTGTCGCCAGCGCTGAAGAATGGCTCTTCCGGTGGTGGTCTGCTGGAGTCGGGCTCTCTGCGATGCTAAGACCGGATCTTTGATCTACTCAAAGGTGTTGTGGACTCCAAGCTTGATTAGACATTCGGTCTAGGTGCTTGGAGGAAGGCCGAGAGCTGTTTTGTACGCGCTGCGAATGACAGTGCCGGCCTGCTTAAGTTCTCCCTTTGTGAGATGATGATACGGAAGGCCGTATGCTATTCTGCAGATAACCAAGGACTGTACAAGACGAAGAGTGTCTTCCTCGCGCATGCCTTTCTTGTGGCGTGTTATACGACGAATCATACGTGTAATTTGGTGGGTGGTTGTTTTGAGAGTTTTTATGGTATGTCCAGCGCGTAGGTTACTTTGAATCCAAAGCCCGAGAATTATAATGACCGAGACCTCTCGAATCGGTTGGCCTTCCACATAGAAATCTATTGGTCCAGAGTTTTTGTAATTTTGACCGTGCACCCTGATTACTTCTGACTTCTCCGGTGCACAGCGAAGGCCACTACTTGCGGCAAATGTTTCGACAATCGATGCCGCTTCCTGTAGGGCTTGTTCCTTCTGTGCAAGGGATCCCTTAGTCGTCCAGATAGTTATATATCGTCTGCATACAGAGTAAATCCTATATCTGGTAATTCCCGCAGCCGACGAGCCGACTGAATCCGCATTTCGGCCCTCTCTTTTCGGGTTACGCTAATGAGTGATTTCAAAAGCTATCTTCAAAATGCAAAAGTTCACACAGCAGTCTCTCGTGGTTCTCGCACTATTTACGGCGAGCTTTGTCCGGCGCGAAGAAAAGCTGACAAGTCTTCATAACATCCTCCCAAGTGCTGAATGCTGTCACACGGTCGTATTAGTCCAGCCGGACCTCTGCGTCTTCTCTGTGGGAGCCAGAAAAAAAAGGGGTACTCTTGACTGCGGAAGAACAACCGGAGTTGTCGCCGTTGGCAGGCCAATTGTTTCATTTCATTTAGTAATCTGATAGCGGTAGAGTTCACGTCAAGAGCAAAATCCACCGTTCGACGCGATAAATTCTCTGACTGGTAGAACTCTACCGCTATCAGATTGCTAAATGAAATAAAACAATTGGCCTGCCAACGACGACAACTACGGTTGTTCTCCCGCAGTCAAGAGTACCCCCTTTTTTTCTGGCTCCCTCGGAGAATACGCAGAGGTCCGGCTGGACTAATACGACCCTGTGACAGCATTCAGCACTTGGGAGGATGTTATGAAGACATGTCAGCTTTTCTTCGCACCGGACGAAGCTCGCCATAAATAGTGCGACAACCACGTGAGACTGCTGTGTGAATTTTTGCATTTTGAAGATGGCTTTGGAAATCTCTCACTAGCGTAACCCGAAAAGAGAGGGCCGAAATGCGGATTCAGTTCTGCATTCAACAACCAAGTGAACCGGTAAACGTGCGCGCCGAAAAATGACGCGCCTTTTCCGACGAGCTGGTATGACCCGACATCACCGAAGATCAGAATGTCAACTTTTCGATGCGTAGTATCTACGTCAGTCTAGTACAAAATCCACCCGAAACTGCCACAAAGTTCTTCATTGAAGCGTCCACTATCGAGAAAACTTTGGACGTACGAACTCGCAAGAAGCAAAAACCAAGTTCCCTGGGTAAGTCACTCGCAAGGCATGGCTCTAAGTGGAGGTAACCAGCGGGATGTCATCCGCGAGATATTCCGTGAAAAGCTGCAGTAAGGTGCTGCTTCGCCGCCGCAGCCTCAAGCAGCGGCACTCCATGAACGTCATCTAGGAAGATGTCCAGTATGTACTCAGGCCCTAGGCATTGACGGCTACAAACAACACAAACGCCCCACACAAAGACCTATGCTGCTGCAGCGCACAGACCTGGACCCCGACGAGAGGCCCCAAGGCTTCCTCCACCACGAAGGTGCCAGGCTGCAGCCCCACGACAGCGACGGAGTCCCAGAATTTCTGTGGTCAGATGTTCTGTAGCAATCGCTACATTACGGTAGCATTTCGAGCCTTCAGCGTGGCGGCGCCGCCACCCTGTTGCTGCACCGCCATCTGTGGCTGCGCCGCCACGCTGTCACGTGTCACGGTGTCACGTGGTTGGTCACGTGGTGTGAAGCAGCTGCCGGCGGCGCGGTGCCTTGGCTGATCACGTGGTTGGTCACGTGACGAAGTTCTACTCGGCCAGCTGTAGCCTTTAAGAGAATTTTATTTTTACGAAAATATCTACAGTGCTAAGGACTCTTTACGCAAGTGGTCTGGTTTTCAAGGACATCACAATGAGTCATCATTGTACAGGTATCACATATATGCAAATGACATTTCAGTGGACAATTCTTGGTTTCTACACGAGCTGGCTTAAAGCAGCTTCATTATGAACTTAAGTGGAATACAAGGAAGGAAAAGATGAGCAACACTGGCCAAACTTCTTAATACGGAAGAATGGGCGTGGACACACCTCTATCGCTAACAACCATGAACCTTGTTTACCAGAGGAGGAGGAAGGCCTCCTCACCTAACACGACAAGTTCCTCATTCAAGTGTTTCAGCATCAAAGTTCTAAGGCGGCACAGTAAAGGGAACATTGCTTTCTGCGGGCGTCCCCGCAAGACAGCAAGTCCCCTCCTTTTCCAGAGTACATAAAGACCCACACACATTATTAATTCAACAAAGAAATCGTGACTGCGACTCTGCCACCCCATGCGCAGCTGGAACATGTGCGCTACCAAGCGCCAGAAAGGGTGCGCGGCAGGGCATTCAAAGACGGCATGGTTCAGAGTTTCAGTTCGACCGCATTGCGGACATGAGGCGGAGGGCGCCACGCCCCACGCCGCAAGGCGATCAGCTGTGGGTAACGCTTTCCATTTGCGAAGCCCGGTAAAGATGGATACATCAGCGGGGAGAGAGGCAAAGATTCTTTGCTTCCGGCTTTTGCACACTTTCCTGCGCTGGTCTACATTCAGGGTGCGAAAGGCAACATATTCGCAAGTTTCACTCGCGGACAATTCTTTCAAATCACAATCAGGAAGTGTACCTTCAAGAAAATGTAAGGATCTCACGACATATGCATAGAAAGCTGGCGACTTTTCAGCCGGAGGGCCTTTCCAATTTGATAACTCAAAGAAGCGACGCAATGTTCCCATCAAATATGCGGTGAGTGCTCTTTCTCGGTACGCTGCGTCTGAGATAAGGTCCCACATGGCCCTTGAGATCCATACGCGGCACATAGCTTCAAGATCCGGGATGCTGAAGACACCTATGTCGGTGGGCAGGCGGACAAAAAGCTCTTGCAACGCTCTCTGCGCGTCCAACCCAGAAGAAAGATCCACACGCTGTGGCCAGCCTCTGGAGGACGCGGCGAGGAGGGCGCGCTATTTTTGCGACGTAGAGTAAGGAAGCTATTATGCTTGTTCTGATAAGGTAAGCTCGTTTGGAGAAAGGTAGGCCGAAGGATTTTGAGACTTCGATGCGCTGATCAGCTTTGCGTTTTATTTCATTCCAGGTGGCTCGGGCTACGTCACCGAAGGCGAGGAACGTAACACCAAGGACTTTTATGCCACCTACCCATTGGACACCATCGGGAAATTGATCATTAAAAGACCCAAAGCGTAACTCCTGGCTTTTAACTGGATTGAGACGTACACCTGACAGGCCGCTGTAAGTGTGAAAGAGCCTCAGAAATGCTCTATAGCTGTCAATGTTTCTAATAAACAGAGAAATATCATCGGCATAAGCTGCTACTTTAACCTCGCCCAAGCCTGAAGAGGAAAGCCCCGTATCGACTTGCAACTTTGAATTTGTTGCAACAGCGGTTCTATGCAAAGGACGAAAAGAATTTATGACAGTTGGCAGCCCTGGCGCATTCCGCGGCTCACAGGAAGAGGGTCGGTTATCTGATTGTTCACTGTTAGGCTTGCTGCTAAGTCGGTGTACAACAATTTCAAGACGCCTATCAGACGCCCTGGGAAGCCAAAGCAGTCTAGAACTGTGAAAAAGTAGTCACGCTCAACGCGGTCAAAAGCTTTTTCTTGATCTAGGGAAACAAAAGCTCCCGGAATCTGCGTGCGCGTTGCAAAAGTGAACAAATCGCGGGTTAAAGCTAGTGACGAAAAAACTGTGCGTCCGGGCATACAACGTCTGAGCGTTGCTTATTATGTCAGTAAGCGCTGACGTTAAGCGGTGTGCTAGTATTGCAGCTAGTGTTTTATAATCGGAGTGCAGGAGGGAGATAGGCCTCCATGCTTTTGGGTCGGACGGCACACCACCACTCTTTAGAAGGAGCATTATGCGACTCTCGCGAAGATTCCTGCCGAAACCCGTCTACAAGAATGCCATTGAGCATGAACAAAAGATGCACATGTATCTCCGTGAAGAAAGTTTTGTAAAAAAACATGTGGCAGCCCGTCTGGACCGGCTTCATGGGAGGTGTTAATTCCCTGGAAAACCAGGCGAAGCTCTTCCAGCGAGACTGGATTACATAGGCTGTCGCGGCGCTCTTCAGGTATGCAGGCTATCCCTGAGCAAAATTCACGAACGGCTGCTTTTAGGTCGCTTATGCCTGTGCTCTCAGTTGTAAAGAGGCGAGTAAAATGTTCACTGAAGACAGCCTTGATGTCCTCAGCGCTTTCTGACTGTTCACTATGCGGAAGTTCGACAAACTGGATGGTGGAACGACCCTCTACGGAACCGTAGCGAACGCTGCGGAGTACAGCGGGGTCCGCAACTGGTCTACCTCTAATATAACTTTGTGCTGCAGTTCGGGAGCTGAGGCAGAGCAGAAGTTCATAGCGCGCTTGTAGCTGATTGAGGTAATCCTACATTGTAAAAGTGAGGGGCGCACCACGCTGCACAATGCGTGCCCTTCGAAGGGTGTCGTTAATTTCTGCAGTTAAACGTAACTTTCTATCTCTGTCAGCTTTGGTCAGCTTGTCACGCCAACTATATTTTAAATCGTCCCAGCTGCGTGATTGTGCGCGATGACTGCACGTTTCAGCGAGAGCTTCGCGTAGGGTGGCCCCACTTTCGGGGTCATGCACTAGTGTCATGTCCATTTTCCAAAAATTCTTGGATGGGGCGGGCTGACCAAAGTGCAACCTCACAGACACTGGAAAATGGTCCGTTATACCTGGAACAGCTGGCGGAAAAGCCAGGACTTCGCAACTAGTGACATCAGTAGCGAGAATTGGCGGAAAGCAAAAACGATCGAGCCTGCTCAAGCTCGAGCCGCGTTGCCATGTGGCAGCAAACTCGTTACCATGTACCTGAACCCATGGGTCTAGAAAGCGTTACTCCTCAATGGGATCGCCTTTCTCAAAGCGTTACTACACACATCCATAGCTTGTTCGGCGTGTTTCATATGGCCTTGAACGGAGGAGTGGATGTGGTGGCGGTATTCACGAATACATTTACCAATATTTTGAGTAACCGTTCGTAGTACGGCATTCTGGGTGGTGTCATAGCATTTCTCTTTGCATATAGCTTACATGTTTCAGTCATGTTGAAGGCAAGCTTGTGACAGGGGTTCTGACCAATGACATATGCACCTTCGATTGCACGCTTTCTGAGACGCGACAGGGGTTCAGACAGATGACATACGCACCTTCGGTCGCATGCTTTAAGGCGCGGTTGAGGTGTCCACCGATATGAGTTCTGAGAGCTACCGCGTCCGTTCCTTTCCTCAAAGCATCTCTGTTCGCATTCCTCCTCGTAAGCCGACTTACGTGTCCCGAGAATTTTGCGAATCAAAAGCTTCTCTAGGCTACCCCGTAGCGATTTCGCTGTGCTTGCGTGTTTGACCTTCAAGTGAGGCAAAGATCACGACTAAGCCATGGTATAACTGTGGTGTCCTACCGCATGCTACGTCAGGCACCTCAAGGTGAAGTCAAGGTCAAGGTCAGAGGTTGAGGTCAAAGGTCAAATGAAAAGTTAAGATATCTTAATAAGATTATGACTTGGACACCTCAGTCGTGCTTTAAGCTACGTGGCAGTAGTGACAGACGTGCGCCGCATGCATTGGCATTCACAAGGTTGTAGCAGAAACGCGGCACTGAAGCTGTAAACTGTCGGCGTTCTTTGTGTTCATTGGCGTTAGCGTTGCCAGCGTTCTAGACAGATGATTTCGAGGAAAGGAATAGTAATAATAATAATAATAATAATAATAATCATTGTTTTTTGGGGGAAAGGAAATGGCGCAGTATCTGTGCGACACGAATGGCATATCGTACCGGGCAGGTATAGCATGCAGGGAAGGTTGGGACGTGTAAAAACGAAGCCACGGTGCCGGTATGAGCTGGACGTTTAGTTGATTTTACGAAGGCTTCTAATGGGTGCAGTGGTTTGCCTGTTCTCGTGGAGGCTGCCAAAATGGAAGTAGATGGGCCTCTTGTTTTGAATGACTTTCTTGCTAGACCGAGGGTATGGCTGCGGGACTCCAGGAGCCCGGTCTAATGTATCGTGGTGTAGCAGGTTTATCACCTCGTCGCCTGCAATCCCGGCGTGGCCAGAACAGCGGATCCAGAGGGGCATGGAACCAAGTGCATCTGCCAATTCTACACGCAGTACAGATGAATCTGAAAATAAGCAGATGGTGTAATATGTCGTAACCGAATATCAAATATAACGAAAAGATCTAGATACAGCGAAGTGCTGCAGCATGATGTAGGAGAAAATTGGATATAGTTAACTACACCGGATGTAACAAAATGGTGTATTATGTCGCAGGCGAGAAATTAAAAGTGGTGTAGTATGTCGTAACTGAAAACTGGATAACAGCAGGAGTAGACAAACGCAATGCTTACGCATTTCTCGCCTTAAGCAGACTTAAGTGCCCTCTGATTTTTTTTCTTTCACGCAAAGCTCCTCTCCCCTGAGGTCACTGAGGTGTTGGAAATAAATAAATAAAAATTTACGCGCTACATGGCAAAGAAAACAAAACTAGAACCAATGGGGACACCAACAAAGCAAGGAACCCAACATACCGGACATGCCATAGTTCACTCATTTCTCGACATCTTGTACAAGATGCGAACACGGTTGCAGAAGTCGACGATGCCCCACGCGCGGGACAAAAATGTTCAGCCAGACCATAAGAAACCAAGTCTCCTGCGGGCAGCGCATTGATCTACACCTACCCATGCCAAAGCAACGCACCGTTGGTCAGTATAGGGACGAGTACGCAAACCGCCTCTGAGACATTTGTGTGCATGTACACATGCAAGCTATATCGCCACCCCTGGCGTGTTGTCAAGGGCAGCTGCTGCAGTCAGTAACACCACACCGCAGCGAAACATTCTCGTAAACCCCTCCTCGTTATACCGCAAGGCTCTTCGCCATGCATACCTCTCGGCGTTGCGGCTGTATATAAGAACGATGCAACGACAGCGCGCCTGCTGCATGTCCTCAACGCGAAACCACGCTTATCATGCTTCGATTGTCCATGCAGACTACGCGAGTTCAATGACCAGGCGCTGCGCACACTAGTCGCTACGTTACGGGAAGAACTTCAGCGGCAGCCGGACGTGCCTTCAGTTCTTTTGTTTTTGCGTGTGTGCGTTAATCCTTGCCTTGTCGAGATCAGGCGCACAGAGGCACGAAAACACTTATAATTGGAATGCGTGTCTATTTCTCTGCCTCGCAGACCTGCGTGGAGCAGGCCTACACGCGGTGGGACAAACCAAACACACTCGGCGTGGTATGTTGCTTGATAGATCTCGGTATGCGATTACGTACAATAAGCGGAGTTTCGCGTTCGTGTGACGTCATTGTAAGCGGTTCTCGAACAGTGCTTAGCAAAGGAGCACGTTACGTGTTGTTGGAACACGTCTGGAGATGCGTGTCTTCTTTTTGCAAGCTAATGTTTTTACAGGTCTTTGATACAGATAAGTGTGTCAGCAACCCCTCTGTGTGATTTAGTGAAAAAGAAATGTCATTTCTGAACGCCAATGATAGGACGAAAGATTGGAGGAACGGGAGACAATTCCGATAATCAGGCCACGAATGCGTGAGGTGATGTGTTGGTTTCTGTTTTGTTGTTTTGTACCTAGTTCTTATATAGGCTGGCTCAGAGCAATAAAACACAGTTGTTAGTCAGCGCTTGTGTTTGCGTCCTTCTCGTCTCGTATTTGTTACTGCTGCGCTGCAATTTTTCCAGTACTTTGAAGGGAGCGTCCACCGGGCCTTTACTGGTGTTTAGCCCTTCCCGTCAAAGCTGCTTTGTCGTTTCGTTGTTCATGACAAGAAAAGCATTAAAAAAAGGAACGTAACACCTAGGATGTTCGCAAACATCAAATAAAAACAATACTCTCCCAGTTAGGAGACCCAATGCGTACGGCCACCTCTCTGCGAATCACAGTGGTCCTTTAGAGCGAAAGAAAAACAAATAAATAAAACAAATTTTGTCGCGACTGTTATTTGAACCAGCGGCGGCGCGATCAGACCCCCTTTGCAGGCCAGTGCTTGAGAGCCGTGTGCTATATATGACCGCTTTTTTTAGATGGTATTTATTATAGTGATCCAATGTTCTATATACGTGAACTGTGTACAAACAATGAGGAGAACAATCGCAAACCATTACAATGCATCATACGCCACACCTAAACAAGGAAGCACGAGAAATGAAAACACAGAGCCCATCACTACTACATCATTTTAGGGCACACTTAAGCAACGTTGCACTAGAAAAAGGGCAATGAAGAGCCCAGCACTAGGATTGGTTGCCGCCCTGGTTAAAACTCGATCTGGACATACAATGCCTTTAGATGCACAATCAATCTGCTGAAGTGGTCTTTTGCAGAAATAACAGATTTACATTGTGTGTCGATCATGCGAGTTTTCTAAAGGCTGTGTAGTATTATCAAAAACAACTTGTCTCAGGGTTCATCAACAAGGGGCAGTGCAGTGAGGTAGTTGTAGTTGTAACCCTCAAACAATGGCACATGCCCACATAGGGGGATTGGCCAAGAATCGGTGGCACATAGAGTTTTTCAGGTGAATATTCCCTGGACGAAAATAAAAAGAATGCTGAGGAAGGAAGAAGTAAACAAGATGGAACAGTGAAATGAAACGGGAAATGCATAACGCACGCAGAAGATCGACAGTCAGGCTTATAACCGTGTGGTTTAATGATGATGATAATTGTAAAAAAAATAATATTGGGAAAAAATTTACCAACGTAGGCGATTTGATTTCATTAAAAAATTTTGGACGGCGGTAAAAACAGACTTGTGGTTGTACCCAAGTATGGTGGCTCCAAACGACAATATGACTGGGCTGCTCAAACAAAGGCCTAGCTGTTGTAATGGCTTCTCTAAAAACCATCTTCTCATCGTGGTGTAGCGGCGACACAACAAAAAATTGGAGGACGCTTAAGCTTTGTCTTTAAGAGTGAGACGCGACAGCATGTCGCCGCGTTGCCGAGAAGTACACGGAACGCCATCTACCGTTCATCGCGACGCGTGGCCCGTTGGACAATTTAAGGAAAGGACGCCTGTCTCACTTTTCTCGCTGGACACCCGGAACGCGTCGTAAGGGAAGGAAAATCAATCAATCAATCAATCAATCAATCAATCAATCAAAATCAATCGCTCGATCGATCGATCAATCAATCAAGCAATCAATGATCAATCAATCGATAAATTGATCAGTTGATCGATCTATCGCACAATCAATGATCAATCAATCAATCAACCAATCAATAATTCAATCAGTTTATTATTCATTATTCAATCCATCAATCAATCAATCCTTAACGCTGTCGCGTTAAAATCCCTTCCCTTACACCGCGGTTCAGGTGTCCAACGAGATGCGCCATTTTTCGCTCACGGCCTAAGACGCCGACGCCGATACCGGCTTTTCTGCGACACGAGCTCCTTAACGCTGTCTCGTTAAAAAATGGTCTACGGCTTTGTGCTCATCACAAAATACACAGACGGGATAAAGCTCCAAACCAGACCTGTGCAAATAAAAATTTAAGGGTGGGATCTGTGAGCGGAGCCTTGATAGAGAGACCTCAAGCTGTCGTGAATGGCTTGATTGCCTGGTCCACGAATACATTAGGTGCAGGTAATCAACAGATCTTAAGAGAAATCCAGTTGTCATTTTTAACAATTTTTGTCCTCGAAACCTAGCTGTTGTGATGTACGCTCTAGCAGGAACGATAGGTAGCACGGGGCCATTGAGGGACGCCTTCGCCAGGCAGTCCCGAACTTCATCGTCTCTCACACCGCTATGACCTGGCACCCATATCAAGAGAACAAGGCTCAAATGCGGAGGCATTAATGAATGGAAGGTGTTTAAGATTGGCGAATCCACAGCTGAAGCAAGAGCCGAGCACAAAAAAAGAGTGTCTGTAATGACAGCCACTGAAGCGAAAGATGGCTGTAGTTTGCGAAGAAGTTTGGTTTAGAACAGAATGCGGTGCCGAATTATATCTTTTTTTTTCAATGCCCGATGTAAGATACCTCAAAAGAGCATTGCATCTTTGCAATATATGAAACAATGCTCAATCGCTCAATCAGTTCTGAAACATCACAACAGCGGCAAATTACAGTAGTCACAGGAATGCTATTTTTTATGTTTCAACTGGCAATGTAGCTTATGGAAAAATGTGTGCGTATATGGTGAGAGGGACATTTTACGTACTCTTTTCAGTACGTGATGTTCCGGTAGACCAAAATACACAGAGCGGTACATAGGCGCAAGGAAGAACATAGAAATTAAATCCTCGTGTAAACGTTTCCTCGACACTGAAAACAGGAACTCAGGGAAGGAGTGAATAAGCAGGAAACGAACTGACAAATTACTCATAATGCATTAGGTCATTGAAACACGGGTGATCAGAAAAATTTGAAGGCACAGTGAGGTTTAGCAAAGCATTAACTAATTTAACTGGCAAGAATGCACGCTCTATTGGGTGTGTAGCGTCACGGAAAAACATGAAAAGTGAAACTATCTGTCGGATATGCAAACAGGTGGACTAAACCAAGGCCACCAGCTCTTACAGGCCGAAAAGCTTCACACGCCTCATAGATTCTAGAGACGAATCCCACACAAAATTGGCGACAATTCTGTGAAAACGTTGTATATAGGATATTTTGCAATGAATAATTTGGGAAGGATAGTAAATTTCATTGGCGGGAAACAGATTACATGCGGTCGCCATGCAAAAATTGGGAGACCGTGGAACACACAAGTCTGAGCATAGCGCTGAAGAGTTGGGCACTCTGTCTTTCCCGTAATGCGCACTATGCTAATAAGCGCTCAAAGGGACGCCAAGGTACAGTCTTGGTCAAAAAACCTCAGGCCGCTGTGAATGGGCCAAGAGCGGCCGCGGTCCGCTATCGTGGCGCTGCCACCGACAGCGCGCGCCACCACTCGCTTGCGCTGAAGAAGAGGAAGAAGACAAGGAAGCATGTTATTAGAGGACGAGGAAGAAGAAGAGCAAGAGGAAGAAGGAGAAGAAGGAGTAGGAGGAGGAGGAGGAGAAGAAGAGGGAGAAGAAGATGAAGAAGAAGAGGAAGAACAAGAAGAAGAAGAAGGAGAAGAAGAAGCAGCAGCATGCCCCTCAATCTCGGGCGTCCCTTGATAAGGCGCCCGCGAAGAACCTAGTGCAGCTTACATTCTACCTGCTGCGGGTTTATCTTTCGAACGCCGCGCCACTGCGCTTTGTGCAAGTAATAGCACTAGCCAGGGCGAAGCTTCCCGATGCCCTCGCAACGCGCTGTGTCATAGAAAATTCCCTAATTGCCAAGATTGCTAATTGTTATATTTTGTTCTGCAAATTCAGAAGCCCAGACCTTCAAATTACCGTGATAGCTATTTTGTGTATTGTGAATGAGTCGACCGACACGGTTCCATATTTTCAATGTGTTGCTGTTCGTACAGGGGACATAAATTTAAAATGTGACCTTGACTTGCCTCCGAGCACGCTTGTGTGTAACCAAGTTGTGTTTTGGTGTGTGAACCATTTGCTCACCTTCTTTGAAAACGCGATCAGAAGCCGCAGTTTCGACTGCAAAGGGCTCCCTTCGGAAAGTGCTCGTAGCGACCTCTGTAATACCGAATATTTGAAATACATCGTAAAACACACTTGCCCACTAAGAAACGACTGTATACTTGTGATCGGAGCAGCGGTCTTTTATATATCCACAGACATAGTGTAAAAAAGTTTTGGAATTAGAGGACAGTCTCCTTCCCTGTCTAGCCATTAGAGTTACAACCTCTCCTTCCCCACTTTGGAATGTGTCCACTGTCTGGCCTGTGTTAACGACATGTGGAATACTGACTCATTCCGGTTAGTGCCCCTTCCATGCACACATAATCCGATGCAAGTGGGTCCCGTGCTCATTAGGCGTTACGGTTACGTGAGTTATTGCTCTAAATTTGGAGTAGAGAAGCAGAGACCACAGCCACGAGATTATCACCTTGTGATAATGAAGATCAGCTTCATGGTCGCGTGATGACCACGGCCAGGAGATGATGAACGCACTGCTTCCTTTTTACATCCTGCTCTTTACGAAACCAGTGTATCAAAGTAGACGAGTTTTTGTGAATAAGCTCAGAATAAAGCAATGGAAACGTAATAAAAATCGCCACGATTCTCTGTGCTACATCACGTTCCGTAAAATTTCACGGCTGCTCAAAAATCGCTCCAGTGCCGGGCAGCTTCGCCCTCTCCAACGTTATTACTCGTTCAAAGCGCCGCCGCGTGGCGGGCTTAAGACAAGAACGCAGCAGGCAGAATGAACACTGCATTAGATCGTGACGGGCGCTGTTACCAACAGAAGCACGAGAGTGAAGGGCACGTTTCCCCCGAGCTCTTATCTTCGGAGCAACCTCACAGCGTCCTGCAGTTTTTTGACCAAGACTACTTGGGTAGCCGACGTGTCCATTGCATACCAGCATATTTAGCAGGTTGGATCCCCACAATTCAAACCAGGAACCGCAACTCTTAAAACGATTAATCCGAGCACCTGACACCGAACAAAGTCCTCCATTAAACGAATAACTTCATAGATGTTTGGCTAATCAGCGCAGAAAAACGCGAGGTCATCTGCATAAGCTAATTCCTTCGGTTCGTAACCCATAACACGAAAATTACTGACGGCTCTACTAGTTATAACATTTACGCAAAGCGCCTCCAAGTATATTGCGAACAGGAGCGGGGAGAGTGGCAACCTGGTTTCAGAGAGGACTGAATACAGACAGGTTGTGAGAGACCGCCGTTTACTGTTAAGCGCGTATAAGATTTTGCAGCAAAGGCGTATCCCATAATAGAGAGAATTGAACCAATACTAACGTGATGTAAAAGAGAAAAAATTGCTGGTAGACTAGGCCTGGTTAACCCTCGTCGAAAGCGAGAAGCTGCATCTCCCTGGCTACGTTTGTAGTCGAGCGACTGGCGGACGCGTCTCATCGATCATTCCTAGCATTCCGCTGAACGCATCAAAGTGCATCGTCGTTTTATCTGCTCATGAGATGCGGCCAGACGCTTTCCCGCTTTACCGAACGTCAATGTCAAAGATCAAAGGTCAAAGTCGAGATAGTTGGTGTAACAGTCGCTGGCGTCGCTGCTGTAGATGACGTCATTGGCATTGGGGTTTAAGGACAGTGAAGGGAAAGTAGATTTTAAGCGGGTAGAAGTAACCAAACGAAGGTTATCTGATTGGTGGCTAAAATCAAGAGAAGAGTAAAATTTCATAAGTCATGGCTGGGTGGCTTGAGCCACTGCCCGATATAAAGGGTTCAGCCGTATCCATCCATCCATCCATCCATCCATCCATCCATCCATCCATCCATCCATCCATCCATCCATCCATCCATCCATCTTCATGTGTCGTACCGTACTACCACCAGTTATGCTCATGGTTTGACCTCTAATTACATTCAATGGGAAACTTGTGGCCTCGCTGACCTCTATGCAAGATTCAAGGTCAAACTTGCGGCCACGCTGACGGCTTGAAAAGCGGGCGTAGTGAAGCTTTTCGCTTCAAAAATAAGTGGTTGGCTCTATCGATCGAACGCCATAGCCAGGTCGATTTGCAGCAGGACAATTGTTGTTCATGAGTTTCACTGCAGTACTGCAACACCGTGCGCGAAATATCTGTATTAGTCTGTATTGACCGTCCTGCACTGACAAGTCTAAACTTTGCACGAGCCCAGATTGAGGCAGTTGCCTCTTGTGCATAAATGTCGTAAGAGTGTTGTGAATTGTGCTGCGCTTTCCCGGCAAAATTAGGTCTGCTTTTCAGATCGCATGGATAACAGACATTCTTTGCTGCTACAGGCACTCAGTGTAAACGGGTTACCAACTACCAAAACCACCGTTGCAATGCGATGTCAGCAGCAGAGTTCTTTGACATTTTTTTGCGTAGCACCAGTTTCTCGCGTGCAGTCGGCTTTACGACTTAAACCACACGTCTTTCCGAAGGCAGTATCGTCAAAACCGTACGACTAGAACTATGGCTGGTATGGAAAAAAAAACAAGCGCCCACACGTAGCCGACTGGAACGTAGAACGAGAAAAAAAGGCAGCCAAGAACTTGAAATCAACGCAGATAAAAGGCGAGCAACCGCACGGAACGAAGTCACGAGATGACGAGATACGCCGGCTAAGGTGGCCACTAACCGGCAGCCGGCGACAAGCAAGCCGCAGAGTAGTCAAGGTGGACGGCACAAGAGCCGCTGGCCGCTGCTGTGAGGGAACGTGATCATACATATTATTTTATTAAAAAAAAGCGTTGTTCTTTCCAACCAAATGTACGCTGACAAAATATGTTTAATGAGTAATTAAAATATATTTAAAATCGTTAATACTTACTAATATGTAGCCACTTATTTTTCTTATATTTGTGTTTGTCCGCACACTTTATTTTGGCGGTGGTAGCTGACGTGCGCCTTGAGAAGAGAACATTCCAAACGTCCGTTTGAGTGCAGCGTTTTTCATATCCATTCCCGAATAGAAATATTGCAGCATAGAAAAATAAAAAATATCGACCACACCCTTCGTTGTAGCAGGGAAGAAAACTGAACTAGTCAATGATTGGATTGGAAAACTTTTAATTCGTCAGAAAAGGCAGAATGCAGGCGATCCGTACTAGGTGGCTATTAGTCCACGGCTGACAGCGACCTGGGTAGCCCATTCAATGACCCGGGTTTGAACTCCCAAGTCTGAGCTGACCAACACGGCCTCCCACTGCTCGAGAGTAGGAACCTGTATTAGAGATTTCGGGGGCGGCTCCTCTTTACAATTCCACAATAGGTGATCATAAGTGGCTAAATCACCACATAATGTACATGCAGGGTCGTATTCACCGGGGTAGAATTTTGACAACAGGTAAGGCGTCATGAAGGATCGCGTCTGGAGTCGCCTCCAAGTGGTCTCTTGCTCCTTATTAAAGGCTTTGTCTGGAGGAGGGAATATCCTCCTTTCAAGTTTAAAATGATTAGTAATATCGTGAGAAGATGATAGGCCGTCCTTCGAAAAACTCTCAGCAACGACAGCGTCCCCTGCTCGGCTGACGAATCCTCGAGCTGTTATGTATGCCGCTTCGTTACCAGGGTTCCCCGAGTGAGCCGGGAACCATATCAATTCAATAATTTTGTCTAAGTCTTTGGTTTGACCCAATATGCTCATTGCCACCTGAGAAATTCTGCCCCTCGCATTATTGCGTATAAACACTATCCGCAAGAAAATGAACCGAGTCAATGGTGCCCTGTGTCGACATAGATACACACTTCCAACAAAGATAAAGATTCTTATATATAATGCATACTTACTTCCAACCATTAACTACTGTATAAGTGTCTGGGGTACCACAACGAAACATAACAAACACAAGATCTTAGTTGCACAGAAGCGTGCTGTCAGATCGATTGCAAACCATGCATTCCCATGCGTTTCCTTACTTTGAACAATATGGTATTTTGTCTGTTGATATATTGCACAAGTTCATATTGTTATGTGCATACAAAAATGCAATTAAAACAAACAATCAACTGTTCCTTGCAGCCTTTAATCTACATCAATACACACCAGTGTACAATACCCGATGTCTTTTACCTTGGCTTCTACCCTTTTGCCGTACTTTATACCGTAAACAGTCCTTATCCTATAACCTAGGAAATTACCTCAACACATTGGCAGAGAATAATGTTTTTATAGAAGACATCTGAAAGAAACAGTGATTATCTGTCATGTGCATTTTCGAATCTATTGTGGCATCAACGTAAATAGGTTTGGTGTATTATATTGTCTATTGTTCCTATTGTTTATGTGCATCTCTGTTGTGTACGCGGTCAGGGTTACACTATTGTTGTCCTTTTTCTTTGTTTGTTTTGATGGGGATATTTAGCTCAACTTCAGCCTGATGTTCGCGAAACACACTGCTGTCGTTGTATTCATGGGGCACTGGGTGCTACTTCAAGCTGCATTATGCAGCTTTTTGCCCAGTGTCCCCTTTTTCCACAGTAATGTGTGTGGACAAATAAATTTTCAATTCAATTCAAAATTTAGAGTCGCTGAGTATGGTAGTAGCTTCTGTGTACAGAAGACAGAAGAAGACAATGAAGAAGACAATGAAGTACAGAAGACAAAGACATCACGAGCATTGCCTTCGTCTTTTCCATGCTGTACCCACGAGGGTTCGCTGCTGATGTCCTGCGGTGGGCGTACGCCATTGGCGTCTTCATTTCCTTTCAGCGAGTGATCAGTGAAGTAGCACCTAAGATGGCGTCGCCAGGAGCTTCCAGTCTGGTAAGCTCAGCTTAGTTTCTCGATCTGTTGGCAGATTCTGCTCTCTGTACTTCCTTGCACTACGCCGATAGTGATAAAGTGACGTTTTAAGGTTTGCAGCTAGGTCGTTGGTTTTTACCAATTTCGTCAGTTTAGCATTCCGCGGAACCATGTATTTACTATTTCCTTTCACACCGGTTTTGCGCTACAGCGCTTTGGCGCCATTCGCCCTGCTTGCAGTTGCAGGTAACTATCTTTACTCTCTTTCGCAGCTGGCGTCGCGGCCAATCTAGTTGCGCAATGTTCCGCTTTCTAAGCTGTAAGAGGCTTTCAGTGCTGTGAAGCGCACATGTTTATTCTGCGTATGTAATGCAGTGAGCGTCACGTTAAGTAAGAATAAATGTGGCCATTGTTTCCAGTTGTCGGAACCAGCCAGAAATAAGAACATCTTGTGAAATGTTTAGCAGGCTTTCTCCTTCCTAGAGCAGTACTTGCACGAACGGTACTCGATTGTAAGGAAAAAGGGATGTACTGTACTTTTCACTAGCCAGAGGAGGAATGGTCCGTTTAATGCCACTGTGACAGGTACTCTTTAACCGCTGCTGGCGACGAAAGCACTGTTGTGTAAGTTGTCAGTATCGTGGGTCATAAAAAATAAGCTGCGCATTATACATAACACTGCGTATCTAAAGACAAGTGGTCTTGTTTTGGGGCATGATAATGTCGCAGTCGACAGACAACTGACATACCGCATTTGTGAAAGAGCGCAGGCAAATAGGTCGAGATGGTCGTAGTGAATTGGTTGAATGAGCTTAATATACCTTGTCTTACTAGGAAGACTTGAAGACAGTTTTCAAAAATTGGATTTTTGAGGTAAAATAATGGTTTTTGCGGCATTGTATTGCCAGGGTTGGCGGGCATCAGAAATACGATGAAACATGTTAACTAGTCACATGTCTAACTAATTCTTAATAATTAACTTTTTGACTATGAGTTAGGTGTGTAGCTGCAACTAGAGATTTGTAGGTGGCCGATTATCCTAGCCGCTGCGGCCGGATAAAATTTGGCAGCTTCGTGTGAAATTACATGCGGTTTCGAAAACTTGCAGGCAATGCAACCCCTCATGCTTACGTAAATAGTCGAAAATGCTAAATTTTGTCGAGCCACAGCGGCGAGGGTAATCGCGTTTTCGAAATTACAAGAACTGATACGGTGGTTACAACGGGCCCCGCCGCGGTGACTCAGTGGTTAGGGCGCTCCACTACTGATCCCGAGTTCCCGAGTTCGAACCCGACCGCGGAGGCTGCTTTTTTATGGAGGGAAAACGCTAAGGCGCCCGTGTGCTGTGCGATGTCACGTACTGCACGTTAAAGATCCCCAGGTGGTCGAAATTATTCCGGAGCCCTCCACTACGGCACACCTCTCATCCTTTCTTCTTTCACTCCCTCCTTTATCCCTTCCTTTACGGCGGGTTCAGGTGTCCAACGATATATGAGACAGATACTGCGCCATTTCTTTTCCGCAAAAACCAATTATTATTATTACTAACGGAACCCACTGCGGTGGCTCAGTGGTTAGGGCGCTCGACTACTGATCCGGAGTTCCCGGGCTCGAACCCAACTGCGGTGGCTGCGTTTTTATGGAGGCAGAACGCTAAGGCGCCCGTGTGCTGTGCGATGTCAGTGAACGTTAGATCCCCAGGTGGTCTAAATTATTCCGGAGCCCTCCACTACGGCACCTCTTTCTTCCTTTCTTCTTTCATTCCCTCCTTTATCCCTTCCCTTACGGCGTGGTTCAGGTGTCCAACAATATATTATTATTAATTATTAATGGTCGGGTACAAAGCTCTAATTGCAACTAGACGCCTAACTCTAATAGTTTTAAACTTAATGAAATTAGTTAACCATTTTACTAGTTAAGATTCTTCACCGCTTTTTTGACGTCCCCCAATCCTGGCAATACCGTGCCGCAAAAGCCATATTTTTGCCTAAAAAATCCTATTTTTCAAAACTATACTTAGTCTTCCATGTCACACCCGGTATAGGCAAACTGCGTATGTGATAAGCTGTCACTTTTGTCTTCTGCATCGGTGAACCTCTAATCTGCAGCCATTTATTCGCAGGCCCAAAAACAAGCTCTTCGTGTTCTGTATGAAAACATGAAAAGTGCTTACCTGCGATGCCATTTCTACTTTTGGAATGGCTTTTGAATTGCGTGCGATATGGAAAGTTGTCATTTTAGAATTATTTATCAAGGTTAGGGGACTAACTTGGACAGCGGCTTACGAAAGCAAGGTTACGAGGACGGGAAACGATTGCCTACGAAGTTAATTTTATTGCTACTTTTTTTTTCTATATTTGAGAGCCAGACATCCCACAATAGATAGCAGTCGACAAAAATAAACAAATATGAGGTATTTGTCTATTGCTAAATACAAAGTTGCGGAGGAGGGGGAGGAAAAACTTTATTAAAGGAAGGGGAGTCGGGTGAGCTTATGGGTGGGGCCCTCATTCCAGGGCTCCACTGGCTTGAGCTGCCCGCGTACCTGTTGTATTAGGGTCCGTTGGTCCTCCAGGTTAACGCTGGTCAGCAGCGCCTCCCACTGCTCAAATGTACTTTCTGTCTGTATAGCGTTTGGTTCGGCCCAACATCCCACGAAATGTGAAAGAGTGTAGGGCGGGCCTGGCACCAGGGACATGTGTCCGAGTATATAATGTTGGGTGTATGAGATGTAGTCTATGGATGTTTGAAAATGTGTTCGTCTCGATCTGCCGCCAAGAGACGGAGTCTGGGTTGTCTAATTTCCTATGAGGTGGACGGAAGTGTCTCCTTTCAAGACGCTGAAACTCGACGCGTTCGTTATACCCCGAATGTAGAGGGGTAAAAGCGGGCACGGTTTGTGGCCCCGCTCGGTCCATGTTGCCTCGAGCTAGAGCATGTGCCCTCTCATTTGCCTCCAGCCCCTCGTGGCATGGGGGGCAGGTGATTTGGTGGTGCTTTGCGAGGGGTGCAGTGCCCATGAGCCGACTGACGTGCTTGGGAACACGGCCTCTCGGGAAGTTTCGACACGCGTGTTGCGAGCCTGTGAGCACATGAGCGCTTTGGCCTTGGGACTCGTAATGTCTAATGGCAGTGGCCACGGCGGTGGTCTCCGCGGCCGCTGGTATTTTGACTATTACAGAAGCAGTGAATAGAGTGGAGAAGCGGTGGTCTACTGCCGCCACTGCGTACTTGTCATGGTCCGGGTATGTTGCGGCGTCAGCATAAACCACGTTCGCGGAATTGGCTAGGCGTCGGCGTAGGTAGGATACTCGCGCTCATCGTCTCCCTGTGTGAACGCCTTTAAGCATATGTTTCGGTATCGGGGCCACGCTGATGTATTTCCTGTGTTGTTTTTCTAGAGCGGATTGAGCGTCTAGTGCGCGGATGTCCGCAACTGTGCCTACTCGGAGTAGGATAGCTCGTCCAGCTTGGGTGGTCTGAAGTCTTAGTGTTTGAGATGCATGAATGGCTGCTGGTAGTTCCGCAAAGGTGTTGAAGTTCCTAGAGCGGTCAGACGCTCTGTCGAGGTGTTTTTAGGAAGCTTAAGGGCCGTCTTCCATACCTCTCTTATGATTGTGTCAACTTGCTGCTCCTCTCCTTTTGTTAGCGCGTGAAAGGATAGTCCGTATGAGATTCGGCTAAGTACGAGCGCTTGCACCAGCCGAAGAGTGTCTTCTTCTCGCATTCCTTGGCGATGTTTGGTAATGCGGCTGATCATGCGAGCTATCTGGTTTGTGGTGGTTTTGAGAGTCTGGATGGTGTGGGTAACACAGAGGTTGCTCTGTATACAAAGGCGGGCTGCTGATTGTAGGGTGGTTTCCTTTTGGCCCAGGGAACCCTTTATGGCCCATATAGTTATATCATCCGCGTATATGGTGAAACCGACATTTGGAAGTGCTTGCATAGCACGCGACAGCCTGAGCATAGCAATGTTAGCATTGTTGAAAAGCAGGGGATAAATAATAGCTCCCTGAGGTGTGCCTTTGTGTGGCATATCTTTGACGTCGGAGCGGCTTTGTCAATTGCCTATCGTGGCCGTGCGGCCCGTGAGGAACGTACGCACGTAAGCAAATACTTTTTCTCCGCCGTTAAAGTCATTTACGGCTTGAAGGATCGCCTCGTGGAATATGTTGTGGAAGGCGCCCTTTAAATCTAAGGCCAAGATGAGATGTTCTTGATCTCTGGGGATGTTGGTAAGTACTTATTCTCTCAGGAGCAGGAAGGCGTCTTGGGCTGAAAGCCCTGGCCTGAACCAAACCATAGTAGGGGGAAGAGGTTATTGTCTTCAATATAGTTTTGAGGCGGGTGTAGATGTCTCGTTCATAGAGATTTCCTAAACATGATGTTAGGGAGCTGTGCCGGAGGGAATCAAGTGACGGCCGCTTGCCGGGCTTGGGAAGGGTGATAATTCCGGCATGACGCCAATCCTGAATTGCAATACCCTTCTCCTAGAGGTCATCACTGATGAAGTCAGTGATGGCTTTGATATGTGCATGACTCGGGTTACGAATAATAGCGTTTGTGTTGCGGTGTTGCGCGGTGTTGCGCTGGGATGCACGGGCTGCGGCTTGCACCTCGGCTATTGTATCGGGGCCTCAAGTGTAGAGTTTGGAAGGCCGTTTTAGGTGATGGAGTAAGTTGCGGAAAGTCCCCACCTTCAAAGGCGAATTTCTTCACAAGGCATCCGCCACCTTTCTTTACTGTCACAACACAATTTACGCTAACGCATTCGCGCTACACTCGTAACTGCCCTGTGATTTTTTTTCGAAATTTTGCTGCATAGAATGGAAAGTGACAGCTATAGTACGAGCCGTAAAGGGCCTTCAACTTACTCGTCTCACTTCCGAGCAAGGTTCCATGTTTTAACAAAACTTTGGATTATTTCAATGTATTTTGCAGGTGAAGTTCAACATCCGCTGGGGCAACAGGAGCAACCAGAGTTCCATCATGAATACATCGGAATATATTGGTGAGGGTTCCCTCGCCCGCTGGTTTGCTTGGCTGGGTTTCAATTTTTCGCCTGTAGTGATTCTTGCTGCCTTGCATGGAAAGAGAGAAACTAGTAAGTACATACCATTACCTAGCCGGCGTTCACAGGACAACACGAGGTGAAACCGATGGCTTTGCTACTTGCTACTCGAGCTGGAACAAAGGCGATCGTGGCCGCCTTTTATCTCTCTTGGGATTTTCGGTGCTCCGAACGTGCTGCCAGAGAGCTAAAAAAACTGAGCGTGCAAGAGGTACTGCTTTAAGTTCATGATAACGTAGCCAAGATATTTGTTTACCGCTAAGTTCAGGCGCTAGATCATGGATGTCACTGCGAAGTTCGAGCAGGTCAGGCGTACTTAAAGAAGTCGGGGTGATAAAGTTTGCCATTTCTGAGGTGCACTTCACTATTGAAGAGGCACATTTACCAGAAGTCCTGGTTTTACGTGTTTTGAGTCATATTTATCTTCCCTTTGAAACTATGTTGTGTATTCATTTCTTTCCTCTTTGAAGGAAGAAGGGCGTAGGCTCCCTTCAAGAGCGCATTGTCAAATTGTGGCTGAATGCGGCCTTGCGCTTTCAGAGTTCGCTTGTCATGCGAGAGATGCGGGGTTCGGTTTTCAGTCCTGTGGCGTACCCATCGGTTGCACAAGCTTAAAAAACGGCCTTTCGTCACATTACCCTCCCTTGACATAAAATCTATCTGTAAGGGACTGAAATTCGTCTTATGCGGTAAAGGTCACTGCTACCCTGTTTTGTGTACTCAAGTTTATGTCAATGACCTATTTTCAAGTATTTCACTCTAAAGAATCCAAGCACAAAACAACTGTAAGAGGAAAGCTTGTACTCACTGTATCACTGGTGATCAAACCCTGCACTTCCCTCATGCTAGGCGAACACTCAAACGACTAGCTCAAATGCCTGTTCTCAGATGGACTTCTTCAGCGTCTACTTCCTTAGCTCTGGATGAAGTTTCCAGTGGATAAACACCGAAAGGAGCGACCTTGAAGTAAAGGGATTACCTAAAGTTTGATACTTCAGCAGAAGCTTTACTGTTCTGCGAAGTGCAGCCCATCTAGAGGGAAACACGCCGAAAACTTTGTAGCGCATTGCGAAAGTTCAATGTAATTTGAACACACCTTGCTGGAATAGGCGTGGGATCTGGTTACACCCAAAATAAAAAAAAATGGTACGGCTTCAACGTAGGTAATTCGGGTAGGACGTGCGAAAGCACATAAGGCAACACCGCTTCAAAGGTAACCGCATGCATGGTCTTATCGTCAGCCGCTACAGCAGCCGCGCGCCGGGGAGGAGGGGGCGGAGTGGAGTGCCGGTTTCGCGCGTTGATGGAGGAAATGCGCAAGGCCTCCGCTGCTGGCGCTACGTCGAAGGTCAAAGCTTGAGGCGGCACACATACCCCGGATTTTTCAGCTTCGCCTGTGAGGTAGTGCTGTTGTAATAAAAAGGCCGACATGCTTGATATTTCGCCTTTCCCTAAACAGACACGTTAAAGAAGAGACTGCGCGCTGTTATTATGAAGAACAAGATCTTGGCACGAGCTCTGGCGGCCTCCAAGAAAGAGATCAGTGAGTTAAAGAAGTCCAACGGCCGCCAGCAGAAGGTGTTCAACCTGGGCTTGCCGCAGGTAAGAATCAATGTTGCAAGGGTTTAAGTGTAGTGCGAGAAAAAAAGACGTCTTTCCTATCCATGTGTTACTGCGTCTCTCCTGCTCCTCGAAATAAACAATGCGTTGGAGCTAGATTTTGACAGTCTTTAAGAAAATCAACGGAGTGTCATTTTCAGTGATTATAGCGCGAAAAAGGACGAGACTAAGAGAAATACCTCTGTAGCCATCCCTTTTGCGCTGAAGTAACCTAAAATGGCATGCCAAGTACAACTTACCTAACTTAACACTCTTTAGTGAACGATGTCGACGAAGGTTTTACTGGAGCACGCACACAGCCGTCTTGTACAGGTGAATATATATTTAATTCACCTTTTTGCTAATTAACAAATTTAAATTACTTGTCTTTTCGTCTTCGCAGCGGGCCGTGGTTCTGCGATGAGAGTTAGTGATACGTATCCAGATAGGCCAGCACAAACAATTTCTGTCCAACTTGATAGCGTCTATCCGACAGCATTGTGATCGTGATAGGAAATCGAAACCACGCGCTCATGCATAACTGACGCTATGACCGGCTAACTGTTTATCCATTACAGTTTTGTGTAATTTATTTCCTGCAGTCAGGGCGCGGTTGAGGGTACATATTATCCCTATGCAAGAGCGTACAGGGACGTGATGTTTAAATCTCGCATGCTGTATTTCAAGCGAAAAAAAATAAACTAGGAAGTCTCTTTTAAGAAAAAAATCTTCACGGGGATTTCTCGAGACACTCGGCATCTTGCACTGAAATTTTTTCGCTGCAGTTATTGATTATAAACTGGGCTAGTTTACCTCTCTGAATTGCAAAACGAGGAGTGTTTAAAAATACGCTTACCTGGCGATGACAATAGCTTATCAATCTGCGCAAGGTAAGCCTTCATAGATCTGGTTATCATTTTTCGAAGTTTGGCAGAAGTTAGCTAAGCCCTTAGCTGTGAACTTTCGATTGGCGGGAAGATTTTTAAACCCATTTTCCTAGGTGATAAATCAGTTTCTTGCTGCCCAGTCAACCTGAACATAGCCAGATGTGTTTTAGAGGAGAGTAATTGAATGTAGTTGTCTCAGTATTCCTTTGAGGGCCTTTAAATATATTTTATTCTTTTTTGCCATACAAGTTAATCAGGATATCATTCCCGCAGTGGTTTTATAGACGATTGTTCGACTTTATTTCAGCAATAGTTATATGGATGACGCCTTTCACATCATTGTGAAAACTATGCTGTTCAACTAACAAGACGTGTCCGCGATGCTAATGTATGCCATAATCTAAAACCCGCAGTTCTTGAGCTGGCAAACGAAAGTTCTCGAAGTGGGCTTTCAGGGTAAATGCTTTCAAGAATCTGTCGTCTGTGAATGTTTCCCAGGTTGACTTCTGAGTGTGCGCACTTAAGTAAGAAGGGTTGCCTAGAACGGCTCAGTTCAGTTCAGTTTAGTTTATTATCTTAAAAGTCCCCCACAGGAGAATTACAGAACAGGTGGGTTCTTATACATACAGTAAGGATCATCTTATACATGCAGTAAGGATCATGGTAACTAATTACTGAAAAAAATGGTCATACAGAAGTTGAAAAAAGGAAGATGGGTAGGTAGTAGCAACGATTTCGCGGGGAAGGCCGTACCAGTCGACCTTTCTATCACAAGAACTTGTTTGTTCTGCATAAGACAAAAAGTTGGAATGTTTGTCTCGGTTTGTCGAAGTTAGAGCACCAAATTACACAACGATGTCCCTTCGGGGAGGTCTTAATTACTTGTTAAAGCTGCACAAAAGTTTAGTACGAAATTGAAAACTTGGGATTTCAATCTAAAAAAAGAGAAATTTAGCTGAAGCCTTTGTTTTGGGCTGTACTAGGGTATTACGCCTTACGCCGCGAAACTTGTGTGGAACACGCGGCCACCGTAATCCGCCACTATTTGCTTAATGAAGTACTAGTGCAAGTTGTGTTGCAGTGGGCAACGTCACTTGCACTGTGGTCTTGGTATAAGCGGCGATGTTACCGGAAGCTTAGATGAAAGGGAAATAGGGGGAATTATTCGAATTGGGGGAAGCTGCAAAAGATAAACGTTTTATATTCATCCTTGACCGGCTAAAAGAGCTCCATAAAGGACGTTGTTTTTTTCCAAAGCGTTTTGCTGGTCCAGGAGAGTGTGGTTCAGGGCCCCGTTTAACGACCTTCTTTGTGACTGAGAATTGTGCCTTTTGACAACTGACAACGTACACCTACTATAAGGCCGCCGCGGTGGCTGAGTGGTTATGGCGCTCGGCTGCTGGCCCGAACGACGCGGGTTCGATCCCGGCCGCGCGCGGTCGAATTTCGATGAAGGTGAAATTCTGGAGGCCCGTGTACTGTGCGATGTCAGTGCACGTTAAAGAACCCCAGGTGGTCTAAATTTCCGGAGCCCTTCACTACGGCATCTCTCATAGCCTGAGTCGCTTTGGGACGTTAAACCCCCCATGGACCAAGAACACCTACTATGAGTGAAAAAGAGCTCTTTTCTTTACTAACACTCCGTGCAGGTAAAGACGTGGCTGAAAATGGCTAGGCAGCACTCACACACAATGTACCAGTACCAGTCACGAGCCTTGACTTTGCTGGATGAGATAATGAATCCCGGTGTCGACTTCACTCTGGCCCGAGTCTCCGACGCCGACGACGATGCAGACATTTAGGACCGGTGCGTATTTTTTACCATTATTCACCGTCGCACTTCCACGTCCGTGACCAACAGGCATCGGGAAGTGGTGGTCGGCTTTCTCTCCAGCCAAGTGCAGTTTATTTATTGAAAACGTACTGGATGAATTGAAGACCAAGGAGGAGGGCAATACATAGAAGTAAATGAATGAAGTCATAATCGCAAGGAAGGGATGGCTCTCGGTCACAGTTGGGGAATTAGGAGGATTTGGGGTGCAGGCGCAGAAGCGACTTCTAGTCGATCGTTTTCATAGCCTTCAGAGCTGCAAGTCTTACATACGTCGGCCAGCTACACTACTCGAAGCAGGCCGCTCGAACTGCTACGTGCCGCGATGGCATGTTGTGCTTCGGTGCTGGATCGTATCTGGTCTGCTAGGTTAGCCATGCAGTTATGCGATATGTGCTGAATTATGAATTTTCTTCCTCGAGAGTAATGGGCAAGTCCGCATAAAATGTTGGAGATCTCCTTTGTAGTGTTCTTGGAAGTGGTTGCATCTGTCGTGCACAGGTGTTTCCCGTCTGGCAAGAGCACATTTCTGGCGTATGTACGGGGTGTACGCTGCGTGTTCAAGAGCTTCGTGTAAGAACTCTTGTAGCCGAGTGAGCTTCAGTGTCAAACACCGGCGCTTGTGTTCTTTCCGCTAACCGGCGCCTGCTGTCTGCTTTTATTTAGGTGCGAACGTAGTGTATCAGTGCTTTGCGGGGGAGCCTTCATTCAAGCTTTCGATATGGTTTTTGATTTACCGTGTTCGGCAGGAAGTTGAGGTGTGGGGCGTTGTATGTCTGATCAACCCGACCCGATTTCACGGCTGCGTTTCCCCCTCCACGCCAGTGTGACCCGGTGTCCATATAATTTTGCCCTTGTGTTCTTTCCGCTAACCGGCGCCTGCTGTCTGCTTTTATTTAGGTGCGAACGTAGTGTATCAGTGCTTTGCGGGGGAGCCTTCATTCAAGATTTCGATATGGTTTTTGATTTACCGTGTTCGGCAGGAAGTTGAGGTGTGGGGCGTTGTATGTCTGATCAACCCGACCCGATTTCACGGCTGCGTTTCCCCCTCCACGCCAGTGTGACCCGGTGTCCATATAATTTTGCCGTTTGTTCCGACGTCTCTTCCTTATGTCGTTGGTCACCGCATCTTTTGCAGTTGGTGCGGACAGCTCTGCTATAGATGCGCATGAGCCAGTTACGATTCGATAGCGATTTAAAATTCTCCGTTCCGCAAATTCACCTGTGGCGGTGATTGTGGTGTGGACGGCTCTCCGTAAGGCGAGCGATTTCGTGTTTTAGATGGAGCCTCCGGGTAGGTGGCACCTTTGCTGGCCATTGATTTGAAGTTCTGGCGCACAGACCCTAGTCTTACCAATAGTGGCGTTTCTAATTTCAGCGTACGTGTAGATATCTGCTGTGTTCTCCGGTGTCCTCAGTTTTGTTGTTTTTCCAAAAAATTGCCTACCCACCGCGATTCGCGCGCGGTGACCTTGTCCTAGCACAGGCGTCCCACAGGGCAAAAGAAATGTAAGACAGCGAAATCATGAGCGAAGAACAATATGTATTAAACAACAAAGACCGCTTGGAAAATACTTGAAACTACTGCAAATAAAGAGCAAAGTATTAAAAGACCAAATATTTTCAAGAAAGCGCATTGAATACACGTTGTTTAAAGGCAGTTCAAGTGTGGAAGAGACTACTAATGCGCGTTCATTCCAGTGGTCGATAGTAGGTGGGTTAAACGAGTTCTTGAATATGTTAGTGCGAGCCAAGTATGGCACGTGCAATGAATGCGTGTTTGCACCACGGTAAGGTAGTGTATGTTTTTCACTTCACTGTGACGAGTAGAGCTGTTGTGAGCTAGCGCTTCTGTTGCGTGTTTTCTTCCGACAGTGCTGTCTGCGCGTTGTTTGGCAGTCAATCAGTGCCCTGTTTGTCCAAAAAGCAGCCTTAATACACATATAGTATTTAGCAGTACCCTGACAGTCGAAACTTCTTTCCGGAATCCATGCTAAAATGAGACCAAGGCAGTTTTCTCCAAGAATGTGACTGAAGTTTGATAATTGTGTTTCATAAATTTCCACGTAGTAGAGATTAATGTCACGAGGCGATAGTTACTAAAGCAAAGACGGTCACTTTCTTTTTGGATATCGATAGTACCCGGGCTGTGTGCCAATCGAAAGGAAGAACACAGTGCTTTGTGCTTTAATGTTAACTGGAGCAGCCAAGTTAGAATATTGACCAAGGATTCCGCGTAGGGGCTCAGCAATGAATTTAGTATGCTGCCAGGCTTAACACGAGCCATCACTTTAAGATTAAGTATAGCGTGCTGAAAACAAGTTCGCACCTTACTACGCCGAATGGATGATAAAGTAGTGAGCAATCAAATTGGACGTCGCTGTTTTCCGAATTGAGCCTGAGGCTGGGGTCTTCGGCAGTAGCTCAAGTATACTCCGCCGCACCCACAGAAGGAAACGCAGATCGCTTGGTCTGCGCGACGAAATAAGATCTTTCCCGCCGCACGAGCCTCACACAAGTGCATACCCGCGTCCACTCCACGGGCACAGATTGAACGCTTAAGTGTAGATGTGCACGACACTGAGCGCCTGCACATCGTTGAAGAGGACATTTGGGCTCTTTCACTGCGCAAGCAGTCCTGCACAAGACAGCACAGTGGGCCCTCACGACACTGCATAGTTGGACATTGGAGGCGAAAAACGAGGGTGCTCCATTGCCGTTTTCAACGCAGGAGGCCGTCCTTGCATCCTCCGGGGAAAAGGTCAAAGCCACAGCGTGGAGAGCTCTCCGTGATCCCAGAGGAAGACGAGGACGTCAACGCGTCGAGACGGATGCTCCTCGGCACGTTTACCCTGGACTCGGAGACTCGGCTCCGGGCAGCAGGTTGTACCCCATGGAAACTTTCTTCCGTGTACATTCTACATGCCGGGGCACTGCCATTGCATTTTCCGCTTTGCTGTGAATAAAGAAAATTAAGCTGGAGGCACCCGATGAAATTGAAAATTGGTTTTCGAGGAAAAGAATTGACGCAGTTTCGGTGTACACCCGAACCTCGCCGTAAGGAAAAGGATAAAAGAGGGAGTGAAGGAAGAAAGGAAAAAAAGACGTGCCGTAGAGGACGTCTCCGGAATTATTTCGACCACCTGGCTCTTTTCGTCCTGGCCAGCATTGAGGGCGAAGGATATCTTCTTATTGAGTAAGAAACTCATGTTAAATTATCAGTTTCTCTGGTATGGCGATGTATGTTTTCTTCTCAAGTTTTATGCCAATATGTGAGGGAAATTTTAATGGGTGAATGAGGTGCAAGGGTGTATCGGCGCTGCTTATTAATCAGCGTTACCGAACCTGGTGGTGGTAGTGGTTTTTTATTAAAGTAATAGTAAAAAGGAAGGAAAAGATTTTTGCTGGCCCCGGCTTCTGCAATCGATGCTGAAGTACCTGAGCTGGGGCAGCGGAAATAAAGGATAGCAGGCAGAATGGCGAAATGTAATGAAAGAGGCAAGAGTACAGGAAGAGAGGATAGAGGGAGAAGTAGTATATACAAATTATTACACAATAAGAAATGTGTCCAGGATGTGCGCGTGATTAGCTATGATGGAAGAATTAAAACACGCGCGCACAGCACTGTGTTGGCTACAACTGGAGTGGAGCGTCCTGTTATTAATCGTTCGAGGTAGAGCTCGCAGAGCTTTCGGTCACTGCGTGTAACTACCTGACGGAGAACAGACCGGACGCCAAGCCCAGCCCATGTGTTCGAGGAATGCACAGAGGCTCACCAAGGTTCGCTCACGAGTGCGCGCAGTGCCCTACGGCCACAATAGCGTCTTGAGGGAGCCTGGTAGTATGCCCAGTGCCCGATAGGCCGCAAGCATATCGCGACGAGCATCGGCGACCGCGGCACAGTGAAGGAGCAGGTGTTCAAGTGTTTCCACTGCACCGAATCCGTCACACACATAACTCGTCGCCATTCCGTGACGCTCCCGTCGTTCCCCTGGCCACACACAGCCAATGCGCGCGCGGAGGATCATTACACATTGTGACCGTGTAAGTGCGCGACAGCCGGTGATACTGTTGATGCGCTCACCTCCTGCGTTGCGTGGGTCGGGGTGCTGCTTTCGGAGATGGTCGTGGATGGCCGCACGCACGTCCTCCAGCGCAAGGGGCAGATCGCTGGCAGGTAGTTGATGTGCAGCGGTCGCGAGGTTGTCAGCTTCTTCGTTGCCGGCGATGCCGCAGTGACCGGGCACCCACTTTGCACGCACGGCACATCCGCTCTGCGCGAGGCGCTCGAAGCGCGAGCGAATTTCCCGCACTAGTGGGGTACCGCGGCCGTTAGATTGCAGGCGGCTGAGGGCGGCGCGGTAGTCGCACGGCAGAGCACTCCTGGGCGGCGGAGGGCCGAGGGTGAGCAGCAGGTCCAGCCCGAGCAGGATCTCCATCAACGCCGCCGTGGTAGAGGAGCCCAGGAAGGTTGCGTGTTGCTGGCTGTGCAGTCGCAGGGCGGGGATGGTAGCCGCCGCTGCAAGGGAGCAGCTGTCGCGGGCCACTGAGCCGTCGGTGTACACGAAGAGATGGTCCTGGAGCTCCTCGTGTATGACGGCTCTGGCCAGCTGCTGCACAGCACAGAGAGGTGTGCTCCGCTTTTCCGCTATGCCGACGATCTCTCGCTGTACCTCCGAGGCAGCAGGCCAGGGCGCGCAGGAGCCGTAGGTGGGAGGGCCTTGAGTCGATTGCTCATACTCGAGCATCACCGCGTCCATTCGTGAGCGCGGGTGCGAGCGCATACGCTGCAGCTGCGAGCCGCCTTCCGGTGCGCGGTGAAGCCGGTCGATGTGATTCAGTGCCCTGCGCGCTGCTGGGAGCTCAAGTGGCCACGCTCCTGCGTCGGCCAACGTGGCGGCGCACTGCGAGTTTTTGGGCAGGCCTAGGCACACGCGCATGGACTTGCGGTGCTGCAGCTCGAGTTTCTTCCAGCACGGCTTGCGCACCGTGACGAGCGGCAGAGCATAGAGCACCGCCCCCAAAGCTGCGGCATTGTATAGCCTCAGGGCGGCTTGGTGGGAGATGCCCTGGCCTCGAGCGGTGAGCTTGTGCACGGCGGCGGTGATCCTCATCTGCAGCGTTACCTAACCTGTGATTCTCCACCGCATAATTATTTATATAGGGGTGAAGGGGCTCGTTTTAATATGCACGAAGAAAGCCAACAGTCAGTGAAATGAATGTTCAAAGGAGATATATTATTGATACTGGTGATTAATGGGACATTAATAGCGTAATGATTTTATCTCTCAAGATTATAATTATAAAGCAGAGGAAAAAGCAAGCACATGCTGCCGGTAGGATCCGAACACCCAACCTCTGAAGTTTACAAAATTCGAGCCGACAAAAAGGTGTTGCTGGCGTACGTTCATTTCATACACGATTTTTACTCGGACGTCATTTTTAGCTGCATATATATATATATATATATATATATATATATATATATATATATATATATATATATATATATATATATATATATATATATATATATATATATATATACGCTCTTTGTAAAATTTTGGATTTCAGTAAGAAGCTCAACGACCCTGTATTCTGGCCTTTATGCAAATATGTACCGTGTAGAATACTCTTGCCTCAGCTGGTGGCCTGTGTTTTAAGGACAATTGGATTGGATTGTAAAACATTTATAGCATCTAGAGCAGGTTGCAGGAGACACATACTAGATGGCCGCTAGCCCATGGCTGGCGGTGACCTCACTGGCCCGCTCGATTGCCCGTACTAGAATCTTTGGGTACGAGCTGACCAGCACGGCCTCCCACCGCTCGGGAGAAGGGAGCTGTATCAACTCCGCCGGAGGCGGATAATTTGCGAAATTCCACAGAATGTGGTCGTATGTGGCTCTTTCACCACATTTATGGCAGTTTGGGTCGTACTGGCCACGGTACATGAGGTCAAGCACGGCCAGATTCAGAAAGGAGCGTGTTTGCAGTCGGCGCCAGTTAACTTCCTGCGCTTTTGTTAACGATTTCTGGGGTGAGCCTAAAGTGATGGGTGATGTCATGAAATGAGATCAACCCGTCCCTCGTTAAGTTCGGGTCGGAGGGCGCGCTCACTGCCCGGTCGACGAAACCTCGGGCTTGCGCGTGAGCCGCCTCGTTCCCTGGATTAGACAAGTGTGCCGGGACCCAGATCAATTCAACTTCTCTAATCGGAAGGGTTGTGTTTTGAAGGATGCGGAGTGAGGTAGATGTGATACGGCCCCTCGGGAAATTGCGAATGGCTGTTTTGGAGTCGCTGAATATAATATCAGCACGCGTGTTCGCTAAAGACAATGCTTTTGCCGCTTCATCCGCGGTCTCGGGGTAGGTGGTTTCTATCGACAAGGCCGCAAACTGGGCGCCGTTCCCGTTCACCGCGATAAGTGCAAACGCTTTTCTCGGGGTTGTCGGTATTCCGCTGCGTCCACGTACGCCACATTGTCGTTCCGGCCTTATGGTGTGTGCAGGGCGCGAGCCCTCGCTGTGTAAAGAATTTTTTTAATGGCTAAAACCTTTCTGCACTAATCGTTTGCTTCGTAGCTCTCGAGTAAGAAAGACAATGAATAAGGAACCTTGTCTCACATACAACTACGGGTATTCCGAAGTGCAGTGTATGGCTGTTTTGTGTTACGTGCGGAATGCACACACATGTAGAGAATAGAAGAAACTACCACCACACCATGACTCTCTAGGAAAGAGCTCACACCTGATTGACAGGCAGCATGGGAGAACACAACAGAATTTCTTCTGGTTAGGTTAGTAGAGGGTGTAGCGATGTAGATTGAAACCACTTGCGTTCAGGAGCGTTGTGCCTAAATGTTTCAAGCGGCTCGCACTGTAGACACCAGTTCCAGGAGACTACGCTGCCAGGTGCCCTCGACTCCAGCGTCCTTCATGGCCTGAGTCGCCATTGGTCGTGAAACAACATAAAAAAACGTTTTTGTGCTTGTCGACAAAGAACAAGAATCAAGCAGTGGAGTGATTCCTTATGTTTAGCGATTTTTTCTTGGCCGACATAATCATCATGAAAGAGTAATGAACCTTTTTTTTGCTTTTTGCATTCTCACTGCTTAGCAAAATCGGTACAGATAAACGACAGGTAGGGATTTAATTATTAGCCTCCTCACTTGGGTTTCATAGATAATCTGTTTTAGTTGTAATAAGAACACAGCACACTATTAATACAGCACACCACAGCACGGCACAGTAATAAGAGCACAGCACAGTAATAAGCACAGCGTCACGAACAGCCAGCCGAACCGTCCAGGCACAGAACAGAGACCGCGTTCAGTCCAGAGCACGCACGAGCGACCGATCGTTCGGCGCTTCTCGTCGTGTTCTTCGTTGAGCGCCAGGCTCTGAAGATTCTAAAGCCCGTGTCCTGTCTTACATAGTACTTGAGCTCTTACCATCACCTGATGGGTGAGAACTTACTCATGTGACGATTGCTGCTTTTCGGTTTTTCGGCGTTTTTTTTCCTATTTATACGTGTTCCTGTTGCGAAAAAAGTTTCATTTGCGAGTCTATATGTTCATCCTTCGTCCGCTTGTCTTTTTATGCGCTTTTGCAAGCACACATACCACAATTGCCTACTTAATGCCCTTATATACGACAAAGTTCGCGTCAACCAAACTTTTCGCACTATCCGCCTTAAATTTCCATATTTTTCTTATCCAGTTTTCTCCTTGTTAGTGCCGTTGGTAACTGCAGGTGGAAAGGAGATTTGAAAAATAAGCAGTTTTCGGTTATCGATATGCTATTTGAACCTACCAAAAATCCCGATAAAGTTCAACAAAATGACCTTTTGCTTTTAATAGGGGTCACGCCGAGGAAAAGTCTTGGTGCCAGGTCTAGCGGACGCATCCGTATCTTTGATGGGCCTCCTAGTTCTTCTACGAAGCCTCCGGCATCAGTGCTTGACTGTGTGTTGGTCTTCTGTTGTACCCCTTACCTTGCTTGAAACATCCGGATGTGCAGCTTTTAAACCAGCGCCTGTACATTCCTCCTAAATGCCCTCTTTTGCTGAAAACTTTTTACAAATACTTCCGCAGCGGTCAACGCAATGAGAATCCGCGGCTCCAACATGTACAGGAGGTCGTCGCTGTCGTTAGCACATATTCCCAGCGATAACGTCTCCGCACACGGTAACTTGCCACAGATACAATTTGTCGCAAGAAACGCCCTATCAGCTTCAACATGAATTCGGCTGGCTTAGGGAATGTGTGGTGCCATGCGATGTTCATTCTGGTGCCATTTATAATTAATAACATGGAGTCAGAAGTTAAGTGGAAACTTCTGCTGTTGTTCCTTCGCCATCACTGTTATCGTGCAGGATTAATGCGTTATTTTTGCTCATTTTTTGGAGAAACTGTGAGAAACAGCGGCAGTGTGTCAATGAGGCAAAATTTTATCATCCTCCGCATTTCATTTCTCTGCCATGTACTGCCATACGCACCTCGAATTTCAGGCTTTCTGAATGTCAACTAAATGAATTTAATAGGTTGCGAAGCTATTCCTGTGATGTCGTTTTACCTTTTTAAAGCGCTTAATAAGATTTACAGATGTCCTTCTACATTTTTACAGAAACCATAGAGAGGAAAAGCCGGGGCTCCATGTCCAGTAGCGAACGTCCCTCCAGTTCCTCTGGGAAGCCTCGGGCACCAACGCCAAAAGGTGACTTGTTCTTCCCCTTGCTCTGCTTTGAACTGGTGCATTCCTAAATTTTCAAGCCTAATTTTCCCAGTGCCTCGCTGGGAAGTGTCGTAATCTGCTTAAGCAATTTTCAGTTCTTACGTAGCGGTCACCGCAAAGAGCATCCGAGGCTCCAGTCTGAACAGTAGATCGTCACAGTCGGAGGCCGTCACGACCTATGCGGTCTGTCCGCCGATGGTAATATTCAAAAATATCAATATAACTCAAATACAGGCCCCCTAGCTTAGGCAAAGTCTGGTTTGTTATTCGCCACTGAAAAGTAGCGTTTTCTTTACTTTCGGCACCGCTAATTTCTGATATTAGGAATCTGATCAACAAACGAGGATTATCCTCTCTGTGCCGTTAGCATACAGTCAGAGCTTAATCGCAGGCGGTGTATTTGGCAGTTCCCCACAATTCTCTCGGAGTAGTTGACTGCGGTGCGGGAATGGCGGTTTGCTACAACCTTCGGCGTTTACATGCTGTGTCATGAAAACGAAGGCGGATAAAGTGTCGGGAGTATTAAGGACGAAGTTAAAGTCGATGAAACGGGCCGCTACGGATAGTGCGGCTGGGTCAGTAGATCGCCGGGAGTGGCCTTTCACTGCGAGTAGACTTAGCGCTTGCGATAATGGTGAGTGTGGATGGCTGAATCTTGTTCGTCGAAATAGTGCTTTTCGTGTACGAATGTCTGAAAAAAAAAGCTTACTTTTGATATAGTAGAAATCACGGAATCGTAAAGGGAAGTTCGTAGTAATGAACGTAACCGATCAAAGTCCATAGTAGAGAGAAACTGATCAAGTGGTTCATGATAATCACAAACTGAAGAAGGCAGAGAAATCCTCAGGGTGCTTGAAATTTTTGTGACAAGTACAGTAGCCTTAGTCTGGGCAAAGCGTTCATTACTGGTGGGGTTTAAATGAGGTCATCCAGGAAGATCACCCTGCCGTAATAAAAATACGGTCGTCTAGGAAGATGACCCTATTTAAACCCCGCCAATGACAATCTCTTTGCTCGGACAAAGACAAGTCCACTTGTCGAAACGTTCGTAAGCAACCGGCCTGAGCGCGATATCTTTTTTCTAGCGCTAATGACTTGAAGTTTTAACTCAACGCAGGACACAGCAGGAAGACTCCTTCAAACTTATCGCTTACTTTTCTTTTTAACATTGCCATCAGGTTCCGTACAATCCCTTGGATGCAAGGTCCGCGGCCCTTGGTGGACAGATGGTGGGGCAGGAGACTTGGACTACGCATTTCTCGAGTCGCCCAACCCAACGGCTCCATTACGCCAGGGTAACGAACCTGGTGAAAAGATGGTGACCGTCGATGCTCAGAGCCGCATTCCAGAGGTGGCCGATCCGCAACACCAGGAAACCGCCTCTGAAAAGCCTTCTTCTTCGACCAGCACTGCTGTGAGTAAGCGGGTATGCACTTGTGAAGCGTCACGAAAGATTGTCATTACTTTGTCTGCGTAAATCATCCAATCAATAAATTAATGAAAATTAATTAATTAATTAGGTAGTTAATAATAATCAAGCAAACAAAAGCAAGCGAGCAGTAAATCAAAGTTTACTTCTTCCAGACGAGTACACAATTCTGGAATGGTTACGTGGGCTAAAACCATGCTTGATTACAGTTTGGCTAGTCCCCGATATCTTATTTACAGCAGCAGTTCTGACATCCATTTTATAGAGGTGAAAAACAAATGAACATAATGTAAGCATATTCGGCGTCTAAGGAACATTAGGCAATGTGTGTTGTTCAGAATGGAAACAAACAAAATGTACATATACACTTCATGGGAATGTAAGTAAAAGCGTCCCTTGCATTAAAGACCTAATTTGGACATAATTTTTCAAAATGGGCTGGTTTCAGAAGCATAAAAATAAGTACAATTTTCCTGTAATAGACAACTAATTTATAGATCCCACTTTCTCAGTAGCTGTCAGAACGAAAGATGCCGAGTAACGTTTAAAAACCCATTAGCAAATCCTATATCAAATAAAATGCGTTAGATCCTGCTCATGTACCAGTCGAAATGAGCCAAATATATTCGTAAGAGCTTTCTACAACAGCTAGAGCTTCTTAGCTGGGTCTGTTTTGAGCGTGGTTTCATTTATTCCTTCCACCGGGCTACCTTCTCGTCGACTGCGTACGATGCGAAGAGATCGGGGGGAAGATGTGATACCAGATGACGACGATAATGATGGGATCATCAGCCCCGTTGCCGATGAAGCAAGGATGCGCCTCTGCTGCAGTTAACGTGAAAGTGTTTAGTTAGACTAGTTGGCAGTGGATATCTCAATCCATTATTACAAGCGAAATGGCTGACGGGAAAAAATACTAGCTGTCGTCTTGTTTTCCGTCTGTACGCGTTTCCTATTTCTCAAGAACTCGGATTGTTGTGTGTAACAGTGATGCAAAATATATTCTAGACCCTATACATTCTAGCGAATTTACTTTTCTGCTACCAAAGTGTGAGCACTAGAAAAGAAGGCTGTCATGTCAATGCTTCTCACAGAAGCCTTCTATCTGTATTTACTTACTGATTTGAAAGCAGAGCAGCGCACGCAATTGCACGCAATGAATGTTCTAATTGTTTTCTTGCTGTATTTGCAGCATAGTTTTTAAGCGCTTTTTCATAGACAATGAAAATAATTCCAGAAAAACTTTTCTAAACAAAGCAAGGCTAAATCCAGAGGCTGGCATAGAAGAATCAAATACAAAGTTTATATACTGATATTAACAAAATTATTTGGCTACATTGTGGTATAGAGCTGTTATAACATGTAAAGCATATCATATAACATCTTGGATTCCGCTAAGGTTTGTGCGTGTAACAAACATATGCATTATTCTCGGTTTTCGATTAGATCGATTTGGCTGATTTCGAAAAAAAAAACTCAACATAATCTAAGTCACCGCGCTGACTCAGTGGTTAGGGCGCTCGGCTCCTGACCCGAACGACGCAGGTTGGATCCGGGACGCGGCACTCGCGTTTCGATAGAGGTGAATTTCTAGATGCCCGTGTACTGTGCGATGTCGTTAAAGTTAAAGAACCGCATGTGGTCGAAATTATCCAGAGCGCATCACTATACGGCGTCCCTCTTGAGTTTTTTTGTGACATTAAACGCCATGAAACCATAAAAACTTCATAACATACAACCTTTGTCCGTAAAGTTTCGAGACTGATTTATTTTTTTCTGTAGAAATAATTCCCCAAAACAAAAGTTGGTGCATATGTGTAGCGCCGTCTTTTAGGGATGACCTGAGCTATTTATGTTAATTGCTGTGGCAGCCGCTAGACGGCACTACATGTAGAAAAGTACGTTGTCAATGGTCGTTTGCGCATTCCAGTGTGAGTAAATGTGGAGAGATTGACGTCCACCTCGAACTGCGTGTAAACATAAAATTCTGTGTGAAGATTGGCAAGACAGCCACACACACGTATAAGCTCCTTCGTGACGCTTACGGCAAAAAGACATTATCGTGCGCGCGAGTTTTCGACTGGCACAGGGGGCTCGTTTCGGATAGAATGTCGGTGGAAGACGACACAAGGCAGGGACGCCATTCAACCTCACGGAATGAAAACAACGTGGCTCGGATGAAGGAAATCGTACAGCAAGACCTCACCATTACAGTCCGCATGCTATCAGATGCTCGCGACATTAGTAAGACAACATGCCACCAAATTTCGCTTGAGAACTTGGGGAAACGAAAGCTGAATGCCAGACTAGCGCCGCACTCTCTCACACAGGAAATGGACACGCGAGCAAACAGTTAGCGCTGATTTGCTCTCTGAACCAGAGAAGAATGTTGCATTCGTCGACAGCATCATTGCTGAAGACGAAACATGGTGTTTTCAAAGTGATTCTCAAAAAAAGAGCCACAGCGCCGAATGGCGGTCCACAAGCTTTCCGGCGTCGAGAAAGGTGCGGCGACAGAAGACGAAAACAAAGACGATGCTGATAGTTTTTTTCGATGCCAGAAGTGTCGTACACCACGAGTTCGTCCCACAAGGCAGAAGGGCAGACTCAGCGTGGCCAAATTTCTCGCCAAGCACAGCATTACTGTACTTTTTCATTCGCCATACTTGCCTGCCCTCTCCCCATGCAATTTTTTTTCTGTATCCTCCTGTGAAGAGAGCCCTAAAAGGTCGCTGGATGGGAGCGTGGAGGCCATTCAAGACGCCACTACAAAGGAGGTCACAACCCTGCCAAAAGAAGCGTTTTCAAAGTGTTCCCAAAACCTCAAGAAACATTGGAAGCTGTGTATAGACTGCATGAAAGACAATTTGAAGGGGTGCTGCAAAATAATTTCAATGTTAATCGCATTTCTTTTAATGGCATCAGTCTCGGAACCTTACTCACAAAGGTTGTACTCTGTAAACCCTTATCTCACGTTTTCACTGCTACTGACACGATTCCGCTACTTCTGGCGGCATTGCGCTTTTAGTCAGTCTTTAACTATACGATATCCAAACCAATATTGCTCTTCTTACTTCGTTGCGAGAACTATGCTCATGTCAATTTCTGTTTTCCTTTCCATGCGATAACAAGAACAAGGTAACCGTTTAAACGACGGCGACGATTAAAGCTTCAGTCATGGTACTTATGAAGAACACTGGCAGTCGTCTGCGGCAGCTGCAGACGAATGCCAGCGCGTGCACATTCATGGCCTTGCATTCCAGAGTTCGGGTACGGTTACTGTCTACGAACGACACTAATTTGCCACCAGCTGAATTCCGGTTGAAGGCTCCAGGGGAACAAGTAAATCTCTTTCTGTAGCCAGATGGCCACCGACTAGTAGCCAGATACAAATATTACATGAATGTATTCTTTGGGGCTCTCTAGGCTTCGATAGCTTGATTTGAGGCCGTTTGGTACCGCTGCCGGTCTTAAAGGGTCGCTGAATATGGTGCTCGAGCTTGGCTATAAAATGCTTGCTTTATGGAGAGTACAGGCCACCGAGCGTCCATGCCACGCAGGAGACCTCGGAAGCGAAGTGAAAATTTACACTACATATTCGAAAATTCCCGCTTTCGCACGGCGCGGCGACCAGCGGTGCCGGGGTTTTGCACGAAACCTGTCATACAACGTCATGTCGAGCAAGTGACGTCAGGAGCCGAGGGTTATCATTGGCTCGCCACGCCAACTTTTTCAGCCGTCAGGCAGCTACCATGGCGGCCGCCACTGCGGCTGCAAATATTTACGACAGGAGAGGAAAAGGTGGGGAGGCCACGGAACTTCAAATATTATACCGAACGCATAAAAAATTCTCGCTCGAGAGTATCTGTGAAGTGCCATCATTGAACATCCTAAGCGTACCGCGACTTTGAGAGCCCCTTTTTGATGCCCTTTAAGGCAAGCAGGCAATGGAAACAGTGGAAACTCAACTTCTGAACGGTAAAACTTCCGCCTTTGAAAGGAACTCGGCAGCACATGTAGACCGTGTGCATTCGGCAGTGGTACGAATCGGAAACAACGCTTTCGCACGCGTTCTATTTAGCTGACGACTAGGAGCTTTCAACAATGCGTTCACAACGCTCGAACAGTCGTGAGCTCCGTAAAAACTCTCGCGCGTGATCACGATCCCTTAAGAACTATCTGATCGCGTTTGACGAGCAGACGAATAACTCGCCTCTCGTGTTGATCTGTCAATGGGGTAAGGCGTCTGCGGCGATGCACAAAATACAGGGAAAAGAACATAAACCTTCTCGGGGTTATTTTTTAACATTATGACTTTTATTCACCAGTAACGGTTGGGATCGTTGCTGAAAGATTATTCAGGTGCAGTAACAAAGAACAGTGATAAATCTGAAGCCATATTTGAAAACTTAAAGAAGCGATTATAATGCATCAAAACTGTTCATTTTAACAGGCGAGGCTTATCTGGACGCGAAATTCGGAGGCCTTGGGTGCGGATCCAATCGGCGGCATGTGGCTGTTTTTTCTTCTGCTTTCTTATCAATTATATTGAAAGATAAAAGAATACTGTTAATTTCCCATTGATGAAAACGAATAACTAAAAAAATTCTCCAATGCTCTTTTGTTTCGATGGCTATTTGCATCCTTCATGTTATGTCAGGTCAATTACTTACCAAAGTGCTCGCACTGAACGGATCATTGATACAGAACTCTAAAGATCCCTTGCGACGGATCAGTTGTTGTTGTCTTCGGTGGCGGAGCCCGACGCTGCCGGACTGAATCCCTCATGCGGCTGTAGAATTTTAGTGGAGGTGCAACGTAAAACACCAGGGTGCTGTACAAAGATACTCCAAGTTAAAGAATCTCGGGTACAAGAAATAAATTCAGACACTTCGTCCATAGCGTCCCTAACAACGCACGTGTAGCTTCAGCACGTTAAACCCCATTGATCTTCGTGTCCGCCTGAACTCCCAAGTAAGGGGAAAGACTGTGCGTTTGAACCAGGACACCTGTAAGCACGTGATCGGTCTCTGCAGCGATCTGAAAGGCATTGCAACGCGCACAGCACTCGTTGTTCTCGCAAGAAGATGTTAACTTCAGTGGTACTGCAGATAACTGCATTTTACTTCATGCTGCCGGGGCACTCATCCTTGACGCTTTCCATTTCAAGCTAGTACCACCAACTCTTAGATAAGCGTTGGAAGCTGTCGACAGGCGTGCTATACATGCGTGATCGACCCTTTTCGCTTACCTATTCGCCTGCGTGCTGCGACCAGTGCATATATCGCCGCCTGTATCTCCGAAAGAAACAAAGTGGCTCAGTATCGTAGTGTGAAGTTCCCAAAGTCCTACTTCAATCTGAGTGCTTGCTTTTTGCGTCTGCTTGCGTGCAGGATCTCGATAATGCGCCCCGCGAAAGCTTTCTCCCAAACAAACGAAAGGAGGAGGCGGACGGACAAGAATTTGTCGGTTTGAAGCCCGCAGACACTCTGGTTGCCAACGGTGCCGAGGCGTACGGCGTAGACCAGAGGAGCCCACGACAAATCAACCGCCATCCTCCCAGGGCACTGTGCCATATGTCAAGTCCAAGTCCAGGGGAGTCTGAAGACACAACGGCCTTCGGTAAGTAATGCCCTTGTTCTGCTTGCTCGTATCTCTTATCTCTCCCGGGTGTGACTGTAAGCCACTTGCGACAGGAAAAAAATCAGATGGCGTTGGTTGCACGCCTCTCTGCACGCCGGACAGCAGTGGCGTCTAGAAATAGACGATGAGCCACGCATGTCGTATAATCTGGCCGCGTGACATAAACGACGGTTCCTTTTTTTAAACCGTAAAGCTCTACTCCTCTCATGCTGAGCCTGAAGGTCATCTGTCTCTTGGATTTGACCTCTAACGGGAGGCGCACCGCATGTCCAAAATCGCGCATGGCAGGTGCCTCGATCTTCATCTTCACCTTCGTCGCCACAGCTGCGCGCTTAGCAGTCGCGTCCGCCGCTGCGCTGGCTGCTGCTCGGCCGATCCTTGGCAATCACTTGCGTATAAAGACAAGCGGCGAATTGCGGCCTCCGCTGCGCACCCGAAAAGTTCGAAATTATCTGCATTAAGGGCTATGCCTACAAATCTCCCGGCGACATCCAGGTTTACCTCGAAGGCACGAGAATAAAGGAAGTCCCTCTTATCCGCATCCTGGGCCTTTGGCTTCAGAGCGACAGGAAAGCCAACCACACGTTACAGCGTCTCCGGACAACTGTCCTCCAGATCTCCCGCAAGATTCGGCGCATCACCCGCAACCAAAAAGGCATGAGAGAGGAGGATACAATTCGACTGATACAGGCTCCAGTTATGAGCCGCCTGTCATACGGTCTCCCATTCCTACCACTTCTGGGGAATGAGCGAGACAAAGCAGACGCCATCATCCGTACCGCCTACAAATATGCGTTATGCCTCCCGATGTACACGGCCAGCTGCCACCTCGAGGACCTGGGACTGACCCACACAATTGAAGAAATTCGAGAAGCCGTCCCAGAATCCCGAAAGGAACGCCTCCTCACCACCAAAGCTGGACGCGCAATCTTGGAAACAGTGGGTTCCCTGGCTGACATACGCGCCGTCCAGGAAAACCGAGACCTACTCTCGACTCTGCGAACTCGCGTGTATGTAGCCCCACTCCCGAAGAACATGCACTCGAACCCTCAAAAGGGACCACGAAAGGCGCGAGTGGACTACCTGCGCCGCACACACCGACAGGCACAAAATGCTGTATACGTCGACGCAGCAATGTACCCCGACTCTACAAACGCGGTGGCGGTCGTCTTGGACACCAATTTCACGGAAATCGCCAGCGCCTCCCTACGAAACTGCTCTCCCACAGTAGCAGAAACTGCTGCAGTCAGGCTCGCCGTCCAGCATGGCGATACCACGAGAAATGAACTAAAATTGTGACCGACTCCCAGTCGGCGTGTCGGCTCTTCCTCTCTGGCAGACTTCCACATTCCGTCGCTCCCATTCTGACTACCCCACATGTTCAAAATTCTACATGCAAGCACCAAATCACTTGGACTCCTGGGCACGAGGTGATTGAGGGAAAGGAGGCCGCGGACAGTCTAGCTCAAGGATACACTAAACGAGCGACTAACCTCCCCGACCTCACCCCTCTCCCCTCTACATATGGCGAGCGCCTCATCCTTCTCCGAACACAAAGGCAAGTCTATCCCCCACCACACCGTAAGCTAACGGCGGCAGAGGCGAGCGACTGGCGACAACTACATACGAACACCTTTCCTAGCCTCCAAAAATACCATATACTCTTCCCCGATAGATATGACGGAATCTGCCCCTGGTGTGGCGGAATTCCAGCAAAATACCATGTAACATGGGGCTGCTCCGGTCCCAATCCTTCTGAACTAGGCTAACATCAGTACGAGGAACACTGGGAGTCTACACTGCTCAGCTCTGATTTGGCGACCCAGCGCAAGCTGATATTCCAAGCAAGAGCAACTGCGGTGGACATTGGGTTCCTGAAATTAGGATTCCACCAAAAATCGGTATTTTCTCTTTATCCTACCTTTTTGAGAATAAATGTTTTCTACTGCTCCTCGCCAGTTGTGGCATGTGATGTGTCACGTGATTCGCTCTTGCGCTTGCCAGTCCCGTTCGCCGCTGCGCCGGTCGCCGCTCTGGATTCTCGCTCTTGCACTTGTGGCACGTGATGCATCACGTGATTTGCTCTCGCTGAAACAATTTGCTCTCGCTGATGTCTGGAACAATAAAGATGAAGAAAGCTAAGCAGTCTCTAACATGCTTAACAGAGCTTCCGCCTCGACATTCTCGCTGTGGGCGGCTGGTCAAGGCCAGCGCCTGTCTTCCACTGGTAAATATGCCACAGCAAATTGGATCTGTTTCAAGGAACTCGCTCTCGACTTTCGTGGTTCATAACGTATTAAGAGGGCGGAATTGACCTTTGAAATGATAAATACCATTTTCTTTCAACAAGTAATCTTTCATAATTAAATATGATGAGGTTTAGAACTGATTTCCTACCCGTATATCAGGTAACTGCCAGCAAATCTCTCAAATCTAAAGGGGACGGCTGATATTTGGCCGTGACTCAATAAAAGAAGCTGAGTAATGATGCAAGAATCTACCTTGCTCTGCGGTATTAAAAGTTTTCTTTTTGTCGCAAATGGTGCACTTGTTAAATTGTTAAATTTTTTTCTTCAATTTTTTCACTCGAATATTGGCCACATCTGCTCTGCTTGTCAGTGTAAGCGTTACTTAAGAAAGCAGATGTAAAGGATTTGAAACATTATCCCAATCAGCTTGTTGTCCATTCACTGCAATGTATTTGCTAAGTTAATCGCCAGTGAATCAGGACAACCTTCGATTTCTCTAAAGAAAGTGATCAGGCAGGTTTTCGTAGAGAATAATCGACAATAGACCATCTTCGCACTATCAGTCAGGTGATAGAAAAATTAAAAAATACAGCCAACCCCTATATATAGCCTAAATTCATTGCGAGAAGGCATTTGACTCAATCGAAACTTCAGCAGTCATGCAGGCACTGCTTGATCAGAATGTAGAAGTCTTATGTAAAAATGCTGGAAGGTCTCTATAACGACTGCAATGCTAGCGCAGTCCCCCAGAAAGTAGTCAATAAAAATCCAATCAGGAAGGATGTCAGGCAGGGATACACAATGTCGCCAACACTTTTCATCGCTGTTTGCAGAATATATTCTCAGGTCTGGATTGGGATCAGTTGTGAATAGGAGTTCACAGAGAATACCTTAGTAATCTGCAATTCGCTGATTTGATTCCCTTGCTAAATCACTCAAGACATGAAAAGCAAAGCGTGATCGATGTTTTACATAGGCAGAGCAAAACGGGGGATCTAAAAATTAATGAGCCGAAAACATAAGTACTAGTGTTCAACATTCTCGGTAGGCAACATATTTTTGTCACTGACAGCGACGGAGGTCCAGATCACGAGAGAAAAACAACTATAAAAATAAGAATGGGGTGGCGACCATATGGCAGGTTCTCTCAGATCATGAATGGCAGTATACCAATATCCCTCAAGAGAAAAGTATACAACAACTGTATCGTACTGGTGCTCACCTAAGGGGCGGGAACGTGGAGGCTAAGGAAAAGGGTTCAGCTCGAGTTTAGAACACCGGAGTTGAGATATAGAAAGAAAAATGATAGGTGGAAAGTTGAGAGACAATAAGAGGGCAGAGTGGGTGAGGGAACAAACGCTGGTAAAATATATCCTAGCCGAAATCAAGAGCAAGAAATCTGTTGGGGCAGTGCGTGCAACATGAATATAACCGACTGTATTCCAAGGGAAGGGTAGCGTACGAGGGGCAGCAGAGACTTTAGGTCGGCAGATGAGATTAAGAAGTTTAAGGCTGTAGGTGGCCGGAGCTCGCACAGGACAGGGTTAATGGGAGAGATATGGGGCGGGCCTTTGCTCTGCAGTGGGCGTGATCAAGCTGATGATGGTATAAGCCTTTAACTCAACTGTCCATCCAAGACAATTTTTATTCTTTTGCCGACACGTGTGCGCAAAGTTAGGAGTTTTAAGAGCAACAACAACATCGGATAAAGTTTTGAACCAGCAGTGTTTTGCCACTTCGCTCCCTACAAGATACGAATCTAAAAAAACTGGCACTTTAAGAAAATTTGGAATTTGCAACATTAAAACGAGCCAACTATATTGTTTTACCTGTGAACGATAAAATCAGGCAGAATCAAGCATGCCAAACAAAAAAAACTGAATGCAAATACTAAACGTTTTCTTTCACCTAACAATGTAGCAGTAATACCGTCGAAATTTTAGGGTATTTTGCCGCTAGGGATAGGTGTTGCAATAAGGCATCTTTCGACAGGCGTCCTCCACCTCTGACGACTGGCGCTTCGACATTGTATCTGAGAAATATATTAAAAATGTGATTCTGTATTAATTCGAGAAACTCATATACATGTGAGCGCTAAATGAAAGTATTCGGGCTTCAGCATTTGCCGCACATGATACGCCGTACGTTACCAGGTTAACTACGTAAGCCGCTGCGTCGCAATTTCAGGACATTGAGAAAAGCTCAGCATTTACTATGACTTGATATTAAGGCATTTGATATTTTACATTTTACAACACTGCAGTGATGGACGAAAAAGACAAAGTATTCGGTGTTCATGGTGATTATGGCAGTGGTTGCAGCCTTTTGTGAGTACAACACAAACACGGCAAAGTCGCCACCACCACCAACCATAGTAACACGTAACCCTGTTTGTCACCCCCTCCCCATCGTGCCTTTCTCATTTACATCAGGTTTCGCGGAGGTGATTGGGAGGAACATCAGACGGGGAAAGAAGACTGGCATTACCCCACGTGACTTCGACTTATCCTCTTTGGGGTCACCTAGCCTTATAGCCGCTGTTCCTAAGTTCCCCGAACTGCCTTCTCCTCACAAGGTGACCACAGCGAGCGCTGAAGATAGCAACTCAAAAGAGCTGAGGACATCGCACCAGAAATTTCCTGAAGTTCTGCCTACGTTGCCGAGCAGCGCTGTGAGTAGATGCGGTTCCTTGCTAGTGAAGAATTGCAGGATTTTGAGTGGCTTCTTTCTCGGACGAAATTTACCTTTCAGACGATTTCAATCAATGGTCGTACCTGATGACACTCTGTTCTTCAATTTGGGGATCGTTTTCGTCGATTAGTTAAGAGAACTGTGCTCATGGTAGAATTTCGGTTCTTCCGGTCAAGCTGACTCCATTAATTGTATACAAGCGACGCGCTGTCTCTTACTGCAGAGAATTGCAGGGGACTGTCGGGACGATTCTATTGTTAGCATTCTATCAAAACTGTATTGGAAGGCCTCCTGTTCTGTAAATATGTCGGAAGACTATATTTTCTTATTGCTGAAAAGCCGAGAGGTAGCATCTCTGTTCTGTTCCTCTGCGCAAAATTGCAGGCACTGAAGCGAACCTTTATTGCAGATTTTAAAAATTTCAAAAACTTCACAAAAGCCCGTATTAAGGAAACCAATACAGCCACCTCGATAACCGCTTGAATCTGCCGACAGCCGTGTTTATATAGTGTTTATATACGTAGTCAGTTCTATGCACGCGCGCCTTCCATGAGCGTCGGTCGACCAGCAGATATTTCGCCGCTTGTATCTCTGTAATGAAAAAAGTTGCTCCTATCGTAGCATCACCTTTCCACACATCCTGCTTCAACTTGAGTGCTTGTTTTTTGCCTGCGCTTGCGTGCAGCATTCAGAGAAGGTGCCCCGGCTAAGGATTCCCCCAAACAAAGAAAAAGAACCGACGAATGGACCAGATCTGGACAGTTTGGTGCCCGCATACTCTCCGGTTGCCAACGGTGGTGAGGAATCTTGCGGCATAGACCAGAGGAGCCCGCAACAAATCAGCCGTCATGCTTCCAGGTCAAGTCCAGAGCATGCGGAAGACAGTACGGGCTTATGTCAGTAATGCCCTTGTTCTGCTTGCCCGTAGGTCTTGTCTCTCTTGGGATGACTGCGCGCTACTTGCGAAATGATGAATTACAGCCGTTGGTTGCCCGATTCTCTCAACGACGGACAGCAGTGGCGTCTAGATATGCATATGGTTAACCACATCTGGCGACTTGGCATTAGCGACAATTCCTTTTTTTTAGATCTCGGGAGACAAGCATGCACATTACTGTCTGTCAGGTCGCTCTTGATACACCAGGTGTTGCAGTGAATGTGATCACTCGTGTTTATAAATAGGGTTTTTGAGATAAACAGAAGCTTTCTCCGGCATAGTAGTGCCACCGTTGGCGGATGTTAAAAATCGGGCGAATTATGTTAACTAGCCAAGTGATTACCTAAATTGTAATAGTTAAATTTTTAACCTGCCAATAGGCAGCTGATTGCAATTAGAGATTTGTTTACCGGCCGTTAATAATAAACATGTCAGTTTTCAGAATTTAGAAAACACCATTACTCTCGCCGCTGTCGACAAAATTTGGGTGCATCGTGCGGAAATACAGGCGTTTTCGAAAGCATGCAGGCAAAGCAACCCTTCCAGTGGTCGTAAGTAGTCGTAGTAGCCAAACGCAGAAACTGAATTGTATTCACGGTTACTGTGGCATTCGTTGCAGCCTTTGGCGACTACAATAAAATCTCGCCATAGATACCGCTACCGCAGCGCTGGATTAAGGGGGGGGGGGGGCACTAAGGGGGCTGCAGCCCAGGGCCTCACCTCGGACAGTAGAAGGGGGCGGATTTATTCTAACCTGCTTAGTATATGGAACCGTGAGCAACGGAACTTCGAGCGACATGTATGAATCGAGAAAACCAGAATGAGCAGACGGGGACCCTGCCTCATGTAACAGCATGCGTTTAGCCTGATCATTTGGGAGAGCTTGTCGAGCTGCAAAAACAGGGATCCTCCGCCACCCCGGCGGGGCGCTCTTTCTTACGAATCGAGGTGCGTTTGCTTAGAAGTGTTTTCGTGGTTTCCTGTCAGTCCGTCTGTCCAGTGCTGTCTGGAGGAGAGGGGCAAGAGGGAAACACCTAAAATATGTAATGTGGGACGAGGACCTAAATCTCCCTTGCCCCTCGTCACCACCACGCCACCCTCCACCTCTCAAATAGTTCCGCCGCAGTCCTTCTCATAGAAAGGATGTGCTGCAGAACCCAACAGTGTCTCCCATTCGACTTTTCTTTGCCGTGATGGTAATTAGGGCGGGGTAGGATGAGTCCGATAGCAGATGATGAGTCTGATGGCATAGTCTTGGCACGGAAGGAAAGAAGACGTCACACGTGGTTTTATCCATGTGCCGTGGGGCATGGAATGTTCACTGTTCGGGCTAGGGTTGTGGAAGAGTGAAGGGGGAAGTTGGAGAGCTGGACACAAATGCCTGTCTCCAGGGCCCATTCCCGCCTAGTGGCTGCGCACCCTCGCGCGCGCTCGACAGAAAAAAGTAGGTCAGACTGGCCACCGAACTTCCCAGAAAGAAGTAGAAAAAGATGACTCAGAGGCGACGGAAAGCGCTTAACTTCGCCCGCGCTAGGAGTCGCCCTCTCCCCTTCGTTGTCGCGCGCGGCGTCGAAGGGGCGAAAGAAATTTTGAGAACCTCCAAGAGCAGACGATTGCTCATAGCCAATAGGAAGACGAGACCGGAACGGGAGAAGTGGTGAGTTTGTACGGAGAAGGGGGAATTTGTACAAGGAACTCTATGCGTATGTGAACGCCTGCTTTGGCGCTAGTAACAGACAGACGCGGCGCGCGTCTATTAAAGGAAGTTGATCGCGGGCTGCGATTCAGCCCCGAGCCGCCGGTTAAGCTTGCATAAGCCAGCCCGCTGAGGAGCTCCTGGGGGACGCATTACTCTCGGCCAGCCACGGACCATCCAGGCCGCGTGCGCCAGTCATCGGGACGGCCACCGTTGGACACCTGCGGTCGCGTCGGACTGACGAAGTGCCCGTTGCGGTGAACAATTATAATCCATTCATGGGAAAATGCTCGGTCGCAAGCATCAAAGTGGTGCGTCTAAATTAAAGGCGAAGTTAGAAAGAGAAGAGCGTGAAAAGAAGCTACCACAGATGACAAAGTACCAACTGAATGCAGCTTCCGCGGAGCAGTACGATCGCTCTACCCAGAGTCCGTGTCAAACTCCAAATAGTGCCGAATCTGCTCCTGTGGAGGACTTGCCATCTCCATCACCACGGTTTCCTTGCAATAAGCAAGGTTTGACTCATCTTGGTTGTCTGGATCTTGTGAAAACGGTGCCAACCTCTGTCGTCCATGTTTCTGGGCGACCGACACTAACCGAGCCCTGTCCTGTTCTTGAGTCAGCAACGTCTATGCTTCTCTGCCGGAACCCTGACACAGAGCTCCAGGTGTCCGGTCCGCCACGTCTGATTTCTGCTACTGCTGAACAACCGGTGCCAAACCTCCCCGATGAACCTCCTTCTACTGGCGAACGCCAGGAAACAACACTCCAAGAACCGACTCGCTTGTTTCCTGTTACTTTGAATTCAAATAATCAAGTTCCCACCCACAAAGCGTGCCTCGAAAGGACGAGTAAGACGGCTTCTCATTGCGGCAACAGAGTAGTACAGACACCCCCGCAGCAAGACGTACGTTGCGAGATTCTGCTAAGTGACCCTGCTAAGTGGACGGATGTTATTACTGATAGCTTTCGGAGTTTGCCTTGAGAAAGGGCCATTGTATTTTCAAAATCGGGAAGAAAATTTTCCGTCTCCCGAAAGGCAATACAAAACTCACACGCTATATGTCGCCTCATCTTTTCGTGCGAAAGGCTGTAAATGGGGAGGCATACGAGCGACAATGGTTAATGTACTCGGAGTCCAAAGGTTCCGTTTACTGTTTCATGTGCAAACTATTTTCGATTTCAAGCAACCCCAGTGCTTTCATCACGCATGGCTTTTCTTATTGGAAAAGAGCAGAAGAAAAGGTTTGTGCTCATGAAAATAGCGTCGAGCACCGGAGCTGCATGGCAGCATGGCTCGCCCTCTCTAACTCGAGCAGCACAATTGACAAGGAGCTGCTTAAGAATCTTGTCACGGAGACAGCTTACTAGAGGAACACCTCAAACGCTACGGGAACAAAGTAAATAGTCACCCATCATATCTGTCAAAAACCATTTGTGATGAATTTATGTAGCATATGGCAAAGGCTGTCAAGGAACGTCTCTTTGACGAAGTGAAACGCGCAAAATACTTCTCTTTAATTGTTGATTCGACTCCGGACCTCGCTCACGTTGATCAGCTGTCAGTTGTTTTACGATACTATTTAAATGCGAAAGTGTACAAACGCATTCTTGGATTTGTTCCAATCTAATCGCATACCAGCCTGTATCTTTTCGATACCGTGATGTCCCTCTTGACGACCAATGGCATCTCACTTGATGACTATAGGGGCCAAGCTTATGATAATGCGAGTAATATGTCGGGAAAATACAAAGGACTGCAAGCTAAAATCAAACACCTCAACGAATTGGCAGTCTACGTCCCGTGTGCTGGTCATTCACTGAACTTGGCGATTGTAGCGTTGAGTTGCCTTGAGGCAGTCAAATTTTTCACTGTAATTCAGAGACTGTATGTGTTCTTTGCTGCCTCACCTAAGCGACGGAGGTATCTTTTGGACAGCATGGGCGGAACTGGCCAGCAGCTTGTTTTGAAAAGTCTCTCTGAGACCAGGTGGTCAAGACACGCTGAATCATGTAAGGCCATTCTAAAATAATTCAATCTAGTCTTCTGTTGCCTTGAAGCTATATCAAAGAACGAGGAAGAAAACGGTGACACTAGGAACGAAGCGCACTCTCTTCAAGAAAATGACAAAACTAGACTGCATTCTGATTAATCACAAAGTGAACATATGTGTTGGTGTTTACAACAGCACGCGTTTCAAGCAAGTTTTGTTGCTTTCCTTATAATAATAGCAATAATAATAATTCCGTTGATCGCACTTCGTTCTTTTTAATTTGGTGGAATTAAAATAAAACATGGCATATTTCCAGGAGCGTAGCAGGCGACAGAGGGGGGGGGGGTCAGTATAGGGAGAGGGGGTCTGCATGCGAATTAGCCCAGGGCCCCCATTTTTCTTAATCCGGCCCTGCCACTACCAAAAATAAGTAACACGTTACCCTGTTTCGCACCCTTCCCAACCTCCCCGCATTTCACCAGATTTCCTGAGACTGATTGGGAGGAACATCACATGTCGAAGGAGGACCGGAATCACCTCATGTGACTTGGACTTATCCTCTTTGGAGTCGCCTAGCCCCGCTGCCGCTGTCCCTGAGATCTCAGACCTGGCTTCTGCTCAAATGGTGACCAGAGCGACCGGTCAAGAGAAGAGCTCACACGAGGTCGGGACAGCCAGCCAGAAAGCGCCTGACGAGCCTCCTACGTTGGCGAGCCGTACTGTGAGTAGCTCGGTTTCTTTGCTCGTGAACCACTGCAGGATCTAAGTGGCTCTGGATTTCAGTGGTTTTCTGTCAATAGTCGTGTAGGATGGCATTCTATTTTTCACGGTGGACGTAGCTTCCGTTGACACGTTACGAGAACTGCGCTCATGGTTGTATTGGTTTTGGTGGAAAGGAAATGGCGCAGTATCTGTCTCATATATCGGCGGACACCTGAACCGCGACGTAAGGAAAGGAATAAAAGAAGGAGTGAAAGAAGAAAGAAAGGAAGAAGAAAGGAAGGAAGAGGTGCCGTAGGGGAGGGCTCCGGAATAATTTCGACCACATAGGAATCTTAAACGTACATATCGAACCCGACCGCGGCGGCTGCATTTCTATGGAGGCGAAGCGCTAAGGCGCTCATGTGCTGTGCGATTTCAGTGCACGTTGAAGATCCACAGGTGGTCGAAATTCTTCTGGAGTCCTCCTCTACGGCACCTCTTGCTTCCTTTCTTCTTTCACTCCCTCCTCTATCCCTTCCCTTACGGCGCGGTTCAGGTATCCGCCGATATGTGAGACATATACTGCGCCATTTCCTTTAGCCAAAAACCAACTCGATCTTTAACGTGCACTGACATCGCACACCACAGGGGTGCCTTAGCGTTTTGCCTCCACCGAAACGCAGCCGCCGCGGTCGTGTTTGAATCGGGGAACTCCGGATCAATCGCGGAGCGCCCTAATTACTGAGCCTCCGCTGCCGGCAAAGGAAAGGTAGTAGCAGTAAGTGGTTTTATTAAAATAACAATAAAAAGAAAGCAAGATTTTTGCTAGCCCCGGCATCTGCCATCGATACTGACCTGGCTTCAAAGAGTACGGCAATGTAAAACCATAGTCCTACACTATGGTTTTACATTGAATCTATCCAATTTTTACCTTCCGCGTTTTTAACCTGCCTTATAATGCTCTTTCTTTCTCCGTCCTCGTGTCAGGCATACTTACTGGTTAGAGGCTTCCCAGTTTTTTTTCCGCCAGTGTGAGTCAACGATCTTTCAGTGTAGGTATTTAAATACCTTAGCTACCCACCTATTATCGCCAAATTTCCTCAGGCGTTCTTCGTATAGTATTTTACTCTAAGCTTCCCGTGCTCCGAACGATGCCCAGCCCATATCCCCCTGTACTGCCTTGTTTGTGGTTTTCCCGTGGGCACCTAGTGCTATTCCAACAATGTCTGATTTACTTCTAATCCCGACTGAACTTCTTCCCTTAAGCACCGAACCGCATTCCATAAAGTAAGCCCCGGCACCATTATTCTTTTCCATATACCTCTCAGTACTTAATACCTGTTGTACCCTCACAATGCCTTATTTTTCATTACCCCGACATCTCTTCACCCTCTTGCTATGAGAGACTTGCTATAAGGGACTGTTCGTGCTTTTCCGTGTATATCTGCCCTTCGTTTACCCTAGATGTCTTAGAACGCGCAGCTACAAAAAGAAATTTAACGAAGAAGATGACACATGCGCTGTGTAGCAAATCTGTAGAAACAATAGAACACCTCTTACTAAAATGTGATGGTATACATCCCAATGTCGATGCAGGCACACTCACGCTTCCTGAGGCCCTAGGGTTTAGAGATAACAATAGTCATGTAAATAAATCTGCGGTGGAAATTAGCAAAGAGCGATTGGAAGATTCGTTCCGCAAAAACAGAGAAGTGACAAAGTTAAAAGTGCAGGGAGGCGTATTTAAATTCCTAATTTTAATAACATACAACACAGTTAAACAAAAATAAAGAAAAAATAAAGGAGCATGGTGGCAACTCCCATCACCCCGTTTCAAAGGTGACGCTCCTCCCTTCCGTCCTTCCATCCATCGATCCGGATCTGCGCTACGTTGTTCGCTGGTCACCGCGTGATTCCTGCGTCCCCGCACGGCCTCACTGCGCCTTAACGAGGGGAGCGAGAGGCGCCGCCGTCGCGCGCTATCTGTTGGGGCAGTGGTGTACATTGCGAGGAGGAGGAGGAAGTGATTTTATTGGGGCACCGCCTGATGGCGCTACGTGCGCGCCAAGCGGAGAGGAAAAGTAGCGGAAACGTATTTTGCTGCTCGCGTAACTGTGGCTTCTGCTATGTACATGCTCATATTTACTAATATACACCACTGTACGTCTCTAAAACGCCCTTCTAAGACAACACCGTATTCACTGTACGCGCCTTTGTTCATTCCAAACCATTGACCTGGCGTGGCAGAAATAAATTATCACCTTTAGTCCTCTCCCATGAGGACTGCCAAACAAAAACGGCGAAAACACGATGAAGTTTTTGAATTTTAGGTCGAGAGCACGAAAGGACCTGCAACAAATAGCACAATTTCGAAACCAGGTATGCACTACATATGTTTGCGCGCGCTAATATAGACAGCTCCTTTCCGGACTATATCTGTGTACACGTAGACAGTTCTTGAATTTTCTCCTTCCAAAAGTCATCGTTATCTCGATACTTGTCAAGAGGAACACCCAGGTATTTCGAAGGGACGTGTGACCATTTTACACTCGCGTGAAACAAAGGCGCTGATGTCCAGTTCCCATGCAAAAGGCCCGCATATTTGTTCAGATTAACAACGCTATTGATTACATCGCAAAAAATGCGAAAAACCGACATCGCATGTTCAATGCTGCTGGGATCGCTGCAAAAAAATTGCCACATCATCGGCATAAGCCAAGACTTTAATTTCAAGTGCTTCTAGTTCAAAACAACGAATAGAGCGGTTGTTTATTACATTCTGGCAAAGTGGCTATAGGTACACAGCGAAAACTAGTGGTGACAATGGGCAGCCTTGCCGCACAGATGCTCTCAAGAAAATTCTGTCTGTGAGCTCTCGGTTAACAACCTGATTCGTGGTACAGTTTCTATAAACCATTTTAACCAGTTTTAAAATTACTTCCCCAAAACAGACATGTTCGAGGATTTTAAAATGAATGTCATGACATACACGGTCAAAGGCCTTCTCTAAATCAATATGCAACATTGCAGCTCGCCTAAAGTGAGCGTCACAGCATTCCAGTATACTTCGAGTGATATGAACATTCGTGAAGATGGTCCGCCCTTGAATTACACACGTCTGGTGGGGGCCAACCAAGATGTCCATAACCGACTGTAAACGTTTGGCTAATACTTTCATAAAAATTTTATGTTGATTACTAAGCGTTATCGGCCGATAACTGGTAACTTCATAAGTTTAACTGAATTGTCAGTTTTCGGTATAAGTACTGTATGCGCACTTGAAAACGACGGTGGTAAAAAACCATCTAAATGACTAATAAATGTGTTGTAAATGGAGAGCAGTTTCGCGTTATAACGCCTTATAAAATTCCGCTGTTATCCCATCAGGACCTGGCGATTTCCCCAAGTAAAGCTCATCAATAGCGTATTCCAATTCCGCTATTGATAAGTCGGCGTTTGAGAAAAGGGGGCCCTTTCTTTGCCACATTCGTACCTGAGGCAGGTGGCGTCAAGATTTGTTCTTCGAGATCAACGCAACCCTTTCCTACGGACTTTTATTCAAGTGAGGTTTTCTTCGGCTTTGCAAAACTATGTTATTACTACTGTAGACAGGATGCGATACAGTGCAAGTAGATTTCTGAAAGAAGTGGTCTTTGTTTTTCGGTTTCTAAATGCTCGGTTCAGTTTGGAATACCTTTCAAATGTCACGCGTAAGAAATTGCTCAAATATTTGTTTGACTCCTTCTTCCCAGAGCCAATATATCGATCTCTGTATAGATGGAGGCCAAGGAGGAAATGTTTTAAAAAGAGTAAGGAAAATGGTGGTGCCAGCGGGTGTGAAGACGTTTTTCTGCAAGTTGCACACTGGGACTTTGCCTGTTAAAACATGGATTTAGGAGAAGAGATTGTTTTTACCATGGGGTGCTGACTGCTTGTTATGTCACAAACCAGAGTCAATAGAACACGTCTTTATTGATTGCTGGGATGCGCTGCTCTTTTGGGACGTACTCCAGCGTACAATAAAGAAAGACTGACCCTTGACGCCGTATGGAATACGATTCCTGAACGTTGAGCCGGATCTTTATAAATACGATGTAATATTACTTCTTGGCCTGGGCAGCATTTGGCAAAGCAGGATGGCTGTACGACACTGCGATAAAGATGCGCGGTCTGTCCTAGATTACTTCAAAGAAAACATATTTAAGCGGCGTGAAGTGTACACGGAGATATGCTTTGGAGATGAAGTTATCGAGTTGATGGGAGAGTTGTGTTCTTTGAAACAGTTTTGATTTTGTCGCGTGAGTGAAACGCATGTCCGCTCTTGATGTTTGAGAATGTAGCGCAGAACATGTTTGTGATCTGTTGTAAACTGTCGAAAGAGGCAATGAAGGCAAAAAGAAAAGAGCTGGCGTGGCGGAGTGGTTAGCCTGCTCGTCTCGTACTCCGGAGGCCCTGGCTCGATCCCCTACCTCGACAAATTTCTTACTCGGTTTTATTTATTTTTGCTTTATATTTTTCGTTCACGGCCAACGCCGCCGACGCCGACGATGACACCGGCCTTTCTGCGACACGGGGCTCTCAACGCTCCCGCGTTAAACGTTTATTCTAACGAAATAATTCGAGGTACTCAGGCCTCTGTGTCTGTGCACGTCCCCACTTTACACAGGTGAGGTGGACGTTGTCAGGCGCGGTTCAGGTGTCGACGATATGTGAGAAAGATGCTGTGCCATTTCCTTTCCCCAAAAACCAATTTTTTTTTTTTCAGTTGAGGGGATCTCAGAAATGGCAGCATCAAACGAATGGTTGTAATTAAAAGATGATGTGAGGATGGTGGTGGTAGTGGTTTTATTAAAAATAATAGTAAAAAGGAAGGAAAACATTTTTGCTAGCCCCGGCATCTGCCATCGATACTGAAGCACCTGAGCTGGGGCAGCGGAAATAAAGGATAGCAGGCAGAATGGAGAAATGAAATGAAAGAGGTGAGGGGACAGGAATAGAGGATAGGGGGAGAAGTAATATGTACAAACTATTTACACAATAAGAAATGTGTCCAGGTTGTGCGCGTGATTAGTTCATTTTAGAGGAATTAAATCACACACGCGCACAGCACTGTGTTGGTTACAACTGGAGTGGGGCGTCCAGTTATTAATTGTTCAAGGTAGTACTCGCGGAGCGTTCGGTCACTGCGTGTAACTACCTGACGGAAAACAGACGGGACGTCAAGCCCGTGTGTTCTAGGAATGCACAGAGGCTCACCAAAGTTCGCTCACGAGTGTGCGCATGCGCGCACTGCCCTGCGGCCCGAAAAAAAATTCAAATCGGATGAGAGTTCATTATTAGAGTCAAAAATGTCCAAAAAGTGGGCGGGCAGGAGCAAGAGGTCCGCGAAATTTGAAAACGCAGGAAGTAAGCGGAGCCAAAGCGTGGTGAAAAGTTTGAAGGCTCGAAATGGGCAATCACGTGACCAGTGATAAGTGAGATACGTAACCCGAAGATAGGAAAAAATGACAAATTAGGGACAATTCATTCATTCATTATTTATTGCATATCTTGCGAAATGCAAACTAACATTGATGGACCCATAGCCACTGGCTAGTAACGGGTCTATAATCAACATAGGATACAAAATAAATGCAGCACGCGAACAAATGAAACAAGAAATACAATCCACAACACAATAACACATAAAATGCATAGTTTAAACAAAAATGAATATGAAGTCACTTATTCGCAATATTTCTGAGAAAAAGAACCTCTTTAAAGCAGGAGTAAAATTTGGGGCTTGCTTTATGTTTAGTGGCAAGGTATTCCAAATAAGAGCGCCGTTAAATTCTAACAGCCTTTTCCCGTACAGGTTCTAACATGCAGGTAGATTAAAATTCAGGCGTCCGCCGATATGTAATATAGGTAATTATTTAGAAGCAAAAGGCAATGGACCGGTAAATGGACTGGACGGGTATATAGGGCGGGAACGAAGCGTGACGGAAAATTTGAAAACTCGAAAGGTTTGGCGGGATGAAATGACGGTGTAATCAGAATTAATTGATAACAAATCAATCAAGTGAACGAGAAAACAACCATGGCGCCAAATCTTATAGGCGACCAGTGTCGAGGAGGAGGCAATGCTTTCGCATTCTTCCAATGCGGGTAGCTGCAGTGATCGCTAATTTTTTTAAAAATCGAATTCAGCATAGTATAAGGGAGACTACTGCAGCGGGCCCGTTTTGTAAGGATATACACCACCCGTCAGAAGTTCCCATGACACAGGTTAATTCTTCTCTGAAAACTTTGAGTGTTTAGTAGTTGTCTTAAACCCAACGGCATACTGCTTGAAAGTGGACTCTTTTGCTTGAGAGTTTTTGATGCACCCTGTAAAACCTCTCTCGGTCCACAGAGGTGGCTCAACGGTTTAGGTTTCTTATCCTAAAGTCGCTCGGAGGTTCCATCCTGGTCACCACTGCCGCATTTTTATGGAGGCTAAATTGAAGAAACATCAGTGTGCAAAGCGATCGATGTCAACCCCAGGTAGAGCTCCCCACTACGGCCTCCCTCATAGCACATTTGTGGCTTCGGGACATTTACAGTTTACACGTTCTCATTAGAAAAGTACCTGCCAAGAGCGTATGGAACAAACTACGCATCTTGTACGCAGTACACTTTATCCGTGACATAGACTGGGAATAAAAATGGGCCTAGAATGCTTATTTTCGGCATATTGGTGGCAACGACTTGTCCAGGAGGTCTAGCGACACCGATATCGACGTACTGTATTCTATGGCCGAGCTAGATATCATTCCAGTAGCTCTGCTCCACGGACGCAGTAGTTCTGTAACTTTGTAAGAATAATAGGATTGACGGGTTGGAATGCTTTTAAAAAATCAGTATTAAGCGATAAAGAATTTATTGGCTTTTCATCGTCGTAAGGGCTGTCTCGGTCGAACGACACATTACTAAACAGGGTTTAAAGTAACGAATCGTATTTTGACGAATTCTAGTGTATTAGCTCATCAGTACCTTTTATGAATATGTGAACAAATCAAAGTAGACGGCCGCTGATTTCTTCCATGTTTCTTTTATCCAGCGGTACCTTTGACAGTTGCATTATATCTGCGTATACGCTAATAATGCTAACATTCCTTGAGCTAGTGCGCTAGTGCGTCCACATTGATGGCTCGCGGTTGACGTAGCTGGTGAGCGCTCTTTATCCGTGAGACCACACTGCTACAAGTGCGACGTCTGAAACCAAGACGCTTTCAGATGCCTTCGTTTCATGCACTCGCGTTGTCACAGCTCCTGCTCCAGCTTCAGAATGTGCTTTCTGCTTTTATGCAGGACTCTGAGAAGGGGAGCCACGCAAGCTTTGCGCGAAGCAAAGAAAACGAGCCGGCGGCTATGACTGGACTCGGCGGCATGGGGCCTTCGACTCATCCAGCTGCCACCATCGAACCAGTGCCTGGTGTAGACCAAGGCAACTCGCGGCCAACGAAACGCCAGGGAGCCAAGACATCTCGCCGCCGCGGAGCTCGTCGAGAAACTTCGGAGGATGGTACCACATCTTGTGAGTATGCACCTTCTTACGGCCTTCTCAGCGTCTCATAGCGCCCGTTATCTCCTCCAAAGAAATGTCGACCTCCAAAAAATATCAAGATGCGACTCTTAAATTTAAGTTTAACGCCGACTAAGCATGCCCATACAGGCTAAAGGTCAGTTGGTGCGTGTGGGTGTGCGTGTGCGCGTGTGTGCGCGTGCGTGCGTCCGTGTGTGTGCACGCGCGCCGGTTGGGCGAAGCGTTTAAAGTAGAACATGTGAGGTAATAGCGTGACAGGGGCAGTGTTGGAAGCGAAACTTCTGCACACGCCCAATCATCAACCAATGACAGCAATATGAAAGATGAGAGTACCTGTCACAAGGTATGCCTGCTCGCTCATCCAGTCACGTAGCCTTCGCCGCCGTCTTCAATTCTGCCACGTGCAGGAAGCATACAGGCTGCGTCACCATTGCGTAGACCGATTGAGCAGTGTGCACTAATCGTTGAAAACGGAATTCAAACAATAACAACTGACTTTTTAATGAAATGAAGGCCACTCCTGTCTGTGTGTTTTTGCTGCAATAGCGGAAGTCCGCGTATTACTAACTTCGGATACAAAGAACGCAATCCGCGTGACCACCACGTTAATTTGTACGTTCGAGTGACTGTACTTTTTTCCCCTTGAAATACGTGCTGCTACCTCGCGTGTCATTGGTTATGTTCACATCCAAAAGGTACGTTTCGTCAAAAGGAATAGTGGCATGACATAGAAAGGCCGAAGTGCCTTGCCAGAGTTACTGTTATGCTGCTTATTAGTCATACAAAATCGTGTAAGGCCCGTTTCACATGCATGCGATTTTCGCATGCGACACTGCGAATTCCGTCGGTCTGCGACCGGGGAGGGCCGTCGGTCTATTCGCAGACGGCTTGCGATCGAGTTCCACCCGGTTGGAATTCAGTCGCCGCGTTGGTTTGTTCGCTCTGCGACTGACCAAAGGGGAGCATCTTAACTTGTGGTCCCGTGCCACCGCCGCCGGAAGTTCAGTACCGGAAGCGGCGAAGCCCCAAATGCAAACGGTGTTTTGGAGCGCTGTACGCACGTGGCCGCACAGTCGGTGTTGTGGTTTTTCGAGCGCAGGCAGGGGCTACTAGTCGATATGGCATTCCGCGCTGCGTCAAATGAACTGCTTATCGACGAAGTTGCCAAGCGACCGATCTTATGGAATGTGTGTTCTAACGAATACAGGAAAAATTCCGACCAGACCGGTATACGGGAGGAGATTCGCGATGCCCTTCGACAGATCGACCCCACAGGTACGTACAATTTTTTTTTTGTCTTCTGTTTCTGTTTTTGCAAACGGGTGTGGATTGCAGTGCCGAAGCTCTAACCGCGAGCGATTGTGATTTTTCTTATATGACAGTATACGGCAGGCGCATGTGAGTAGCTGCACACGTGGATTCTCGGCGTTTTTCAGCCGCACGTTCTGCATCGTTCCGTTTTGCGAGGAAATAAACACATCACTAAAGCACAATATACTGCACTCGTTATTAAGAGAGAAAGCGCGTATAGGCAAAACAATTCCATTTGAATGTGCGACCGACTCGCTCAGCAGCACGTGCTCTCTAAATACTGTGCCCGGCTCGAGTCATGCAAACTTTTTCTCCTCCTTTGTTTACCCTCTGCGCACCCATGTTGGCTTTGCACTTGCATTCCGGGAGAAAAAAAGTAAAATTAGACTATCGTGAAGGGAAAACAAAAATCTGACGGCCTTTGTTCACGTGCGGAAGAGGCTTGTTTTTTTCTTATTAATTTTTTTTGCCTAAATCTGAACTTTCTTTGTTCATGGCGGGGGGCCACGCCAGTACTTGTTTCGGTACGGCACAATCATGACTTATTTCACCTCTGACTGCATGATTAATGCTCCAGTCTCTGCCACAAATTCCAATGGTGGTGAAGTGGAAAAATATCCGCGTGCTGTAAAATGTCAATGCGCACTAAAATAACTTAAATTATCACAATTATTCTGGGTCGTTTTGAGGTGCTGATATTTCTCTGCTGCCAAACGTCGAAAAACTCATCACCGATTCCATTCGCGAACCGCTTAGTGCATGTTCACTGTTACTGGAGCGTGCAGTCCGGTCCATGCTTTGTTCGTCAGAGCTAACTCAGGGAACATGCTGTACGCTTTGTGCCACACGCTGGAATTCATTTAAGTTTTTTTGTTAATTGTTTTCCTTAACTAATTTTAACATTTTTTTTCAGTAACTGTGGACGTTGTGCAAGGCCGGTGGAGAAACCTAAAAGACACGTACCGCAGAAAACTCAGAGATATCCTGAACTGCACAAGAAGCTAAGCAGGGGCAGTGCCCAAGAGCAAGGCCTGGATATACCTAGAAAGAATGCGTTTCCTCAAAGACCAAATGGATATGCGGCAGTAAGTAGCACTGCAATATCTACAACCACACACTTTGCACAGATTAGATTTTACTTGCTTGTGTTCACCTTGAAGTATACAAAAATGAGAAATTGATGTTTTGCAAACATTTTTGCTTGGTGCATTCTTCATCTAATATAAATGTGTGCGTTGTTTTACGGGTTATTTGATTTAATTCACATACATGAATGGTAAGTTTGTAGACAGGCGGGTGTAATTCGCATGCTCTCGGCAAGGCGTGGTTTTCACAGGGCTGCCGCCAAACTCAATAAGCGAATTGCTATGTTAACTATGTAAACACTGTTTATGTATGGCGTTTCCTGCAGAGGACACAGCAGTATAGAGCCTGAGGTTGTCCTTGAAGAGGAAGAGGCAAGCCCGCGGCCACATTCACCAGCACCGTCCTTTGAGGAAACTTTTGTGGACCCTGACCACGTATCCACCGACCAAGAGTCCACCGGCCATCCGCAACCCACTGCTTCACATGAACAGAATAGGACTTGTGCCTCAACGTCCTCAGAGGCAAATGTGCCCCAGAGGCCTAAGACGCGTAGAAACGAGCTGGATGCAGTAAATGCCCGGCTTGATGTTGTAAGGAACGCCTTAAGTGCCCATACGGCAGCAGGCAGCGATGAATATTTTTTGCTGTCATTAAAGCCATACCTATAGCCAGGGGCACTATCCACCCCATTTGATTGTCTCTCCACAGTAATGTAAATACAAGGTCTGTCCTGAAAGTAATGAAACAAGTCGCAGCTTGGCGCGCGTGCACTAGATTGGGAAACTGGTTTTGAAGGAAGGAGGGGGAACCTTCAGCTTCACAATGCAACGGGCTCAGTTGGCTTCGAGTAAGCAAAGCGACTGGAGATTTTTTAGCGTGTGCCCCTGTTTCAACACTGAATCATAGAAACCATGGAGCGAACTGTGGAACAGCGAAATGCTCTGAAGCTTTGCATTAAACTGAGAAAGTCACCTACCGAGACATTCGACATGATTAAGACAGCATGTGGTAATGATACAATGTCCAGATCGTGAGTGTTCCGACGGCACAAAGCATTTGCAAGCGGCCGTGAAAACGTTCAGGACGACACAATCAACATTACCAACCGTAACCGTCGTTGACGGGCGCCCGGACCCTTGCTCGTCGTGGTCTTCACGGCCGCTTGCAAATGCTTTGTGCCATTGTAACACTCACGATCTGGAAATTGTATCATTCCCACATGCTGTCTTGATCATGTCGAATGTCTCGGTAGGCGACGTTCTCAATTTAATACAAACCTTCAGAGCGTTTCGCTGTTCCAGAGTTCGCTCCGTGGTTTCCGCGGCGCAGTGACGAAACGGGTGCACGCTGAAACATCTCCAGTCGCTTTGCCTGATCGAAGCCAACTGAGCCGTTGCATTGTGAAGCCGAAGGTTCCCCTCCTTCCCCCAAAACCGGTTTCCCAATTCAGTGCATGCGCAAGCTGCGACTTGTCTCATTACTTTCAGGGCTGAACCTGTAAATACAGTATACGTAAATAAAAGTAAGAATCCAGTCATGCAAATCAATGCAGTGTGCAATGCTTTTTGCTTCACCTGTGAATCACAATACATCAATAAAAAACATTAAATGCCAAATAACGTGAAGACACCACAAGTGGACCGTTTATTGGACCACATATTGTTACGTGGCGACCAGCTGAAGAATGAGGCGAGATGAGCGATGGCAATGAGATGGTTTAATGAGAGCTGGCCTAGCGCAAGCGCTCCGTCCGTGCCACTGCCAGCTTCGTTGTTTCATCTTTTTCGTCATAGTGTAAGTTTTATTCAAACCGTGCCTTTCGGCCTTATGACTAAAAAACCACAACAGACGCAGGACAGAGGGAGAAGACAACACAGGGTGTTACAACTGAAATTTTATTGGAAAACAGCATAATGACACCAAAACTAAAATGGAACGCTCCTGATAATGATAACAATCCAGGTTCAGAAACACAGAAAACAAACGCTCGTGAAAGTGATGCCACAGAATGAACATAGATATGCCATTATGCAACAAAACTCGGACTGCAAGAAAACGCAGTTCTTTTTGCGAGACAGCTAGCGAAGGAGAACTAACATATTTGTCAGGTTGTGAACGTAAAATGGCCACTCCCTCTCAAATCTCTTTCAAGTTGACCCTTCCTCCTTCTTATCATCTGTGTGCGGCTCAAATAAGGGTAACAACCTTCACAACTGCGACAGTGAACTGGCAGATTTGAGCCGCCAGCCTCCTCTAAGGAACACGCATGCTCTCTTAAACTAACGCCTGTTGTGAATTCTACACTCTTATTCTTTTCTAAGAGCTTCTTTGCACTCTTGCCTAGTTTCAAGTTCCCCTCCCCCACCATTGCACGCAGTTTCGAAAGTTTACATGGCACTGAAAAAACTGTCAGTCCCATATGTGCCTGAAATTTTCTTAATGTGGTGTGAAATCTTATGCAAGTAGATAGTTCTGCAGCTTATTGACAAGGGAATCAGCAACTGCTCGTAACAGTGGGTTCGGAAAGCCTGCATTTTCTATCCGCTCCACCTGGCAGGCAAAACTAGAGTGCAGGTTATGTACACATGACTTTAAAAGCGCTAATCGCAGGCATGAAGAGGCTATACCCCTTTTTATCGCCTTAGAGTGGGAAGAATCAAAGGGCAACAAGGCTTTTCTAGACCTGGGTTGGAAGCCCCAGGACATATTCAGAGTGACTAAAAAACAACTTCAAGTCTAAAAACTGGATTGACTGATCCTGGGGTAGCTCGAGGGTAAATTTAAGAGTGCTAGAGCAACTGGAAAAACAAACTAAAACCTCGTGAGCTACTTTAGATAGCACGTCATTAGGTGAAAGCTTTACAATACATAAAAAACCGTCAACATATCTAAAGACATTTACAATGAAGAGAACAGAGCTTAAGCTTGAGCATACGCAGTCCAAATGGGCAAGAAAATTTGAGAAAACACAGGCGCCACACTGGAACTAATAAAATATTCCTTTCTTTTGGACATACAAGTCATCGTCCAAGGAAACAATAGTGTAACCTAGATAAAAACTAAGCATCTCAAGAAAAGAATCAGGTGATACGCCATAGGAATTCTGAAACCCAACAGTGCCGCCGACATCTGACTTTTTTAGTCATAATGTCGCACCAACTGGCCTACAACTTTACCCTGTTAATCCTTACGGCCGCAGCCCAGCACTGGCTTGTTGCCATGGCACAGCACCTTGATGGGTTGAAAAATATTCGCAAAAAATGTCTCTTGCTTCCGCCGCAGCTCTCGAGAAGTTGTGGCCCGCAGGAGGTTGCAGTTCAATCATTGCAGAGCCCCCGTCGGCTTCAAGGTTGGTGCGCCACTGGCCCTTCGCGACATTTCCGAAGCTATCTTCTTGATCGATGTACAGTGGATCCGCAAAAACTGTCCTCCATCAAAACATCGTGAAGCACACACGTGGCAAGGATGACGTAGTCGACATTTTCCGGCTTTAAATTAATAACACGCCGGAAAATCCCAAACCTTGAGGCCATTACACCAAAGGCGCTTTCCACGCACCTCCTGCAAATAAATAGCAATGAGTAATACATGTTCTCAGGGAAGCACTTTTTGGTTAGATTACCTAGCTCGGCTTAGGCGGTAATTGAAGATCCTTTTCTCTTCGGCCTGACATCTTCCCGAGTACGGCCGCAGGAAGTCGGGCCGAAGCTGGAAGGCTTCGTCCCGCCAAAAAACGTGGGGTGCAATTGTCCCGGAACCTGGGAGCTGCCTGGGGGATGGCAGACCTAGAACTCCTCTTTCGAGGCAGCTGCCAAACCTTTAGGCACTCAAGGTCCTTCCATCGCTCTGCCGGCCATAGCCGCCGACGTCAACCGTAACAAATCTCAGGTTGCTGTCGGCGACAGCGATCAGCACGATAGAGTACGTGCACTGCAAGTAACCAGCACCATAAGAATTGCTGTTAAAATTGACAAATTACAATTAGTACCATATAGTTGTAGTACAGGCTCCCAGAGCGTGATGGGGCCTGGATTTGCACATGCTTCCCATCAACTGCACCCACGCAGTGAGGAAAATTCCACTTGTGAGGGAAACCTGCCGCCACCTCTAGCCACTTTTCGGTGGTTGGCATCTGAAACAGAAATTGGCCATGACATAAGGCGCGCAGTTATACGGGCCATAGTGAAGTGCACGCCATTTTCAGTATTAAATGAGGCAGCTAAGCATAGCAGATATAGGTAGACAAATAGCTATGATACATATATGACTAAGAAAGTAAGCACGACCTTTAAATGGAACTGCAATGCCTCATACCTTTAAGCAGACAGGCTGCAGCACCTTCCATAGCAGTCTGCACGTAAAGTGGACGATCCCTGCTACGGTTGAAATTCCCACCCTAAAACAGAGGGCGACATCTTGCATTTGCATGCCAGGTGACAAGTATCTGAAAAGAGAAATGGAAGAGACTGTCAGTGCAAATGTAACATTTGTGGCTGTGCGCAAAACAAGAAAACTTGAGTACCTCCCATTAAAATAATTGTGGCCTATTCACGTGATTGTCGCGTAAGCGATTACCTAATACATCCTGACAGCAGTTTCCCCGGAGAAAAAAAATTACTGAGAAGCAGGCGCACAAGAATCCTGCAACCAACCTACTGACCTCAGAGTGATGGCCAGCCTCATCCGAGAAGGGAGCGGCTCACGAACGCAGTGCTCCTTCGTAAGCGCTTCCTCAAGAAGCGCATGTAGCTCCTCAAACCGTTCCGGAGTCATTTTGTGGTACTTCCGGAAATAATCCCGGTCTCCGGACATCAGAAGTGGCATCTGCAGAGAGCAGCGTGCGCGTAGAAGCACATACGTTGAAAGCACGCTGTGCAAAGTATATACGCTCTGCCAAATATATATTTCAACTCACGGCAATATAGAACTCTGACTCCGACTTTCGGTTTTCCCAGATAGGTCGAACCCAACAACGCCTCGGGCTCCACAGGCTCTCCAGAAGTTTTTCTTTCTCCAGCAGGAAGTACTCCTCCAGTAGCATCAGCCGCCGATGGCGGGAGTCGAGCGGAGACGCGACCGCTGGAGTGTCGACGTCGTCGTCGCTGTCTTCCTGAAGAAGCAGCTTCTTCTACAATACTCATGGAGAAGAAGATGCCGAACGCTATTGGGACAGAGCGTTGATGCCATCGCAGGGGTTGAGGAACTTACGGAGCTGAGTTATCGCGCGAGTGCACACTCCAAGCTCCGCCAGTGGAAAGACAAAGAGCGAGCAGACGCTCTGTTGGCTGGCGCTATTTTCACGTCCCGGCAGTTTCAAGCAGCGCAACAACGTAATTGTTGATTAATACAAAATCATTTATTCCATTGAAAACATGTGAAAGGTTTTGTCATAACTAAAAACACGCATAAAAATTACAGCGTCGACACACACCCTGCTGTGTTAATATTGCAATTGACCAACGGTTGCCTATGCATGCATCAAGCAACCCTGTGTGTCGCTCCAACCGAATTCGGTGTGTCGGTGTTGCATGTGAAAGCAGTGACCGAAAATCGCACTGCGGCTACACCGACTCACCGAATATTTTCGATCCAGTCGCATGTATGTGAAACGGGCCTAAGGCGGTGGGCGAAAAAGTTTTGGTCCGGATGAGCTTTTGAAGTGTGGTGGGGACATAGTCACGCAAACTTCTCCGTAACTGTCGCGTAGTCCGCTTTGTGAGAAAGGGTAAAAGGAAAGTAATTTAACTATCCCGCTCTGGAAAGGCACCAGGATCTGTCGCGCAGTCCCCTTTGTGACGAGAAAGTTAAAAAGGAAAGTATTTTAACTATCCCGCTCTGGAAGGGCGCCAGGATCTGTCGCGTAGTCCCCTTTGTGACCAGAAAGTTAAAAAGGAAAGTATTTCAACTATCCCGCTCTGGAAGGACGCCAGGATCACGCTGGCAGATAAGGGAAGAAGAATGTAAACCGAGGAGAACAAATTGGAGAACGCTCAAGCTTCGCCTTTAAGAGTGGAACGCGACAGCGCGTCGCAGCACTGCCAGGGAGTCCACGGAACGCCATCGCCCGTTCGGCGCGACGCCTTGCCCGTTAGACAAATCGCTTTGCTAGGTGCGGTGAAACGGACGCGCGGAGCGGCAAACCACGTAGAAGCGCTGCCAGGCCCCTTGCCGAAACTCGCGGGACTCAAGTTGCAGTCGTAGTTCGTCGGCACATCGTTAATAATAATAATAATAATAATTGGTTTTTGTAGGAAAGGAAATGCCGCAGTACCTGTCTCATATATCGTTGGATACCTGAACCGCGCCGTAAGGGAAGGGATAAAGGCGGGAGTGAAAGAAGGCACATCGTTCTCGACAAACCCGATGCCCCGAACGCCAGCATAGCTTCCGCGCCGAACGAACGGGCAGCAAGCCGCAAGCTTCGTGGTGAACGCGCTTTGGATGCGCACTGCGTTGTTCGCCGCTCACCGCGTCATTCCTGCGTGCCGCCCCACGGCGCCCGAACGAGACGTGCGGGAGGCGCTGCCGTCGCGCACCATCTGTTGGGGCAGTGGCGTACATTGCAAGGAGTGCGAGGAGGAGATTTTTCGCTCCTCTCTGCGCCCGAACTAGACGAGCGGGAGGCGCTGCCGTCTAGCGCTATCTGTTGGGGCTGTGGGGTACATTGCGAGGAGGAGATATTTCGCTCCTCTCTGCGCCCGAACTAGACGAGCGGGAGGCGCTGCCGTCTAGCGCTATCTGTTGGGGCAGTGGGGTACATTGCGAGGAGATTTTTCGCTCCTCTCTGCGCCCGAACTCGACGAGCGGGAGGCGCTGCCGTCTAGCGCTATCTGTTGGGGCTGTGGGGTACATTGCGAGTAGGAGATTTTTCGCTCCTCTCTGCGCCCGAAGTAGACGAGCTGGAGGCGCTGCCCTCAAGCGCTATCTGTTGGGGCAGTGGAGCGCTATCTGTTGGGGCTGTGGGGTACATTGCGAGTAGGAGATTTTTCGCTCCTCTCTGAGCCCGAACTAGACGAGCGGGAGGCGCTGCCGTCAAGCGCTATCTGTTGGGGCAGTGGGGTACATTGCGAGGAGGAGATTTTTCGCTCCTCTCTGCGCCCGAACTAGACGAGTGGGAGGCGCTGCCGTCTAGCGCTATCTGTTAGGGCAGTGGGGTACATTGCGAGAAGATTTTTCGCTCCTCTCTGCGCCCGAACTAGACGAGCGGGAGGCGCTGCCGTCTAGCGCTATCTGTTGGGGCTGTAGGGTACATTGCGAGGAGGAGATTTTTCGCTCCTCTCTGCACCCGAACTAGACGAGCGGGAGGCGCTGCCGTCAAGCGCTATCTGTTGGGGCAGTGGGGTATATTGCGAGAAGGAGGATATTTCGCACACGGCCAACGCCGCCGACGCCGACACCGGCTTTTCTGCGACACGAGCTCCTTAACGCTGTCGCGTTAAAAAGGATGGATGGATGGAGTGGGATGGAATGGGATGGGATGGATGGATGGATGGATGGATGGAATGGATGGATGGAATGGATGGATGGATTGATGGGATGGATGGGATGGAATGGAATGGATGGAATGGAATGGATGGATGGATGGATGGATGGATGGATGGATGGATGGATGGATGGATGGATGGATGGATGGATGGATGGATGGATGGATGGATGGATGGATGGATGGACGGACGACCGGACGGACGGATGGACGGACGGACGGATGGATGGATGGAAACTTTATTCATCAAGAGAATCCGAGGCCCGCAGGCCTCCTGGGTCTCCGCACGACCCCACTGACAGTCTAGACGTTCATGTGGTGTTGGTCCATGACGTATGCGGCCCGGCTCATTGCGATCTTCTGCCTGGCGAGGTACGCTGACCATCGTGAGGTCTCCCTGTCCTCCCAAGTTCGGAGAGGAACCGGACCGGCGAGGCCAGGGGAGGCCGGGCATAAGAGTATGTGGGTAAGGGTGGCCTTGGGTGGGAGCACAAAATGCATATTGGGGTACCGGCATAAATGTTGAAAGATTGGCTGGTGTAGGCAACGTTCCCGCCTGCAGGCGACGCCAAATTGACTGTTCTCTGGTAGTGAGGGATTGGTTGGGTGGCGGGTAGTTTAGACGATGAGCGCGCGATTTTGCGGTGACATCTGCAAAGGAGTGGATAAGCTCCTTTGAGAAATCCTCCACTATGTCCGCCTGCGGCCGGTTTCTAGACCTTCGGGCTAAGGAGTCGGCGGCCTCGTTTCCGGGATTTCCCGAGTACGCAGGTACGCTGATGAGCTCAGCGCGTCGGAAGAGATGGCGGGTGGGCATGTGCAGCAGGCATTGCGCAGTGGGATGAACCCTGCCCGTGCCAAAAATATATAATGGCGGTTTTTGAGTCACTAATATTGTAACGGGCGTATGTGTATGCCAGAGCAATGGCTATAGCGGTGTCCGCGGCTTCCTCAGAGGTGGTGCCTGAAGGAAGCTCGAAAGTTAGGGGTGTTATGTATGGGTTGTGGATAACCGCTGTGGCTCTGTGCTCATCGCAGGCGGCATCCGTCCAAACAATATCAGGCTCATTCCCGTACCAGCTGTGCAGCGCTGCCGCGCGCGCCTTCCTGCGACCTTGGTCATGATGGGGGTGCATGTTCCTGGGTAATGGTACGACATATTAAAGTCTGAATGTGGGTGGGGGATGTTCTTATTGATGGGTTGTTTGCAGGGATAGTGATGCCTAGCTGACTGAGTATGCGTCGTCCGGTTCTGTAGCGTGTAGTCTATTATAATATCAAGAGTTGTACGAAAACTCGTTTGGTCGGGGTGAATCATAAAACGGGACATTGAAGACGCCGACGATTGAAGGCGCACAGTCTATTATAATGTGCTTGTAAGTTGGCGTCGCGATGTTCATGTGGGGTGTTATGATCTCCGACTTCGAGCAGTTTTTCGTTTCTAGTGTTTTTTTTTGGTAATTTAAGTGCTCATTTGTGGCTTGCCGAATCAAGGAGTCTGTTTGCTGGACCTCACTGGTTGTTAGTTTCAGGTATGGCGTAGCATAAAAAATTCGGCTGGGGGTATAGGCGCGCACTACGCGAAGGTTGTCCGCCTCTCTCAGCCCATGTGCGCGTCCAGCCACCCTTTCTATGAGTTGCCTGGTGGCTGCGATGGCCTTTTTCAGTCGCTTAATTGTGTCTCTGTTTTTTACATCCCGTTGAAGGTACAGTCCTAGAATGCGTACGGTATGAACCTGGTGTATTTGTCTGCTCTGAATTCGGATTTCTATGGGGGTTTGGTAATTCTGTACCTTAGGAGGTATGACGAGTAATTCTGAATTTTCTGGCCAGCACACTAGTCCGATTCTTGAGGTGAGTTCAGTAATGGTGTCTGCTGTCGTTTGTAGCGTGGCTGAGCTGCATAGCACTACAAACGCAACATGACTCTACAATGTAGAACTGCGCCCTCAGTTACGCTATCCAGAGATGAATGGCGAAATGTCTCAAACTGCACTGCTTTATTCACTCGCTGTGTAAGTCTTCGATTCCTGCATCAGAAGCTAGCCGAAAATGGGGAGCGGATATATGGGATGTGCTCTCTAAGCCTTACTGTCCCATAATTCACACTTGTAAATAAGTCTAACCGTCGGTCCTACGTGGTAGCAACAAGACTAGGGGTGCACACATTACGTCGTTGTGCGACTGGAGGTCGTATGTAAACATAATGGTGGACCACTGATTTCAGCTGTGATATAATTGTATTTCGCTGTGGGAGGTGCCACCAAAAGCTCACCTACATGTGCGTATATCAGTTAAAGAAACGAAAAAAAAAACTGCTGTGCTTCTGAGGCGCCCTTTTCTTTATGTATAATTGGTAGTACTAACCAATATAACAAACCAAATTTAGATTATGGTCCAGAAAATCCGTTTCAAATTATAGAGCAAATTTTACTTTCTGCCTCACTCAGGAATTTCAGCTGTGTGTGTGTGTGTGTGTGTTCAATTTTGCAGCTGTGGCCTCTTCAACGGTGGATGGAGAGAGTGTCGCGCGGTCGACGAGCGGGCGGCCACTACGCAGCGCTGCTATTGGGAAGAACTACAGGGAGTCAGACATTTGAAAGTGAGCGGCGAGACTTGCTGTTTAGAAGCTACGTTATACTGAAAAGGCGACTGATAACTGGGTTCTTAAATTGGGTTCGGCTTTTTGTGCTATGAGAACAAAATTTTACGTCATAGAGTCTAAGGTGAGAAAAAGAAACGCCATCGCGTTGTGCCAACTTTGTGGTAACTGCCGATCATTCGATTTTTTCTTTTTACAAATCCAAATGAAGTGCAGTAGGAAGAGACGCTATTTTTTGTAGTTTGGGCCCGTCCGTAGAGGAGCTGTGAAAGCCGGAACCTTGCACCTCCCACTGTGTAGCAGAATGTATGACAATGAAGTGACGGCATGAGTGATTTGCTCGCGGGCACTCGCTGATGCGGTCACCATGCGTTCGTAACATGCACTTCATCGAGAACCGATTTAGCATAATAAAACAACGAACAACACTCGAAAAATTACATAATCAACCCATTTGCTACATCTGCGCCAGCGGAAATTTTGTCGCATTTCGCGTTAATTACTTTGTCACTTTGTCATAATTAATGTAGTGCATCGTATGTTCTTTTTCGTTTTCTGCAGGAAACTTCGGCGGCCATGACATCTGGAAAAATTATTGGACAATTCGACACTGGTCGTTTAGAATACACTCTCAAGGCTCCTTGCATTATCTGATTACTGGACCCAAAGCTTTCACGCTAGTGCATGAAGCCCTCTTTATCTCTTACATTACTTTAATTAGTCAGATAAGGAGCGCAACACATTCGAAATAGAGTTCAAATGCGCAATTTTTCATTATTTCGCGTTTCCTATTCACTTTTCGCCAGTTTTACATTTTCTATCATTGCGTTCTTTCCATTCGTGAACTGCAGTTTGGAGTGCCAATCCTGCTTTAGCTTCTGGTGGCTCTTTTAATGTTCTTAGTGCTTTATAATGTTTTATTATCTTTTAATTGTCTTAATTGTTGCATTTTACTTTCTTTTAATGTTTAAGTGCCGTCGAGGGACAGCCCTCACGCACCCACGATTATGCCGCCGACAATCGTGCAATAAAGTGATCGGAAAAATGGCTTTATCATAACTGCCTCCCAAAAGAGTTCTCAATACCTTGCATCTCTAACTGCCGTATTCACAAACGGGCCTTACCTTTACCTTACCTTCACTTGAGAGGCGACTTTCGTAAAGGTTACCGAAAGTGGGAGGTACGGGAAAGGCGAAGCCGCGTTTCAGAAACCTACTTTTCGGCGTCCTTACGGACAGCGCCCTTAACCGCGGAAGTAAGAGGCTTGGTTGCGAGGCTTAAAAAAATTAAAGCTTCCGTCATTAGTGCTTGCACTCATCACTTTTTTCTATCCCATATAAAGTAGTTAAAAAAATACAGGAGATACATTTATTAGGCGAATTTAGAAAACTTGGTTCTAATTTTGACGCACGTTTTTTTATCTAGCCACAATGATAGCCAGCCGTCGCTATAAGAAGCTTATTTGAGCCGACTTCCGTTTTTGTTTATTTTCGTGTGCCTCGTGTGTTGTGCGTGTGCTTTGTGCGTTGTGCTTGTGCGCTTGTGCTTTTTGGTTGTTTGTGTTTTCTTTAATTAGTAAATCTAGAATTTAGGTTTTCTGTATATATTATATTGAATTTTACTGCCTGTTTATTTGTTTGTAACACGTGTAAGCGGAGCAAAAAAAAAAAAGAACAACGTTTACGGAGAGCGAGCGCCGCGTCCTGACGGACTTGGTAAACACGCACAAGTCTGTGATCGAATGCAAAAAGAGCGACGGGGCCTCCCTGGAGAGAAAGAAGACCTGGAAGCTGCTCACTGAGCAGTACAACTGCCGCACCGACGTTCGGCCCCGCACTGAGGCCCAGCTGCGCAAGTGCTGGGACAACTTAAAAGAAAAGTGGCGAAGAGCGAAGGCAGCAGACGTGAAAGCCATTTTCGGCACAGGTGAGGTCTGCTTTCATTATTTTGCTTGGTAAAAAAAAGCAATTACTTGCTTTCTGCCTCCATCATCGTATTTAATTTTGTCATCTTTTGTGGTTTCTGCGAAGCAGCCTTCCGCAACATGGATGGCGACGTGAAAGCGATGTCAAGGAACAACACACGCACTCATGTTGTACATTTTCTGGTCCCGTTTCGTTGTTCATTTTCTGGCGCCGTTCTTGCTCGTTTCGCTGAAGTCATTGTTTTCATGTGACATTTGCCTCGTTTGTAGGCGCTCGAAAATTAAAGAATATTCAGTAACAATATTGCCTAATTTCTGTGCCCTTTCTCAGGGGGCGGACCGCCACCACCCAGCCAGCTGGACGAAGAGTTACACCGCGTTGGAGACGTGGCGTCCCATATGGGAACGAGGGTATATAACCCATTTGACACTGACGGCAGCCACTACAGCAACAGCGGGCCTTTGCAGTGCACCCCGACCGTTGGCGCACTGCTGGAGGCGACGCAGTCCGAGCCACAGGCGGAGGCTGATGGTATGATTCTTGCTTGTGTACTTTTAAATATATATCCGATTATACACTCCGGCGTGAAAGCTAGGCAACAGTTTAGGGCATGTGTGTATTGGAAATATCGCTCATAATAAATCTTAGAAGTTTTTTAATCATTTCTCGCGCAATATTGATTGTGAATAAAACGTGTCAATTCACCGGGTTATTCTGCTGTGTCAGCCACGCAACTGAAACACAAATTAAGCTGTGAGCATGGGATGCGCAGGGGTCATGTTATTGAATCGGGAAGTAGGAATAAAAATTGCGGTCACACTTGCTTAGCCGGCACCAACTTTTTAGCCATCATCCAACAAATGAGAGCATATGACTTCATAGTTGAACTTCCTGCACAGTGAGCAGGAGCAAGATAAGCCCTGCATATTGCAAGAGATTTTAACCTCAGCATGGCCATGTCTTTATTCCTTAGCCATTGAAAAGACAAACTCCAGCATGCCTTGTTCAGGCGGCCTTCCACTTGCTGTTACCTAGAGCATGGAAGTTTAGGGATGAACGACTGAAGATGGGATCTTGCAGCCTCATTGGGACTGAAAAAGAAAAGGCAGAACAGGGACAAGCAGTTTCTAAATTTGTTGCAGATATTTTGGGATTATGTTGCTCAGTGCAATTTACCTGCCATAATAATCTGTGCTTAGCTGTGTGGTTTGCGGAGTGAGAGAATTGTGTTACTGTAATATCATCAAGTGCTATGCAATATGAATGCTAGCTGCGTGCTTTGCAAATATCAACATTCCCAGCCTGTACAGGTTCATCTGTGTACTCTATCAGTCTGATTATGCCGACGCATGTGTTGTCATATTCAGCTGTCCAGCTTTGCCTTAACTTTTTTTTTCATACTACTCAAGATGACAAAAAGAAACATACCACCAGATGTTTGTTTCCATCTTGTCTTTTGTTTCCTACCTTTTCTAAGCCTGTGTAAATTTTTCTGGCATGGAATTATTTAAAAAGTGCCAAATAGTTGTTTATGGCTTCTAACATACAGCTGCTGCTGCTGCTGCCTTACGGCGAACATGACTGCTGTTCTCTGTGCCTATGGCTACACATTCTGAATGCAACATTCTCATGCACTCAAGATAAGCTGGCATATGTGTGGCATTATGATGCTGTGCACACTACTACATCTCTTCTTGGATTGTAGTGTGATATTTTATTGTTATGAGCACAAGACTGATAGTTTAATGAAACATGTTTAATTTACGAACAATTCTCCAGAGTTCGTCTTCCCGTGGTGTCGAGCAACGAAAAACAGTCAAGCTGAAAGTGGCGAGGCTGCTGAGGTTGCGGAGGTTGCCCCAGACGACCAGGAGGCCTACAGCAACCAAGACCTGCAGGAGCAACAGTGCAGCGACGGAGACCACAATGCGCCGATGCTGGCCACCACTTGTGAAGTCATTCTTCCTGCTGCACAGCCGGCTGGCTATCAGCGACGCAAGGCTGCGCCTGCCCCAAAAGAGTCTGTGTGCTTGCGACAGAGCTGAGTTCCCGTCTTGAGGCTGTGGTAGCAGAGAGCAAACGAAAAAGAGAAGAACATGTGTTAAGAGTGAAACACATGAAAGCAGAGCATGAGCTGCACATGAAGCATACAGTGGAGATGCATGCACTCTAGAGTGCGAACAAAAAGGCTAAAATGCAACTTTTGCAGCTGAAAATTGCTTTGTTGAGGAAGGAGCTGAACAAAGAGTAACAATAAACACATTGTTTCTTGAAGGAGCGAGTCTCATTCATTCATACTACCTAACATCATGGAATCGCAGCGCTAGCAGACAACGACACAGGGAGGACACAAACACACACTTGCGCTGAAACTTGCGTCGTTTGTGTCCTCCCTGTGTCCTTGTCTGTTAGCGCTGCGATTCCATGATGTTCGATCACCACCAACTCGCCCAGCAACATACCCTTCGTATTACCTAATTTTGTGTAAAGTGGTGCCGAATGTTGCTTCCCCTGCCTCTGGACCCACTTTGCGAGTCCAGAGGCAATGATTGCAGCTCTGGTTGAGGCTGTGGCTGCCGAGAGTTGCATGTGTTTGTGTGCAACAGAGCAGGAGGCATTTCCTCTGTAGCACGACGGCGGCCAAAATAGTGCAGTGCAGCACAAGCTGTTATTACGACTGCAGACATCCTGGTGTTGATTTGAAGCTTCATGTCCAGGCACAGGAATCTCCTCTTCCATATTCCAAGTGCCCTCTCCACAGTATTCCTCGTCTTGATCTGTGCCTTGCTGTATCTAAATGAAAACAAACGTTCCATAGGTTGAGAGCACCTGTTATGTTATTGTGAGGTCATATATTCTGCCAAATAGTTTCTGCTTACCGGTACTCTGGGCTGCCTCTCTGTCCTGATATCATGAGTTAAGGCCGGCACGCATACCTCATGTCGCCGAGAAGCACTCTTGGGATGGTTACTTCCACGTAGCAGAACCTTGCACGGCTGTCATGTGTAGACCCAGGCCAGCTCGCCACCACATCAAAAAAACTCCATCTGAGGGCCTGTTATTGCCTGCAGAAAATTTGCGAAGAAACAGTGTCGCAAACAAATTACACACAGCAATTCCTTTCCATTCAAGAATATTGCAGCTACATTGAACAGATGTGCAATTTGCGCATAGCGTTCTCGTAACAGCTGTCTACTTTATGCCGTGTACACCCAATTTACTGAGCCTTCACTTTTCTCATAATACCTTCTTGTCACTGTATAAATGGGCTACAAATGGGCAGCGCTAAACTCGTCGCGCCTCCGCTTCTGCGCCTTAAGAGGCAGACTCGTGCGAAAGGCAACTAAGTTGCACAATAATGCATGAAATTATGCACAGCACCTAGTACGAGGCGCGTTTAGGTTGCTGATACGCATATATGACCCACTTGAACTTAAGATTTGCTTTTATTTGTGACTAAATGCGCGAAACACCACACGCTACAGTGGCACTCGCCGAAAACTAGCTCCTCCTCCTCCTCAGCACGCCGGATCGACTCTGAATTTTTCCGCGGCTTGTAATGACTCATGCATTTTAATTTCGATAGCTAAGAAATGCTATAGCTATAGCTTATGTTGGGCCCGCGGTGTTTAGCACTAAGCATTTTCTTTACCTATACGCTAGCTTGGAACAGCCTTAATGCGCCACGTAGAATTTTGTCATGATAACGAAAAGATTAATAAACGCGCTTTGGCGCGAACAGAATAGCTTCGCCCGGCGCTGCTTTAGACCACGCAGCCGTCGCACAGCCTTCCGCACCGCGTGTTAAATTGCGAGCTTCTCGCGCTGTGCTTCGCAAACGGTGGTCTTTATGCAGTCTCATCCGTGCGCGATACAGAGTCGGCGGCGGAGAAGCACCGTAAGACAATTGCCAGTCGACGGCCAGACGAGCAGCGGTGCGTGGTTTGTAGCGTACTAACTACTACGATCAGAAGTGCACTGGAAAAGAGGCACAACATTCCCCAGCCTTGTTGTCCGCGGCGGCCAGACGGGAGAGTGTACTGAGGCACCTGTACTTCTATCATCTGCGGGCCCTTCGCCTTTTCTCCTTTGGGAAGCATTTGAGAAACTATGCTGTCGGAAAAAGAGAGCAAAAAGGTAATGTGTCCGCTGTTTCTGCCCATTTTTCATGACCTACACTGCGAGCATTCTATTAAGCGGTGGCGCTGCATGCCGCTTCGAAAAATCATGTTCTTGGCGGTGATACTGCGCATGAATGTTGTGCACTGCTTATTACTTTTTTCAAGAATAGCTGGATTTTGGGCTTTTGCCCAAGGTTACTCGGGTGCTGAAAAAATTGGTCCCGTGGTGTCTTTCTATCCTTTCATAGTGCTATATAAAGCGGCACACTGGGACTAGAGAACTCGGGAGATAGTAAAGGCATATAAGATGTGAGGATACACATGTATCCTCTATGCCCTACGTTAAGCGTGCCGTTCGGGCGGTTTGCGAGGGAGGGCACTCCGCCGCCCTCGCTTCCTTTCGCGCCCCGCGGCGACGCCGCCATGAAGACTTTCGTTTTTTCCTTCGTACAAAATCGCATCCCAGCATTCGGCCTGAGCGTTCTTGCGCGCGCGCCGTTTCCTGGATTACAAGCGCGCTGTGCGAACGACGCCTCTCCCTGTGTCCGCGCTCGCTCGCGGTCGCGCCCCCGTGAACACTCCACCATGGAGGTGCAGGTGCAGGGAGAGATTCTTCACCCCCGCGACTATGACCCAAGGGACTGGACTCACGTCCTTAGTGCGCCTGCCCGCTCCAAGGACCTCTGTACGTCAACAAGCCAGGAAACCGCAGCGCCTGCGAGCGGTGCCGCCATCTCACCTATACTGCACGCGCTGACAAGTCGTACCTGCAAGCAACGCGCGCAGCTACGCAGCGTTGGCGGCAGCAGCCGCCGCTCCCGGCTGCTGAATGCAAGATCATATTCAGGTCTCGAGGCGGGCTGCAGCTGGACCTGCTTCCGCCCCGTCTACTACAGGAAACCATCCTCCAAGTGGCGTCCCAGCTTCAAGAACCAACGCGTACCCAAATAAGGGTTCACCCAGTCAACAACACCTGCACTGTAAGCACGCCCCTACAAGCTGACGCACTCGCGCTGGTTCGCGTAACACAGATGCAGCATCAAGCCAAGGACTTCGCAGTCGCAGCTTATATAGCACCACCGGACGGAGCGGTACGCGGAGTCATCTCCAATGCGTACTGCACGGAATGAGACCCCGACAGCTCTCCTCCAGGAAATCATCACCGGCAACCCGGAAGCCCCATGCGTCGTGGACGCCCGCCGAATGGGGGCCACGCGTTCCATTCTAGTCACCTTTCGTGCTGGACCTGTACCACGCGCCATTCTTATGGAGGAGCCCTCCACGGGTGTACACCGTACCGAGAGCATATAGACGCCTGCACGAACTCCCGCGTCCCAGGCCACCGGGCGGATGTGTGTATTCACCCAAGATCTCATAAATGTCCCCGCTGCGGGAAATCCCATCCCAAAGAAGATGTGCCCTCATGTACCCCCAGCTGCATTCTCTGTGGAGGCCCACATATGACCGGCACTGGGAACTGTAAAGCACGGGGCCCTAAACTAGCGTCCCCGAAAAACGCTCTCTCTCCTCTGTCTAAATCGCGGCTGTCTCGCCGTGATCAACAAAGCAAAGCCAACGAACGCAGCTCGACGGCTTCCCGGTCAAATTCCAGAAACTGACAGAACAGCAGTAAAAACTCCTCATGTCTCACTTGGGCAGACCGCGTTTCCGGCAACACCACCCGTCATCCCCCGCCACCCCAGTCCTCCCAAGAAGATTCGAGAGACCAGGAACTCCGGGCCTTGCGCGACGAGGTAAGCCGTCTCTCCTCCCTTTTAAGAACCCCCCCCACTTTTCTGCTTACTCAACCCGCACCACTCTCGTTAACCCGACCTCCCCATCCACAGACACTTCGAGCACCCCTCCTGCAAAGAAGCAGTGCACCTCAGACGCCACACTGCCTCCCGTACCCCTAGAAATAGACGCTAAATTCGCTACACTGGATGTCAAATTTGACCACAAACTCAAAGAGCTAGACGCCCGCCTTGAGGCCAGATTTAATCACCTTGCCGCCACCCTCACCGAAAAACTTGAGCAGCGTATGGACGCTATGCTTACCAAGGTGATGGAGCTCATGGAACATAACCTTACCCATCGCTTTACCCAAATACAGACCACCTCCACTCCTCCCCATACCTCCGCAAGCACAAACCCCCTTTGCTTAACAACACATACCAATTGACACCCGTCTCACTCCCCTCAACTGCCCTACTCTCCAATATAGAAGGGCGAAACACTAATTTTCTCCCTATTTTAACTTGGAACTGCCGCGGTTTCCGTGCCAAGCGCGCACCTCTGCAACTTCTCCTTCCCACCCGCATGCCCACTCCCCATATACTTCTTCTCCAGGAGACTGCACATCGGGCAACCCTCCCCAGCTACACATCTACACACTCAGACACCACTAGCAAATCTAGGGCGTCCACACTCATCCACCGCAGCCTCATCTATAAAACTCATCACATCACGTTTGAGACACCCTGCGTGATCACTGAACTTATACATAACACACATACACTTTCTTCAGTCTTTATAGCAAATATATACCACCCCCGTCCCAGCCGATGGCCTCGTTGGAATCACTTCTGCGAGAGCTACACCACCTAGCAGGCAAACATCCTCTACTAATCGGTGGGGACTTCAACAGTCAGCATACTAACCGGGGATACACAACCACGACACATCGAGGTCGCAGGCTGTGGCTGCTCCTGCAGAACCTCCAACTCGCTGTTCAGAACACGTTTCAGATGCCCACGCGGATCGGCAACAGTGTCAGCATGAACACCAGTCCGGACCTGACGCTGAGCCGCTACATCCGTGGTGTTACCTGGAACAGAACTCAACATACATTGGGCAGTGATCATTACATTATACAAATCACTGTCCCGTAGAAACCGCCCGTCACTCCTATACAACACATAAACTGGTTAATTGGGATGCACTTCGCGCTGCACGCACCGCCCACCCAGACACTCCCATCACAGACATCGACGCCTGGGTGCAATCACTCAAGCATGACGTTCACCACAACACGCAACACATTGAAACGACCACCGAAACCCCTACCCTGGACACACGCATAGCCTACCTCTGGGAGGCTTATCACAGCCTCTTGGAACTCTGGAAAGGCAATAAATATAACAATACACTTAAAAAGCGGCTGCCAACGCTGCAGACACGAATCCAACAACACTCGGAGGAGCTCTGCCGATCCAACTGGGGACAGATATGTGACGGCATCGCCGGAAACCTGTCCAGCAAACGCGCATGGCAACTCCTCCGACACCTCATCGACCCCACAAACACCAAATGATCAACACAACACCATGTGAAACGCCTCACACACCAACATATTGACGATCCTGAGGCCCTCATAAACACACTTCAGAACACATACACCTCTCCGGGTGCCCCCACACCTCTACCTACCTACACAGGACCAGCCAATCCAACACTCGACACAGGCATCACTGAGACGGAAGTAAGAGCGGCCCTCCTGACTCTCCGTACCAACTTCGCACCTGGGGCAGACCAAATCACAAACTCCATGCTCCGTAATCTGGACGACCAATCGATCACACAAATTACGCAATACTTCAGCCAGTGCTGGGGGGAGGGTATCCTCCCGCAGTCCTTGCGCCACGCGAAGGTAATATTCACACCCAAACCCAAAAAAACACTTACACTTCAAAATCTTCGCCCGATTTCGCTAACCTCATGCCTCGGAAATCTCCTCGAGCATGTTTTGTTAGCAACACTCACAACGCACATGGCGGACAACAATCTATACCCGCATAGCATGGTGGGATTCCGCCCCATCTGTCCGCACAGGACGCCATGCTGCAACTCATACATGACATTTTCGACCCGCTTCTGCCTGCTCACACAAAGGCAGTCTTAGCTTTGGATCTCTCCAAAGCTTTTGTTCGCATCGAACATCAGGCGAACATGACTGCCCTATCTCCACTGAATGTGGGTGCGCGAACGTACGCCTACATTCAAGCATTCCTTACTGACCGCACGGCTGAGATACATTTTGGCCCTCTCTCTTCCCCCTCCAACACGCTTCAGAGTATTGAAACCCCTCAAGGGTCCGTCCTCCCCCCCTTCCTATTTAACATCACCCTCATCCCCCTCGCCCGAAAATTGGCAACTATTCCTCACCTTAGGCACACTCTATGCCGACGACATCACACCGCCGACCACACACGGCAGCGACGGCGACATAGAGAACACCTTACAGGAAGCAGCCACTCTCACCCAAACTTATGCACAGAACATCGGACTGTCTTGTTCCCCAGAGAAGTCCGAACTGCTCCTTTTACATAATATTACTGGTGAACAGAGAAATTTGAATTTGGCATGGAACGAAGCGTATCTACAAAGAAACAACTGGATATCACTAAAAGCATAAGGCACACGCGAAAACTAACAAAAAAGCCGTAAGGAAATGCGGCCGATGTCCGTAGCTTCAGAGACATCACAAATGGGGCTGTGAATAAATCGACTACAGTAGATCACGCCACCATTCTTTGTCATTGAATTGCGACGAGGACATTTTCAAGCGCATGGCTTGCACGCTCACCTTCAATATAGTATAGAATTTGCACGTAGAGAAGGCGTGTAGGGTCAACCTGCAAGATACATAATCGCTCAATTAAAGCCAATGCTAGCGCCTTTCTGATGCTCTCAGGAAATGTAAAAATATGCGCACCGTTATTTATTTCGAAGATATTTGTGCTGTGCGATGTCAGTGGGCGTGAATGATCCCCTGGTGGTCGAAATTATTCCGGAGCCCTCGACTACGGCACCTCTTTCACCCCTCTCTTTCCTTCTTTCACTCCCACCTTCATCCCTTTCCTCACGACGCGATTGAGACATCCACCTGCAGAAGTTAGACAGTTACTGCGCCATGTCCGTTCCTCAGAAACCACTAAAAAATAAGATATTTGTGGGTTTTCATAAGGCTTCGCACCCCACGCGCGCATAGAGGCTCACACGCAGGCTACACAACATGAAGATGCGAGATCATAGATCGCGGCAGTTTGTCCAGGCCAATGGTGACAATAAAAGAAAAGAAAGGAAAAGAAAGAAGGGGAACAAATTATAAAACCAGTGAAAGGGTAACGTCGCTGCTCAATACTTTTTCTTTATTTCTTACTACACGAAAATGTCGACAATGGGCACAATACACAGCAGTGTAGTCTCCCTTTCGTCCGTGTTCTTGTTGCGCAGTTCGTCTTTTTTGCATTATGATCAACCAACTAGCCCGACAAGTCCTGTTGTAATAGTAACGTTGAGAAATAAATGAAAGGAAGAACCCGAGAGAAATTTGCTCTGAACTCTAGACCCATGATGGACAAGATTAGACCACGTAGGTGACGCTTTGAATGAGAATATGGCCTCTGTCTTACGTGTTTTACCATTTTTGACACATTTTTTTTACATTTCGTATTCACGTGTACGTTCATTTCATTTGTACTAACCAAAATTTTAAAGAATTGAAAATTAAGGAAATAATAAGTAGCCCGAAAAGAAGATATTTCAGCCTTCAAAAAATAACTTTCAGGTGTCTTCAACACGCCTAGCACTGTTCTTTTCTTCAAGAAGTGGCGTAATTAAAATAGAGAGAAAGGAGTTCGATAATTTGACCCTCAAGGCGGGTAATTTTGCTTATTCTGGCGAATTTTATACCTTGTACCATACCAGAGCGCAGGTCGTGCGTGGAACCTAAATGCAAGCTCTTGTGCAAGGCCATAAAATACTTAAATAACGCAATATGCGCTTAGCGACACGAGGAAAGCCTCCCTCTGGTCTAAGAAATGGGCCCACATTCAGCCAAGGCACCTTTTTTTTGTCGCAGATCTCCTTGGAATTAAATTAAACAAGCTCAAGCCGTAAAACCTCATCGTATCCAGGCCGTCGTGCAAAAAAAAAAGCAAGCGAACCGACTCCGGGAATGTATTACTTTGTTGTTCCTCGCCTGCTCAGCCCCCGACAAGAAGGCGTACTCACGAAAAACGTTTAAAGCTTCGAGCAGGCTGCTTTCATCAGCTAAGTAGAGTGTGATGTCATTTGCATAAGCGGTGACGCGTACTGCCTCACTGCCTGGCAAAGCCAGACCTCTAATAAGAAAGTGGTGATTGACTGCCAGGAGGAATGACTCTAATGCTAAGCCAAACAAAAAGGGGGAGAGCGGACAACCTTGACGAACGCCGCGGCCGACATCAAATGCGGTACTTTCCCGGCTATGGAGGAACAGAGTGCTTGAAATGTCTCTGTACGTCTCTTGAATAAGAAGCGCGAAAGAAGGTGGGAAACCGAAAGCATCCAGTGTACCGTAAATATACTCATGCTCTAAAAGGTCGAACGCCTTATCTTGATCGAGGGAAACAAGAAGACCCTGTGCGCGCCGCCGTATAGTACACTGTAGCATATCTCGAGTTACGGAAGATTTTTTTTGTGTATTTCACGACCCGGGATGAGCAAACCTGGTGGCAGGAAATGAGGGACGGGAGGAGAGCCCGTAGACGACGAGCGAGTAATTTTGCTAATACTTTGTAATCTCAATTAGTAGGGTGATTGGGAGCCAATCTGCCGGACATGTCGAGAAATTAGATTTTTTAGGAATAAGGGCAATGCGGCCGCTTTTAAATGAATCATGAAAGACATGCGGAGTGAAGCAGATTTTTAACACAACCGAGAAAACGGGGCCTACAAAAAAACCAGAATTGTAAATAGAACTCCACAGGAAGGCCATCTGCTCCAGGCGCCGAGCCTCGTTTCATGGAATTCAACGCCTCCTTGATTTCACCTGATGTTGGCGGAGCCGTCATGAAGTTCAGCGGCAACCTGCAGCAGGCCTGCAAAAAAAAAAAAAACGGGTGTGCGGAAACGTCATCGCGATCAACCAAAAGGAGCGACTGAGCAATATCCCGGAAATGGCTGAAAAACGCACTGAAATTCCTGCCAACTGGCTGGCCACAACCCTGGCGGAAGATATAAAAGCAAAGGCACCTTGAGGGTACAACAGCTCTTGGCGAGCAAATTGAAGCACCTCAAAATGAGCAGTTGGACTTCGTCAACAACGCCATGCAGCCGCTGTCAAAGAGGAGGCTCGTAAAAGACGCTGTAGACTCTCCGAAAGCTCGATCCTCTGTCCATGCGCACATAAGCGACGAAGACGACGGGGTGCGCTGAGCAATACGCAGCTTCGCCGTAACCACGCGCACCTCATCTGAGACGCGAGCCTTAAGGGCTCGACCAGAAGCGGCGCAATGGTGACGCCACTGCTCCTTCAGATGGTCCCAGTCACCAGACACGACCCCAACAACCGAAAAACGCAAGGCCCGCGTTAGCCCTTCTTTCGTTCTGGTGTCGTGAAGAATGCGCGCATTCAAACGCCAATGTCTGTGAGGAGACACTGCAGGCGCCGGAATCCCGAGTGATAGAAGGGGCCATGGTCTGATATGTATACCGGCGAGTATGGCAGCGTCATTACGTTAACAGCGGACACTGTCTTCGAAAGGCCCGTCGGTACATACGCCCTGTCTAACCTGCTCGAGGATAATCCGCGACGCCAAGTCCACACAAAGATGCAGCCATACAGGAGCTCATAAGCGTCCGTGTGCATGAACTGGTTGACTAGATGGCGCAACTCGCGCGCATTCCAGCCCGGTCTGCCCCTACCGGGGCCCTGCACATCAGCGACCGTGTCGAGCCCACAGTTGAAATCGCCCAAAATCACAACGTTACGTCCTCCAAGGAAAGAAATTAATGTGCATTAGCTCAGCTAATCAAGGATATACAAAGCGAACGCGAGATTGAGGTCTCCACAGACCCACGGAGCCGGTTGTGCGCCCTTCCTTTCGTGAAAATGAATGGCCTTTGCAAAGTTGTCAACGTCAATGAACTCTATGAATGGAGTCGGCTCACTTATTTTGTTTGGTTTTTGAGGAAAGTAAATGGCACAGTAACGGTCTCATATATCTCGGTGGACACCCGAACCGCGCCGTAAAGGAAGGGATAAAGGAGGGAGGGACAGAAGAAAGAGTAAACAGAAAATTTAAAGTTGGATTTTGAGGAAACGCGCGGCGCTGCGCAGTGGCGGAAGACTTGTGGCTCGGGGCTAATAGTGGCGCATGCGCAGTTGTGACTAGGGAGCGAGAGAGAAAGAGTGGGCTGCGGCCACCTGCGCCGTGCGTGACGTCACCCGTGCTCCGACACACGCCGACTCGCGCGAAGCGCGGTGTTGATTCACGTAGTGAAGCTTTTCGCTTCAATACGCATCTACATCTTTAAATAATTAGTTGACCAAATTAGACTGCGCAGGTGCATAGATGCAAAGAATTTTCAGGCGAAGCGCATTAAACGTGCAGTTGAACGCCAGCTCGCGTCCAAGCGCATCGTAGGTAACATGATGGTCTCGCAGGAGTATGCGGTTGAAAACAAGAACGTCAACGCCGCTACAACGCGTGCTGTTCGTACGAAAAGAAAGAATCGATGCCAAACCTACGCATAAATTCCAATTGCGTGTACGCCAAGTCTGCAGCCGTAAGGTTACCGCTGATAAATATGTTCTGTGCCGCATGTGTTACCTCATTATTTTGTAGTGAGCTCTACAAGATTTAAAGGCTGAGTTGGCACCGAGTTCTTTTATCTTAGCCTGGCTACAAGAAAATAATTTTTGACGCCATCGGCAGCAGTGCACTTCATGTCTTGCATCAAATTGCTAATAAGAATTCGCCTACAGCACACGGGCGCCTTAGCGTTTTGCCTCCAGTGTACGTTAAAGATTCCCCAGGCGGTCGAAATTATTCCGCAGCCCTCCACTACGGCAGCTCTTTCTTCTCTCAGTGCCTCCTTTATCCCTTTCCTTACGGCGCGGTGCAGGAGTCGGCCGATATGTGACCCAGATTTTACTCGATTTCCCTTCCCCAAAAAGCAAATATCTATAAACGTTGGCTACCGCCATTGTCAGCAGCAGGCTGGAGGTGGGCTCCATGGGGCTCGTGCTGGGAAGGCCCTGCTCCATCTAGTGTGGAGGTAGAGGGAACAGTGACGACGGGGGGGGGGGGGGGGGGGATTCGAGCTTCCCGCTTGGCCACCACGATGTCCCTTTTGGTTTCCGAGTCCATCTCCTCCTCGGACCCCGTTGAGCGTCGCCGTTTCCGGAGAGCAGACTCGTCCATTGAGGTGCACATGCTCTACTCGGCTGCAGGTGTCCGCGGTGAGCCCGCAGCAGCAGTATCAGGGGGAGAGGGCATCACAGCCGGTTCCCCAGGTGTAGCAATGGCGGCAGGAAGCGCAGGGGTGGCCAGAAATGGCGGGGAGGGAGTCGCCATGGAGTTCTGCGTCTGGTGAGCGAGCGCCATGGCGTCCCTCAAGGCTAGAACGCGTGGATCCGGCGGCGACACGTCCAAGGTCCCGATGACGGACTCAAGATTCTCCGAGGTGGTGATGAGCGCCGCCGTCAGGCACCTTACCGTGTCCCGCAGATCAGCGATCTCTGCCTGCATTCGCCGAATGGTGCTGGACGACCTTCCTCTGGATGGCGTTCGTCTCCGTGATCGTGAGCGTGAGCGGCCTGCCCTGTGTTGCTGATTGTCACCGCCGAACGCAGGCCTTCGCTCGTTCACGGTGTCTGTGGCCTCCATGGGGAGACCCCGCAACGCCGCGAAGCCTTAGGCCCAGCGTCCGAAGGAGCAGAGAGCTAAAAAACACGTCCACTTGCTTCGAACGCCCACCGAAGAACGCCCACCGCTTCGAACGCCCACCACTCGTGAGCGAACTTTGGTGAGCCTCTGTGCATTCCTCGAACACACGGGCTTGACGTCCCGTCTGTTCTCCGTCAGGTAGTTACACGCAGTGACCGAACGCGCCGCGAGTTCTACCTTGAACGATTAATAACTGGACGCCCCACTCCAGTTGTAACCAACACAGTGCTGTGCGCGTGTGTGATTTAATTCCTCTAAAATGAACTAATCACGCGCACAACCTGGACACATTTCTTATTGTGTGAATAGTTTGTACATATTACTTCTCCCCTATCCTCTCGTCCTGTCCCTTTACCTCTTTCATTTCATTTCTCCATTCTGCCTGCTATCCTTTATTTCCGCTGCCCCAGCTCAGGTGCTTCAGTATCGATGGCAGATGCCGGGGCTAGCAAAAATCTTTTCCTTCCTTTTTACTATTATTTTTAATAAAACCACTACCACCACCACCGCCATTGTCATCAAACATGCCGAAGGCGTCAAAAATGATTTTCTTGTAGCCAGGCTAAAATAAAACAACTAGAGTGCCAACTCAGGCTTTAAATCTTGTAGCGCTCACTGCAAAATCATGCGGTAACACATGCGGCACAGAACAAATTTATGAGCGGTTCCTCCCTCGTCGGAACCGTAGACTTAAGGAACCGGAGAACAAACGTTAAGAAACCGCTGTTACCTCGACCGGAATCCGACATACCGACGCATACATACCATCAACCTCAGCGCACCCGCGGCGGTGCGCGGTGGTGGCTTCTCCTGGACTTTGCTTCTGGGTGTGTTCCGGTCGCCGGTTTGTGTCGGAGGCCGGTGTTCGACCTTCGGTGGTGCTCTTTTGTTCGGGTGTCCATCGGCTGGCGGGCGCCTCAATATGGTGAGCCAGCCGCCTACAAAGGGTCTTGCCTTAGATGTCGTCGTCCCTGAGGGGGCTAGTTCGGATGATGTCGTCGATGTGGCAGAATCCGTAGTTGGATTGGAAGGAAGTTTACTGCGTCCAGCACTTCGGTGGACGCAATTACCAAGTAACTGTGAAAAGCGAAGCTACTATATGGCTACAATAGTTGATGCTTCCTGCCTCATCAACGGCAAGGAGCGCGTCGCCATCGTCCCCATGAGCCCTCAGGTGACCCAGGTGACCCAAGGTTGTGTGCTGCCATGTCGACGTTGTGGTGATCCACACGCTACCGTGGCATGTTCGATCAAGCCCTCGTACTCAGAGGCTGCGGCCCGACCCGCACCTCCGCCGGCCGCACAGGCAGCCGTTGAAGCCATCAAGGAGCCCGGCGCTTCAGACACCGACGCTGTTACGGGTGGTTCATCTGCGTCTCAGAGTCAGTGTGTGGAATAACCGGTGGCTACAGCTGATGCGTCCAGTGATGCACCAAGCAAGCCGACAGTAAAGGTGCCTGCTTGCTCTGTCAGCCTTAGTCTCTCCAAGTGTGCCTGCCGGTACGGAGGCCGAGCCCATTGTGCCCCTTGAAAAATCTGATGCTGAGGACAAACCGCTCTCGGAGCCCGCGCGGCAGCCCGCAGCCAGCGCTGCGGTTTTGGCCAAGGACGCCAACATTGTTGCTGTTGTTGTTGTTGTTGCCTTGGTGACATGGCACGTACCCACGACGGGGGATTGGCCAGGGTTCAGTGGGGAGACACCATAGAATAGGGTAAACTGGTGTCAAGCTAATGATTGTGCCTTGGGTGAAATTTCAGAGTAATTTAGAAAGAAAAGGAAGAAACAAAATATCAGGAGGGAATATCTGAGAATTAAAAAAGTAAATATATGAAAATGCCCAAAACGTTCTTTTAAATGCGGAAATTTTGGAAACAATTAGCAAGGGAATCTGCCGGTAGCTGTTCTATAATTGTGGAGGTATTCGCAAACTTGACGCAATGCAAAAACCCTGGCGCTCGCCCAGAAAGAGAGGAGGAGGGGAACCGACAAGCTGAGACCCAACTTTGTAATGGGAATTTCTAGGTGTGCTCTCCGCTCATGTGCAAACCTCCACCAAGAGTGTAGGAAATGCTCCAATATCTCGACTTCACCACAAGCCGCACAAAGGTTTGTGGGACTGAACCCGCATCCACAGAAGTAAAGATTTAAACGGGGAATCCTGCACCACATGAGTGTCATCGCTACCTCACACTGCCGGGTTTTACACGCACGAGCCTTCCATGGTTACATGAGATGTTGGTAGCCAACAACAAAGAGTAAGGGATCGTTGCACGTGGCGGTTATACACTGAAAACGCTGAAATCGAGTCATACCGAAAAGAACAAGATTAGGGGCGCTGCAGGCAACAGATACATTTAGAGCTGATATTGACAAAAAGTCTGCTGCCTCATTTTGTAAAATACCGCAGTGGCCTGGTATCCAAACGAAGCGCACCTCTTTCACCCATCCAGGAATAAAAAACTTTAGTGAGCGTCTCAAAAAAGTGTTTCGTGTGGACTGCTGTGCCAAAAAAACAGAGAGACAATCTGAGAGGAATATCACCTGAGAAACAGCTGTGGGAATTTTCAAAGCGGCCAGCCCAAGAGCCATAAACTCTGCTAGAAATATGGTTGTGTAATCCGGGACTCTAACCGAAAAGCTCCACGAGAGAGACTGTCAAAAAATACCAACCCCTTCCTTCCGGCCTGCCCAGACGCATCTGTAGCAATCACAGTATGTTGCGGGTAAAGGGCAAGGTGATCAAAGGTGTCCAGTTGATGGCCTTGCAGGCAGATGCTTCGCATTAGGTGAGAAAACATAATCAAAATCAATATCCACATGGGACGCTGCCCTACCAACTCTGCATACAAAATTGAGATCCATACCAATGTTGGATAAAAGGCTCTGAGTAAAAACAACTTGAGGGAGGCGGAACCTTGGCCAATGAGGAGTGAGAAAGAGGGCTCGGTGCGAGACGAAAATAGGTGTAGCCACACCAGGAGCCGACTAAAATGCCCGCAAAAAAGTCCTGACAGTTAAAAGGTGAAAATGGGAGTTAAGGTCGGGAATGCGGGCCTCCAGGTAAAACTGCGGTGGAAACTGATGGAGGGAGACCTAGGCAGAAGCGCAGTGCCCGCGTTTCTAACAGCAGCAACGGGTGAAGCTTATATTTAGGGAAGCCAGAAAAAAGTATGCAGCCAAATTCCAAAATGGGTCTGACATATACTTTGCAGAGAAGTTGAAGCGTGTCCCGGAGCATGCCAATAATAATAATAATTGGTTTTTGGGGAACGGAAATGGCGAAGTATCTGTCTCATATATCTTTGGACATCTGAACCGCGCCGTAAGAGAAGGGATAAAGGAGGGAGTGAAAGAAGAGAGGAAGAAAGAGGGGCCGTAGTGGAGGGCTCCGGAATAATTTCGACCACCTGGGGATCTTTAACGTGCACCGACATCGCACAGCACACGGGCGTCTTAGCGTTTTTCCTCCATAAAAACGCAGCTGCCGCGGTCGGGTTTGAACCCGGGAACTCCGGATCAGTCTGCGCATGCCAAATTTCCTATTAGTAATTCGTGGTAGCCTACCTAGTGCACGCTCACCTTTCTCAACGTTATTCGATGTGAGGTCGCAAATCCATACTGGCATCATAAATGACGCCTAGATACCTCAACGATTCCACCTGAGATATGCGGTCCGAGCGATAGTGTAGCGATATATATAGATGCATGCTGGTTTTAAAAACCAGCACGCTGTTTGTGCGCACATTTAATACCAAATTTAATGTATTCAGCCAAATCTCGAGCGCATTGAGTTGAGTCGTTGTAAACTACCGGTGGGATTAGCCTTGCAGTTGCTGCCGGCAATTGCTCCACCATAGCGACACTTAAATAGAAACCACAGAAACACTGTCCGCAAAAACCCAAATAGACACTCCTGAGGTCACCATGTGGAGGCCAAATCCGTGTCCTGCAGGTAAAGTAGAAGAAGGCGAGAAGCATCCCTTCTACTCGACTGGCTCCCGCGCGGGAAAACAATGTCCTGAAGAGAACTGTGAGGAACTCCTGCCTTCTTGAGGGATCCGAATAACACAGCCCGTTCCGCGTTGTACAAAGTACAGCACAAAAGGTAATGTTCTATGTCACCACACACACCACACGTTGAACACAATGGTGACAACGCTAGGCCAGTCTTATACATCCACGCCGGCGTACGAGCAGAATCCGTGCGAACGCGGTGCAGCAAGGTGGCTTGGTACCTTTTGAGACCCTTGGTCACACATGGCTGATGAGGAGAGCTCCACAAAGAACTGAAGTGGCACAACACCACATCTCTGAACATTTGCTTGACTTCATGAGGGACTCCATGTACTGGAATCCCGGAGAGAGCTGTATGGCCGAGGTTGTCTGCTATCTCGTTGCCTAAGACACCTATGTACGAGGGCACCCATTGAAAGCGTATAGAGAAGCCTTTGCTAAGTAGATTCTGCACCAAACGTAGGGATCTAAGACTCAAGGCATCAGTGGGGAACCCGTAATCTAACCTTTGAAGGGCAGATTTTGAATCCGTAATTATGACAGTAGGTTGAGGCGTACAACACCGTAGCTTCTTTAGAGCTGCCTCAATGGCAACGCTTTCGGCCATTGTGGAGGACACGACTTGACGTAATCCTGGAGAGAACGATATAGGGCATGAATGTCTGCTGCAGAAGCAAAGAAGGCTATGTCGTCTGCATAAAAATATATTGTAACGTCAGGGTGTACTGGAATATGTCACATCAGCAGATTGAATAGAAGTGGTAAAAGTACAGAACCTTGTGGCACGCCCCTGGTCTAGGCATATGTGTTTGAGGTGAAGGAACCGTCAGAGCAAAAGAACTGCCGTTCCTGTTAACATTTCGCGGTCTATGCATAAATGTAGTACGGCGGGTGTAATAATGCCGATCTAGAGAGAAGGATCGAATATTCAACACTGTCGTACGCTTTAGCAATGTCAAGCGTCACTAATGCTGATACTCATTTCATGCGCATAGCAAGGCAGACTCTGCTCTCTAAATCGACATGGGCAGACCAAATGGAGCATCCACGGCTAAAGCCAATCTGGGCAGAGCTCAATGCGTTCACTACTGAAACATGCGCGGATATGCGGCTGTGCACAATTCTTTCTATGAGCTTTACCAAATAGGATGTTAGAGCTATCGGCCCTATGTTATCAATATGGAAGCCTTTCTTTGAATCTTTTAAGAGCAATATTATTTTCGCCACCTTCCTGGATTGTGGCAACCAAGCAGTTTCCAATGATGTATTGACCAGATCGAGGAGGTCCTGAGTGAAGCCTTGCGCCAAGATTTTCAACATACCGATCGTAACACCATCCCAGCCCGGAGGTGAGGATTTCATTAAAAAACTTCAGTGGATAACTGTGATTTGTCAACCACAACATAGTCTGAGCAGGGGTAGGGGGTGAACAGAGGAACTCTACGCTGCTCCTGAAAACGTGAAGCAAGCCCTTGAGCAATTCACCCTAATTCATCTCTCGCCTCATGTGGAGAGAGCACCACCGAGCTGATTAACTGCATGGCTGAGGACTTCACATTCCGTTTCATAAAACGATACGAAGCCTTCCTATTTTGGGGGTTGACAAATATGTGTTCAAATTTTGTTTGTAGTCATCCTTTGCCTTTCTTATGGTTCTTTTAAACGAGGCCGAGAAACATTTGTAGTTGATCGAATTTTCCGGGCTCTGATTATGCAAAAGGGTCCTCCACGCTGCTTTCCTACGACGGAAAGATGTCTCACACGCGTCATTCCACGATGGGGATGGTGATTTATTGCAAATAGCAGAACGCACAGTGAACTGGGAGCTCTCCGTAGCCTTAAAAATTGAAGAAAACAATCGCTGAGCCCTGTCGGTCCTACATGAACAAAGATCAGATGTAAGGGAGGCGCTCAAAAATGATATGCAGGCTGCAAGCTAGGTTAACTAATTTTCTGAACGAACCATGATTTTGGAGGGGGTACACCAATGGGGTGAAAGTAATTTGCAGGTGGTCACTAGATGTGCCACAGTCAATTGTGGACCATGCCCCTATACCTACTCCTTTTGCTGCCAAGGACAAATCGAGAACTGAGCGCGAGAGTCTGCGGGTAAAGGTTATGGCCCGAGAATTGCAACACCACACAACATTTGCTGACATCCAAGCCCATAACATATGTCCATGCGAATCAGTATAGGAACCCAAGACGACATGATGAGAGTTGAAGTCTCCAGCAATGATTACCCTGCTAGAGATTGCAAGTAAGCTTTCTAGGTGGTCTGCTCTGCATACTCCATTTGGAAAATAGACGTTTGCGACTGCGACAGTAGAGCAGTGCGGCAAAGTGAGATCTATAGCTAGAAGCTCGCAATCAGAATCCGTTACTCTATAGTTATTAATGCCCGGTAACACAATTTTGACGAAATCAGGGTCACCAACCCGCCACCCCTACCATTTATGCGGTCCGCATGGGAAACACTAAACCTGTTTAAAGAAAATGACTTAACAGGGGAGAGCCAACTTTCTTGCAAGATCACAATATCTGGGTTATGAGCAGATAGAATAATTTTTAAATCAGGAAGATAAGATGCAATAGAGCGGCCATTCCAGTGGAGAACCTTTACACCCGCCATGATGCCTATTCGAGAATAGAGGCTGAAACAGCCTCTTGTAGCATATCTGACTTGAAAGACACTCTGGAAGGCCCTTTTATTATCTTGAGCTGGGGAATGGCGGACTTAGAAGGAGAGGTTGAAGCACGACGCTTCTGCCTAGGACAAGCCATTTCTACATCATTAGTGCAAACACTGTTGCGAGAAAAACTTAGAGACGCTGTCGAGAGGCGGCACGCGATACGGCACCTTGGGTGATGACTTGGCAACGAAACTTTGAGTACAGGCTTGCTGTGATGTTTATGCTGGTGGAACTACAAGCTGAGGTTGAGAAATAACCTGATGTGCAACAATATCAGACAACACCTGCGTGAACCTGATGAGCATGCGCTCGACCACAACTGAGAGAGCTTTTTCGACGGTTGACACTTTTGAGGCAGACAATGTGGCCTCGAGGTCAGGAGTAGAGGAGCGCACAAGGCTGGCATATGGATGTTTTTGCGGGTAAGGAGTGCATAAGCGTCTGCCCGTGAGCAGCGATTCTGCTCAATTAATTCCAATAAACTTTGCTCCTGTGACGGACTTTCACAAGTGGCATCATAGGCGCTGTGATTGTTACTGCATAGACAACAGCTTGGTTGTTCAGCGGTGCAGCTGTCAAAATAGTGACCTTCGATCGCCACACACCCGGCATATGATCGCCGACTTACAGGCTCTACCACTATGTCCAATTCTCCAACAGTTGGTCATTGCAGGGGTTGAGGATGCAGTGGGTCCACGCGGTAGACAATTGGCCAAATTTTCAACTCTGAGGGGCATGTGGGACCAGCAAAAGTTGTTATGACTGACTTCGTTGACACACGCACTCGAGCCATTTCGCGATAGCAGCGGTATACAGAAATAATTCCCGCCCCGGCTTCCTGGAACTTCTCCAAAATTTATTGAATTCAAGCTGGCAGGTCCACTCCACGTACAATGCCCTTAGTCCACGCAAGCTGCTCAGGAATGAAGGCTTTATCCGGCAGAGAAGTGAAGGTATTACACCGGAGCAGATCCGACACACACTCAACGTTTGCCGACTTACAAAAAATGACGTAACATATAGCGCTACGAAACCAGGATGAACAATGAAAGAGACACCACGTTCCTGGTTTTGTAGCGCTATATGTTCCGTCATGGCAAGCCAACTCGCCCGAAAAGCCACTCTGATTACAAACAATGCCACGCCTTCCCAAAGGTCGCACTTCATAGATGTCGCGATAGTGACTGGTTAGACTTTTTAGTTGATGCTGTATTGTTTTCGGATTCTTCATTTTGAAACTTCCATTTCCAACCGGTACAAGCGCCACAGGAATTGAATTGACACCAGTTTTTAGAAATGAATTCAAAGGCGAGCTTCCGGGCGGCAGCCTGGTGAACCAGGCTGCCGAGCCATTACCCGGGGAGGTGAAAGACATGCCTACACACAGTGCGCCGACAACCTTACATCACCCGAGTCAGCAGAACTACCCTGAACCCTAGCAAAAACCCCCCGAACGTAGAACGGCATCGCCAAAAGAAACGCCGGCACCAACAGGAAACGAAGCAGGTAGGCGGTGACGAAGCAGCAGCAGGCACGAACGAACGACCAACCTACCTGACGCCAACATATCTGAGGCCGATGTTGACCAGAGCAGCTTGTCGTCCTCATCTTCTTAACACAGCTTCGCTATTGACGAGACTGTCATCGCGCCTGGACAGGAGCGGAGGCCGCCGTCGGCGTCTCCTTCGTCATCGAGGTTTAGTGTCGGCACAGATATTTCGCCTGGGCACGAGCCAAGGCCGTCTCCTGACATGAACCTGTGCAATCGCGGTCCCCTTCTGCATCGAGGATTAGCGCCAGCACTTGTAGTAGCTTGTCTTCGGATGTTGAGATGGTCGCTTTGAGTTCGAGCTGAAAGCGTCCACATGCGTCGACTACGGACTCGGACATTTCTGCTGGTCGGACAAGGAAGCCTCGTGCCTCCTCTGGTCCGACACTACGAAAAAATTGCTGATGGCCTAGCTTTGTTAGGCCAGAGTATACGGAGCGAAACCGCGGCGACTTCTGCATCGGAAGAGTGCTTTCACTAGATGCGCCTTTATTTATGGTTGAAGCTGGAGCCTTTGTGGCGGAGTGGTAGAGTCTCCGCCTCAGATGCCAAAGGCCCTGCTTTGATTCCGAGCCTCGGCATAGGTTTTCTTTTTTAATTCAGTGACTGTGCGGAGGGGGAGGGGGTGTTCAGTGGCTCCCATAGATGCCGCCACCGAATTCATTGTTTAGCGGTTAAGCGCAGGTTCTGCTAAGGCGCGTTTATACTCCGACGAAACGCGCGCGCTGCACGGCGACGTCACATCGGCCAAAGCGAGGCCCTTATACTCAAAGTGCGCATGACGGCTTACGCGTTTGGCGTCTTCGCCGCACTCTGACCGCACTGGCGGAGACTTGGGGCATGTCTCTATATCGCGCCGAGTGCGCCAGCCGCCGCCGGCCGGCCCAGCCAGACCGGTTCGGCTCTGTGGCGAGGTGCGCGTTGGGACGTCTTGTGCCTCATCGGAGCACAGCCACGACCAACGCGCAAGTTCGCGGCCAGTTAAGCTTTCGGTTAAAAAAAAATGAGAAGAAACCACAGCCCTTTCGCAGTTCCAGCCTTTACGAAAAGAGTGTTATTAATCCAAGGGAAAGCCGACGCAGCACTGCGGTTTCATGCATTTTGTATCAACCCGCAAGTTGGACGCTATACTCCAATCTGTGCTGTATTAGAGTGCGTCGCAAGATAAAAAAAAACACACAAAAACGTATGAAGTAAACATAACTAAAATACGACGCAGGCGGCATTCTTTACTTTTGTGGAAGAAAGCACGCCGGAGGCTTTGTAATGACCAAAGAAATAAGCAGAGTGCGCACTAAAATAGAAATGGTAAAAAAAGAACGGGGCAATAGATTTTTTTTTTCTTTCGCACTGAACACGGCCGCCGTGTGCGTGCTCACGTGTCCACCGCGTTTGTAAAGCAAGAACAGACAAGATTATATGCGACCTAGAAAAACGGATTCCACGCTAGAACACTTCCTTCCCTTTTTGTTTTAACTGCTTCCTTTCATGACACCGAAAATGGACAAAACGTAATGTTCTTGGTCATCCCCGACACCGCATGTGGTTACACTTTTTCGTTTTCTTTTTGTCCTCAAGAAAGCTGGTCACGCAGCATGTCGGTCCGCACAGGTTCACCTTCCAGTTCGTGCAAGCGCCTTCTCAACAACAGTGAGAATGATTGGGCTAATGCGGTATGACTGCGGACAAGCTACAAGATGCTGACGAAAGTGCATGGGCGGTCTCAGCTAATCTATGAAAGAACGCAGAGGTAAATTCATTAAAAAAAACTGCCTTACTACGAGCAGTGCGACCTTACGATAGTCAGTATTATCGGAATATTTAGCAGTCAAAGATAGTGCTCCTGATTAGTTGCGAAAGCAAGAGATGGTATCGTAGATGTAGTTTGCCGACGACAAAGTTTTGAAAATGAAACCCCGCAGATGAATAGTTTCCTGCCATTTATCCACCAGGAATCGATGGGGCTGTCGGGGCTAGATGGCGCCTTGTACGCGGGCGCCACTGTGCAGCCGCTGCACTCATTAACCTGCCCGTCAGTTGCGGTCCTCTTGCACCCACAACGAAGGTGAGGCAAGCTTGTGGCCCACCATGTCCTGCTGGCAGCCATCCTGCTGTAGCCTCCCTGTGACCCTGATGTCCCGCTGACCCGTAGATGCGGTGCACCTAATGTTATCGTGCTGCGCGGCTTCGTGTGCGAGCTTCACCAGCTCTTCCTGGAGCACACGGAAGCCAGGTGTGCAATGCGCAGCACGGGCACCACCAGCGGGTTTAGATCAGAAGGCCTGGGAGACCAGCGGCAGTCCGGCCGAGGGCCAGCAGCTGGTGGACAAGTTCTTCCTCGTCTTCTCTGACGTCAAGCAGGGCAGACGGCGCAAGGGCAGCAGGCGCACCATAAGGGTCGCCTCGGGACGAAAGACTCCAGCAGCATCCTGAGCTAGATCTCGGGGCAGGATGGCGAGTTCTTCTGCACTTTCGGTGGTGTGTAGGCATGGTGGCGTAAGCACTGCTGGTATGCGCTTAACTGGGTTTGTCCAGGGCCAGATGACGCCAGCAGCATCCTGGGCGAGATGTTCCAGCAGGACAGCGAGTTGTCCCGTGTCTCTGATGCTGAACCCAGATGACGCAAACGCACCAGGTGCCTCCAGAACGTGGTTTGTCGCAATTCTGGTAAGTCGACTGACGGCGTGGTCGAGAATCAGGCGCTCGATGTGGCCACCCTCGATGCGACGACGGTACAAGGCGCATCCTACTGGCATCGCTAGGCGCCGGGTGTTCACAAAGACGACATGGTACCATTCGTCGGCTCCAATTTTGACCTGGTGTTCATGCTGACCAGTGCGTTCTTGTTTATCCTCAGGATATGGCAATTCTATCTGGTTGACCATGGAAACGAGCCCGTTCTTCTGGGCAGGTTCACAGCGGCACTTCAGTGTCCAGGAAAATAGTGGGACATTCCGAGCACCAGACAGAAGAGAGACGTCTATTACCTTTGCATGGAGGGCGCATGTCCCGTCGTAGGCGTCCAGCCGCTGGTCATTTGGCAGGCATCCGCAGGACGCAATTAAATATCTCTGGAGCCACCACAGATGATGCTGCTCAGCCCTGCTGGAGCCGGGCGCTGTCGAAGTAGGGCACTTATCAGCAGACTCCAGGAGAGCAGGGGCTCTCCGCCTGCCATCTAAATCCTGGGCTCCAGCGTGCCGCCAAGCTTCTGCAGGAAGGACCCCATGGCTAGGCTCGACGGAGACGCAGTCCTCTCTGAAGGCCACCAGCACCGCCGGTTTCAGTTTTACCGTGCGCTGAGGTATCATCTGGTTTCTCTAGGCTGGTAGGCAGCCCAGGCTGGCTTCGGTAGCTGAAGGCAGCTGCGGCGTAAGCCTTGTTGGCCGGAGGAAATTCTGAGTGAGCGTGGCACGTTCGTGTGGTGGCTTGCGTCGAAAGCAGCTCGAGGACACGTGCGCGAGAACCCTTCTTCATTCTCTTTGCTCAAGAGACGCTCAGATGGTGATCCTATGCACTGAGTACACTAACATTTAATGACCGATTGATTGGCTCCTTATTTTAGACCGAGCTTAATCCTTTTCAACGTGCCTTTTTTTTAAGGGGATGATCATTTAATGTTTTAAGCATATATTTGCGAACAACCCATATCTCAGAGGCGCTGTACAACATCGGTGTCAATTTTTTTCCCCGAAAAAAAAGTGTAATGCTGGGAAGTTTCTCTCTACCGTTTTTTTTTTGGACAAAGTGAGTCATGACTTTGGCAAACAACCAATTAGAGTTTTTCACCAGAAAAGGTAATTTCACTGCTGAAGTGTTTGTGTATCGTAAAATGGGCCGAAGTAATTGCAGATGTAATGAGTAATTTTGTGATATTGTTACCACGTCTAAATACTATACTTCACCGTTAAATAGTCTGCACGCAGACATAGTTAAGTAACCCGCAACATGTCAAGAATGTGAGCGTTTTAATTTAACTGCATTATTGTTATTGCCGCCAAAATTGCATACCCTTTGACTTGAGACTACGTATTTTGGACTGCTTATGAAAAGTTTTTTGGTTTAGCCTCTCCATATTGGAGTTAGCCGTTTACAACTTAGGAGCGCGGTGTATACGAACTTGTCCAACTTTAACTGCAGCGGTGGCCTAGCAATTTGAACATCTGCCTCGCATGCGGGAGGTGCGGGGTTCGATCCCCAGTGCCGCCGGGTACCCACCGGTGATACAATGGGTAGAAGCTTTCCCCTGGCTGGTGCTCGGCTTCTTTAGAGTGAAATGCTTGGGAAATCGGTCTTTGACCCCACCCTGAGTAGACGAAAAACACGTTTTGCCATGGCGCTCTTTGGCCGCAGATGCCCTTACGGCATAAAAATTCATGAACATCACCAACTTGTTCACTTATACGGCTCAGTGGCTATGGCACTCAGCTGCTGAACGCGAATTTGGTGGCTGGGTTTCCGGCCGCGGCGGCCGGAAACCCAGCAGGTCTATGCAAAATATATAGAATTTTAGAATTAGTATATAGATTATAAAACCGTGTATAAAAAATGTGATGTCCGTTAAAGAAACCTAGGCAGCTAAAATTATTTCAAGTCCCTCACTACTGTGTGCATGTTCTGCAGCTTTAGTGCAGGTTTGGTGCGTAAAAATCTGTCAAGTCTTTTAAGTAAGCACACGAAGATGAGAGTGGAGAGAATGCCTGAGCTTTATAAAAGTACACTGTACAGGTGGCCACGTTTATGAGTGCACTGCATGCATGTTCGCATAGGCAAGAGGAAGAGGAGCTATTCAGGTGAGCTTTGCAGAGGATGAGGAAGATGAAGGCAGCCTCAACAGAATAGAAGGGGTTCTAATTGGGAATCAGTGGGAATGAATTCCTGCTCCAGCTGTATCCCGCATTTTGCGCTTCGCCAAAAGTCTGTGTGCGAGCTATCGATCACGACATGAGACAAAGCTGGCGATAGCGCAACTTCAACATGTGTGCAGGCATCAGGGTCCCGTCTTCGCGACAATCCCGTATTCACGACACATTTAAACCACGAGATTCAAAGCGCGAAATGCGGTGGTATTCTGTGGCATAACATTGCCATGCTAGTTGTTTTCTTGTGCTCTTCATTTAATGCCGCCAGCATGTGGTTTCATCGTTGGTGGAACGACCCTCTACGGAACCGTAGCGATTGCTGCGGAGTACAGCGGGGTCCGCAACTGGTCTACCTCTAATATAACTTTGTGCTGCAGTTCGGGAGCTGAGGCAGAGCAGAAGTTCATAGCGCGCTTGTAGCTGATTGAGGTAATCCTACATTGTAAAAGTGAGGGGCGCACCACGCTGCACAATGCGTGCCCTTCGAAGGGTGTCGTTAATTTCTGCAGTTAAACGTAACTTTCTATCTCTGTCAGCTTTGGTCAGCTTGTCACGCCAACTATATTTTAAATCGTCCCAGCTGCGTGATTGTGCGCGATGACTGCACGTTTCAGCGAGAGCTTCGCGTAGGGTGGCCCCACTTTCGGGGTCATGCACTAGTGTCATGTCCATTTTCCAAAAATTCTTGGATGGGGCGGGCTGACCAAAGTGCAACCTCACAGACACTGGAAAATGGTCCGTTATACCCGGAACAGCTGGCGGAAAAGTCAGGACTTCGCAACTAGTGACATCAGTAGCGAGAATTGGCGGAAAGCAAAAACGATCGAGCCTGCTCAAGCTCGAGCCGCGTTGCCATGTGGCAGCAAACTCGTTACCATGTACCTGAACCCATGGGTCTAGAAAGCGTTACTCCTCAATGGGATCGCCTTTCTCAAAGCGTTACTACACACATCCATAGATTGCTCGGCGTGTTTCATATGGCCTTGAACGGAGGAGTGGATGTGGTGGCGGTATTCACGAATACATTTACCAATATTTTGAGTAACCGTTCGTAGTACGGCATTCTGGGTGGTGTCATAGCATTTCTCTTTGCATATAGCTTACATGTTTCAGTCATGTTGAAGGCAAGCTTGTGACAGGGGTTCTGACCAATGACATATGCACCTTCGATTGCACGCTTTCTGAGACGCGACAGGGGTTCAGACAGATGACATACGCACCTTCGGTCGCATGCTTTAAGGCGCGGTTGAGGTGTCCACCGATATGAGTTCTGAGAGCTACCGCGTCCGTTCCTTTCCTCAAAGCATCTCTGTTCGCATTCCTCCTCGTAAGCCGACTTACGTGTCCCGAGAATTTTGCGAATCAAAAGCTTCTCTAGGCTACCCCGTAGCGATTTCGCTGTGCTTGCGTGTTTGACCTTCAAGTGAGGCAAAGATCACGACTAAGCCATGGTATAACTGTGGTGTCCTACCGCATGCTACGTCAGGCACCTCAAGGTGAAATCAAGGTCAAGGTCAAAGGTTGAGGTCAAAGGTCAAATGAAAAGTTAAGATATCTTAATAAGATTATGACTTGGACACCTCAGTCGTGCTTTAAGCTACGTGGCAGTAGTGACAGACGTGCGCCGCATGCATTGGCATTCACAAGGTTGTAGCAGAAACGCGGCACTGAAGCTGTAAACTGTCGGCGTTCTTTGTGTTCATTGGCGTTAGCGTTGCCAGCGTTCTAGACAGATGATTTCGAGGAAAGGAATAGTAATAATAATAATAATAATAATAATTGTTTTTTGGGGGAAAGGAAATGGCGCAGTATCTGTGCGACACGAATGGCATATCGTACCGGGCAGGTATAGCATGCAGGGAAGGTTGGGACGTGTAAAAACGAAGCCACGGTGCCGGTATGAGCAGGACGTTTAGTTGATTTTACGAAGGCTTCTAATGGGTGCAGTGGTTTGCCTGTTCTCGTGGAGGCTGCCAAAATGGAAGTAGATGGGCCTCTTGTTTTGAATGACTTTCTTGCTAGACCGAGGGTATGGCTGCGGGACTCCAGGAGCCCGGTCTAATGTATCGTGGTGTAGCAGGTTTATCACCTCGTCGCCTGCAATCCCGGCGTGGCCAGAACAGCGGATCCAGAGGGGCATGGAACCAAGTGCATCTGCCAATTCTACACGCAGTACAGATGAATCTGAAAATAAGCAGATGGTGTAATATGTCGTAACCGAATATCAAATATAACGAAAAGATCTAGATACAGCGAAGTGCTGCAGCATGATGTAGGAGAAAATTGGATATAGTTAACTACACCGGATGTAACAAAATGGTGTATTATGTCGCAGGCGAGAAATTAAAAGTGGTGTAGCATGTCGTAACTGAAAACTGGATAAGAGCAGGAGTAGACAAACGCAATGCTTACGCATTTGTCGCATTAAGCAGACTTAAGTGCCCTCTGATTTTTTTTCTTTCACGCAAAGCTCCTCTCCCCTGAGGTCACTGAGGTGTTGGAAATAAATAAATAAAAATTTACGCGCTACATGGCAAAGAAAACAAAACTAGAACCAATGGGGACAACAACAAAGCAAGGAACCAAACATACAGTACATGCCATTGTTCACTCATTTCTCGACATCTTGTACAAGATGCGAACACGGTTGCAGAAGTCGACGATGCCCCACGCGCGGGAACAAAATGTTCAGCCAGACCATAAGAAACCAAGTCTCCTGCGGGCAGCGCATTGATCTACACCTACCCATGCCAAAGCAACGCACCATTGGTCAGTATAGGGACGAGTACGCAAACCGCCTCTGAGACATTTGTGTGCATGTACACATGCAAGCTATATCGCCACCCCTGGCGTGTTGTCAAGGGCAGCTGCTGCAGTCAGTAACACCACACCGCAGCGAAACATTCTCGTAAACCCCTCCTCGTTATACCGCAAGGCTCTTCGCCATGCATACCTCTCGGCGTTGCGGCTGTATATAAGAACGATGCAACGACAGCGCGCCTGCTGCATGTCCTCAACGCGAAACCACGCTTATCATGCTTCGATTGTCCATGCAGACTACGCGAGTTCAATGACCAGGCGCTGCGCACACTAGTCGCTACGTTACGGGAAGAACTTCAGCGGCAGCCGGACGTGCCTTCAGTTCTTTTGTTTTTGCGTGTGTGCGTTAATCCTTGCCTTGTCGAGATCAGGCGCACAGAGGCACGAAAACACTTATAATTGGAATGCGTGTCTATTTCTCTGCCTCGCAGACCTGCGTGGAGCAGGCCTACACGCGGTGGGACAAACCAAACACACTCGGCGTGGTATGTTGCTTGATAGATCTCGGTATGCGATTACGTACAATAAGCGGAGTTTCGCGTTCGTGTGACGTCATTGTAAGAGGTTCTCGAACAGTGCTTAGCAAAGGAGCACGTTACGTGTTGTTGGAACACGTCTGGAGATGCGTGTCTTCTTTTTGCAAGCTAATGTTTTTACAGGTCTTTGATACAGATAAGTGTGTCAGCAACCCCTCTGTGTGCCTTAGTGAAAAAGAAATGTCATTTCTGAACGCCAATGATAGGACGAAAGATTGGAGGAACGGGAGACAATTCCGATAATCATGCCACGAATGCGTGAGGTGATGTGTTGGTTTCTGTTTTGTTGTTTTGTACCTAGTTCTTATATAGGCTGGCTCAGAGCAATAAAACACAGTTGTTAGTCAGCGCTTGTGTTTGCGTCCTTCTCGTCTCGTATTTGTTACTGCTGCGCTGCAATTTTTCCAGTACTTTGAAGGGAGCGTCCACCGGGCCTTTACTGGTGTTTAGCCCTTCCCGTCAAAGCTGCTTTGTCGTTTCGTTGTTCATGACAAGAAAAGCATTAAAAAAAGGAACGTAACACCTAGGATGTTCGCAAACATCAAATAAAAACAATACTCTCCCAGTTAGGAGACCCAATGCGTACGGCCACCTCTCTGCGAATCACAGTGGTCCTTTAGAGCGAAAGAAAAACAAATAAATAAAACAAATTTTGTCGCGACTGTTATTTGAACCAGCGGCGGCGCGATCAGACCCCCTTTGCAGGCCAGTGCTTGAGAGCCGTGTGCTATATATGACCGCTTTTTTTAGATGGTATTTATTATAGTGATCCAATGTTCTATATACGTGAACTGTGTACAAACAATGAGGAGAACAATCGCAAACCATTACAATGCATCATACGCCACACCTAAACAAGGAAGCACGAGAAATGAAAACACAGAGCCCATCACTACTACATCATTTTAGGGCACACTTAAGCAACGTTGCACTAGAAAAAGGGCAATGAAGAGCCCAGCACAAAGATTGGTTGCCGCCCTGGTTAAAACTCGATCTGGACATACAATGCCTTTAGATGCACAATCAATCTGCTGAAGTGGTCTTTTGCAGAAATAACAGATTTACATTGTGTGTCGATCATGCGAGTTTTCTAAAGGCTGTGTAGTATTATCAAAAACAACTTGTCTCAGGGTTCATCAACAAGGGGCAGTGCAGTGAGGTAGTTGTAGTTGTAACCCTCAAACAATGGCACATGCCCACATAGGGGGATTGGCCAAGAATCGGTGGCACATAGAGTTTTTCAGGTGAATATTCCCTGGACGAAAATAAAAAGAATGCTGAGGAAGGAAGAAGTAAACAAGATGGAACAGTGAAATGAAACGGGAAATGCATAACGCACGCAGAAGATCGACAGTCAGGCTTATAACCGTGTGGTTTAATGATGATGATAATTGTAAGAAAAATAATATTGGGAAAAAATTTACCAACGTAGGCGATTTGATTTCATTAAAAAATTTTGGACGGCGGTAAAAACAGACTTGTGGTTGTACCCAAGTATGGTGGCTCCAAACGACAATATGACTGGGCTGCTCAAACAAAGGCCTAGCTGTTGTAATGGCTTCTCTAAAAACCATCTTCTCATCGTGGTGTAGCGGCGACACAACAAAAAATTGGAGGACGCTTAAGCTTTGTCTTTAAGAGTGAGACGCGACAGCATGTCGCCGCGTTGCCGAGAAGTACACGGAACGCCATCTACCGTTCATCGCGACGCGTGGCCCGTTGGACAATTTAAGGAAAGGACGCCTGTCTCACTTTTCTCGCTGGACACCCGGAACGCGTCGTAAGGGAAGGAAAATCGATCAATCAATCAATCAATCAATCAATCAATCAATCAAAATCAATCGCTCGATCGATCGATCAATCAATCAAGCAATCAATGATCAATCAATCGATAAATTGATCAGTTGATCGATCTATCGCGCAATCAATGATCAATCAATCAATCAACCAATCAATAATTCAATCAGTTCATTATTCATTATTCAATCCATCAATCAATCAATCCTTAACGCTGTCGCGTTAAAATCCCTTCCCTTACACCGCGGTTCAGGTGTCCAACGAGATGCACCCATTTTTCGCTCACGGCCTAAGACGCCGACGCCGATACCGGCTTTTCTGCGACACGAGCTCCTTAACGCTGTCTCGTTAAAAAATGGTCTACGGTTTTGTGCTCATCACAAATTACACAGACGGGATAAAGCGCCAAACCAGACCTGTGCAAATAAAAATTTAAGGGTGGGATCTGTGAGCGGAGCCTTGATAGAGAGACCTCAAGCTGTCGTGAATGGCTTGATTGCCTGGTCCACGAATACATTAGGTGCAGGTAATCAACAGATCTTAAGAGAAATCCAGTTGTCATTTTTAACAATTTTTGTCCTCGAAACCTAGCTGTTGTGATGTACGCTCTAGCAGGAACGATAGGTAGCACGGGGCCATTGAGGGACGCCTTTGCCAGGCAGTCCCGAACTTCATCGTCTCTCACACCGCTATGACCTGGCACCCATATCAAGAGAACAAGGCTCAAATGCGGAGGCATTAATGAATGGAAGGTGTTTAAGATTGGCGAATCCACAGCTGAAGCAAGAGCCGAGCACAAAAAAAGAGTGTCTGTAATGACAGCCACTGAAGCGAAAGATGGCTGTAGTTTGCGAAGAAGTTTGGTTTAGAACAGAATGCGGTGCCGAATTATATCTTTTTTTTTCAATGCCCGATGTAAGATACCTCAAAAGAGCATTGCATCTTTGCAATATATGAAACAATGCTCAATCGCTCAATCAGTTCTGAAACATCACAACAGCGGCAAATTACAGTAGTCACAGGAATGCTATTTTTTATGTTTCAACTGGCAATGTAGCTTATGGAAAAATGTGTGCGTATATGGTGACAGGGACATTTTACGTACTCTTTTCAGTACGTGATTTTCCGGTAGACCAAAATACACAGAGCGGTACATAGGCGCAAGGAAGAACATAGAAATTAAATCCTCGTGTAAACGTTTCCTCGACACTGAAAACAGGAACTCAGGGAAGGAGTGAATAAGCAGGAAACGAACTGCCAAATTACTCATAATGCATTAAGTCATTGAAACACGGGTGATCAGAAAAATTTGAAGGCACAGTGAGGTTTAGCAAAGCGTTAACTAATTTAACTGGCAAGAATGCACGCTCTATTGGGTGTGTAGCGTCACGGAAAAACATGAAAAGTGAAACTATCTGTCGGATATGCAAACAGGTGGACTAAACCAAGGCCACCAGCTCTTACAGGCCGAAAAGCTTCACACGCCTCATAGATTCTAGAGACGAATCCCACACAAAATTGGCGACAATTCTGTGAAAACGTTGTATATAGGATATTTTGCAATGAATAATTTGGGAAGGATATTAAATTTCATTGGCGGGAAACAGATTACATGCGGTCGCCATGCAAAAATTGGGAGACCGTGGAACACACAAATCTGAGCATAGCGCTGAAGAGTTGGGCACTCTGTCTTTCCCGTAATGCGCACTATGCTAATAAGCGCTCAAAGGGATGCCAAGGTACAGTCTTGGTCAAAAAACCTCAGGCCGCTGTGAATGGGCCAAGAGCGGCCGCGGTCCGCTATCGTGGCGCTGCCACCGACAGCGCGCGCCACCACTCGCTTGCGCTGAAGAAGAGGAAGAAGACAAGGAAGCATGTTATTAGAGGACGAGGAAGAAGAAGAGGAAGAGGAAGAAGGAGAAGAAGGAGTAGGAGGAGGAGGAGGAGAAGAAGAGGGAGAAGAAGATGAAGAAGAAGAGGAAGAACAAGAAGAAGAAGAAGGAGAAGAAGAAGCAGCAGCATGCCCCTCACTCTAGGGCGTCCCTTGATAAGGCGCCCGCGAAGAACCTAGTGCAGCTTACATTCTACCTGCTGCGGGTTTATCTTTCGAACGCCGCGCCACTGCGCTTTGTGCAAGTAATAGCACTAGCCAGGGCGAAGCTTCCCGATGCCCTCGCAACGCGCTGTGTCATAGAAAATTCCCTAATTGCCAAGATTGCTAATTGTTATATTTTGTTCTGCAAATTCAGAAGCCCAGACCTTCAAATTACCGTGATAGCTATTTTGTGTATTGTGAATGAGTCGACCGACACGGTTCCATATTTTCAATGTGTTGCTGTTCGTACAGGAGACACAAATTTAAAATGTGACCTTGACTTGCCTCCGAGCACGCTTGTGTGTAACCAAGTTGTGTTTTGGTGTGTGAACCATTTGCTCACCTTCTTTGAAAACGCGATCAGAAGCCGCAGTTTCGACTGCAAAGGGCTCCCTTCGGAAAGTGCTCGTAGCGACCTCTGTAATACAGAATATTTGAAATACATCGTAAAACACACTTGCCCACTAAGAAACGACTGTATACTTGTGATCGGAGCAGCGGTCTTTTATATATCCACAGACATAGTGTAAAAAAGTTTTGGAATTAGAGGACAGTCTCCTTCCCTGTCTAGCCATTAGAGTTACAACCACTCCTTCCCCACTTTGGAATGTGTCCACTGTCTGGCCTGTGTTAACGACATGTGGAATACTGACTCATTCCGGTTAGTGCCCCTTCCATGCACACATAATCCGATGCAAGTGGGTCCCGTGCTCATTAGGCGTTACGGTTACGTGAGTTATTGCTCTAAATTCGGAGTAGAGAAGCAGAGACCACAGCCACGAGATTATCACCTTGTGATAATGAAGATCAGCTTCATGGTCGCGTGATGACCACGGCCAGGAGATGATGAACGCACTGCTTCCTTTTTACATCCTGCTCTTTACGAAACCAGTGTATCAAAGTAAACGAGTTTTTGTGAATAAGCTCAGAATAAAGCAATGGAAACGTAATAAAAATCGCCACGATTCTCTGTGCTACATCACGTTGCGTAAATTTTCACGGCTGCTCAAAAATCGCTCCAGTGCCGGGCAGCTTCGCCCTGTCCAACGTTATTACTCGTTCAAAGCGCCGCCGCGTGGCGGGCTTAAGACAAGAACGCAGCAGGCAGAATGAACACTGCATTAGATCGTGACGGGCGCTGTTACCAACAGAAGCACGAGAGTGAAGGGCACGTTTCCCCCGAGCTCTTATCTTCGGAGCAACCTCACAGCGTCCTGCAGTTTTTTGACCAAGACTACTTGGGTAGCCGACGTGTCCATTGCATACCAGCATATTTAGCAGGTTGGATCCCCACAATTCAAAACAGGAACCGCAACTCTTAAAACGATTAATCCGAGCACCTGACACCGAACAAAGTCCTCCATTAAACGAATAACTTCATAGATGTTTGGCTAATCAGCGCAGAAAAACGCGAGGTCATCTGCATAAGCTAATTCCTTCGGTTCGTAACCCATAACACGAAAATTACTGACGGCTCTACTAGTTATAACATTTACGCAAAGCGCCTCCAAGTATATTGCGAACAGGAGCGGGGAGAGTGGCAACCTGGTTTCAGAGAGGACTGAATACAGACAGGTTGTGAGAGACCGCCGTTTACTGTTAAGCGCGTATAAGATTTTGCAGCAAAGGCGTATCCCATAATAGAGAGAATTGAACCAATACTAACGTGATGTAAAAGAGAAAAAATTGCTGGTAGACTAGGCCTGGTTAACCCTCGTCGAAAGCGAGAAGCTGCATCTCCCTGGCTACGTTTGTAGTCGAGCGACTGGCGGACGCGTCTCATCGATCATTCCTAGCATTCCGCTGAACGCATCAAAGTGCATCGTCGTTTTATCTGCTCATGAGATGCGGCCAGACGCTTTCCCGCTTTACCGAACGTCAATGTCAAAGATCAAAGGTCAAAGTCGAGATAGTTGGTGTAACAGTCGCTGGCGTCGCTGCTGTAGATGACGTCATTGGCATTGGGGTTTAAGGACAGTGAAGGAAAAGTAGATTTTAAGCGGGTAGAAGTAACCAAGCGAAGGTTATCTGATTGGTGGCTAAAATCAAGAGAAGAGTAAAATTTCATAAGTCATGGCTGGGTGGCTTGAGCCACTGCCCGATATAAAGGGTTCAGCCGTATCCATCCATCCATCCATCCATCCATCCATCCATCCATCCATCCATCCATCCATCCATCCATCTTCATGTGTCGTACCGTACTACCACCAGTTATGCTCATGGTTTGACCTCTAATTACATTCAATGGGAAACTTGTGGCCTCGCTGACCTCTATGCAAGATTCAAGGTCAAACTTGCGGCCACGCTGACGGCTTGAAAAGCGGGCGTAGTGAAGCTTTTCGCTTCAAAAATAAGTGGTTGGCTCTATCGATCGAACGCCTTAGCCAGGTCGATTTGCAGCAGGACAATTGTTGTTCATGAGTTTCACTGCAGTACTGCAACACCGTGCGCGAAATATCTGTATTAGTCTGTATTGACCGTCCTGCACTGACAACTCTAAACTTTGCACGAGCCCAGATTGAGGCAGTTGCCTCTTGTGCATAAATGTCGTAAGAGTGTTGTGAATTGTGTTGCGCTTTCCCGGCAAAATTAGGTCTGCTTTTTAGATCGCATGGATAACAGACATTCTTTGCTGCTACAGGCACTCAGTGTAAACGGGTTACCAACTACCAAAACCACCGTTGCAATGCGATGTCAGCAGCAGAGTTCTTTGACATTTTTTTGCGTAGCACCAGTTCCTCGCGTGCAGTCGGCTTTACGACTTAAACCACACGTCTTTCCGAAGGCAGTATCGTCAAAACCGTACGACTAGAACTATGGCTGGTATGGAAAAAAAAACAAGCGCCCACACGTAGCCGACTGGAACGTAGAACGAGAAAAAAAGGCAGCCAAGAACTTGAAATCAACGCAGATAAAAGGCGAGCCACCGCACGCAACGAAGTCACGAGATGACGAGATACGCCGGCTAAGGTGGCCACTAACCGGCAGCCGGCGACAAGCAAGCCGCAGAGTAGTCAAGGTGGACGGCACAAGAGCCGCTGGCCGCTGCTGTGAGGGAACGTGATCATACATATTATTTTATTAAAAAAAAGCGTTGTTCTTTCCAACCAAATGTACGCTGACAAAATATGTTTAATGAGTAATTAAAATATATTTAAAATCGTTAATACTTACTAATATGTAGCCACTTATTTTTCTTATATTTGTGTTTGTCCGCACACTTTATTTTGGCGGTGGTAGCTGACGTGCGCCTTGAGAAGAGAACATTCCAAACGTCCGTTTGAGTGCAGCGTTTTTCATATCCATTCCCGAATAGAAATATTGCAGCATAGAAAAATAAAAAATATCGACCACACCCTTCGTTGTAGCAGGGAAGAAAACTGAACTAGTCAATGATTGGATTGGAAAACTTTTAATTCGTCAGAAAAGGCAGAATGCAGGCGATCCGTACTAGGTGGCTATTAGTCCACGGCTGACAGCGACCTGGGTAGCCCATTCAATGACCCGGGTTTGAACTCCCAAGTCTGAGCTGACCAACACGGCCTCCCACTGCTCGAGAGTAGGAACCTGTATTAGAGATTTCGGGGGCGGCTCCTCTTTACAATTCCACAATAGGTGATCATAAGTGGCTAAATCACCACATAATGTACATGCAGGGTCGTATTCACCGGGGTAGAATTTTGACAACAGGTAAGGCGTCATGAAGGATCGCGTCTGGAGTCGCCTCCAAGTGGTCTCTTGCTCCTTATTAAAGGCTTTGTCTGGAGGAGGGAATATCCTCCTTTCAAGTTTAAAATGATTAGTAATATCGTGAGAAGATGATAGGCCGTCCTTCGAAAAACTCTCAGCAACGACAGCGTCCCCTGCTCGGCTGACGAATCCTCGAGCTGTTATGTATGCCGCTTCGTTACCAGGGTTCCCCGAGTGAGCCGGGACCCATATCAATTCAATAATTTTGTCTAAGTCTTTGGTTTGACCCAATATGCTCATTGCCACCTGAGAAATTCTGCCCCTCGCATTATTGCGTATAAACACTATCCGCAAGAAAATGAACCGAGTCAATGGTGCCCTGTGTCGACATAGATACACACTTCCAACAAAGATAAAGATTCTTATATATAATGCATACTTACTTCCAACCATTAACTACTGTATAAGTGTCTGGGGTACCACAACGAAACATAACAAACACAAGATCTTAGTTGCACAGAAGCGTGCTGTCAGATCGATTGCAAACCATGGCATTCCCATGCGTTTCCTTACTTTAAACAATATGGTATTTTGTCTGTTGATATATTGCACAAGTTCATATTGTTATGTGCATACAAAAATGCAGTTAAAACAAACAATCAACTGTTCCTTGCAGCCTTTAATCTACATCAATACACACCAGTGTACAATACCCGATGTATTTTACCTTGGCTTCTACCCTTTTGCCGTACTTTATACCGTAAACAGTCCTTATCCTATAACCTAGGAAATTACCTCAACACATTGGCAGAGAATAATGTTTTTATAGAAGACATCTGAAAGAAACAGTGATTATCTGTCATGTGCATTTTCGAATCTATTGTGGCATCAACGTAAATAGGTTTGGTGTATTATATTGTCTATTGTTCCTATTGTTTATGTGCATCTCTGTTGTGTACGCGGTCAGGGTTACACTATTGTTGTCCTTTTTCTTTGTTTGTTTTGATGGGGATATTTAGCTCAACTTCAGCCTGATGTTCGCGAAACACACTGCTGTCGTTGTATTCATGGGGCACTGGGTGCTACTTCAAGCTGCATTATGCAGCTTTTTGCCCAGTGTCCCCTTTTTCCACAGTAATGTGTGTGGACAAATAAATTTTCAATTCAATTCAAAATTTAGAGTCGCTGAGTATGGTAGTAGCTTCTGTGTACAGAAGACAGAAGAAGACAATGAAGAAGACAATGAAGTACAGAAGACAAAGACATCACGAGCATTGCCTTCGTCTTTTCCATGCTGTACCCACGAGGGTTCGCTGCTGATGTCCTGCGGTGGGCGTACGCCATTGGCGTCTTCATTTCCTTTCAGCGAGTGATCAGTGAAGTAGCACCTAAGATGGCGTCGCCAGGAGCTTCCAGTCTGGTAAGCTCAGCTTAGTTTCTCGATCTGTTGGCAGATTCTGCTTGCTGTACTTCCTTGCACTACGCCGATAGTGATAAAGTGACGTTTTAAGGTTTGCAGCTAGGTCGTTGGTTTTTACCAATTTCGTCAGTTTAGCATTCCGCGAAACCATGTATTTACTATTTCCTTTCACACCGGTTTTGCGCTACAGCGCTTTGGCGCCACTCGCCCTGCTTGCAGTTGCAGGTAACTATCTTTACTCTCTTTCGCAGCTGGCGTCGCGGCCAATCTAGTTGCGCAATGTTCCGCTTTCTAAGCTGTAAGAGGCTTTCAGTGCTGTGAAGCGCACATGTTTATTCTGCGTATGTAATGCAGTGAGCGTCACGTTAAGTAAGAATAAATGTGGCCATTGTTTCCAGTTGTCGGAACCAGCCAGAAATAAGAACATCTTGTGAAATGTTTAGCATGCTTTCTCCTTCCTAGAGCAGTACTTGCACGAACGGTACTCGATTGTAAGGAAAAAGGGATGCACTGTACTTTTCACTAGCCAGAGGAGGAATGGTCCGTTTAATGCCACTGTGACAGGTACTCTTTAACCGCTGCTGGCGACGAAAGCACTGTTGTGTAAGTTGTCAGTATCGTGGGTCATAAAAAATAAGCTGCGCATTATACATAACACTGCGTATCTAAAGACAAGTGGTCTTGTTTTGGGGCATGATAATGTCGCAGTCGACAGACAACTGACATACCGCATTTGTGAAAGAGCGCAGGCAAATAGGTCGAGATGGTCGTAGTGAATTGGTTGAATGAGCTTAATATACCTTGTCTTACTAGGAAGACTTGAAGACAGTTTTCAAAAATTGGATTTTTGAGGTAAAATAATCGTTTTTGCGGCATTGTATTGCCAGGGTTGGCGGGCATCAGAAATACGATGAAACATGTTAACTAGTCAGATGTCTAACTAATTCTTAATAATTAACTTTTTGACTATGAGTAAGGTGTGTAGCTGCAACTAGAGATTTGTAGGTGGCCGATTATCCTAGCCGCTGCGGCCGGATAAAATTTGGCAGCTTCGTGTGAAATTACATGCGGTTTCGAAAACTTGCAGGCAATGCAACCCCTCATGCTTACGTAAATAGTCGAAAATGCTAAATTTTGTCGAGCCACAGCGGCGAGGGTAATCGCGTTTTCGAAATTACGAGAACTGATACGGTGGTTACAACGGGCCCCGCCGCGGTGTCTCAGTGGTTAGGGCGCTCGACTACTGATCCCGAGTTCCCGAGTTCGAACCCGACCGCGGCGGCTGCTTTTTTATGGAGGGAAAACGCTAAGGCGCCCGTGTGCTGTGCGATGTCACGTACTGCACGTTAAAGATCCCCAGGTGGTCGAAATTATTCCGGAGCCCTCCACTACGGCACACCTCTCATCCTTTCTTCTTTCACTCCCTCCTTTATCCCTTCCTTTACGGCGGGTTCAGGTGTCCAACGATATATGAGACAGATACTGCGCCATTTCTTTTCCGCAAAAACCAATTATTATTATTACTAACGGAACCCACTGCGGTGGCTCAGTGGTTAGGGCGCTCGACTACTGATCCGGAGTTCCCGGGCTCGAACCCAACTGCGGTGGCTGCGTTTTTATGGAGGCAGAACGCTAAGGCGCCCGTGTGCTGTGCGATGTCAGTGAACGTTAGATCCCCAGGTGGTCTAAATTATTCCGGAGCCCTCCACTACGGCACCTCTTTCTTCCTTTCTTCTTTCATTCCCTCCTTTATCCCTTCCCTTACGGCGTGGTTCAGGTGTCCAACAATATATTATTATTAATTATTAATGGTCGGGTACAAAGCTCTAATTGCAACTAGACGCCTAACTCTAATAGTTTTAAACTTAATGAAATTAGTTAACCATTTTACTAGTTAAGATTCTTCACCGCTTTTTTGACGTCCGCCAATCCTGGCAATACCGTGCCGCAAAAGCCATATTTTTGCCTAAAAAATCCTATTTTTCAAAACTATACTTAGTCTTCCATGTCACACCCGGTATAGGCAAACTGCGTATGTGATAAGCTGTCACTTTTGTCTTCTGCATCGGTGAACCTCTAATCTGCAGCCATTTATTCGCAGGCCCAAAAACAAGCTCTTCGTGTTCTGTATGAAAACATGAAAAGTGCTTACCTGCGATGCCATTTCTACTTTTGGAATGGCTTTTGAATTGCGTGCGATATGGAACGTTGTCATTTTAGAATTATTTATCAAGGTTAGGGGACTAACTTGGACAGCGGCTTACGAAAGCAAGGTTACGAGGACGGGAAACGATTGCCTACGAAGTTAATTTTATTGCTACTTTTTTTTTCTATAATTGAGAGCCAGACATCCCACAATAGATAGCAGTCGACAAAAATAAACAAATATGAGGTATTTGTCTATTGCTAAATACAAAGTTGCGGAGGAGGGGGAGGAAAAACTTTATTAAAGGAAGGGGAGTCGGGCGAGCTTATGGGTGGGGCCCTCATTCCAGGGCTCCACTGGCTTGAGCTGCCCGCGTACCTGTTGTATTAGGGTCCGTTGGTCCTCCAGGTTAACGCTGGTCAGCAGCGCCTCCCACTGCTCAAATGTACTTTCTGTCTGTATAGCGTTTGGTTCGGCCCAACATCCCCACGAAATGTGAAAGAGTGTAGGGCGGGCCTGGCACCAGGGACATGTGTCCGAGTATATAATGTTGGGTGTATGAGATGTAGTCTATGGATGTTTGAAAATGTGTTCGTCTGGATCTGCCGCCAAGAGACGGAGTCTGGGTTGTCTAATTTCCTATGAGGTGGACGGAAGTGTCTCCTTTCAAGACGCTGAAACTCGACGCGTTCGTTATACCCCGAATGTAGAGGGGTAAAAGCGGGCACGGTTTGTGGCCCCGCTCGGTCGATGTTGCCTCGAGCTAGAGCATGTGCCCTCTCATTTGCCTCCAGCCCCTCGTGGCATGGGGGGCAGGTGATTTGGTGGTGCTTTGCGAGGGGTGCAGTGCCCATGAGCCGACTGACGTGCTTGGGAACACGGCCTCTCGGGAAGTTTCGACACGCGTGTTGCGAGCCTGTGAGCACATGAGCGCTTTGGCCTTGGGACTCGTAATGTCTAATGGCAGTGGCCACGGCGGTGGTCTCCGCGGCCGCTGGTATTTTGACTATTACAGAAGCAGTGAATAGAGTGGAGAAGCGGTGGTCTACTGCCGCCACTGCGTACTTGTCATGGTCCGGGTATGTTGCGGCGTCAGCATAAACCACGTTCGCGGAATTGGCTAGGCGTCGGCGTAGGTAGGATACTCGCGCTCATCGTCTCCCTGTGTGAACGCCTTTAAGCATATGTTTCGGTATCGGGGCCACGCTGATGTATTTCCTGTGTTGTTTTTCTAGAGCGGATTGAGCGTCTAGTGCGCGGATGTCCGCAACTGTGCCTACTCGGAGTAGGATAGCTCGTCCAGCTTGGGTGGTCTGAAGTCTTAGTGTTTGAGATGCATGAATGGCTGCTGGTAGTTCCGCAAAGGTGTTGAAGTTCCTAGAGCGGTCAGACGCTCTGTCGAGGTGTTTTTAGGAAGCTTAAGGGCCGTCTTCCATACCTCTCTTATGATTGTGTCAACTTGCTGCTCCTCTCCTTTTGTTAGCGCGTGAAAGGATAGTCCGTATGAGATTCGGCTAAGTACGAGCGCTTGCACCAGCCGAAGAGTGTCTTCTTCTCGCATTCCTTGGCGATGTTTGGTAATGCGGCTGATCATGCGAGCTATCTGGTTTGTGGTGGTTTTGAGAGTCTGGATGGTGTGGGTAACACAGAGGTTGCTCTGTATACAAAGGCGGGCTGCTGATTGTAGGGTGGTTTCCTTTTGGCCCAGGGAACCCTTTATGGCCCATATAGTTATATCATCCGCGTATATGGTGAAACCGACATTTGGAAGTGCTTACATAGCACGCGACAGCCTGAGCATAGCAATGTTAGCATTGTTGAAAAGCAAGGGATAAATAATAGCTCCCTGAGGTGTGCCTTTGTGTGGCATATCTTTGACGTCGGAGCGGCTTTGTCAATTGCCTATCGTGGCCGTGCGGCCCGTGAGGAACGTACGCACGTAAGCAAATACTTTTTCTCCGCCGTTAAAGTCATTTACGGCTTGAAGGATCGCCTCGTGGAATATGTTGTGGAAGGCGCCCTTTAAATCTAAGGCCAAGATGAGATGTTCTTGATCTCTGGGGATGTTGGTAAGTACTTATTCTCTCAGGAGCAGGAAGGCGTCTTGGGCTGAAAGCCCTGGCCTGAACCAAACCATAGTAGGGGGAAGAGGTTATTGTCTTCAATATAGTTTTGAGGCGGGTGTAGATGTCTCGTTCATAGAGATTTCCTAAACATGATGTTAGGGAGCTGTGCCGGAGGGAATCAAGTGACGGCCGCTTGCCGGGCTTGGGAAGGGTGATAATTCCGGCATGACGCCAATCCTGAATTGCAATACCCTTCTCCTAGAGGTCATCACTGATGAAGTCAGTGATGGCTTTGATATGTGCATGACTCGGGTTACGAATAATAGCGTTTGTGTTGCGGTGTTGCGCGGTGTTGCGCTGGGATGCACGGGCTGCGGCTTGCACCTCGGCTATTGTATCGGGGCCTCAAGTGTAGAGTTTGGAAGGCCGTTGTAGGTGATGGAGTTAGTTGCGGAAAGTCCCCACCTTCAAAGGCGAATTTCTTCACAAGGCATCCGCCACCTTTCTTTACTGTCACAACACAATTTACGCTAACGCATTCGCGCTACACTCGTAACTGCCCTGTGATTTTTTTTCGAAATTTTGCTGCATAGAATGGAAAGTGACAGCTATAGTACGAGCCGTAAAGGGCCTTCAACTTACTCGTCTCACTTCCGAGCAAGGTTCCATGTTTTAACAAAACTTTGGATTATTTCAATGTATTTTGCAGGTGAAGTTCAACATCCGCTGGGGCAACAGGAGCAACCAGAGTTCCATCATGAATACATCGGAATATATTGGTGAGGGTTCCCTCGCCCGCTGGTTTGCTTGGCTGGGTTTCAATTTTTCACCTGTAGTGATTCTTGCTGCCTTGCATGGAAAGAGAGAAACTAGTAAGTACATATCATTACCTAGCCGGCGTTCACAGGACAACACGAGGTGAAACCGATGGCTTTGCTACTTGCTACTCGAGCTGGAACAAAGGCGATCGTGGCCGCCTTTTATCTCTCTTGGGATTTTCGGTGCTCCGAACGTGCTGCCAGAGAGCTAAAAAAACTGAGCGTGCAAGAGGTACTGCTTTTATTTCAAGATAACGTAGCCAAGATATTTGTTTACCGCTAAGTTCAGGCGCTAGATCATGGATGTCACTGCGAAGTTCGAGCAGGTCAGGCGTACTTAAAGAAGTCGGGGTGATAAAGTTTGCCATTTCTGAGGTGCACTTCACTATTGAAGAGGCACATTTTCCAGAAGTCCTGGTTTTACGTGTTTTGAGTCATCTTTATCTTTCCTTTGAAACTATGTTGTGTATTCATTTCTTTCCTCTTTGAAGGAAGAAGGGCGTAGGCTCCCTTCAAGAGCGCATTGTCAAATTGTGGCTGAATGCGGCCTTGCGCTTTCAGAGTTCGCTTGTCATGCGAGAGATGCGGGGTTCGATTTTCAGTCCTGTGGCGTACCCATCGGTTGCACAAGCTTAAAAAACGGCCTTTCGTCACATTACCCTCCCTTGACATAAAATCTATCTGTAAGGGACTGAAATTCGTCTTATGCGGTAAAGGTCACTGCTACCCTGTTTTGTGTACTCAAGTTTATGTCAATGACCTATTTTCAAGTATTTCACTGTAAAGAATCCAAGCACAAAACAACTGTAAGAGGAAAGCTTGTACTCACTGTATCACTGGTGATCAAACCCTGCACTTCCCTCATGCTAGGCGAACACTCAAACGACTAGCTCAAATGCCTGTTCTCAGATGGACTTCTTCAGCGTCTACTTCCTTAGCTTTGGATGAAGTTTCCAGTGGATAAACACCGAAAGGAGCGACCTTGAAGTAAAGGGATTACCTAAAGTTTGATACTTCAGCAGAAGCTTTACTGTTCTGCGAAGTGCAGCCCATCTAGAGGGAAACACGCCGAAAACTTTGTAGCGCATTGCGAAAGTTCAATGTAATTTGAACACACCTTGCTGGAATAGGCGTGGGATCTGGTTTCACCCAAAATAAAAAAAAAATGGTACGGCTTCAACGTAGGTAATTCGGGTAGGACGTGCGAAAGCACATAAGGCAACACCGCTTCAAAGGTAACCGCATGCATGGTCTTATCGTCAGCCGCTACAGCAGCCGCGCGCCGGGGAGGAGGGGGCGGAGTGGAGTGCCGGTTTCGCGCGTTGATGGAGGAAATGCGCAAGGCCTCCGCTGCTGGCGCTACGTCGAAGGTCAAAGCTTGAGGCGGCACACATACCCCGGATTTTTCAGCTTCGCCTGTGAGGTAGTGCTGTTGTAATAAAAAGGCCGACATGCTTGATATTTCGCCTTTCCCTAAACAGACACGTTAAAGAAGAGACTGCGCGCTGTTATTATGAAGAACAAGATCTTGGCACGAGCTCTGGCGGCCTCCAAGAAAGAGATCAGTGAGTTAAAGAAGTCCAACGGCCGCCAGCAGAAGGTGTTCAACCGAGGCTTGCCGCAGGTAAGAATCAATGTTGCAAGGGTTTAAGTGTAGTGCGAGAAAAAAAGACGTCTTTCCTATCCATGTGTTACTGCGTCTCTCCTGCTCCTCGAAATAAACAATGCGTTGGAGCTAGATTTTGACAGTCTTTAAGAAAATCAACGGAGTGTCATTTTCAGTGATTATAGCGCGAAAAAGGACGAGACTAAGAGAAATACCTCTGTAGCCATCCCTTTTGCGCTGAAGTAACCTAAAATGGCATGCCAAGTACAACTTACCTAACTTAACACTCTTTAGTGAACGATGTCGGCGAAGGTTTTACTGGAGCACGCACACAGCCGTCTTGTACAGGTGAATATATATTTAATTCACCTTTTTGCTAATTAACAAATTTAAATTACTTGTCTTTTCGTCTTCGCAGCGGGCCGTGGTTCTGCGATGAGAGTTAGTGATACGTATCCAGATAGGCCAGCACAAACAATTTCTGTCCAACATGATAGCGTCTATCCGACAGCATTGTGATCGTGATAGGAAATCGAAACCACGCGCTCATGCATAACTGACGCTATGACCGGCTAACTGTTTATCCATTACAGTTTTGTGTAATTTATTTCCTGCAGTCAGGGCGCGGTTGAGGGTACATATTATCCCTATGCAAGAGCGTACAGGGACGTGATGTTTAAATCTCGCATGCTGTATTTCAAGCGAAAAAAAATAAACTAGGAAGTCTCTTTTAAGAAAAAAATCTTCACGGGGATTTCTCGAGACACTCGGCATCTTGCACTGAAATTTTTTCGCTGCAGTTATTGATTATAAACTGGGCTAGTTTACCTCTCTGAATTGCAAAACGAGGAGTGTTTAAAAATACGCTTACCTGGCGATGACAATAGCTTATCAATCTGCGCAAGGTAAGCCTTCGTAGATCTGGTTATCATTTTTCGAAGTTTGGCAGAAGTTAGCTAAGCCCTTAGCTGTGAACTTTCGATTGGCGGGAAGATTTTTAAACCCATTTTCCTAGGTGATAAATCAGTTTTTTGCTGCCCAGTCAACCTGAACATAGCCAGATGTGTTTTAGAGGAGAGTAATTGAATGTAGTTGTCTCAGTATTCCTTTGAGGGCCTTTAAATATATTTTATTCTTTTTTGCCATACAAGTTAATCAGGATATCATTCCCGCAGTGGTTTTATAGACGATTGTTCGACTTTATTTCAGCAATAGTTATATGGATGACGCCTTTCACATCATTGTGAAAACTATGCTGTTCAACTAACAAGACGTGTCCGCGATGCTAATGTATGCCATAATCTAAAACCCGCAGTTCTTGAGCTGGCAAACGAAAGTTCTCGAAGTGGGCTTTCAGGGTAAATGCTTTCAAGAATCTGTCGTCTGTGAATGTTTCCCAGGTTGACTTCTGAGTGTGCGCACTTAAGTAAGAAGGGTTGCCTAGAACGGCTCAGTTCAGTTCAGTTTAGTTTATTATCTTAAAAGTCCCCCACAGGAGAATTACAGAACAGGTGGGTTCTTATACATACAGTAAGGATCATCTTATACATGCAGTAAGGATCATGGTAACTAATTACTGAAAAAAATGGTCATACAGAAGTTGCAAAAAGGAAGATGGGTAGGTAGTAGCAACGATTTCGCGGGGAAGGCCGTACCAGTCGACCTTTCTATCACAAGAACTTGTTTGTTCTGCATAAGACAAAAAGTTGGAATGTTTGTCTCGGTTTGTCGAAGTTAGAGCACCAAATTACACAACGATGTCCCTTCGGGGAGGTCTTAATTACTTGTTAAAGCTGCACAAAAGTTTAGTACGAAATTGAAAACTTGGGATTTCAATCTAAAAAAAGAGAAATTTAGCTGAAGCCTTTGTTTTGGGCTGTACTAGGGTATTACGCCTTACGCCGCGAAACTTGTGTGGAGCACGCGGCCACCGTAATCCGCCACTATTTGCTTAATGAAGTACTAGTGCAAGTTGTGTTGCAGTGGGCAACGTCAATTGCACTGTGGTCTTGGTATAAGCGGCGATGTTACCGGAAGCTTAGATGAAAGGGAAATAGGGGGAATTATTCGAATTGGGGGAAGCTGCAAAAGATAAACGTTTTATATTCATCCTTGACCGGCTAAAAGAGCTCCATAAAGGACGTTGTTTTTTTCCAAAGCGTTTTGCTGGTCCAGGAGAGTGTGGTTCAGGGCCCCGTTTAACGACCTTCTTTGTGACTGAGAATTGTGCCTTTTGACAACTGACAACGTACACCTACTATAAGGCCGCCGCGGTGGCTGAGTGGTTATGGCGCTCGGCTGCTGGCCCGAACGACGCGGGTTCGATCCCGGCCGCGCGCGGTCGAATTTCGATGAAGGTGAAATTCTGGAGGCCCGTGTACTGTGCGATGTCAGTGCACGTTAAAGAACCCCAGGTGGTCTAAATTTCCGGAGCCCTTCACTACGGCATCTCTCATAGCCTGAGTCGCTTTGGGACGTTAAACCCCCCATGGACCAAGAACACCTACTATGAGTGAAAAAGAGCTCTTTTCTTTACTAACACTCCGTGCAGGTAAAGACGTGGCTGAAAATGGCTAGGCAGCACTCACACACAATGTACCAGTACCAGTCACGAGCCTTGACTTTGCTGGATGAGATAATGAATCCCGGTGTCGACTTCACTCTGGCCCGAGTCTCCGACGCCGACGACGATGCAGACATTCAGGACCGGTGCGTATTTTTTACCATTATTCACCGTCGCACTTCCACGTCCGTGACCAACAGGCATCGGGAAGTGGTGGTCGGCTTTCTCTCCAGCCAAGTGCAGTTTATTTATTGAAAACGTACTGGATGAATTGAAGACCAAGGAGGAGGGCAATACATAGAAGGAAATGAATGAAGTCATAATCGCAAGGAAGGGATGGCTCTCGGTCACAGTTGGGGAATTAGGAGGATTTAGGGTGCAGGCGCAGAAGCGACTTCTAGTCGATCGTTTTCATAGCCTTCAGAGCTGCAAGTCTTACATACGTCGGCCAGCTACACTACTCGAAGCAGGCCGCTCGAACTGCTACGTGCCGCGATGGCATGTTGTGCTTCGGTGCTGGATCGTATCTGGTCTGCTAGGTTAGCCATGCACTTATGCGATATGTGCTGAATTATGAATTTTCTTCCTCGAGAGTAATGGGCAAGTCCACATAAAATGTTGGAGATCTCCTTTGTAGTGTTCTTGGAAGTGGTTGCATCTGTCGTGCACAGGTGTTTCCCGTCTGGCAAGAGCACATTTCTGGCGTATGTACGGGGTGTACGCTGCGTGTTCAAGAGCTTCGTGTAAGAACTCTTGTAGCCGAGTGAGCTTCAGTGTCAAACACCGGCGCTTGTGTTCTTTCCGCTAACCGGCGCCTGCTGTCTGCTTTTATTTAGGTGCGAACGTAGTGTATCAGTGCTTTGCGGGGGAGCCTTCATTCAAGCTTTCGATATGGTTTTTGATTTACCGTGTTCGGCAGGAAGTTGAGGTGTGGGGCGTTGTATGTCTGATCAACCCGACCCGATTTCACGGCTGCGTTTCCCCCTCCACGCCAGTGTGACCCGGTGTCCATATAATTTTGCCCTTGTGTTCTTTCCGCTAACCGGCGCCTGCTGTCTGCTTTTATTTAGGTGCGAACGTAGTGTATCAGTGCTTTGCGGGGGAGCCTTCATTCAAGCTTTCGATATGGTTTTTGATTTACCGTGTTCGGCAGGAAGTTGAGGTGTGGGGCGTTGTATGTCTGATCAACCCGACCCGATTTCACGGCTGCGTTTCCCCCTCCACGCCAGTGTGACCCGGTGTCCATATAATTTTGCCGTTTGTTCCGACGTCTCTTCCTTATGTCGTTGGTCACCGCATCTTTTGCAGTTGGTGCGGACAGCTCTGCTATAGATGCGCATGAGCCAGTTACGATTCGATAGCGATTTAAAATTCTCCGTTCCGCAAATTCACCTGTGGCGGTGATTGTGGTGTGGACGGCTCTCCGTAAGGCGAGCGATTTCGTGTTTTAGATGGAGCCTCCGGGTAGGTGGCACCTTTGCTGGCCATTGATTTGAAGTTCTGGCGCACAGACCCTAGTCTTACCAATAGTGGCGTTTCTAATTTCAGCGTACGTGTAGATATCTGCTGTGTTCTCCGGTGTCCTCAGTTTTGTTGTTTTTCCAAAAAATTGCCTACCCACCGCGATTCGCGCGCGGTGACCTTGTCCTAGCACAGGCGTCCCACAGGGCAAAAGAAATGTAAGACAGCGAAATCATGAGCGAAGAACAATATGTATTAAACAACAAAGACCGCTTGGAAAATACTTGAAACTACTGCAAATAAAGAGCAAAGTATTAAAAGACCAAATATTTTCAAGAAAGCGCATTGAATACACGTTGTTTAAAGGCAGTTCAAGTGTGGAAGAGACTACTAATGCGCGTTCATTCCAGTGGTCGATAGTAGGTGGGTTAAACGAGTTCTTGAATATGTTAGTGCGAGCCAAGTATGGCACGTGCAATGAATGCGTGTTTGCACCACGGTAAGGTAGTGTATGTTTTTCACTTCACTGTGACGAGTAGAGCTGTTGTGAGCTAGCGCTTCTGTTGCGTGTTTTCTTCCGACAGTGCTGTCTGCGCGTTGTTTGGCAGTCAATCAGTGCCCTGTTTGTCCAAAAAGCAGCCTTAATACACATATAGTATTTAGCAGTACCCTGACAGTCGAAACTTCTTTCCGGAATCCATGCTAAAATGAGACCAAGGCAGTTTTCTCCAAGAATGTGACTGAAGTTTGATAATTGTGTTTCATAAATTTCCACGTAGTAGAGATTAATGTCACGAGGCGATAGTTACTAAAGCAAAGACGGTCACTTTCTTTTTGGATATCGATAGTACCCGGGCTGTGTGCCAATCGAAAGGAAGAACACAGTGCTTTGTGCTTGAATGTTAACTGGAGCAGCCAAGTTAGAATATTGACCAAGGATTCCGCGTAGGGGCTCAGCAATGAATTTAGTATGCTGCCAGGCTTAACACGAGCCATCACTTTAAGATTAAGTATAGCGTGCTGAAAACAAGTTCGCACCTTACTACGCCGAATGGATGATAAAGTAGTGAGCAATCAAATTGGACGTCGCTGTTTTCCGAATTGAGCCTGAGGCTGGGGTCTTTGGCAGTAGCTCAAGTATACTCCGCCGCACCCACAGAAGGAAACGCAGATCGCTTGGTCTGCGCGACGAAATAAGATCTTTCCCGCCGCACGAGCCTCACACAAGTGCATACCCGCGTCCACTCCACGGGCACAGATTGAACGCTTAAGTGTAGATGTGCACGACACTGAGCGCCTGCACATCGTTGAAGAGGACATTTGGGCTCTTTCACTGCGCAAGCAGTCCTGCACAAGACAGCACAGTGGGCCCTCACGACACTGCATAGTTGGACATTGGAGGCGAAAAACGAGGGTGCTCCATTGCCGTTTTCAACGCAGGAGGCCGTCCTTGCATCCTCCGGGGAAAAGGTCAAAGCCACAGCGTGGAGAGCTCTCCGTGATCCCAGAGGAAGACGAGGACGTCAACGCGTCGAGACGGATGCTCCTCGGCACGTTTACCCTGGACTCGGAGACTCGGCTCCGGGCAGCAGGTTGTACCCCATGGAAACTTTCTTCCGTGTACATTCTACATGCCGGGGCACTGCCATTGCATTTTCCGCTTTGCTGTGAATAAAGAAAATTAAGCTGGAGGCACCCGATGAAATTGAAAATTGGTTTTCGAGGAAAAGAATTGACGCAGTTTCGGTGTACACCCGAACCTCGCCGTAAGGAAAAGGATAAAAGAGGGAGTGAAGGAAGAAAGGAAAAAAAGACGTGCCGTAGAGGACGTCTCCGGAATTATTTCGACCACCTGGCTCTTTTCGTCCTGGCCAGCATTGAGGGCGAAGGATATCTTCTTATTGAGTAAGAAACTCATGTTAAATTATCAGTTTCTCTGGTATGGCGATGTATGTTTTCTTCTCAAGTTTTATGCCAATATGTGAGGGAAATTTTAATGGGTGAATGAGGTGCAAGGGTGTATCGGCGCTGCTTATTAATCAGCGTTACCGAACCTGGTGGTGGTAGTGGTTTTTTATTAAAGTAATAGTAAAAAGGAAGGAAAAGATTTTTGCTGGCCCCGGCTTCTGCAATCGATGCTGAAGTACCTGAGCTGGGGCAGCGGAAATAAAGGATAGCAGGCAGAATGGCGAAATGTAATGAAAGAGGCAAGAGTACAGGAAGAGAGGATAGAGGGAGAAGTAGTATATACAAATTATTACACAATAAGAAATGTGTCCAGGATGTGCGCGTGATTAGCTATGATGGAAGAATTAAAACACGCGCGCACAGCACTGTGTTGGCTACAACTGGAGTGGAGCGTCCTGTTATTAATCGTTCGAGGTAGAGCTCACAGAGCTTTCGGTCACTGCGTGTAACTACCTGACGGAGAACAGACCGGACGCCAAGCCCAGCCCATGTGTTCGAGGAATGCACAGAGGCTCACCGAGGTTCGCTCACGAGTGCGCGCAGTGCCCTACGGCCACAATAGCGTCTTGAGGGAGCCTGGTAGTATGCCCAGTGCCCGATAGGCCGCAAGCATATCGCGACGAGCATCGGCGACCGCGGCACAGTGAAGGAGCAGGTGTTCAAGTGTTTCCACTGCACCGAATCCGTCACACACATAACTCGTCGCCATTCCGTGACGCTCCCGTCGTTCCCCTGGCCACACACAGCCAATGCGCGCGCGGAGGATCATTACACATTGTGACCGTGTAAGTGCGCGACAGCCGGTGATACTGTTGATGCGCTCACCTCCTGCGTTGCGTGGGTCGGGGTGCTGCTTTCGGAGATGGTCGTGGATGGCCGCACGCACGTCCTCCAGCGCAAGGGGCAGATCGCTGGCAGGTAGTTGATGTGCAGCGGTCGCGAGGTTGTCAGCTTCTTCGTTGCCGGCGATGCCGCAGTGACCGGGCACCCACTTTGCACGCACGGCACATCCGCTCTGCGCGAGGCGCTCGAAGCGCGAGCGAATTTCCCGCACTAGTGGGGTACCGCGGCCGTTAGATTGCAGGCGGCTGAGGGCGGCGCGGTAGTCGCACGGCAGAGCACTCCTGGGCGGCGGAGGGCCGAGGGTGAGCAGCAGGTCCAGCCCGAGCAGGATCTCCATCAACGCCGCCGTGGTAGAGGAGCCCAGGAAGGTTGCGTGTTGCTGGCTGTGCAGTCGCAGGGCGGGGATGGTAGCCGCCGCTGCAAGGGAGCAGCTGTCGCGGGCCACTGAGCCGTCGGTGTACACGAAGAGATGGTCCTGGAGCTCCTCGTGTATGACGGCTCTGGCCAGCTGCTGCACAGCACAGAGAGGTGTGCTCCGCTTTTCCGCTATGCCGACGATCTCTCGCTGTACCTCCGAGGCAGCAGGCCAGGGCGCGCAGGAGCCGTAGGTGGGAGGGCCTTGAGTCGATTGCTCATACTCGAGCATCACCGCGTCCATTCGTGAGCGCGGGTGCGAGCGCATACGCTGCAGCTGCGAGCCGCCTTCCGGTGCGCGGTGAAGCCGGTCGATGTGATTCAGTGCCCTGCGCGCTGCTGGGAGCTCAAGTGGCCACGCTCCTGCGTCGGCCAACGTGGCGGCGCACTGCGAGTTTTTGGGCAGGCCTAGGCACACGCGCATGGACTTGCGGTGCTGCAGCTCGAGTTTCTTCCAGCACGGCTTGCGCACCGTGACGAGCGGCAGAGCATAGAGCACCGCCCCCAAAGCTGCGGCATTGTATAGCCTCAGGGCGGCTTGGTGGGAGATGCCCTGGCCTCGAGCGGTGAGTTTGTGCACGGCGGCGGTGATCCTCATCTGCAGCGTTACCTAACCTGTGATTCTCCACCGCATAATTATTTATATAGGGGTGAAGGGGCTCGTTTTAATATGCACGAAGAAAGCCAACAGTCAGTGAAATGAATGTTCAAAGGAGATATATTATTGATACTGGTGATTAATGGGACATTAATAGCGTAATGATTTTATCTCTCAAGATTATAATTATAAAGCAGAAGAAAAAGCAAGCACATGCTGCCGGTAGGATCCGAACACCCAACCTCTGAAGTTTACAAAATTCGAGCCGACAAAAAGGTGTTGCTGGCGTACGTTCATTTCATACACGATTTTTACTCGGACGTCATTTTTAGCTGCTGTATATATATATATATATATATATATATATATATATATATATATATATATATATATATATATATATATATATATATATATATATATATATATATATATATATATATATATATATATATATATATACGCTCTTTGTAAAATTTTGGATTTCAGTAAGAAGCTCAACGACCCTGTATTCTGGCCTTTATGCAAATATGTACCGTGTAGAATACTCTTGCCTCAGCTGGTGGCCTGTGTTTTAAGGACAATTGGATTGGATTGTAAAACATTTATTGCATCTAGAGCAGGTTGCAGGAGACACATACTAGATGGCCGCTAGCCCATGGCTGGCGGTGACCTCACTGGCCCGCTCGATTGCCCGTACTAGAATCTTTGGGTACGAGCTGACCAGCACGGCCTCCCACCGCTCGGGAGAAGGGAGCTGTATCAACTCCGCCGGAGGCGGATAATTTGCGAAATTCCACAGAATGTGGTCGTATGTGGCTCTTTCACCACATTTATGGCAGTTTGGGTCGTACTGGCCACGGTACATGAGGTCAAGCACGGCCAGATTCAGAAAGGAGCGTGTTTGCAGTCGGCGCCAGTTAACTTCCTGCGCTTTTGTTAACGATTTCTGGGGTGAGCCTAAAGTGATGGGTGATGTCATGAAATGAGATCAACCCGTCCCTCGTTAAGTTCGGGTCGGAGGGCGCGCTCACTGCCCGGTCGACGAAACCTCGGGCTTGCGCGTGAGCCGCCTCGTTCCCTGGATTGGACAAGTGTGCCGGGACCCAGATCAATTCAACTTCTCTAATCGGAAGGGTTGTGTTTTGAAGGATGCGGAGTGAGGTAGATGTGATACGGCCCCTCGGGAAATTGCGAATGGCTGTTTTGGAGTCGCTGAATATAATATCAGCACGCGTGTTCGCTAAAGACAATGCTTTTGCCGCTTCATCCGCGGTCTCGGGGTAGGTGGTTTCTATCGACAAGGCCGCAAACTGGGCGCCGTTCCCGTTCACCGCGATAAGTGCAAACGCTTTTCTCGGGGTTGTCGGTATTCCGCTGCGTCCACGTACGCCACATTGTCGTTCCGGCCTTATGGTGTGTGCAGGGCGCGAGCCCTCGCTGTGTAAAGAATTTTTTTAATGGCTAAAACCTTTCTGCACTAATCGTTTGCTTCGTAGCTCTCGAGTAAGAAAGACAATGAATAAGGAACCTTGTCTCACATACAACTACGGGTATTCCGAAGTGCAGTGTATGGCTGTTTTGTGTTACGTGCGGAATGCACACACATGTAGAGAATAGAAGAAACTACCACCACACCATGACTCTCTAGGAAAGAGCTCACACCTGATTGACAAGCAGCATGGGAGAACACAACAGAATTTCTTCTGGTTAGGTTAGTAGAGGGTGTAGCGATGTAGATTGAAACCACTTGCGTTCAGGAGCGTTGTGCCTAAATGTTTCAAGCGGCTGCGCACTGTAGACACCAGTTCCAGGAGACTACGCTGCCAGGTGCCCTCGACTCCAGCGTCCTTCATGGCCTGAGTCGCCATTGGTCGTGAAACAACATAAAAAAACGTTTTTGTGCTTGTCGACAAAGAACAAGAATCAAGCAGTGGAGTGAATCCTTATGTTTAGCGATTTTTTCTTGGCCGACATAATCATCATGAAAGAGTAATGAACCTTTTTTTTGCTTTTTGCATTCTCACTGCTTAGCAAAATCGGTACAGATAAACGACAGGTAGGGTTTAATTATTAGCCTCCTCACTTGGGTTTCATAGATAATCTGTTTTAGTTGTAATAAGAACACAGCACACTATTAATACAGCACACCACAGCACGGCACAGTAATAAGAGCACAGCACAGTAATAAGCACAGCGTCACGAACAGCCAGCCGAACCGTCCAGGCACAGAACAGAGACCGCGTTCAGTCCAGAGCACGCACGAGCGACCGATCGTTCGGCGCTTCTCGTCGTGTTCTTCGTTGAGCGCCAGGCTCTGAAGATTCTAAAGCCCGTGTCCTGTCTTACATAGTACTTGAGCTCTTACCATCACCTGATGGGTGAGAACTTACTCATGTGACGATTGCTGCTTTTCGGTTTTTCGGCGTTTTTTTTCCTATTTATACGTGTTCCTGTTGCGAAAAAAGTTTCATTTGCGAGTCTATATGTTCATCCTTCGTCCGCTTGTCTTTTTATGCGCTTTTGCAAGCACACATACCACAATTGCCTACTTAATGCCCTTATATACGACAAAGTTCGCGTCAACCAAACTTTTCGCACTATCCGCCTTAAATTTCCATATTTTTCTTATCCAGTTTTCTCCCTGTTAGTGCCGTTGGTAACTGCAGGTGGAAAGGAGATTTGAAAAATAAGCAGTTTTCGGTTATCGATATGCTATTTGAACCTACCAAAAATCCCGATAAAGTTCAACAAAATGACCTTTTGCTTTTAATAGGGGTCACGCCGAGGAAAAGTCTTGGTGCCAGGTCTAGCGGACGCATCCGTATCTTTGATGGGCCTCCTAGTTCTTCTACGAAGCCTCCGGCATCAGTGCTTGACTGTGTGTTGGTCTTCTGTTGTACCCCTTACCTTGCTTGAAACATCCGGATGTGCAGCTTTTAAACCAGCGCCTGTACATTCCTCCTAAATGCCCTCTTTTGCTGAAAACTTTTTACAAATACTTCCGCAGCGGTCAACGCAATGAGAATCCGCGGCTCCAACATGTACAGGAGGTCGTCGCTGTCGTTAGCACATATTCCCAGCGATAACGTCTCCGCACACGGTAACTTGCCACAGATACAATTTGTCGCAAGAAACGCCCTATCAGCTTCAACATGAATTCGGCTGGCTTAGGGAATGTGTGGTGCCATGCGATGTTCATTCTGGTGCCATTTATAATTAATAACATGGAGTCAGAAGTTAAGTGGAAACTTCTGCTGTTGTTCCTTCGCCATCACTGTTATCGTGCAGGATTAATGCGTTATTTTTGCTCATTTTTTGGAGAAACTGTGAGAAACAGCGGCAGTGTGTCAATGAGGCAAAATTTTATCATCCTCCGCATTTCTGTTCTCTGCCATGTACTGCCATACGCACCTCGAATTTCAGGCTTTCTGAATGTCAACTAAATGAATTTAATAGGTTGCGAAGCTATTCCTGTGATGTCGTTTTAACTTTTTAAAGCGCTTAATAAGATTAACAGATGTCCTTCTACATTTTTACAGAAACCATAGAGAGGAAAAGCCGGGGCTCCATGTCCAGTAGCGAACGTCCCTCCAGTTCCTCTGGGAAGCCTCGGGCACCAACGCCAAAAGGTGACTTGTTCTTCCCCTTGCTCTGCTTTGAACTGGTGCATTCCTAAATTTTCAAGCCTAATTTTCCCAGTGCCTCGCTGGGAAGTGTCGTAATCTGCTTAAGCAATTTTCAGTTCTTACGTAGCGGTCACCGCAAAGAGCATCCGAGGCTCCAGTCTGAACAGTAGATCGTCACAGTCGGAGGCCGTCACGACCTATGCGGTCTGTCCGCCGATGGTAATATTCAAAAATATCAATATAACTCAAATACAGGCCCCCTAGCTTAGGCAAAGTCTGGTTTGTTATTCGCCACTGAAAAGTAGCGTTTTCTTTACTTTCGGCACCGCTAATTTCTGATATTAGGAATCTGATCAACAAACGAGGATTATCCTCTCTGTGCCGTTAGCATACAGTCAGAGCTTAATCGCAGGCGGTGTATTTGACAGTTCCCCACAATTTTCTCGGAGTAGTTGACTGCGGTGCGGGAATGGCGGTTTGCTACAACCTTCGGCGTTTACATGCTGTGTCATGAAAACGAAGGCGGATAAAGTGTCGGGAGTATTAAGGACGAAGTTAAAGTCGATGAAACGGGCCGCTACGGATAGTGCGGCTGGGTCAGTAGATCGCCGGGAGTGGCCTTTCACTGCGAGTAGACTTAGCGCTTGCGATAATGGTGAGTGTGGATGGCTGAATCTTGTTCGTCGAAATAGTGCTTTTCGTGTACGAATGTCTGAAAAAAAAGCTTACTTTTGATATAGTAGAAATCACGGAATCGTAAAGGGAAGTTCGTAGTAATGAACGTAACCGATCAAAGTCCATAGTAGAGAGAAACTGATCAAGTGGTTCATGATAATCACAAACTGAAGAAGGCAGAGAAATCCTCAGGGTGCTTGAAATTTTTGTGACAAGTACAGTAGCCTTAGTCTGGGCAAAGCGTTCATTAGTGGTGGGGTTTAAATGAGGTCATCCAGGAAGATCACCCTGCCGTAATAAAAATACGGTCGTCTAGGAAGATGACCCTATTTAAACCCCGCCAATGACAATCTCTTTGCTTGGACAAAGACAAGTCCACTTGTCGAAACGTTCGTAAGCAACCGGCCTGAGCCCGATATCTTTTTTCTAGCGCTAATGACTTGAAGTTTTAAGTCAACGCAGGACACAGCAGGAAGACTCCTTCAAACTTATCGCTTACTTTTCTTTTTAACATTGCCATCAGGTTCCGTACAATCCCTTGGATGCAAGGTCCGCGGCCCTTGGTGGACAGATGGTGGGGCAGGAGACTTGGACTACGCATTTCTCGAGTCGCCCAACCCAACGGCTCCATTACGCCAGGGTAACGAACCTGGTGAAAAGATGGTGACCGTCGATGCTCAGAGCCGCATTCCAGAGGTGGCCGATCCGCAACACCAGGAAACCGCCTCTGAAAAGCCTTCTTCTTCGACCAGCACTGCTGTGAGTAAGCGGGTATGCACTTGTGAAGCGTCACGAAAGATTTTCATTACTTTGTCTGCGTAAATCATCCAATCAGTAAATTAATGAAAATTAATTAATTAATTAGGTAGTTAATAATAATCAAGCAAACAAAAAGCAAGCGAGCAGTAAATCAAAGTTTACTTCTTCCAGACGAGTACACAATTCTGGAATGGTTACGTGGGCTAAAACCATGCTTGATTACAGTTTGGCTAGTCCCCGATATCTTATTTACAGCAGCAGTTCTGACATCCATTTTATAGAGGTGAAAAACAAATGAACATAATGTAAGCATATTCGGCGTCTAAGGAACATTAAGCAATGTATGTTGTTCAGAATGGAAACAAACAAAATGTACATATACACTTCATGGGAATGTAAGTAAAAGCGTCCCTTGCATCAAAGACCTAATTTGGACATAATTTTTCAAAATGGGCTGGTTTCAGAAGCATAAAAATAAGTACAATTTTCCTGTAATAGACAACTAATTTATAGATCCCACTTTCTCAGTAGCTGTCAGAACGAAAGATGCCGAGTAACGTTTAAAAACCTATTAGCAAATCCTATATCAAATAAAATGCGTTAGATCCTGCTCATGTACCAGTCGAAATGAGCCAAATATATTCGTAAGAGCTTTCTACAACAGCTAGAGCTTCTTAGCTGGGTCTGTTTTGAGCGTGGGTTCATTTATTCCTTCCACCGGGCTACCTTCTCGTCGACTGCGTACGATGCGAAGAGATCGGGGGGAAGATGTGATACCAGATGACGACGATAATGATGGGATCATCAGCCCCGTTGCCGATGAAGCAAGGATGCGCCTCTGCTGCAGTTAACGTGAAAGTGTTTAGTTAGACTAGTTGGCAGTGGATATCTCAATCCATTATTACAAGCGAAATGGCTGACGGGAAAAAATACTAGCTGTCGTCTTGTTTTCCGTCTGTACGCGTTTCCTATTTCTCAAGAACTCGGATTGTTGTGTGTAACAGTGATGCAAAATATATTCTAGACCCTATACATTCTGGCGAATTTACTTTTCTGCTACCAAAGTGTGAGCACTAGAAAAGAAGGCTGTCATGTCAATGCTTCTCACAGAAGCCTTCTATCTGTATTTACTTACTGATTTGAAAGCAGAGCAGCGCACGCAATTGCACGCAATGAATGTTCTAATTGTTTTCTTTTTGTATTTGCAGCATAGTTTTTAAGCGCTTTTTCATAGACAATGAAAATAATTCCAGAAAAACTTTTCTAAACAAAGCAAGGCTAAATCCAGAGGCTGGCATAGAAGAATCAAATACAAAGTTTATATACTGATATTAACAAAATTATTTGCGTAATTTTTGGCTACATTGTGGTATAGAGCTGTTATAACATGTAAAGCATATCATATAACATCTTGGATTCCGCTAAGGTTTGTGCGTGTAACAAACATATGCATTATTCTCGGTTTTCGATTAGATCGATTTGGCTGATTTCGAAAAAAAAAACTCAACATAATCTAAGTCACCGCGCTGACTCAGTGGTTAGGGCGCTCGGCTCCTGACCCGAACGACGCAGGTTGGATCCGGGACGCGGCACTCGCGTTTCGATAGAGGTGAATTTCTAGATGCCCGTGTACTGTGCGATGTCGTTAAAGTTAAAGAACCGCATGTGGTCGAAATTATCCAGAGCGCATCACTATACGGCGTCCCTCTTGAGTTTTTTTGTGACATTAAACGCCATGAAACCATAAAAACTTCATAACATACAACCTTTGTCCGTAAAGTTTCGAGACTGATTTATTTTTTTCTGTAGAAATAATTCCCCAAAACAAAAGTTGGTGCATATGTGTAGCGCCGTCTTTTAGGGATGACCTGAGCTATTTATGTTAATTGCTGTGGCAGCCGCTAGACGGCACTACATGTAGAAAAGTACGTTGTCAATGGTCGTTTGCGCATTCCAGTGTGAGTAAATGTGGAGAGATTGACGTCCACCTCGAACTGCGTGTAAACATAAAATTCTGTGTGAAGATTGGCAAGACAGCCACACACACGTATAAGCTCCTTCGTGACGCTTACGGCAAAGAGACATTATCGTGCGCGCGAGTTTTCGACTGGCACAGGGGGCTCGTTTCGGATAGAATGTCGGTGGAAGACGACACAAGGCAGGGACGCCATTCAACCTCACGGAATGAAAACAACGTGGCTCGGATGAAGGAAATCGTACAGCAAGACCTCACCATTACAGTCCGCATGCTATCAGATGCTCGCGACATTAGTAAGACAACATGCCACCAAATTTCGCTTGAGAACTTGGGGAAACGAAAGCTGAATGCCAGACTAGCGCCGCACTCTCTCACACAGGAAATGGACACGCGAGCAAACAGTTAGCGCTGATTTGCTCTCTGAACCAGAGAAGAATGTTGCATTCGTCGACAGCATCATTGCTGAAGACGAAACATGGTGTTTTCAAAGTGATTCTCAAAAAAAGAGCCACAGCGCCGAATGGCGGTCCACAAGCTTTCCGGCGTCGAGAAAGGTGCGGCGACAGAAGACGAAAACAAAGACGATGCTGATAGTTTTTTTCGATGCCAGAAGTGTCGTACACCACGAGTTCGTCCCACAAGGCAGAAGGGCAGACTCAGCGTGGCCAAATTTCTCGCCAAGCACAGCATTACTGTACTTTTTCATTCGCCATACTTGCCTGCCCTCTCCCCATGCAATTTTTTTTCTGTATCCTCGTGTGAAGAGAGCCCTAAAAGGTCGCTGGATGGGAGCGTGGAGGCCATTCAAGACGCCACTACAAAGGAGGTCACAACCCTGCCAAAAGAAGCGTTTTCAAAGTGTTCCCAAAACCTCAAGAAACATTGGAAGCTGTGTATAGACTGCATGAAAGACAATTTGAAGGGGTGCTGCAAAATAATTTCAATGTTAATCGCATTTCTTTTAATGGCATCAGTCTCGGAACCTTACTCACAAAGGTTGTACTCTGTAAACCCTTATCTCACGTTTTCACTGCTACTGACACGATTCCGCTACTTCTGGCGGCATTGCGCTTTTAGTCAGTCTTTAACTATATGATATCCAAACCAATATTGCTCTTCTTACTTCGTTGCGAGAACTATGCTCATGTCAATTTATGTTTTCCTTTCCATGCGATAACAAGAACAAGGTAACCGTTTAAACGACGGCGACGATTAAAGCTTCAGTCATGGTACTTATGAAGAACACTGGCAGTCGTCTGCGGCAGCTGCAGACGAATGCCAGCGCGTGCACATTCATGGCCTTGCATTCCAGAGTTCGGGTACGGTTACTGTCTACGAACGACACTAATTTGCCACCAGCTGAATTCCGGTTGAAGGCTCCAGGGGAACAAGTAAATCTCTTTCTGTAGCCAGATGGCCACCGACTAGTAGCCAGATACAAATATTACATGAATGTATTCTTTGGGGCTCTCTAGGCTTCGATAGCTTGATTTGAGGCCGTTTGGTACCGCTGCCGGTCTTAAAGGGTCGCTGAATATGGTGCTCGAGCTTGGCTATAAAATGCTTGCTTTATGGAGAGTACAGGCCACCGAGCGTCCATGCCACGCAGGAGACCTCGGAAGCGAAGTGAAAATTTACACTACATATTCGAAAATTCCCGCTTTCGCACGGCGCGGCGACCAGCGGTGCCGGGGTTTTGCACGAAACCTGTCATACAACGTCATGTCGAGCAAGTGACGTCAGGAGCCGAGGGTTATCATTGGCTCGCCACGCCAACTTTTTCAGCCGTCAGGCAGCTACCATGGCGGCCGCCACTGCGGCTGCAAATATTTACGACAGGAGAGGAAAAGGTGGGGAGGCCACGGAACTTCAAATATTATACCGAACGCATAAAAAATTCTCGCTCGAGAGTATCTGTGAAGTGCCATCATTGAACATCCTAAGCGTACCGCGACTTTGAGAGCCCCTTTTTGATGCCCTTTAAGGCAAGCAGGCAATGGAAACAGTGGAAACTCAACTTCTGAACGGTAAAACTTCCGCCTTTGAAAGGAACTCGGCAGCACATGTAGACCGTGTGCATTCGGCAGTGGTACGAATCGGAAACAACGCTTTCGCACGCGTTCTATTTAGCTGACGACTAGGAGCTTTCAACAATGCGTTCACAACGCTCGAACAGTCGTGAGCTCCGTAAAAACTCTCGCGCGTGATCACGATCCCTTAAGAACTATCTGATCGCGTTTGACGAGCAGACGAATAACTCGCCTCTCGTGTTGATCTGTCAATGGGGTAAGGCGTCTGCGGCGATGCACATAATACAGGGAAAAGAACATAAACCTTCTCGGGGTTATTTTTTAACATTATGACTTTTATTCACCAGTAACGGTTGGGATCGTTGCTGAAAGATTATTCAGGTGCAGTAACAAAGAACAGTGATAAATCTGAAGCCATATTTGAAAACTTAAAGAAGCGATTATAATGCATCAAAACTGTTCATTTTAACAGGCGAGGCTTATCTGGACGCGAAATTCGGAGGCCTTGGGTGCGGATCCAATCGGCGGCATGTGGCTGTTTTTTCTTCTGCTTTCTTATCAATTATATTGAAAGATAAAAGAATACTGTTAATTTCCCATTGATGAAAACGAATAACTAAAAAAATTCTCCAATGCTCTTTTGTTTCGATGGCTATTTGCATCCTTCATGTTATGTCAGGTCAATTACTTACCAAAGTGCTCGCACTGAACGGATCATTGATACAGAACTCTAAAGATCCCTTGCGACGGATCAGTTGTTGTTGTCTTCGGTGGCGGAGCCCGACGCTGCCGGACTGAATCCCTCATGCGGCTGTAGAATTTTAGTGGAGGTGCAACGTAAAACACCAGGGTGCTGTACAAAGATACTCCAAGTTAAAGAATCTCGGGTACAAGAAATAAATTCAGACACTTCGTCCATAGCGTCCCTAACAACGCACGTGTAGCTTCAGCGCGTTAAACCCCATTGATCTTCGTGTCCGCCTGAACTCCCAAGTAAGGGGAAAGACTGTGCGTTTGAACCAGGACACCTGTAAGCACGTGATCGGTCTCTGCAGCGATCTGAAAGGCATTGCAACGCGCACAGCACTCGTTGTTCTCGCAAGAAGATGTTAACTTCAGTGGTACTGCAGATAACTGCATTTTACTTCATGCTGCCGGGGCACTCATCCTTGACGCTTTCCATTTCAAGCTAGTACCACCAACTCTTAGATAAGCGTTGGAAGCTGTCGACAGGCGTGCTATACATGCGTGATCGACCCTTTTCGCTTACCTATTCGCCTGCGTGCTGCGACCAGTGCATATATCGCCGCCTGTATCTCCGAAAGAAACAAAGTGGCTCAGTATCGTAGTGTGAAGTTCCCAAAGTCCTACTTCAATCTGAGTGCTTGCTTTTTGCGTCTGCTTGCGTGCAGGATCTCGATAATGCGCCCCGCGAAAGCTTTCTCCCAAACAAACGAAAGGAGGAGGCGGACGGACAAGAATTTGTCGGTTTGAAGCCCGCAGACACTCTGGTTGCCAACGGTGCCGAGGCGTACGGCGTAGACCAGAGGAGCCCACGACAAATCAACCGCCATCCTCCCAGGGCACTGTGCCATATGTCAAGTCCAAGTCCAGGGGAGTCTGAAGACACAACGGCCTTCGGTAAGTAATGCCCTTGTTCTGCTTGCTCGTATCTCTTATCTCTCCCGGGTGTGACTGTAAGCCACTTGCGACAGGAAAAAAATCAGATGGCGTTGGTTGCACGCCTCTCTGCACGCCGGACAGCAGTGGCGTCTAGAAATAGACGATGAGCCACGCATGTCGTATAATCTGGCCGCGTGACATAAACGACGGTTCCTTTTTTTAAACCGTAAAGCTCTACTCCTCTCATGCTGAGCCTGAAGGTCATCTGTCTCTTGGATTTGACCTCTAACGGGAGGCGCACCGCATGTCCAAAATCGCGCATGGCAGGTGCCTCGATCTTCATCTTCACCTTCGTCGCCACAGCTGCGCGCTTAGCAGTCGCGTCCGCCGCTGCGCTGGCTGCTGCTCGGCCGATCCTTGGCAATCACTTGCGTATAAAGACAAGCGGCGAATTGCGGCCTCCGCTGCGCACCCGACAAGTTCGAAATTATCTGCATTAAGGGCTATGCCTACAAATCTCCCGGCGACATCCAGGTTTACCTCGAAGGCACGAGAATAAAGGAAGTCCCTCTTATCCGCATCCTGGGCCTTTGGCTTCAGAGCGACAGGAAAGCCAACCACACGTTACAGCGTCTCCGGACAACTGTCCTCCAGATCTCCCGCAAGATTCGGCGCATCACCCGCAACCAAAAAGGCATGAGAGAGGAGGATACAATTCGACTGATACAGGCTCTAGTTATGAGCCGCCTGTCATACGGTCTCCCATTCCTACCACTTCTGGGGAATGAGCGAGACAAAGCAGACGCCATCATCCGTACCGCCTACAAATATGCGTTATGCCTCCCGATGTACACGGCCAGCTGCCACCTCGAGGACCTGGGACTGACCCACACAATTGAAGAAATTCGAGAAGCCGTCCCAGAATCCCGAAAGGAACGCCTCCTCACCACCAAAGCTGGACGCGCAATCTTGGAAACAGTGGGTTCCCTGGCTGACATACGCGCCGTCCAGGAAAACCGAGACCTACTCTCGACTCTGCGAACTCGCGTGTATGTAGCCCCACTCCCGAAGAACATGCACTCGAACCCTCAAAAGGGACCACGAAAGGCGCGAGTGGACTACCTGCGCCGCACACACCGACAGGCACAAAATGCTGTATACGTCGACGCAGCAATGTACCCCGACTCTACAAACGCGGTGGCGGTCGTCTTGGACACCAATTTCACGGAAATCGCCAGCGCCTCCCTACGAAACTGCTCTCCCACAGTAGCAGAAACTGCTGCAGTCAGGCTCGCCGTCCAGCATGGCGATACCACGAGAAATGAACTAAAATTGTGACCGACTCCCAGTCGGCGTGTCGGCTCTTCCTCTCTGGCAGACTTCCACATTCCGTCGCTCCCATTCTGACTACCCCACATGTTCAAAATTCTACATGCAAGCACCAAATCACTTGGACTCCTGGGCACGAGGTGATTGAGGGAAAGGAGGCCGCGGACAGTCTAGCTCAAGGATACACTAAACGAGCGACTAACCTCCCCGACCTCACCCCTCTCCCCTCTACATATGGCGAGCGCCTCATCCTTCTCCGAACACAAAGGCAAGTCTATCCCCCACCACACCGTAAGCTAACGGCGGCAGAGGCGAGCGACTGGCGACAACTACATACGAACACCTTTCCTAGCCTCCAAAAATACCATATACTCTTCCCCGATAGATATGACGGAATCTGCCCCTGGTGTGGCGGAATTCCAGCAAAATACCATGTAACATGGGGCTGCTCCGGTCCCAATCCTTCTGAACTAGGCTAACATCAGTACGAGGAACACTGGGAGTCTACACTGCTCAGCTCTGATTTGGCGACCCAGCGCAAGCTGATATTCCAAGCAAGAGCAACTGCGGTGGACATTGGGTTCCTGAAATTAGGATTCCACCAAAAATCGGTATTTTCTCTTTATCCTACCTTTTTGAGAATAAATGTTTTCTACTGCTCCTCGCCAGTTGTGGCATGTGATGTGTCACGTGATTCGCTCTTGCGCTTGCCAGTCCCGTTCGCCGCTGCGCCGGTCGCCGCTCTGGATTCTCGCTCTTGCACTTGTGGCACGTGATGCATCACGTGATTTGCTCTCGCTGAAACAATTTGCTCTCGCTGATGTCTGGAACAATAAAGATGAAGAAAGCTAAGCAGTCTCTAACATGCTTAACAGAGCTTCCGCCTCGACATTCTCGCTGTGGGCGGCTGGTCAAGGCCAGCGCCTGTCTTCCACTGGTAAATATGCCACAGCAAATTGGATCTGTTTCAAGGAACTCGCTCTCGACTTTCGTGGTTCATAACGTATTAAGAGGGCGGAATTGACCTTTGAAATGATAAATACCATTTTCTTTCAACAAGTAATCTTTCATAATTAAATATGATGAGGTTTAGAACTGATTTCCTACCCGTATATCAGGTAACTGCCAGCAAATCTCTCAAATCTAAAGGGGACGGCTGATATTTGGCCGTGACTCAATAAAAGAAGCTGAGTAATGATGCAAGAATCTACCTTGCTCTGCGGTATTAAAAGTTTTCTTTTTGTCGCAAATGGTGCAATTGTTAAATTGTTAAATTTTTTTCTTCAATTTTTTCACTCGAATATTGGCCACATCTGCTCTGCTTGTCAGTGTAAGCGTTACTTAAGAAAGCAGATGTAAAGGATTTGAAACATTATCCCAATCAGCTTGTTGTCCATTCACTACAATGTATTTGCTAAGTTAATCGCCAGTGAATCAGGACAACCTTCGATTTCTCTAAAGAAAGTGATCAGGCAGGTTTTCGTAGAGAATAATCGACAATAGACCATCTTCGCACTATCAGTCAGGTGATAGAAAAATTAAAAAATACAGCCAACCCCTATATATAGCCTAAATTCATTGCGAGAAGGCATTTGACTCAATCGAAACTTCAGCAGTCATGCAGGCACTGCTTGATCAGAATGTAGAAGTCTTATGTAAAAATGCTGGAAGGTCTCTATAACGACTGCAATGCTAGCGCAGTCCCCCAGAAAGTAGTCAATAAAAATCCAATCAGGAAGGATGTCAGGCAGGGATACACAATGTCGCCAACACTTTTCATCGCTGTTTGCAGAATATATTCTCAGGTCTGGATTGGGATCAGTTGTGAATAGGAGTTCACAGAGAATACCTTAGTAATCTGCAATTCGCTGATTTGATTCCCTTGCTAAATCACTCAAGACATGAAAAGCAAAGCGTGATCGATGTTTTACATAGGCAGAGCAAAACGGGGGATCTAAAAATTAATGAGCCGAAAACATAAGTACTAGTGTTCAACATTCTCGGTAGGCAACATATTTTTGTCACTGACAGCGACGGAGGTCCAGATCACGAGAGAAAAACAACTATAAAAATAAGAATGGGGTGGCGACCATATGGCAGGTTCTCTCAGATCATGAATGGCAGTATACCAATATCCCTCAAGAGAAAAGTATACAACAACTGTATCGTACTGGTGCTCACCTAAGGGGCGGGAACGTGGAGGCTAAGGAAAAGGGTTCAGCTCGAGTTTAGAACACCGGAGTTGAGATATAGAAATAAAAATGATAGGTGGAAAGTTGAGAGACAATAAGAGGGCAGAGTGGGTGAGGGAACAAACGCTGGTAAAATATATCCTAGCCGAAATCAAGAGCAAGAAATCTGTTGGGGCAGTGCGTGCAACATGAATATAACCGACTGTATTCCAAGGGAAGGGTAGCGTACGAGGGGCAGCAGAGACTTTAGGTGGGCAGATGAGATTAAGAAGTTTAAGGCTGTAGGTGGCCGGAGCTCGCACAGGACAGGGTTAATGGGAGAGATATGGGGCGGGCCTTTGCTCTGCAGTGGGCGTGATCAAGCTGATGATGGTATAAGCCTTTAACTCAACTGTCCATCCAAGACAATTTTTATTCTTTTGCCGACACGTGTGCGCAAAGTTAGGAGTTTTAAGAGCAACAACAACATCGGATAAAGTTTTGAACCAGCAGTGTTTTGCCACTTCGCTCCCTACAAGATACGAATCTAAAAAAACTGGCACTTTAAGAAAATTTGGAATTTGCAACATTAAAACGAGCCAACTATATTGTTTTACCTGTGAACGATAAAATCAGGCAGAATCAAGCATGCCAAACAAAAAAAACTGAATGCAAATACTAAACGTTTTCTTTCACCTAACAATGTAGCAGTAATACCGTCGAAATTTTAGGGTATTTTGCCGCTAGGGATAGGTGTTGCAATAAGGCATCTTTCGACAGGCGTCCTCCACCTCTGACGACTGGCGCTTCGACATTGTATCTGAGAAATATATTAAAAATGTGATTCTGTATTAATTCGAGAAACTCATATACATGTGAGCGATAAATGAAAGTATTCGGGCTTCAGCATTTGCCGCACATGATACGCCGTACGTTACCAGGTTAACTACGTAAGCCGCTGCGTCGCAATTTCAGGACATTGAGAAAAGCTCAGCATTTACTATGACTTGATATTAAGGCATTTGATATTTTACATTTTACAACACTGCAGTGATGGACGAAAAAGACAAAGTATTCGGTGTTCATGGTGATTATGGCAGTGGTTGCAGCCTTTTGTGAGTACAACACAAACACGGCAAAGTCGCCACCACCACCAACCATAGTAACACGTAACCCTGTTTGTCACCCCCTCCCCATCGTGCCTTTCTCATTTACATCAGGTTTCGCGGAGGTGATTGGGAGGAACATCAGACGGGGAAAGAAGACTGGCATTACCCCACGTGACTTCGACTTATCCTCTTTGGGGTCACCTAGCCTTATAGCCGCTGTTCCTAAGTTCCCCGAACTGCCTTCTCCTCACAAGGTGACCACAGCGAGCGCTGAAGATAGCAACTCAAAAGAGCTGAGGACATCGCACCAGAAATTTCCTGAAGTTCTGCCTACGTTGCCAAGCAGCGCTGTGAGTAGATGCGGTTCCTTGCTAGTGAAGAATTGCAGGATTTTGAGTGGCTTCTTTCTCGGACGAAATTTACCTTTCAGACGATTTCAATCAATGGTCGTACCTGATGACACTCTGTTCTTCACTTTGGGGATCGTTTTCGTCGATTAGTTAAGAGAACTGTGCTCATGGTAGAATTTCGGTTCTTCCGGTCAAGCTGACTCCATTAATTGTATACAAGCGACGCGCTGTCTCTTACTGCAGAGAATTGCAGGGGACTGTCGGGACGATTCTATTGTTAGCATTCTATCAAAACTGTATTGGAAGGCCTCCTGTTCTGTAAATATGTCGGAAGACTATATTTTCTTATTGCTGAAAAGCCGAGAGGTAGCATCTCTGTTCTGTTCCTCTGCGCAAAATTGCAGGCACTGAAGCGAACCTTTATTGCAGATTTTAAAAATTTCAAAAACTTCACAAAAGCCCGTATTAAGGAAACCAATACAGCCACCTCGATAACCGCTTGAATCTGCCGACAGCCGTGTTTATATAGTGTTTATATACGTACTCAGTTCTATGCACGCGCGCCTTCCATGAGCGTCGGTCGACCAGCAGATATTTCGCCGCTTGTATCTCTGTAATGAAAAAAGTTGCTCCTATCGTAGCATCACCTTTCCACACATCCTGCTTCAACTTGAGTGCTTGTTTTTTGCCTGCGCTTGCGTGCAGCATTCAGAGAAGGTGCCCCGGCTAAGGATTCCCCCAAACAAAGAAAAAGAACCGACGAATGGACCAGATCTGGACAGTTTGGTGCCCGCATACTCTCCGGTTGCCAACGGTGGTGAGGAATCTTGCGGCATAGACCAGAGGAGCCCGCAACAAATCAGCCGTCATGCTTCCAGGTCAAGTCCAGAGCATGCGGAAGACAGTACGGCCTTATGTCAGTAATGCCCTTGTTCTGCTTGCCCGTAGGTCTTGTCTCTCTTGGGATGACTGCGCGCTACTTGCGAAATGATGAATTACAGCCGTTGGTTGCCCGATTCTCTCAACGACGGACAGCAGTGGCGTCTAGATATGCATATGGTTAACCACATCTGGCGACTTGGCATTAGCGACAATTCCTTTTTTTTAGATCTCGGGAGACAAGCATGCACATTACTGTCTGTCAGGTCGCTCTTGATACACCAGGTGTTGCAGTGAATGTGATCACTCGTGTTTATAAATAGGGTTTTTGAGATAAACAGAAGCTTTCTCCGGCATAGTAGTGCCACCGTTGGCGGATGTTAAAAATCGGGCGAATTATGTTAACTAGCCAAGTGATTACCTAAATTGTAATAGTTAAATTTTTAACCTGCCAATAGGCAGCTGATTGCAATTAGAGATTTGTTTACCGGCCGTTAATAATAAACATGTCAGTTTTCAGAATTTAGAAAACACCATTACTCTCGCCGCTGTCGACAAAATTTGGGTGCATCGTGCGGAAATACAGGCGTTTTCGAAAGCATGCAGGCAAAGCAACCCTTCCAGTGGTCGTAAGTAGTCGTAGTAGCCAAACGCAGAAACTGAATTGTATTCACGGTTACTGTGGCATTCGTTGCAGCCTTTGGCGACTACAATAAAATCTCGCCATAGATACCGCTACCGCAGCGCTGGATTAAGGGGGGGGGGGCACTAAGGGGGCTGCAGCCCAGGGCCTCACCTCGCACAGTAGAAGGGGGCGGATTTATTCTAACCTGCTTAGTATATGGAACCGTGAGCAACGGAACTTCGAGCGACATGTATGAATCGAGAAAACCAGAATGAGCAGACGGGGACCCTGCCTCATGTAACAGCATGCGTTTAGCCTGATCATTTGGGAGAGCTTGTCGAGCTGCAAAAACAGGGATCCTCCGCCACCCCGGCGGGGCGCTCTTTCTTACGAATCGAGGTGCGTTTGCTTAGAAGTGTTTTCGTGGTTTCCTGTCAGTCCGTCTGTCCAGTGCTGTCTGGAGGAGAGGGGCAAGAGGGAAACACCTAAAATATGTAATGTGGGACGAGGACCTAAATCTCCCTTGCCCCTCGTCACCACCACGCCACCCTCCACCTCTCAAATAGTTCCGCCGCAGTCCTTCTCATAGAAAGGATGTGCTGCAGAACCCAACAGTGTCTCCCATTCGACTTTTCTTTGCCGTGATGGTAATTAGGGCGGGGTAGGATGAGTCCGATAGCAGATGATGAGTCTGATGGCATAGTCTTGGCACGGAAGGAAAGAAGACGTCACACGTGGTTTTATCCATGTGCCGTGGGGCATGGAATGTTCACTGTTCGGGCTAGGGTTGTGGAAGAGTGAAGGGGGAAGTTGGAGAGCTGGACACAAATGCCTGTCTCCAGGGCCCATTCCCGCCTAGTGGCTGCGCACCCTCGCGCGCGCTCGACAGAAAAAAGTAGGTCAGACTGGCCACCGAACTTCCCAGAAAGAAGTAGAAAAAGATGACTCAGAGGCGACGGAAAGCGCTTAACTTCGCCCGCGCTAGGAGTCGCCCTCTCCCCTTCGTTGTCGCGCGCGGCGTCGAAGGGGCGAAAGAAATTTTGAGAACCTCCAAGAGCAGACGATTGCTCATAGCCAATAGGAAGACGAGACCGGAACGGGAGAAGTGGTGAGTTTGTACGGAGAAGGGGGAATTTGTACAAGGAACTCTATGCGTATGTGAACGCCTGCTTTGGCGCTAGTAACAGACAGACGCGGCGCGCGTCTATTAAAGGAAGTTGATCGCGGGCTGCGATTCAGCCCCGAGCCGCCGGTTAAGCTTGCATAAGCCAGCCCGCTGAGGAGCTCCTGGGGGACGCATTACTCTCGGCCAGCCACGGACCATCCAGGCCGCGTGCGCCAGTCATCGGGACGGCCACCGTTGGACACCTGCGGTCGCGTCGGACTGACGAAGTGCCCGTTGCGGTGAACAATTATAATCCATTCATGGGAAAATGCTCGGTCGGAAGCATCAAAGTGGTGCGTCTAAATTAAAGGCGAAGTTAGAAAGAGAAGAGCGTGAAAAGAAGCTACCACAGATGACAAAGTACCTACTGAATGCAGCTTCCGCGGAGCAGTACGATCGCTCTACCCAGAGTCCGTGTCAAACTCCAAATAGTGCCGAATCTGCTCCTGTGGAGGACTTGCCATCTCCATCACCACGGTTTCCTTGCAATAAGCAAGGTTTGACTCATCTTGGTTGTCTGGATAATGTGAAAACGGTGCCAACCTCTGTCGTCCATGTTTCTGGGCGACCGACACTAACCGAGCCCTGTCCTGTTCTTGAGTCAGCAACGTCTATGCTTCTCTGCCGGAACCCTGACACAGAGCTCCAGGTGTCCGGTCCGCCACGTCTGATTTCTGCTACTGCTGAACAACCGGTGCCAAACCTCCCCGATGAACCTCCTTCTACTGGCGAACGCCAGGAAACAACACTCCAAGAACCGACTCGCTTGTTTCCTGTTACTTTGAATTCAAATAATCAGGTTCCCACCCACAAAGCTTGCCTCGAAAGGACGAGTAAGACGGCTTCTCATTGCGGCAACAGAGTAGTACAGACACCCCCGCAGCAAGACGTACGTTGCGAGATTCTGCTAAGTGACCCTGCTAAGTGGACGGATGTTATTACTGATAGCTTTCGGAGTTTGCCTTGAGAAAGGGCCATTGTATTTTCAAAATCGGGAAGAAAATTTTCCGTCTCCCGAAAGGCAATACAAAACTCACACGCTATATGTCGCCTCATCTTTTCGTGCGAAAGGCTGTAAATGGGGAGGCATACGAGCGACAATGGTTAATGTACTCGGAGTCCAAAGGTTCCGTTTACTGTTTCATGTGCAAACTATTTTCGATTTCAAGCAACCCCAGTGCTTTCATCACGCATGGCTTTTCTTATTGGAAAAGAGCAGAAGAAAAGGTTTGTGCTCATGAAAATAGCGTCGAGCACCGGAGCTGCATGGCAGCATGGCTCGCCCTCTCTAACTCGAGCAGCACAATTGACAAGGAGCTGCTTAAGAATCTTGTCACGGAGACAGCTTACTAGAGGAACACCTCAAACGCTACGGGAACAAAGTAAATAGTCACCCATCATATCTGTCAAAAACCATTTGTGATGAATTTATGTAGCATATGGCAAAGGCTGTCAAGGAACGTCTCTTTGACGAAGTGAAACGCGCAAAATACTTCTCTTTAATTGTTGATTCGACTCCGGACCTCGCTCACGTTGATCAGCTGTCAGTTGTTTTACGATACTATTTAAATGCGAAAGTGTACAAACGCATTCTTGGATTTGTTCCAATCTAATCGCATACCAGCCTGTATCTTTTCGATACCGTGATGTCCCTCTTGACGACCAATGGCATCTCACTTGATGACTATAGGGGCCAAGCTTATGATAATGCGAGTAATATGTCGGGAAAATACAAAGGACTGCAAGCTAAAATCAAACACCTCAACGAATTGGCAGTCTACGTCCCGTGTGCTGGTCATTCACTGAACTTGGCGATTGTAGCGTTGAGTTGCCTTGAGGCAGTCAAATTTTTCACTGTAATTCAGAGACTGTATGTGTTCTTTGCTGCCTCACCTAAGCGACGGAGGTATCTTTTGGACAGCATGGGCGGAACTGGCCAGCAGCTTGTTTTGAAAAGTCTCTCTGAGACCAGGTGGTCAAGACACGCTGAATCATGTAAGGCCATTCTAAAATAATTCAATCTAGTCTTCTGTTGCCTTGAAGCTATATCAAAGAACGAGGAAGAAAACGGTGACACTAGGAACGAAGCGCACTCTCTTCAAGAAAATGACAAAACTAGACTGCATTCTGATTAATCACAAAGTGAACATATGTGTTGGTGTTTACAACAGCACGCGTTTCAAGCAAGTTTTGTTGCTTTCCTTATAATAATAGCAATAATAATAATTCCGTTGATCGCACTTCGTTCTTTTTAATTTGGTGGAATTAAAATGAAACATGGCATATTTCCAGGAGCGTAGCAGGCGACAGAGGGGGGGGGGGGGGGTCAGTATAGGGAGAGGGGGTCTGCATGCGAATTAGCCCAGGGCCCCCATTTTTCTTAATCCGGCCCTGCCACTACCAAAAATAAGTAACACGTTACCCTGTTTCGCACCCTTCCCAACCTCCCCGCATTTCACCAGATTTCCTGAGACTGATTGGGAGGAACATCACATGTCGAAGGAGGACCGGAATCACCTCATGTGACTTGGACTTATCCTCTTTGGAGTCGCCTAGCCCCGCTGCCGCTGTCCCTGAGATCTCAGACCTGGCTTCTGCTCAAATGGTGACCAGAGCGACCGGTCAAGAGAAGAGCTCACACGAGGTCGGGACAGCCAGCCAGAAAGCGCCTGACGAGCCTCCTACGTTGGCGAGCCGTACTGTGAGTAGCTCGGTTTCTTTGCTCGTGAACCACTGCAGGATCTAAGTGGCTCTGGATTTCAGTGGTTTTCTGTCAATAGTCGTGTAGGATGGCATTCTATTTTTCACGGTGGACGTAGCTTCCGTTGACACGTTACGAGAACTGCGCTCATGGTTGTATTGGTTTTGGTGGAAAGGAAATGGCGCAGTATCTGTCTCATATATCGGCGGACACCTGAACCGCGACGTAAGGAAAGGAATAAAAGAAGGAGTGAAAGAAGAAAGAAAGGAAGAAGAAAGGAAGGAAGAGGTGCCGTAGGGGAGGGCTCCGGAATAATTTCGACCACATAGGAATCTTAAACGTACATATCGAACCCGACCGCGGCGGCTGCATTTCTATGGAGGCGAAGCGCTAAGGCGCTCATGTGCTGTGCGATTTCAGTGCACGTTGAAGATCCACAGGTGGTCGAAATTCTTCTGGAGTCCTCCTCTACGGCACCTCTTGCTTCCTTTCTTCTTTCACTCCCTCCTCTATCCCTTCCCTTACGGCGCGGTTCAGGTATCCGCCGATATGTGAGACATATACTGCGCCATTTCCTTTAGCCAAAAACCAACTCGATCTTTAACGTGCACTGACATCGCACACCACAGGGGTGCCTTAGCGTTTCGCCTCCACCGAAACGCAGCCGCCGCGGTCGTGTTTGAATCGGGGAACTCCGGATCAATCGCGGAGCGCCCTAATTACTGAGCCTCCGCTGCCGGCAAAGGAAAGGTAGTAGCAGTAAGTGGTTTTATTAAAATAACAATAAAAAGAAAGCAAGATTTTTGCTAGCCCCGGCATCTGCCATCGATACTGACCTGGCTTCAAAGAGTACGGCAATGTAAAACCATAGTCCTACACTATGGTTTTACATTGAATCTATCCAATTTTTACCTTCCGCGTTTTTAACCTGCCTTATAATGCTCTTTCTTTCTCCGTCCTCGTGTCAGGCATACTTACTGGTTAGAGGCTTCCCAGTTTTTTTTCCGCCAGTGTGAGTCAACGATCTTTCAGTGTAGGTATTTAAATACCTTAGCTACCCACCTATTATCGCCAAATTTCCTCAGGCGTTCTTCGTATAGTATTTTACTCTAAGCTTCCCGTGCTCCGAACGATGCCCAGCCCATATCCCCCTGTACTGCCTTGTTTGTGGTTTTCCCGTGGGCACCTAGTGCTATTCCAACAATGTCTGATTTACTTCTAATCCCGACTGAACTTCTTCCCTTAAGCACCGAACCGCATTCCATAAAGTAAGCCCCGGCACCATTATTCTTTTCCATATACCTCTCAGTACTTAATACCTGTTGTACCCTCACAATGCCTTATTTTTCATTACCCCGACATCTCTTCACCCTCTTGCTATGAGAGACTTGCTATAAGGGACTGTTCGTGCTTTTCCGTGTATATCTGCCCTTCGTTTACCCTAGATGTCTTAGAACGCGCAGCTACAAAAAGAAATTTAACGAAGAAGATGACACATGCGCTGTGTAGCAAATCTGTAGAAACAATAGAACACCTCTTACTAAAATGTGATGGTATACATCCCAATGTCGATGCAGGCACACTCACGCTTCCTGAGGCCCTAGGGTTTAGAGATAACAATAGTCATGTAAATAAATCTGCGGTGGAAATTAGCAAAGAGCGATTGGAAGATTCGTTCCGCAAAAACAGAGAAGTGACAAAGTTAAAAGTGCAGGGAGGCGTATTTAAATTCCTAATTTTAATAACATACAACACAGTTAAACAAAAATAAAGAAAAAATAAAGGAGCATGGTGGCAACTCCCATCACCCCGTTTCAAAGGTGACGCTCCTCCCTTCCGTCCTTCCATCCATCGATCCGGATCTGCGCTACGTTGTTCGCTGGTCACCGCGTGATTCCTGCGTCCCCGCACGGCCTCACTGCGCCTTAACGAAGGGAGCGAGAGGCGCCGCCGTCGCGCGCTATCTGTTGGGGCAGTGGTGTACATTGCGAGGAGGAGGAGGAAGTGATTTTATTGGGGCACCGCCTGATGGCGCTACGTGCGCGCCAAGCGGAGAGGAAAAGTAGCGGAAACGTATTTTGCTGCTCGCGTAACTGTGGCTTCTGCTATGTACATGCTCATATTTACTAATATACACCACTGTACGTCTCTAAAACGCCCTTCTAAGACAACACCGTATTCACTGTACGCGCCTTTGTTCATTCCAAACCATTGACCTGGCGTGGCAGAAATAAATTATCACCTTTAGTCCTCTCCCATGAGGACTGCCAAACAAAAACGGCGAAAACACGATGAAGTTTTTGAATTTTAAGTCGAGAGCACGAAAGGACCTGCAACAAATAGCACAATTTCGAAACCAGGTATGCACTACATATGTTTGCGCGCGCTAATATAGACAGCTCCTTTCCGGACTATATCTGTGTACACGTAGACAGTTCTTGAATTTTCTCCTTCCAAAAGTCATCGTTATCTCGATACTTGTCAAGAGGAACACCCAGGTATTTCGAAGGGACGTGTGACCATTTTACACTCGCGTGAAACAAAGGCGCTGATGTCCAGTTCCCATGCAAAAGGCCCGCATATTTGTTCAGATTAACAACGCTATTGATTACATCACAAAAAATGCGAAAAACCGACATCGCATGTTCAGTGCTGCTGGGATCGCTGCAAAAAATTGCCACATCATCGGCATAAGCCAAGACTTTAATTTCAAGTGCTTCTAGTTCAAAACAACGAATAGAGCGGTTGTTTATTACATTCTGGCAAAGTGGCTATAGGTACACAGCGAAAACTAGTGGTGACAATGGGCAGCCTTGCCGCACAGATGCTCTCAAGAAAATTCTGTCTGTGAGCTCTCGGTTAACAACCTGATTCGTGGTACAGTTTCTATAAACCATTTTAACCAGTTTTAAAATTACTTCCCCAAAACAGACATGTTCGAGGATTTTAAAATGAATGTCATGACATACACGGTCAAAGGCCTTCTCTAAATCAATATGCAACATTGCAGCTCGCCTAAAGTGAGCGTCACAGCATTCCAGTATACTTCGAGTGATATGAACATTCGTGAAGATGGTCCGCCCTTGAATTACACACGTCTGGTGGGGGCCAACCAAGATGTCCATAACCGACTGTAAACGTTTGGCTAATACTTTCATAAAAATTTTATGTTGATTACTAAGCGTTATCGGCCGATAACTGGTAACTTCATAAGTTTAACTGAATTGTCAGTTTTCGGTATAAGTACTGTATGCGCACTTGAAAACGACGGTGGTAAAAAACCATCTAAATGACTTAATAAATGTGTTGTAAATGGAGAGCAGTTTCGCGTTATAACGCCTTATAAAATTCCGCTGTTATCCCATCAGGACCTGGCGATTTCCCCAAGTAAAGCTCATCAATAGCGTATTCCAATTCCGCTATTGATATGTCGGCGTTTGAGAAAAGGGGGCCCTTTCTTTGCCACATTCGTACCTGAGGCAGGTGGCGTCAAGATTTGTTCTTCGAGATCAACGCAACCCTTTCCTACGGACTTTTATTCAAGTGAGGTTTTCTTCGGCTTTGCAAAACTATGTTATTACTACTGTAGACAGGATGCGATACAGTGCAAGTAGATTTCTGAAAGAAGTGGTCTTTGTTTTTCGGTTTCTAAATGCTCGGTTCAGTTTGGAATACCTTTCAAATGTCACGCGTAAGAAATTGCTCAAATATTTGTTTGACTCCTTCTTCCCAGAGCCAATATATCGATCTCTGTATAGATGGAGGCCAAGGAGGAAATGTTTTAAAAAGAGTAAGGAAAATGGTGGTGCCAGCGGGTGTGAAGACGTTTTTCTGCAAGTTGCACACTGGGACTTTGCCTGTTAAAACATGGATTTAGGAGAAGAGATTGTTTTTACCATGGGGTGCTGACTGCTTGTTATGTCACAAACCAGAGTCAATAGAACACGTCTTTATTGATTGCTGGGATGCGCTGCTCTTTTGGGACGTACTCCAGCGTACAATAAAGAAAGACTGACCCTTGACGCCGTATGGAATACGATTCCTGAACGTTGAGCCGGATCTTTATAAATACGATGTAATATTACTTCTTGGCCTGGGCAGCATTTGGCAAAGCAGGATGGCTGTACGACACTGCGATAAAGATGCGCGGTCTGTCCTAGATTACTTCAAAGAAAACATATTTAAGCGGCGTGAAGTGCACACGGAGATATGCTTTGGAGATGAAGTTATCGAGTTGATGGGAGAGTTGTGTTCTTTGAAACAGTTTTGATTTTTTCGCGTGAGTGAAACGCATGTCCGCTCTTGATGTTTGAGAATGTAGCGCAGAACATGTTTGTGATCTGTTGTAAACTGTCGAAAGAGGCAATGAAGGCAAAAAGAAAAGAGCTGGCGTGGCGGAGTGGTTAGCCTGCTCGTCTCGTACACCGGAGGCCCTGGCTCGATCCCCTACCTCGACAAATTTCTTACTCGGTTTTATTTATTTTTGCTTTATATTTTTCGTTCACGGCCAACGCCGCCGACGCCGACGATGACACCGGCCTTTCTGCGACACGGGGCTCTCAACGCTCCCGCATTAAACGTTTATTCTAACGAAATAATTCGAGGTACTCAGGCCTCTGTGTCTGTGCACGTCCCCACTTTACACAGGTGAGGTGGACGTTGTCAGGCGCGGTTCAGGTGTCGACGATATGTGAGAAAGATGCTGTGCCATTTCCTTTCCCCAAAAACCAATTTTTTTTTTCAGTTGAGGGGATCTCAGAAATGGCAGCATCAAACGAATGGTTGTAATTAAAAGATGATGTGAGGATGGTGGTGGTAGTGGTTTTATTAAAAATAATAGTAAAAAGGAAGGAAAACATTTTTGCTAGCCCCGGCATCTGCCATCGATACTGAAGCACCTGAGCTGGGGCAGCGGAAATAAAGGATAGCAGGCAGAATGGAGAAATGAAATGAAAGAGGTGAGGGGTCAGGAATAGAGGATAGGGGGAGAAGTAATATGTACAAACTATTTACACAATAAGAAATGTGTCCAGGTTGTGCGCGTGATTAGTTCATTTTAGAGGAATTAAATCACACACGCGCACAGCACTGTGTTGGTTACAACTGGAGTGGGGCGTCCAGTTATTAATTGTTCAAGGTAGTACTCGCGGAGCGTTCGGTCACTGCGTGTAACTACCTGACGGAAAACAGACGGGACGTCAAGCCCGTGTGTTCTAGGAATGCACAGAGGCTCACCAAAATTCGCTCACGAGTGTGCGCATGCGCGCACTGCCCTGCGGCCCGAAAAAAAATTCAAATCGGATGAGAGTTCATTATTAGAGTCAAAAATGTCCAAAAAGTGGGCGGGCAGGAGCAAGAGGTCCGTGAAATTTGAAAACGCAGGAAGTAAGCGGAGCCAAAGCGTGGTGAAAAGTTTGAAGGCTCGAAATGGGCAATCACGTGACCGGTGATAAGTGAGATACGTAACCCGAAGATAGGAAAAAATGACAAATTAGGGACAATTCATTCATTCATTATTTATTGCATATCTTGCGAAATGCAAACTAACATTGATGGACCCATAGCCACTGGCTAGTAACGGGTCTATAATCAACATAGGATACAAAATAAATGCAGCACGCGAACAAATGAAACAAGAAATACAATCCACAACACAATAACACATAAAATGCATAGTTTAAATAAAAATGAATATGAAGTCACTTATTCGCAATATTTCTGAGAAAAAGAACCTCTTTAAAGCAGGAGTAAAATTTGGGGCTTGCTTTATGTTTAGTGGCAAGGTATTCCAAATAAGAGCGCCGTTAAATTCTAACAGCCTTTTCCCGTACAGGTTCTAACATGCAGGTAGATTAAAATTCAGGCGTCCGCCGATATGTAATATAGGTAATTATTTAGAAGCAAAAGGCAATGGACCGGTAAATGGACTGGACGGGTATATAGGGCGGGAACGAAGCGTGACGGAAAATTTGAAAACTCGAAAGGTTTGGCGGGATGAAATGACGGTGTAATCAGAATTATTTGATAACAAATCAATCAAGTGAACGAGAAAACAACCATGGCGCCAAATCTTATAGGCGACCAGTGTCGAGGAGGAGGCAATGCTTTCGCATTCTTCCAATGCGGGTAGCTGCAGTGATCGCTAATTTTTTTAAAAAGCGAATTCAGCATAGTATAAGGGAGACTACTGCAGCGGGCCCGTTTTGTAAGGATATACACCACCCGTCAGAAGTTCCCATGACACAGGTTAATTCTTCTCTGAAAACTTTGAGTGTTTAGTAGTTGTCTTAAACCCAACGGCATACTGCTTGAAAGTGGACTCTTTTGCTTGAGAGTTTTTGATGCACCCTGTAAAACCTCTCTCGGTCCACAGAGGTGGCTCAACGGTTTAGGTTTCTTATCCTAAAGTCGCTCGGAGGTTCCATCCTGGTCACCACTGCCGCATTTTTATGGAGGCTAAATTGAAGAAACATCAGTGTGCAAAGCGATCGATGTCAACCCCAGGTAGAGCTCCCCACTACGGCATCCCTCATAGCACATTTGTGGCTTCGGGACATTTACAGTTTACACGTTCTCATTAGAAAAGTACCTGCCAAGAGCGTATGGAACAAACTACGCATCTTGTACGCAGTACACTTTATCCGTGACATAGACTGGGAATAAAAATGGGCCTAGAATGCTTATTTTCGGCATATTGGTGACAACGACTTGTCCAGGAGGTCTAGCGACACCGATATCGACGTACTGTATTCTATGGCCGAGCTAGATATCATTCCAGTAGCTCTGCTCCACGGACGCAGTAGTTCTGTAACTTTGTAAGAATAATAGGATTGACGGGTTGGAATGCTTTTAAAAAATCAGTATTAAGCGATAAAGAATTTATTGGCTTTTCATCGTCGTAAGGGCTGTCTCGGTCGAACGACACATTACTAAACAGGGTTTAAAGTAACGAATCGTATTTTGACGAATTCTAGTGTATTAGCTCATCAGTGCCTTTTATGAATATGTGAACAAATCAAAGTAGACGGCCGCTGATTTCTTCCATGTTTCTTTTATCCAGCGGTACCTTTGACAGTTGCATTATATCTGCGTATACGCTAATAATGCTAACATTCCTTGAGCTAGTGCGCTAGTGCGTCCACATTGATGGCTCGCGGTTGACGTAGCTGGTGAGCGCTCTTTATCCGTGAGACCACACTGCTACAAGTGCGACGTCTGCAACCAAGACGCTTTCAGATGCCTTCGTTTCATGCACTCGCGTTGTCACAGCTCCTGCTCCAGCTTCAGAATGTGCTTTCTGCTTTTATGCAGGACTCTGAGAAGGGGAGCCACGCAAGCTTTGCGCGAAGCAAAGAAAACGAGCCGGCGGCTATGACTGGACTCGGCGGCATGGGGCCTTCGACTCATCCAGCTGCCACCATCGAACCAGTGCCTGGTGTAGACCAAGGCAACTCGCGGCCAACGAAACGCCAGGGAGCCAAGACATCTCGCCGCCGCGGAGCTCGTCGAGAAACTTCGGAGGATGGTACCACATCTTGTGAGTATGCACCTTCTTACGGCCTTCTCAGCGTCTCATAGCGCCCGTTATCTCCTCCAAAGAAATGTCGACCTCCAAAAAATATCAAGATGCGACTCTTAAATTTAAGTTTAACGCCGACTAAGCATGCCCATACAGGCTAAAGGTCAGTTGGTGCGTGTGGGTGTGCGTGTGCGCGTGTGTGCGCGTGCGTGCGTCCGTGTGTGTGCACGCGCGCCGGTTGGGCGAAGCGTTTAAAGTAGAACATGTGAGGTAATAGCGTGACAGGGGCAGTGTTGGAAGCGAAACTTCTGCACACGCCCAATCATCAACCAATGACAGCAATATGAAAGATGAGAGTACCTGTCACAAGGTATGCCTGCTCGCTCATCCAGTCACGTAGCCTTCGCCGCCGTCTTCAATTCTGCCACGTGCAGGAAGCATACAGGCTGCGTCACCATTGCGTAGACCGATTGAGCAGTGTGCACTAATCGTTGAAAACGGAATTCAAACAATAACAACTGACTTTTTAATGAAATGAAGGCCACTCCTGTCTGTGTGTTTTTGCTGCAATAGCGGAAGTCCGCGTATTACTAACTTCGGATACAAAGAACGCAATCCGCGTGACCACCACGTTAATTTGTACGTTCGAGTGACTGTACTTTTTTCCCCTTGAAATACGTGCTGCTACCTCGCGTGTCATTGGTTATGTTCACATCCAAAAGGTACGTTTCGTCAAAAGGAATAGTGGCATGACATAGAAAGGCCTAAGTGCCTTGCCAGAGTTACTGTTATGCTGCTTATTAGTCATACAAAATCGTGTAAGGCCCGTTTCACATGCATGCGATTTTCGCATGCGACACTGCGAATTCCGTCGGTCTGCGACCGGGGAGGGCCGTCGGTCTATTCGCAGACGGCTTGCGATCGAGTTCCACCCGGTTGGAATTCAGTCGCCGCGTTGGTTTGTTCGCTCTGCGACTGACCAAAGGGGAGCATCTTAACTTGTGGTCCCGTGCCACCGCCGCCGGAAGTTCAGTACCGGAAGCGGCGAAGCCCCAAATGCAAACGGTGTTTTGGAGCGCTGTACGCACGTGGCCGCACAGTCGGTGTTGTGGTTTTTCGAGCGCAGGCAGGGGCTACTAGTCGATATGGCATTCCGCGCTGCGTCAAATGAACTGCTTATCGACGAAGTTGCCAAGCGACCGATCTTATGGAATGTGTGTTCTAACAAATACAGGAAAAATTCCGACCAGACCGGTATACGGGAGGAGATTCGCGATGCCCTTCGACAGATCGACCCCACAGGTACGTACAATTTTTTTTTGTCTTCTGTTTCTGTTTTTGCAAACGGGTGTGGATTGCAGTGCCGAAGCTCTAACCGCGAGCGATTGTGATTTTTCTTATATGACAGTATACGGCAGGCGCATGTGAGTAGCTGCACACGTGGATTCTCGGCGTTTTTATGCCGCACGTTCTGCATCGTTCCGTTTTGCGAGGAAATAAACACATCACTAAAGCACAATATACTGCACTCGTTATTAAGAGAGAAAGCGCGCATAGGCAAAACAATTCCATTTGAATGTGCGACCGACTCGCTCAGCAGCACGTGCTCTCTAAATACTGTGCCCGGCTCGAGTCATGCAAACTTTTTCTCCTCCTTTGTTTACCCTCTGCGCACCCATGTTGGCTTTGCACTTGCATTCCGGGGGGAAAAAAAGTAAAATTAGACTATCGTGAAGGGAAAACAAAAATCTGACGGCCTTTGTTCACGTGCGGAAGAGGCTTGTTTTTTTCTTATTAATTTTTTTTGCCTAAATCTGAACTTTCTTTGTTCATGGCGGGGGGCCACGCCAGTACTTGTTTCGGTACGGCACAATCATGACTTATTTCACCTCTGACTGCAAGATTAATGCTCCAGTCTCTGCCACAAATTCCAATGGTGGTGAAGTGGAAAAATATCCGCGTGCTGTAAAATGTCAATGCGCACTAAAATAACTTAAATTATCACAATTATTCTGGGTCGTTTTGTGGTGCTGATATTTCTCTGCTGCCAAACGTCGAAAAACTCATCACCGATTCCATTCGCGAACCGCTTAGTGCATGTTCACTGTTACTGGAGCGTGCAGTCCGGTCCATGCTTTGTTCGTCAGAGCTAACTCAGGGAACATGCTATACGCTTTGTGCCACACGCTGGAATTCATTTAAGTTTTTTTGTTAATTGTTTTCCTTAACTAATTTTAACATTTTTTTTCAGTAACTGTGGACGTTGTGCAAGGCCGGTGGAGAAACCTAAAAGACACGTACCGCAGAAAACTCAGAGATATCCTGAACTGCACAAGAAGCTAAGCAGGGGCAGTGCCCAAGAGCAAGGCCTGGATATACCTAGAAAGAATGCGTTTCCTCAAAGACCAAATGGATATGCGGCAGTAAGTAGCACTGCAATATCTACAACCACACACTTTGCACAGATTAGATTTTACTTGCTTGTGTTCACCTTGAAGTATACAAAAATGAGAAATTGATGTTTTGCAAACATTTTTGCTTGGTGCATTCTTCATCTAATATAAATGTGTGCGTTGTTTTACGGGTTATTTGATTTAATTCACATACATGAATGGTAAGTTTGTAGACAGGCGGGTGTAATTCGCATGCTCTCGGCAAGGCGTGGTTTTCACAGGGCTGCCGCCAAACTCAATAAGCGAATTGCTATGTTAACTATGTAAACACTGTTTATGTATGGCGTTTCCTGCAGAGGACACAGCAGTATAGAGCCGGAGGTTGTCCTTGAAGAGGAAGAGGCAAGCCCGCGGCCACATTCACCAGCACCGTCCTTTGAGGAAACTTTTGTGGACCCTGACCACGTATCCACCGACCAAGAGTCCACCGGCCATCCGCAACCCACTGCTTCACATGAACAGAATAGGACTTGTGCCTCAACGTCCTCAGAGGCAAATGTGCCCCAGAGGCCTAAGACGCGTAGAAACGAGCTGGATGCAGTAAATGCCCGGCTTGATGTTGTAAGGAACGCCTTAAGTGCCCATACGGCAGCAGGCAGCGATGAATATTTTTTGCTGTCATTAAAGCCATACCTATAGCCAGGGGCACTATCCACCCCATTTGATTGTCTCTCCACAGTAATGTAAATACAAGGTCTGTCCTGAAAGTAATGAAACAAGTCGCAGCTTGGCGCGCGTGCACTAGATTGGGAAACTGGTTTTGAAGGAAGGAGGGGGAACCTTCAGCTTCACAATGCAACGGGCTCAGTTGGCTTCGAGTAAGCAAAGCGACTGGAGATTTTTTAGCGTGTGCCCCTGTTTCAACACTGAATCATAGAAACCATGGAGCGAACTGTGGAACAGCGAAATGCTCTGAAGCTTTGCATTAAACTGAGAAAGTCACCTACCGAGACATTCGACATGATTAAGACAGCATGTGGTAATGATACAATGTCCAGATCGTGAGTGTTCCGACGGCACAAAGCATTTGCAAGCGGCCGTGAAAACGTTCAGGACGACACAATCAACATTACCAACCGTAACCGTCGTTGACGGGCGCCCGGACCCTTGCTCGTCGTGGTCTTCACGGCCGCTTGCAAATGCTTTGTGCCATTGTAACACTCACGATCTGGAAATTGTATCATTCCCACATGCTGTCTTGATCATGTCGAATGTCTCGGTAGGCGACGTTCTCAATTTAATACAAACCTTCAGAGCGTTTCGCTGTTCCAGAGTTCGCTCCGTGGTTTCCGCGGCGCAGTGACGAAACGGGTGCACGCTGAAACATCTCCAGTCGCTTTGCCTGATCGAAGCCAACTGAGCCGTTGCATTGTGAAGCCGAAGGTTCCCCTCCTTCCCCCAAAACCGGTTTCCCAATTCAGTGCATGCGCAAGCTGCGACTTGTCTCATTACTTTCAGGGCTGAACCTGTAAATACAGTATACGTAAATAAAAGTAAGAATCCAGTCATGCAAATAAATGCAGTGTGCAATGCTTTTTGCTTCACCTGTGAATCACAATACATCAATAAAAAACATTAAATGCCAAAGAACGTGAAGACACCACAAGTGGACCGTTTATTGGACCACATATTGTTACGTGGCGACCAGCTGAAGAATGAGGCGAGATGAGCGATGGCAATGAGATGGTTTAATGAGAGCTGGCCTAGCGCAAGCGCTCCGTCCGTGCCACTGCCAGCTTCATTGTTTCATCTTTTTCGTCATAGTGTAAGTTTTATTCAAACCGTGCCTTTCGGCCTTATGACTAAAAAACCACAACAGACGCAGGACAGAGGGAGAAGACAACACAGGGTGTTACTTACAACTGAATGTTTATTGGAAAACAGCATAATGACACCAAAACTAAAATGGAACGCTCCTGATAATGATAACAATCCAGGTTCAGAAACACAGAAAACAAACGCTCGTGAAAGTGATGCCACAGAATGAACATAGATATGCCATTATGCAACAAAACTCGGACTGCAAGAAAACGCAGTTCTTTTTGCGAGACAGCTAGCGAAGGAGAACTAACATATTTGTCAGGTTGTGAACGTAAAATGGCCACTCCCTCTCAAATCTCTTTCAAGTTGACCCTTCCTCCTTCTTATCATCTGTGTGCGGCTCAAATAAGGGTAACAGCCTTCACAACTGCGACAGTGAACTGGCAGATTTGAGCCGCCAGCCTCCTCTAAGGAACACGCATGCTCTCTTAAACTAACGCCTGTTGTGCATTCTACACTCTTATTCTTTTCTAAGAGCTTCTTTGCACTCTTGCCTAGTTTCAAGTTCCCCTCCCCCACCATTGCACGCAGTTTCGAAAGTTTACATGGCACTGAAAAAACTGTCAGTCCCATATGTGCCTGAAATTTTCTTAATGTGGTGTGAAATCTTATGCAAGTAGATAGTTCTGCAGCTTATTGACAAGGGAATCAGCAACTGCTCGTAACAGTGGGTTCGGAAAGCCTGCATTTTCTATCCGCTCCACCTGGCAGGCAAAACTAGAGTGCAGGTTATGTACACATGACTTTAAAAGCGCTAATCGCAGACATGAAGAGGCTATACCCCTTTTTATCGCCTTAGAGTGGGAAGAATCAAAGGGCAACAAGGCTTTTCTAGACCTGGGTTGGAAGCCCCAGGACATATTCAGAGTGACTAAAAAACAACTTCAAGTCTAAAAACTGGATTGACTGATCCTGGGGTAGCTCGAGGGTAAATTTAAGAGTGCTAGAGCAACTGGAAAAACAAACTAAAACCTCGTGAGCTACTTTAGATAGCACGTCATTAGGTGAAAGCTTTACAATACATAAAAAACCGTCAACATATATAAAGACATTTACAATGAAGAGAACAGAGCTTAAGCTTGAGCATACGCAGTAAAAATGGGCAAGAAAATTTCAGAAAACACAGGCGCCACACTGGAACTAATAAAATATTCCTTTCTTTTGGACATACAAGTCATCGTCCAAGGAAACAATAGTGTAACCTAGATAAAAACTAAGCATCTCAAGAAAAGAATCAGGTGATACGCCATAGGAATTCTGAAACCCAACAGTGCCGCCGACATCTGACTTTTTTAGTCATAATGTCGCACCAACTGGCCTACAACTTTACCCTGTTAATCCTTACGGCCGCAGCCCAGCACTGGCTTGTTGCCATGGCACAGCACCTTGATGGGTTGAAAAATATTCGCAAAAAATGTCTCTTGCTTCCGCCGCAGCTCTCGAGAAGTTGTGGCCCGCAGGAGGTTGCAGTTCAATCATTGCAGAGCCCCCGTCGGCTTCAAGGTTGGTGCGCCACTGGCCCTTCGCGACATTTCCGAAGCTATCTTCTTGATCGATGTACAGTGGATCCGCAAAAACTGTCCTCCATCAAAACATTGTGAAGCACACACGTGGCAAGGATGACGTAGTCGACATTTTCCGGCTTTAAATTAATAACACGCCGGAAAATCCCAAACCTTGAGGCCATTACACCAAAGGCGCTTTCCACGCACCTCCTGCAAATAAATAGCAATGAGTAATACATGTTCTCAGGGAAGCACTTTTTGGTTAGATTACCTAGCTCGGCTTAGGCGGTAATTGAAGATCCTTTTCTCTTCGGCCTGACATCTTCCCGAGTACGGCCGCAGGAAGTCGGGCCGAAGCTGGAAGGCTTCGTCCCGCCAAAAAACGTGGGGTGAAATTGTCCCGGAACCTGGGAGCTGCCTGGGGGATGGCAGACCTAGAACTCCTCTTTCGAGGCAGCTGCCAAACCTTTAGGCACTCAAGGTCCCTCCATCGCTCTGCCGGCCATAGCCGCCGACGTCAACCGTAACAAATCTCAGGTTGCTGTCGGCGACAGCGATCAGCACGATAGAGTACGTGCACTGCAAGTAACCAGCACCATAAGAATTGCTGTTAAAATTGACAAATTACAATTAGTACCATATAGTTGTAGTACAGGCTCCCAGAGCGTGATGGGGCCTGGATTTGCACCTGCTTCCCATCAACTGCACCCACGCAGTGAGGAAAATTCCACTTGTGAGGGAAACCTGCCGCCACCTCTAGCCACTTTTCGGTGGTTGGCATCTGAAACAGAAATTGGCCATGACATAAGGCGCGCAGTTATACGGGCCATAGTGAAGTGCACGCCATTTTCAGTATTAAATGAGGCAGCTAAGCATAGCAGATATAGGTAGACAAATAGCTATGATACATATATGACTAAGAAAGTAAGCACGACCTTTAAATGGAACTGCAATGCCTCATACCTTTAAGCAGACAGGCTGCAGCACCTTCCATAGCAGTCTGCACGTAAAGTGGACGATCCCTGCTACGGTTGAAATTCCCACCCTAAAACAGAGGGCGACATCTTGCATTTGCATGCCAGGTGACAAGTATCTGAAAACAGAAATGGAAGAGACTGTCAGTGCAAATGTAACATTTGTGGCTGTGCGCAAAACAAGAAAACTTGAGTACCTCCCATTAAAATAATTGTGGCCTATTCACGTGATTGTCGCGTAAGCGATTACCTAATACATCCTGACAGCAGTTTCCCCGGAGAAAAAAAATTACTGAGAAGCAGGCGCACAAGAATCCTGCAACCAACCTACTGACCTCAGAGTGATGGCCAGCCTCATCCGAGAAGGGAGCGGCTCACGAACGCAGTGCTCCTTCGTAAGCGCTTCCTCAAGAAGCGCATGTAGCTCCTCAAACCGTTCCGGAGTCATTTTGTGGTACTTCCGGAAATAATCCCGGTCTCCGGACATCAGAAGTGGCATCTGCAGAGAGCAGCGTGCGCGTAGAAGCACATACGTTGAAAGCACGCTGTGCAAAGTATATACGCTCTGCCAAATATATATTTCAACTCACGGCAATATAGAACTCTGACTCCGACTTTCGGTTTTCCCAGATAGGTCGAACCCAACAACGCCTCGGGCTCCACAGGCTCTCCAGAAGTTTTTCTTTCTCCAGCAGGAAGTACTCCTCCAGTAGCATCAGCCGCCGATGGCGGGAGTCGAGCGGAGACGCGACCGCTGGAGTGTCGACGTCGTCGTCGCTGTCTTCCTGAAGAAGCAGCTTCTTCTACAATACTCATGGAGAAGAAGATGCCGAACGCTATTGGGACAGAGCGTTGATGCCATCGCAGGGGTTGAGGAACTTACGGAGCTGAGTTATCGCGCGAGTGCACACTCCAAGCTCCGCCAGTGGAAAGACAAAGAGCGAGCAGACGCTCTGTTGGCTGGCGCTATTTTCACGTCCCGGCAGTTTCAAGCAGCGCAACAACGTAATTGTTGATTAATACAAAATCATTTATTCCATTGAAAACATGTGAAAGGTTTTGTCATAACTAAAAACACGCATAAAAATTACAGCGTCGACACACACCCTGCTGTGTTAATATTGCAATTGACCAACGGTTGCCTATGCATGCATCAAGCAACCCTGTGTGTCGCTCCAACCGAATTCGGTGTGTCGGTGTTGCATGTGAAAGCAGTGACCGAAAATCGCACTGCGGCTACACCGACTCACCGAATATTTTCGATCCAGTCGCATGTATGTGAAACGGGCCTAAGGCGGTGGGCGAAAAAGTTTTGGTCCGGATGAGCTTTTGAAGTGTGGTGGGGACATAGTCACGCAAACTTCTCCGTAACTGTCGCGTAGTCCGCTTTGTGAGAAAGGGTAAAAGGAAAGTAATTTAACTATCCCGCTCTGGAAAGGCACCAGGATCTGTCGCGCAGTCCCCTTTGTGACGAGAAAGTTAAAAAGGAAAGTATTTTAACTATCCCGCTCTGGAAGGGCGCCAGGATCTGTCGCGTAGTCCCCTTTGTGACCAGAAAGTTAAAAAGGAAAGTATTTCAACTATCCCGCTCTGGAAGGACGCCAGGATCACGCTGGCAGATAAGGGAAGAAGAATGTAAACCGAGGAGAACAAATTGGAGAACGCTCAAGCTTCGCCTTTAAGAGTGGAACGCGACAGCGCGTCGCAGCACTGCCAGGGAGTCCACGGAACGCCATCGCCCGTTCGGCGCGACGCCTTGCCCGTTAGACAAATCGCTTTGCTAGGTGCGGTGAAACGGACGCGCGGAGCGGCAAACCACGTAGAAGCGCTGCCAGGCCCCTTGCCGAAACTCGCGGGACTCAAGTTGCAGTCGTAGTTCGTCGGCACATCGTTAATAATAATAATAATAATAATTGGTTTTTGTAGGAAAGGAAATGCCGCAGTACCTGTCTCATATATCGTTGGATACCTGAACCGCGCCGTAAGGGAAGGGATAAAGGCGGGAGTGAAAGAAGGCACATCGTTCTCGACAAACCCGATGCCCCGAACGCCAGCATAGCTTCCGCGCCGAACGAACGGGCAGCAAGCCGCAAGCTTCGTGGTAAACGCGCTTTGGATGCGCACTGCGTTGTTCGCCGCTCACCGCGTCATTCCTGCGTGCCGCCCCACGGCGCCCGAACGAGACGTGCGGGAGGCGCTGCCGTCGCGCACCATCTGTTGGGGCAGTGGCGTACATTGCAAGGAGTGCGAGGAGGAGATTTTTCGCTCCTCTCTGCGCCCGAACTAGACGAGCGGGAGGCGCTGCCGTCTAGCGCTATCTGTTGGGGCTGTGGGGTACATTGCGAGGAGGAGATATTTCGCTCCTCTCTGCGCCCGAACTAGACGAGCGGGAGGCGCTGCCGTCTAGCGCTATCTGTTGGGGCAGTGGGGTACATTGCGAGGAGATTTTTCGCTCCTCTCTGCGCCCGAACTCGACGAGCGGGAGGCGCTGCCGTCTAGCGCTATCTGTTGGGGCTGTGGGGTACATTGCGAGTAGGAGATTTTTCGCTCCTCTCTGCGCCCGAAGTAGACGAGCTGGAGGCGCTGCCCTCAAGCGCTATCTGTTGGGGCAGTGGAGCGCTATCTGTTGGGGCTGTGGGGTACATTGCGAGTAGGAGATTTTTCGCTCCTCTCTGAGCCCGAACTAGACGAGCGGGAGGCGCTGCCGTCAAGCGCTATCTGTTGGGGCAGTGGGGTACATTGCGAGGAGGAGATTTTTCGCTCCTCTCTGCGCCCGAACTAGACGAGTGGGAGGCGCTGCCGTCTAGCGCTATCTGTTAGGGCAGTGGGGTACATTGCGAGAAGATTTTTCGCTCCTCTCTGCGCCCGAACTAGACGAGCGGGAGGCGCTGCCGTCTAGCGCTATCTGTTGGGGCTGTAGGGTACATTGCGAGGAGGAGATTTTTCGCTCCTCTCTGCACCCGAACTAGACGAGCGGGAGGCGCTGCCGTCAAGCGCTATCTGTTGGGGCAGTGGGGTATATTGCGAGAAGGAGGATATTTCGCACACGGCCAACGCCGCCGACGCCGACACCGGCTTTTCTGCGACACGAGCTCCTTAACGCTGTCGCGTTAAAAAGGATGGATGGATGGAGTGGGATGGAATGGGATGGGATGGATGGATGGATGGATGGATGGATGGATGGAATGGATGGATGGAATGGATGGATGGATTGATGGGATGGATGGGATGGAATGGAATGGATGGAATGGAATGGATGGATGGATGGATGGATGGATGGATGGATGGATGGATGGATGGATGGATGGATGGATGGATGGATGGATGGATGGATGGATGGATGGATGGATGGATGGATGGATGGATGGATGGATGGATGGATGGATGGATGGACGGACGACCGGACGGACGGATGGACGGACGGACGGATGGATGGATGGAAACTTTATTCATCAAGAGAATCCGAGGCCCGCAGGCCTCCTGGGTCTCCGCACGACCCCACTGACAGTCTAGACGTTCATGTGGTGTTGGTCCATGACGTATGCGGCCCGGCTCATTGCGATCTTCTGCCTGGCGAGGTACGCTGACCATCGTGAGGTCTCCCTGTCCTCCCAAGTTCGGAGAGGAACCGGACCGGCGAGGCCAGGGGAGGCCGGGCATAAGAGTATGTGGGTAAGGGTGGCCTTGGGTGGGAGCACAAAATGCATATTGGGGTACCGGCATAAATGTTGAAAGATTGGCTGGTGTAGGCAACGTTCCCGCCTGCAGGCGACGCCAAATTGACTGTTCTCTGGTAGTGAGGGATTGGTTGGGTGGCGGGTAGTTTAGACGATGAGCGCGCGATTTTGCGGTGACATCTGCAAAGGAGTGGATAAGCTCCTTTGAGAAATCCTCCACTATGTCCGCCTGCGGCCGGTTTCTAGACCTTCGGGCTAAGGAGTCGGCGGCCTCGTTTCCGGGATTTCCCGAGTACGCAGGTACGCTGATGAGCTCAGCGCGTCGGAAGAGATGGCGGGTGGGCATGTGCAGCAGGCATTGCGCAGTGGGATGAACCCTGCCCGTGCCAAAAATATATAATGGCGGTTTTTGAGTCACTAATATTGTAACGGGCGTATGTGTATGCCAGAGCAATGGCTATAGCGGTGTCCGCGGCTTCCTCAGAGGTGGTGCCTGAAGGAAGCTCGAAAGTTAGGGGTGTTATGTATGGGTTGTGGATAACCGCTGTGGCTCTGTGCTCATCGCAGGCGGCATCCGTCCAAACAATATCAGGCTCATTCCCGTACCAGCTGTGCAGCGCTGCCGCGCGCGCCTTCCTGCGACCTTGGTCATGATGGGGGTGCATGTTCCTGGGTAATGGTACGACATATTAAAGTCTGAATGTGGGTGGGGGATGTTCTTATTGATGGGTTGTTTGCAGGGATAGTGATGCCTAGCTGACTGAGTATGCGTCGTCCGGTTCTGTAGCGTGTAGTCTATTATAATATCAAGAGTTGTACGAAAACTCGTTTGGTCGGGGTGAATCATAAAACAGGACATTGAAGACGCCGACGATTGAAGGCGCACAGTCTATTATAATGTGCTTGTAAGTTGGCGTCGCGATGTTCATGTGGGGTGTTATGATCTCCGACTTCGAGCAGTTTTTCGTTTCTAGTGTTTTTTTTTTGGTAATTTAAGTGCTCATTTGTGGCTTGCCGAATCAAGGAGTCTGTTTGCTGGACCTCACTGGTTGTTAGTTTCAGGTATGGCGTAGCATAAAAAATTCGGCTGGGGGTATAGGCGCGCACTACGCGAAGGTTGTCCGCCTCTCTCAGCCCATGTGCGCGTCCAGCCACCCTTTCTATGAGTTGCCTGGTGGCTGCGATGGCCTTTTTCAGTCGCTTAATTGTGTCTCTGTTTTTTACATCCCGTTGAAGGTACAGTCCTAGAATGCGTACGGTATGAACCTGGTGTATTTGTCTGCTCTGAATTCGGATTTCTATGGGGGTTTGGCAATTCTGTACCTTAGGAGGTATGACGAGTAATTCTGAATTTTCTGGCCAGCACACTAGTCCGATTCTTGAGGTGAGTTCAGTAATGGTGTCTGCTGTCGTTTGTAGCGTGGCTGAGCTGCATAGCACTACAAACGCAACATGACTCTACAATGTAGAACTGCGCCCTCAGTTACGCTATCCAGAGATGAATGGCGAAATGTCTCAAACTGCACTGCTTTATTCACTCGCTGTGTAAGTCTTCGATTCCTGCATCAGAAGCTAGCCGAAAATGGGGAGCGGATATATGGGATGTGCTCTCTAAGCCTTACTGTCCCATAATTCACACTTGTAAATAAGTCTAACCGTCGGTCCTACGTGGTAGCAACAAGACTAGGGGTGCACAAATTACGTCGTTGTGCGACTGGAGGTCGTATGTAAACATAATGGTGGACCACTGATTTCAGCTGTGATATAATTGTATTTCGCTGTGGGAGGTGCCACCAAAAGCTCACCTACATGTGCGTATATCAGTTAAAGAAACGAAAAAAAAACTGCTGTGCTTCTGAGGCGCCCTTTTCTTTATGTATAATTGGTAGTACTAACCAATATAACAAACCAAATTTAGATTATGGTCCAGAAAATCCGTTTCAAATTATAGAGCAAATTTTACTTTCTGCCTCACTCAGGAATTTCAGCTGTGTGTGTGTGTGTGTGTTCAATTTTGCAGCTGTGGCCTCTTCAACGGTGTATGGAGAGAGTGTCGCGCGGTCGACGAGCGGGCGGCCACTACGCAGCGCTGCTATTGGGAAGAACTACAGGGAGTCAGACATTTGAAAGTGAGCGGCGAGACTTGCTGTTTAGAAGCTACGTTATACTGAAAAGGCGACTGATAACTGGGTTCTTAAATTGGGTTCGGCTTTTTGTGCTATGAGAACAAAATTTTACGTCATAGAGTCTAAGGTGAGAAAAAGAAACGCCATCGCGTTGTGCCAACTTTGTGGTAACTGCCGATCATTCGATTTTTTCTTTTTACAAATCCAAATGAAGTGCAGTAGGAAGAGACGCTATTTTTGTAGTTTGGGCCCGTCCGTAGAGGAGCTGTGAAAGCCGGAACCTTGCACCTCCCACTGTGTAGCAGAATATATGACAATGAAGTGACGGCATGAGTGATTTGCTCGCGGGCACTCGCTGATGCGGTCACCATGCGTTCGTAACATGCACTTCATCGAGAACCGATTTAGCATAATAAAACAACGAACAACACTCGAAAAATTACATAATCAACCCATTTGCTACATCTGCGCCAGCGGAAATTTTGTCGCATTTCGCGTTAATTACTTTGTCACTTTGTCATAATTAATGTAGTGCATCGTATGTTCTTTTTCGTTTTCTGCAGGAAACTTCGGCGGCCATGACATCTGGAAAAATTATTGGACAATTCGACACTGGTCGTTTAGAATACACTCTCATGGCTCCTTGCATTATCTGATTACTGGACCCAAAGCTTTCACGCTAGTGCATGAAGCCCTCTTTATCTCTTACATTACTTTAATTAGTCAGATTAGGAGCGCAACACATTCGAAATAGAGTTCAAATGCGCAATTTTTCATTATTTCGCGTTTCCTATTCACTTTTCGCCAGTTTTACATTTTCTATCATTGCGTTCTTTCCATTCGTGAACTGCAGTTTGGAGTGCCAATCCTGCTTTAGCTTCTGGTGGCTCTTTTAATGTTCTTAGTGCTTTATAATGTTTTATTATCTTTTAATTGTCTTAATTGTTGCATTTTACTTTCTTTTAATGTTTAAGTGCCGTCGAGGGACAGCCCTCACGCACCCACGATTATGCCGCCGACAATCGTGCAATAAAGTGATCGGAAAAATGGCTTTATCATAACTGCCTCCCAAAAGAGTTCTCAATACCTTGCATCTCTAACTGCCGTATTCACAAACGGGCCTTACCTTTACCTTACCTTCACTCGAGAGGCGACTTTCGTAAAGGTTACCGAAAGTGGGAGGTACGGGAAAGGCGAAGCCGCGTTTCAGAAACCTACTTTTCGGCGTCCTTACGGACAGCGCCCTTAACCGCGGAAGTAAGAGGCTTGGTTGCGAGGCTTAAAAAAATTAAAGCTTCCGTCATTAGTGCTTGCACTCATCACTTTTTTCTATCCCATATAAAGTAGTTAAAAAAATACAGGAGATACATTTATTAGGCGAATTTAGGAAACTTGGTTCTAATTTTGACGCACGTTTTTTTATCTAGCCACAATGATAGCCAGCCGTCGCTATAAGAAGCTTATTTGAGCCGACGTCCGTTTTTGTTTATTTTCGTGTGCCTCGTGTGTTGTGCGTGTGCTTTGTGCGTTGTGCTTGTGCGCTTGTGCTTTTTGGTTGTTTGTGTTTTCTTTAATTAGTAAATCTAGAATTTAAGTTTTCTGTATATATTATATTGAATTTTACTGCCTGTTTATTTGTTTGTAACACGTGTAAGCGGAGCAAAAAAAAAAAAGAACAACGTTTACGGAGAGCGAGCGCCGCGTCCTGACGGACTTGGTAAACACGCACAAGTCTGTGATCGAATGCAAAAAGAGCGACGGGGCCTCCCTGGAGAGAAAGAAGACCTGGAAGCTGCTCACTGAGCAGTACAACTGCCGCACCGACGTTCGGCCCCGCACTGAGGCCCAGCTGCGCAAGTGCTGGGACAACTTAAAAGAAAAGTGGCGAAGAGCGAAGGCAGCAGACGTGAAAGCCATTTTCGGCACAGGTGAGGTCTGCTTTCATTATTTTGCTTGGTAAAAAAAAGCAATTGCTTGCTTTCTGCCTCCATCATCGTATTTAATTTTGTCATCTTTTGTGGTTTCTGCGAAGCAGCCTTCCGCAACATGGATGGCGACGTGAAAGCGATGTCAAGGAACAACACACGCACTCATGTTGTACATTTTCTGGTCCCGTTTCGTTGTTCATTTTCTGGCGCCGTTCTTGCTCGTTTCGCTGAAGTCATTGTTTTCATGTGACATTTGCCTCGTTTGTAGGCGCTCGAAAATTAAAGAATATTCAGTAACAATATTGCCTAATTTCTGTGCCCTTTCTCAGGGGGCGGACCGCCACCACCCAGCCAGCTGGACGAAGAGTTACACCGCGTTGGAGACGTGGCGTCCCATATGGGAACGAGGGTATATAACCCATTTGACACTGACGGCAGCCACTACAGCAACAGCGGGCCTTTGCAGTGCACCCCGACCGTTGGCGCACTGCTGGAGGCGACGCAGTCCGGCCACAGGCGGAGGCTGATGGTATGATTCTTGCTTGTGTACTTTTAAATATATATCCGATTATACACTCCGGCGTGAAAGCTAGGCAACAGTTTAGGGCATGTGAGTATTGGAAATATCGCTCATAATAAATCTTAGAAGTTTTTTAATCATTTCTCGCGCAATATTGATTGTGAATAAAACGTGTCAATTCACCGGGTTATTCTGCTGTGTCAGCCACGCAACTGAAACACAAATTAAGCTGTGAGCATGGGATGCGCAGGGGTCATGTTATTGAATCGGGAAGTAGGAATAAAAATTGCGGTCACACTTGCTTAGCCGGCACCAACTTTTTAGCCATCATCCAACAAATGAGAGCATATGACTTCATAGTTGAACTTCCTGCACAGTGAGCAGGAGCAAGATAAGCCCTGCATATTGCAAGAGATTTTAACCTCAGCATGGCCATGTCTTTATTCCTTAGCCATTGAAAAGACAAACTCCAGCATGCCTTGTTCAGGCGGCCTTCCACTTGCTGTTACCTAGAGCATGGAAGTTTAGGGATGAACGACTGAAGATGGGATCTTGCAGCCTCATTGGGACTGAAAAAGAAAAGGCAGAACAGGGACAAGCAGTTTCTAAATTTGTTGCAGATATTTTGGGATTATGTTGCTCAGTGCAATTTACCTGCCATAATAATCTGTGCTTAGCTGTGTGGTTTGCGGAGTGAGAGAATTGTGTTACTGTAATATCATCAAGTGCTATGCAATATGAATGCTAGCTGCGTGCTTTGCAAATATCAACATTCCCAGCCTGTACAGGTTCATCTGTGTACTCTATCAGTCTGATTATGCCGACGCTTGTGTTGTCATATTCAGCTGTCCAGCTTTGCCTTAACTTTTTTTTTCATACTACTCAAGATGACAAAAAGAAACATACCACCAGATGTTTGTTTCCATCTTGTCTTTTGTTTCCTACCTTTTCTAAGCCTGTGTAAATTTTTCTGGCATGGAATTATTTAAAAAGTGCCAAATAGTTGTTTATGGCTTCTAACATACAGCTGCTGCTGCTGCTGCCTTACGGCGAACATGACTGCTGTTCTCTGTGCCTATGGCTACACATTCTGAATGCAACATTCTCATGCACTCAAGATAAGCTGGCATATGTGTGGCATTATGATGCTGTGCACACTACTACATCTCTTCTTGGATTGTAGTGTGATATTTTATTGTTATGAGCACAAGACTGATAGTTTAATGAAACATGTTTAATTTACGAACAATTCTCCAGAGTTCGACTTCCCGTGGTGTCGAGCAACGAAAAACAGTCAAGCTGAAAGTGGCGAGGCTGCTGAGGTTGCGGAGGTTGCCCCAGACGACCAGGAGGCCTACAGCAACCAAGACCTGCAGGAGCAACAGTGCAGCGACGGAGACCACAATGCGCCGATGCTGGCCACCACTTGTGAAGTCATTCTTCCTGCTGCACAGCCGGCTGGCTATCAGCGACGCAAGGCTGCGCCTGCCCTAAAAGAGTCTGTGTGCTTGCGACAGAGCTGAGTTCCCGTCTTGAGGCTGTGGTAGCAGAGAGCAAACGAAAAAGAGAAGAACATGTGTTAAGAGTGAAACACATGAAAGCAGAGCATGAGCTGCACATGAAGCATACAGTGGAGATGCATGCACTCTAGAGTGCGAACAAAAAGGCTAAAATGCAACTTTTGCAGCTGAAAATTGCTTTGTTGAGGAAGGAGCTGAACAAAGAGTAACAATAAACACATTGTTTCTTGAAGGAGCGAGTCTCATTCATTCATACTACCTAACATCATGGAATCGCAGCGCTAGCAGACAACGACACAGGGAGGACACAAACACACACTTGCGCTGAAACTTGCGTCGTTTGTGTCCTCCCTGTGTCCTTGTCTGTTAGCGCTGCGATTCCATGATGTTCGATCACCACCAACTCGCCCAGCAACATACCCTTCGTATTACCTAATTTTGTGTAAAGTGGTGCCGAATGTTGCTTCCCCTGCCTCTGGACCCACTTTGCGAGTCCAGAGGCAATGATTGCAGCTCTGGTTGAGGCTGTGGCTGCCGAGAGTTGCATGTGTTTGTGTGCAACAGAGCAGGAGGCATTTCCTCTGTAGCACGACGGCGGCCAAAATAGTGCAGTGCAGCACAAGCTGTTATTACGACTGCAGACATCCTGGTGTTGATTTGAAGCTTCATGTCCAGGCACAGGAATCTCCTCTTCCATATTCCAAGTGCCCTCTCCACAGTATTCCTCGTCTTGATCTGTGCCTTGCTGTATCTAAATGAAAACAAACGTTCCATAGGTTGAGAGCACCTGTTATGTTATTGTGAGGTCATATATTCTGCCAAATAGTTTCTGCTTACCGGTACTCTGGGCTGCCTCTCTGTCCTGATATCATGAGTTAAGGCCGGCACGCATACCTCATGTCGCCGAGAAGCACTCTTGGGATGGTTACTTCCACGTAGCAGAACCTTGCACGGCTGTCATGTGTAGACCCAGGCCAGCTCGCCACCACATCAAAAAAACTCCATCTGAGGGCCTGTTATTGCCTGCAGAAAATTTGCGAAGAAACAGTGTCGCAAACAAATTACACACAGCAATTCCTTTCCATTCAAGAATATTGCAGCTACATTGAACAGATGTGCAATTTGCGCATAGCGTTCTCGTAACAGCTGTCTACTTTATGCCGTGTACACCCAATTTACTGAGCCTTCACTTTTCTCATAATACCTTCTTGTCACTGTATAAATGGGCTACAAATGGGCAGCGCTAAACTCGTCGCGCCTCCGCTTCTGCGCCTTAAGAGGCAGACTCGTGCGAAAGGCAACTAAGTTGCACAATAATGCATGAAATTATGCACAGCACCTAGTACGAGGCGCGTTTAGGTTGCTGATACGCATATATGACCCACTTGAACTTAAGATTTGCTTTTATTTGTGACTAAATGCGCGAAACACCACACGCTACAGTGGCACTCGCCGAAAACTAGCTCCTCCTCCTCCTCAGCACGCCGGATCGACTCTGAATTTTTCCGCGGCTTGTAATGACTCATGCATTTTAATTTCGATAGCTAAGAAATGCTATAGCTATAGCTTATGTTGGGCCCGCGGTATTTAGCACTAAGCATTTTCTTTACCTATACGCTAGCTTGGAACAGCCTTAATGCGCCACGTAGAATTTTGTCATGATAACGAAAAGGTTAATAAACGCGCTTTGGCGCGAACAGAATAGCTTCGCCCGGCGCTGCTTTAGACCACGCAGCCGTCGCAGCAGCCTTCCGCACCGCGTGTTAAATTGCGAGCTTCTCGCGCTGTGCTTCGCAAACGGTGGTCTTTATGCAGTCTCATCCGTGCGCGATACAGAGTCGGCGGCGGAGAAGCACCGTAAGACAATTGCCAGTCGACGGCCAGACGAGCAGCGGTGCGTGGTTTGTAGCGTACTAACTACTACGATCAGAAGTGCACTGGAAAAGAGGCACAACATTCCCCAGCCTTGTTGTCCGCGGCGGCCAGACGGGAGAGTGTACTGAGGCACCTGTACTTCTATCATCTGCGGGCCCTTCGCCTTTTCTCCTTTGGGAAGCATTTGAGAAACTATGCTGTCGGAAAAAGAGAGCAAAAAGGTAATGTGTCCGCTGTTTCTGCCCATTTTTCATGACCTACACTGCGAGCATTCTATTAAGCGGTGGCGCTGCATGCCGCTTCGAAAAATCATGTTCTTGGCGGTGATACTACGCATGAATGTTGTGCACTGCTTATTACTTTTTTCAAGAATAGCTGGATTTTGGGCTTTTGCCCAAGGTTACTCGGGTGCTGAAAAAATTGGTCCCGTGGTGTCTTTCTATCCTTTCACAGTGCTATATAAAGCGGCACACTGGGACTAGAGAACTCGGGAGATAGTAAAGGCATATAAGATGTGAGGATACACATGTATCCTCTATGCCCTACGTTAAGCGTGCCGTTCGGGCGGTTTGCGAGGGAGGGCACTCCGCCGCCCTCGCTTCCTTTCGCGCCCCGCGGCGACGCCGCCATGAAGACTTTCGTTTTTTCCTTCGTACAAAATCGCATCCCAGCATTCGGCCTGAGCGTTCTTGCGCGCGCGCCGTTTCCTGGATTACAAGCGCACTGTGCGAACGACGCCTCTCCCTGTGTCCGCGCTCGCTCGCGGTCGCGCCCCCGTGAACACTCCACCATGGAGGTGCAGGTGCAGGGAGAGATTCTTCACCCCCGCGACTATGACCCAAGGGACTGGACTCACGTCCTTAGTGCGCCTGCCCGCTCCAAGGACCTCTGTACGTCAACAAGCCAGGAAACCGCAGCGCCTGCGAGCGGTGCCGCCATCTCACCTATACTGCACGCGCTGACAAGTCGTACCTGCAAGCAACGCGCGCAGCTACGCAGCGTTGGCGGCAGCAGCCGCCGCTCCCGGCTGCTGAATGCAAGATCATATTCAGGTCTCGAGGCGGGCTGCAGCTGGACCTGCTTCCGCCCCGTCTACTACAGGAAACCATCCTCCAAGTGGCGTCCCAGCTTCAAGAACCAACGCGTACCCAAATAAGGGTTCACCCAGTCAACAACACCTGCACTGTAAGCACGCCCCTACAAGCTGACGCACTCGCGCTGGTTCGCGTAACACATATGCAGCATCAAGCCAAGGACTTCGCAGTCGCAGCTTATATAGCACCACCGGACGGAGCGGTACGCGGAGTCATCTCCAATGCGTACTGCACGGAATGAGACCCCGACAGCTCTCCTCCAGGAAATCATCACCGGCAACCCGGAAGCCCCATGCGTCGTGGACGCCCGCCGAATGGGGACCACGCGTTCCATTCTAGTCACCTTTCGTGCTGGACCTGTACCACGCGCCATTCTTATGGAGGAGCCCTCCACGGGTGTACACCGTACCGAGAGCATATAGACGCCTGCACGAACTCCCGCGTCCCAGGCCACCGGGCGGATGTGTGTATTCACCCAAGATCTCATAAATGTCCCCGCTGCGGGAAATCCCATCCCAAAGAAGATGTTCCCTCATGTACCCCCAGCTGCATTCTCTGTGGAGGCCCACATATGACCGGCACTGGGAACTGTAAAGCATGGGGCCCTAAACTAGCGTCCCCGAAGAACGCTCTCTCTCCTCTGTCTAAATCGCGGCTGTCTCGCCGTGATCAACAAAGCACAGCCAACGAACGCAGCTCGACGGCTTCCCGGTCAAATTCCAGAAACCGACAGAACAGCAGTAAAAACTCCTCATGTCTCACTTGGGCAGACCGCGTTTCCGGCAACACCACCCGTCATCCCCCGCCACCCCAGTCCTCCCAAGAAGATTCGAGAGACCAGGAACTCCGGGCCTTGCGCGACGAGGTAAGCCGTCTCTCCTCCCTTTTAAGAACCCCCACCACTTTTCTGCTTACTCAACCCGCACCACTCTCGTTAACCCGACCTCCCCATCCACAGACACTTCGAGCACCCCTCCTGCAAAGAAGCAGTGCACCTCAGACGCCACACTGCCTCCCGTACCCCTAGAAATAGACGCTAAATTCGCTACACTGGATGTCAAATTTGACCACAAACTCAAAGAGCTAGACGCCCGCCTTGAGGCCAGATTTAATCACCTTGCCGCCACCCTCACCGAAAAACTTGAGCAGCGTATGGACGCTATGCTTACCAAGGTGATGGAGCTCATGGAACATAACCTTACCCATCGCTTTACCCAAATACAGACCACCTCCACTCCTCCCCATACCTCCGCAAGCACAAACCCCCTTTGCTTAACAACACATACCAATTGACACCCGTCTCACTCCCCTCAACTGCCCTACTCTCCAATATAGAAGGGCGAAACACTAATTTTCTCCCTATTTTAACTTGGAACTGCCGCGGTTTCCGTGCCAAGCGCGCACCTCTGCAACTTCTCCTTCCCACCCGCATGCCCACTCCCCATATACTTCTTCTCCAGGAGACTGCACATCGGGCAACCCTCCCCAGCTACACATCTACACACTCAGACACCACTAGCAAATCTAGGGCGTCCACACTCATCCACCGCAGCCTCATCTATAAAACTCATCACATCACGTTTGAGACACCCTGCGTGATCACTGAACTTATACATAACACACATACACTTTCTTCAGTCTTTATAGCAAATATATACCACCCCCGTCCCAGCCGATGGCCTCGTTGGAATCACTTCTGCGAGAGCTACACCACCTAGCAGGCAAACATCCTCTACTAATCGGTGGGGACTTCAACAGTCAGCATACTAACCGGAGATACACAACCATGACACATCGAGGTCGCAGGCTGTGGCTGCTCCTGCAGAACCTCCAACTCGCTGTTCAGAACACGTTTCAGATGCCCACGCGGATCGGCAACAGTGTCAGCATGAACACCAGTCCGGACCTGACGCTGAGCCGCTACATCCGTGGTGTTACCTGGAACAGAACTCAACATACATTGGGCAGTGATCATTACATTATACAAATCACTGTCCCGTAGAAACCGCCCGTCACTCCTATACAACACATAAACTGGTTAATTGGGATGCACTTCGCGCTGCACGCACCGCCCACCCAGACACTCCCATCACAGACATCGACGCCTGGGTGCAATCACTCAAGCATGACGTTCACCACAACACGCAACACATTGAAACGACCACCGAAACCCCTACCCTGGACACACGCATAGCCTACCTCTGGGAGGCTTATCACAGCCTCTTGGAACTCTGGAAAGGCAATAAATATAACAATACACTTAAAAAGCGGCTGGCAACGCTGCAGACACGAATCCAACAACACTCGGAGGAGCTCTGCCGATCCAACTGGGGACAGATATGTGACGGCATCGCCGGAAACCTGTCCAGCAAACGCGCATGGCAACTCCTCCGACACCTCATCGACCCCACAAACACCAAATGATCAACACAACACCATGTGAAACGCCTCACACACCAACATATTGACGATCCTGAGGCCCTCATAAACACACTTCAGAACACATACACCTCTCCGGGTGCCCCCACACCTCTACCCACCTACACAGGACCAGCCAATCCAACACTCGACACAGGCATCACTGAGACGGAAGTAAGAGCGGCCCTCCTGACTCTCCGTACCAACTTCGCACCTGGGGCAGACCAAATCACAAACTCCATGCTCCGTAATCTGGACGACCAATCGATCACACAAATTACGCAATACTTCAGCCAGTGCTGGGGGGAGGGTATCCTCCCGCAGTCCTTGCGCCACGCGAAGGTAATATTCACACCCAAACCCAAAAAAACACTTACACTTCAAAATCTTCGCCCGATTTCGCTAACCTCATGCCTCGGAAATCTCCTCGAGCATGTTTTGTTAGCAACACTCACAACGCACATGGCGGACAACAATCTATACCCGCATAGCATGGTGGGATTCCGCCCCATCTGTCCGCACAGGACGCCATGCTGCAACTCATACATGACATTTTCGACCCGCTTCTGCCTGCTCACACAAAGGCAGTCTTAGCTTTGGATCTCTCCAAAGCTTTTGTTCGCATCGAACATCAGGCGAACATGACTGCCCTATCTCCACTGAATGTGGGTGCGCGCACGTACGCCTACATTCAAGCATTCCTTACTGACCGCACGGCTGAGATACATTTTGGCCCTCTCTCTTCCCCCTCCAACACGCTTCAGAGTATTGAAACCCCTCAAGGGTCCGTCCTCCCCCCCTTCCTATTTAACATCACCCTCATCCCCCTCGCCCGAAAATTGGCAACTATTCCTCACCTTAGGCACACTCTATGCCGACGACATCACACCGCCGACCACACACGGCAGCGACGGCGACATAGAGAACACCTTACAGGAAGCAGCCACTCTCACCCAAACTTATGCACAGAACATCGGACTGTCTTGTTCCCCAGAGAAGTCCGAACTGCTCCTTTTACATAATATTACTGGTGAACAGAGAAATTTGAATTTGGCATGGAACGAAGCGTATCTACAAAGAAACAACTGGATATCACTAAAAGCATAAGGCACACGCGAAAACTAACAAAAAAGCCGTAAGGAAATGCGGCCGATGTCCGTAGCTTCAGAGACATCACAAATGGGGCTGTGAATAAATCGACTACAGTAGATCACGCCACCATTCTTTGTCATTGAATTGCGACGAGGACATTTTCAAGCGCATGGCTTGCACGCTCACCTTCAATATAGTATAGAATTTGCACGTAGAGAAGGCGTGTAGGGTCAACCTGCAAGATACATAATCGCTCAATTAAAGCCAATGCTAGCGCCTTTCTGATGCTCTCAGGAAATGTAAAAATATGCGCACCGTTATTTATTTCGAAGATATTTGTGCTGTGCGATGTCAGTGGGCGTGAATGATCCCCTGGTGGTCGAAATTATTCCGGAGCCCTCGACTACGGCACCTCTTTCACCCCTCTCTTTCCTTCTTTCACTCCCACCTTCATCCCTTTCCTCACGACGCGATTGAGACATCCACCTGCAGAAGTTAGACAGTTACTGCGCCATGTCCGTTCCTCAGAAACCACTAAAAAATAAGATATTTGTGGGTTTTCATAAGGCTTCGCACCCCACGCGCGCATAGAGGCTCACACGCAGGCTACACAACATGAAGATGCGAGATCATAGATCGCGGCAGTTTGTCCAGGCCAATGGTGACAATAAAAGAAAAGAAAGGAAAAGAAAGAAGGGGAACAAATTATAAAACCAGTGAAAGGGTAACGTCGCTGCTCAATACTTTTTCTTTATTTCTTACTACACGAAAATGTCGACAATGGGCACAATACACAGCAGTGTAGTCTCCCTTTCGTCCGTGTTCTTGTTGCGCAGTTCGTCTTTTTTGCATTATGATCAACCAACTAGCCCGACAAGTCCTGTTGTAATAGTAACGTTGAGAAATAAATGAAAGGAAGAACCCGAGAGAAATTTGCTCTGAACTCTAGACCCATGATGGACAAGATTAGACCACGTAGGTGACGCTTTGAATGAGAATATGGCCTCTGTCTTACGTGTTTTACCATTTTTGACACATTTTTTTTACATTTCGTATTCACGTGTACGTTCATTTCATTTGTACTAACCAAAATTTTAAAGAATTGAAAATTAAGGAAATAATAAGTAGCCCGAAAAGAAGATATTTCAGCCTTCAAAAAATAACTTTCAGGTGTCTTCAACACGCCTAGCACTGTTCTTTTCTTCAAGAAGTGGCGTAATTAAAATAGAGAGAAAGGAGTTCGATAATTTGACCCTCAAGGCGGGTAATTTTGCTTATTCTGGCGAATTTTATACCTTGTACCATACCAGAGCGCAGGTCGTGCGTGGAACCTAAATGCAAGCTCTTGTGCAAGGCCATAAAATACTTAAATAACGCAATATGCGCTTAGCGACACGAGGAAAGCCTCCCTCTGGTCTAAGAAATGGGCCCACATTCAGCCAAGGCACCTTTTTTTGTCGCAGATCTCCTTGGAATTAAATTAAACAAGCTCAAGCCGTAAAACCTCATCGTATCCAGGCCGTCGTGCAAAAAAAAAAGCAAGCGAACCGACTCCGGGAATGTATTACTTTGTTGTTCCTCGCCTGCTCAGCCCCCGACAAGAAGGCGTACTCACGAAAAACGTTTAAAGCTTCGAGCAGGCTGCTTTCATCAGCTAAGTAGAGTGTGATGTCATTTGCATAAGCGGTGACGCGTACTGCCTCACTGCCTGGCAAAGCCAGACCTCTAATAAGAAAGTGGTGATTGACTGCCAGGAGGAATGACTCTAATGCTAAGCCAAACAAAAAGGGGGAGAGCGGACAACCTTGACGAACGCCGCGGCCGACATCAAATGCGGTACTTTCCCGGCTATGGAGGAACAGAGTGCTTGAAATGTCTCTGTACGTCTCTTGAATAAGAAGCGCGAAAGAAGGTGGGAAACCGAAAGCATCCAGTGTACCGTAAATATACTCATGCTCTAAATAGTCGAACGCCTTCTCTTGATCGAGGGAAACAAGAAGACCCTGTGCGCGCCGCCGTATAGTACACTGTAGCATATCTCGAGTTACGGAAGATTTTTTTTGTGTATTTCACGACCCGGGATGAGCAAACCTGGTGGCAGGAAATGAGGGACGGGAGGAGAGCCCGTAGACGACGAGCGAGTAATTTTGCTAATACTTTGTAATCTCAATTAGTAGGGTGATTGGGAGCCAATCTGCCGGACATGTCGAGAAATTAGATTTTTTAGGAATAAGGGCAATGCGGCCGCTTTTAAATGAATCATGAAAGACATGCGGAGTGAAGCAGATTTTTAACACAACCGAGAAAACGGGGCCTACAAAAAAACCAGAATTGTAAATAGAACTCCACAGGAAGGCCATCTGCTCCAGGCGCCGAGCCTCGTTTCATGGAATTCAACGCCTCCTTGATTTCACCTGATGTTGGCGGAGCCGTCATGAAGTTCAGCGGCAACCTGCAGCAGGCCTGCAAAAAAAAAAAACGGGTGTGCGGAAACGTCATCGCGATCAACCAAAAGGAGCGACTGAGCAATATCCCGGAAATGGCTGAAAAACGCACTGAAATTCCTGCCAACTGGCTGGCCACAACCCTGGCGGAAGATATAAAAGCAAAGGCACCTTGAGGGTACAACAGCTCTTGGCGAGCAAATTGAAGCACCTCAAAATGAGCAGTTGGACTTCGTCAACAACGCCATGCAGCCGCTGTCAAAGAGGAGGCTCGTAAAAGACGCTGTAGACTCTCCGAAAGCTCGATCCTCTGTCCATGCGCACATAAGCGACGAAGACGACGGGGTGCGCTGAGCAATACGCAGCTTCGCCGTAACCACGCGCACCTCATCTGAGACGCGAGCCTTAAGGGCTCGACCAGAAGCGGCGCAATGGTGACGCCACTGCTCCTTCAGATGGTCCCAGTCACCAGACACGACCCCAACAACCGAAAAACGCAAGGCCCGCGTTAGCCCTTCTTTCGTTCTGGTGTCGTGAAGAATGCGCGCATTCAAACGCCATTGTCTGTGAGGAGACACTGCAGGCGCCGGAATCCCGAGTGATAGAAGGGGCCATGGTCTGATATGTATACCGGCGAGTATGGCAGCGTCATTACGTTAACAGCGGACACTGTCTTCGAAAGGCCCGTCGGTACATACGCCCTGTCTAACCTGCTCGAGGATAATCCGCGACGCCAAGTCCACACAAAGATGCAGCCATACAGGAGCTCATAAGCGTCCGTGTGCATGAACTGGTTGACTAGATGGCGCAACTCGCGCGCATTCCAGCCCGGTCTGCCCCTACCGGGGCCCTGCACATCAGCGACCGTGTCGAGCCCACAGTTGAAATCGCCCAAAATCACAACGTTACGTCCTCCAAGGAAAGAAATTAATGTGCATTAGCTCAGCTAATCAAGGATATACAAAGCGAACGCGAGATTGAGGTCTCCACAGACCCACGGAGCCGGTTGTGCGCCCTTCCTTTCGTGAAAATGAATGGCCTTTGCAAAGTTGTCAACGTCAATGAACTCTATGAATGCAGTCGGCTCACTTATTTTGTTTGGTTTTTGAGGAAAGTAAATGGCACAGTAACGGTCTCATATATCTCGGTGGACACCCGAACCGCGCCGTAAAGGAAGGGATAAAGGAGGGAGGGACAGAAGAAAGAGTAAACAGAAAATTTAAAGTTGGATTTTGAGGAAACGCGCGGCGCTGCGCAGTGGCGGAAGACTTGTGGCTCGGGGCTAATAGTGGCGCATGCGCAGTTGTGACTAGGGAGCGAGAGAGAAAGAGTGGGCTGCGGCCACCTGCGCCGTGCGTGACGTCACCCGTGCTCCGACACACGCCGACTCGCGCGAAGCGCGGTGTTGATTCACGTAGTGAAGCTTTTCGCTTCAATACGCATCTACATCTTTAAATAATTAGTTGACCAAATTAGACTGCGCAGGTGCATAGATGCAAAGAATTTTCAGGCGAAGTGCATTAAACGTGCAGTTGAACGCCAGCTCGCGTCCAAGCGCATCGTAGGTAACATGATGGTCTCGCAGGAGTATGCGGTTGAAAACAAGAACGCCAACGCCGCTACAACGCGTGCTGTTCGTACGAAAAGAAAGAATCGATGCCAAACCTACGCATAAATTCCAATTGCGTGTACGCCAAGTCTGCAGCCGTAAGGTTACCGCTGATAAATATGTTCTGTGCCGCATGTGTTACCTCATTATTTTGTAGTGAGCTCTACAAGATTTAAAGGCTGAGTTGGCACCGAGTTCTTTTATCTTAGCCTGGCTACAAGAAAATAATTTTTGACGCCATCGGCAGCAGTGCACTTCATGTCTTGCATCAAATTGCTAATAAGAATTCGCCTACAGCACACGGGCGCCTTAGCGTTTTGCCTCCAGTGTACGTTAAAGATTCCCCAGGCGGTCGAAATTATTCCGCAGCCCTCCACTACGGCAGCTCTTTCTTCTCTCAGTGCCTCCTTTATCCCTTTCCTTACGGCGCGGTGCAGGAGTCGGCCGATATGTGACCCAGATTTTACTCGATTTCCCTTCCCCAAAAAGCAAATATCTATAAACGTTGGCTACCGCCATTGTCAGCAGCAGGCTGGAGGTGGGCTCCATGGGGCTCGTGCTGGGAAGGCCCTGCTCCATCTAGTGTGGAGGTAGAGGGAACAGTGACGACGGGGGGGGGGGGGGGGGGGATTCGAGCTTCCCGCTTGGCCACCACGATGTCCCTTTTGGTTTCCGAGTCCATCTCCTCATCGGACCCCGTTGAGCGTCGCCGTTTCCGGAGAGCAGACTCGTCCATTGAGGTGCACATGCTCTACTCGGCTGCAGGTGTCCGCGGTGAGCCCGCAGCAGCAGTATCAGGGGGAGAGGGCATCACAGCCGGTTCCCCAGGTGTAGCAATGGCGGCAGGAAGCGCAGGGGTGGCCAGAAATGGCGGGGAGGGAGTCGCCATGGAGTTCTGCGTCTGGTGAGCGAGCGCCATGGCGTCCCTCAAGGCTAGAACGCGTGGATCCGGCGGCGACACGTCCAAGGTCCCGATGACGGACTCAAGATTCTCCGAGGTGGTGATGAGCGCCGCCGTCAGGCACCTTACCGTGTCCCGCAGATCAGCGATCTCTGCCTGCATTCGCCGAATGGTGCTGGACGACCTTCCTCTGGATGGCGTTCGTCTCCGTGATCGTGAGCGTGAGCGGCCTGCCCTGTGTTGCTGATTGTCACCGCCGAACGCAGGCCTTCGCTCGTTCACGGTGTCTGTGGCCTCCATGGGGAGACCCCGCAACGCCGCGAAGCCTTAGGCCCAGCGTCCGAAGGAGCAGAGAGCTAAAAAACACGTCCACTTGCTTCGAACGCCCACCGAAGAACGCCCACCGCTTCGAACGCCCACCACTCGTGAGCGAACTTTGGTGAGCCTCTGTGCATTCCTCGAACACACGGGCTTGACGTCCCGTCTGTTCTCCGTCAGGTAGTTACACGCAGTGACCGAACGCGCCGCGAGTTCTACCTTGAACGATTAATAACTGGACGCCCCACTCCAGTTGTAACCAACACAGTGTTGTGCGCGTGTGTGATTTAATTCCTCTAAAATGAACTAATCACGCGCACAACCTGGACACATTTCTTATTGTGTGAATAGTTTGTACATATTACTTCTCCCCTATCCTCTCGTCCTGTCCCTTTACCTCTTTCATTTCATTTCTCCATTCTGCCTGCTATCCTTTATTTCCGCTGCCCCAGCTCAGGTGCTTCAGTATCGATGGCAGATGCCGGGGCTAGCAAAAATCTTTTCCTTCCTTTTTACTATTATTTTTAATAAAACCACTACCACCACCACCGCCATTGTCATCAAACATGCCGAAGGCGTCAAAAATGATTTTCTTGTAGCCAGGCTAAAATAAAACAACTAGAGTGCCAACTCAGGCTTTAAATCTTGTAGCGCTCACTGCAAAATCATGCGGTAACACATGCGGCACAGAACAAATTTATGAGCGGTTCCTCCCTCGTCGGAACCGTAGACTTAAGGAACCGGAGAACAAACGTTAAGAAACCGCTGTTACCTCGACCGGAATCCGACATACCGACGCATACATACCATCAACCTCAGCGCACCCGCGGCGGTGCGCGGTGGTGGCTTCTCCTGGACTTTGCTTCTGGGTGTGTTCCGGTCGCCGGTTTGTGTCGGAGGCCGGTGTTCGACCTTCGGTGGTGCTCTTTTGTTCGGGTGTCCATCGGCTGGCGGGCGCCTCAATATGGTGAGCCAGCCGCCTACAAAGGGTCTTGCCTTAGATGTCGTCGTCCCTGAGGGGGCTAGTTCGGATGATGTCGTCGATGTGGCAGAATCCGTAGTTGGATTGGAAGGAAGTTTACTGCGTCCAGCACTTCGGTGGACGCAATTACCAAGTAACTGTGAAAAGCGAAGCTACTATATGGCTACAATAGTTGATGCGTCCTGCCTCATCAACGGCAAGGAGCGCGTCGCCTTCGTCCCCATGAGCCCTCAGGTGACCCAGGTGACCCAAGGTTGTGTGCTGCCATGTCGACGTTGTGGTGATCCACACGCTACCGTGGCATGTTCGATCAAGCCCTCGTACTCAGAGGCTGCGGCCCGACCTGCACCTCCGCCGGCCGCACAGGCAGCCGTTGAAGCCATCAAGGAGCCCGGCGCTTCAGACACCGACGCTGTTACGGGTGGTTCATCTGCGTCTCAGAGTCAGTGTGTGGAATAACCGGTGGCTACAGCTGATGCGTCCAGTGATGCACCAAGCAAGCCGACAGTAAAGGTGCCTGCTTGCTCTGTCAGCCTTAGTCTCTCCAAGTGTGCCTGCCGGTACGGAGGCCGAGCCCATTGTGCCCCTTGAAAAATCTGATGCTGAGGACAAACCGCTCTCGGAGCCCGCGCGGCAGCCCGCAGCCAGCGCTGCGGTTTTGGCCAAGGACGCCAACATTGTTGCTGTTGTTGTTGTTGTTGCCTTGGTGACATGGCACGTACCCACGACGGGGGATTGGCCAGGGTTCAGTGGGGAGACACCATAGAATAGGGTAAACTGGTGTCAAGCTAATGATTGTGCCTTGGGTGAAATTTCAGAGTAATTTAGAAAGAAAAGGAAGAAACAAAATATCAGGAGGGAATATCTGAGAATTAAAAAAGTAAATATATGAAAATGCCCAAAACGTTCTTTTAAATGCGGAAATTTTGGAAACAATTAGCAAGGGAATCTGCCGGTAGCTGTTCTATAATTGTGGGGGTATTCGCAAACTTGACGCAATGCAAAAACCCTGGCGCTCGCCCAGAAAGAGAGGAGGAGGGGAACCGACAAGCTGAGACCCAACTTTGTAATGGGAATTTCTAGGTGTGCTCTCCGCTCATGTGCAAACCTCCACCAAGAGTGTAGGAAATGCTCCAATATCTCGACTTCACCACAAGCCGCACAAAGGTTTGTGGGACTGAACCCGCATCCACAGAAGTAAAGATTTAAACGGGGAATCCTGCACCACATGAGTGTCATCGCTACCTCACACTGCCGGGTTTTACACGCACGAGCCTTCCATGGTTACATGAGATGTTGGTAGCCAACAACAAAGAGTAAGGGATCGTTGCACGTGGCGGTTATACACTGAAAACGCTGAAATCGAGTCATACCGAAAAGAACAAGATTAGGGGCGCTGCAGGCAACAGATACATTTAGAGCTGATATTGACAAAAAGTCTGCTGCTTCATTTTGTAAAATACCGCAGTGGCCTGGTATCCAAACGAAGCGCACCTCTTTCACCCATCCAGGAATAAAAAACTTTAGTGAGCGTCTCAAAAAAGTGTTTCGTGTGGACTGCTGTGCCAAAAAAACAGAGAGACAATCTGAGAGGAATATCACCTGAGAAACAGCTGTGGGAATTTTCAAAGCGGCCAGCCCAAGAGCCATAAACTCTGCTAGAAATATGGTTGTGTAATCCGGGACTCTAACCGAAAAGCTCCACGAGAGAGACTGTCAAAAAATACCAACCCCTTCCTTCCGGCCTGCCCAGACGCATCTGTAGCAATCACAGTATGTTGCGGGTAAAGGGCAAGGTGATCAAAGGTGTCCAGTTGATGGCCTTGCAGGCAGATGCTTCGCATTAGGTGAGAAAACATAATCAAAATCAATATCCACATGGGACGCTGCCCTACCAACTCTGCATACAAAATTGAGATCCATACCAATGTTGGATAAAAGGTTCTGAGTAAAAACAACTTGAGGGAGGCGGAACCTTGGCCAATGAGGAGTGAGAAAGAGGGCTCGGTGCGAGACGAAAATAGGTGTAGCCACACCAGGAGCCGACTCAAATGCCCGCAAAAAAGTCCTGACAGTTAAAAGGTGAAAATGGGAGTTAAGGTCGGGAATGCGGGCCTCCAGGTAAAACTGCGGTGGAAACTGATGGAGGGAGACCTAGGCAGAAGCGCAGTGCCCGCGTTTCTAACAGCAGCAACGGGTGAAGCTTATATTAAGGGAAGCCAGAAAAAAGTATGCAGCCAAATTCCAAAATGGGTCTGACATATACTTTGCAGAGAAGTTCAAGCGTGTCCCGGAGCATGCCAATAATAATAATAATTGGTTTTTGGGGAACGGAAATGGCGAAGTATCTGTCTCATATATCTTTGGACATCTGAACCGCGCCGTAAGAGAAGGGATAAAGGAGGGAGTGAAAGAAGAGAGGAAGAAAGAGGGGCCGTAGTGGAGGGCTCCGGAATAATTTCGACCACCTGGGGATCTTTAACGTGCACCGACATCGCACAGCACACGGGCGTCTTAGCGTTTTTCCTCCATAAAAACGCAGCTGCCGCGGTCGGGTTTGAACCCGGGAACTCCGGATCAGTCTGCGCATGGCAAATTTCCTATTAGTAATTCGTGGTAGCCTACCTAGTGCACGCTCACCTTTCTCAACGTTATTCGATGTGAGGTCGCAAATCCATACTGGCATCATAAATGACGCCTAGATACCTCAACGATTCTACCTGAGATATGTGGTCCGAGCGATAGTGTAGCGATATATATAGATGCATGCTGGTTTTAAAAACCAGCACGCTGTTTGTGCGCACATTTAATACCAAATTTAATGTATTCAGCCAAATCTCGAGCGCATTGAGTTGAGTCGTTGTAAACTACCGGTGGGATTAGCCTTGCAGTTGCTGCCGGCAATTGCTCCACCATAGCGACACTTAAATAGAAACCACAGAAACACTGTCCGCAAAAACCCAAATAGACACTCCTGAGGTCACCATGTGGAGGCCAAATCCGTGTCCTGCAGGTAAAGTAGAAGAAGGCGAGAAGCATCCCTTCTACTCGACTGGCTCCCGCGCGGGAAAACAATGTCCTGAAGAGAACTGTGAGGAACTCCTGCCTTCTTGAGGGATCCGAATAACACAGCCCGTTCCGCGTTGTACAAAGTACAGCACAAGAGGTAATGTTCTATGTCACCACACACACCACACGTTGAACACAATGGTGACAACGCTAGGCCAGTCTTATACATCCACGCCGGCGTACGAGCAGAATCCGTGCGAACGCGGTGCAGCAAGGTGGCTTGGTACCTTTTGAGACCCTTGGTCACACATGGCTGATGAGGAGAGCTCCACAAAGAACTGAAGTGGCACAACACCACATCTCTGAACATTTGCTTGACTTCATGAGGGACTCCATGTACTGGAATCCCGGAGAGAGCTGTATGGCCGAGGTTGTCTGCTATCTCGTTGCCTAAGACACCTATGTACGAGGGCACCCATTGAAAGCGTATAGAGAAGCCTTTGCTAAGTAGATTCTGCACCAAACGTAGGGATCTAAGACTCAAGGCATCAGTGGGGAACCCGTAATCTAACCTTTGAAGGGCAGATTTTGAATCCGTAATTATGACAGTAGGTTGAGGCGTACAACACCGTAGCTTCTTTAGAGCTGCCTCAATGGCAACGCTTTCGGCCATTGTGGAGGACACGACTTGACGTAATCCTGGAGAGAACGATATAGGGCATGAATGTCTGCTGCAGAAGCAAAGAAGGCTATGTCGTCTGCATAAAAATATATTGTAACGTCAGGGTGTACTGGAATATGTCACATCAGCAGATTGAATAGAAGTGGTAAAAGTACAGAACCTTGTGGCACGCCCCTGGTCTAGGCATATGTGTTTGAGGTGAAGGAACCGTCAGAGCAAAAGAACTGCCGTTCCTGTTAACATTTCGCGGTCTATGCATAAATGTAGTACGGCGGGTGTAATAATGCCGATCTAGAGAGAAGGATCGAATATTCAACACTGTCGTACGCTTTAGCAATGTCAAGCGTCACTAATGCTGATACTCATTTCATGCGCATAGCAAGGCAGACTCTGCTCTCTAAATCGACATGGGCAGACCAAATGGAGCATCCACGGCTAAAGCCAATCTGGGCAGAGCTCAATGCGTTCACTACTGAAACATGCGCGGATATGCGGCTGTGCACAATTCTTTCTATGAGCTTTACCAAATAGGATGTTAGAGCTATCGGCCCTATGTTATCAATATGGAAGCCTTTCTTTGAATCTTTTAAGAGCAATATTATTTTCGCCACCTTCCTGGATTGTGGCAACCAAGCAGTTTCCAATGATGTATTGACCAGATCGAGGAGGTCCTGAGTGAAGCCTTGCGCCAAGATTTTCAACATACCGATCGTAACACCATCCCAGCCCGGAGGTGAGGATTTCATTAAAAAACTTCAGTGGATAACTGTGATTTGTCAACCACAACATAGTCTGAGCAGGGGTAGGGGGTGAACAGAGGAACTCTACGCTGCTCCTGAAAACGTGAAGCAAGCCCTTGAGCAATTCACTCTAATTCATCTCTCGCCTCATGTGGAGAGAGCACCACCGAGCTGATTAACTGCATGGCTGAGGACTTCACATTCCGTTTCATAAAACGATACGAAGCCTTCCTATTTTGGGGGTTGACAAATATGTGTTCAAATTTTGTTTGTAGTCATCCTTTGCCTTTCTTATGGTTCTTTTAAACGAGGCCGAGAAAAATTTGTAGTTGATCGAATTTTCCGGGCTCTGATTATGCAAAAGGGTCCTCCACGCTGCTTTCCTACGACGGAAAGATGTCTCACACGCGTCATTCCACGATGGGGATGGTGATTTATTGCAAATAGCAGAATGCACAGTGAACTGGGAGCTCTCCGTAGCCTTAAAAATTGAAGAAAACAATCGCTGAGCCCTGTCGGTCCTACATGAACAAAGATCAGATGTAAGGGAGGCGCTCAAAAATGATATGCAGGCTGCAAGCTAGGTTAACTAATTTTCTGAACGAACCATGATTTTGGAGGGGGTACACCAATGGGGTGAAAGTAATTTGCAGGTGGTCACTAGATGTGCCACAGTCAATTGTGGACCATGCCCCTATACCTACTCCTTTTGCTGCCAAGGACAAATCGAGAACTGAGCGCGAGAGTCTGCGGGTAAAGGTTATGGCCCGAGAATTGCAACACCACACATCATTTGCTGACATCCAAGCCCATAACATATGTCCATGCGAATCAGTATAGGAACCCAAGACGACATGATGAGAGTTGAAGTCTCCAGCAATGATTACCCTGCTAGAGATTGCAAGTAAGCTTTCTAGGTGGTCTGCTCTGCATACTCCATTTGGAAAATAGACGTTTGCGACTGCGACAGTAGAGCAGTGCGGCAAAGTGAGATCTATAGCTAGAAGCTCGCAATCAGAATCCGTTACTCTATAGTTATTAATGCCCGGTAACACAATTTTGACGAAATCAGGGTCACCAACCCGCCACCCCTACCATTTATGCGGTCCGCATGGGAAACACTAAACCTGTTTAAAGAAAATGACTTAACAGGGGAGAGCCAACTTTCTTGCAAGATCACAATATCTGGGTTATGAGCAGATAGAATAATTTTTAAATCAGGAAGATAAGATGCAATAGAGCGGCCATTCCAGTGGAGAACCTTTACACCCGCCATGATGCCTATTCGAGAATAGAGGCTGAAACAGCCTCTTGTAGCATATCTGACTTGAAAGACACTCTGGAAGGCCCTTTTATTATCTTGAGCTGGGGAATGGCGGACTTAGAAGGAGAGGTTGAAGCACGACGCTTCTGCCTAGGACAAGCCATTTCTACATCATTAGTGCAAACACTGTTGCGAGAAAAACTTAGAGACGCTGTCGAGAGGCGGCACGCGATACGGCACCTTGGGTGATGACTTGGCAACGAAACTTTGAGTACAGGCTTGCTGTGATGTTTATGCTGGTGGAACTACAAGCTGAGGTTGAGAAATAACCTGATGTGCAACAATATCAGACAACACCTGCGTGAACCTGATGAGCATGCGCTCGACCACAACTGAGAGAGCTTTTTCGACGGTTGACACTTTTGAGGCAGACAATGTGGCCTCGAGGTCAGGAGTAGAGGAGCGCACAAGGCTGGCATATGGATGTTTTTGCGGGTAAGGAGTGCATAAGCGTCTGCCCGTGAGCAGCGATTCTGCTCAATTAATTCCAATAAACTTTGCTCCTGTGACGGACTTTCACAAGTGGCATCATAGGCGCTGTGATTGTTACTGCATAGACAACAGCTTGGTTGTTCAGCGGTGCAGCTGTCAAAATAGTGACCTTCGATCGCCACACACCCGGCATATGATCGCCGACTTACAGGCTCTACCACTATGTCCAATTCTCCAACAGTTGGTCATTGCAGGGGTTGAGGATGCAGTGGGTCCACGCGGTAGACAATTGGCCAAATTTTCAAATCTGAGGGGCATGTGGGACCAGCAAAAGTTGTTATGACTGACTTCGTTGACACACGCACTCGAGCCATTTCGCGATAGCAGCGGTATACAGAAATAATTCCCGCCCCGGCTTCCTGGAACTTCTCCAAAATTTATTGAATTCAAGCTGGCAGGTCCACTCCACGTACAATGCCCTTAGTCCACGCAAGCTGCTCAGGAATGAAGGCTTTATCCGGCAGAGAAGTGAAGGTATTACACCGGAGCAGATCCGACACACACTCAACGTTTGCCGACTTACAAAAAATGACGTAACATATAGCGCTACGAAACCAGGATGAACAATGAAAGAGACACCACGTTCCTGGTTTTGTAGCGCTATATGTTCCGTCATGGCAAGCCAACTCGCCCGAAAAGCCACTCTGATTACAAACAATGCCACGCCTTCCCAAAGGTCGCACTTCATAGATGTCGCGATAGTGACTGGTTAGACTTTTTAGTTGATGCTGTATTGTTTTCGGATTCTTCATTTTGAAACTTCCATTTCCAACCGGTACAAGCGCCACAGGAATTGAATTGACACCAGTTTTTAGAAATGAATTCAAAGGCGAGCTTCCGGGCGGCAGCCTGGTGAACCAGGCTGCCGAGCCATCACCCGGGGAGGTGAAAGACATGCCTACACACAGTGCGCCGACAACCTTACATCACCCGAGTCAGCAGAACTACCCTGAACCCTAGCAAAAACCCCCCGAACGTAGAACGGCATCGCCAAAAGAAACGCCGGCACCAACAGGAAACGAAGCAGGTAGGCGGTGACGAAGCAGCAGCAGGCACGAACGAACGACCAACCTACCTGACGCCAACATATCTGAGGCCGATGTTGACCAGAGCAGCTTGTCGTCCTCATCTTCTTAACACAGCTTCGCTATTGACGAGACTGTCATCGCGCCTGGACAGGAGCGGAGGCCGCCGTCGGCGTCTCCTTCGTCATCGAGGTTTAGTGTCGGCACAGATATTTCGCCTGGGCACGAGCCAAGGCCGTCTCCTGACATGAACCTGTGCAATCGCGGTCCCCTTCTGCATCGAGGATTAGCGCCAGCACTTGTAGTAGCTTGTCTTCGGATGTTGAGATGGTCGCTTTGAGTTCGAGCTGAAAGCGTCCACATGCGTCGACTACGGACTCGGACATTTCTGCTGGTCGGACAAGGAAGCCTCGTGCCTCCTCTGGTCCGACACTACGAAAAAATTGCTGATGGCCTAGCTTTGTTAGGCCAGAGTATACGGAGCGAAACCGCGGCGACTTCTGCATCGGAAGAGTGCCTTCACTAGATGCGCCTTTATTTATGGTTGAAGCTGGAGCCTTTGTGGCGGAGTGGTAGAGTCTCTGCCTCAGATGCCAAAGGCCCTGCTTTGATTCCGAGCCTCGGCATAGGTTTTCTTTTTTAATTCAGTGACTGTGCGGAGGGGGAGGGGGTGTTCAGTGGCTCCCATAGATGCCGCCACCGAATTCATTGTTTAGCGGTTAAGCGCAGGTTCTGCTAAGGCGCGTTTATACTCCGACGAAACGCGCGCGCTGCACGGCGACGTCACATCGGCCAAAGCGAGGCCCTTATACTCAAAGTGCGCATGACGGCTTACGCGTTTGGCGTCTTCGCCGCACTCTGACCGCACTGGCGGAGACTTGGGGCATGTCTCTATATCGCGCCGAGTGCGCCAGCCGCCGCCGGCCGGCCCAGCCAGACCGGTTCGGCTCTGTGGCGAGGTGCGCGTTGGGACGTCTTGTGCCTCATCGGAGCACAGCCACGACCAACGCGCAAGTTCGCGGCCAGTTAAGCTTTCGGTTAAAAAAAAATGAGAAGAAACCACAGCCCTTTCGCAGTTCCAGCCTTTACGAAAAGAGTGTTATTAATCCAAGGGAAAGCCGACGCAGCACTGCGGTTTCATGCATTTTGTATCAACCCGCAAGTTGGACGCTATACTCCAATCTGTGCTGTATTAGAGCGCGTCGCAAGATAAAAAAAAAACACACAAAAACGTATGAAGTAAACATAACTAAAATACGACGCAGGCGGCATTCTTTACTTTTGTGGAAGAAAGCACGCCGGAGGCTTTGTAATGACCAAAGAAATAAGCAGAGTGCGCACTAAAATAGAAATAGTAAAAAAAGAACGGGGCAATAGATTTTTTTTTTCTTTCGCACTGAACACGGCCGCCGTGTGCGTGCTCACGTGTCCACCGCGTTTGTAAAGCAAGAACAGACAAGATTATATGCGACCTAGAAAAACGGATTCCACGCTAGAACACTTCCTTCCCTTTTTGTTTTAACTGCTTCCTTTCATGACACCGAAAATGGACAAAACGTAATGTTCTTGGTCATCCCCGACACCGCATGTGGTTACACTTTTTCGTTTTCTTTTTGTCCTCAAGAAAGCTGGTCACGCAGCATGTCGGTCCGCACAGGTTCACCTTCCAGTTCGTGCAAGCGCCTTCTCAACAACAGTGAGAATGATTGGGCTAATGCGGTATGACTGCGGACAAGCTACAAGATGCTGACGAAAGTGCATGGGCGGTCTCAGCTAATCTATGAAAGAACGCAGAGGTAAATTCATTAAAAAAAACTGCCTTACTACGAGCAGTGCGACCTTACGATAGTCAGTATTATCGGAATATTTAGCAGTCAAAGATAGTGCTCCTGATTAGTTGCGAAAGCAAGAGATGGTATCGTAGATGTAGTTTGCCGACGACAAAGTTTTGAAAATGAAACCCCGCAGATGAATAGTTTCCTGCCATTTATCCACCAGGAATCGATGGGGCTGTCGGGGCTAGATGCGCCTTGTACGCGGGCGCCACTGTGCAGCCGCTGCACTCATTAACCTGCCCGTCAGTTGCGGTCGTCTTGCACCCACAACGAAGGTGAGGCAAGCTTGTGGCCCACCATGTCCTGCTGGCAGCCATCCTGCTGTAGCCTCCCTGTGACCCTGATGTCCCGCTGACCCGTAGATGCGGTGCACCTAATGTTATCGTGCTGCGCGGCTTCGTGTGCGAGCTTCACCAGCTCTTCCTGGAGCACACGGAAGCCAGGTGTGCAATGCGCAGCACGGGCACCACCAGCGAGTTTAGATCAGAAGGCCTGGGAGACCAGCGGCAGTCCGGCCGAGGGCCAGCAGCTGGTGGACAAGTTCTTCCTCGTCTTCTCTGACGTCAGGCAGGGCAGACGGCGCAAGGGCAGCAGGCGCACCATAAGGGTCGCCTCGGGACGAAAGACTCCAGCAGCATCCTGAGCTAGATCTCGGGGCAGGATGGCGAGTTCTTCTGCACTTTCGGTGGTGTGTAGGCATGGTGGCGTAAGCACTGCTGGTATGCGCTTAACTGGGTTTGTCCAGGGCCAGATGACGCCAGCAGCATCCTGGGCGAGATGTTCCAGCAGGACAGCGAGTTGTCCCGTGTCTCTGATGCTGAACCCAGATGACGCAAACGCACCAGGTGCCTCCAGAACGTGGTTTGTCGCAATTCTGGTAAGTCGACTGACGGCGTGGTCGAGAATCAGGCGCTCGATGTGGCCACCCTCGATGCGACGACGGTACAAGGCGCATCCTACTGGCATCGCTAGGCGCCGGGTGTTCACAAAGACGACATGGTACCATTCGTCGGCTCCAATTTTGACCTGGTGTTCATGCTGACCAGTGCGTTCTTGTTTATCCTCAGGATATGGCAATTCTATCTGGTTGACCATGGAAACGAGCCCGTTCTTCTGGGCAGGTTCACAGCGGCACTTCAGTGTCCAGGAAAATAGTGGGACATTCCGAGCACCAGACAGAAGAGAGACGTCTATTACCTTTGCATGGAGGGCGCATGTCCCGTCGTAGGCGTCCAGCCGCTGGTCATTTGGCAGGCATCCGCAGGACGCAATTAAATATCTCTGGAGCCACCACAGATGATGCTGCTCAGCCCTGCTGGAGCCGGGCGCTGTCGAAGTAGGGCACTTATCAGCAGACTCCAGGAGAGCAGGGGCTCTCCGCCTGCCATCTAAATCCTGGGCTCCAGCGTGCCGCCAAGCTTCTGCAGGAAGGACCCCATGGCTAGGCTCGACGTAGACGCAGTCCTCTCTGAAGGCCACCAGCACCACCGGTTTCAGTTTTACCGTGCGCTGAGGTATCATCTGGTTTCTCTAGGCTGGTAGGCAGCCCAGGCTGGCTTCGGTTGCTGAAGGCAGCTGCGGCGTAAGCCTTGTTGGCCGGAGGAAATTCTGAGTGAGCGTGGCACGTTCGTGTGGTGGCTTGCGTCGAAAGCAGCTCGAGGACACGTGCGCGAGAACCCTTCTTCATTCTCTTTGCTCAAGAGACGTTCAGATGGTGATCCTATGCACTGAGTACACTAACATTTAATGACCGATTGATTGGCTCCTTATTTTAGACCGAGCTTAATCCTTTTCAACGTGCCTTTTTTTTAAGGGGATGATCATTTAATGTTTTAAGCATATATTTGCGAACAACCCATATCTCAGAGGCGCTGTACAACATCGGTGTCAATTTTTTTCCCCGAAAAAAAAGTGTAATGCTGGGAAGTTTCTCTCTACCGTTTTTTTTGGACAAAGTGAGTCATGACTTTGGCAAACAACCAATTAGAGTTTTTCACCAGAAAAGGTAATTTCACTGCTGAAGTGTTTGTGTATCGTAAAATGGGCCGAAGTAATTGCAGATGTAATGAGTAATTTTGTGATATTGTTACCACGTCTAAATACTATACTTCACCGTTAAATAGTCTGCACGCAGACATAGTTAAGTAACCCGCAACATGTCAAGAATGTGAGCGTTTTAATTTAACTGCATTATTGTTATTGCCGCCAAAATTGCATACCCTTTGACTTGAGACTACGTATTTTGGACTGCTTATGAAAAGTTTTTTGGTTTAGCCTCTCCATATTGGAGTTAGCCGTTTACAACTTAGGAGCGCGGTGTATACGAACTTGTCCAACTTTAACTGCAGCGGTGGCCTAGCAATTTGAACATCTGCCTCGCATGCGGGAGGTGCGGGGTTCGATCCCCAGTGCCGCCGGGTACCCACCGGTGATACAATGGGTAGAAGCTTTCCCCTGGCTGGTGCTCGGCTTCTTTAGAGTGAAATGCTTGGGAAATCGGTCTTTGACCCCACCCTGAGTAGACGAAAAACACGTTTTGCCATGGCGCTCTTTGGCCGCAGATGCCCTTACGGCATAAAAATTCATGAACATCACCAACTTGTTCACTTATACGGCTCAGTGGCTATGGCACTCAGCTGCTGAACGCGAATTTGGTGGCTGGGTTTCCGGCCGCGGCGGCCGGAAACCCAGCAGGTCTATGCAAAATATATAGAATTTTAGAATTAGTATATAGATTATAAAACCGTGTATAAAAAATGTGATGTCCGTTAAAGAAACCTAGGCAGTTAAAATCATTTCAAGTCCCTCACTACTGTGTGCATGTTCTGCAGCTTTAGTGCAGGTTTGGTGCGTAAAAATCTGTCAAGTCTTTTAAGTAAGCACACGAAGATGAGAGTGGAGAGAATGCCTGAGCTTTATAAAAGTACACTGTACAGGTGGCCACGTTTATGAGTGCACTGCATGCATGTTCGCATAGGCAAGAGGAAGAGGAGCTATTCAGGTGAGCTTTGCAGAGGATGAGGAAGATGAAGGCAGCCTCAACAGAATAGAAGGGGTTCTAATTGGGAATCAGTGGGAATGAATTCCTGCTCCAGCTGTATCCCGCATTTTGCGCTTCGCCAAAAGTCTGTGTGCGAGCTATCGATCACGACATGAGACAAAGCTGGCGATAGCGCAACTTCAACATGTGTGCAGGCATCAGGGTCCCGTCTTCGCGACAATCCCGTATTCACGACACATTTAAACCACGAGATTCAAAGCGCGAAATGCGGTGGTATTCTGTGGCATAACATTGCCATGCTAGTTGTTTTCTTGTGCTCTTCATTTAATGCCGCCAGCATGTGGTTTCATCGTTTGTTTTCGACACCGCACGCAACCGGTTCACTGTTCAAGGGATTCTGATCACGCGTTACAGCCTCTACAGAGTCCGACATTAGTGTCTGCTTTTTAGGAGACGTGTTATGAGACGTTTGCTTTATGAGACCCCCCCCCCCCACCCCCCTTTTTTGCAATGCGAATTTCCTCCGGGTAATTAAACTATGGGGACGCTTAAGTCACCTTAAGAGTGGAATGTGATATCATTAGTTTGCACTTTTGTTCGCAGCTTTTCTTGCAATTTATGCGTGTGTTTAAGTCAGTTTCGTTGCAACTGTCGGTCCATCAACTGCCATATTCGGACTGATAGCTGTAGTAGCAGGCATCCGCTATGCTGACATTTGCACATATCGCATTTTTCGCTGATTTTTCATTACGATTTTTTTGGAGCTAATGCTACCTAGATTGCTATATAGAAACAAGGCTGCTCACAACCTGGTGGGCAGGTTGTGATGACGTCACAAGAGCCCGTCTCGAGCAATCATTAATTTAATTGCCAACTTCCACGATGGGCAGGTCGCTTACAATCCGATGGCCAGGTAGCCACCTGTCGCGGTGAGCAGGTTGTGATGGCGTCACAAGATCACGTGACCAGTCAGAGAGAGAGAGAGATAAAACATTTATTATTTCCTTGAAGTGTTCTACGATTCAGGTAGGCGGACTCCTCAGTTCAGGACTCCGGTGGCTTGGGCGGATGCCTGGACCAGTCTGATGATGCGACACTGGTCCTCCAGACCATTGCTGGTTAGGGCAGCCTCCCACTGCTCGTATGATGTCTGTAATGTTTTTAGATGAGGTGGTTTTTGGGGACAATTCCAGGAAATGTGAAACAGCAAAGGCTTATCGCCGCACCATGGACAGAAGGGGCGGTATTTGGACGGGTGAATGAAGCTGTACAAGTACAGGTTAGGAAAGGTATTCGTTTGTATTCGCCTCCAAAATTTGGCTTCTGTGGTGAGTTTAATATGGGGAGGGGGATATATTCGACGATCTAATCTAAGCATCTCCAGCAGTTCCCCTTAGTTTGATGGTAGAGGGGTTATACGGGCAAGGATCCGCTCGGTTTGGTAGCTCACGAGCTAGATCGTTTGCCGCATCGTTGCCTTCAAGACCTGTATGGCCCGGGGTCCAAGGAATGTTATGGGGCGTTGAAGTGTAGGTGAGAGGCCCGACGGTATGAGTAGAGCCGCTGTCATTTTTGGGACTCTCCCTGTAATGTAATATTGACAGGCTCGCTTCGAGTCAGTTAATATGTGAGCTGATTTGTCCGCCAGATCACAATGCCTTATGGCGAGGGCGATGGCGGAGGCTTCCGCCGCGGCAGGATCCTCAACCCGGAGTGAAACACTCGTCAGTAGTTGAAAATTGTGGTCAAGGGCGACTGCAACAAAGATGCTCGGTTCAGTGTACGCCGCCACGTCTACATAGACTGCTTTGTGATCTGACTCTAGACGCCGGCGTAGATGAGCGACCCTAGCCTCCCGTCTGCCTTTGTGGATTTCTGGATGCATATGTTTTGGGAGCGGCGCCACCGAGATCTGTCTTCTTATGTCTGCAGGTAGGGAAGTGTGTCGCCAGCGCTGAAGAATGGCTCTTCCGGTGGTGGTCTGCTGGAGTCGGGCTCTCTGCGATGCTAAGACCGGATCTTTGATCTACTCAAAGGTGTTGTGGACTCCAAGCTTGATTAGACATTCGGTCTAGGTGCTTGGAGGAAGGCCGAGAGCTGTTTTGTACGCGCTGCGAATGACAGTGCCGGCCTGCTTACGTTCTCCCTTTGTGAGATGATGATACGGAAGGCCGTATGCTATTCTGCAGATAACCAAGGACTGTACAAGACGAAGAGTGTCTTCCTCGCGCATGCCTTTCTTGTGGCGTGTTATACGACGAATCATACGTGTAATTTGGTGGGTGGTTGTTTTGAGAGTTTTTATGGTATGTCCAGACGGTAGGTTACTTTGAATCCAAAGCCCGAGAAATATAATGACCGAGACCTCTCGAATCGGTTGGCCTTCCACATAGAAATCTATTGGTCCAGAGTTTTTGTAATTTTGACCGTGCACCCTGATTACTTCTGACTTCTCCGGTGCACAGCGAAGGCCACTACTAGCGGCAAATGTTTCGACAATCGATGCCGCTTCCTGTAGGGCTTGTTCCTTCTGTGCAAGGGATCCCTTAGTCGTCCAGATAGTTATATATCGTCTGCATACAGAGTAAATCCTATATCTGGTAATTCCCGCAGCCGACGAGCCGACTGAATCCGCATTTCGGCCCTCTCTTTTCGGGTTACGCTAATGAGAGATTTCAAAAGCTATCTTCAAAATGCAAAAGTTCACACAGCAGTCTCTCGTGGTTCTCGCACTATTTACGGCGAGCTTTGTCCGGCGCGAAGAAAAGCTGACAAGTCTTCATAACATCCTCCCAAGTGCTGAATGCTGTCACACGGTCGTATTAGTCCAGCCGGACCTCTGCGTCTTCTCTGTGGGAGCCAGAAAAAAAAGGGGTACTCTTGACTGCGGAAGAAGAACAACCGGAGTTGTCGCCGTTGGCAGGCCAATTGTTTCATTTCATTTAGTAATCTGATAGCGGTAGAGTTCACGTCAAGAGCAAAATCCACCGTTCGACGCGATAAATTCTCTGACTGGTAGAACTCTACCGCTATCAGATTGCTAAATGAAATGAAACAATTGGCCTGCCAACGACGACAACTACGGTTGTTCTCCCGCAGTCAAGAGTACCCCCTTTTTTTCTGGCTCCCTCGGAGAAGACGCAGAGGTCCGGCTGGACTAATACGACCCTGTGACAGCATTCAGCACTTGGGAGGATGTTATGAAGACATGTCAGCTTTTCTTCGCACCGGACGAAGCTCGCCATAAATAGTGCGACCACCACGTGAGACTGCTGTGTGAATTTTTGCATTTTGAAGATGGCTTTGGAAATCTCTCACTAGCGTAACCCGAAAAGAGAGGGCCGAAATGCGGATTCAGTTCTGCATTCAACAACCAAGTGAACCGGTAAACGTGCGCGCCGAAAAATGACGCGCCTTTTCCGAAGCTGGTATGACCCGACATCACCGAAGATCAGAATGTCAACTTTTCGATGCGTAGTATCTACGTCAGTCTAGTACAAAATCCACCCGAAACTGCCACAAAGTTCTTCATTGAAGCGTCCACTATCGAGAAAACTTTGGACGTACGAACTCGCAAGAAGCAAAAACCAAGTTCCCTGGGTAAGTCACTCGCAAGGCATGGCTCTAAGTGGAGGTAACCAGCGGGATGTCATCTGCGAGATATTCCGTGAAAAGCTGCAGTAAGGTGCTGCTTCGCCGCCGCAGCCTCAAGCAGCGGCACTCCATGAACGTCATCTAGGAAGGTGTCCAGTATGTACTCAGGCCCTAGGCATTGACGGCTACAAACAACACAAACGCCCCACACAAAGACCTATGCTGCTGCAGCGCGCAGTCCTGGACCCCGATCAGAGGCCCCAAGGCTTCCTCCACCACGAAGGTGCCAGGCTGCAGCCCCACGACAGCGACGGAGTCCCAGAATTTCTGTAGTCAGATGTTCTGTAGCAATCGCTACATTACGGTAGCATTTCGAGCCTTCAGCGTGGCGGCGCCGCCACCCTGTTGCTGCACCGCCATCCTGTGGCTGCGCCGCCACGCTGTCACGTGTCACGGTGTCACGTGGTTGGTCACGTGGTGTGAAGCAGCTGCCGGCGGCGCGGTGCCTTGGCTGATCACGTGGTTGGTCACGTGACGAAGTTCTACTCGGCCAGCTGTAGCCTTTAAGAGAATTTTATTTTTCCGAAAATATCTACAGTGCTAAGGACTCTTTACGCAAGTGGTCTGGTTTTCAAGGACATCACAATGAGTCATCATTGTACAGGTATCACATATATGCAAATGACATTTCAGTGGACAATTCTTGGTTTCTACACGAGCTGGCTTAAAGCAGCTTCATTATGAACTTAAGTGGAATACAAGGAAGGAAAAGATGAGCAACACTGGCCAAACTTCTTAATACGGAAGAATGGGCGTGGACACACCTCTATCGCTAACAACAATGAACCTTGTTTACCAGAGGAGGAGGAAGGCCTCCTCACCTAACACGACAAGTTCCTCATTCAAGTGTTTCAGCATCAAAGTTCTAAGGCGGTACAGTAAAGGGAACATTGCTTTCTGCGGGCGTCCCCGCAAGACAGCAAGTCCCCTCCTTTTCCAGAGTACATAAAGACCCACACACATTATTAATTCAACAAAGAAATCGTGACTGCGACTCTGCCACCGCATGCGCAGCTGGAACATGCGCGCTACCAAGCGCCAGAAAGGGTGCGCGACAGGGCATTCAAAGACGGCATGGTTCAGAGTTTCAGTTCGACCGCATTGCGGACATGAGGCGGAGGGCGCCACGCCCCACGCCGCAAGGCGATCAGCTGTGGGTAACGCTTTCCATTTGCGAAGCCCGGTAAAGATGGATACATCAGCGGGGAGAGAGGCAAAGATTCTTTGCTTCCGGCTTTTGCACACTTTCCTGCGCTGGTCTACATTCAGGGTGCGAAAGGCAACATATTCGCAAGTTTCACTCGCGGACAATTCTTTCAAATCACAATCAGGAAGTGTACCTTCAAGAAAATGTAAGGATCTCACGACATATGCATAGAAAGCTGGCGCCTTTTCAGCCGGAGGGCCTTTCCAATTTGATAACTCAAAGAAGCGACGCAATGTTCCCATCAAATATGCGGTGAGTGCTCTTTCTCGGTACGCTGCGTCTGAGATAAGGTCCCACATGGCCCTTGAGGCCAATACGCGACACATAGCTTCAAGATCCGGGATGCTGAAGTCACCTATGTCGGTGAGCAGGCGGACAAAAAGCTCTTGCAACGCTCTCTGCGCGTCCAACCCAGAAGAAAGATCCACACGCTGTGGCCAGCCTCTGGAGGACGCGGCGAGGAGGGCGCGCTATTTTTGCGACGTAGAGTAAGGAAGCTATTATGCTTGTTCTGATAAGGTAAGCTCGTTTGGAGAAAGGTAGGCCGAAGGATTTTGAGACTTCGATGCGCTGATCAGCTTTGCGTTTTATTTCATTCCAGGTGGCTCGGGCTACGTCACCGAAGGCGAGGAACGTAACACCAAGGACTTTTACGCCACCTACCCATTGGACACCATCGGGAAATTGATCATTAGAAGACCCAAAGCGTAACTCCTGGCTTTTAGCTGGATTGAGACGTGCACCTGACAGGCCGCTGTAAGTGTGAAAGAGCCTCAGAAATGCTCTATAGCTGTCAATGTTTCTAATAAACAGAGAAATATCATCGGCATAAGCTGCTACTTTAACCTCGCCCAAGCCTGAAGAGGAAAGCCCCGTATCGACTTGCAACTTTGAATTTGTTGCAACAGCGGTTCTATGCAAAGGACGAAAAGAATTTATGACAGTTGGCAGCCCTGGCGCATTCCTCGGCTCACAGGAAGAGGGTCGGTTATCTGATTGTTCACTGTTAGGCTTGCTGCTAAGTCGGTGTACAACAATTTCAAGACGCCTATCAGACGCCCTGGGAAGCCAAAGCAGTCTAGAACTGTGAAAAAGTAGTCACGCTCAACGCGGTCAAAAGCTTTTTCTTGATCTAGGGAAACAAAAGCTCCCGGAATCTGCGTGCGCGTTGCAAAAGTGAACAAATCGCGGGTTAAAGCTAGTGACGAAAAAACTGTGCGTCCGGGCACACAACGTCTGAGCGTTGCTTATTATGTCAGGAAGAGCTGACGTTAAGCGGTGTGCTAGTATTGCAGCTAGTGTTTTATAATCGGAGTGCAGGAGGGAGATAGGCCTCCATGCTTTTGGGTCGGACGGCACACCACCACTCTTTAGAAGGAGCACTATGCGATTCTCGCGAAGATTCCTGCCGAAACCCGTCTACAAGAATGCCATTGAGCATGAACAAAAGATGCACATGTATCTCCGTGAAGAAAGTTTTGTAAAAAAACATGTGGCAGCCCGTCTGGACCGGCTTCATGGGAGGTGTTAATTCCCTGGAAAACCAGGCGAAGCTCTTCCAGCGAGACTGGATTACATAGGCTGTCGCGGCGCTCTTCAGGTATGCAGGCTATCCCTGAGCAAAATTCACGAACGGCTGCTTTTAGGTCGCTTATGCCTGTGCTCTCAGTTGTAAAGAGGCGAGTAAAATGTTCACTGAAGACAGCCTTGATGTCCTCAGCGCTTTCTGACTGTTCACTATGCGGAAGTTCGACAAACTGGATGGTGGAACGACCCTCTACGGAACCGTAGCGAACGCTGCGGAGTACAGCGGGGTCCGCAACTGGTCTACCTCTAATATAACTTTGTGCTGCAGTTCGGGAGCTGAGGCAGAGCAGAAGTTCATAGCGCGCTTGTAGCTGATTGAGGTAATCCTACATTGTAAAAGTGAGGGGCGCACCACGCTGCACAATGCGTGCCCTTCGAAGGGTGTCGTTAATTTCTGCAGTTAAACGTAACTTTCTATCTCTGTCAGCTTTGGTCAGCTTGTCACGCCAACTATATTTTAAATCGTCCCAGCTGCGTGATTGTGCGCGATGACTGCACGTTTCAGCGAGAGCTTCGCGTAGGGTGGCCCCACTTTCGGGGTCATGCACTAGTGTCATGTCCATTTTCCAAAAATTCTTGGATGGGGCGGGCTGACCAAAGTGCAACCTCACAGACACTGGAAAATGGTCCGTTATACCCGGAACAGCTGGCGGAAAAGTCAGGACTTCGCAACTAGTGACATCAGTAGCGAGAATTGGCGGAAAGCAAAAACGATCGAGCCTGCTCAAGCTCGAGCCGCGTTGCCATGTGGCAGCAAACTCGTTACCATGTACCTGAACCCATGGGTCTAGAAAGCGTTACTCCTCAATGGGATCGCCTTTCTCAAAGCGTTACTACACACATCCATAGATTGCTCGGCGTGTTTCATATGGCCTTGAACGGAGGAGTGGATGTGGTGGCGGTATTCACGAATACATTTACCAATATTTTGAGTAACCGTTCGTAGTACGGCATTCTGGGTGGTGTCATAGCATTTCTCTTTGCATATAGCTTACATGTTTCAGTCATGTTGAAGGCAAGCTTGTGACAGGGGTTCTGACCAATGACATATGCACCTTCGATTGCACGCTTTCTGAGACGCGACAGGGGTTCAGACAGATGACATACGCACCTTCGGTCGCATGCTTTAAGGCGCGGTTGAGGTGTCCACCGATATGAGTTCTGAGAGCTACCGCGTCCGTTCCTTTCCTCAAAGCATCTCTGTTCGCATTCCTCCTCGTAAGCCGACTTACGTGTCCCGAGAATTTTGCGAATCAAAAGCTTCTCTAGGCTACCCCGTAGCGATTTCGCTGTGCTTGCGTGTTTGACCTTCAAGTGAGGCAAAGATCACGACTAAGCCATGGTATAACTGTGGTGTCCTACCGCATGCTACGTCAGGCACCTCAAGGTGAAGTCAAGGTCAAGGTCAAAGGTTGAGGTCAAAGGTCAAATGAAAAGTTAAGATATCTTAATAAGATTATGACTTGGACACCTCAGTCGTGCTTTAAGCTACGTGGCAGTAGTGACAGACGTGCGCCGCATGCATTGGCATTCACAAGGTTGTAGCAGAAACGCGGCACTGAAGCTGTAAACTGTCGGCGTTCTTTGTGTTCATTGGCGTTAGCGTTGCCAGCGTTCTAGACAGATGATTTCGAGGAAAGGAATAGTAATAATAATAATAATAATAATAATAATTGTTTTTTGGGGGAAAGGAAATGGCGCAGTATCTGTGCGACACGAATGGCATATCGTACCGGGCAGGTATAGCATGCAGGGAAGGTTGGGACGTGTAAAAACGAAGCCACGGTGCCGGTATGAGCAGGACGTTTAGTTGATTTTACGAAGGCTTCTAATGGGTGCAGTGGTTTGCCTGTTCTCGTGGAGGCTGCCAAAATGGAAGTAGATGGGCCTCTTGTTTTGAATGACTTTCTTGCTAGACCGAGGGTATGGCTGCGGGACTCCAGGAGCCCGGTCTAATGTATCGTGGTGTAGCAGGTTTATCACCTCGTCGCCTGCAATCCCGGCGTGGCCAGAACAGCGGATCCAGAGGGGCATGGAACCAAGTGCATCTGCCAATTCTACACGCAGTACAGATGAATCTGAAAATAAGCAGATGGTGTAATATGTCGTAACCGAATATCAAATATAACGAAAAGATCTAGATACAGCGAAGTGCTGCAGCATGATGTAGGAGAAAATTGGATATAGTTAACTACACCGGATGTAACAAAATGGTGTATTATGTCGCAGGCGAGAAATTAAAAGTGGTGTAGCATGTCGTAACTGAAAACTGGATAAGAGCAGGAGTAGACAAACGCAATGCTTACGCATTTGTCGCCTTAAGCAGACTTAAGTGCCCTCTGATTTTTTTTCTTTCACGCAAAGCTCCTCTCCCCTGAGGTCACTGAGGTGTTGGAAATAAATAAATAAAAATTTACGCGCTACATGGCAAAGAAAACAAAACTAGAACCAATGGGGACAACAACAAAGCAAGGAACCAAACATACCGTACATGCCATTGTTCACTCATTTCTCGACATCTTGTACAAGATGCGAACACGGTTGCAGAAGTCGACGATGCCCCACGCGCGGGAACAAAATGTTCAGCCAGACCATAAGAAACCAAGTCTCCTGCGGGCAGCGCATTGATCTACACCTACCCATGCCAAAGCAACGCACCGTTGGTCAGTATAGGGACGAGTACGCAAACCGCCTCTGAGACATTTGTGTGCATGTACACATGCAAGCTATATCGCCACCCCTGGCGTGTTGTCAAGGGCAGCTGCTGCAGTCAGTAACACCACACCGCAGCGAAACATTCTCGTAAACCCCTCCTCGTTATACCGCAAGGCTCTTCGCCATGCATACCTCTCGGCGTTGCGGCTGTATATAAGAACGATGCAACGACAGCGCGCCTGCTGCATGTCCTCAACGCGAAACCACGCTTATCATGCTTCGATTGTCCATGCAGACTACGCGAGTTCAATGACCAGGCGCTGCGCACACTAGTCGCTACGTTACGGGAAGAACTTCAGCGGCAGCCGGACGTGCCTTCAGTTCTTTTGTTTTTGCGTGTGTGCGTTAATCCTTGCCTTGTCGAGATCAGGCGCACAGAGGCACGAAAACACTTATAATTGGAATGCGTGTCTATTTCTCTGCCTCGCAGACCTGCGTGGAGCAGGCCTACACGCGGTGGGACAAACCAAACACACTCGGCGTGGTATGTTGCTTGATAGATCTCGGTATGCGATTACGTACAATAAGCGGAGTTTCGCGTTCGTGTGACGTCATTGTAAGAGGTTCTCGAACAGTGCTTAGCAAAGGAGCACGTTACGTGTTGTTGGAACACGTCTGGAGATGCGTGTCTTCTTTTTGCAAGCTAATGTTTTTACAGGTCTTTGATACAGATAAGTGTGTCAGCAACCCCTCTGTGTGCCTTAGTGAAAAAGAAATGTCATTTCTGAACGCCAATGATAGGACGAAAGATTGGAGGAACGGGAGACAATTCCGATAATCATGCCACGAATGCGTGAGGTGATGTGTTGGTTTCTGTTTTGTTGTTTTGTACCTAGTTCTTATATAGGCTGGCTCAGAGCAATAAAACACAGTTGTTAGTCAGCGCTTGTGTTTGCGTCCTTCTCGTCTCGTATTTGTTACTGCTGCGCTGCAATTTTTCCAGTACTTTGAAGGGAGCGTCCACCGGGCCTTTACTGGTGTTTAGCCCTTCCCGTCAAAGCTGCTTTGTCGTTTCGTTGTTCATGACAAGAAAAGCATTAAAAAAAGGAACGTAACACCTAGGATGTTCGCAAACATCAAATAAAAACAATACTCTCCCAGTTAGGAGACCCAATGCGTACGGCCACCTCTCTGCGAATCACAGTGGTCCTTTAGAGCGAAAGAAAAACAAATAAATAAAACAAATTTTGTCGCGACTGTTATTTGAACCAGCGGCGGCGCGATCAGACCCCCTTTGCAGGCCAGTGCTTGAGAGCCGTGTGCTATATATGACCGCTTTTTTTAGATGGTATTTATTATAGTGATCCAATGTTCTATATACGTGAACTGTGTACAAACAATGAGGAGAACAATCGCAAACCATTACAATGCATCATACGCCACACCTAAACAAGGAAGCACGAGAAATGAAAACACAGAGCCCATCACTACTACATCATTTTAGGGCACACTTAAGCAACGTTGCACTAGAAAAAGGGCAATGAAGAGCCCAGCACAAAGATTGGTTGCCGCCCTGGTTAAAACTCGATCTGGACATACAATGCCTTTAGATGCACAATCAATCTGCTGAAGTGGTCTTTTGCAGAAATAACAGATTTACATTGTGTGTCGATCATGCGAGTTTTCTAAAGGCTGTGTAGTATTATCAAAAACAACTTGTCTCAGGGTTCATCAACAAGGGGCAGTGCAGTGAGGTAGTTGTAGTTGTAACCCTCAAACAATGGCACATGCCCACATAGGGGGATTGGCCAAGAATCGGTGGCACATAGAGTTTTTCAGGTGAATATTCCCTGGACGAAAATAAAAAGAATGCTGAGGAAGGAAGAAGTAAACAAGATGGAACAGTGAAATGAAACGGGAAATGCATAACGCACGCAGAAGATCGACAGTCAGGCTTATAACCGTGTGGTTTAATGATGATGATAATTGTAAGAAAAATAATATTGGGAAAAAATTTACCAACGTAGGCGATTTGATTTCATTAAAAAATTTTGGACGGCGGTAAAAACAGACTTGTGGTTGTACCCAAGTATGGTGGCTCCAAACGACAATATGACTGGGCTGCTCAAACAAAGGCCTAGCTGTTGTAATGGCTTCTCTAAAAACCATCTTCTCATCGTGGTGTAGCGGCGACACAACAAAAAATTGGAGGACGCTTAAGCTTTGTCTTTAAGAGTGAGACGCGACAGCATGTCGCCGCGTTGCCGAGAAGTACACGGAACGCCATCTACCGTTCATCGCGACGCGTGGCCCGTTGGACAATTTAAGGAAAGGACGCCTGTCTCACTTTTCTCGCTGGACACCCGGAACGCGTCGTAAGGGAAGGAAAATCGATCAATCAATCAATCAATCAATCAATCGATCGATCAAAATCAATCGCTCCATCGATCGATCAATCAATCAAGCAATCAATGATCAATCAATCGATAAATTGATCAGTTGATCGATCTATCGCGCAATCAATGATCAATCAATCAATCAACCAATCAATAATTCAATCAGTTCATTATTCATTATTCAATCCATCAATCAATCAATCCTTAACGCTGTCGCGTTAAAATCCCTTCCCTTACACCGCGGTTCAGGTGTCCAACGAGATGCACCCATTTTTCGCTCACGGCCTAAGACGCCGACGCCGATACCGGCTTTTCTGCGACACGAGCTCCTTAACGCTGTCTCGTTAAAAAATGGTCTACGGTTTTGTGCTCATCACAAAATACACAGACGGGATAAAGCGCCAAACCAGACCTGTGCAAATAAAAATTTAAGGGTGGGATCTGTGAGCGGAGCCTTGATAGAGAGACCTCAAGCTGTCGTGAATGGCTTGATTGCCTGGTCCACGAATACATTAGGTGCAGGTAATCAACAGATCTTAAGAGAAATCCAGTTGTCATTTTTAACAATTTTTGTCCTCGAAACCTAGCTGTTGTGATGTACGCTCTAGCAGGAACGATAGGTAGCACGGGGCCATTGAGGGACGCCTTTGCCAGGCAGTCCCGAACTTCATCGTCTCTCACACCGCTATGACCTGGCACCCATATCAAGAGAACAAGGCTCAAATGCGGAGGCATTAATGAATGGAAGGTGTTTAAGATTGGCGAATCCACAGCTGAAGCAAGAGCCGAGCACAAAAAAAGAGTGTCTGTAATGACAGCCACTGAAGCGAAAGATGGCTGTAGTTTGCGAAGAAGTTTGGTTTAGAACAGAATGCGGTGCCGAATTATATCTTTTTTTTTCAATGCCCGATGTAAGATACCTCAAAAGAGCATTGCATCTTTGCAATATATGAAACAATGCTCAATCGCTCAATCAGTTCTGAAACATCACAACAGCGGCAAATTACAGTAGTCACAGGAATGCTATTTTTTATGTTTCAACTGGCAATGTAGCTTATGGAAAAATGTGTGCGTATATGGTGACAGGGACATTTTACGTACTCTTTTCAGTACGTGATGTTCCGGTAGACCAAAATACACAGAGCGGTACATAGGCGCAAGGAAGAACATAGAAATTAAATCCTCGTGTAAACGTTTCCTCGACACTGAAAACAGGAACTCAGGGAAGGAGTGAATAAGCAGGAAACGAACTGCCAAATTACTCATAATGCATTAAGTCATTGAAACACGGGTGATCAGAAAAATTTGAAGGCACAGTGAGGTTTAGCAAAGCATTAACTAATTTAACTGGCAAGAATGCACGCTCTATTGGGTGTGTAGCGTCACGGAAAAACATGAAAAGTGAAACTATCTGTCGGATATGCAAACAGGTGGACTAAACCAAGGCCACCAGCTCTTACAGGCCGAAAAGCTTCACACGCCTCATAGATTCTAGAGACGAATCCCACACAAAATTGGCGACAATTCTGGGAAAACGTTGTATATAGGATATTTTGCAATGAATAATTTGGGAAGGATATTAAATTTCATTGGCGGGAAACAGATTACATGCGGTCGCCATGCAAAAATTGGGAGACCGTGGAACACACAAATCTGAGCATAGCGCTGAAGAGTTGGGCACTCTGTCTTTCCCGTAATGCGCACTATGCTAATAAGCGCTCAAAGGGATGCCAAGGTACAGTCTTGGTCAAAAAACCTCAGGCCGCTGTGAATGGGCCAAGAGCGGCCGCGGTCCGCTATCGTGGCGCTGCCACCGACAGCGCGCGCCACCACTCGCTTGCGCTGAAGAAGAGGAAGAAGACAAGGAAGCATGTTATTAGAGGACGAGGAAGAAGAAGAGGAAGAGGAAGAAGGAGAAGAAGGAGTAGGAGGAGGAGGAGGAGAAGAAGAGGGAGAAGAAGATGAAGAAGAAGAGGAAGAACAAGAAGAAGAAGAAGGAGAAGAAGAAGCAGCAGCATGCCCCTCACTCTAGGGCGTCCCTTGATAAGGCGCCCGCGAAGAACCTAGTGCAGCTTACATTCTACCTGCTGCGGGTTTATCTTTCGAACGCCGCGCCACTGCGCTTTGTGCAAGTAATAGCACTAGCCAGGGCGAAGCTTCCCGATGCCCTCGCAACGCGCTGTGTCATAGAAAATTCCCTAATTGCCAAGATTGCTAATTGTTATATTTTGTTCTGCAAATTCAGAAGCCCAGACCTTCAAATTACCGTGATAGCTATTTTGTGTATTGTGAATGAGTCGACCGACACGGTTCCATATTTTCAATGTGTTGCTGTTCGTACAGGGGACATAAATTTAAAATGTGACCTTGACTTGCCTCCGAGCACGCTTGTGTGTAACCAAGTTGTGTTTTGGTGTGTGAACCATTTGCTCACCTTCTTTGAAAACGCGATCAGAAGCCGCAGTTTCGACTGCAAAGGGCTCCCTTCGGAAAGTGCTCGTAGCGACCTCTGTAATACCGAATATTTGAAATACATCGTAAAACACACTTGCCCACTAAGAAACGACTGTATACTTGTGATCGGAGCAGCGGTCTTTTATATATCCACAGACATAGTGTAAAAAAGTTTTGGAATTAGAGGACAGTCTCCTTCCCTGTCTAGCCATTAGAGTTACAACCTCTCCTTCCCCACTTTGGAATGTGTCCACTGTCTGGCCTGTGTTAACGACATGTGGAATACTGACTCATTCCGGTTAGTGCCCCTTCCATGCACACATAATCCGATGCAAGTGGGTCCCGTGCTCATTAGGCGTTACGGTTACGTGAGTTATTGCTCTAAATTTGGAGTAGAGAAGCAGAGACCACAGCCACGAGATTATCACCTTGTGATAATGAAGATCAGCTTCATGGTCGCGTGATGACCACGGCCAGGAGATGATGAACGCACTGCTTCCTTTTTACATCCTGCTCTTTACGAAACCAGTGTATCAAAGTAGACGAGTTTTTGTGAATAAGCTCAGAATAAAGCAATGGAAACGTAATAAAAATCGCCACGATTCTCTGTGCTACATCACGTTCCGTAAAATTTCACGGCTGCTCAAAAATCGCTCCAGTGCCGGGCAGCTTCGCCCTCTCCAACGTTATTACTCGTTCAAAGCGCCGCCGCGTGGCGGGCTTAAGACAAGAACGCAGCAGGCAGAATGAACACTGCATTAGATCGTGACGGGCGCTGTTACCAACAGAAGCACGAGAGTGAAGGGCACGTTTCCCCCGAGCTCTTATCTTCGGAGCAACCTCACAGCGTCCTGCAGTTTTTTGACCAAGACTACTTGGGTAGCCGACGTGTCCATTGCATACCAGCATATTTAGCAGGTTGGATCCCCACAATTCAAACCAGGAACCGCAACTCTTAAAACGATTAATCCGAGCACCTGACACCGAACAAAGTCCTCCATTAAACGAATAACTTCATAGATGTTTGGCTAATCAGCGCAGAAAAACGCGAGGTCATCTGCATAAGCTAATTCCTTCGGTTCGTAACCCATAACACGAAAATTACTGACGGCTCTACTAGTTATAACATTTACGCAAAGCGCCTCCAAGTATATTGCGAACAGGAGCGGGGAGAGTGGCAACCTGGTTTCAGAGAGGACTGAATACAGACAGGTTGTGAGAGACCGCCGTTTACTGTTAAGCGCGTATAAGATTTTGCAGCAAAGGCGTATCCCATAATAGAGAGAATTGAACCAATACTAACGTGATGTAAAAGAGAAAAAATTGCTGGTAGACTAGGCCTGGTTAACCCTCGTCGAAAGCGAGAAGCTGCATCTCCCTGGCTACGTTTGTAGTCGAGCGACTGGCGGACGCGTCTCATCGATCATTCCTAGCATTCCGCTGAACGCATCAAAGTGCATCGTCGTTTTATCTGCTCATGAGATGCGGCCAGACGCTTTCCCGCTTTACCGAACGTCAATGTCAAAGATCAAAGGTCAAAGTCGAGATAGTTGGTGTAACAGTCGCTGGCGTCGCTGCTGTAGATGACGTCATTGGCATTGGGGTTTAAGGACAGTGAAGGAAAAGTAGATTTTAAGCGGGTAGAAGTAACCAAGCGAAGGTTATCTGATTGGTGGCTAAAATCAAGAGAAGAGTAAAATTTCATAAGTCATGGCTGGGTGGCTTGAGCCACTGCCCGATATAAAGGGTTCAGCCGTATCCATCCATCCATCCATCCATCCATCCATCCATCCATCCATCCATCCATCTTCATGTGTCGTACCGTACTACCACCAGTTATGCTCATGGTTTGACCTCTAATTACATTCAATGGGAAACTTGTGGCCTCGCTGACCTCTATGCAAGATTCAAGGTCAAACTTGCGGCCACGCTGACGGCTTGAAAAGCGGGCGTAGTGAAGCTTTTCGCTTCAAAAATAAGTGGTTGGCTCTATCGATCGAACGCCTTAGCCAGGTCGATTTGCAGCAGGACAATTGTTGTTCATGAGTTTCACTGCAGTACTGCAACACCGTGCGCGAAATATCTGTATTAGTCTGTATTGACCGTCCTGCACTGACAACTCTAAACTTTGCACGAGCCCAGATTGAGGCAGTTGCCTCTTGTGCATAAATGTCGTAAGAGTGTTGTGAATTGTGTTGCGCTTTCCCGGCAAAATTAGGTCTGCTTTTTAGATCGCATGGATAACAGACATTCTTTGCTGCTACAGGCACTCAGTGTAAACGGGTTACCAACTACCAAAACCACCGTTGCAATGCGATGTCAGCAGCAGAGTTCTTTGACATTTTTTTGCGTAGCACCAGTTCCTCGCGTGCAGTCGGCTTTACGACTTAAACCACACGTCTTTCCGAAGGCAGTATCGTCAAAACCGTACGACTAGAACTATGGCTGGTATGGAAAAAAAAACAAGCGCCCACACGTAGCCGACTGGAACGTAGAACGAGAAAAAAAGGCAGCCAAGAACTTGAAATCAACGCAGATAAAAGGCGAGCAACCGCACGCAACGAAGTCACGAGATGACGAGATACGCCGGCTAAGGTGGCCACTAACCGGCAGCCGGCGACAAGCAAGCCGCAGAGTAGTCAAGGTGGACGGCACAAGAGCCGCTGGCCGCTGCTGTGAGGGAACGTGATCATACATATTATTTTATTAAAAAAAAGCGTTGTTCTTTCCAACCAAATGTACGCTGACAAAATATGTTTAATGAGTAATTAAAATATATTTAAAATCGTTAATACCTACTAATATGTAGCCACTTATTTTTCTTATATTTGTGTTTGTCCGCACACTTTATTTTGGCGGTGGTAGCTGACGTGCGCCTTGAGAAGAGAACATTCCAAACGTCCGTTTGAGTGCAGCGTTTTTCATATCCATTCCCGAATAGAAATATTGCAGCATAGAAAAATAAAAAATATCGACCACACCCTTCGTTGTAGCAGGGAAGAAAACTGAACTAGTCAATGATTGGATTGGAAAACTTTTAATTCGTCAGAAAAGGCAGAATGCAGGCGATCCGTACTAGGTGGCTATTAGTCCACGGCTGACAGCGACCTGGGTAGCCCATTCAATGACCCGGGTTTGAACTCCCAAGTCTGAGCTGACCAACACGGCCTCCCACTTCTCGAGAGTAGGAACCTGTATTAGAGATTTCGGGGGCGGCTCCTCTTTACAATTCCACAATAGGTGATCATAAGTGGCTAAATCACCACATAATGTACATGCAGGGTCGTATTCACCGGGGTAGAATTTTGACAACAGGTAAGGCGTCATGAAGGATCGCGTCTGGAGTCGCCTCCAAGTGGTCTCTTGCTCCTTATTAAAGGCTTTGTCTGGAGGAGGGAATATCCTCCTTTCAAGTTTAAAATGATTAGTAATATCGTGAGAAGATGATAGGCCGTCCTTCGAAAAACTCTCAGCAACGACAGCGTCCCCTGCTCGGCTGACGAATCCTCGAGCTGTTATGTATGCCGCTTCGTTACCAGGGTTCCCCGAGTGAGCCGGGACCCATATCAATTCAATAATTTTGTCTAAGTCTTTGGTTTGACCCAATATGCTCATTGCCACCTGAGAAATTCTGCCCCTCGCATTATTGCGTATAAACACTATCCGCAAGAAAATGAACCGAGTCAATGGTGCCCTGTGTCGACATAGATACACACTTCCAACAAAGATAAAGATTCTTATATATAATGCATACTTACTTCCAACCATTAACTACTGTATAAGTGTCTGGGGTACCACAACGAAACATAACAAACACAAGATCTTAGTTGCACAGAAGCGTGCTGTCAGATCGATTGCAAACCATGGCATTCCCATGCGTTTCCTTACTTTAAACAATATGGTATTTTGTCTGTTGATATATTGCACAAGTTCATATTGTTATGTGCATACAAAAATGCAGTTAAAACAAACAATCAACTGTTCCTTGCAGCCTTTAATCTACATCAATACACACCAGTGTACAATACCCGATGTATTTTACCTTGGCTTCTACCCTTTTGCCGTACTTTATACCGTAAACAGTCCTTATCCTATAACCTAGCAAATTACCTCAACACATTGGCAGAGAATAATGTTTTTATAGAAGACATCTGAAAGAAACAGTGATTATCTGTCATGTGCATTTTCGAATCTATTGTGGCATCAACGTAAATAGGTTTGGTGTATTATATTGTCTATTGTTCCTATTGTTTATGCGCATCTCTGTTGTGTACGCGGTCAGGGTTACACTATTGTTGTCCTTTTTCTTTGTTTGTTTTGATGGGGATATTTAGCTCAACTTCAGCCTGATGTTCGCGAAACACACTGCTGTCGTTGTATTCATGGGGCACTGGGTGCTACTTCAAGCTGCATTATGCAGCTTTTTGCCCAGTGTCCCCTTTTTCCACAGTAATGTGTGTGGACAAATAAATTTTCAATTCAATTCAAAATTTAGAGTCGCTGAGTATGGTAGTAGCTTCTGTGTACAGAAGACAGAAGAAGACAATGAAGAAGACAATGAAGTACAGAAGACAAAGACATCACGAGCATTGCCTTCGTCTTTTCCATGCTGTACCCACGAGGGTTCGCTGCTGATGTCCTGCGGTGGGCGTACGCCATTGGCGTCTTCATTTCCTTTCAGCGAGTGATCAGTGAAGTAGCACCTAAGATGGCGTCGCCAGGAGCTTCCAGTCTGGTAAGCTCAGCTTAGTTTCTCGATCTGTTGGCAGATTCTTCTTGCTGTACTTCCTTGCACTACGCCGATAGTGATAAAGTGACGTTTTAAGGTTTGCAGCTAGGTCGTTGGTTTTTACCAATTTCGTCAGTTTAGCATTCCGCGAAACCATGTATTTACTATTTCCTTTCACACCGGTTTTGCGCTACAGCGCTTTGGCGCCACTCGCCCTGCTTGCAGTTGCAGGTAACTATCTTTACTCTCTTTCGCAGCTGGCGTCGCGGCCAATCTAGTTGCGCAATGTTCCGCTTTCTAAGCTGTAAGAGGCTTTCAGTGCTGTGAAGCGCACATGTTTATTCTGCGTATGTAATGCAGTGAGCGTCACGTTAAGTAAGAATAAATGTGGCCATTGTTTCCAGTTGTCGGAACCAGCCAGAAATAAGAACATCTTGTGAAATGTTTAGCATGCTTTCTCCTTCCTAGAGCAGTACTTGCACGAACGGTACTCGATTGTAAGGAAAAAGGGATGCACTGTACTTTTCACTAGCCAGAGGAGGAATGGTCCGTTTAATGCCACTGTGACAGGTACTCTTTAACCGCTGCTGGCGACGAAAGCACTGTTGTGTAAGTTGTCAGTATCGTGGGTCATAAAAAATAAGCTGCGCATTATACATAACACTGCGTATCTAAAGACAAGTGGTCTTGTTTTGGGGCATGATAATGTCGCAGTCGACAGACAACTGACATACCGCATTTGTGAAAGAGCGCAGGCAAATAGGTCGAGATGGTCGTAGTGAATTGGTTGAATGAGCTTAATATACCTTGTCTTACTAGGAAGACTTGAAGACAGTTTTCAAAAATTGGATTTTTGAGGTAAAATAATGGTTTTTGCGGCATTGTATTGCCAGGGTTGGCGGGCATCAGAAATACGATGAAACATGTTAACTAGTCACATGTCTAACTAATTCTTAATAATTAACTTTTTGACTATGAGTAAGGTGTGTAGCTGCAACTAGAGATTTGTAGGTGGCCGATTATCCTAGCCGCTGCGGCCGGATAAAATTTGGCAGCTTCGTGTGAAATTACATGCGGTTTCGAAAACTTGCAGGCAATGCAACCCCTCATGCTTACGTAAATAGTCGAAAATGCTACATTTTGTCGAGCCACAGCGGCGAGGGTAATCGCGTTTTCGAAATTACGAGAACTGATACGGTGGTTACAACGGGCCCCGCCGCGGTGTCTCAGTGGTTAGGGCGCTCGACTACTGATCCCGAGTTCCCGAGTTCGAACCCGACCGCGGCGGCTGCTTTTTTATGGAGGGAAAACGCTAAGGCGCCCGTGTGCTGTGCGATGTCACGTACTGCACGTTAAAGATCCCCAGGTGGTCGAAATTATTCCGGAGCCCTCCACTACGGCACACCTCTCATCCTTTCTTCTTTCACTCCCTCCTTTATCCCTTCCTTTACGGCGGGTTCAGGTGTCCAACGATATATGAGACAGATACTGCGCCATTTCTTTTCCGCAAAAACCAATTATTATTATTACTAACGGAACCCACTGCGGTGGCTCAGTGGTTAGGGCGCTCGACTACTGATCCGGAGTTCCCGGGCTCGAACCCAACTGCGGTGGCTGCGTTTTTATGGAGGCAGAACGCTAAGGCGCCCGTGTGCTGTGCGATGTCAGTGAACGTTAGATCCCCAGGTGGTCTAAATTATTCCGGAGCCCTCCACTACGGCACCTCTTTCTTCCTTTCTTCTTTCATTCCCTCCTTTATCCCTTCCCTTACGGCGTGGTTCAGGTGTCCAACAATATATTATTATTAATTATTAATGGTCGGGTACAAAGCTCTAATTGCAACTAGACGCCTAACTCTAATAGTTTTAAACTTAATGAAATTAGTTAACCATTTTACTAGTTAAGATTCTTCACCGCTTTTTTGACGTCCGCCAATCCTGGCAATACCGTGCCGCAAAAGCCATATTTTTGCCTAAAAAATCCTATTTTTCAAAACTATACTTAGTCTTCCATGTCACACCCGGTATAGGCAAACTGCGTATGTGATAAGCTGTCACTTTTGTCTTCTGCATCGGTGAACCTCTAATCTGCAGCCATTTATTCGCAGGCCCAAAAACAAGCTCTTCGTGTTCTGTATGAAAACATGAAAAGTGCTTACCTGCGATGCCATTTCTACTTTTGGAATGGCTTTTGAATTGCGTGCGATATGGAACGTTGTCATTTTAGAATTATTTATCAAGGTTAGGGGACTAACTTGGACAGCGGCTTACGAAAGCAAGGTTACGAGGACGGGAAACGATTGCCTACGAAGTTAATTTTATTGCTACTTTTTTTTTCTATAATTGAGAGCCAGACATCCCACAATAGATAGCAGTCGACAAAAATAAACAAATATGAGGTATTTGTCTATTGCTAAATACAAAGTTGCGGAGGAGGGGGAGGAAAAACTTTATTAAAGGAAGGGGAGTCGGGCGAGCTTATGGGTGGGGCCCTCATTCCAGGGCTCCACTGGCTTGAGCTGCCCGCGTACCTGTTGTATTAGGGTCCGTTGGTCCTCCAGGTTAACGCTGGTCAGCAGCGCCTCCCACTGCTCAAATGTACTTTCTGTCTGTATAGCGTTTGGTTCGGCCCAACATCCCCACGAAATGTGAAAGAGTGTAGGGCGGGCCTGGCACCAGGGACATGTGTCCGAGTATATAATGTTGGGTGTATGAGATGTAGTCTATGGATGTTTGAAAATGTGTTCGTCTCGATCTGCCGCCAAGAGACGGAGTCTGGGTTGTCTAATTTCCTATGAGGTGGACGGAAGTGTCTCCTTTCAAGACGCTGAAACTCGACGCGTTCGTTATACCCCGAATGTAGAGGGGTAAAAGCGGGCACGGTTTGTGGCCCCGCTCGGTCCATGTTGCCTCGAGCTAGAGCATGTGCCCTCTCATTTGCCTCCAGCCCCTCGTGGCATGGGGGGCAGGTGATTTGGTGGTGCTTTGCGAGGGGTGCAGTGCCCATGAGCCGACTGACGTGCTTGGGAACACGGCCTCTCGGGAAGTTTCGACACGCGTGTTGCGAGCCTGTGAGCACATGAGCGCTTTGGCCTTGGGACTCGTAATGTCTAATGGCAGTGGCCACGGCGGTGGTCTCCGCGGCCGCTGGTATTTTGACTATTACAGAAGCAGTGAATAGAGTGGAGAACCGGTGGTCTACTGCCGCCACTGCGTACTTGTCATGGTCCGGGTATGTTGCGGCGTCAGCATAAACCACGTTCGCGGAATTGGCTAGGCGTCGGCGTAGGTAGGATACTCGCGCTCATCGTCTCCCTGTGTGAACGCCTTTAAGCATATGTTTCGGTATCGGGGCCACGCTGATGTATTTCCTGTGTTGTTTTTCTAGAGCGGATTGAGCGTCTAGTGCGCGGATGTCCGCAACTGTGCCTACTCGGAGTAGGATAGCTCGTCCAGCTTGGGTGGTCTGAAGTCTTAGTGTTTGAGATGCATGAATGGCTGCTGGTAGTTCCGCAAAGGTGTTGAAGTTCCTAGAGCGGTCAGACGCTCTGTCGAGGTGTTTTTAGGAAGCTTAAGGGCCGTCTTGCATACCTCTCTTATGATTGTGTCAACTTGCTGCTCCTCTCCTTTTGTTAGCGCGTGAAAGGATAGTCCGTATGAGATTCGGCTAAGTACGAGCGCTTGCACCAGCCGAAGAGTGTCTTCTTCTCGCATTCCTTGGCGATGTTTGGTAATGCGGCTGATCATGCGAGCTATCTGGTTTGTGGTGGTTTTGAGAGTCTGGATGGTGTGGGTAACACAGAGGTTGCTCTGTATACAAAGGCGGGCTGCTGATTGTAGGGTGGTTTACTTTTGGCCCAGGGAACCCTTTATGGCCCATATAGTTATATCATCCGCGTATATGGTGAAACCGACATTTGGAAGTGCTTGCATAGCACGCGACAGCCTGAGCATAGCAATGTTAGCATTGTTGAAAAGCAGGGGATAAATAATAGCTCCCTGAGGTGTGCCTTTGTGTGGCATATCTTTGACGTCGGAGCGGCTTTGTCAATTGCCTATCGTGGCCGTGCGGCCCGTGAGGAACGTACGCACGTAAGCAAATACTTTTTCTCCGCCGTTAAAGTCATTTACGGCTTGAAGGATCGCCTCGTGGAATATGTTGTGGAAGGCGCCCTTTAAATCTAAGGCCAAGATGAGATGTTCTTGATCTCTGGGGATGTTGGTAAGTACTTATTCTCTCAGGAGCAGGAAGGCGTCTTGGGCTGAAAGCCCTGGCCTGAACCAAACCATAGTAGGGGGAAGAGGTTATTGTCTTCAATATAGTTTTGAGGCGGGTGTAGATGTCTCGTTCATAGAGATTTCCTAAACATGATGTTAGGGAGCTGTGCCGGAGGGAATCAAGTGACGGCCGCTTGCCGGGCTTGGGAAGGGTGATAATTCCGGCATGACGCCAATCCTGAATTGCAATACCCTTCTCCTAGAGGTCATCACTGATGAAGTCAGTGATGGCTTTGATATGTGCATGACTCGGGTTACGAATAATAGCGTTTGTGTTGCGGTGTTGCGCGGTGTTGCGCTGGGATGCACGGGCTGCGGCTTGCACCTCGGCTATTGTATCGGGGCCTCAAGTGTAGAGTTTGGAAGGCCGTTGTAGGTGATGGAGTAAGTTGCGGAAAGTCCCCACCTTCAAAGGCGAATTTCTTCACAAGGCATCCGCCACCTTTCTTTACTGTCACAACACAATTTACGCTAACGCATTCGCGCTACACTCGTAACTGCCCTGTGATTTTTTTTCGAAATTTTGCTGCATAGAATGGAAAGTGACAGCTATAGTACGAGCCGTAAAGGGCCTTCAACTTACTCGTCTCACTTCCGAGCAAGGTTCCATGTTTTAACAAAACTTTGGATTATTTCAATGTATTTTGCAGGTGAAGTTCAACATCCGCTGGGGCAACAGGAGCAACCAGAGTTCCATCATGAATACATCGGAATATATTGGTGAGGGTTCCCTCGCCCGCTGGTTTGCTTGGCTGGGTTTCAATTTTTCACCTGTAGTGATTCTTGCTGCCTTGCATGGAAAGAGAGAAACTAGTAAGTACATACCATTACCTAGCCGGCGTTCACAGGACAACACGAGGTGAAACCGATGGCTTTGCTACTTGCTACTCGAGCTGGAACAAAGGCGATCGTGGCCGCCTTTTATCTCTCTTGGGATTTTCGGTGCTCCGAACGTGCTGCCAGAGAGCTAAAAAAACTGAGCGTGCAAGAGGTACTGCTTTTATTTCAAGATAACGTAGCCAAGATATTTGTTTATCGCTAAGTTCAGGCGCTAGATCATGGATGTCACTGCGAAGTTCGAGCAGGTCAGGCGTACTTAAAGAAGTCGGGGTGATAAAGTTTGCCATTTCTGAGGTGCACTTCACTATTGAAGAGGCACATTTACCAGAAGTCCTGGTTTTACGTGTTTTGAGTCATCTTTATCTTTCCTTTGAAACTATGTTGTGTATTCATTTCTTTCCTCTTTGAAGGAAGAAGGGCGTAGGCTCCCTTCAAGAGCGCATTGTCAAATTGTGGCTGAATGCGGCCTTGCGCTTTCAGAGTTCGCTTGTCATGCGAGAGATGCGGGGTTCGATTTTCAGTCCTGTGGCGTACCCATCGGTTGCACAAGCTTAAAAAACGGCCTTTCGTCACATTACCCTCCCTTGACATAAAATCTATCTGTAAGGGACTGAAATTCGTCTTATGCGGTAAAGGTCACTGCTACCCTGTTTTGTGTACTCAAGTTTATGTCAATGACCTATTTTCAAGTATTTCACTGTAAAGAATCCAAGCACAAAACAACTGTAAGAGGAAAGCTTGTACTCACTGTATCACTGGTGATCAAACCCTGCACTTCCCTCATGCTAGGCGAACACTCAAACGACTAGCTCAAATGCCTGTTCTCAGATGGACTTTTTCAGCGTCTACTTCCTTAGCTCTGGATGAAGTTTCCAGTGGATAAACACCGAAAGGAGCGACCTTGAAGTAAAGGGATTACCTAAAGTTTGATACTTCAGCAGAAGCTTTACTGTTCTGCGAAGTGCAGCCCATCTAGAGGGAAACACGCCGAAAACTTTGTAGCGCATTGCGAAAGTTCAATGTAATTTGAACACACCTTGCTGGAATAGGCGTGGGATCTGGTTACACCCAAAATAAAAAAAATGGTACGGCTTCAACGTAGGTAATTCGGGTAGGACGTGCGAAAGCACATAAGGCAACACCGCTTCAAAGGTAACCGCATGCATGGTCTTATCGTCAGCCGCTACAGCCGCCGCGCGCCGGGGAGGAGGGGGCGGAGTGGAGTGCCGGTTTCGCGCGTTGATGGAGGAAATGCGCAAGGCCTCCGCTGCTGGCGCTACGTCGAAGGTCAAAGCTTGAGGCGGCACACATACCCCGGATTTTTCAGCTTCGCCTGTGAGGTAGTGCTGTTGTAATAAAAAGGCCGACATGCTTGATATTTCGCCTTTCCCTAAACAGACACGTTAAAGAAGAGACTGCGCGCTGTTATTATGAAGAACAAGATCTTGGCACGAGCTCTGGCGGCCTCCAAGAAAGAGATCAGTGAGTTAAAGAAGTCCAACGGCCGCCAGCAGAAGGTGTTCAACCTGGGCTTGCCGCAGGTAAGAATCAATGTTGCAAGGGTTTAAGTGTAGTGCGAGAAAAAAAGACGTCTTTCCTATCCATGTGTTACTGCGTCTCTCCTGCTCCTCGAAATAAACAATGCGTTGGAGCTAGATTTTGACAGTCTTTAAGAAAATCAACGGAGTGTCATTTTCAGTGATTATAGCGCGAAAAAGAACGAGACTAAGAGAAATACCTCTGTAGCCATCCCTTTTGCGCTGAAGTAACCTAAAATGGCATGCTAAGTACAACTTACCTAACTTAACACTCTTTAGTGAACGATGTCGACGAAGGTTTTACTGGAGCACGCACACAGCCGTCTTGTACAGGTGAATATATATTTAATTCACCTTTTTGCTAATTAACAAATTTAAATTACCTGTCTTTTCGTCTTCGCAGCGGGCCGTGGTTCTGCGATGAGAGTTAGTGATACGTATCCAGATAGGCCAGCACAAACAATTTCTGTCCAACATGATAGCGTCTATCCGACAGCATTGTGATCGTGATAGGAAATCGAAACCACGCGCTCATGCATAACTGACGCTATGACCGGCTAACTGTTTATCCATTACAGTTTTGTGAAATTTATTTCCTGCAGTCAGGGCGCGGTTGAGGGTACATATTATCCCTATGCAAGAGCGTACAGGGACGTGACGTTTAAATCTCACATGCTGTATTTCAAGCGAAAAAAAATAAACTAGGAAGTCTCTTTTAAGAAAAAAATCTTCACGGGCATTTCTCGAGACACTCGGCATCTTGCACTGAAATTTTTTCGCTGCAGTTATTGATTATAAACTGGGCTAGTTTACCTCTCTGAATTGCAAAACGAGGAGTGTTTAAAAATACGCTTACCTGGCGATGACAATAGCTTATCAATCTGCGCAAGGTAAGCCTTCGTAGATCTGGTTATCATTTTTCGAAGTTTGGCAGAAGTTAGCTAAGCCCTTAGCTGTGAACTTTCGATTGGCGGGAAGATTTTTAAACCCATTTTCCTAGGTGATAAATCAGTTTTTTGCTGCCCAGTCAACCTGAACATAGCCAGATGTGTTTTAGAGGAGAGTAATTGAATGTAGTTGTCTCAGTATTCCTTTGAGGGCCGTTAAATATATTTTATTCTTTTTTGCCATACAAGTTAATCAGGATATCATTCCCGCAGTGGTTTTATAGACGATTGTTCGACTTTATTTCAGCAATAGTTATATGGATGACGCCTTTCACATCATTGTGAAAACTATGCTGTTCAACTAACAAGACGTGTCCGCGATGCTAATGTATGCCATAATCTAAAACCCGCAATTCTTGAGCTGGCAAACGAAAGTTCTCGAAGTGGGCTTTCAGGGTAAATGCTTTCAAGAATCTGTCGTCTGTGAATGTTTCCCAGGTTGACTTCTGAGTGTGCGCACTTAAGTAAGAAGGGTTGCCTAGAACGGCTCAGTTCAGTTCAGTTTAGTTTATTATCTTAAAAGTCCCCCACAGGGGAATTACAGAACAGGTGGGTTCTTATACATACAGTAAGGATCATCTTATACATGCAGTAAGGATCATGGTAACTAATTACTGAAAAAAATGGTCATACAGAAGTTGCAAAAAGGAAGATGGGTAGGTAGTAGCAACGATTTCGCGGGGAAGGCCGTACCAGTCGACCTTTCTATCACAAGAACTTGTTTGTTCTGCATAAGACAAAAAGTTGGAATGTTTGTCTCGGTTTGTCGAAGTTAGAGCACCAAATTACACAACGATGTCCCTTCGGGGAGGTCTTAATTACTTGTTAAAGCTGCACAAAAGTTTAGTACGAAATTGAAAACTTGGGATTTCAATCTAAAAAAAGAGAAATTTAGCTGAAGCCTTTGTTTTGGGCTGTACTAGGGTATTACGCCTTACGCCGCGAAACTTGTGTGGAGCACGCGGCCACCGTAATCCGCCACTATTTGCTTAATGAAGTACTAGTGCAAGTTGTGTTGCAGTGGGCAACGTCAATTGCACTGTGGTCTTGGTATAAGCGGCGATGTTACCGGAAGCTTAGATGAAAGGGAAATAGGGGGAATTATTCGAATTGGGGGAAGCTGCAAAAGATAAACGTTTTATATTCATCCTTGACCGGCTAAAAGAGCTCCATAAAGGACGTTGTTTTTTTCCAAAGCGTTTTGCTGGTCCAGGAGAGTGTGGTTCAGGGCCCCGTTTAACGACCTTCTTTGTGACTGAGAATTGTGCCTTTTGACAACTGACAACGTACACCTACTATAAGGCCGCCGCGGTGGCTGAGTGGTTATGGCGCTCGGCTGCTGGCCCGAACGACGCGGGTTCGATCCCGGCCGCGCGCGGTCGAATTTCGATGAAGGTGAAATTCTGGAGGCCCGTGTACTGTGCGATGTCAGTGCACGTTAAAGAACCCCAGGTGGTCTAAATTTCCGGAGCCCTTCACTACGGCATCTCTCATAGCCTGAGTCGCTTAGGGACGTTAAACCCCCCATGGACCAAGAACACCTACTATGAGTGAAAAAGAGCTCTTTTCTTTACTAACACTCCGTGCAGGTAAAGACGTGGCTGAAAATGGCTAGGCAGCACTCACACACAATGTACCAGTACCAGTCACGAGCCTTGACTTTGCTGGATGAGATAATGAATCCCGGTGTCGACTTCACTCTGGCCCGAGTCTCCGACGCCGACGACGATGCAGACATTCAGGACCGGTGCGTATTTTTTACCATTATTCACCGTCGCACTTCCACGTCCGTGACCAACAGGCATCGGGAAGTGGTGGTCGGCTTTCTCTCCAGCCAAGTGCAGTTTATTTATTGAAAACGTACTGGATGAATTGAAGACCAAGGAGGAGGGCAATACATAGAAGGAAATGAATGAAGTCATAATCGCAAGGAAGGGATGGCTCTCGGTCACAGTTGGGGAATTAGGAGGATTTAGGGTGCAGGCGCAGAAGCGACTTCTAGTCGATCGTTTTCATAGCCTTCAGAGCTGCAAGTCTTACATACGTCGGCCAGCTACACTACTCGAAGCAGGGCGCTCGAACTGCTACGTGCCGCGATGGCATGTTGTGCTTTGGTGCTGGATCGTATCTGGTCTGCTAGGTTAGCCATGCACTTATGCGATATGTGCTGAATTATGAATTTTCTTCCTCGAGAGTAATGGGCAAGTCCACATAAAATGTTGGAGATCTCCTTTGTAGTGTTCTTGGAAGTGGTTGCATCTGTCGTGCACAGGTGTTTCCCGTCTGGCAAGAGCACATTTCTGGCGTATGTACGGGGTGTACGCTGCGTGTTCAAGAGCTTCGTGTAAGAACTCTTGTAGCCGAGTGAGCTTCAGTGTCAAACACCGGCGCTTGTGTTCTTTCCGCTAACCGGCGCCTGCTGTCTGCTTTTATTTAGGTGCGAACGTAGTGTATCAGTGCTTTGCGGGGGAGCCTTCATTCAAGCTTTCGATATGGTTTTTGATTTACCGTGTTCGGCAGGAAGTTGAGGTGTGGGGCGTTGTATGTCTGATCAACCCGACCCGATTTCACGGCTGCGTTTCCCCCTCCACGCCAGTGTGACCCGGTGTCCATATAATTTTGCCGTTTGTTCCGACGTCTCTTCCTTATGTCGTTGGTCACCGCATCTTTTGCAGTTGGTGCGGACAGCTCTGCTATAGATGCGCATGAGCCAGTTACGATTCGATAGCGATTTAAAATTCTCCGTTCCGCAAATTCACCTGTGGCGGTGATTGTGGTGTGGACGGCTCTCCGTAAGGCGAGCGATTTCGTGTTTTAGATGGAGCCTCCGGGTAGGTGGCACCTTTGCTGGCCATTGATTTGAAGTTCTGGCGCACAGACCCTAGTCTTACCAATAGTGGCGTTTCTAATTTCAGCGTACGTGTAGATATCTGCTGTGTTCTCCGGTGTCCTCAGTTTTGTTGTTTTTCCAAAAAATTGCCTACCCACCGCGATTCGCGCGCGGTGACCTTGTCCTAGCACAGGCGTCCCACAGGGCAAAAGAAATGTAAGACAGCGAAATCATGAGCGAAGAACAATATGTATTAAACAACAAAGACCGCTTGGAAAATACTTGAAACTACTGCAAATAAAGAGCAAAGTATTAAAAGACCAAATATTTTCAAGAAAGCGCATTGAATACACGTTGTTTAAAGGCAGTTCAAGTGTGGAAGAGACTACTAATGCGCGTTCATTCCAGTGGTCGATAGTAGGTGGGTTAAACGAGTTCTTGAATATGTTAGTGCGAGCCAAGTATGGCACGTGCAATGAATGCGTGTTTGCACCACGGTAAGGAAGTGTATGTTTTTCACTTCACTGTGACGAGTAGAGCTGTTGTGAGCTACCGCTTCTGTTGCGTGTTTTCTTCCGACAGTGCTGTCTGCGCGTTGTTTGGCAGTCAATCAGTGCCCTGTTTGTCCAAAAAGCAGCCTTAATACACATATAGTATTTACCAGTACCCTGACAGTCGAAACTTCTTTCCGGAATCCATGCTAAAATGAGACCAAGGCAGTTTTCTCCAAGAATGTGACTGAAGTTTGATAATTGTGTTTCATAAATTTCCACGTAGTAGAGATTAATGTCACGAGGCGATAGTTACTAAAGCAAAGACGGTCACTTTCTTTTTGGATATCGATAGTACCCGGGCTGTGTGCCAATCGAAAGGAAGAACACAGTGCTTTGTGCTTTAATGTTAACTGGAGCAGCCAAGTTAGAATATTGACCAAGGATTCCGCGTAGGGGCTCAGCAATGAATTTAGTATGCTGCCAGGCTTAACACGAGCCATCACTTTAAGATTAAGTATAGCGTGCTGAAAACAAGTTCGCACCTTACTACGCCGAATGGATGATAAAGTAGTGAGCAATCAAATTGGACGTCGCTGTTTTCCGAATTGAGCCTGAGGCTGGGGTCTTTGGCAGTAGCTCAAGTATACTCCGCCGCACCCACAGAAGGAAACGCAGATCGCTTGGTCTGCGCGACGAAATAAGATCTTTCCCGCCGCACGAGCCTCACACAAGTGCATACCCGCGTCCACTCCACGGGCACAGATTGAACGCTTAAGTGTAGATGTGCACGACACTGAGCGCCTGCACATCGTTGAAGAGGACATTTGGGCTCTTTCACTGCGCAAGCAGTCCTGCACAAGACAGCACAGTGGGCCCTCACGACACTGCATAGTTGGACATTGGAGGCGAAAAACGAGGGTGCTCCATTGCCGTTTTCAACGCAGGAGGCCGTCCTTGCATCCTCCGGGGAAAAGGTCAAAGCCACAGCGTGGAGAGCTCTCCGTGATCCCAGAGGAAGACGAGGACGTCAACGCGTCGAGACGGATGCTCCTCGGCACGTTTACCCTGGACTCGGAGACTCGGCTCCGGGCAGCAGGTTGTACCCCATGGAAACTTTCTTCCGTGTACATTCTACATGCCGGGGCACTGCCATTGCATTTTCCGCTTTGCTCTGAATAAAGAAAATTAAGCTGGAGGCACCCGATGAAATTGAAAATTGGTTTTCGAGGAAAAGAATTGACGCAGTTTCGGTGTACACCCCAACCTCGCCGTAAGGAAAAGGATAAAAGAGGGAGTGAAGGAAGAAAGGAAAAAAAGACGTGCCGTAGAGGACGTCTCCGGAATTATTTCGACCACCTGGCTCTTTTCGTCCTGGCCAGCATTGAGGGCGAAGGATATCATCTTATTGAGTAAGAAACTCATGTTAAATTATCAGTTTCTCTGGTATGGCGATGTATGTTTTCTTCTCAAGTTTTATGCCAATATGTGAGGGAAATTTTAATGGGTGAATGAGGTGCAAGGGTGTATCGGCGCTGCTTATTAATCAGCGTTACCGAACCTGGTGGTGGTGGTGGTTTTTTATTAAAGTAATAGTAAAAAGGAAGGAAAAGATTTTTGCTGGCCCCGGCTTCTGCAATCGATGCTGAAGTACCTGAGCTGGGGCAGCGGAAATAAAGGATAGCAGGCAGAATGGCGAAATGTAATAAAAGAGGCAAGAGTACAGGAAGAGAGGATAGAGGGAGAAGTAGTATATACAAAATATTACACAATAAGAAATGTGTCCAGGATGTGCGCGTGATTAGCTATGATGGAAGAATTAAAACACGCGCGCACAGCACTGTGTTGGCTACAACTGGAGTGGAGCGTCCTGTTATTAATCGTTCGAGGTAGAGCTCGCAGAGCTTTCGGTCACTGCGTGTAACTACCTGACGGAGAACAGACCGGACGCCAAGCCCAGCCCATGTGTTCGAGGAATGCACAGAGGCTCACCAAGGTTCGCTCACGAGTGCGCGCACTGCCCTACGGCCACAATAGCGTCTTGAGGGAGCCTGGTAGTATGCCCAGTGCCCGATAGGGCGCAAGCATATCGCGACGAGCATCGGCGACCGCGGCACAGTGAAGGAGCAGGTGTTCAAGTGTTTCCACTGCACCGAATCCGTCACACACATAACTCGTCGCCATTCCGTGACGCTCCCGTCGTTCCCCTGGCCACACACAGCCAATGCGCGCGCGGAGGATCATTACACATTGTGACCGTGTAAGTGCGCGACAGCCGGTGATACTGTTGATGCGCTCACCTCCTGCGTTGCGTGGGTCGGGGTGCTGCTTTCGGAGATGGTCGTGGATGGCCGCACGCACGTCCTCCAGCGCAAGGGGCAGATCGCTGGCAGGTAGTTGATGTGCAGCGGTCGCGAGGTTGTCAGCTTCTTCGTTGCCGGCGATGCCGCAGTGACCGGGCACCCACTTTGCACGCACGGCACATCCGCTCTGCGCGAGGCGCTCGAAGCGCGAGCGAATTTCCCGCACTAGTGGGGTACCGCGGCCGTTAGATTGCAGGCGGCTGAGGGCGGCGCGGTAGTCGCACGGCAGAGCACTCCTGGGCGGCGGAGGGCCGAGGGTGAGCAGCAGGTCCAGCCCGAGCAGGATCTCCATCAACGCCGCCGTGGTAGAGGAGCCCAGGAAGGTTGCGTGTTGCTGGCTGTGCAGTCGCAGGGCGGGGATGGTAGCCGCCGCTGCAAGGGAGCAGCTGTCGCGGGCCACTGAGCCGTCGGTGTACACGAAGAGATGGTCCTGGAGCTCCTCGTGTATGACGGCTCTGGCCAGCTGCTGCACAGCACAGAGAGGTGGGCTCCGCTTTTCCGCTATGCCGACGATCTCTCGCTGTACCTCCGAGGCAGCAGGCCAGGGCGCGCAGGAGCCGTAGGTGGGAGGGCCTTGAGTCGATTGCTCATACTCGAGCATCACCGCGTCCATTCGTGAGCGCGGGTGCGAGCGCATACGCTGCAGCTGCGAGCCGCCTTCCGGTGCGCGGTGAAGCCGGTCGATGTGATTCAGTGCCCTGCGCGCTGCTGGGAGCTCAAGTGGCCACGCTCCTGCGTCGGCCAACGTGGCGGCGCACTGCGAGTTTTTGGGCAGGCCTAGGCACACGCGCATGGACTTGCGGTGCTGCAGCTCGAGTTTCTTCCAGCACGGCTTGCGCACCGTGACGAGCGGCAGAGCATAGAGCACCGCCCCCAAAGCTGCGGCATTGTATAGCCTCAGGCTGTATAGCCTCAGGCTATACAGGCCTCAGGCCCTGGCCTCGAGCGGTGAGCTTGTGCACGCCGGCGGTGATCCTCATCTGCAGCGTTACCTAACCTGTGATTCTCCACCGCATAATTATTTATATAGGGGTGAAGGGGCTCGTTTTAATATGGACGAAGAAAGCCAACAGTCAGTGAAATGAATGTTCAAAGGAGATATATTATTGATACTGGTGATTAATGGGACATTAATAGCGTAATGATTTTATCTCTCAAGATTATGATTATAAAGCAGAAGAAAAAGCAAGCACATGCTGCCGGTAGGATCCGAACACCCAACCTCTGAAGTTTACAAAATTCGAGCCGACAAAAAGGTGTTGCTGGCGTACGTTCATTTCATACACGATTTTTACTCGGACGTCATTTTTAGCTGCTGTATATATATATATATATATATATATATATATATATATATATATATATATATATATATATATATATATATATATATATATATATATATATATATATATATATATATATATATATATATATATATATATATATATATATATATATATATATATATATATATATATACACGCTCTTTGTAAAATTTTGGATTTCAGTAAGAAGCTCAACGACCCTGTATTCTGGCCTTTATGCAAATATGTACCGTGTAGAATACTCTTGCCTCAGCTGGTGGCCTGTGTTTTAAGGACAATTGGATTGGATTGTAAAACATTTATTGCATCTAGACCAGGTTGCAGGAGACACATACTAGATGGCCGCTAGCCCATGGCTGGCGGTGACCTCACTGGCCCGCTCGATTGCCCGTACTAGAATCTTTGGGTACGAGCTGACCAGCACGGCCTCCCACCGCTCGGGAGAATGGAGCTGTATCAACTCCGCCGGAGGCGGATAATTTGCGAAATTCCACAGAATGTGGTCGTATGTGGCTCTTTCACCACATTTATGGCTGTTTGGGTCGTACTGGCCACGGTACATGAGGTCAAGCACTGCCAGATTCAGAAAGGAGCGTGTTTGCAGTCGGCGCCATTTAACTTCCTGCGCTTTTGTTAACGATTTCTGGGGTGAGCCTAAAGTGATGGGTGATGTCATGAAATGAGATCAACCCGTCCCTCGTTAAGTTCGGGTCGGAGGGCGCGCTCACTGCCCGGTCGACGAAACCTCGGGCTTGCGCGTGAGCCGCCTCGTTCCCTGGATTAGACAAGTGTGCCGGGACCCAGATCAATTCAACTTCTCTAATCGGAAGGGTTGTGTTTTGAAGGATGCGGAGTGAGGTAGATGTGATACGGCCCCTCGGGAAATTGCGAATGGCTGTTTTTGAGTCGCTGAATATAATATCAGCACGCGTGTTCGCTAAAGACAATGCTTTTGCCGCTTCATCCGCGGTCTCGGGGTAGGTGGTTTCTATCGACAAGGCCGCAAACTGGGCGCCGTTCCCGTTCACCGCGATAAGTGCAAACGCTTTTCTCGGGGTTGTCGGTATTCCGCTGCGTCCACGTACGCCACATTGTCGTTCCGGCCTTATGGTGTGTGCAGGGCGCAAGCCCTCGCTGTGTAAAGAATTTTTTTAATGGCTAAAACCTTTCTGCACTAATCGTTTGCTTCGTAGCTCTCGAGTAAGAAAGACAATCAATAAGGAACCTTGTCTCACATACAACTACGGGTATTCCGAAGTGCAGTGTATGGCTGTTTTGTGTTACGTGCGGAATGCACACACATGTAGAGAATAGAAGAAACTACCACCACACCATGACTCTCTAGGAAAGAGCTCACACCTGATTGACAGGCAGCATGGGAGAACACAACAGAATTTCTTCTGGTTAGGTTAGTAGAGGGTGTAGCGATGTAGATTGAAACCACTTGCGTTCAGGAGCGTTGTGCCTAAATGTTTCAAGCGGCTGCGCACTGTAGACACCAGTTCCAGGAGACTACGCTGCCAGGTGCCCTCGACTCCAGCGTCCTTCATGGCCTGAGTCGCCATTGGTCGTGAAACAACATAAAAAAACGTTTTTGTGCTAGTCGACAAAGAACAAGAATCAAGCAGTGGAGTGATTCCTTATGTTTAGCGATTTTTTCTTGGCCGACATAATCATCATGAAAGAGTAATGAACCTTTTTTTTTGCTTTTTGCATTCTCACTGCTTAGCAAAATCGGTACAGATAAACGACAGGTAGGGATTTAATTATTAGCCTCCTCACTTGGGTTTCATAGATAATCTGTTTTAGTTGTAATAAGAACACAGCACACTATTAATACAGCACACCACAGCACGGCACAGTAATAAGAGCACAGCACAGTAATAAGCACAGCGTCACGAACAGCCAGCCGAACCGTCCAGGCACAGAACAGAGACCGCGTTCAGTCCAGAGCACGCACGAGCGACCGATCGTTCGGCGCTTCTCGTCGTGTTCTTCGTTGAGCGCCAGGCTCTGAAGATTCTAAAGCCCGTGTCCAGTCTTACATAGTACTTGAGCTCTTACCATCACCTGATGGGTGAGAACTTACTCATGTGACGATTGCTGCTTTTCGGTTTTTCGGCGTTTTTTTTCCTATTTATACGTGTTCCTGTTGCGAAAAAAGTTTCAGTTGCGAGTCTATATGTTCATCCTTCGTCCGCTTGTCTTTTTATGCGCTTTTGCAAGCACACATACCACACTTGCCTACTTAATGCCCTTATATACGACAAAATTCGCGTCAACCAAACTTTTCGCACTATCCGCCTTAAATTTCCATATTTTTCTTATCCAGTTTTCTCCTTGTTAGTGCCGTTGGTAACTGCAGGTGGAAAGGATATTTGAAAAATAAGCAGTTTTCGGTTATCGATATGCTATTTGAACCTACCAAAAATCCCGATAAAGTTCAACAAAATGACCTTTTGCTTTTAATAGGGGTCACGCCGAGGAAAAGTCTTGGTGCCAGGTCTAGCGGACGCATCCGTATCTTTGATGGGCCTCCTAGTTCTTCTACGAAGCCTCCGGCATCAGTGCTTGACTGTGTGTTGGTCTTCTGTTGTACCCGTTACCTTGCTTGAAACATCCGGATGTGCAGCTTTTAAACCAGCGCCTGTACATTCCTCCTAAATGCCCTCTTTTGCTGAAAACTTTTTACAAATACTTCCGCAGCGGTCAACGCAATGAGAATCCGCGGCTCCAACATGTACAGGAGGTCGTCGCTGTCGTTAGCACATATTCCCAGCGATAACGTCTCCGCACACGGTAACTTGCCACAGATACAATTTGCCGCAAGAAACGCCCTATCAGCTTCAACATGAATTCGGCTGGCTTAGGGAATGTGTGGTGCCATGCGATGTTCATTCTGGTGCCATTTATAATTAATAACATGGAGTCAGAAGTTAAGTGGAAACTTCTGCTGTTGTTCCTTCGCCAACACTGTTATCGTGCAGGATTAATGCGTTATTTTTGCTCATTTTTGGAGAAACTGTGAGAAACAGCGGCAGTGTGTCAATGAGGCAAAATTTTATCATCCTCCGCATTTCTGTTCTCTGCCATGTACTGCCATACGCACCTCGAATTTCAGGCTTTCTGAATGTCAACTAAATGAATTTAATAGGTTGCGAAGCTATTCTTGTGATGTCGTTTTAACTTTTTAAAGCGCTTAATAAGATTAACAGATGTCCTTCTACATTTTTACAGAAACCATAGAGAGGAAAAGCCGGGGCTCCATGTCCAGTAGCGAACGTCCCTCCAGTTCCTCTGGGAAGCCTCGGGCACCAACGCCAAAAGGTGAGTTGTTCTTCCCCTTGCTCTGCTTTGAACTGGTGCATTCCTAAATTTTCAAGCCTAATTTTCCCAGTGCCTCGCTGGGAAGTGTCGTAATCTGCTTAAGCAATTTTCAGTTCTTACGTAGCGGTCACCGCAAAGAGCATCCGAGGCTCCAGTCTGAACAGTATATCGTCACAGTCGGAGGCCGTCACGACCTATGCGGTCTGTCCGCCGATGGTAATATTCAAAAATATCAATATAACTCAAATACAGGCCCCCTAGCTTAGGCAAAGTCTGGTTTATTATTCGCCACTGAAAAGTAGCGTTTTCTTTACTTTCGGCACCGCTAATTTCTGATATTAGGAATCTGATCAACAAACGAGGATTATCCTCTCTGTGCCGTTAGCATACAGTCAGAGCTTAATCGCAGGCGGTGTATTTGGCAGTTCCCCACAATTTTCTCGGAGTAGTTGACTGCGGTGCGGGAATGGCGGTTTGCTACAACCTTCGGCGTTTACATGCTGTGTCATGAAAACGAAGGCGGATAAAGTGTCGGGAGTATTAAGGACGAAGTTAAAGTCGATGAAACGGGCCGCTACGGATAGTGCGGCTGGGTCAGTAGATCGCCGGGAGTGGCCTTTCACTGCGAGTAGACTTAGCGCTTGCGATAATGGTGAGTGTGGATGGCTGAATCTTGTTCGTCGAAATAGTGCTTTTCGTGTACGAATGTCTGAAAAAAAAGCTTACTTTTGATATAGTAGAAATCACGGAATCGTAAAGGGAAGTTCGTAGTAATGAACGTAACCGATCAAAGTCCATAGTAGAGAGAAACTGATCAAGTGGTTCATGATAATCACAAACTGAAGAAGGCAGAGAAATCCTCAGGGTGCTTGAAATTTTTGTGACAAGTACAGTAGCCTTAGTCTGGGCAAAGCGTTCATTACTGGTGGGGTTTAAATGAGGTCATCCAGGAAGATCACCCTGCCGTAATAAAAATACGGTCGTCTAGGAAGATGACCCTATTTAAACCCCGCCAATGACAATCTCTTTGCTCGGACAAAGACAAGTCCACTTGTCGAAACGTTCGTAAGCAACCGGCCTGAGCGCGATATCTTTTTTCTAGCGCTAATGACTTGAAGTTTTAACTCAACGCAGGACACAGCAGGAAGACTCCTTCAAACTTATCGCTTACTTTTCTTTTTAACATTGCCATCAGGTTCCGTACAATCCCTTGGATGCAAGGTCCGCGGCCCTTGGTGGACAGATGGTGGGGCAGGAGACTTGGACTACGCATTTCTCGAGTCGCCCAACCCAACGGCTCCATTACGCCAGGGTAACGAACCTGGTGAAAAGATGGTGACCGTCGATGCTCAGAGCCGCATTCCAGAGGTGGCCGATCCGCAACACCAGGAAACCGCCTCTGAAAAGCCTTCTTCTTCGACCAGCACTGCTGTGAGTAAGCGGGTATGCACTTGTGAAGCGTCACGAAAGATTGTCATTACTTTGTCTGCGTAAATCATCCAATCAATAAATTAATGAAAATTAATTAATTAATTAGGTAGTTAATAATAATCAAGCAAACAAAAGCAAGCGAGCAGTAAATCAAAGTTTACTTCTTCCAGACGAGTACACAATTCTGGAATGGTTACGTGGGCTAAAACCATGCTTGATTACAGTTTGGCTAGTCCCCGATATCTTATTTACAGCAGCAGTTCTGACATCCATTTTATAGAGGTGAAAAACAAATGAACATAATGTAAGCATATTCGGCGTCTAAGGAACATTAAGCAATGTATGTTGTTCAGAATGGAAACAAACAAAATGTACATATACACTTCATGGGAATGTAAGTAAAAGCGTCCCTTGCATTAAAGACCTAATTTGGACATAATTTTTCAAAATGGGCTGGTTTCAGAAGCATAAAAATAAGTACAATTTTCCTGTAATAGACAACTAGTTTATAGATCCCACTTTCTCAGTAGCTGTCAGAACGAAAGATGCCGAGTAACGTTTAAAAACCTATTAGCAAATCCTATATCAAATAAAATGCGTTAGATCCTGCTCATGTACCAGTCGAAATGAGCCAAATATATTCGTAAGAGCTTTCTACAACAGCTAGAGCTTCTTAGCTGGGTCTGTTTTGAGCGTGGTTTCATTTATTCCTTCCACCGGGCTACCTTCTCGTCGACTGCGTACGATGCGAAGAGATCGGGGGGAAGATGTGATACCAGATGACGACGATAATGATGGGATCATCAGCCCCGTTGCCGATGAAGCAAGGATGCGCCTCTGCTGCAGTTAACGTGAAAGTGTTTAGTTAGACTAGTTGGCAGTGGATATCTCAATCCATTATTACAAGCGAAATGGCTGACGGGAAAAAATACTAGCTGTCGTCTTGTTTTCCGTCTGTACGCGTTTCCTATTTCTCAAGAACTCGGATTGTTGTGTGTAACAGTGATGCAAAATATATTCTAGACCCTATACATTCTAGCGAATTTACTTTTCTGCTACCAAAGTGTGAGCACTAGAAAAGAAGGCTGTCATGTCAATGCTTCTCACAGAAGCCTTCTATCTGTATTTACTTACTGATGTGAAAGCAGAGCAGCGCACGCAATTGCACGCAATGAATGTTCTAATTGTTTTCCTGCTGTATTTGCAGCATAGTTTTTAAGCGCTTTTTCATAGACAATGAAAATAATTCCAGAAAAACTTTTCTAAACAAAGCAAGGCTAAATCCAGAGGCTGGCATAGAAGAATCAAATACAAAGTTTATATACTGATATTAACAAAATTATTTGCGTAATTTTTGGCTACATTGTGGTATAGAGCTGTTATAACATGTAAAGCATATCATATAACATCTTGGATTCCGCTAATGTTTGTGCGTGTAACAAACATATGCATTATTCTCGGTTTTCGATTAGATCGATTTGGCTGATTTCGAAAAAAAAAAACTCAACATAATCTAAGTCACCGCGGTGACTCAGTGGTTAGAGCGCTCGGCTCCTGACCCGAACGACGCAGGTTGGATCCGGGACGCGGCACTCGCGTTTCGATAGAGGTGAATTTCTAGATGCCCGTGTACTGTGCGATGTCGTTAAAGTTAAAGAACCGCATGTGGTCGAAATTATCCAGAGCGCATCACTATACGGCGTCCCTCTTGAGTTTTTTTGTGACGTTAAACGCCATGAAACCATAAAAACTTCATAACATACAACCTTTGTCCGTAAAGTTTCGAGACTGATTTATTTTTTTTCTGTAGAAATGATTCCCCAAAACAAAAGTTGGTGCATATGTGTAGCGCCGTCTTTTAGGGATGACCTGAGCTATTTATGTTAATTGCTGTGGCAGCCGCTAGACGGCACTACATGTAGAAAAGTACGTTGTCAATGGTCGTTTGCGCATTCCAGTGTGAGTAAATGTGGAGAGATTGACGTCCACCTCGAACTGCGTGTAAACATAAAATTCTGTGTGAAGATTGGCAAGACAGCCACACACACGTATAAGCTCCTTCGTGACGCTTACGGCAAAGAGACATTATCGTGCGCGCGAGTTTTCGACTGGCACAGGGGGCTCGTTTCGGATAGAATGTCGGTGGAAGACGACACAAGGCAGGGACGCCATTCAACCTCACGGAATGAAAACAACGTGGCTCGGATGAAGGAAATCGTACAGCAAGACCTCACCATTACAGTCCGCATGCTATCAGATGCTCGCGACATTAGTAAGACAACATGCCACCAAATTTCGCTTGAGAACTTGGGGAAACGAAAGCTGAATGCCAGACTAGCGCCGCACTCTCTCACACAGGAAAAGGACACGCGAGCAAACAGTTAGCGCTGATTTGCTCTCTGAACCAGAGAAGAATGTTGCATTCGTCGACAGCATCATTGCTGAAGACGAAACATGGTGTTTTCAAAGTGATTCTCAAAAAAAGAGCCACAGCGCCGAATGGCGGTCCACAAGCTTTCCGGCGTCGAGAAAGGTGCGGCGACAGAAGACGAAAACAAAGACGATGCTGATAGTTTTTTTCGATGCCAGAAGTGTCGTACACCACGAGTTCGTCCCACAAGGCAGAAGGGCAGACTCAGCGTGGCCAAATTTCTCGCCAAGCACAGCATTACTGTACTTTTTCATTCGCCATACTTGCCTGCCCTCTCCCCATGCAATTTTTTTTCTGTATCATCGTGTGAAGAGAGCCCTAAAAGGTCGCTGGATGGGAGCGTGGAGGCCATTCAAGACGCCACTACAAAGGAGGTCACAACCCTGCCAAAAGAAGCGTTTTCAAAGTGTTCCCAAAACCTCAAGAAACATTGGAAGCTGTGTATAGACTGCATGAAAGACAATTTGAAGGGGTGCTGCAAAATAATTTCAATGTTAATCGCATTTCTTTTAATGGCATCAGTCTCGGAACCTTACTCACAAAGGTTGTACTCTGTATACCCTTATCTCACGTTTTCACTGCTACTGACACGATTCCGCTACTTCTGGCGGCATTGCGCTTTTAGTCAGTCTTTAACTATACGATATCCAAACCAATATTGCTCTTCTTACTTCGTTGCGAGAACTATGCTCATGTCAATTTATGTTTTCCTTTCCATGCGATAACAAGAACAAGGTAACCGTTTAAACGACGGCGACGATTAAAGCTTCAGTCATGGTACTTATGAAGAACACTGGCAGTCGTCTGCGGCAGCTGCAGACGAATGCCAGCGCGTGCACATTCATGGCCTTGCATTCCAGAGTTCGGGTACGGTTACTGTCTACGAACGACACTAATTTGCCACCAGCTGAATTCCGGTTGAAGGCTCCAGGGGAACAAGTAAATCTCTTTCTGTAGCCAGATGGCCACCGACTAGTAGCCAGATACAAATATTACATGAATGTATTCTTTGGGGCTCTCTAGGCTTCGATAGCTTGATTTGAGGCCGTTTGGTACCGCTGCCGGTCTTAAAGGGTCGCTGAATATGGTGCTCGAGCTTGGCTATAAAATGCTTGCTTTATGGAGAGTACAGGCCACCGAGCGTCCATGCCACGCAGGAGACCTCGGAAGCGAAGTGGAAATTTACACTACATATTCGAAAATTCCCGCTTTCGCACGGCGCGGCGACCAGCGGTGCCGGGGTTTTGCACGAAACCTGTCATACAACGTCATGTCGAGCAAGTGACGTCAGGAGCCGAGGGTTATCATTGGCTCGCCACGCCAACTTTTTCAGCCGTCAGGCAGCTACCATGGCGGCCGCCACTGCGGCTGCAAATATTTACGACAGGAGAGGAAAAGGTGGGGAGGCCACGGAACTTCAAATATTATACCGAACGCATAAAAAATTCTCGCTCGAGAGTATCTGTGAAGTGCCATCATTGAACATCCTAAGCGTACCGCGACTTTGAGAGCCCCTTTTTGATGCCCTTTAAGGCAAGCAGGCAATGGAAACAGTGGAAACTCAACTTCCGAACGGTAAAACTTCCGCCTTTGAAAGGAACTCGGCAGCACATGTAGACCGTGTGCATTCGGCAGTGGTACGAATCGGAAACAACGCTTTCGCACGCGTTCTATTTAGCTGACGACTAGGAGCTTTCAACAATGCGTTCACAACGCTCGAACAGTCGTGAGCTCCGTAAAAACTCTCGCGCGTGATCACGATCCCTTAAGAACTATCTGATCGCGTTTGACGAGCAGACGAATAACTCGCCTCTCGTGTTGATCTGTCAATGGGGTAAGGCGTCTGCGGCGATGCACAAAATACAGGGGAAAGAACATAAACCTTCTCGGGGTTATTTTTTAACATTATGACTTTTATTCACCAGTAACGGTTGGGATCGTTGCTGAAAGATTATTCAGGTGCAGTAACAAAGAACAGTGATAAATCTGAAGTCATATTTGAAAACTTAAAGAAGCGATTATAATGCATCAAAACTGTTCATTTTAACAGGCGAGGCTTATCTGGACGCGAAATTCGGAGGCCTTGGGAGCGGATCCAATCGGCGGCATGTGGCTGTTTTTTCTTCTGCTTTCTTATCAATTATATTGAAAGATAAAAGAATACTGTTAATTTCCCATTGATGAAAACGAATAACTAAAAAAATTCTCCAATGCTCTTTTGTTTCGATGGCTATTTGCATCCTTCATGTTATGTCAGGTCAATTACTTACCAAAGTGCTCGCACTGAACGGATCATTGATACAGAACTCTAAAGATCCCTTGCGACGGATCAGTTGTTGTTGTCTTCGGTGGCGGAGCCCGACGCTGCCGGACTGAATCCCTCATGCGGCTGTAGAATTTTAGTGGAGGTGCAACGTAAAACACCAGGGTGCTGTACAAAGATACTCCAAGTTAAAGAATCTCGGGTACAAGAAATAAATTCAGACACTTCGTCCATAGCGTCCCTAACAACGCACGTGTAGCTTCAGCACGTTAAACCCCATTGATCTTCGTGTCCGCCTGAACTCCCAAGTAAGGGGAAAGACTGTGCGTTTGAACCAGGACACCTGTAAGCACGTGATCGGTCTCTGCAGCGATCTGAAAGGCATTGCAACGCGCACAGCACTCGTTGTTCTCGCAAGAAGATGTTAACTTCAGTGGTACTGCAGATAACTGCATTTTACGTCATGCTGCCGGGGCACTCATCCTTGACGCTTTCCATTTCAAGCTAGTACCACCAACTCTTAGATAAGCGTTGGAAGCTGTCGACAGGCGTGCTATACATGCGTGATCGACCCTTTTCGCTTACCTATTCGCCTGCGTGCTGCGACCAGTGCATATATCGCCGCCTGTATCTCCGAAAGAAACAAAGTGGCTCAGTATCGTAGTGTGAAGTTCCCAAAGTCCTACTTCAATCTGAGTGCTTGCTTTTTTCGTCTGCTTGCGTGCAGGATCTCGATAATGCGCCCCGCGAAAGTTTTCTCCCAAACAAACGAAAGGAGGAGGCGGACGGACAAGAATTTGTCGGTTTGAAGCCCGCAGACACTCTGGTTGCCAACGGTGCCGAGGCGTACGGCGTAGACCAGAGGAGCCCACGACAAATCAACCGCCATCCTCCCAGGGCACGGTGCCATATGTCAAGTCCAAGTCCAGGGGAGTCTGAAGACACAACGGCCTTCGGTAAGTAATGCCCTTGTTCTGCTTGCTCGTATCTCTTATCTCTCCCGGTTGTGACTGTAAGCCACTTGCGACAGGAAAAAAATCAGATGGCGTTGGTTGCACGCCTCTCTGCACGCCGGACAGCAGTGGCGTCTAGAAATAGACGATGAGCCACGCATGTCGTATAATCTGGCCGCGTGACATAAACGACGGTTCCTTTTTTTAAACCGAAAAGCTCTACTCCTCTCATGCTGAGCCTGAAGGTCATCTGTCTCTTGGATTTGACCTCTAACGGGAGGCGCACCGCATGTCCAAAATCGCGCATGGCAGGTGCCTCGATCTTCAACTTCACCTTCGTCGCCACAGCTGCGCGCTTAGCAGTCGCGTCCGCCGCTGCGCTGGCTGCTGCTCGGCCGATCCTTGGCAATCACTTGCGTATAAAGACAAGCGGCGAAATGCGGCCTCCGCTGCGCACCCGACAAGTTCGAAATTATCTGCATTAAGGGCTATGCCTACAAATCTCCCGGCGACATCCAGGTTTACCTCGAAGGCACGAGAATAAAGGAAGTCCCTCTTATCCGCATCCTGGGCCTTTGGCTTCAGAGCGACAGGAAAGCCAACCACACGTTACAGCGTCTCCGGACAACTGTCCTCCAGATCTCCCGCAAGATTCGGCGCATCACCCGCAACCAAAAAGGCATGAGAGAGGAGGATACAAATCGACTGATACAGGCTCTAGTTATGAGCCGCCTGTCATACGGTCTCCCATTCCTACCACTTCTGGGGAATGAGCGAGACAAAGCAGACGCCATCATCCGTACCGCCTACAAATATGCGTTATGCCTCCCGATGTACACGGCCAGCTGCCACCTCGAGGACCTGGGACTGACCCACACAATTGAAGAAATTCGAGAAGCCGTCCCAGAATCCCGAAAGGAACGCCTCCTCACCACCAAAGCTGGACGCGCAATCTTGGAAACAGTGGGTTCCCTGGCTGACATACGCGCCGTCCAGGAAAACCGGGACCTACTCTCGACTCTGCGAACTCGCGTGTATGTAGCCCCACTCCCGAAGAACATGCACTCGAACCCTCAAAAGGGACCACGAAAGGCGCGAGTGGACTACCTGCGCCGCACACACCGACAGGCACAAAATGCTGTATACGTCGACGCAGCAATGTACCCCGACTCTACAAACGCGGTGGCGGTCGTCTTGGACACCAATTTCACGGAAATCGCCAGCGCCTCCCTACGAAACTGCTCTCCCACAGTAGCAGAAACTGCTGCAGTCAGGCTCGCCGTCCAGCATGGCGATACCACGAGAAATGAACTAAAATTGTGACCGACTCCCAGTCGGCGTGTCGGCTCTTCCTATCTGGCAGACTTCCACATTCCGTCGCTCCCATTCTGACTACCCCACATGTTCAAAATTCTACATGCAAGCACCAAATCACTTGGACTCCTGGGCACGAGGTGATTGAGGGAAAGGAGGCCGCGGACAGTCTAGCTCAAGGATACACTAAACGAGCGACTAACCTCCCCGACCTCACCCCTCTCCCCTCTACATATGGCGAGCGCCTCATCCTTCTCCGAACACAAAGGCAAGTCTATCCCCCACCACACCGTAAGCTAACGGCGGCAGAGGCGAGCGACTGGCGACAACTACATACGAACACCTTTCCTAGCCTCCAAAAATACCATATACTCTTCCCCGATAGATATGACGGAATCTGCCCCTGGTGTGGCGGAATTCCAGCAAAATACCATGTAACATGGGGCTGCTCCGGTCCCAATCCTTCTGAACTAGGCTAACATCAGTACGAGGAACACTGGGAGTCTACACTGCTCAGCTCTGATTTGGCGACCCAGCGCAAGCTGATATTCCAAGCAAGAGCAACTGCGGTGGACATTGGGTTCCTGAAATTAGGATTCCACCAAAAATCGGTATTTTCTCTTTATCCTACCTTTTTGTGAATAAATGTTTTCTACTACTCCTCGCCAGTTGTGGCATGTGATGTGTCACGTGATTCGCTCTTGCGCTTGCCAGTCCCGTTCGCCGCTGCGCCGGTCGCCGCTCTGGATTCTCGCTCTTGCACTTGTGGCACGTGATGCATCACGTGATTTGCTCTCGCTGAAACAATTTGCTCTCGCTGATGTCTGGAACAATAAAGATGAAGAAAGCTAAGCAGTCTCTAACATGTTTAACAGAGCTTCCGCCTCGACATTCTCGCTGTGGGCGGCTGGTCAAGGCCAGCGCCTGTCTTCCACTGGTAAATATGCCACAGCAAATTGGATCTGTTTCAAGGAACTCGCTCTCGACTTTCGTGGTTCATAACGTATTAAGAGGGCGGAATTGACCTTTGAAATGATAAATACCATTTTCTTTCAACAAGTAATCTTTCATAATTAAATATGATGAGGTTTAGAACTGATTTCCTACCCGTATATCAGGTAACTGCCAGCAAATCTCTCAAATCTAAAGGGGACGGCTGATATTTGGCCGTGACTCAATAAAAGAAGCTGAGTAATGATGCAAGAATCTACCTTGCTCTGCGGTATTAAAAGTTTTCTTTTTGTCGCAAATGGTGCACTTGTTAAATTGTTAAATTTTTTTCTTCAATTTTTTCACTCGAATATTGGCCACATCTGCTCTGCTTGTCAGTGTAAGCGTTACTTAAGAAAGCAGATGTAAAGGATTTGAAACATTATCCCAATCAGCTTGTTGTCCATTCACTGCAATGTATTTGCTAAGTTAATCGCCAGTGAATCAGGACAACCTTCGATTTCTCTAAAGAAAGTGATCAGGCAGGTTTTCGTAGAGAATAATCGACAATAGACCATCTTCGCACTATCAGTCAGGTGATAGAAAAATTAAAAAATACAGCCAACCCCTATATATAGCCTAAATTCATTGCGAGAAGGCATTTGACTCAATCGAAACTTCAGCAGTCATGCAGGCACTGCTTGATCAGAATGTAGAAGTCTTATGTAAAAATGCTGGAAGGTCTCTATAACGACTGCAATGCTAGCGCAGTCCCCCAGAAAGTAGTCAATAAAAATCCAATCAGGAAGGATGTCAGGCAGGGATACACAATGTCGCCAACACTTTTCATCGCTGTTTGCAGAATATATTCTCAGGTCTGGATTGGGATCAGTTGTGAATAGGAGTTCACAGAGAATACCTTAGTAATCTGCAATTCGCTGATTTGATTCCCTTGCTAAATCACTCAAGACATGAAAAGCAAAGCGTGATCGATGTTTTACATAGGCAGAGCAAAACGGGGGATCTAAAAATTAATGAGCCGAAAACATAAGTACTAGTGTTCAACATTCTCGGTAGGCAACATATTTTTGTCACTGACAGCGACGGAGGTCCAGATCACGAGAGAAAAACAACTATAAAAATAAGAATGGGGTGGCGACCATATGGCAGGTTCTCTCAGATCATGAATGGCAGTATACCAATATCCCTCAAGAGAAAAGTATACAACAACTGTATCGTACTGGTGCTCACCTAAGGGGCGGGAACGTGGAGGCTAAGGAAAAGGGTTCAGCTCGAGTTTAGAACACCGGAGTTGAGATATAGAAAGAAAAATGATAGGTGGAAAGTTGAGAGACAATAAGAGGGCAGAGTGGGTGAGAGAACAAACGCTGGTAAAATATATCCTAGCCGAAATCAAGAGCAAGAAATCTGTTGGGGCAGTGCGTGCAACATGAATATAACCGACTGTATTCCAAGGGAAGGGTAGCGTACGAGGGGCAGCAGAGACTTTAGGTGGGCAGATGAGATTAAGAAGTTTAAGGCTGTAGGTGGCCGGAGCTCGCACAGGACAGGGTTAATGGGAGAGATATGGGGCGGGCCTTGGCTCTGCAGTGGGCGTGATCAAGCTGATGATGGTATAAGCCTTTAACTCAACTGTCCATCCAAGACAATTTTTATTCTTTTGCCGACACGTGTGCGCAAAGTTAGGAGTTTTAAGAGCAACAACAACATCGGATAAAGTTTTGAACCAGCAGTGTTTTGCCACTTCGCTCCCTACAAGATACGAATCTAAAAAAACTGGCACTTTAAGAAAATTTGGAATTTGCAACATTAAAACGAGCCAACTATATTGTTTTACCTGTGAACGATAAAATCAGGCAGAATCAAGCATGCCAAACAAAAAAAACTGAATGCAAATACTAAACGTTTTCTTTCACCTAACAATGTAGCAGTAATACCGTCGAAATTTTAGGGTATTTTGCCGCTAGGGATAGGTGTTGCAATAAGGCATCTTTCGACAGGCGTCCTCCACCTCTGACGACTGGCGCTTCGACATTGTATCTGAGAAATATATTAAAAATGTGATTCTGTATTAATTCGAGAAACTCATATACATGTGAGCGCTAAATGAAAGTATTCGGGCTTCAGCATTTGCCGCACATGATACGCCGTACGTTACCAGGTTAACTACGTAAGCCGCTGCGTCGCAATTTCAGGACATTGAGAAAAGCTCAGCATTTACTATGACTTGATATTAAGGCATTTGATATTTTACATTTTACAACACTGCAGTGATGGACGAAAAAGACAAAGTATTCGGTGTTCATGGTGATTATGGCAGTGGTTGCAGCCTTTTGTGAGTACAACACAAACACGGCAAAGTCGCCACCACCACCAACCATAGTAACACGTAACCCTGTTTGTCACCCCCTCCCCATCGTGCCTTTCTCATTTACATCAGGTTTCGCGGAGGTGATTGGGAGGAACATCAGACGGGGAAAGAAGACTGGCATTACCCCACGTGACTTCGACTTATCCTCTTTGGGGTCACCTAGCCTTATAGCCGCTGTTCCTAAGTTCCCCGAACTGCCTTCTCCTCACAAGGTGACCACAGCGAGCGCTGAAGATAGCAACTCAAAAGAGCTGAGGACATCGCACCAGAAATTTCCTGAAGTTCTGCCTACGTTGCCGAGCAGCGCTGTGAGTAGATGCGGTTCCTTGCTAGTGAAGAATTGCAGGATTTTGAGTGGCTTCTTTCTCGGACGAAATTTACCTTTCAGACGATTTCAATCAATGGTCGTACCTGATGACACTCTGTTCTTCACTTTGGGGATCGTTTTCGTCGATTAGTTAAGAGAACTGTGCTCATGGTAGAATTTCGGTTCTTCCGGTCAAGCTGACTCCATTAATTGTATACAAGCGACGCGCTGTCTCTTACTGCAGAGAATTGCAGGGGACTGTCGGGACGATTCTATTGTTAGCATTCTATCAAAACTGTATTGGAAGGCCTCCTGTTCTGTAAATATGTCGGAAGACTATATTTTCTTATTGCTGAAAAGCCGAGAGGTAGCATCTCTGTTCTGTTCCTCTGCGCAAAATTGCAGGCACTGAAGCGAACCTTTATTGCAGATTTTAAAAATTTCAAAAACTTCACAAAAGCCCGTATTAAGGAAACCAATACAGCCACCTCGATAACCGCTTGAATCTGCCGACAGCCGTGTTTATATAGTGTTTATATACGTACTCAGTTCTATGCACGCGCGCCTTCCATGAGCGTCGGTCGACCAGCAGATATTTCGCCGCTTGTATCTCTGTAATGAAAAAAGTTGCTCCTATCGTAGCATCACCTTTCCACACATCCTGCTTCAACTTGAGTGCTTGTTTTTTGCCTGCGCTTGCGTGCAGCATTCAGAGAAGGTGCCCCGGCTAAGGATTCCCCCAAACAAAGAAAAAGAACCGACGAATGGACCAGATCTGGACAGTTTGGTGCCCGCATACTCTCCGGTTGCCAACGGTGGTGAGGAATCTTGCGGCATAGACCAGAGGAGCCCGCAACAAATCAGCCGTCATGCTTCCAGGTCAAGTCCAGAGCATGCGGAAGACAGTACGGCCTTATGTCAGTAATGCCCTTGTTCTGCTTGCCCGTAGGTCTTGTCTCTCTTGGGATGACTGCGCGCTACTTGCGAAATGATGAATTACAGCCGTTGGTTGCCCGATTCTCTCAACGACGGACAGCAGTGGCGTCTAGATATGCATATGGTTAACCACATCTGGCGACTTGGCATTAGCGACAATTCCTTTTTTTTAGATCTCGGGAGACAAGCATGCACATTACTGTCTGTCAGGTCGCTCTTGATACACCAGGTGTTGCAGTGAATGTGATCACTCGTGTTTATAAATAGGGTTTTTGAGATAAACAGAAGCTTTCTCCGGCATAGTAGTGCCACCGTTGGCGGATGTTAAAAATCGGGCGAATTATGTTAACTAGCCAAGTGATTACCTAAATTGTAATAGTTAAATTTTTAACCTGCCAATAGGCAGCTGATTGCAATTAGAGATTTGTTTACCGGCCGTTAATAATAAACATGTCAGTTTTCAGAATTTAGAAAACACGCAGCATGCAGCAGCATGCAGCACGAAAGCATGCAGGCAAAGCAACCCTTCCAGTGGTCGTAAGTAGTCGTAGTAGCCAAACGCAGAAACTGAATTGTATTCACGGTTACTGTGGCATTCGTTGCAGCCTTTGGCGACTACAATAAAATCTCGCCATAGATACCGCTACCGCAGCGCTGGATTAAGGGGGGGGGGGCACTAAGGGGGCTGCAGCCCAGGGCCTCACCTCGCACAGTAGAAGGGGGCGGATTTATTCTAACCTGCTTAGTATATGGAACCGTGAGCAACGGAACTTCGAGCGACATGTATGAATCGAGAAAACCAGAATGAGCAGACGGGGACCCTGCCTCATGTAACAGCATGCGTTTAGCCTGATCATTTGGGAGAGCTTGTCGAGCTGCAAAAACAGGGATCCTCCGCCACCCCGGCGGGGCGCTCTTTCTTACGAATCGAGGTGCGTTTGCTTAGAAGTGTTTTCGTGGTTTCCTGTCAGTCCGTCTGTCCAGTGCTGTCTGGAGGAGAGGGGCAAGAGGGAAACACCTAAAATATGTAATGTGGGACGAGGACCTAAATCTCCCTTGCCCCTCGTCACCACCACGCCACCCTCCACCTCTCAAATAGTTCCGCCGCAGTCCTTCTCATAGAAAGGATGTGCTGCAGAACCCAACAGTGTCTCCCATTCGACTTTTCTTTGCCGTGATGGTAATTAGGGCGGGGTAGGATGAGTCCGATAGCAGATGATGAGTCTGATGGCATAGTCTTGGCACGGAAGGAAAGAAGACGTCACACGTGGTTTTATCCATGTGCCGTGGGGCATGGAATGTTCACTGTTCGGGCTAGGGTTGTGGAAGAGTGAAGGGGGAAGTTGGAGAGCTGGACACAAATGCCTGTCTCCAGGGCCCATTCCCGCCTAGTGGCTGCGCACCCTCGCGCGCGCTCGACAGAAAAAAGTAGGTCAGACTGGCCACCGAACTTCCCAGAAAGAAGTAGAAAAAGATGACTCAGAGGCGACGGAAAGCGCTTAACTTCGCCCGCGCTAGGAGTCGCCCTCTCCCCTTCGTTGTCGCGCGCGGCGTCGAAGGGGCGAAAGAAATTTTGAGAACCTCCAAGAGCAGACGATTGCTCATAGCCAATAGGAAGACGAGACCGGAACGGGAGAAGTGGTGAGTTTGTACGGAGAAGGGGGAATTTGTACAAGGAACTCTATGCGTATGTGAACGCCTGCTTTGGCGCTAGTAACAGACAGACGCGGCGCGCGTCTATTAAAGGAAGTTGATCGCGGGCTGCGATTCAGCCCCGAGCCGCCGGTTAAGCTTGCATAAGCCAGCCCGCTGAGGAGCTCCTGGGGGACGCATTACTCTCGGCCAGCCACGGACCATCCAGGCCGCGTGCGCCAGTCATCGGGACGGCCACCGTTGGACACCTGCGGTCGCGTCGGACTGACGAAGTGCCCGTTGCGGTGAACAATTATAATCCATTCATGGGAAAATGCTCGGTCGGAAGCATCAAAGTGGTGCGTCTAAATTAAAGGCGAAGTTAGAAAGAGAAGAGCGTGAAAAGAAGCTACCACAGATGACAAAGTACCTACTGAATGCAGCTTCCGCGGAGCAGTACGATCGCTCTACCCAGAGTCCGTGTCAAACTCCAAATAGTGCCGAATCTGCTCCTGTGGAGGACTTGCCATCTCCATCACCACGGTTTCCTTGCAATAAGCAAGGTTTGACTCATCTTGGTTGTCTGGATCTTGTGAAAACGGTGCCAACCTCTGTCGTCCATGTTTCTGGGCGACCGACACTAACCGAGCCCTGTCCTGTTCTTGAGTCAGGAACGTCTATGCTTCTCTGCCGGAACCCTGACACAGAGCTCCAGGTGTCCGGTCCGCCACGTCTGATTTCTGCTACTGCTGAACAACCGGTGCCAAACCTCCCCGATGAACCTCCTTCTACTGGCGAACGCCAGGAAACAACAGTCCAAGAACCGACTCGCTTGTTTCCTGTTACTCTGAATTCAAATAATCAGGTTCCCACCCACAAAGCGTGCCTCGAAAGGACGAGTAAGACGGCTTCTCATTGCGGCAACAGAGTAGTACAGACACCCCCGCAGCAAGACGTACGTTGCGAGATTCTGCTAAGTGACCCTGCTAAGTGGACGGATGTTATTACTGATAGCTTTCGGAGTTTGCCTTGATGAAAGGGCCATTGTATTTTCAAAATCGGGAAGAAAATTTTCCGTCTCCCGAAAGGCAATACAAAACTCACACGCTATATGTCGCCTCATCTTTTCGTGCGAAAGGCTGTAAATGGGGAGGCATACGAGCGACAATGGTTAATGTACTCGGAGTCCAAAGGTTCCGTTTACTGTTTCATGTGCAAACTATTTTCGATTTCAAGCAACCCCAGTGCTTTCATCACGCATGGCTTTTCTTATTGGAAAAGAGCAGAAGAAAAGGTTTGTGCTCATGAAAATAGCGTCGAGCACCGGAGCTGCATGGCAGCATGGCTCGCCCTCTCTAACTCGAGCAGCACAATTGACAAGGAGCTGCTTAAGCATCTTGTCACGGAGACAGCTTACTAGAGGAACACCTCAAACGCTACGGGAACAAAGTAAAAAGTCACCCATCATATCTGTCAAAAACCATTTGTGATGAATTTATGTAGCATATGGCAAAGGCTGTCAAGGAACGTCTCTTTGACGAAGTGAAACGCGCAAAATACTTCTCTTTAATTGTTGATTCGACTCCGGACCTCGCTCACGTTGATCAGCTGTCAGTTGTTTTACGATACTATTTAAATGCGAAAGTGTACAAACGCATTCTTGGATTTGTTCCAATCTAATCGCATACCAGCCTGTATCTTTTCGATACCGTGATGTCCCTCTTGACGACCAATGGCATCTCACTTGATGACTATAGGGGCCAAGCTTATGATAATGCGAGTAATATGTCGGGAAAATACAAAGGACTGCAAGCTAAAATCAAACACCTCAACGAATTGGCAGTCTACGTCCCGTGTGCTGGTCATTCACTGAACTTGGCGATTGTAGCGTTGAGTTGCCTTGAGGCAGTCAAATTTTTCACTGTAATTCAGAGACTGTATGTGTTCTTTGCTGCCTCACCTAAGCGACGGAGGTATCTTTTGGACAGCATGGGCGGAACTGGCCAGCAGCTTGTTTTGAAAAGTCTCTCTGAGACCAGGTGGTCAAGACACGCTGAATCATGTAAGGCCATTCTAAAATAATTCAATCTAGTCTTCTGTTGCCTTGAAGCTATATCAAAGAACGAGGAAGAAAACGGTGACACTAGGAACGAAGCGCACTCTCTTCAAGAAAATGACAAAACTAGACTGCATTCTGATTAATCACAAAGTGAACATATGTGTTGGTGTTTACAACAGCACGCGTTTCAAGCAAGTTTTGTTGCTTTCCTTATAATAATAGCAATAATAATAATTCCGTTGATCGCACTTCGTTCTTTTTAATTTGGTGGAATTAAAATGAAACATGGCATATTTCCAGGAGCGTAGCAGGCGACAGAGGGGGGGGGGGTCAGTATAGGGAGAGGGGGTCTGCATGCGAATTAGCCCAGGGCCCCCATTTTTCTTAATCCGGCCCTGCCACTACCAAAAATAAGTAACACGTTACCCTGTTTCGCACCCTTCCCAACCTCCCCGCATTTCACCAGATTTCCTGAGACTGATTGGGAGGAACATCACATGTCGAAGGAGGACCGGAATCACCTCATGTGACTTGGACTTATCCTCTTTGGAGTCGCCTAGCCCCGCTGCCGCTGTCCCTGAGATCTCAGACCTGGCTTCTGCTCAAATGGTGACCAGAGCGACCGGTCAAGAGAAGAGCTCACACGAGGTCGGGACAGCCAGCCAGAAAGCGCCTGACGAGCCTCCTACGTTGGCGAGCCGTACTGTGAGTAGCTCGGTTTCTTTGCTCGTGAACCACTGCAGGATCTAAGTGGCTCTGGATTTCAGTGGTTTTCTGTCAATAGTCGTGTAGGATGGCATTCTATTTTTCACGGTGGACGTAGCTTCCGTTGACACGTTACGAGAACTGCGCTCATGGTTGTATTGGTTTTGGTGGAAAGGAAATGGCGCAGTATCTGTCTCATATATCGGCGGACACCTGAACCGCGACGTAAGGAAAGGAATAAAAGAAGGAGTGAAAGAAGAAAGAAAGGAAGAAGAAAGGAAGGAAGAGGTGCCGTAGGGGAGGGCTCCGGAATAATTTCGACCACATAGGAATCTTAAACGTACATATCGAACCCGACCGCGGCGGCTGCATTTCTATGGAGGCGAAGCGCTAAGGCGCTCATGTGCTGTGCGATGTCAGTGCACGTTGAAGATCCACAGGTGGTCGAAATTCTTCCGGAGTCCTCCTCTACGGCACCTCTTGCTTCCTTTCTTCTTTCACTCCCTCCTCTATCCCTTCCCTTACGGCGCGGTTCAGGTATCCGCCGATATGTGAGACATATACTGCGCCATTTCCTTTAGCCAAAAACCAACTCGATCTTTAACGTGCACTGACATCGCACACCACAGGGGCGCCTTAGCGTTTCGCCTCCACCGAAACGCAGCCGCCGCGGTCGTGTTTGAATCGGGGAACTCCGGATCAATCGCGGAGCGCCCTAATTACTGAGCCTCCGCTGCCGGCAAAGGAAAGGTAGTAGCAGTAAGTGGTTTTATTAAAATAACAATAAAAAGAAAGCAAGATTTTTGCTAGCCCCGGCATCTGCCATCGATACTGACCTGGCTTCAAAGAGTACGGCAATGTAAAACCATAGTCCTACACTATGGTTTTACATTGAATCTATCCAATTTTTACCTTCCGCGTTTTTAACCTGCCTTATAATGCTCTTTCTTTCTCCGTCCTCGTGTCAGGCATACTTACTGGTTAGAGGCTTCCCAGTTCTTTTCCGCCAGTGTGAGTCAACGATCTTTCAGTGTAGGTATTTAAATACCTTAGCTACCCACCTATTATCGCCAAATTTCCTCAGGCGTTCTTCGTATAGTATTTTACTCTAAGCTTCCCGTGCTCCGAACGATGCCCAGCCCATATCCCCCTGTACTGCCTTGTTTGTGGTTTTCCCGTGGGCACCTAGTGCTATTCCAACAATGTCTGATTTACTTCTAATCTCGACTGAACTTCTTCCCTTAAGCACAGAACCGCATTCCATAAAGTAAGCCCCGGCACCATTATTCTTTTCCATATACCTCTCAGTACTTAATACCTGTTGTACCCTCACAATGCCTTATTTTTCATTACCCCGACATCTCTTCACCCTCTTGCTATGAGAGACTTGCTATAAGGGACTGTTCGTGCTTTTCCGTGTATATCTGCCCTTCGTTTACCCTAGATGTCTTAGAACGCGCAGCTACAAAAAGAAATTTAACGAAGAAGATGACACATGCGCTGTGTAGCAAATCTGTAGAAACAATAGAACACCTCTTACTAAAATGTGATGGTATACATCCCAATGTCGATGCAGGCACACTCACGCTTCCTGAGGCCCTAGGGTTTAGAGATAACAATAGTCATGTAAATAAATCTGCGGTGGAAATTAGCAAAGAGCGATTGGAAGATTCGTTCCGCAAAAACAGAGAAGTGACAAAGTTAAAAGTGCAGGGAGGCGTATTTAAATTCCTAATTTTAATAACATACAACACAGTTAAACAAAAATAAAGAAAAAATAAAGGAGCATGGTGGCAACTCCCATCACCCCGTTTCAAAGGTGACGCTCCTCCCTTCCGTCCTTCCATCCATCGATCCGGATCTGCGCTACGTTGTTCGCTGGTCACCGCGTGATTCCTGCGTCCCCGCACGGCCTCACTGCGCCTTAACGAGGGGAGCGAGAGGCGCCGCCGTCGCGCGCTATATGTTGGGGCAGTGGTGTACATTGCGAGGAGGAGGAGGGAGTGATTTTATTGGGGCACCGCCTGATGGCGCTACGTGCGCGCCAAGCGGAGAGGAAAAGTAGCGGAAACGTATTTTGCTGCTCGCGTAACTGTGGCTTCTGCTATGTACATGCTCATATTTACTAATATACACCACTGTACGTCTCTAAAACGCCCTTCTAAGACAACACCGTATTCACTGTACGCGCCTTTGTTCATTCCAAACCATTGACCTGGCGTGGCAGAAATAAATTATCACCTTTAGTCCTCTCCCATGAGGACTGCCAAACAAAAACGGCGAAAACACGATGAAGTTTTTGAATTTTAAGTCGAGAGCACGAAAGGACCTGCAACAAATAGCACAATTTCGAAACCAGGTATGCACTACATATGTTTGCGCGCGCGAATATAGACAGCTCCTTTCCGGACTATATCTGTGTACACGTAGACAGTTCTTGAATTTTCTCCTTCCAAAAGTCATCGTTATCTCGATACTTGTCAAGAAGAACACCCAGGTATTTCGAAGGGACGTGTGACCATTTTACACTCGCGTGAAACAAAGGCGCTGATGTCCAGTTCCCATGCAAAAGGCCCGCATATTTGTTCAGATTAACAACACTATTGATTACATCACAAAAAATGCGAAAAACCGACATCGCATGTTATATGCTGCTGGGATCGCTGCAAAAAATTGCCACATCATCGGCATAAGCCAAGACTTTAATTTCAAGTGCTTCTAGTTCAAAACAACGAATAGAGCGGTTGTTTATTACATTCTGGCAAAGTGGCTATAGGTACACAGCGAAAACTAGTGGTGACAATGGGCAGCCTTGCCGCACAGATGCTCTCAAGAAAATTCTGTCTGTGAGCTCTCGGTTAACAACCTGATTCGTGGTACAGTTTCTATAAACCATTTTAACCAGTTTTAAAATTACTTCCCCAAAACAGACATGTTCGAGGATTTTAAAATGAATGTCATGACATACACGGTCAAAGGCCTTCTCTAAATCAATATGCAACATTGCAGCTCGCCTAAAGTGAGCGTCACAGCATTCCAGTATACTTCGAGTGATATGAACATTCGTGAAGATGGTCTGCCCTTGAATTACACACGTCTGGTGGGGGCCAACCAAGATGTCCATAACCGACTGTAAACGTTTGGCTAATACTTTCATAAAAATTTTATGTTGATTACTAAGCGTTATCGGCCGATAACTGGTAACTTCATAAGTTTAACTGAATTGTCAGTTTTCGGTATAAGTACTGTATGCGCACTTGAAAACGACGGTGGTAAAAAACCATCTAAATGACTTAATAAATGTGTTGTAAATGGAGAGCAGTTTCGCGTTATAACGCCTTATAAAATTCCGCTGTTATCCCGTCAGGACGTGGCGATTTCCCCAAGTAAAGCTCATCAATAGCGTATTCCAATTCCGCTATTGATAAGTTGGCGTTTGAGAAAAGGGGGCCCTTTCTTTGCCACATTCGTACCTGAGGCAGGTGGCGTCAAGATTTGTTCTTCGAGACCAACGCAACCCTTTCCTACGGACTTTTATTCAAGTGAGGGTTTCTTCGGCTTTGCAAAACTATGTTATTACTACTGTAGACAGGATGCGATAAAGTGCAAGTAGATTTCTGAAAGAAGTGGTCTTTGTTTTTCGGTTTCTAAATGCTCGGTTCAGTTTGGAATACCTTTCAAATGTCACGCGTAAGAAATTGCTCAAATATTTGTTTGACTCCTTCTTCCCAGAGCCAATATATCGATCTCTGTATAGATGGAGGCCAAGGAGGAAATGTTTTAAAAAGAGTAAGGAAAATGGTGGTGCCAGCGGGTGTGAAGACGTTTTTCTGCAAGTTGCACACTGGGACTTTGCCTGTTAAAACATGGATTTAGGAGAAGAGATTGTTTTTACCATGGGGTGCTGACTGCTTGTTATGTCACAAACCAGAGTCAATAGAACACGTCTTTATTGATTGCTGGGATGCGCTGCTCTTTTGGGACGTACTCCAGCGTACAATAAAGAAAGACTGACCCTTGACGCCGTATGGAATACGATTCCTGAACGTTGAGCCGGATCTTTATAAATACGATGTAATATTACTTCTTGGCCTGGACAGCATTTGGCAAAGCAGGATGGCTGTACGACACTGCGATAAAGATGCGCGGTCTGTCCTAGATTACTTCAAAGAAAACATATTTAAGCGGCGTGAAGTGTACACGGAGATATGCTTTGGAGATGAAGTTATCGAGTTGATGGGAGAGTTGTGTTCTTTGAAACAGTTTTGATTTTGTCGCGTGAGTGAAACGCATGTCCGCTCTTGATGTTTGAGAATGTAGCGCAGAACATGTTTGTGATCTGTTGTAAACTGTCGAAAGAGGCAATGAAGGCAAAAAGAAAAGAGCTGGCGTGGCGGAGTGGTTAGCCTGCTCGTCTCGTACTCCGGAGGCCCTGGCTTGATCCCCTACCTCGACAAATTTCTTACTCGGTTTTATTTATTTTTGCTTTATATTTTTCGTTCACGGCCAACGCCGCCGACGCCGACGATGACACCGGCCTTTCTGCGACACGGGGCTCTCAACGCTCCCGCGTTAAACGTTTATTCTAACGAAATAATTCGAGGTACTCAGGCCTCTGTGTCTGTGCACGTCCCCACTTTACACAGGTGAGGTGGACGTTGTCAGGCGCGGTTCAGGTGTCGACGATATGTGAGAAAGATGCTGTGCCATTTCCTTTCCCCAAAAACCAATTTTTTTTTCAGTTGAGGGGATCTCAGAAATGGCAGCATCAAACGAATGGTTGTAATTAAAAGATGATGTGAGGATGGTGGTGGTAGTGGTTTTATTAAAAATAATAGTAAAAAGGAAGGAAAACATTTTTGCTAGCCCCGGCATCTGCCATCGATACTGAAGCACCTGAGCTGGGGCAGCGGAAATAAAGGATAGCAGGCAGAATGGAGAAATGAAATGAAAGAGGTGAGGGGACAGGAATAGAGGATAGGGGGAGAAGTAATATGTACAAACTATTTACACAATAAGAAATGTGTCCAGGTTGTGCGCGTGATTAGTTCATTTTAGAGGAATTAAATCACACACGCGCACAGCACTGTGTTGGTTACAACTGGAGTGGGGCGTCCAGTTATTAATTGTTCAAGGTAGTACTCGCGGAGCGTTCGGTCACTGCGTGTAACTACCTGACGGAAAACAGACGGGACGTCAAGCCCGTGTGTTCTAGGAATGCACAGAGGCTCACCAAAGTTCGCTCACGAGTGTGCGCATGCGCGCACTGCCCTGCGGCCCGAAAAAAAATTCAAATCGGATGAGAGTTCATTATTAGAGTCAAAAATGTCCAAAAAGTGGGCGGGCAGGAGCAAGAGGTCCGCGAAATTTGAAAACGCAGGAAGTAAGCGGAGCCAAAGCGTGGTGAAAAGTTTGAAGGCTCGAAATGGGCAATCACGTGACCAGTGATAAGTGAGATACGTAACCCGAAGATAGGAAAAAATGACAAATTAGAGACAATTCATTCATTCATTATTTATTGCATATCTTGCGAAATGCAAACTAACATTGCTGGACCCATAGCCACTGGCTAGTAACGGGTCTATAATCAACATAGGATACAAAATAAATGCAGCACGCGAACAAATGAAACAAGAAATACAATCCACAACACAATAACACATGAAATGCATAGTTTAAACAAAAATGAATATGAAGTCACTTATTCGCAATATTTCTGAGAAAAAGAACCTCTTTAAAGCAGGAGTAAAATTTGGGGCTTGCTTTATGTTTAGTGGCAAGGTATTCCAAATAAGAGCGCCGTTAAATTCTAACAGCCTTTTCCCGTACAGGTTCTGACATGCAGGTAGATTAAAATTCAGGCGTCCGCCGATATGTAATATAGGTAATTATTTAGAAGCAAAAGGCAATGGACCGGTAAATGGACTGGACGGGTATATAGGGCGGGAACGAAGCGTGACGGAAAATTTGAAAACTCGAAATGTTTGGCGGGATGAAATGACGGTGTAATCAGAATTAATTGATAACAAATCAATCAAGTGAACGAGAAAACAACCATGGCGCCAAATCTTATAGGCGACCAGTGTCGAGGAGGAGGCAATGCTTTCGCATTCTTCCAATGCGGGTAGCTGCAGTGATCGCTAATTTTTTTAAAAAGCGAATTCAGCATAGTATAAGGGAGACTACTGCAGCGGGCCCGTTTTGTAAGGATATACACCACCCGTCAGAAGTTCCCAGGCCACAGGTTAATTCTTCTCTGAAAACTTTGAGTGTTTAGTAGTTGTCTTAAGCCCAACGGCATACTGCTTGAAAGTGGACTCTTTTCTTGAGAGTTTTTGATGCACCCTGTAAAACCTCTCTCGGTCCACAGAGGTGGCTCAACAGTTTAGGTTTCTTATCCTAAAGTCGCTCGGAGGTTCCATCCTGGTCACCACTGCCGCATTTTTATGGAGGCTAAATTGAAGAAACATCAGTGTGCAAAGCGATCGATGTCAACCCCAGGTAGTCTAATCCAGAGCTCCCCACTACGGCCTCCCTCATAGCACATTTGTGGCTTCGGGACATTTACAATTTACACGTTCTCATTAGAAAAGTACCTGCCAAGAGCGTATGGAACAAACTACGCATCTTGTACGCAGTACACTTTATCCGTGACATAGACTGGGAATAAAAATGGGCCTAGAATGCTTATTTTCGGCATATTGGTGACAACGACTTGTCCAGGAGGTCTAGCGACACCGATATCGACGTACTGTATTCTATGGCCGAGCTAGATATCATTCCAGTAGCTCTGCTCCACGGACGCAGTAGTTCTGTAGCTTTGTAAGAATAATAGGATTGACGGGTTGGAATGCTTTTAAAAAATCAGTATTAAGCGATAAAGAATTTATTGGCTTTTCATCGTCGTAAGGGCTGTCTCGGTAGAACGACACATTACTAAACAGGGTTTAAAGTAACGAATCGTATTTTGACGAATTCTAGTGTATTAGCTCATCAGTGCCTTTTATGAATATGTGAACAAATAAAGTAGACGGCCGCTGATTTCTTCCATGTTTCTTTTATCCAGCGGTACCTTTGACAGTTGCATTATATCTGCGTATACGCTAATAATGTTAACATTCCTTGAGCTAGTGCGCTAGTGCGTCCACATTGATGGCTCGCGGTTGACGTAGCTGGTGAGCGCTCTTTATCCGTGAGACCACACTGCTACAAGTGCGACGTCTGAAACCAAGACGCTTTCAGATGCCTTCGTTTCATGCACTCGCGTTGTCACAGCTCCTGCTCCAGCTTCAGAATGTGCTTTCTGCTTTTATACAGGACTCTGAGAAGGGGAGCCACGCAAGCTTTGCGCGAAGCAAAGAAAACGAGCCGGCGGCTATGACTGGACTCGGCGGCATGGGGCCTTCGACTCATCCAGCTGCCACCATCGAACCAGTGCCTGGTGTAGACCAAGGCAACTCGCGGCCAACGAAACGCCAGGGAGCCAAGACATCTCGCCGCCGCGGAGCTCGTCGAGAAACTTCGGAGGATGGTACCACATCTTGTGAGTATGCACCTTCTTACGGCCTTCTCAGCGTCTCATAGCGCCCGTTATCTCCTCCAAAGAAATGTCGACCTCCAAAAAATATCAAGATGCGACTCTTAAATTTAAGTTTAACGCCGACTAAGCATGCCCATACAGGCTAAAGGTCAGTTGGTGCGTGTGGGTGTGCGTGTGCGCGTGTGTGCGCGTGCGTGCGTCCGTGTGTGTGCACGCGCGCCGGTTGGGCGAAGCGTTTAAAGTAGAACATGTGAGGTAATAGCGTGACAGGGGCAGTGTTGGAAGCGAAACTTCTGCACACGCCCAATCATCAACCAATGACAGCAATATGAAAGATGAGAGTACCTGTCACAAGGTATGCCTGCTCGCTCATCCAGTCACGTAGCCTTCGCCGCCGTCTTCAATTCTGCCACGTGCAGGAAGCATACAGGCTGCGTCACCATTGCGTAGACCGATTGAGCAGTGTGCACTAATCGTTGAAAACGGAATTCAAACAATAACAACTGACTTTTTAATGAAATGAAGGCCACTCCTGTCTGTGTGTTTTTGCTGCAATAGCGGAAGTCCGCCTATTACTAACTTCGGATACAAAGAACGCAATCCGCGTGACCACCACGTTAATTTGTACGTTCGAGTGACTGTACTTTTTTCCCCTTGAAATACGTGCTGCTACCTCGCGTGTCATTGGTTATGTTCACATCCAAAAGGTACGTTTCGTGAAAAGGAATAGTGGCATGACATAGAAAGGCCGAAGTGCCTTGCCAGAGTTACTGTTATGCTGCTTATTAGTCATACAAAATCGTGTAAGGCCCGTTTCACATGCATGCGATTTTCGCATGCGACACTGCGAATTCCGTCGGTCTGCGACCGGGGAGGGCCGTCGGTCTATTCGCAGACGGCTTGCGATCGAGTTCCACCCGGTTGGAATTCAGTCGCCGCGTTGGTTTGTTCGCTCTGCGACTGACCAAAGGGGAGCATCTTAACTTGTGGTCCCGTGCCACCGCCGCCGGAAGTTCAGTACCGGAAGCGGCGAAGCCCCAAATGCAAACGGTGTTTTGGAGCGCTGTACGCACGTGGCCGCACAGTCGGTGTTGTGGTTTTTCGAGCGCAGGCAGGGGCTACTAGTCGATATGGCATTCCGCGCTGCGTCAAATGAACTGCTTATCGAGGTAGTTGCCAAGCGACCGATTTTATGGAATGTGTGTTCTAACGAATACAGGAAAAATTCCGACCAGACCGGTATACGGGAGGAGATTCGCGATGCCCTTCGACAGATCGACCCCACAGGTACGTACAATTTTTTTTTTGTCTTCTGTTTCTGTTTTTGCAAACGGGTGTGGATTGCAGTGCCGAAGCTCTAACCGCGAGCGATTGTGATTTTTCTTATATGACAGTATACGGCAGGCGCATGTGTGTAGCTGCACACGTGGATTCTCGGCGTTTTTCAGCCGCACGTTCTGCATCGTTCCGTTTTGCGAGGAAATAAACACATCACTAAAGCACAATATACTGCACTCGTTATTAAGAGAGAAAGCGCGTATAGGCAAAACAATTCCATTTGAATGTGCGACCGACTCGCTCAGCAGCACGTGCTCTCTAAATACTGTGCCCGGCTCGAGTCATGCAAACTTTTTCTCCTCCTTTGTTTACCCTCTGCGCACCCATGTTGGCTTTGCACTTGCATTCCGGGGGGAAAAAAAGTAAAATTAGACTATCGTGAAGGGAAAACAAAAATCTGACGGCCTTTGTTCACGTGCGGAAGAGGCTTGTTTTTTTCTTATTAATTTTTTTTGCCTAAATCTGCACTTTCTTTGTTCATGGCGGGGGGCCACGCCAGTACTTGTTTCGGTACGGCACAATCATGACTTATTTCACCGCTGACTGCAAGATTAATGCTCCAGTCTCTGCCACAAATTCCAATGGTGGTGAAGTGGAAAAATATCCGCGTGCTGTAAAATGTCAATGCGCACTAAAATAACTTAAATTATCACAATTATTCTGGGTCGTTTTGAGGTGCTGATATTTCTCTGCTGCCAAACGTCGAAAAACTCATCACCGATTCCATTCGCGAACCGCTTAGTGCATGTTCACTGTTACTGGAGCGTGCAGTCCGGTCCATGCTTTGTTCGTCAGAGCTAACTCTGGGAACATGCTATACGCTTTGTGCCACACGCTGGAATTCATTTAAGTTTTTTTGTTAATTGTTTTCCTTAACTAATTTTAACATTTTTTTTCAGTAACTGTGGACGTTGTGCAAGGCCGGTGGAGAAACCTAAAAGACACGTACCGCAGAAAACTCAGAGATATCCTGAACTGCACAAGAAGCTAAGCAGGGGCAGTGCCCAAGAGCAAGGCCTGGATATACCTAGAAAGAATGCGTTTCCTCAAAGACCAAATGGATATGCGGCAGTAAGTAGCACTGCAATATCTACAACCACACACTTTGCACAGATTAGATTTTACTTGCTTGTGTTCACCTTGAAGTATACAAAAATGAGAAATTGATGTTTTGCAAACATTTTTGCTTGGTGCATTCTTCATCTAATATAAATGTGTGCGTTGTTTTACGGGTTATTTGATTTAATTCACATACATGAATGGTAAGTTTGTAGACAGGCGGGTGTAATTCGCATGCTCTCGGCAAGGCGTGGTTTTCACAGGGCTGCCGCCAAACTCAATAAGCGAATTGCTATGCTCACTATGTAAACACTGTTTATGTATGGCGTTTCCTGCAGAGGACACAGCAGTATAGAGCCCGAGGTTGTCCTTGAAGAGGAAGAGGCAAGCTCGCGGCCACATTCACCAGCACCGTCCTTTGAGGAAACTTTTGTGGACCCTGACCACGTATCCACCGACCAAGAGTCCACCGGCCATCCGCAACCCACTGCTTCACATGAACAGAATAGGACTTGTGCCTCAACGTCCTCAGAGGCAAATGTGCCCCAGAGGCCTAAGACGCGTAGAAACGAGCTGGATGCAGTAAATGCCCGGCTTGATGTTGTAAGGAACGCCTTAAGTGCCCATACGGCAGCAGGCAGCGATGAATATTTTTTGCTGTCATTAAAGCCATACCTATAGCCAGGGGCACTATCCACCCCATTTGATTGTCTCTCCACAGTAATGTAAATACAAGGTCTGTCCTGAAAGTAATGAAACAAGTCGCAGCTTGGCGCGCGTGCACTAGATTGGGAAACTGGTTTTGAAGGAAGGAGGGGGAACCTTCAGCTTCACAATGCAACGGGCTCAGTTGGCTTCGAGTAAGCAAAGCGACTGGAGATTTTTTAGCGTGTGCCCCTGTTTCATCACTGCATCATAGAAACCATGGAGCGAACTGTGGAACAGCGAAATGCTCTGAAGCTTTGCATTAAACTGAGAAAGTCACCTACCGAGACATTCGACATGATTAAGACAGCATGTGGTAATGATACAATCCAGATCGTGAGTGTTCCGACGGCACAAAGCATTTGCAAGCGGCCGTGAAAACGTTCAGGATGACACAATCAACATTACCAACCGTAACCGTCGTTGACGGGCGCCCGGACCCTTGCTCGTCGTGGTCTTCACGGCCGCTTGCAAATGCTTTGTGCCATTGTAACACTCACGATCTGGAAATTGTATCATTCCCACATGCTGTCTTGATCATGTCGAATGTCTCGGTAGGTGACTTTCTCAATTTAATACAGACCTTCAGAGCGTTTCGCTGTTCCAGAGTTCGCTCCATGGTTTCCGCGGCGCAGTGACGAAACGGGTGCACGCTGAAACATCTCCAGTCGCTTTGCCTGATCGAAGCCAACTGAGCCGTTCCATTGTGAAGCCGAAGGTTCCCCTCCTTCCCCCAAAACCGGTTTCCCAATCCAGTGCATGCGCAAGCTGCGACTTGTCTCATTACTTTCAGGGCTGAACCTGTAAATACAGTATACGTAAATAAAAGTAAGAATCCAGTCATGCAAATAAATGCAGTGTGCAATGCTTTTTGCTTCACCTGTGAATCACAATACATCAATAAAAAACATTAAATGCCAAAGAACGTGAAGACACCACAAGTGGACCGTTTATTGGACCACATATTGTTACGTGGCGACCAGCTGAAGAATGAGGCGAGATGAGCGATGGCAATGAGATGGTTTAATGAGAGCTGGCCTAGCGCAAGCGCTCCGTCCGTGCCACTGCCAGCTTCGTTGTTTCATCTTTTTCGTCATAGTGTAAGTTTTATTCAAACCGTGACTTTCGGCCTTATGACTAAAAAACCACAACAGACGCAGGACAGAGGGAGAAGACAACACAGGGTGTTACTTACAACTGAATTTTTATTGGAAAACAGCATAATGACACCAAAACTAAAATGGAACGCTCCTGATAATGATAACAATCCAGGTTCAGAAACACAGAAAACAAACGCTCGTGAAAGTGATGCCACAGAATGAACATAGATATGCCATTATGCAACAAAACTCGGACTGCAAGAAAACGCAGTTCTTTTTGCGAGACAGCTAGCGAAGGAGAACTAACATATTTGTCAGGTTGTGAACGTAAAATGGCCACTCCCTCTCAAATCTCTTTCAAGTTGACCCTTCCTCCTTCTTATCATCTGTGTGCGGCTCAAATAAGGGTAACAACCTTCACAACTGCGACAGTGAACTGGCAGATTTGAGCCGCCAGCCTCCTCTAAGGAACACGCATGCTCTCTTAAACTAACGCCTGTTGTGCATTCTACACTCTTATTCTTTTCTAAGAGCTTCTTTGCACTCTTGCCTAGTTTCAAGTTCCCCTCCCCCACCATTGCACGCAGTTTCGAAAGTTTACATGGCACTGAAAAAACTGTCAGTCCCATATGTGCCTGAAATTTTCTTAATGTGGTGTGAAATCTTATGCAAGTAGATAGTTCTGCAGCTTATTGACAAGGGAATCAGCAACTGCTCGTAACAGTGGGTTCGGAAAGCCTGTATTTTCTATCCGCTCCACCTGGCAGGCAAAACTAGAGTGCAGGTTATGTACACATGACTTTAAAAGCGCTAATCGCAGGCATGAAGAGGCTATACCCCTTTTTATCGCCTTAGAGTGGGAAGAATCAAAGGGCAACAAGGCTTTTCTAGACCTGGGTTGGAAGCCCCAGGACATATTCAGAGTGACTAAAAAACAACTTCAAGTCTAAAAACTGGATTGACTGATCCTGGGGTAGCTCGAGGGTAAATTTAAGAGTGCTAGAGCAACTGGAAAAACAAACTAAAACCTCGTGAGCTACTTTAGATAGCACGTCATTAGGTGAAAGCTTTACAATACATAAAAAACCGTCAACATATCTAAAGACATTTACAATGAAGAGAACAGAGCTTAAGCTTGAGCATACGCAGTCCAAATGGGCAAGAAAATTTCAGAAAACACAGGCGCCACACTGGAACCAATAAAATATTCCTTTCTTTTGGACATACAAGTCATCGTCCAAGGAAACAATAGTGTAACCTAGATAAAAACTAAGCATCTCAAGAAAAGAATCAGGTGATACGCCATAGGAATTCTGAAACCCAACAGTGCCGCCGACATCTGACTTTTTTAGTCATAATGTCGCACCAACTGGCCTACAACTTTACCCTGTTAATCCTTACGGCCGCAGCCCAGCACTGGCTTGTTGCCATGGCACAGCACCTTGATGGGTTGAAAAATATTCGCAAAAAATGTCTCTTGCTTCCGCCGCAGCTCTCGAGAAGTTGTGGCCCGCAGGAGGTTGCAGTTCAATCATTGCAGAGCCCCCGTCGGCTTCAAGGTTGGTGCGCCACTGGCCCTTCGCGACATTTCCGAAGCTATCTTCTTGATCGATGTACAGTGGATCCGCAAAAACTGTCCTCCATCAAAAAATTGTGAAGCACACACGTGGCAAGGATGACGTAGTCGACATTTTCCGGCTTTAAATTAATAACACGCCGGAAAATCCCAAACCTTGAGGCCATTACACCAAAGGCGCTTTCCACGCACCTCCTGCAAATAAATAGCAATGAGTAATACATGTTCTCAGGGAAGCACTTTTTGGTTAGATTACCTAGCTCGGCTTAGGCGGTAATTGAAGATCCTTTTCTCTTCGGCCTGACATCTTCCCGAGTACGGCCGCAGGAAGTCGGGCCGAAGCTGGAAGGCTTCGTCCCGCCAAAAAACGTGGGGTGAAATTGTCCCGGAACCTGGGAGCTGCCTGGGGGATGGCAGACCTAGAACTCCTCTTTCGAGGCAGCTGCCAAACCTTTAGGCACTCAAGGTCCCTCCATCGCTCTGCCGGCCATAGCCGCCGACGTCAACCGTAACAAATCTCAGGTTGCTGTCGGCGACAGCGATCAGCACGATAGAGTACGTGCACTGCAAGTAACCAGCACCATAAGAATTGCTGTTAAAATTGACAAATTACAATTAGTACCATATAGTTGTAGTACAGGCTCCCAGAGCGTGATGGGGCCTGGATTTGCACCTGCTTCCCATCAACTGCACCCACGCAGTGAGGAAAATTCCACTTGTGAGGGAAACCTGCCGCCACCTCTAGCCACTTTTCGGTGGTTGGCATCTGAAACAGAAATTGGCCATGACATAAGGCGCGCAGTTATACGGGCCATAGTGAAGTGCACGCCATTTTCAGTATTAAATGAGGCAGCTAAGCATAGCAGATATAGGTAGACAAATAGCTATGATACATATATGACTAAGAAAGTAAGCGCGACCTTTAAATGGAACTGCAATGCCTCATACCTTTAAGCAGACAGGCTGCAGCACCTTCCATAGCAGTCTGCACGTAAAGTGGACGATCCCTGCTACGGTTGAAATTCCCACCCTAAAACAGAGGGCGACATCTTGCATTTGCATGCCAGGTGACAAGTATCTGAAAACAGAAATGGAAGAGACTGTCAGTGCAAATGTAACATTTGTGGCTGTGCGCAAAACAAGAAAGCTTGAGTACCTCCCATTAAAATAATTGTGGCCTATTCACGTGATTGTCGCGTAAGCGATTACCTAATACATCCTGACAGCAGTTTCCCCGGAGAAAAAAAATTACTGAGAAGCAGGCGCACAAGAATCCTGCAACCAACCTACTGACCTCAGAGTGATGGCCAGCCTCATCCGAGAAGGGAGCGGCTCACGAACGCAGTGCTCCTTCGTAAGCGCTTCCTCAAGAAGCGCATGTAGCTCCTCAAACCGTTCCGGAGTCATTTTGTGGTACTTCCGGAAATAATCCCGGTCTCCGGACATCAGAAGTGGCATCTGCAGAGAGCAGCGTGCGCGTAGAAGCACATACGTTGAAAGCACGCTGTGCAAAGTATATACGCTATGCCAAATATATATTTCAACTCACGGCAATATAGAACTCTGACTCCGACTTTCGGTTTTCCCAGATAGGTCGAACCCAACAACGCCTCGGGCTCCACAGGCTCTCCAGAAGTTTTTTCTTTCTCCAGCAGGAAGTACTCCTCCAGTAGCATCAGCCGCCGATGGCGGGAGTCGAGCGGAGACGCGACCGCTGGAGTGTCGACGTCGTCGTCGCTGTCTTCCTGAAGAAGCAGCTTCTTCTACAATACTCATGGAGAAGAAGATGCCGAACGCTATTGGGACAGAGCGTTGATGCCATCGCAGGGGTTGAGGAACTTACGGAGCTGAGTTATCGCGCGAGTGCACACTCCAAGCTCCGCCAGTGGAAAGACAAAGAGCGAGCAGACGCTCTGTTGGCTGGCGCTATTTTCACGTCCCGGCAGTTTCAAGCAGCGCAACAACGTAATTGTTGATTAATACAAAATCATTTATTCCATTGAAAACATGTGAAAGGTTTTGTCATAACTAAAAACACGCATAAAAATTACAGCGTCGACACACACCCTGCTGTGTTAATATTGCAATTGACCAACGGTTGCCTATGCATGCATCAAGCAACCCTGTGTGTCGCTCCAACCGAATTCGGTGTGTCGGTGTTGCATGTGAAAGCAGTGACCGAAAATCGCACTGCGGCTACACCGACTCACCGAATATTTTCGATCCAGTCGCATGTATGTGAAACGGGCCTAAGGCGGTGGGCGAAAAAGTTTTGGTCCGGATGAGCTTTTGAAGTGTGGTGGGGACATAGTGACGCAAACTTCTCCGTAACTGTCGCGTAGTCCGCTTTGTGAGAAAGGGTAAAAGGAAAGTAATTTAACTATCCCGCTCTGGAAAGGCACCAGGATCTGTCGCGCAGTCCCCTTTGTGACGAGAAAGTTAAAAAGGAAAGTATTTTAACTATCCCGCTCTGTAAGGGCGCCAGGATCTGTCGCGTAGTCCCCTTTGTGACCAGAAAGTTAAAAAGGAAAGTATTTCAACTATCCCGCTCTGGAAGGACGCCAGGATCACGCTGGCAGATAAGGGAAGAAGAATGTAAACCGAGGAGAACAAATTGGAGAACGCTCAAGCTTCGCCTTTAAGAGTGGAACGCAACAGCGCGTCGCAGCACTGCCAGGGAGTCCACGGAACGCCATGCCCGTTCGGCGCGACGCCTTGCCCGTTAGACAAATCGCTTTGCTAGGTGCGGTGAAACGGACGCGCGGCGCGGCAAACCACGTAGAAGCGCTGCCAGGCCCCTTGCCGAAACTCGCGGGACTCAAGTTGCAGTCGTAGTTCGTCGGCACATCGTTAATAATAATAATAATAATTGGTTTTTGTAGGAAAGGAAATGCCGCAGTACCTGTCTTATATATCGTTGGATACCTGAACCGCGCCGTAAGGGAAGGGATAAAGGCGGGAGTGAAAGAAGGCACATCGTTCTCGACAAACCCGATGCCCCGAACGCCAGCATAGCTTCCGCGCCGAACGAACGGACAGCAAGCCGCAAGCTTCGTGGTGAACGCGCTTTGGATGCGCACTGCGTTGTTCGCCGCTCACCGCGTCATTCCTGCGTGCCGCCCCACGGCGCCCGAACGAGACGTGCGGGAGGCGCTGCCGTCGCGCACCATCTGTTGGAGCAGTGGCGTACATTGCAGGGAGTGCGAGGAGGAGATTTTTCGCTCCTCTCTGCGCCCGAACTAGATGAGCGGGATGCGCTGCCGTCTAGCGCTATCTGTTGGGGCAGTGGGGTACATTGCGAGGAGATTTTTCGCTCCTCTCTGCGCCCGAACTAGACGAGCGGGAGGCGCTGCCGTCTAGCGCTATCTGTTGGGGCTGTGGGGTACATTGCGAGGAGGAGATATTTCGCTCCTCTCTGCGCCCGAACTAGACGAGCGGGAGGCGCTGCCGTCTAGCGCTATCTGTTGGGGCAGTGGGGTACATTGCGAGGAGATTTTTCGCTCCTCTCTGCGCCCGAACTCGACGAGCGGGAGGCGCTGCCGTCTAGCGCTATCTGTTGGTGCTGTGGGGTACATTGCGAGTAGGAGATTTTTCGCTCCTCTCTGCGCCCGAACTAGACGAGCGGGAGGCGCTGCCGTCTAGCGCTATCTGTTGGGGCTGTAGGGTACATTGCGAGGAGGAGATTTTTCGCTCCTCTCTGCACCCGAACTAGACGAGCGGGAGGCGCTGCCGTCAAGCGCTATCTGTTGGGGCAGTGGGGTATATTGCGAGAAGGAGGATATTTCGCACACGGCCAACGCCGCCGACGCCGACACCGGCTTTTCTGCGACACGAGCTCCTTAACGCTGTCGCGTTAAAAAGGATGGATGGATGGAGTGGGATGGAATGGGATGGGATGGGATGGATGGATGGATGGATGGAATGGATGGATGGAATGGATGGATGGATTGATGGGATGGATGGGATGGAATGGAATGGATGGAATGGAATGGATGGATGGATGGATGGATGGATGGATGGATGGATGGATGGATGGATGGATGGATGGATGGATGGATGGATGGATGGATGGATGGATGGATGGATGGATGGATGGATGGATGGATGGATGGATGGATGGATGGATGGACGGACGGACGACCGGACGGACGGATGGACGGACGGACGGATGGATGGATGGAAACTTTATTCATCAAGAGAATCCGAGGCCCGCAGGCCTCCTGGGTCTCCGCACGACCCCACTGACAGTCTAGACGTTCATGTGGTGTTGGTCCATGACGTATGCGGCCCGGCTCATTGCGATCTTCTGCCTGGCGAGGTACGCTGACCATCGTGAGGTCTCCCTGTCCTCCCAAGTTCGGAGAGGAACCGGACCGGCGAGGCCAGGGGAGGCCGGGCATAAGAGTATGTGGGTAAGGGTGGCCTTGGGTGGGAGCACAAAATGTATATTGGGGTACCGGCATAAATTTTGAAAGATTGGCTGGTGTAGGCAACGTTCCCGCCTGCAGGCGACGCCAAATTGACTGTTCACTGGTAGTGAGGGATTGGTTGGGTGGCGGGTAGTTTAGACGCTGAGCGCGGGATTTTGCGGTGACATCTGCAAAGGAGTGGATAAGCTCCTTTGAGAAATCCTCCACTATGTCCGCCTGCGGCCGGTTTCTAGACCTTCGGGCTAAGGAGTCGGCGGCCTCGTTTCCGGGATTTCCCGAGTACGCAGGTACGCTGATGAGCTCAGCGCGTCGGAAGAGATGGCGGGTGGGCATGTGCAGCAGGCATTGCGCAGTGGGATGAACCCTGCCCGTGCCAAAAATATATAATGGCGGTTTTTGAGTCACTAATATTGTAACGGGCGTATGTGTATGCCAGAGCAATGGCTATAGCGGTGTCCGCGGCTTCCTCAGAGGTGGTGCCTGAAGGAAGCTCGAAAGTTAGGCGTGTTATGTATGGGTTGTGGATAACCGCTGTGGCTCTGTGCTCATCGCAGGCGGCATCCGTCCAAACAATATCAGGCTCATTCCAGTACCAGCTGTGCAGCGCTGCCGCGCGCGCCTTCCTGCGACCTTGGTCATGATGGGGGTGCATGTTCCTGGGTAATGGTACGACATATTAAAGTCTGAATGTGGGTGAGGGATGTTCTTATTGATGGGTTGTTTGCAGGGATAGTGATGCCTAGCTGACTGAGTATGCGTCGTCCGGTTCTGTAGCGTGTAGTCTATTATAATATCAAGATTTGTACGAAAACTCGTTTGGTCGGGGTGAATCATAAAACAGGACATTGAAGACGCCGACGATTGAAGGCGCACAGTCTATTATAATGTGCTTGTAAGTTGGCGTCGCGATGTTCATGTGGGGTGTTATGATCTCCGACTTCGAGCAGTTTTTCGTTTCTAGTGTTTTTTTTTTTGGTAATTTAAGTGCTCATTTGTGGCTTGCCGAATCAAGGAGTCTGTTTGCTGGACCTCACTGGTTGTTAGTTTCAGGTATGGCGTAGCATAAAAAATTCGGCTGGGGGTATAGGCGCGCACTACGCGAAGGTTGTCCGCCTCTCTCAGCCCATGTGCGCGTCCAGCCACCCTTTCTATGAGTTGCCTGGTGGCTGCGATGGCCTTTTTCAGTCGCTTAATTGTGTCTCTGTTTTTTACATCCCGTTGAAGGTACAGTCCTAGAATGCGTACGGTATGAACCTGGTGTATTTGTCTGCTCTGAATTCGGATTTCTATGGGGGTTTGGTAATTCTGTACCTTAGGAGGTATGACGAGTAATTCTGAATTTTCTGGCCAGCACACTAGTCCGATTCTTGAGGTGAGTTCAGTAATGGTGTCTGCTGTCGTTTGTAGCGTGGCTGAGCTGCATAGCACTACAAACGCAACATGACTCTACAATGTAGAACTGCGCCCTCAGTTACGCTATCCAGAGATGAATGGCGAAATGTCTCAAACTGCACTGCTTTATTCACTCGCTGTGTAAGTCTTCGATTCCTGCATCAGAAGCTAGCCGAAAATGGGGAGCGGATATATGGGATGTGCTCTCTAAGCCTTACTGTCCCATAATTCACACTTGTAAATAAGTCTAACCGTCGGTCCTACGTGGTAGCAACAAGACTAGGGGTGCACAAATTACGTCGTTGTGCGACTGGAGGTCGTATGTAAACATAATGGTGGACCACTGATTTCAGCTGTGATATAATTGTATTTCGCTGTGGGAGGTGCCACCAAAAGCTCACCTACATGTGCGTATATCAGTTAAAGAAACGAAAAAAAAACTGCTGTGCTTCTGAGGCGCCCTTTTCTTTATGTATAATTGGTAGTACTCACCAATATAACAAACCAAATTTAGATTATGGTCCAGAAAATCCGTTTCAAATTATAGAGCAAATTTTACTTTCTGCCTCACTCAGGAATTTCAGCTGTGTGTGTGTGTGTGTGTTCAATTTTGCAGCTGTGGCCTCTTCAACGGTGGATGGAGAGAGTGTCGCGCGGTCGACGAGCGGGCGGCCACTACGCAGCGCTGCTACTGGGAAGAACTACAGGGAATCAGACATTTGAAAGTGAGCGGCGAGACTTGCTGTTTAGAAGCTACGTTATACTGAAAAGGCGACTGATAACTGGGTTCTTAAATTGGGTTCGGCTTTTTGTGCTATGAGAACAAAATTTTACGTCATAGAGTCTAAGGTGAGAAAAAGAAACGCCATCGCGTTGTGCCAACTTTGTGGTAACTGCCGGTCATTCGATTTTTTCTTTTTACAAATCCAAATGAAGTGCAGTAGGAAGAGACGCTATTTTTGTAGTTTGGGCCCGTCCGTAGAGGAGCTGTGAAAGCCGGAACCTTGCACCTCCCACTGTGTAGCAGAATGTATGACAATGAAGTGACGGCATGAGTGATTTGCTCGCGGGCACTCGCTGATGCGGTCACCATGCGTTCGTAACATGCACTTCATCGAGAACCGATTTAGCATAATAAAACAACGAACAACACTCGAAAAATTACATAATCAACCCATTTGCTACATCTGCGCCAGCGGAAATTTTGTCGCATTTCGCGTTAATTACTTTGTCACTTTGTCATAATTAATGTAGTGCATCGTATGTTCTTTTTCGTTTTCTGCAGGAAACTTCGGCGGCCATGACATCTGGAAAAATTATTGGACAATTCGACACTGGTTGTTTAGAATACACTCTCATGGCTCCTTGCATTATCTGATTACTGGACCCAAAGCTTTCACGCTAGTGCATGAAGCCCTCTTTAACTCTTAAATTACTTTAATTAGTCAGATTAGTAGCGCAACACATTCGAAATAGAGTTCAAATGCGCAATTTTTCATTATTTTGCGTTTCCTATTCACTTTTCGCCAGTTTTACATTTTCCATCATTGCGTTCTTTCCATTCGTGAACTGCAGTTTGGAGTGCCAATCCTGCTTTAGCTTCTGGTGGCTCTTTTAATGTTCTTAGTGCTTTATAATGTTTTATTATCTTTTAATTGTCTTAATTGTTGCATTTTACTTTCTTTTAATGTTTAAGTGCCGTCGAGGGACAGCCCTCACGCACCCACGATTATGCCGCCGACAATCGTGCAATAAAGTGATCGGAAAAATGGCTTTATCATAACTGCCTCCCAAAAGAGTTCTCAATACCTTGCATCTCTAACTGCCGTATTCACAAACGGGCCTTACCTTTACCTTACCTTCACTCGAGAGGCGACTTTCGTAAAGGTTACCGAAAGTGGAAGGTACGGGAAAGGCGAAGCCGCGTTTCAGAAACCTACCTTTCGGCGTCCTTACGGACAGCGCCCTTAACCGCGGAAGTAAGAGGCTTGGTTGCGAGGCTTAAAAAAATTAAAGCTTCCGTCATTAGTGCTTGCACTCATCACTTTTTTCTATCCCATATAAAGTAGTTAAAAAAATACGGGAGTTACATTTATTAGGCGAATTTAGAAAACTTGGTTCTAATTTTGACGCACGTTTTTTTATCTAGCCACAATGATAGCCAGCCGTCGCTATAAGAAGCTTATTTGAGCCGACGTCCGTTTTTGTTTATTTTCGTGTGCCTCGTGTGTTGTGCGTGTGCTTTGTGCGTTGTGCTTGTGCGCTTGTGCTTTTTGGTTGTTTGTGTTTTCTTTAATTAGTAAATCTAGAATTTAGGTTTTCTGTATATATTATATTGAATTTTACTGCCTGTTTATTTGTTTGTAACACGTGTAAGCGGAGCAAAAAAAAAAAGAACAACGTTTACGGAGAGCGAGCGCCGCGTCCTGACGGACTTGGTAAACACGCACAAGTCTGTGATCGAATGCAAAAAGAGCGACGGGGCCTCCCTGGAGAGAAAGAAGACCTGGAAGCTGCTCACTGAGCAGTACAACTGCCGCACCGACGTTCGGCCCCGCACTGAGGCCCAGCTGCGCAAGTGCTGGGACAACTTAAAAGAAAAGTGGCGAAGAGCGAAGGCAGCAGACGTGAAAGCCATTTTCGGCACAGGTGAGGTCTGCTTTCTTTATTTTGCTTGGTAAAAAAAAGCAATTGCTTGCTTTCTGCCTCCATCATCGTATTTAATTTTGTCATCTTTTGTGGTTTCTGCGAAGCAGCCTTCCGCAACATGGATGGCGACGTGAAAGCGATGTCAAGGAACAACACACGCACTCATGTTGTACATTTTCTGGTCCCGTTTCGTTGTTCATTTTCTGGCGCCGTTCTTGCTCGTTTCGCTGAAGTCATTGTTTTCATGTGACATTTGCCTCGTTTGTAGGCGCTCGAAAATTAAAGAATATTCAGTAACAATGCGCAGAGCGGCCACCCACTTCGAGATGGTGAGCGCGCGATCCTTGTTTACTCAGTACGCGCTCGACAGCACTAAAATACTGTAGCGCAAATGCGCGACCACGTTTATTTTTTTGTTTTCATATTTCGCGGGCTTTTTCGAAATGCTAGAAAGAACGAACACGTAACTAAAATACTGGTTTGGTTTATGGTTTATGGGGGTGTAACGTCCCAAAGCGACTCAGGCTATGTGAGACGCAGTAGTGAAGGGCTCCGGAAATTTCGACCACCTGGGGTTCTTTAACTTGCACTGACATCGCACAGTACACGGGCCTCTAGAATTTCACCTTCATTGAAATTGGACCGCCGCGGCCGGGATCGAACCCGCGTCTTTCGGGCCAGCAGCCGAGCGCCATAACCACTCAGCGACCGCGGCGGCCGTAAAATACTGGATCGCGTCTTTCGTTACCCCCTCAACGACTTTACGAAACACGTGTGACCATAAAATAAATATTACAAATTTTGCATCATTGATATTACATAATTAGCTAATTACCCAATTACTCAGAATTAAAAAAAATATTCTGAGGAGCGCCACACGACGCGAAACAATGTCGTTGGTTTAACCCAGCTCCCGTGCGCCACTTTTTGTAAATCCATGGTGCAAGTTACGTGAAACACCCTGTATACTTTATTCACTCTGCTGTCATAATCGAATTTCATATCAGTGTCCCTGTAAAGGTCGTTTCTTCTTCCGCCACACTCTGCCAGGAGCGCTGATGGCGAGCCAGGCTTCTTTTGATGACGGCCAACATGTGGCGCATTTTTCGTCGGGAGCAAAGGTGCTTCGGTGAGACTCCATTGCCGCGTCACTTTCTGCTGTCCATTCTTTAGTCACGACAGATGTCAGCTCATTCGCTTGGCGAAAAGGCGTCTAAAGAACTGAGCCGCGTGGTATGCACCGCTTCTGCCCCGGAAGCCCAACAGTAGTGTATGGTGCACAGTGCAGCTTTCGGTGGAGCACAGCTGACGAAGTGGGATGCCAGGTAGGTAGGTAAACTCTTTTATTGCGCCCAAAAACAGGGGACCAGTCAAAGGACCGGTTGCGCTGACTTAGAGGAGGTCGGCGGGGATCCTTTGGGATGCCGCGGCCTCCACCGCGCGCTGGATAAGCCAGCGTTGGTCTGCTGGCTTGGAAGTACACAGGAGAGACTCCCACGTCTCTGGGGTGTTTGCGTTGTCTCTGTTGTAATGTGTACAAGTCCACACCATGTGTATGAGTGTGGCCGGAGTTGAGCAGTGTTTACACATGGGGGCTATCTGTTCCGGAAAGATCCTGCTGTATAAGAGGGGGTGTGGGAACCTGCCAGTTTGTAGTTTGCGCCATTGGACGGCCTCGCGTCTTGTTAGATCGCGGTGTGCGGGAGGATATGTGCACCTTTGGAGTCTGTAGTGCTGGAGTATGTCCGTGTAAGTGGTGAGTAGAGATAGTGAAGCGCGTGGGATATTAGTGTCAGCGGAAGCAGGGTGGCTGATCATACTCTCGGCTCGGCAGCTGAGATCTCGAGCGAGAGTGTGTGCCTGGGCGTTTCCGCTGAGCGACTCGTGGGCTGGAGCCCAAAGAAGTAAGCGAGATGTGGAAGAGGGTGGTGTAGAACGTAGAATGTGTAACGCCTGGCAAGAGATACGGCCAGCATCGAAGTTGCGAATAGCCTGTTGAGAGTCACTGATGACGACTTTGGTATTAGGGTCGGCTAGCGCGAGCGCAATGGCAACCTCCTCAGCTGCGGTGACTGTTTCTGCATTGCGAATGCTGCAGGCTGTGTACCAGCTGCGGTGAGGGGCGAGAGCTACCGCCACCATCGCTGGCCTCGATGGATGGTAAGAGGCGTCCGTATACGTGACGTCCGGACGTCCGCTGAAGCGTTTCTCTAACTGACGAGCCCGGTCGGCCCGTCTCTCGGCGTGGTGTTCCGGGTGCATCCGTTTGGGAATGGGAGGAATGCGGAGATTTAGGCGATATTCCGATGTAATTTCAGCGTAACTTGGGGCCGATCTCGGCGGGGAGATCCCAACTTGCTGCAGTACCGCTCGGCCAGCGTGTGTGAGTGGGAGCCGCTCATACTGGGCGGTGAGGGTTGCTTCGATCAGTTCGCTCACGGTATTGGAGATTCCGAGAGCCATGAGCTTATGGGTAGCTGTGGACATGGGAAGACCTAGGGCCGTCTTGTATGCTTTTCGAAGTGACGCGTCTAGCCGTTCGCTTTCGGCACGAGTGAGACGTAAGTAGGGTCCAGAGTAGGTGATGCGGGAGCAGACGAAAGCTTGAACGAGGCGCAGGAGGTTGGACTCTTGCATGCCATGATGCTTGTTGGAGATTCGCTTAAGGAGGCGTCCGATCTGCACAACCGACTGGTCGATGCGTTGGATCGTGATGTTGTTGCTGCCGTTGGCCTGTAGATGCAAGCCCAGGATCCTGATGTTGTCTGTTCGAGGAATCGGGTTTCCTTGCACCTGGAGGCTGATGTCCGGAAGTATCTTTGAAGGGCGTCGTCCCGGGGAAGGAATGATGATATACTCGGACTTTGTCGCCGAGCACGTGAGGCCAACTGTACTTAGATAATCTCCGATCCGTTCGATCGCGGTCTGTAAAGTCTCTTCAATCTGGCCGTCACTGCCGCGCGTGATCCAAAGTGTGAGGTCGTCAGCATAAATGCTGTGATGCAGGTGGGGGATGTCGGCCAGTAGCTTCGGCAGGCCTATCAGTGCGACGTTAAAAAGCATCGGCGAAAGTACGGCGCCTTGCGGCGTGCCACGGTTTCCCGGAGAGATGATGGAGGGATCTCCCGTGCCGGCTTTAAGTTGCACTGCGCGGTCGGTGAGAAAGTTTCGGATGTACGCATACATGCGATGTCCGACACCGAGAGCTTGAAGTTGTTGAAGAATCGCTTCATGGAGGACGTTGTCGAATGCCTTGGCAACATCGAGGCCGACGATGACTTTCGTGTCTAGTGTACGTCTCATGACTACCTGATGATGGAGAAGAAGCATAATGTCTGGGGCTGCTAAATGAGGGCGGAAGCCGAACATAGTGTCTGGTAGAAGATGGTTGTCTTCAAGGTATCGTGAGAGTCTGGTCTGGATAACGTGTTCCATCAGCTTCCCACCGCAGGACGTGAGAGAGATGGGACGGAGGTTGGCCAAGGTTGGTGGTTTGCCTGGCTTGGGGATGAGGACTAGATTGGCGCATTTCCACTCTTGAGGGATGGTACCGCTGGCCCAACATTCTTGAAAATAGTCGGTAAGAGCATGAATGGATGCGTCGTCTAGATTCCTAAGCATTTTATTTGAAATGCGGTCAGGACCGGCCGCCGAAGTCGTCTTGAGGCGATTGAGTTCTGCTCGGACCTCCGCTAAAGTGATCGGAGCGTCTAGACAGAGATTTTCCGCGCCCTGATAGAAAGGGAGGTTGGTTGTTGGTTCAGGGCGGATGTAAGTATTTATAAGCTCTTGTTTAAGCTCGTCAGACGTGCCAGGATACTGGTGGAAGATTCGCTCGAGCTGTTGGCGTGTTTGGAGCTTGCCTCCTTCTGGGTCGAGTAAATGTCGAAGGAGGTTCCACGTCTTACGAGCGTTTGGAGTGTTGTTCATCTGGTCACATATGTTGTGCCAGCTCTGTCGAGTGAGTTCTATTGCATATTTCTCGATATTCGTATGTGCGCGCGCCAGTCTACGTCGGATATTGCGGTCCCATTTCCGAGTGGCAAGTAGAGCTTCGAGCGACTTCTTGCGCTCCCACAGATGGGCGTAGTAGCGGTCGCAGTGTGGGATACTGTCCTCTAACTCGACGGTTTGAGTGGCGTCGGCCACTTGTTTGACAATTTCGGTTGTCCACGCCTTGATATCAGTTATAGCGGGAGGTTTGTCCTGCTGTTTCCTGTGCTTCCGGAAGGAGTCCCAGTCAATCACCTGAGCTGGCCGCGTACATTGCCTGGTGGGCTCGTGTATTACGATTTCGAGTACGAAGTGATCACTCCCAAAGTTTTCGTGAGTGTGACACCAAGTCGCTTTAACTCCGGAGGTCGTAAAGGCCAGATCCGGCGTTGTATCACGATGTAGGCCCGTACCGTGTCTAGTGGGGTAGGACACGTCCGTGATAAGAGTCAGCTGGTTCATATGCCAGTCATTCCAAAGGCGTCGACCTTTAGCGGAGTCATAGTGGTAGCCCCAAGCGCGGTGATGCGCATTAAAGTCACCGAGAATGAGGAGGGGTTGCCCCTGCGCCAGCTGCTGGGCTTTGAGGAAAAGCGGACCGAAAATATCCTTATGAGCTCGGGGAGGGCTGTAGACATTAATTATAAACAGACTAGTGCAACGTTTACGCGAGGGTCGGGGTAATATTTCTAAGAAAACGTATTCGGGGAAAGTTGGATCTAAATTGTGTTGGAGGACAGTGAGGTTACGTTTGACGAGAGTAGCTATTCGAGGTTTTACTCGTTCCGATAGGTATGTACTGTAACCGGCAAGTTTCGTGTTCTTGTCGCATTCCTGGAGAGCTATTAGTTCGGGGCGATTACTCGCGGCGAGGAACTGCTGGAGGACCGGACGCTTACGCGCGAACCCACGACAGTTCCACTGCCAGATGGTGGTGTTACCCGAGCTGCTCGCCATGATTAGGCGGGGATAGTTGTGGGGTTTGAACGGGTGTCGGTGCAGGGGCCGCGGGTACCACGGCAGCGAGGAGTTTGCCCTGTGCTTCTATAGCTTTGTTCAGCATGTCAAATTGTTGCGTGACTTGTGAGCCGATTGTGTGGAGTGAGCGTTCGATGTGTGCTTCTAAAGCTTTGATGCGAGTTTGACTGAGGTTGCAGCTTTCCTCAACTTTGGCAAAACGCGCCTGCCAACCCTCCGCGGGGGAGTCGGTGTCGGACGTTGCTTTGCGTTTTTGTGCGGATCGGTTGGGAGGAGCGATATCCATAGGTACTGATTCATATGATCCCTGCGGATGCGGGGGAGACGAAGGGAGTGTGGCCATTGGCTTTTCGAGAGCCTCTACTCTGAGTATAAGTTGTTGGATGACTGCTGTCAGTTCCATAATCGCTTTGTGTGTGTCTAGAGTAGTGGGAGTCCCTTCCTGCGTACTCACCGGTTCTTGACGTTCTCGTAGATCGGGTAGAGATGGTAGTGGCCCAGGTGGCTGCTGCAAAGGATGAGGAGAGTCCCCTGTCTGCTGGACGACTGCAGGTGGCCCGGGATTGGTCCGGGAGGTCCCCTGAGAGCCCATCCGTGGAGCGGGAGACTTGAGCGGTGGAAAAGAGCTCGAGCGGTCTCGGAGCTGCCGCTGCTGGCTATCGGAGCGTTGCCGGTCCCATCGGCTGGTGCGCTGGAGTATGATCCGCTTGGCGGTGTCTTGGGTCTTGAGTTTCTCTGCCTCAGCATTTCGAATTTTCTCCCACTTCCTGCGCTTGACTTCGTAAGGAATCCTGAAGATTTCCCTGCAGCGACTATCGCCCGTGAAATGTTCTTTGCCGCACAGGCGGCAGATTGGTTTGCACGTGTGGTCGGTGGTAGGATTGGATAGTCCGCAACCTCTACACTTAGTAGTTGTGCTTGCACAAACATCGGCTCGATGACCGAGCTCGCCACAGCGATAGCACACCTCGTACTTCTTCTTGAATAAGTTGCATCTGTGGCGACTATTGCAAAAGTAGACCCAGGTAGGCACTTGGCGCTGAGCGAATGTGATGAGTACTGCGGTGGTGTTCCCGAGCCGCCGAAAGTCCAGAATGGGTGGGTTACGGGTGTCTTGTAACTCTGCTTGGATTGTATTTCGATCCAGTCGGACGTCGACGCCGCGAATCACACCACGGCTCGAGCTATCATCTGGAGCGCAGTAGACGGATATCTCATACGTCTTGTTGTCAACGGTGATCTCTTTGAGTTGCAGCATCCGTTCAGCTCTTTCTACGACTGGGGTGCAGTACGCGAAAGTATTCTGGATCAGGTTAGCTTGTATTAGGTCTTCGTGACGAACAGCGTCCCTGGTGAAGCGAGCAGCAGTGCAAATTGCTTCCAGTAGTTGGTAGGTTGTAATCTTGGAGAGTAGCAGTCCGCCCCGTGGGCGCACAATTAGCTTGAGAGCGTTGCTGGGTAAGCGAGGCTGGTTCGATGCTACAGATTTTTTGGCTAGTAAGCGTCCTCGTTGCCGAGGCGTGAGTTCAGCTTCCGTCTTCGCACGTAGCCCATTGTCGATTTGGGACGCTTGGTTCGGTCCCGCTTTGTCTCCAGGGAAATCTGGCACGGCAGGCCCTGATGTTGTTCGCGCTTCCCGGAGCTTGTTAACTTTAGTCAACCAATCACTGGCTGCTAATTCTTCTCGAGAAATTGGGATGCCTTCTACGGTGACCCTCATGGCGAACTACGGCGCGCGGGCACGGTCCACGGCGCAGCCCAGCTGGCGAACGCTGCTGCGACGCAGGTAGCGAACGCCACTGCGACGCAGAGCTCCGTATTCTTCGGCGCGGCGCAGTAGGCCTAGCGAGGCATCTGGCTTGGTCACGGGGAAAAGTTGACCTAAAATGGTCAAAACTTGTTGTACGTACTTCTGGTTGGTGTCCCTGGATTCCGCTCGTCTTCAGGAAACCGGTGATATCAACGGAAGTATTGTAGGGTCTCACTGTCTAGGGTAAAAACACGAAATCAGCGGAGCTCACGTGGAGTTCGTCCGTTGTCGCTCGCGCTCGCAGCGCCAGCGAGCTAAGTCAACGAGAGCGCTAATTCGCCGCTTCAGGCTGAGGGACATAGCTTAGCAGAGCAGTAACATTTTCTGCTGACATTGCATACGCTTCCCGGCGTTGCTGCTGTCAGGGAGCCGTATGGGTTACTCCGCCAGTGCGCGTGGAAGCTGCCTCGACTGCAGCGCCCTGCCGTAATCCGTGCAGTTTTTATGAAGTTTCTTCCACATGCGTAGTGATGAAATGACACGTGGTGGCTAATGTCCCGGGTGGCTTTGTTCAAATGCATGCCGCTCCATGTTCACTCCTACATGGCACCACCACGCCGAAGCACAGCCGGAGTCGAAGCAGCGCACAGCAGTGTCGCCGTCGGCCGCTAGGAGAGCGCCGCCTCTGCCCACGCCAGGTGGGGCCCAAGCCCATGGAAGCGCTGCGCACCTCCGCCGCAAGGCTCGGCTGCCACGCCCGCCAGCTGCCAGCGGTCTCCGTGCCAGCACATGAGTTGGCGGCCTGCCAGGGCTTCGTGCTGCGAAGTTTGCAAAGACCTCTTGCAATGAATTTCTGCCGTTTTCCGCACCGTCCCAGCGTCGGACTATATGAGGGGCCAGATGAGAAAACTTTATTTTTTGCACACAACAAATATTTTTACTATATATAAATAACGGCGAGGGCGGAAGCTGTGCGAGAACCCTCTTATGCTACCAATGGCATCAAGACTGCCAGAACCAAGATATATAGGGTCTCGATTCTGGCAGTCTTGATGCCTTAGGTAGCATAACAGGGTTCTCGCACAGTTTCTGCCCCCGCCGTTAGATGACGTTCCACGTCACACTCGCGGTATTACAGGACGTGCTACGTCCGCAGCTATGGACGAGCGTGGCGCTGGTGAACACTCTCATGGTTCGCTTACACTCAATAAACATAAATACCCACGAAACCAGCAGATTGAACACCCGTCGCCGTAGCACAGTTGGTAGAGCACCGGACGTGATATTCGGAGGTCGTGGGTTCGGATCCCACCGGTGGCATGGTTGCTTTTCTTATGCTTGATAAGTAACTTCCTTTTAGCGACAGATTAAGCTAAGTATTATTCTCCCATTGATTGGCACTACCAATTAAAAGAAATCAAAAGAAACATGCACTTCGGTTTCGGTGATTGTTGTCTTTTTTCATATATATGTATATATATATATATATATATATATATATATATATATATATATATATATATATATATATACTGCTGCACTGTTTTGGAATTTAGTTTCGCGCATCCTAATAAACGTTGCACGCAGTGCTTGCCCTGTCAGAACATTTGCCACGCGAGTATCGTGCACATCCGTTTCTTTGGCACGTTATAAAAAAAGTCTAACTCTGAAGAACACTTATGTGGGTCTCGTTTTTAAGCATGACATTTGAGCGCATGTTCTACGGCACATTCATGTGCCGCCGGACTCCATTTCATGAAGGCGGCCATGATCCACGGTGGACTCACCACACAGGAAGCTTGGCGACCACACAAAACAGCCGGACCGCACTCGGACGCTTCCAGGTTCACTTGCTCCAACTGGTCTCCTGCGCAAAGGCACATCCATCATAACGCGAGAGATTTGTCCACTTGACTGCTTATAGCTTGACACATAGACCGCACTTAGTGAACTCCATTCTTGTTCACCAGTAAGCAATTTTTAATGCCGCGGCATAGAAGAGCTGCAAAGTCGCGATATTATATGCTCTTCACCTATCCCCCACGTGCAACCCGCCTCGCGAAACGCACTACGGAGCAGCGACTTCCTCGCATCAACGACAGGCTCTCATTGCCCTTCCGCCGCACCGCATCTGCTCACTCACCCTTGACACCGTAGGCGAGCGTGGCGCAGCGGCCCGCTTGTGGGGGCGGCGTCCGGGGGAGGCAGGCCGGCCGCACGGCACGGCTCTGGGGCACGGCCGCGTCGAGCCGCAGTAGCGCCAGGACACCGTCGGCCGAGCGCAGCACCGCCGCGATGGCCGCCCTGACGTCGAAGGGCGACGCGGACTCTTTGCGCACGGAGCCCAGTCGGGCCTGCCACTCGCCGCTGGGGTCACGCCTGCGAGCAATGTCCCGTATCTGTTGAGCCGAATAAAACGAGCCTTCTCTAGCATGAAGCAGAGACTGCGGATTAGCAGCGCCACTTCCACGTAACAAAGAAGTTGAGGGAAGGCGCCCCCGCTAGGCGCGGGTTCACTGATTACAAAACGGCCGCGTGCAGTTTTCTTGACCTCCAGTCTTTTCTGACTGAGAAAGACATAACCGGACCAACCACTTGAGTCTGTTTCCTTTTTTAATGTAGAATACGCTTCAAGGGCTGCTGCACCAGGTTTCCTGACGGCAGATTTTGAGCGGAAATCTGAAAAATCCAAGAAAGGGTCCGTATTTTGGACCGTCACAATAAATGGAAGCAATGCACCTTGGTGGTAACCGGTAACTATTTTCTAAGATGTTATCGCCATCTTAAGGTGTAATTCGTAAGGTTCTAATTAGCCAGCCTATCTAAGGTGGGCTGGCAATAGGAAAAACGCGCACCTTCAGCCAATTTAGACCACCCATTCATCGTCACAAATCCTTGGATCTGGCCAAGAACACTGCCATAACGCTGCTCTTCTCAGGGCGTCTTGCGAACCACAAGGACTGCATTCTCCTCTCCATATCTCATCGCTTGGCGAAGCGATTGCTTAAGTCGAGCTTCAGGTATGCACCTTGCAAAGGGTACATTATCTATGAGTTTGCCTATAATTCTGCCCGAACCAAAGCACATTCTACAGCACATTCAAGGAGAACGAATTGGAGCGCCGTTCCTAGCGAAGACGAGCATTCAAGCAGGCGCACCCCTGCGGCAGGCAGGCTCCGGCGGTGAGCACCCATCGGTCGGCGACCAGCGTGCCGTCGCAGACGTGCCTGCCGGCTTGCAGGAGCATCACATGCCAGGGCCAGTCTCCGTGGCGCACCTCCTGGGTTGTTGGCAGCGCTGAGGACTGGCCGCACTCTGCGCGAGACGGCAGACATCATGCGCCTCCTCGAGGCATCTTACGCGGCTGTGTACCGCGCGCGCCCCTGAGCTGCTGCTCTGCTAGCTAGCGCCGTACGTCTTGTCTTATATTAACAAGGGTGAGGCCACGCCCACAGGCACGCCTCCAGCAGGAAGGAGGCCGACCACACAGAGGCCAGAAGCGGACCAATGGCGCGCTTCTGAACGAGGAAGGTGGCGGGATACACTCCCGCCATCTGGCAGTCCATTGCTTAATGTGTTCCACGCGTTCCTGCAAGACTGTTTGTCGAATGCACTGTTCGTGCGAATAATGTGCATCGAATCATTTGTGAAATCACAGAAGGTACCCACATTTTCAGACTACGAAAAGACTGTCAGCACTTCCTTGATAGCTCTAACAAAACATGCAATAGAATACAAGGTCAATTTACATAGGTCGCGTAGGCGCAGCTCGAATGCGGTCTTGAACGAAACGCTAGCGAAATTAGTAAGGCTGCGGACTGTAGCGCCAAAATCAAGTGTGAGGACAAACGCAAATAAGAGAATAATAATGGGTTACATATTTCTGGTTTATAAACGTTCAAAACAATGTTGATTTATGGTTTTAGAATGCTTCGTGTGCATTTGTCTGGAAAGAAAACAATTTTATTAAGAAAAATATTTACGTTCGCGGTCTCTCTGAGCAGCGCGTAGCGGCTCTTATCTCTCTCATCAGCTCGTCATCTCGTGACATCGTTGGATGCGGCTGCTTGCCTTTTAACAGCGTTCATTTCAAGCGCTTGGTTACTTTTTGTCCTCGTGCTATATTTTTGTTGGCTACGTGTACGCGCTTGTTTTCTGCCATACCAGCGACAATTCCAGTCGTACTGCTCTGCATTGCCACTGAGAAATGTGGTACTTAGCAAGGCGCAAAACGAGCTCGGCGTGTTGTCGTCCTTACGTAGGCAAGCCGATCGAAACTGCACAGGCCGACCTTGCTGAAATATTCTGAGCCGAGATTGGGGATTGGCATTGGCCTTCCAGAGGTCGACTTCGTCGGCCCGACGCGTTTCGTCCGACACCGACGCAGGGCCGAGCAGGAGCCTATGCACAACCGAGACCGAATTCAATAATTGGCTGGTAAGTGGCCCGAGAATATGTGCCAATGCCAGCCCAAGTAAGAACCGATCCCTTTGAGATCTCTGTCCAACCACTCCCCGTCACCGCCCTGATAACCGATAGCCAGCTATGTTGATGCAGTTTTGTATTGGGTCCTCCTCGTCTCTTACTTCTGTATACTAAAGAGCTTCGCGGGGAATATTAAGCTCTTGCTGCACACCCGCCTCCAATGACCTGCAGCGGGCTCATGTCTTGCTTGGTATCGATTGAATGAATGAGGGCCTTTAATCATCCTCAAGAGGTTACCAAACACGAACGCAATGACTTTATTCATACATTCAACATTCGAGCAAGCCATGAGCCAGGTGCAGGCTTTAGGACGCGGGTGTGTAGCAACAGCTTAATAATCCCCGTAATGCTATGCCAATTGCGTCAGTGCACAAGAGATGCAAGAAAAACGAAAATAACCACGCAGGGCCAACATCTACACAACCAAAAAATGTTTTATTGCATGAAGAATACATCACTGTTGTGCACTGCATTTATTTATGCAGGCAATAAACTCATAATGGTAATATTCTTCCACTTCATTACTTCGTTCACTCTGCATACGTTGCAAGTGTGATTTTTTGCACCGCACGATAACAATTCGACCTTCTTTGCACGCGAGCATCTAAAGCCAGACAGAACAAAGGAAAGGAGCAAGCACACACGCGAACGCGCCAACCTATTGTATATCTCGTCTGCAGCAGAATAATGGGCGCAGTTATGTTACATACATAGAGAAACCCAGCAAAATCACCAAAATGGCACTGCAGAGTTACTTTACCCATTGCACGCTGTTGCGGCCCAAGGTGAGAATAGTCTTCAATCAATCGAAAAACAGCGGAAATCTGACACAGGAGTGCCAGCATTTTTAATCACTAACGCTTGTGAAAGTTTTCGTGTCACTTGTGCAGCAGCTTTGTGGATTTTCCGAGTGGAGGCCAGAGGTGACAATGCTCTTTTTTTTTTGTAACACTGCTTTTTAATCTACAATTTTAATGCCTGCCCTTTGCGCAACGCCTGCCTGGCCACAGGATAACTAAACAGCCGAGATCTCAGCATATTTTAAAAACCAGTAAAGGTGCTGCTTGTCAGAAGGATTGCATGATAGTAACCGTCACTAGCTCACACGTTCTTGGTAAGCCCTTGTGGAATGTAAAATAGTGATTCAACTATGGAGCATTACCCCTTTTCTTTTCCAAGTACAGTGAGGTGGCATCAACGTACGGAATTACTCCCTTGTTTCATTCATGTGTTTGTTTCTGAAAACTGGTCTTTTTGGTTCACTGAGATCCGTGAGCACTTGTTCTGCTGCAAAAAAAAAGCAAAAGCACGGATATACCCGGCCTCTGGATAGATCTGGTTATCTTAGTCGCCTTCTGTGAGTCAAAGATGAAAAGTAAGAAGCTGCATGGGGGCTGTGCGTCCTGGTGCAGCGGAGGACTTCGGATTAGTTTGTGCAAACTGTCATTCTGCATGTATGCTTTGTGCGACGCCACAGAGGAGGGCTCCAGATCAATTTGGATAACCTGTGGTTGTTTAAAGTACTCTATGACTTGCACAGTACACGAGCGTTTTTGTATTTTACCGCCATCAAAATGGGGCTGCACCAGCCAGGATTTGATCTCTTGACCTTGGGTTTAGTGGCCAAAGGCACCGAGCTCCTGCTGCAGGTAACGTGCCATTTTCTTCCCCGAAACGGCTTGCTAGAGTATGCAGGCTAGTGAATGCTAAATACCAAGATATTTCTGGTAAGCAACAGCACTGTTGATTTGTTAGATGTCCAGAAAGGGCGCTCTCGTGCAGTTCATTTATCTGTGGCGTGGCGAATTCGGGCAAATTAACAGGCAAACTAAAAAGAGCACTTGTGCCACATCCCTCACGTACAGGCCTTTATTTCAAGAACTGCGGTTGTAACAACGGTTTGAAAAAAAATTTGCCCATTGGTGGGCAACAAACTTTCGAAATTTTTGAGGAATTAGGGAAAAAATAAGGTTACACGTGTTCGAGAAATTCCTTCAGTCCTTTGTTGACAAAGGAAGTGTCCTACTTATGCGAAATAATTTGATTTGTGTCAACGTACAATATAATTTCGCATTTCATGATATCATTGGTCTTCTTTCTGGAGACTTCGCTGCCAATCGCATATTTCTCACAGAAAAGAGATCAACATTGCATTAACAGTGGGCCAAAGTGTCTGTCTGCTCCTTCACTTTTTTTCAGATAGAATTTTGGCACTAGAAATGGATGTGTCGAAATATCAAACACACTAATAAAACACTGAAATCGACAAAAATATGAACAGCCATTTCACTCTGAAGATACTCAAGAGACGTTTGTCACAGTGAAATCTAAAAGGGACAGCGCAAAGAAGGCAACAGCTTTCATATTCTAAAGCAATTCTGAAACCCTACAAGCTGAACACAGCTTATTCCCAAGAAATGATCCTTTGTCGACTGTTAGAAACAGAAGAAATTTATTGTCACACATTGCTTAACTCTGCCATGACATAACTCGGCACCCTCCAAAACTGTTATGAATACCAAAGTAAACAACAGAAATTATTTATTGGACATCAAATAAATGAATAGCTTTAAAAAATATATTATGGCGACTTAAGATTCTATAAACAGCATTGCTGGTAATACGCTCATTAAATATTTATAAATTCGAAAGCATTTCTTGCCTCATGAGTGGGCGGACAGGATGTGTCACCGCGGGCTGCGGACAGAGCGTGTCCTCATGAACTGCCAATCATCCTTAACAGTGTAATTATCACTTGTAATGATTGATAATGATTGGATGGAAAGTTTAAATGACCGAACTACTAAACAAAATAAACATCATAATTAAAAAGAAAAAGGCATAAAATAAAGTAGGATAAAATAAAATAACGAAATAAGATAACAAAAATAAAGAAATAAAATTAAGGAATAGAATAAAAAGTAAATGATTAATTACATTACTCAGTAAAAGAGGAGGCAACGAACTTCGAAATGCTATCGCATCTCCGCACGTAAGTAGTACTTTGCGCACCTTTAATATTTATTTATTTATTTATTTATTTATTTATTTATTTATTTATTTATTTATTTATATATTTATTTATTTATTTATTTTACAACTACTTCCAGCCTTGTTACCAGGCCTTAGGCAGGAGTGGGAATTTAACACACTACGAAAAAAAAGATAAGATGCCAGACACTGGAGAATAAACTGCAAAATAAACAACAAAGACAACTGTTTCTATTGTAATGATTCAACACGGAGAGGTGGGCTATCAAGTCATGGTTTACGGGCAAGTGCGCAGAGGAATGATGAAACGGTTGGCCAGTCTCCAATGTTGTCGGGTAATGGGTTGTATTCAGAAACCGTGCACAGGGAAAAAAAGAGTTCTCGAATGCTTTGGTCCTGCACGAAAAATCTTTAACCTTTTTGGTGTGATACGAGCGTGTGCAGTGCTGGTTAGCCGATAGAATGCACAATATTCTGTCTATTCCTAATTGGTTGTTATACAATTAATAGAAACCTTCAGCTTGTCCTTGTAATGCGTTGATGGGAGATTTATTTTAGAGTTGTGCAGGCCCTAGAAAAGATGACGGGCATGTGCGCAAGCTGCGCAAGTTAAAAATGAACCTGGCTGATGCATTCTTGAAGAAAATAAGCACAAAAATGACAGCTACAGAACAGGACCTTTTGGTAAGAAGTATCACAGAGAGGATACTTCCCACAACATAGAAAATTTTTGTCCAAATCAAAAGATCACAACTAAAGCAATCCAAAATGGAAAATAATGTTACTGTTTTCTATGAACGCAGCCTAATAAGCAATTTAGCTGAGTAGATTAACTGAGAGAAATTGATTATATATATATATATATATATAAAACATAAAATCACCAAAAACTGAAAAACATAACAGGTATATATTCACGACGTTTCCGCTCGAGGACCAGCCTCGACCAGCCAGAGGGCACTCGAAAAAGGCTGGTCCTCCAGCCGAAACGGCGTGAATTAAATCCTGCTACGTTTTTCAATTTTTGGTGAATTTATATTATATTGATCAATCAGCTGCAATGAAATCACTTCCGATATATATATATATATTGTCACGGTGTTGGTGACAAGAGAGGACCTGTTAGAAGGCAGGGCTCGGCAGCACGTCCTTCAGTTGGCGAGACGGCGAACTTCCACGTCTTTCAAAACGAGAGCACCACGAGCGTCGTCTTCTTTCCGAGCGCCACGAACGCCACCTGGCATTCCTCCCCTCTTAAAAAAAAAACACGCGCAGAAGAGCGCGCGAACACAAGCACACACACAAGCACACACAAGCACAATTAATCACACAAGAGAGGCACGAAGATTCTGGGTGGGTCCCCGTGCCAAATACGGCTTCAGGCGCAAAACATGGACGATCTCTGGACGGGGCTTTCGACGGGTTCTCTGCTGGGAAAGTTCAGCGTCCGGTTCTACCTCGTAATTAACGTCGCTGACGCGCCGCAAGACTTTGTAGGGACCGAAATAGCGGCAAATGAGTTTTTCGGACAAGCCGCGTCGTCGAACAGGTATCCATACCCAAACCTGGTCGCCGGGATGGTAGGAGACTTGTCTGTGCCGGAGGTTGTATCGCCGCGAGTCTTTGTCTTGTTGCTGGGTGATGTGAATACGGGCTAGCTGACGAGCCTGCTCGGCTTCGTGGGTAAACTCCTCAGCGTCAGCAGAAAGATGGTCATCGGTTGCGCAAGGGAGCATTGCGTCGAGCATCGTCTGAACCTCCCTGCCGTAGAGGAGGCGGAACGGTGTGAAACGGGTCGTCTCTTGAACTGCTGTGTTGTAGGCGAATGTCACGTACGGTATGATCGTATCCCAATTCCTGTGTTGTACATCGACGTACATCGCCAGCATGTCCGCCATAGTCTTATTAAGCCGCTCTGTCAGCCCATTTGCCTGCGGGTGGTAAGCAGTAGTTTTCCGGTGGGTCGTCCCGCTTAGCTGAAAAATTTCGGCCATCATCTGGGAAGTAAATGAGGTTCCTCGGTCGGTAATGACGTAGGTCGGGGCGCCGTGCCGAAGTACGATCTGATGCACGAAGAAATCCGCAACCTCGGACGCTGTGCCACGGGGTAAGGCTTTGGCCTCGGCGTATCGAGTGAGGTAGTCTATGGCAATGATGATGTACCGGTTGCCACCCGAGGACAAAGGGAACGGACCGAGAAGGTCAATGCCGACCTGATCGAATGGGGCGCGTGGTGGTGCAATAGGTTGGAGGAGTCCCGGAGGCTTGGCGGTCGGGGCCTTACGGCGCTGACATTGCCGACAGCTCTGCACATAGCGTTTGACAACAGTGGCGAGTTTGGGCCAGTAGAACAGCTGGCGGATTCTGGAAAGCGTGCGAGAGTATCCTAAATGGCCAGAGGTTGGTTCGTCATGGCACGCAGAAAGTATTTCCTCCTGAAGTGTTGTCGGCACGACGAGGAGATACGCGCGCGAACTGGAACCAGGGTTCTTCTTATAGAGCACGCCTCGTTGCAGGGAAAACGACGACAGGTGTCGAGAAAAACATTTAGGAACGGTGGCTGGCTGGCCTTCCAAATAATCGATGAGGGGTCGTAGCACTGGATCGGCGCGTTGTTGGGTTGAGAAATCAGAAGAATTGATAGCCCCAAGGAAACTGATGTCGTCGTCCGTGTCGGGGGTTGCGAGTTCGACAGGCGCACGAGAGAGGGTGTCGGCGTCTTCATGCTTATGTCCGGACTTATAAACAATGGTGAGGTCAAACTCCTGCAGGCGAAGGCTCCATCGCGCCAGGCGTCCAGACGGGTCACGCAGGTTGGTCAACCAACACAAGGAGTGGTGGTCAGTGACCACTTTGAAAGGGCGTCCATAAAGATAGGGGCGAAATTTCGCAGCAGCCCAAATAATGGCGAGGCATTCTTTTTCTGTCGTCGAATAGTTCATCTCTGCGCGTGACAGAGCGCGGCTTGCATAAGCGATGACTCGTTCAACGCCATCCTGGCGTTGCACGAGAACCGCGCCGAGGCCGATGTTGCTGGCGTCGGTGTGTATCTCAGTGTCACCTCGCTCATCAAAATGGGCAAGAACGGGCGGCGTTTGAAGTCGCAGGCGGAGCTCGGCGAAAGCCATTTCTTGCTCGTGGGACCAAACAAAAGGTGTGGTGTCACGGGTGAGGCGAGTCAGCGGTTCTGCGAGGTCAGCGAAATTTTCGATAAAACGCCGATAGTAACTGCAGAGCCCTAGGAAGCGCCGAACAGCTTTCTTGTCACGTGGCAGTGGAAATTCCGCAACCGCGGCCAGCTTGTCGGGGTCGGGCTTCACGCCGGCGGCGCTGACGACATGGCCGAGAAATTTCAGCTCCTGGTAACCGAAGTGGCATTTTTGGGGCTTCAATGTCAGGTTAGCTGAACGAAGGGCTTCGAGGACCGTCCGCAGGCGATCAAGGTGTTGACTAAATGAGTCGGCGAAAACCACCACGTCGTCGAGATAGACTAGGCAACACTGCCATTTAAGACCAGAAAGGACAGTGTCCATCATCCGCTGAAATGTGGCAGGCGCAGACCAAAGACCGAAAGGTAGAACTTTTAAATCATAAAGGCCGTCGGGAGTGACAAAGGCCGTCTTCTCACGATCCCGCTCATCGACCTCAATTTGCCAGTAGCCACTTTTTAGGTCGATGGACGAAAAATAACGAGCGCGCCGAAGGCGGTCGAGAGAGTCGTCAATACGTGGCAATGGGTAAACGTCCTTCTTCGTGACTGCATTCAGCTTCCGGTAATCGACGCAGAAACGGAGGGTGCCGTCTTTCTTTTTAACGAGGACGACCGGCGAGGACCATGGGCTGTTGGAAGGCTGAATAACGTCATCTTCGAGCATCTCCTTAACTTGGGACTTAATGACTTCGCGCTCTGTAGACGATACCCGATAGGGGTGTTGACGGATCGGGTGTACGTCATCGTACGTCACGATGTGGTGCTTGGCTATGGTAGTTTGACGCACTTTCGACGAGGAGGCGAAACACTGTCTGAATTCGAGCAATAGTGCACACAGCTGCTCCCGTTGGCTGGTTGACAGCGCGGAGTTGACATCGAGGCTCTCGAGGGGAAAAGGAGGCTGCACTGGTTCTGAGGAGAAGCACTCGGAAACATCGGAGATGCGTTCGATAAAGGCTACGGAAGTGCCGCGAAAAAGATGCCGATGCTCGTGCGAAAAATTGGTAGCAAGTACCTGTGACTGGCCACTGTGAAGATGGATCAGACTGCGGGCCACGCACACGCCTTGCGTCAACAGTAATGACAGGTTGGTTTCGGCGATGGCGTCACCGTCTTGAAATGATTCGCACTCAACCGTAATGAAGGCGCTGGTTCGAGGCGGCAGGGTGACTGTGTCCGTAGAAACTCGAAGTGTCTGGCTTGGTCGCGGCGCGTTGGGGAGGGCGACAGCACTCTCAGTTGAAAACGTGACCTTGTTATCGCGTAGGTCAATAATCGCCCCATATTCACGCAGAAAGTCGACACCTAAGATGAGGTCGCGCGAACAGTTATTCAGAACAAGACAGCAGACGACAAATGTGGACTCCCGGATTTGAACTCGGGCGGTGCACATGCCGAGAGGTGCAATCAAATGACCGCCCGCAGTGCGAACGTGTGTGCCAGCCCATGGCGTGAGAACCTTTTTGAGGACGGCGGCGAGCTGGCTGCTTAAAATCGAATAATCAGCACCAGTATCTAATAACGCTCGAACGTGGCGACCATCCAGCATCACAGGTATGTCTAAGGAAAGCCGCTCACGAGATGCAGGCTCCGGAGAGGATGATCGGGCACAGGCGTCGTTGTCTGTAGGCTGTGCCACCGGTAGTTCGTCGGCGTGGCGTGTGCTTTCTAATGGGGTCAGTGCGTCGGAAGTATCGGAGAATGCGGGCGTCTGAATCGGTGAGGCGCCGTCATGTGTCAGTGTCGATGTGTCGAAGCGAACGGGTACTGCGGACCTCGGAACCGTCGAAGCGTCGTTATGTCGAGGGAGTGTCGCTGTGTCGGAGTGAATGGTGACCGCGGACTTCGGAACCCGCGAGGCGTCGGCATGTCGTGCCCGCGGCGATGGGGGTCCCCCTCAGAACGACGTCCAGCGAGCCCACCCCCTAAGGTCGCTGGTTGCAGTTTTCCCGCCGTGGGCTGGGCGACCGGCCTTGCGCCGCCCGGGAAAAACTCGCGGTAGAAGGTGAAGGACGACTCCCGGGCGATGGGGATCGAGCCCGCTGGCGACGAGACTGTTGCCAACGTTGGTGTTCAAGAAAATCCGCGACGGCCCTGGGTCGTTCGCCATAGCGGGGTCGAGGAGAATCGGGGGGAAACCCTTCGAGGCCCAGACGGCGGTAGGGGCAGTGCCGATACAGGTGACCTGGTTCCCCGCAGTGAAAGCATAGGGGGCGTCTGTCGGATGTGCGCCACACGTCGGCTTTGCGCGCGGACGGTCGGGGAGCTTCCACGTACTGCAGCACGGGTGCAGGCGGCCCCGGCACTTCAGCAGGAGCCGGAACGAAGGACGCCGGTGCTGGAGCAGGGGACTGCAGGGCTTCGGCGTAGGTGAGACGACGGTCAGGCGCGAAAGGAGGAGGGGATGGACGAGCCTCACCGGCAGGTAAGGACGGCCGGAGCACTTGCTGCACCTCCTCACGGACAAAGGTCGCCATGGAGCTTTGAGCTGTGGTAGGGGTCCCGTACAGCTGCCGGATTTCTTCGTGCACAATCGACCGTATGAGATCGCGTATCCGGGAGGCATCGGTGCCGTGGAACGGTAACTCGCTGGAAACGGAGGCGGCGGATACGGGTCGATCGTACGCGGATGCTCTTTGCTGAAGAACCCTCTCGATCGTGGAAGACTCAGTGAGGAACTCGGCGACAGTCTTCGGAGGGCTGCGGACAAGGCCGGCAAAAAGTTGCTCCTTGACGCCACGCATGAGATGGCGCAGTTTTTTGTCCTCGGGCATTGCAGGGTCCGCGCGTCTGAAAAGGCGCGTCATGTCCTCGACATACGCTGCAACATTTTCATTGGGCAGCTGAACGCGAGATTGCAGAGCGCGTTCTGCCCGTTCGCGACGATCCGAGCTGCCGTATGTGTCTAGGAGCCGACGCCGGAACTCACTCCAAGAGACCAGCTGATCTTCGCGGTTCTCGAACCAAATCCGAGCGCCGTCCTCCAGGCTAAAGTAGACGTTCCGGAGCTGGGCGGCGTCATCCCACTGGTTGAATGCGGCAACGCGCTCGTAGTGCTGCAACCAGTCTTCCACGTCTTCAAAGATGTCGCCGTGGAAGGACTTCGGGATGCGGGGGTTCTGGAGCGTGAAGTAGGGTGTCGACGCCCCAGGCATTGGGATGCTCAAGGCAGGTTGCTCCGTGGACATACCGGATGGAACAGGCTCGGGGGGTAAGCCTCGAATCCGGCGGCGAGTACGGTGAACAGGCGTCGTGACGGGAATTGGACTGGAGCTCCGACTAACGGTTGGGGTACGGGACATGAGATCGATCCGACCTCCACCAGATTTGTCACGGTGTTGGTGACAAGAGAGGACCTGTTAGAAGGCAGGGCTCGGCAGCACGTCCTTCAGTTGGCGAGACGGCGAACTTCCACGTCTTTCAAAACGAGAGCACCACGAGCGTCGTCTTCTTTCCGAGCGCCACGAACGCCACCTGGCAATATATATATATATATATATATATATATATATATATATATATATATATATATATATATATATATATATATATATATATATAGACAAGGTAAAGTAAATGAGGGGCCCGTTTGACAAACTTATGAAGGGAGCCAACAGTCACCGAAACCAAGGTGCATAGGGAACAGTCACCGAAACCAAGGTGCATAGGGGAATGTTTGTAATTTTTTTTAATTTCTAGTGCCAATCAATTGGTTTAAATAAAATTACTTATAAAGCAGCAGAAAAAACAACCATGCCGCCGGTGGGATCCGAACCAACGACCTGCGAATATCGCGTGTTGGCTTCCTTAATATATTTGTCAAATGAGCCCCTCATTTCATTTGCCTTGTCTGCTAATAGCTTAACGGGGGTCTCGGTTCCGGCAGTCTTGATGCCATAGTTAGCATGAGGGCTCTCGCACAGTTTCCGCCCTCGCCGTTAGATGACGTGCCACGTCACACTCGCGGTATTACAGGACGTGCTACGTCCACCGCTATGGACGAGGGCGGCGCTGGTGAACACTCTCAAGGTTCGCTTAATCGCAAAACATATATACCTACGAAAGCAGCAGACTGGGCTGCCGTCGCCGTAGCTGAGTTGGTAGAGCACCAGACGCGATATTCGGAGGTCGTGGGTTCGGTTCCCACCGGCGGCATGGTTGTTTTTTCTGCTTCTTTATAAGTAATTTTCTTTTAGCGACAGATTAATCGAAGTAGTGTTCTTCAATTGACTGGCACTGCACATAAAAAGAACAAAAAAAAACGTTCCTCTGAGCACCTTGGTTTCGGTGACTGTTGGCTTGTGTGTGTGTGCGTGTGCGTGTGCGTGCGCGCGTGCGTGCGTGCGTGCGTGTGTGTGTGTGTGTACACACACCCAGGTGCGGCTGCGATGTCCAGCTGCGGCGGCTATACCACCAAGTGGCGCAGTATTGCCCGAGAAAAAAATACTGCTTGATGGCTGTCTGGCTCCTTCCTCCGTGGTTGGTCTTTTGCCCCCTGACCTTCCGGCCAGGATAAGCGACAACACCACGCATCCTTCCAGAAGGGTGGCCGTGCGTCCACGCGCACTGTCGTCCGCCTCAGCCCAGTTCGGCACACCTGTCAACAGGCAACCACGCAACAGTTAACAAAACAGGGGTCGCATCTGGGCATTGTACTGCCCTACTACCTACATACTCCACGCACTCTCTCTCTCCCTTTCTTTATTCCCTTCTCCCCCAGACCCATCTCGTACAGCTCCAGCTGCCGTTTCCTGCTTTTTATATTTTTACTTCCTCTGTATTCTCTTTTCTCCCCCCTGCTCTAGGTCTAGCCCCTATAAATAAATGGCAGACACCAATGAAGCAAATCACCCATGAAAAAGATTGGTCCTCCGATCAACACGTCGAGGAAAATGAAAACATTTCCTTAAACGAAGCGTATACTTCGCTCTCTCTTTATTTATATATATATATATATATATATATATATATATATATATATATATATATATATATATATATAAGGAAGCCAACAGTCATCGGAACCAAGGAGCATTGGGGATGTTTCTATATATATATATATATATATATATATATATATATATATATATATATATATATATATATATATATATATATATATATATATAGGAAGGAAAATGAGGGCTCTTCATACATATGAAAGAAGCCACAGCCACAGAAATCAAGGAGCATAGGAGATTTTTTTTCGGTTAAATATAATTGACTAATAAAGCAGAAGAAAAAACAACCATATGCCACCGGTGGGAACCGAACCGGAGGTCGTGGGGTTGGTTCTCAGGTGCAGGGTGCGCAACCTTTTGGACTGTAAGAATGTTGAGTTGAGTATCCAGATTTTCTTGGTGTAGCAGGACGCCTGAAGAAGGTCACTGCGAAAGGTTGTATAAAGCCGTCTTACTGCCAGGGTCAAAGAGAAATAACTGATATATGTAAGTGAAGCAGCAGCACGTAAAAGAAGTCGCAAAACTAGACCCCTATCAAATTTATTCACCTGAGTGACAGCAATACGTACAATCCGCATCTCCCTTGACTACAAAGATTAAGCACTTGGCCCTGCAAGCAAAGGGACACCTTACTGCAGCTGTTGGATTGCAGAGGGCGCGGAAGTAAAGTGGCCTAGACCAACCAAGCAAGTTGTAATGATCACCTAACTAGAAAACCATCAGATGCTGTGTAATTTCAGTTTTTAGTAATTAGTGCACACTGCTACAAAATGGGTACCACAGACTGTAAAGCGCGTTGGGGAGGAAGCTTAACATACTTGAAGGAACTTTCTTATATGCATTCTTGGAGAGATGAAAGGCCATGATAAAAATTTCTTTTCTATGATCTTCCTGACAAAATTATTAATGACGCCCTTTTAGTACACGCTGACACAGTTAACTTAAAGCTGAATGACACAGCTAACCGCGGTTATGCTTGTGTGTTTTCTGCTTTGAAATGATGCGTTAGACATTAGTATGCTGGGAGCACTCCCTGGTATTCCTGTGCGACCGCTAAATTGTTTATAATTGAAGTTTTTCTCGATGCTGTTTTGTTTCCAACAACCGAACAATACCTGTGCCGTGAAAGATGGGTTTAGGCCACCTGAAACGGATAAAAAACTGCAATCGATTCAATACAATACCAAACGATCACTGCAATAAAATCCTGAGGCAGGAATTGGCCTCCTAATGTGGTCTCCCTTTCCCTACTCTTTCTCTCCCATGAATTGGCATTTGTGCAAGCTCCTTTTAATAAAGATTACTCAACACTCATTGGTATAGATTTAATTCACTACAACGCTGAAACCAGCCCGCTTCAAGAGCCAGAATAGTAACAAAGGAACCAGCGATTATATTGAATATTGCAGTTTTTTTCGTGCCTCATATGACTAGAGGTCACCTTTTCCCTAACAGCCATTGTTCGGTTAATGAAACCGAAACAGTACGAGAGAAGAATTTTAATTATCAATTATTTAGCGGCCGTAGGCAAAATAAAACAACTTTGGTGATATTACAAAGAAGGAAACATGTAACTAAAACTAGATGTCTATACTCATTTAAATTCAATTATTGTGTAATAGTGCATTTAGATGCCTGAAAAGAAATATGAGCTCATAGATATCCGGGAATGAAGAAAATGGTAAGGTTCTGGTAATTTCTGAATCCTGAGGCACGAAGCAGGCCGCACGGCGAAGCCTCTTATTCACCTAGATAGGCAACGTGCAATGAGTACTTTTGTTGCGGCCAGTCGACCGCCTTGGTCATGGAAAAGATGACCACACTACTAAAAATAAAACTCCAGGTTTTAGTGGCAGCTGGGACCACACTGCAGCGCTAAAAGAACATGGCTTTCGGATTAGGCTAACAAAACCATCAAAAGAAACTATTTTAAGGTGAGAAAAATTCCAACTCTTCGGTTCAGAATTTGAAGCCCATGCACTTCACTTTCATATTGCATGAGCCTTGTATAGACTGCTCAACTTCTTGACGGGTTAAACCCGATTTTTTGCCTGAGAGTACGAGGGAACCAACACTTTGTTGCGGCCACTGATGCTCATGAAAGTAATAAAAAAATACTTGTGCGAGACAGCATAATGTTGCTGCTTACGCATGACAGTGTACCAGCACTCGAGGTCACACTAACACTGGTCGCATTCCAAGAATAAGGGGTAGTAAGCTCACTTCTCTTGGAGATTACCATTAGACCAGGCTTCCTATGGGTGGATAATTCATAAACGACGTAAGCTGCTAGTGCAGGGTGAACGAATAGGCCCTGTAAGCTTGAATAGAAGCTTGCTCTCGATTTGTTTTTATTTTGCTCACAAGTCGCAGCTATACCGTGGCATGACAAAAGATGACTACGCTGTTCCAACCTGATCTTAGAAAGCGACACAGACTGCTGTTGAGAAGCGTCGAATGTTGCTGGTAGGTGCTCGTTTTGCACTGTAGAATGACACTTCAATGCTGAACGCGTTATCAGTGCATGTCATTCTCTAGACACTGCCCTAAGTTAAATGCAGTGGCAATAAAGAATCAGCAGTTCTCAGTTTGCAATACCAAAACGTCCCGTAAAATAAATTCTATCCTTTTTACGAGCCCTCCATTTATATAACCATATGGACATGGCTTTGTATGCAGCACTGGCTTAGGTGTCAGATTTTATTTAATACATCTGTTGAGCTCATTCAAGAACTAGAATTGCACTGCTGTCCCCCACACGTTTTTAGCAGATCATATTGCGAACAATGCAAGTGGCGAGCGCAGCTGAGAATCACACCAACACTTCGACAGTCCCGTTTGTGACGAATGATGCCAATAAACTGCTTTCATGACAAATTTGCATAGTTGCCTACGTAAGGACACAATGGCTGTAAATTCAAGTGGTCTAGACATACTTAGCGGAGCTGCATAAGCGCATGTTTGAAGCATAAATTAGAATTGTTCCTTCTAAGCCCATGCAATGTGGTGGGAACTAAAAACGGTAGCAGCTAAGTACTCAAATGTGAAACAATGCTTAGAGTAGTAACGAGTACTACATTACCCGGTGACTTTGAGCTGGCAGCCAACAACATGACAGCAAAGGCTCAAGCCAGACGGAAATAGTTTCCATGTGCTAATGGCCTGTTGTATATAGTCAGCAACTAACTCAGGCCGGTTTACACTTCCATAAGACTGCACGGTTTCCGTGAAACGCACGAAAGCGTAATCAAAGCAGCTTTTTATGACCCTAGCAAGCGCAAATTTCCCTAAGCATTTTGCCTCCGTACAGAATACCATAGCTCAATGCAGTGCCTTCAGTCAGGTAGATTTGCCACTCCGCGAGCACATCAGGTTGAACGGCACATAGACAGCGACAGCAATCTGTATGCCTCAACCAGTTCTGGGCGATCGCCTCGAGGAAACGTTGTCTAACTTTAATACTCGCTAATTAATAAAGTGCTGAAGTGTCACCCACGTTTTAAATCACGGCGCAGTGCAAGTTACGCTCAAAGGGCTATTCACTCAGACGTGGTGAGTCCAAAGTTAGCGGAATTGGATCCCGGCAGAGGCGGAAGCGTCGGAAAAATGCTCGTGTGTCGTGCAATGCCACTGCACGGCACACAAAGCCCCAAATCTTTGTGTATACACACTGCCCCGCAACTGTAGAACGATAGTCGAAAGTGGCCAACGGCACAGTCATAAAAAGTAATGTACTCTGCGCCCACACCGTACTGGCGCGGCTGCTAAATCTGAGTACACAGCCGTCTTAATGCGGCGACGTGTAACATGTAACCGCTGCTCCCGTCCGAAAAGATATCTGGTAGCGCGCCTTAATAAAGCAAGAGGCACTCAGGTGCCCACGGGCGATCGTCCGCTGTTGCATCATACCAGAGCGCGGGGCTGAAACTGCTGAGAACAGTATAAGCATCCATAATATATTTCGCAAGCTAAATTACCGCTCAGGCACCCGTAATGCAATTGATTTTCACGTACAGACTCACCTTGCAGCACGGTCGCGCCGAATTCTCAACAGAAAGCTGCACACGGGATGGAGAACGCGCGAAAGCAGCACATGTCGCTGAAGCGTGCGCATGCGCTCTTCGCCGCCGGTAGGGCGCATGATTGACTCCGTGCTTCCGAACTTGCGCCGTAAAAAGCAGAACTCTGCCGTCGTTGTTTCGAGGAAAAAATCTTGATAATAACGCTGATAAAAAGACTTGTTTTTTTGTGTCAGATACTAAACCATTAAAAGAGCTTCAAGTATCACCGGCCGTCACGAATTAAACCAAAGCAGGGTCCGTGGTAAATGTAGCCCGGGGTTGCATGTAGGCCCCACATCGGGCCATCTGCATATGCCAAGCTTTTTGAGGGACGGCTGGCTTTACTTCAGGGCTGTAGTCTGGCCCTACCTTTGAGTCCAGGCTTGAGCTGAGCAGCCTGGCATGAGCTCACCGCCCGATCAGTTGCCGATCTATCGGCTGCCGACCAGAAGCCACTAAATGGCCGATGGTCAACAGTCGGCCTGTGTCGCTCGGGATGCCAGCCAAAATGGTGTCATAACACGTCGGAGGTTTCAGATGTGACTTTCGGATGATAGCTTGGTAGTTTGTATGAAAGCGTATGTTCCATAGTGAATTCTGTTAATTCCTGGCACCTGCTGTAACAATGAATGGTTGTGCTTTGTGTTGACTGTACTGCGTGAAATACTGCATGAAAATTATTTGCGTTCGTGGTGAATCAACGCTATGACCAGAGTGCACACTCCAGTGATTTAAACTATGCACATGCTTAATATTGCTGTAAACTTTGGGCGCTGCTTTCATAATGGAGAAATCTGTAGCTCGAGATCTTGCAAATAGGAAGTAAATGCTGCCTGGAACGTTTACGCTATTTACATGTTACTGAGTACTAAAAAACTGCGACTGAAAAGGGTTTTGTGCGCACTGAGTTTTGTAGATGTGATGGTGACGCGATACTGCCCTCTTATTATCATAGATGCCATGGAGAAGAGACTGCTGTATGTCATATGCGATGGTCTTTCCAAAGTGCCCTATCGCATGCCCAGATGCTATTTTGACTTGTGTGTTAGGCACATAGCTCTCTAAAATGAGGTCCGTTGTTTTACTGAAATCTTGGGTAATCTCCTGAAAGAAGTGTTTGCTTGAAAGTTTCCTGTTACTGCAAGATCACGGTTCGTATTTGTTAATTATCCCGTGCCTTTTTCGTTTTGTGAGCGCTTGATTTTGTTTCATTTGGTCTGCGTAGCCTTTCATTGTATTGCCGAATATGTGTGTCTGTATATGTTCTAAAAAGCAGCGCTAATTGCACCGGGAAATCACAGCGCAATTTACAGCAATTTTGAGCCATTTATGCACAGCAGGCAACTAGCTCCTTCTGAAAGTTTAAACTTGTCTCATGGGTTTGTTCAACAACCTATTGTATCACTATTCCGAGTCGCGTGCGTTGTGGTTTTAAAGTAATAAGTTATGACTTCGGTTAAAAGTTTGCACTATTGTCTCTTTTCACGTGAGCTAAACTCAATCGGCACAATTCTGTCACGACGAATTGCTCGCAAACTCGGATGATCAAGAAAGGCTGTCAAATATGTCGCTGTACCTATAGTGGTACCTCTTGGGCATAAGGACAAATAGTTGGGCCTGTTATTGGTTCGTTAACGCTTCGATCTTCGGCGCGGCACACGAGGCATAGACGAAGGAAGAAGACACAACGAGCGCTAAAGATAGCGTCGGTAGTCTGCGCTCCTCGTGTCATCTTTCTTCGCCTTTGTCTCGTGGGTCGCGCTGAACCTGGAGGCGTTCGAGGATTTATTTCTCTCTCCAAAAATCGTGTGATATGACTTCACTTTCTGGTTTTTTAATTATGACGTTATTATTTAGTTGTTCGCACACTTCGAAGAGGGCGCTGGCTCCCCACCATAAGCCGCCATGTTTTTACCGTATGGACTTCTATTCTAGCTACGTTATCACTACATCTACCTTGTAAATTATCTGAGCCACACGTCATTTGAGTATTTTGGTCATGCCATCTCCTTTGAGTTTACCCTTCTGTCTATATATACGCTATTCCTTCCCGAAATAAGCAACCAGTTCAAGTTAGCGCAGTGGTGGTGTCCGCCTTCTCTTTGTCCGTGCCAAAAAGTTACGCTATGTTGTGTTGCCACAAATAGAACACCTGGAAGTGTATTCAGTCGTTCCACGGCTGCAGCAGGCCATGTACGACGGGCATAGCATTGCACTCTAGACAGAAGCGTAACAACTTCTAGAACAGGAAATTCAAAGTAATGCCACTCACTGTATATCCTATTATTTACTATTTTCAAGTGGCACTGCTACACCCACACCTGCTGGCCTAAAGCACACGGCACAGGTGCGCTTTATGTGAGCCAAGCAGAGGTGCGCTTCCCCAGCCAGTGGCTCGCCACGCACCTGGGGGACTGCACAGCAGGTACACCACCAGGTCACTTCGGCACGCTCCCGGAGAGGAGAACCTGCGCCGTAGTTCACATTCTTGAAAGCACGGAGTGTCACGCGCCAAGAATGCTCTCGCAGAACATGATGGCATTCACACGCCGCCAAGCGTTGGAGTGAGCAATCAGCATCCCGACGCTAGAGTCGCTCGTTACCTGTTATGCGCGCTTAAAAGAACCCACCTGAGGCCCGGCGGATCCAGCAGCTGCAGATACGAATCGCTGCTGTTGCCATCGTGGTGCAGCTCCACCCGGGAGGGTGGCCTACCAGAGGGGGCTGAGGTCAGCATCTGCCGCACGAGCGCGCTTGGCGACCGACTCACCCAAGGTTGAGCGCTGCGCACGCGGTGTCGGCCAGCTGCTTGAGCAGGGAGTCACGCCGGCGTCCCTCGGGTAACCCGTCCACGCATACCTTTCGGAAGTGGCCGCGCTGGTAGGCGCGCAAGTAGCCGCCCAGCTCGGGCAGGCTCACTGCGCGCACGGCAACCGTGTTGGTCCCCTCGCCGCCCACAGCCCACCGCGAAAGACTACTCACAGCAGTTCTGCTCGTCAGCGCCGTTGTCACAGTCCAGCCGTGCATCGCACCTCTGCGCGATGTCGACGCACTGGCGGTCGCCGCAGTGGAGAAGTCCCGGACCGCAGTTGTCTGCATAAGGGATCCTTTGTTTTAGTCGTATTCCCGAATCGACACGTGTGTTGCGCATTAGTTTACACCGTCTGGTGCTGACGTGGCACAGTGCGTATTTGCATTTTGCCTGCATCAATATGTGGCCGCTGCGGCTGGGGTTCAATCCCACGACCTTGGGATCAGCAGCCGCTGAACGCCAAAGCCACTGCGGCGGCTGATACTTTGGCTTGGTTCACGTTTAAAGGGAGCACGGCCCAACAGGGGACGAGGACACACAGAGGCGGAAAAATGCACGAGACAGGCGCCAACTTAAAACAGACTTGTGAGCTCTCTGTGCAGTTTTTCTTGATATGCACGAAAGCTGCCGGTTACATATCGATTAAGCCGTTGAAAATGAGCGTCTTCGAACGAGATGAAGCTTAAGATTCAAATCCTTCAGAAGAAATGGATTACCAGTGGTTGCAAACACGTCATATATATGCAGCTCTAGCCATCCGAACTCTCCTGAACTCCAACTTCCAATTTTGTTTAACCTCTAGCATCCATGGGATTGCAGTATCTTGCTAGATATTTTTTATGGTAGTAGCCGGGATGGCAAACGTAAATATACGCTTGAAAAGATTAACATGTGGCCAAATTGATGCCTGGCTTTAAGATCGCAGTAGCGTCTACGAATCAAAGCGTGCCGTATTGGCTGCTGGTAAAAAGATGCTTAGAAGTACAGCCGCCATTGCCAGACCATGGGATCCGCAGTAACGGTTGTAAAGGCGCAACCTGAAAACACGCCATAAATGGCGCTCCTCGCAGCCACAACAGAAATTAAAAGTAATAAATGTGAACGTATGTTAATCAGTCGCATGCAGGAACAAATAGCGACGCATACTATAATTACCGGGCCAATGAAGCCGAAAAAGAGCTGAACTTGAGAATTTTGCGTTAGCATTCTAAAAGAAGAGCGCTCGGTCCAAGTAGCGCTGAGAAGTTTGGTCAAAGGCGGCGCGGATCTTCTGCTAAGCCTGTTCTGCGTTGTATTCCACATTGTGCTGTCATATATGTTTTTTCTCCGTTCGTTTTGTGTAATAGCTTTTCTTTTAATAAAAAATCACTTAGTCCAAATTTAGTTCTTTCTTCTTTCTTGTAGTTATTTGTACTCATTTGTGTCCTATTACATGATTGTAGTGTCAGCTGTTGTTGCCAATTTTTGCATACATTCAAAAGTTTGTTGTTTCTGTTTTCACATTCTTTTTTTTATTTTTGGTTTTTGTGAGCGTGTGTGCTGCAGCTCCTGGTTTTAGAGTTGGCAATGTGAGAAAGTGAGAATCCTCACCTTACAGCCAGTAGTGCGATGTCAACGCACACTGAGACCGTTGGGCCTCGTTCGCGGTGTCGGCTCAGCTCATGCGTCGCGCAATAAGACACTCACCGCAGGAGGTTTCGTCCGAAAAATCCGGGCAGTCGACGACACCGTCGCATATGTGGCTCTCCTTGCTCCTCGCCTTGAGCTCGTTCGCGCAGCCTGCGTTCGGAAGTGTTTTAGACGTCGTTACCCGAACTGCTGTTACAATGTGTCCTGCCTCTGCTAATCTTAGCCCAGCCGCTATTTGTGTTGCAGGCGAAATGTGGGGAAAAAAGGCAGCAAATTATGCCAGATCTTGTGGCAGGAACAGCGCAGCACGAGACAATGAAGGGACAGGCGGGACACGACGCTGACTAACATCCAGATTTTTAATGCACGTTCGTCGAATATATACATCTCGCTCGTGCAAGAAGCAAAGGACCGAATAAAAAACCCATAAGAAGTGCACGTGGTAATAGATTAGGACTATGCACGCCGATAATCAATTTCACTGTCACGAAGCGCTATCGAAGGTATGCTGACGCATACGTCGCTCTTATTTCTGATGTTGATATCTTCTTCAATCTCCCTGGTCGTTGACATCAGAAAAAAGAGCGACGTATGCGTCAGCATACCTTCGATAGCGCTTCGTGACAATAATAATAATAATAATTGGTTTTGGGTGGAAAGGAAATGGCGCAGTATCTGTCTCATATATCGTTGGACACCTGAACCGCGCCGTAAGGGAAGGGATAAAGGAGGTAGTGAAAGAAGAGAGGAACAAATAGGTCCGTAGTGGAGGGCTCCGGAATAATTTCGACCACCTGGGGATTTTTAACGTGCACTGACATCGCACAGCACACGGGCGCCTTAGCGTTTTTCCTCCATAAAAACGCAGCCGCCGCGGTCGGGTTCGAACCCGGGAACAGCGAAATTGATTATCTGCGTGCATAGTCCTAATCTATTACCACGTGCACATCTTATGGGTTTTTATTCTGTCCTTTCTTTCTTGCACGAGTGAGACGTATTAAAAATCTGGTTGTTAGCCAGCGTCGTGTCCAGCCTGTCCCTTCTTTGTCTCGTGCTGCGCTGTTCCTGCCAGAAGATTATGCACCAACCAGCCCAACTTTCCACCTTGCTAAATTATGCCAGTCCTGCCTTTTTTATTCCCTTTTTCTGTCTCTCCAAAGAATTCGTGCCATATTATCTGTTGCTTGCCCAGCAGCTAGCCTTGTTATTCTGTCAGAGAGATTGTTCGTAACCGTGGCGCAATTTTCCAAGAAGTTTCTTTTGAAAATAAGGGTGTACGTACTTATCCTTGGTGACGTAGTGGATTTATCTGGTGCTTGCACTTTCTATCGACTGCGCTTTCCTACAGCAATTTGACTAACGGTTCACCTTCATGAGGCACACGTGCCATTCATACCTTTGCCATACCGGAATGCCTAGTTTAAACAGTTGGCACTAACACTTTTTCCTTGTCCTCACCGCGCACTCCATACCGGATCCTAAGGGAAGGATCTGACTTAATTCATCTCAGAGTGGTTCATGACCGTCCTTTTATTATTAGGTGCAAGGAAAGGTTCTAATTTCTCCATGATTCTAAGGTAGGAGTTATGCAACAAAGAGCTTTGCAAACTAAAAAAACACAGCCGTCAGCATGGGCTTGGCACTAGGGCAAAAAAAAAATATTGTAGCACGTTCAATGGTTTGCTGTAAAAAACTCGCAATGTCAGCACAATTGAACTAGTTCGGTAGCTACAAGGATAGTCCAGATGAAGATAGCAGCTTCTAGAACACTTTCATGAAAACGCAACATTCCTCTAAAATGTAAGGGCTATTTCGCAAGTCTGCTGAGTCGTTTCCGGACCTCACTGACGGGCTTCTGAAACGGGCGCAGCTGAAGTCTCAAAGCAGGGCCCGGTTACAGCTGGGTTCTATCGAATATCTATAAAAAAGGCTGCACCTCTGTCTAGTGCCAGCATTGACAAAACCCACGAGTGTAACGGCGCCATGCGATTCCGCACATCCAGCACAATAAACTCTTTCAGCGACCAGTTTTATGAAGCACACAACATAAGCCACCTGCCGTCGCTATTTACTAAGGGTATGTTAATATTTGAATGACGAATAGAATACACTCCCTTTTCGAACCAATGAAATATTACATATTCATAATTATTCGAAATGAATCGAATTGGTACTCAAGTTTTAGAATAATTGGCACGCCATAGTTTTCTTGGGCCACTCTAAAATGAAATTAAAGAATGATTCGCGAATGCGAAGTCAAATGAAGAGCGTTAGCTTAGTTGTTTTTGCCGATGCTTTCGACTATGCCTTATATTATTACTAACGATGATTATTAACGAGCACCTTCGTTATATATGAGTCTCAAATTCGTTATATCCGAATTCCACTCCCACTTCTAAAATTCGGCCACCAACGTGTACATCACGAATGGACGACTTTTTTTTTTGGTACCATCGGCACCTCTTTGCGACCACCGGTTAGCCCGCCACGCCCCTCCGAAGGTCCCCCCTCATTACGGTTTTGAGGACCAAAGGTCGTCGGTACGAATCCCTCACACAAGCCAGGGTTGAACCCGACTAACAACTTTGTGCGCCGAATTGCGTCAGTTTGCTTGACATCCCTCCAAACCCTCTGCACCAAATGGATGGCCTACAATATTGTCACCAATGGAGACCCCAAGTGGCACCAGTCTCAGCACCCGATCAGACGTAACATATACAACGGAGAAAGACGGGCTAGCCTGTGACTAGTGTTAGAATGCATTTAGAAATCGAGCAAAATTGTGCTGTCTTGTGTTGGTCTCTTCCTTGCCCCTGTCTTTTTGAGCGGTTTGAAGATGCATTCCGTTACATATATAGCGGAGCGCCAGCACAGGGGCTAAACCAGCCGCCGTCCCCGACGACTGCGCGCGCGCGGTCACGTGATGAGGGGTCACATTTTGCACAACGCTGCAGCAATGTGATCACATGACCGGCCGCCATCTTGAAATCTGGGAAGGATATTAAACGCTTGAGTTCGAATAGTAAGAGCGAACGCTCTTAAATCACGGTCCAATCCAACGCTGCACAGCATGATGGCACCGTGATCTGCCTTCGGGGGACGGAGGATTCAGCATCGCGATGTGGCCCATTCATGCGGGAGCGTTCGTTAGAGGCCTTCAAAACTGGGTGACGCGGCAGGCCTTTGGATGGGTTAAGAAACCTTGCCTTCATGACCTGTCTTGGAGGCCATGGCCCCTATGAAGGCCTAGTCCATCTCAACCATAGACATGCGGCGCTGGTTAATTCGGTTAATCCGGAGCCCTACGTCCTCAATGGATGAATGAGCGCCGGTATTCAACCATCCTTGCAAGCTGATGTGATTTCTGTTTTAATATTTATTTCTAGCCTAAAGGCAGATATCTCGAGGCTCCTTTTTTCTACTTAACGCTCTTCTGCCTCACAGAGCAAGAAGCAGCGAAAAGGGAGACGGGCCTAACTTGTGATGACTTAATTTAACGCACCGAGAAAGAGCTAAGCCCTGTGGTGACACACGGGAAGCAAGCAAGGAAGGTCGGCGCCAGTATAAAGTGGGGATAAGAGAAGCGTTAGGACCTGGCGGGCGTGCAGTGAAATCCGTAGTCAAGTTTTTCTAGAGCCGCTGGAGTACAATGAAAACAAACGGCCTTCAGTGATACTCAGGTCTTGCGCAACGCGACCACTCAGCAGCAGCGTCTTTCCACCGAGGGGCGACAATTACCGGGCTTCGTGTGGCAGCTGCCTGCGGCGCTGTACTCGGGCAGGCATCCGCAGTCGATGTGGCCGGCAATGGCCAGCGGCATCTGCTGCTGGCACGAAGACCAGAACTCCTGGCAGAACTCCCTGCAGGGTAGCACGACCCGGCGCTCGGCGTCGTCGCACTGCGGCTGCAACAGGCGGCACACGAGCTCGGCGGCCAGCGGGTGGCACTCGGAGTCGGCTAACTGCCGGTAGGCGACCAGGTCGCGGTACACATCCCTGGCCGTGGCGTGTCCCACGGCGTTTGGGTAGGCGGTGCTGTTGTAGGGCAGGCTGGCCCGGCAGTGGTCCAGGGTGAGTGGCTCGCAGCGCAGCTCTGCTTGGCGGCCGACGGCCGGCCGGCTGGTGCTTAGGCCGGCCAGATAGCCCGGGTAGCGCCGGCGGGGTGTCCATGACTCCGGCAGCGAGGCCGTCGCTCGGCGCTCTGCACACGAAGCAACAGTAAACGTGACTTGCACCTCTATCGAGAAATGCCTCCGTCGGTCCTCAGCGCGGCAGCCATTGTTCACTCGTCGCGAAGCCTGCCCAAATTCCGGTGCTATCAACACGGCTAATTAAGTACGCTTCCTGTCGGCATCTAGTACCCTCAACAAAAAAGACATGCAGTACGCCTCTCCTAAAAACGAGCACCACCTGGAAATTACATTTTGCTCGAACAAGGGCGTGTTCATGTCTCAGAGAAAACAACTTTCATACGGGACGCTCAGCCGCGCAAAAAAAGTATGCACTAGATGTTGGTACTTGCGCGGTTCTTCGAAACTAGTCAGCGAAGGAGTTGGCCTGCGCAAGAGCGCATGCAGGGCAGCGTCTAAAAATTCTCGATGATACTTCGGTGAGATTTGTGCGGACATTTATAATTTCAACAAACGACTGTCCGCCTGTAGCCCACAAGACGCAAAGCCCAATTTGCAATCCTTGGGATGTGCCTTTCTGTCGACAGGTTCGAGTGCCCCTTCGCAACAGCGCGTACGAGCTCAACTGCGTGGACTGCGACTGTTAATTCGAAGCGGGTATTGTTCAATGACACCCGCTCGATCAGCGGTCCTAAGAAAGCGTCGTTGGCTGGTATACTGTGTTCTCTCAAGGAAGTGAGGAAATGTGCTTGAGGGACACTCAGTGAAAACCGTTCTTTGGAAACAAATAAACTCGCTCCTCGCCCGACACACTATTCAGGTCGTAAAATGTTCAACAAAAGTAACGGAGCCATAATGTGTGAATGCACTGACTTAGCCCACAAGCATGAACTCATGAATCTGCCCACTTTACATCGGGCATGTCTGAAATCCCATGGTCTGCCGAAATGTGTATCGAAGAACAGAGTAGTGCTGTTCGCCTGAAGCTGCTTGCGAACCGACTCCATCGTTTACAAGGCTGTGCGTTACAACAGTTGTCGAATATGGTCACCACTGCATGCATGTGCTGATTAGCTCTTGCTGGGGTAGTCTGGTTCAACGAGGTGTTTCTGGTAGATGAGCCAATGTCCGCTGACAGAAGCTAGTTTCTAATACGCTCCACGTCATCACCAAGCGCTCCGATTTGCATATTAGTCCCTCGCCACTCCGGCACATACAAGGGTTCAAAACAACTAGTGAGCGTGAAGGCAATGACACTCAAAGAGGCAGGGCGTTCAAGTTGCTGCGTTTCCCTACTGATGCGTTCGAAGTTGCGCACTTCGAGAGTTGCAATTCCAATTATTTATGAATTACCTCAGGCTCACCACTGGCGCCTATAGGGTCCGTCGCACTGCAAAGGTCGTGATCCTTTCACTGACTTCTTTTGGTGGCTGCATAGCCTGCAAGTGGCATCTGACGCAAGACACTGCTGTCCCTCTCTTCAGTTCGCAGGGGTGTGTTTACGGCAATCCACCGCCATTGATTCGATTGATTCGATGCGGCACGCACTATCTGGTACGCAGGCAGAAACCAACCTTTCCACAACCTTTTACAGCTTCGGGTAGTCTGCATGCAAAAGGCTCACTTGTCCGTACCTTGCAGGCTGAGAGACTCGGGGTCCACCTTGAGGCCTTGGAATACACCCAGCCGTCCTCGTAGCAGCTCGTCGGCCATGGCCAGGTAGAGCTCTCCAGCGTCCACCGGCCCGTATGGCGAGAAGTGCACGTTGAAATGCACCGTCAGCTCTCGGTCCTCTCGCCTGCGCCGTTGTTTCATGCCCTGACCGATACACGGCAGCGAGCGCCACACTATATTTGATATGGTGCGCCAAACTGATCAACAACTCGAGGCGGGAACGGTTTTGGTACAAGATTTGAAATAAGGGAGTAGTTACTCATCAGCATCCACTCAAGCGGAGTCATGCAGCAGCGAAGGAAAACTCACAGAAACGTTGTAGTTGGCACCGGGGCCACCGCCTGTCCGGGACAGTCGCTCTACCAATTGAGCTAACCAGGACGGCCAGTATATGGAGATGCGAGTGGTAACTGATCCACAACTCGACTCGGGAAAGGTATTGGCAGATTTGCAAGTGGGGAGTAATTACTCAAGAGCATCCACTCAAGCGGAGCCAAGTGAAGGAGATTTCACAGAAACTTCGTAGTTGGCACCGGGATTACCGCCTGTCCGCGACGGTCGCTCTATCAACTGAACTGATCTGTACGGCTAGCATTTGGTAAGACGAGAGCGAACTGATCAGCAACTCGACGTGGGAACTGTTTTGGTAGAAGATTTGCAATTGCGAATTAATTGCAATGTTCCCATTTGAAGTTGTTGGTTATTTGTATAGCTCTACTCTCTGCTAGCCGTATATTTGGTAGAACAACTGCACCGAACTGGTGGTGGTCCCGGTGCGAACCCCCGCCCAGGACGAATTTTTCGTCAGCTACGCAGTTTTTATGAAAGCTGTGTAGCTTTCCTTTGTTGCCCTATGGCCGCACTTGAAGGGAGCTTCGTGTCATCTGCGAAACGTGGAGAATGCCGCCGAGCCGTGGAGTGGCCGGCCGATACACACCTCTGGAAGGCGATCACCTCCGTCCCGCGGAAGGCGGCGCTGCTGTTGAACAGCCTGTCCAGCTGCGGCAACGGAGACGATGAGCAGAGAGCGCGGTTGCGGTCGCAACAGCGCGTCTCACCTTTGCGCGGTACGCGTCCGCCTTTCTCACGAAGTCGTCGGCCAAGCTGTTGGACAGGCTCTCGCTGAACTTGTCTCCCTCCAGCACCGTGAAAGCGCCCCGGTAGACACGCTCTGCGAACAGGCGCAGCAGAGGTGATGCACGACCGAAAGGGAACAAGCGAAAAACACAGAGGAACACCCAGAAAAGGTCTGGACAGGATGATGCCGAAGTGACAACACGAGTGGTTAGTAGAAGGAACAAACCTCGTAGCAAACAACGCAAGGCCCACCGTTATTTCATCCGTACCCTAGCAGCAACGAGGAACGCACCATCGACACGTTTCGTTATGACAGCGATTCAGGCATCAGCACCTTTGTCCGTGCATGCGTGTGGTGCGCGCGTGCGGACGTTAGCTGCGTGACGCCAGTTATGCCTTCCTCTGCCACCCAGAGCTTTTGTGGGGACATAGACCTAGAGTGACTGGCACTGAAACCTGCTTTCGACATATATGGTAATGGCAATGGCTCAAAACGCGGGTCACTTGCCAGCAGTGGCTTCACAAGCGTCAAGTGCACTCTGGCGCTGAAGGAATTATACTTCTACTGATCTCTTTTTGCGTTGACCTTTCCAGTCCTTTATGTTCTTCCATGCGTTTCGTCCCCGCTCTTTTTTATTTCATTTTTACCTGCCGCGATGAGTCAGGGGATATGGCATTCGGCTGCTACGCACGAGTTCAGTCCCTGCTGCGACGTACTAGATAAGTACAAACCATAGTACGTCGCACGTGCACTGATGTTGAACATTTTCCGCACATCCATGAACCATGCGCATGGGACGTGAAATATCCGGCTACCAGTGGCCGGCACAACTCGCCACACAGCGCACCATACCTATAATAGCAAGCAAAGAGCACGGAGGAAGACTATATAGGAGTGGCAACTCCCCCGCCTGCGGCTACCAGAAAAGGTCACAAGACCGCGGCGCCACTATTCTGCTAGCGGCGCCTTGCGGCCTGGAAAGAAACTAGTGAAATACAACGTCACGGCGTGCCCGCTGAAGCAAACACCCAGTACACCAATATTCGAAACAAACGGAACACTTTTTGCTCTACTTCGTGAACGCTTGAGTGTAAGTTGCGAGAAATATATCTGTATCTCACATGCTTCTTTTATCTTCAAATTAATATTTGCATATAATTGACTTTTATCGGAAAAGAGCCAACATTGCAAGGAGAGATTACAACATCCCATTCCTACGTTGCAATTCAGAGGGCAGCCGGTGGTTACTAAAGCATAATAATAATAATAATAATAATAATAATAATAATAATAATAATAATAATAATAATAATAATAATAATAATAATAATAATAATAATATATATAATTTTATTATTATTATTCCGTTCTGGTTTTCCAAGGAACTTAGAACAGCGCTGAAACTTAAGGAGCGGGCCCACCATAAAGCGAAACGCCCTGGGCTGGATACATGGGCAGATGAATTTCGCCGCTTGCGTTCCCTTTGCAAACGCCTGTACAAGCGTGATCATGAGTCCTATCTTGAATATTTAGAGAATAGTGCCTCTAATCGTCCTACTGAATTCTGGAGATACGTTCGCAAACGCTCGAATAAATCTGATAGTCATATTCACTTAGTTGACTCTCATGGGAATGAAATTCGGAACGTAGCTGACGGCTTTGCTCAACACTTTTCCTCCGTGTACAAATCTCCACGTTGCGATTCCGTATGCCTTCCAGCTGGCGCACCTAATTCCGTTCTTCTTGACGAGAAGTTAGTAAGTGAGAGTCTTAAGTGTTTGAAACCATCTTTGTCCCCTGGACCTGATGGCATTCCAGCCGCCATAATAAAAGCCTTCAATAGTACCTTCGTCCCTGTTTTAACCACGATATTTAATAACTGTTTGAAAAATTCTGCCTTTCCCCGCGTGTGGAAAACGGCGCGTGTTTTCCCTGTCTTCAAATCAGGAAACAAATCTGATGTTTCGAACTACCGCCCCATTTCTCTTCTTTGTGCAACCTCTAAGCTTTTTGAATTAGCTTTGCACAAAGTACTTTCCTTCCACCTCAAACATGTAATCATACATAATCAGCATGGTTTCATAAAAGGTCGTTCTACTACAACTAACCTTGTGACTTTTATGACGTATACATCAGCTGAAGTCCTTCAGAGGAGTCAGGTAGACGCTGTGTACTGTGATTTGAGCAAAGCTTTCGACGTTGTTACTCACTCATTACTTCTTCAAAAGCTTCTGCTGCTTGAGATCGACGTTTCAATTGTAGCCCTCTTACGCAACTATCTTCTTGATCGGTCCTGCTTTGTCAGTGTAAATGGACAGACCTCATTTGTTTACACTCCAACCAGCGGAGTTCCTCAGGGCTCGGTATTAGGCCCGCTTCTGTTCTCTGTTTTTATCAATGACGTTTCCTCCGTGGTCAAAAACTCCTCGTTTCTCCTTTATGCGGACGATATAAAAATGTTCAAGGCAATACATACTCTTCATGATTGCTTGTCATTGCAATCGGACATATCCGCCTTCTCTGATTGGTGCTTGAAGAATGGGCTCACTCTCAATTCATCTAAAACCAAGGTTGTCTCATTTACGCGTAAAACGCACAGTCTTCTCTACTCTTATTCTGTGAATGGTAGGACGCTGCCCAGGGTTGATGAAATTAATGACCTCGGCGTACTTTTCGACCGTAGCCTCAGCTTCTCCTCTCATACAAAACGCATTGCTCTACGGGCTATGCGTACACTCGGCTTCATCTGCAGGCTTTCGAGAGAGTTTCGATCCCAACTCCCTTTCTTAAAGCTCTACCTCTCCATATGCTTGCCGCTTTTGGAATATGCGTCTGTTGTTTGGAGCGGCACTTGCCAGTCGAACTGTGAAAAAATCGACAGAGTTCAGATAAAGTTTTTACGCATATTTCAACATCGGTTTTCTTGCAAAACTTCTAGCTCTCATCCCAGACGGAGTAACTCACTGCAGCTTCCTTCTCTTAGCTGCCGTCGCGTGAGGGCAGATATAATTTTCTTGTATAAACTTCTTCATGGTCACATTCTATGCCCTCAGCTCCTAGCGCGTATCCTTTTGCGTGTACCGCGAAAGAGCATAAGGGAATTCAGACCATTTCAAGTTTCTGCGCTCCTGCACTCCCTCTCCCCTCTGGACAGAATGCAAAAGTTGTTTAATTCTCTTTGTCCTCACCTTGATATATTCGAAAATTCTCTCCCTTCCTTTATATTGAATGTCCGTGACGTTCCACTTTGAGCACTCTTTTTCTCATACATAACTTCCCCTTTCATGCATTTTGTCTTTACTACACTTGTGCGTTTGCACCGGTATTATATTGTTTTTTTTCTCTCCTTAATTGTACATCACGTGTACTTGTTTTCATTAATATTATTTCTTTAATACTGTACTCACGCCTGATTGTCTGTAACGCGTTCACTAATTACATTTCTTATTGTGTATGATTGTATTTCTAGCTTGTATTTCAGAGATCTCTTATTCGTTCATATTAGTATTGGCTTTATTCTTGTTTGTATTTTGATATATGCTGTACTTGGCTGTTATCGGTCGTTCTTGTGTTCATTCTCTTTGTTTATTTTTTTATTAGTTATTTATATGTCTGTTGCCTGTTCTAGCTGTTTTCATTTGCCGCTGTTCTCGCTGTTTCCTTGTTCTCGCTTTTTTGTTTCATGCTTGCTGTCGCGCCTAGTTCATGTGTCTTTTTTTTCTATCGCCTTGACTGCTGCATTACCTCCCCTGAGTGTCTTCCTTTGTAGTGAAATAAATGTACATTTTGTGCGTGTGAATGGTGTACCAGCACCAAGACCTTTGGGTTGTTCCTGGGCACCGAAAAAATAAAGATTGATTGATTGATTGATTGATTATTATTATTAATATTATTATTATTATTATTATTATTATTATTATTAATATTATTATTATTATTATTATTATTATTATTATTATTATTATTATTATTATTATTATTATTATTATTATTATTATTATTATTATTATTATTATTATTGTTGTTGTTGTTGTTGTTGTTGTTGTTGTTGTTGTTGTTGTTGTTGTTGTTGGTTTTTGGTGAAAGGAAATGGCGCAATATTGTTGGTTTGGTGTCTCGTTGGACACCTTAACCACGCCGTAAGGGAAGAGATAAAGGAGGAAGTGAAAGAAGAAAGGAAGAGAGAGGTGCCCTAGGGGAGGTCTCCGGAATAATTTCAACCCCCTGGGGATCTTTAACGTGCACTGACATCGCACAGCACACAGCCACCTCAGCGTTTTGACTATAAAGCAGGATAAATAGTAAATATTTCTGAAAAAACTTCTATTGCCGCCCTCAGTCGCCTGCAGTCCAACGGCCGCGGTACCCACTAGTGCGGACTTTCGCTCGCGCATCGAGCGTCTCGCGCAGAGAGGATGCGCCGTGCGTGCACAGTGGGTGCCCGGTCACTGCGGCATCGCCGGCAACGAAGAAGCTGACGACCTCGCGACCGCCGCACGTCAACTATTTGCCAGCGATCTGCCCCTTGCGCTGGCGGACGTGCGTACGGTCATCCACGACCACCTCCGAAAGCAGCACCCCGACCCACGCATCGCAGGAGGTGGACACAGCCTCAGTGTTCGACTTAAGTGCGTTAAATGCGGGAGCTTCAATTGTTTACATCGGCGTGCTCAGCAACGGGGAGAAGACAAAATGGAAACAACCGTGGATGTTTGTTATCCGGAAACATCCCTTCTAAGTAGCGTGCCCGGATGCCCGCCCATCGAGGCACCCTACTTCGACGGAAGGACGGACGGACGGACGGACGGACGGACGGACGGATGGATGGATGGATGGATGGATGGATGGATGGATGGATGGATGGATGGATGGATGGATGGATGGATGGATGGATGGATGGATGGATGGATGGATGGATGGATGGATGGATGGATGGATGGATGGATGGATGGATGGATGGATGGATGGATGGATGGATGGATGGATGGATGGATGGATGGATGGATGGATGGATACGGCTGGACCTTTAATTCGGGCTGTGGCTCGAGCCCCCTTGCCCTGACTTATGAAATTTTACTCTTGTCTTGATATTAGCCACCAATCAAATAACCTTCGCTTAATTACTTCTACCCGCTTAAAATCAAAACTTAAAAACACCAATGCCTTAGATAAATCAGCCCCGCTGCTTTCCACTGTAGGGTGAAACCCTTTACAGAGAAGTATCAAGTGTTAAGCCGTTTCCTCCTCCTCTCCGCACGCAACGCACAACGCGTCTATCTCGTGGTACCTGACTCTATATGTCTTAGTACGCAAAACTCCCGTCCTGGCCTCAAACAACAAAGAGCTTCCCCTACAATTATCATAGATATTTTCTTTGGCAATCTCCTGCTAAAAATCCTGTATTTTCCCAGTGCTGATTTCTTCAGCATCCCTGTTTTCCACAGAGTTCTCTCTGTTTCTTTAACCTTTTTCATAAACGATAATTGCTGATTTGCCCCCTTACTGCTGTCCAGATGTTTGCTTGTCTATTTTTTAGTTCGGTTTCTCCATTTCATGTCCACATTCCTTTTACACAGGTATCCGAAAACTTTCCTAGCCCACTGCTTTTCCACCATTTTTCTCCATCACTCATCATATGGTATCTTACTGCTAGCATCTCTGCTTTCGAGCGACGCCCATCCCATATCACCCTGTACCCCCTGATTTGGTGTATTGCCATTCTAAGACACAAGCAGCGCCATCTACCTCATGGATTTTGCACTCCTCTTGCGACTTACAGCCCCCTTCGCTACATACAGTATATTTCCTCATTATATCAGCTAATTAATTTCATAAACGTGTTCATCACAACACGACGAACCGTTTGCCACCATCGTGGACCCCCGCGACAAACGGTTCGGTGATAACGTCCGTCCGAAGGTCCTCGGAATGCACGGCCCCAATATCCTAACGTAATTTGGGCTCATTGCTCTCATTACTGCAGACAAGCTTCGAGCAAAGTTTTAAGCAGGTTCTTTGCAGATACATCGATAGCAATGCATAGGAAGTCCTTTAGACGTCAAACTGTCCCTCTGGGCCCATCTACTAGATGTACAAATGTTCTGCGTGACATCTGTACAACATCCTGATTTAGAGGTATGGATGCTGTTCTGATAATCCACTATATATCCCCTCAGTGTTATGTGGATAAATCTGGATATCAACTGGACATACAGAATGTCCAGCAAGTGCCGTATTTGAGATGTCTAAAGGCTGTATGTGGTTATCTGCGTCCATACTCACGGAGGTGAAATGCAAAGCCGCTCGTGTATTGAGATTTGGGGCATTTAAAGAAACCTGTGGGCGGCCGGAAAAGATCTGTACCGACGGTTTATCCTATGCGTTGCTTTGGAATGCGAAATTAGCCTATGAATTGCACTCATTCTTTCTTAAACAGCAAATGGCCCCTATTGTCACTTGTGAGTAGGGACCAACGATAACACTGCAACGTCGAAACGTAAGCCATGGTAAATTATGCTACGGCGTGGTTTTTGATTGGCGTAAACTCAACCTTTCAACAGCTTTTCTCGCATCTGTAGAAAAATAAATACAAACATGCGCTAAGAATTCGGAAAGAAGGTTTGTCACAACTGCCGCACGTCCTGCCCTGCGACATACGCTCTGCCCGTGGCTAATGCAACGGTCTTGAAATCGATATATTCGACAGGAGGAAATGAAGTATTGCAGATGCAGCCCGCCAACTTAACTGTCCGCTTGCACAACTCCGCACGCATATTTCTCTGAAAGCATGATACATATAGAAAACGCTGGGCTAACGTGCAGTGGTATGCGAATGAGTCAAGGCTTGCTTGACGTGCTATACATTCGAATAAAAAAAAGGCAAGGTTTCATTGTAGTTAAATATAATAGCACGTGTGAAAGCTTCTGCGTACAAATGGAAGTTGACGGAGACGACGTGTTCTGGACAGCGCGAGATTGAGTTGCAGTTTAACACGAGATGTGATCGGCTGCGGCAATAGTGCAGTGCTATCACGCACTGGCTAGCGAAGCTGATTTGTTCGCACCGTCTTGGGTTCGAATGCCAGTGGCGGCAATATTAATTCCATGTCTGCAGGTTGACCAAGATTGTCCTCAGGGTGATGCAAGCCACAAGATTGTTGGTTGGGTTTCACCGTGTTCGACCGTGCTTTCGCACTGAAAACGAGTAGCGTGTTTAGACCACACAATTCACCCGTTATTGCATCATAATTCTTTACAGACCTCCATGTGTCATGCCTGTCCCGGACGCTAGTGCATTGAGGAGAAAATGTCCTGCTAGGGGGGTGGCATTTAACATCGGGCACCTTTTTTTCACTAGCCACAAAAGAGACAACGCATATCAACGGCGGTGCTTCTTTTGGAAACTGTATTTCGCAGTTGGAGTTAAATTTTCTCTACTAGGAGCAGTGAATCTGAGCTTGGAAGCTCTGACATTTTCCTTTTTCCTGGAGGCAAACTCGCTGGAAGTATTTTTTCTGCATTGCTAGACTTTCACCTAGCATGACAAAATACTAAAAGAGGCTTTACATGAAAAGAACTAACGGCGATAACATAATTGGCCAGCAAGAGTGGCTTCTGGATATTTAAAATCCCTTTAGCGCCAGAAAACCTCAACCCTTGAGATCCAGTTAGGAACATGATCAGCTTTTTTTTGCCTTAACAACCCCCAACAATACATGCAAGCAAGCAGTGCATCCGGGCAATGCCCTCTAGACTAGGAAAGGCCTATCTGCTCCTCCGTGAAACCATCACACTACGACGGGCGCTGGAGTTAGTGTTCTTCATGAAGGGACGGTGCTGCGCGCTCGCTCGTTCTTGTGTAACTGCAGCGCTACGTGAAATCGTCATTTGAAGATTTTGGCCCCATAATTTAATGCTGCCATATATGTTTGATGTCATTTCCGGTACACAGCCCGCGGTGAATAGGTTTAAGCACTTAAAGTTAGTTGTTTCCGGATTATGAATATATTTTGGCTAATCAGTATGTTTTGCTATCGCTTAATATTGCCTGAAAGTCCGCACATTTTTTTCTGCGGGGCATTGATATTCCGCTGTGCGTTCACATATATCTTTATTTTTGTTAATAGCTCGTTGCGTGACGCGGACTTGGAAATTATTTTCGGGAAAAATTGAATAGTGTGGTATATCACCTCGCGCCGACTGTTTTCCAGGAATCTGACTATTTGTAAACTTTTTCTTCCAAAGAAACGCTTACCCTCTCTCCACAAACACACCCAAAAAAAACATTGCCATAAGGTATGGCTCTCAGAACAGCTTACAGCTCCTTGCAAGGCATCTGAACTGAGGGACTGAGCAGATGCCTTTCGATTTGATAAAAATTGAATCAAGCTCTGTTACATAAAAATGATTTGTTTATCAAGAAGTACTTGCAGCTGGGCTTGTTGGTGCGTATTCGTGAAAGACAATCGCAGTTTACAATGTTTTTTGACTGCTATTAAGAGCATGGATATGGGCAGAGGCTATATAAACGCTCTTCCTTGAATAAATCCTGTTAAAAGTGCAGCGCTCGTCCTGTTCTCTTGCTCGTCCGTGTTGCCATTTTGCGCTCTCATGTCTTTCACGGATATGTTTATTACAGAGTGCAAGCATTCACAAAACTTGTAGAGGCGTGCAACACAAGGAGTCAGAACAGTCAAGATTTCAAAGTGTTAAGCTTCCGTTTTTGAGCAAATTTTGCTTGCACCAGACTGTCGTTCCTATTTTTACAATAGTTTTTCAGCAGAATGACTGTTGCAGCGCTAAGAATGTGATGCATGCCCAAGTGAGGAATATACCACTTTCACATTCGTCGAAACTGTCTCCGTCTTCTATCAGGTTGGTAGACAGTGTGAAAAGGGCATTCCTTTGGTTCGCTAGAGAATGGGAATGCACTGCATACTTTTCACTTCGCAGCTTGTCCAGGACGATCTCAGCAGTCATTACAGCATGAACAACGGGAAGTTGGGGAACCTGAGCCCTTAAGGATTCATGTTTGCTATAATTTCAGCATTCTCAATTATGATGTCTTCATCCTCTACCACATTTGCTCGGCAAGCAGTGCATGCAAGCTTTTTAAGTGCTGCATGGGCGCAGTATCCAGCCACGTACGTTATAGCTGGCAGATTTTGTGCCTTCATTTCGAAGTCCTTGTCATTTACTTCAATGTTGAACCTCTGTAGAATCGCCTCATCAATGCTGACAGCAGGTGCCCCTGAATCTATGGCTGGAAGCGCCAGGGCTCTTTGTAGGCGAATGTCGCGTTAGGATTCGAACACTTGTCTGATGGACACATGGTACTGCGACCCGGAAAGCTGCCTATACTTGCAAAATCATTCGTCCAAGCAGTCTGTCTGGAAGTTCCTCAGAAGAACGTAGTCAAATCCAAGGTCTTCAAGGCAATAGTTTATAATCTTGAAAAAGGCTTCCGTAGTGAGACGCAAGGCACTGTGGGTCTCCCGAGTGGGAATTTCATTATCAAACTTCAAACTCTTCCAGAGGTCAAGGCGCTGCATGATGGTTTGAAGGAATTCAGCTTGTGGACACAGCTTTTCTGCAATGGCAGTCTACAGGTCATCACGAAGCCGGCTTCCTTTGCTGGACGACTTCACATTAACAATCCTCCACCAGGTTTCGGCAACCTTTAAAAATTCCGCTGTTCCAGCTGCATGCTGCAGTGCATAGCGTTGACCGCATGTTTCTAGAGCAGCTATGGTTGATAGGTTGAACATTCTCATTGCAAGCTTCACATTTTGTCTTTCCGTATTAGATGGAATGAGTGGTTTTACTGACAGTGTTGGAGCAGCCTTTAAAAGGTGGTCTTCTTCTTTTAAGTGAAGATAACGGAGGGTCTTGAACGAAGCACTGATAAATTTTGGGTGGGAGTTCAAATTCATAAGTGAAGGAAAAAACATGCATGTTCCGTGGTTCTTTTGGTTGATCCAATTGTTCCGAATACATTTCAACAAGTGAACAGGGTCAATAACGAAAAAAGAGGACGAGTAGAATCTGATGGGTGAGGGTAGGAGCTGCTGACTTTTGATGACAAACCAAAGAGAGACATTGTTGTGCGATTTATAGAGTTGTTATCCGTGATGACTTCAATGATGCGAAGCTCAACCTTTTCAAGCTCATTTATGATGCTGCGGAGCTCAGTGTTCAGCTGTTTGGGATTGATTTGTTCAACTGCCAAATGTGAACAACACTTTTTTGTGATGACAGGGGGCTTTGAATCATAAAGGCATGAGCTGTCTTTGCCGAATTTGAACTGTTGCTGGCAGTACCGACAATCGTGCAACCCTTATAATCAAAATACGCCTGTAGATGGATCTCATCCATCATGAGAACCAGTGACTTCTCATGATCCTTCATTGCACTTGCGATCTTCTTCGCATAAAGCAGCAAAGAAGTATCCTGCTGCTCAGCTGCTGGATTTATAACATATGCTTTGAATACACGTCTGATCGTGGACTCATGTGGCAATTTGAGACCTCCGTAGTCACGCAAGTACCTATAAGCATTTGGAGAGATGGTAAATAGAAGGCTGGAAAATACCAACAGCTCTGAAGAGTAGCGGGGTGACTCGCTTAAACGGAGAAGGACTTGTTCCTTTAAAAATGTTCAAGCATCTTGCCGATCTTCGTCTTGCATTCCCTGATTTGTCGCGTTTTAAAGAAGAGATAGCACGAGATTCAATATGCCACCTGTCTTGTCTTAATGTTTGCGGAAGGCAGGAGCCTTATCAGAGCTCTCAATGGCATCCAACAGACCTGCCAAGCACCGAATACCATTCACAGATTTTGGAATGATCTCCACGCCATCAAGTTTGGTGACCTCGACATCATGAAAATACAGCTTTAGAGAGAGGTCCTCGGTGACTTTAGCCGACTTTTTTATTGCTGGGGCACCATCGACAGTCAGATTGAGGAAGAGTATAAAGTCATGCTGGGAAACCACCGTTCAGATTCATGGTATGCATTTCAACAGCGTCTGAAAGTTGTCAATTTTGTTTCTGTCCTCTTCCGCCTGATGTGCTTCAATATAAAAGTTGATGGCATCTTGTAACGCAGCAGCCTCTCGGCGCGTCCTCTTTTCATCTGGGGCCTCTCGAGACGTGCTTGCATTTGGGGCAGAAAGATATGCCGGGCAGTCTGGAAGTATGCTTGGAACACCATCAGGTCGTAACCGTACGAGCTTCGCCGCAACTTCTACTACTTTTCTGGTCTTTGTATCCGTGTAGCTTGTGCTATTTATCATGTCGGGCGGATTAAAGTGGTGCTCGCAGACCTTGGATAAGAAAAAACAAAGACAGTAACAGCTCTAGAACCTGAAGCTTAAAAATCAGACAGGTCCATGACAGTACGAGAAAAATTTCTATAAATGTCGTGTGAACTGAATGCCAGCAATAATATTCCGCTACGGCTTTACAGGTTTATCCGGTCCAAAAGAGGCAGCACTACGGAATTATCTCGCAACATGCTGCCCGCAGCGTTTTCAATGCAACTGAGGGAGGAGTAACAACGACAGTTAAAGGAATGTTTCCTTACCACCGACCGCGCACGGTGGATAGCTCTAATCCATTGAGCTCTCCTTGCTTGATTCGAAGGGAAGGTGAGGACTCGCACACGCTCACCACCATCGTAGTTCCCGCGGCACCGCGGTACGCAGCAAAGCTCAGGCATTATCACAGCCTGCACACTGGAAGGAAGGAAGGAAGGCCTCAGACGTTGCTGGCACATACCCACTACGGGGGAGTCGCCAGGACACAGGCGGTTAATTACTGGATACAGGAAATTTTTGACGGGAAAAGCAGTGGAAATAGTATGTAGTCTGATAGATTGGAAGAGGGAAGGAAAGGGGTCCAGTTAACTTGGAGATCGAAGACGGGACAATTGCTTAATGTGCATAATAGTACACAATGCCTGTAATGTTGCAATGTCTTACTGACTGAGATCGGGAAAAAGAAATTAGAATGGGAGACGCTGCGTTTCTTGAAGAAAATTTTGCACAGCAGAGCGCACACTCCTGTCGCTTCGTCCAAGCAAAGAAGCGCCAATGAAAAGAACAACCGCGGAAGACACAGGCAAGCCCAGTTGATGAAATGGAATTTGCAAAAGACGCTTCCTCAAATGAGAAAAGCGGCGGCAGAACAGCAGGAAGTGATCTATTGTCTCAGGTTCGGCACAAAAAGGGCACAGTGGGGAAGCTGCCAGGCCAGATCTGTGAAGGTAGAAATTTAGAAGGGGAACCCGGCAACGCAAGCGCGTGAAAGAGACCTCTAGTCTGCGTGAGCGCCAGTCTTTGCTACTCCAAGGATGCAGAAGATGCTGATATTCGGGAGACGATGTAAGAGCCGAGGCAGCAAATTCCTGAAATATTGTGTAGCTGCGAAACCTCACCGCAGCTGTATATGCACACGATGGTAGGACAGCAACAATTGGGCTGCTGAGAGTGGCTCTTGCTAAGGAATCTGCAACCTCATTTAAGTGAAAGCCCATGTACCTGGTACCCAAAGCAACCTTACCGAATTTAGATGCAGCGGAATCAGGAACTTAAAGAGGCGTAATGGCCGAGAGTCAGTGGGCGAGGATAAGGAAGAGCAAATAGACAGAGAGTCTGTCATAACCACGACCTGGGAAACGGTAGATTCTAATTTTCGTAAGGCTAAGATTACTGCTAATAATTCAGCCAGAAAAATTGGAGTGAAGTCAGGAAGACGGAGAGAAAAAGACCAATCCAGTGAAGGTGAAAAAATTCCCACACCTGCCTTTTCGCGATCCTGCGAGGCATCGGTGGCAATAAGAACATGAGAGGGAAAGGACCTTAGGTGGTCCTGCAATAGACCCTGAAGAAGCGAGAAGGGCTGCAGCTTTGCATTCGATGGGAAAATGTCATCGAATTCAATCTGGACAGATGAGGAGTTGTTATATATTTGGCGGACATCAGTGAAATGAATATTTATGCGATCAAGGAGGGACTGCACGTAACATATCTGCGGGGTATGAAATCGAGACCAGGCAGCACTAAAAAAGGCGGAAGGTTGACTAAGAAATATTATACTGGAAGCGTGAAGAGGAGAGTCGCACAATTTTAAAAATGTTTGAACTGTTAAAAGGCGAAACCTAGCTGATAACGAAGGCATTCGCGCCTCAAGGTGCAGAACAGCATTGGCGACATATTTTGGAAGCCCCAGACAAAGGCGCAACGCCTCACGCTCCAAAAGCACAAGAGGGCGAAGTTTATAGGCCGGAGCTCCTGAGAATAAAACACACCCGAACTCCAAAATTGGGCAGACGTACATTTTATAAATCATCAGAAGCGTATGCCTTCTCATGCCTGACCTAGCACTACAAAGCCTGCACAGGATGCCAATGGCCCGAACTCCTTTTGCAGAAACTTGCTCAATGTGTGGCCGCCAGGAGCGAGTAGAGTCGTATATTACACCGAGATAATTCACCGTCTGAACTTGAGGTATTATGTTATTTCTATAGACCAGGCAGATATTTACTGGAACAGAAACTGGAAATACTAACAATGCGCATTTCTTCACATTAAGGGACAGATGAATTCTTCCTAGCCAGTTGTCAAGAACATTGAGGTAATTTTGCAGGGTTTGATAAAGAGTGTGAATGTCACCTGTTGATGCAAAAAATGCAATATCGTCGGCGTACACATAAGTTGTCACATTTTGAATGCATGGAATTGAGCTTAGAAAAATGTTAAAAAGAACAGGTGAGAGAACTGATCCTTGCGGAACACCTCTTGTCTGAAGAAATCTCCTTGAAGAAACACCATTTTGGCAGCAGTAAAAGTCTATTTTTAAAAAAAAAACATAAATCCAGGCTACAAAATGGCTTGGGAAGTTGAGTTCCTGTAATATTAGTAATAGAGTCGAGTGCTCCACGCTGTCGTATGCTTTACTGACATCCAAGATGACAAGCGCAGCAAACTTTTTCTATTGCGAGCTAATTTAATACGACTGTCAAGGTCAGTATGAGCACACCAAATTGAACAACCCGGCCTGAAACCAATTTGCATTGATTCAATACAGCATTTTCTGAAATGAATGACATGACACGGCTGAGAAGGACCCTTTCCAGCAATTTCACTAGGTTCGATGTTAACGAAATAGGGCGTATATTGTCTAAAGTTAAGCCCTCCCCTTGCTTTTTAAGCAATGAAACTATTTCAGCAAGACGCCACTCATGCGGTATCCAAGGACCTTTAATAGAATGGTTAATTAGAGCCAACAGGTCTGCAGGATATTCATTGAACAAAATTTTGATCATAGATGAAGTGACCTTATCGGGACCAGGAGCCGCTGGGGATAAGCGCAGAACAATTTGCGACAGCTCAGGCATCGAGACCTCAGTGAAATCACTTGAGGTGCATGTGAATATAGTAGGAGAAGGTAAAGCAGATGTAAAGCGAAGCTCTAGGCCACACGCAATATCCTCTAAGGCCTTTGCGATTTCAGCAGGGGACTGAACAAGAGATTCAATGTTGGCAGCCGGAGGAATCACCTTCTTGCGCCTCATGAAATTAAACAAAGCTCGTTTATTTCCTGATTGGGAAAGGAAATCATAATGATTTGTATTATACTCCTCCTTTGCACGGGCGACAGTGCGCTTAAATGTTGCTGCAACATACTTATAATCCAGCCAATTTTTTGGGCATTGATTGATGAGAAGTTTCTTCCAAGCTGCTTTCCGTCATCTATATGCACGCGTGCACTCAGCATTCCACCAATTGTTCGCGATTGCACCCTTTGTTCTCTTAACCAAAAATTCAGACTTTTGCCTTGCATGGTCCAGTACTGAGCATAGATGTGCAGCCTTGCTTTCGGCACGTCTCTGAGCGCGAGTGTCTGAAGTGATTTGGAGGGCTGATTTTAGCGTGTCTTTAATGCAATTGTAATTTGTTAACGTGCGCTGATGTCGCTCAGGAAGAGTTAATTTACACGCAAACTTGAAACTAATCGGTAGATGATCACTGTTTGTTGCACAGTCAACAGGCGCCCAAGACATAACAGAGACTCCTGGAAGGAAAAAGTTAAATCCAAGGCAGAGCGGCATTGACTGCGAACAAACGTAGGCAATCCGGAATTGTTGCAGATCAAGTTGTTGCCAGAAGCCCAATCAAATAGTCTAGAACCAAAGCTGTCTGTTTTAAACCCCCAAGTCACATGGTGCGAATTGAAGTCGCCAAGTAATAGAACCTGAGATCGGCTACTAGACATGAGTGAGTCAAGGGGCCGAGTGTCACGCACACCAGACGGGAAATATGCATTAGCTACCGTAAAGGGCTGTTGACCTGGGACACTGAGGTCAACCGCAAGGATTTCACATTCATTGTCCGCATATTGAAAAGAAATGCATGCCCTGTGGCAAAACTTTGTAGATATGAGCACTAACAACCCTCCCCCTCGTGATGACCGGTCAAGCCGGAACGGATGGTAATGCTTGAGATGATAATTGAAATTTGAAGTTAGCCATGTTTCCTGTAAAGCAACTAAATCTGGTAGAAGCTGATTGCATAGGCAATTTAAATCTGTTGAAGCTGAGAATATAGATCGACAATTCCACTGGAGTATATTTAGGAACCCTATCTTGGCGGAAGTGCCGCAGCCGCGACTGCCTTTTCTAGAATCCTGGTCTTAGCGTTTTGACTTGCGTTACTTTTCTTTGTCTTTGACTGGGGGCAAGATGGACCTGCAATATTCAGAGGAGACCCACTTCATTTCTGGGCGGGGAGATCAGACTCCATATCCATACAATCCATAGAGGATACGTCCATAACGCTATGCGAAGGAGAGGCCTTAGAGGTCTTTTGTTGCTCACATTGTTTTTGGCCCTGTGGAGCGGAATCGATTACTACAGAAGGAGGGGTAGCTTCCGAAGAGAAGGCAAGAGCGGAGCGGTGGACGCCTGCAGAAGATTGGTCATCTGAGCAGCTATGACATGCGAAATGCACGTGGACACGGTTTCCATAATGCGATCCATTGGATTTGCCACAGCTTTCTCAACTGCCACTGTAATAGCCTGGGACCAACTAGAATCCATTATGGGTGGACATTTGGCGGCCACACTAGAGTAGGCTGAGGCTCTCTCCTTGATGCGGCAAAAGCCTCTCTCCGCGTGCATCTGCGCTTGTCTATAAGCTTGAGCACCTGAACTTCTTGTGCTCGTGCAGCACAGTCAGGCGAATCAGCAGGGTGAGCACCGCTACAAAAACAACATTTCTCTTGCTGCTCAGGACATTCCTCTCTGCAATGACGTTCCCCACAGGCACAGCAGCGTAAGGCCGATTTGCAGGCTTTGCTGCTGTGGCCAAATCGCCAGCAGTTTGGACACTGAAGGGGCCGAGAGTTAAAGGCATCTACATGAAAAACGAATGGCCACACCTTAATCTCTGACGGGCAAAATATTCCTGCAAATGTGGCAATGACGGACTCCGTACGAATTTTTTCTCCGTCAACCATCCTGCTGCATCGATGGACAGCAATCACTCCCGCAGGCGTGAGGTTCTCAAGCGTTTCCGCAGGGCTCAATCGAGAGTCGACCCCTCGGACCAAGCCCTTGGAACATGCTAGATGAGGCGGAACGAATGCGCTCACCGGGTGGTTGGCGAATGACGTACACTTCAGCAGGTCTTCAATAAAGGCTTTATCCGGCGACCTGCACAAAATACCACCAATGCCGAACTGCCGGACGTCGGTAATGTGCATGAAATGCTGCGATGTGGACCAAGAGCCGCCTGCACGGCCTCCGGGTTTTTCAGTCGGATAGCGCCGCCATCGGAAGGCACTAAAGCGACCGGAATGCTTGAAACACCACTGCGCAAAAAGAGATCAATTGGGAGCTGGTCTTTAGGAAGAGATGCCGACCAAGGGGAAAACCCCTGGCCAGGAGAAGAAGTAGACATTAAGCTCTCGCACCGCAGCCAATCACCCCAGAACAGGAGCAAACAGGCACAGACAAAAAGGAGAAATTTAGCAAGCTAGAGCAACACCGCCAAGTACTTAGCCACTGCCCCGCAGCCTGGGTAGCTGAGCCACGTCAACAGAACAGCGACCAGCGAACAGGAACCAGCCAAGCGGTCTCCACACCACCACCACGAGGGAGTCGAGAACAGCAGCATGAGCTGCAAATTCTTCGGCTTCCTCATTTTTCTCAAGACGCTGTCGGTGGTCTTCTTCGCCGCCTGGGTCACCATCCGCCACTGAGCGCTGCGCATTAATGTACGCCGGAAAAAAAACGCAAACTTGTACGTTGAGTGCGCCCGTCCATGCCAGTCTGTTAACAAAACGAGATGCGCGGGTGCTGCGATCCAAGCTGAAGGGGCGACCTCGTTCCGTCCGAGGACGCTCGTTCACGATCATGTGCACCCGTGGTCCATCTCGTGCCGGTGTTTAGAAAAGGCCAGAAGTGGAGAACACGCATGCATTACAGCGATAATTAACACCCTTTGCATGTTCCTGCTAATGAGGAACGATCACAATACCTTGCATCTGTCATCTGCGCATACTGGCGTGATCCATTCCCTTTTGGTGCGAGCGTGACGTGGCGAGGTTTTTTGGCTCTTAGATGGTCATGCATTGACGGGTGAGGCGATTTTCAAATACCAATCGGTGTTTGCGATCGTCTCTGGAGAAAACGTTGCCGAAGCGGCGTCAGTTCTAATCGGGCTCTGCGAAGCCACGGTTTTCATTCAGAGTCGCTGTGTGGCTTAATTCTGTCGGGCGTCGGCTAGCAGTATAGCCGATGCCAGCTAGACCAGAGTTATCTTTTAAAAACCGAATCGAATGCGAATAGTTGAGCTTTGCCACTGAATGTAATAGGAATCCCGTATTTTTTGAAATATGCGCTTAGGTGTTCAATACGCATACAAAGAATAGCCGTCTTAAAGAGTGAGGCGGTAGCGGCGGCCCTCTCGTACCGTGCTGTGATTAAAGCTGCTAGGCTGTAGCAGTAAGAAAACGCCATCTACACGAGCGGCTACACGTCCGTCACACGCGAAGGAAAACTTCCAAGAGAAAACTCAGTATATGAGAGGAATGAGAGCGGCATCAAGGCTGCACCCACTTTTGGAGGCCATGTGTGAACGCCGCCACGTTAAATACGCACGACGTTGCGGAGACGGAGTGAACACTTTTTTTGTCAAATTCTCTTCGTTGCCCATTATTTTGAAACTCGAGATTCGATTGCTCTCGTATGATTGTCAACGTGCACTGTTTGATTCTGTGGGCGAAAAGTATGGGTGGATATTCGATTCGCTGCTCGAAATTTTCGAATCTTCTCACAAACCTAGTGAATGCACTCGCATGCGTCACGAAAGCGCCCTTTTTGATAAAATACAGTCCACGTTTCTGTATCCACACGACCAGTAACGAAACAGGTTCATAAAATTTCACAGGGCACTTTCCTTCTCTTTCTGATGGCCCATCTACTCATTAGCATACAATCGTAAGGCAACGCGTACACTAAGTTCACCTTTCTTCGCCGAAAAACAACGCGGTTTTGTGGGCTATTGTCCACTGGAACACGTCTCAAAAGAGGAGCGCATCCCAACAATCAATAAATACCTGTTTTATTGACTCTGATTTGTGACAGAACAAGCAGTCAGCACCCCATGTTAAAAACAATCTTTCTCCTCTATCCATATTTTAGCCGGCAACGTACCAGTGTGCAACATGAAGAAAGTGTCTTCCCCCTCACTGGCACCACCATTTTCCTTACACTTTTTAAAACATTTCCTTCTCGGCCTGCACTATACAGAGATCAATACATTGGCTCGGCGAAGACACAGTCAAGCAAATCTTTTAGCAACTTTTTTATGCATGACATTGAAAAGGTAATCCAAACTGAAGCGAGCATTCAGAAACCGGAGAGCAAAGATGAGCTCTTTCGAAAATCGACTTCCACTTTATCGCATCCCGTCGACAGTGGAAATAACAAAGTTTGGCAAAGCCGAAGAAAGCCTCACTTGAATAAAGGTCCGCAGGAAAGGTTCGCGTTGATCCCGAAGAAACATAAATCTTGACCCCACCTGCCTCAGGTACACGTGTGGCAAGGAGAAAGACCCCCTTTTATCAAAAGCAGAAATAGATTATCACGTTTAGTCCGCTGCCATGAGGACCGCCAAACAAAAACCGCGAAGAGACGATAAAGAAAGACTTACCATTGCCGCCGTATGGGATACGATTCCTGGGAGTTGAGCCGGATATTTATAAATACGATGTAATTTTCCTTCTTGGCCTGCACAGCATTTGGCGAAACAGGATGGCTGTACGACACTGCGATGAAGTTGCGCGGTCTGTCCGAGATTACTTCAAAGAAAACATATTTAATCTGCGTGAAGTGTACAAGGAGCTATGTTTTGGAGATGAAGTTATGGATGCCGACGCGGCCGGTTTTCGTTGCTAATGGGCAATATAACGCTTTCGCATTAGTAAAAAAAAACTGTCCACGTCTCATAGCAAACAGGAGAGACAAGAAAATTTTCAGCATATGGCTTTCTCACCTAGATTATTACTGCGAGGTGATTTGCTTAAACGAGCACAGACAACATTTGACACATCGCCTCTCTCAGGGGTCTCAAACATGCGGCCCGCAGAGCATGGTTTTGAGTACCCGCTGGCACTGAAGAGTTGAACCTAATTGCTCCGGAAAAACTTCACCCTCTGATGATCTGCAGCCAGAAATAGCTACTCGTTTACGTTCGGTCATACCTGCGTACCTCGGTAAGCTTTCCGTGAGGCAGGCGTACAAACATTAAACGCAACAGCGAAGAAAAACTGAAAAAGCAAAATTTAGCTCACTGGTGGCCAGCTTCTAACTAACTTATTTCCTCTGCAGACCTCCGCCTTCCTCCTTTCTCTATTCTGCTCGTGGTAGACAAAACACAGCGAGGTAAATTTGAGACCCCGGCCCGCAGAGAGTGTAGTTCGGAGGAGCAATTATTTCCCCTCGAAAAACGCACCTCGAGCGGCGCCACACTTGTATTTCCCACGATCTCGACTCCGTTATGGCGTCCCCCATGACGTTGCTGCTGGAACTCTGATAGGCATGTTCTAGGGTTATTTAGTGTAATAATGGTCACTTTCAATCGATTCACCTGGGCGTGAAAGTGGTCACAAAAATTTTCTCTACTCCTTGGTTTCAAAAAACAAATGAGGCGCCTGGATGCTCTACTAGTCTCTTATGCAGGGTGTTTCACGTATCTTGAATCAAGGATTAAAGTGGCTCGCCGGAGCTGTTTGCAACCAACCACATATTGTTTCACGCCGTGTGGCGCTCCTCAGAGTATTAGAGCAAAAGCTCTACTACGCCAGTCCGAACCGGAGTTTCGCTGCGTGCTGCCGGTGATTGCATCGGCGCCCCTAGAGCAACCGGATCTACGTCTATACTCGTAAACAGGTAGTCGCTTTGCCGCGGCGCAGCTCCGCTCGATCGCAAAACTAAGATAGTATATAGGCTTGTACTGGTTAGTGTGGTTAACCATGATGACGTCATAGTATAGTAATGACCGTAATTAGCAGTAAGTGTAATGTCCACATGTAATATATAATTGGAAAAAGGAAGTTTAGCCTACACTAGCAATTTTTTTCGAAATGTAGCGCGAAAAAAACCAGGGCACAGAAGAAGGCATCGACACGACACGAACGCTGTGCCTCCTTCTGCGTCCTAGTTTTTTCGCGCTACATTTCGAAAAATGCAAATGCTCCAACTTACCCAGCTTAGCATACTTGTGTATAACACTAACACGTGACGTGACCTTCGGCTTGACCTTTAATAAAAAAGCTTTGCGAAATGTAACAATCACGATGGTTGAACATACGACGTCATATACGGTATAACGCAATGATAATCGCTTGACTTAGCATGACGTCATTTGGCGCGTTGAAAATTCGCGTGCCGAGGCTTCTCTAGCCACGGTCGGCGGCGACATGGGCGGAAATAAGGACGCAGTCGCTTCGCCGAGCTCCGGTGTTGGTGGTTGTCCGACGCGCATTCAACATTGCAGACGCCAAGCCGCGTCTAGTTGCCTAATACACCAGAGCTTTCGCTCTCTAACCAGGTTCAACAGTAGTTAAACCACGAGTATTTTTTTAATTCCGCTTATTTATTAAATTAGCTAAAATTATGCAAATCTTTTATTATTCACTTCAGGGTCACGTGCCTTCCTTTAAGTTGTAGAAGGGGTTCACTAAGAGCCGATCCAGTTTTTTTTTAGCAACGTGCCTCCTACGCGGTCCTTTTTGCCAGCAATTAAAGAAATCTCGCAAAATATGAGGAAAAAAAGCCACGTGACTGCTCTCGTGCGCTACCGTGTTCCGGTGCTCCCAACAGTGTTCTGGAAGAAGGAAACGGCCGTGCCCAAGTGAGCTGCCGCTGCATGATTGGACGGACTGCAAAACGAAAATAATAAAAATAACGGAGTTTACCTTGAAATACGCGGCTTCACTGATTTCCCTTCCTTTTTTTCTTCCGTCTCTGCGATGCCTGTCGATGGCCTGCTTATCACTTATCGCAGATCACGGCGCGCGCTTTCCACATTCGGGGAGAATGGGTGGATGCACTTTCAAGACAACGCCGAGAGCGGCCACCCACTTCGAGATGGTGAGCGCGCGATCCTTGTTTACTCAGTACGCGCTCGACAGCACTAAAATACGGTAGCGCAAATGTGCGACCACGTTTATTTTTTTCTTTTAATATTTCAAGGGCTTTCTCGAAATGCTAGAAAGAGCGAACACGTAACTAAAATACTGGATCGGGTCTTCCGTAACCCTATCCACGACTTAATGAAACACGTGTGACCATAAAATAAATATTACAGATTTTGCATCATTGATATTAGCTAATTAGCTAACTACCCAATTATTCAGAATTTTATATATAATCTGAGGAGCGCCACACGACGGGAAACAATGTCTTTGGTTTCGCCCTGCTCCGGTGCGCCACTTTTTGTAAATCCTTGGTGCAAGTTACGTGAAACTTCACTCTGCTGTCATAATCGAATTTCATTTCAGTGTCCCTGTAAACATGGTTTCTTCTTCCGCCACACTCTGCCACGAGCGCTGATAGCGAGCCAGGCTTCTTTTGATGACGGCGAACATGTTGCGCATTTTTCGTCGGGAGCAAAGGTGCTTCGGAGAGACTCCACTGCCGCGCCAATGTCTGCTGTCCATTCTTTAGTCACGACAGATGTCAGCTGATTCGCTTGGCGAAAAGGCGTCTAAAGAACCGAGCCGCGTGGTATGCACCGCTTCTGCCCCCGGAAGCCCCACAGTAGTATATGGCGCACAGTGCAGCTTTCGGTAGAGCACAGCTGACGAAGTGGGATGCCAGCGAGCTAAGTCAACGAGAGCGCTAATTCGCCGCTTCAGGCTGCGGGACATAGCTTAGCAGAGCAGTAACCTTTTCTGCTGACATCGCATACGCTTCCCGGCGTTGCTGCTGTCAGGCAGCCGTATGGGTTACTCCACCAGCGCTGACCGGACGCGATATTCGGAGGTCGTGGGTTCGGATCCCAAATGCGGCATGGTTGTTTTTTCTGCTGCTTTATAAGTAATTTTCTTTAAACTAATTGATTGGCACTAGAAATAAAGAAAAAATAGAAACAAATCCCCTGTGCACCTTGGTTTCGGTACTGTTGGTTTCCTTAATATGTTTGTCATACGAGCCCTTCATTTAATTTGCCTTGTCTGCTAATAGCTTAACGGGGGTCTCGGTTCTGGCAGTCTTGATGCCATAGGTAGCATAAGAGGGTTCTCGCACAGTTTCCGCCCTCGCTGTTAGATGACATTCTACGTCACCCTTGCGGTATTACAGGACGTGCTACGTTCACCGCTATGGACGAGGGTGGCGCTGGTGAACACTCTAAACGTTCGCTTGCACGCAAAACATAAATATTCTCTAAAGCAGCAGCAGATTGGGCAGCCGCCACCTGAGCTTAGTTGGCAGAACACCCGACGCGATATTCGGAGGTCGTTGGATCGGATCCTACCGGTGGCATGGTTGTTTTTTCTGCTGCTTGATAAGTAATTTTCTTAAGGCGACAGATTAAGCGAGTTATTATTCTCCCATTGATTGGCACTACAATTTAAACCAAAAATAGAAACAGTCCCCCTGCACCTTGGTTTCGGAGATTATTGGCTTCCTTCATACATTCGTATATATATATATATATATATATATATATATATATATATATATATATATATATATATATATATATATATATATATATATATATATATATATATATATATAGTAGCGGGCACTACTTTCTAAGTAGTTACCATTCTCGACAACACGTGACTAGCGTACGCCCCGTTTTTGTTTTCTGCTTACGTATGCCTGCGTACTGTACTGTTTTAGGTTTTAGTTTCGCGCATTCTAATAAAACTTAACGCAGTGCTTGCCCTGTCAGAACATTTGCTACGCGAATATCGTGCACATACGTTTCTTTGCCACGTTATAAAAAAAGGCTAACCCTGAAGAACACTTATGTGGGTCTCGTTATTAAGCGTGACATTTGAGCGCATCTTCAACGGCAAATTCACGTGCCGCAGGATTCCATTTCGTCAAGGTGGCCATGATCCACTCTGGACTCACCACACAGGAAGCTTGCCGACCACACAAGACAGCCGGGCCGCACTCGGACGCTTCCAGGTTCACTTGCTCCAACTGGTCTCCTGCGCAAAGGGACGTCTATCATAACTTCTGAAATTACTCCATTCGGCTGCTTATAGCTTGACACATCGACCGCACTTAGTGACCTCCATTCTTGTTCACCAGTAAGCCCTTTTTAGTGCCGCAGCATTGAAGAGCTGCAAAGTCGCAAAATTATATGTTCTTCACCTATCGCCCACGTGCAACCCACCTCGCAAAACGTACTACGGAGCAGCGACTTCCTCGCATCAACGACAGGCTCTCATTGCCCTTCCGCCGCACCGCATCTGCTCACTCACCCTTGACACCATAGGCGAGCGTGGCGCAGCGGCCCGCTTGTGGGGGCGGCGTGCGGGGCAGGCAGGCCGGCCGCACGCCACGGCTCCGGGGCACGGCCGCCTCGAGCCGCAGTAGCGCCAGGACGCCGTCGGCCGAGCGCAGCACCGCTGCGATGGCCGCCCTGAAGTCGAAGGGCGACGCGGACTCCTTGCGCACGGAGCCCAGTCGGGCCTGCCACTCGCCGCCGGGTCACGCCTGCGAGAAATGTCCCGTATCTGTTGAGCCGAATAAAACGAGCCTTCTCTAGCATGAAGCAGAGACTGCGGATAGGCAGCGCCACTTCCACGTGACAAAGAAGTTGAGGGAAGGCGTCCCCGCTAGGCGCGTGCAGTTTTCTTGGCCCTCAGTGTTTACTGGCTGAGAAAGACATCCCCGGAGCCAACCGCAGGCAAATGTTTCTATGCAAAATAGACGTACGCACGTATGCACGTTGGTTGCGAAATGCGCACCGCCCAATGGAGCCAAACATTCCTGGTGACTATGCGGTACTCTTTACTACACAGAACGCTCATAAGTACACCAATATTCTAAAGAAATCGAACACTTTTTGCCCTACTTCGTGAACACTTGAGCGTAAATTGCGAGAAATATCTCTGTACCTCACATGCTTCTTTAAACTTCAAATTAATATTTGCATATATAATTGACCTTCATCGGAAGAGAGCCAACAATGCAAGGAGAGCTCGCAGCATTCCATTCCTACATCGTAATTGAAAGAGCAGCCGCGGATTTAATAATAATAATAAAAATTGGTTTTTTGAGGAATGTATGTGGCGCAGTATCTGTCTCGTTGGACACCTGAACTGCTCCGTAAGGGAAGGCATTAAGGAGGGAGTGAAAAAAGAAAGGAAGAGCGAGGTGCCGCAATTGGAGGGCTCTGGAATAATTTCGACCTCCTGGGGATCTTTAACGTGCACTGACATCACACAGCACACGGGCGCCTTAGTGTTTTGCCTCTAAAGACGGAAAATAGTAAATATTTGTAAAAAAAAAGATGTGCTACGCTAATCTAGGATATACAAAGCGAAAGATGCCGTTCACTTTGTTCATTGGCGTTGGCGTTGACAACTTTCTTGATGGCGATGGATTTGAGCAAAGAAGGGCTCATAAGTGGCTCCCTCAGTGTGCGGACGCCTCATTCTTGCTTCGAGACATGTGGCGGTGATGAGAGAGATGTCGCCTGAATTCATTAGCGCTGATAGCGTTGTGGCTGGCATGGTGCACTGCAGCTTTAGCTAGGCCGCAGTATTCATTTGGTGATCAATCTCTCGCGATAAACCATTAACTGCATGCCACCTCCCAGAGCGGCAGGGAAGGCGCGCTGCTCATAGAATATGCGGAGCGCAATCAAAGCATGCTTTCTTTTGCAGTTGGAGACGAACGCCACGTAAACGTGAACGCGAGGTTGAGGTCTTCACTTACCCGCGGAGCCGATTGTGCGCCTTTCCTTTCGTGAAAATGAGCGGCATTTGCGACGTTGTCAACGCCAATGAACTCTATGAACGCCGTCAGCTCACTTGTTTGGTTTTTGAGGAAAGGAAATGGCGCAGTAACCGTCTCACATATCTCGCTGGACGCCCGAATTGCGTCGTAAAGGAAGGGATAAAGGAGGGAGTGAAAGAAGAAAGAGAAAACTGATCATTGAAAGTAGGATTTTGAGGAAAGGCACGGCGCTGCGCAGCGGCGGAGCACCTGTGGCTCGGTGCTACTAGTGGCGCATGCGCAGTAGTAACTAGGGAGCGAGAGAGAGAGAGAGAAACGTGGCAGCGGCGAAACTTCAGGCGACGGTGTCGGCGGCGGCCACCTGCGCCGTGCGTGACGTCACTCGTGCTCCGACATACGCCGGCTCGCGCGATGCGTGGTGTTGACTAGCGTAGTGAAGCTTTTCGCTTCAAAACTGCTATTGCCGTCCTCAGCCGGCTGCAATCCACCGGCCACGGTACCCCACTAGTGCGGAACATTCGTTCGCGCTTCGAGCGCCTTGCTCAGAGAGGATGCGCCGTGCGTGCACACTGGGTGCCCGGTGACTGCGGCATCGCCGGCAACGAAGTAGCTGACGACCTCGCGACCACCGCACGCCAACTATTTGCCAGCGATCTGCCCCTTGCGCTGGAGGACGTGCGTGCGGTCATCCACGACCATTTCCGAAAGCAGCACCCCGACCCACGCATCGCAGGAGGTGAGCGCATCGACAGCATCAACGGCTGTCGCGCACTTACGCGGTCGCAACGTGCAATCATCCTCCACGTGCGCATTGGCTGCGTGTGGCCCGGGGAACGACGGGAGCGTCACGGAATCGCGACGATTAATGCGTGTGTAGAATGCGGTGCAGTGGACACACTAGACTACCTGCTCCTTCGCTGTGCCGCGTACGCCGATGCTCGTCGCGATATGCTTGCAGCCTATAGGGTGCTGGGCATACTACCAGACTGCCTCAAGACGCTATTGTGGCTGCAGGGCAGTTCGCGCACCCGTGAGCGAACCTTGGTGAGCATCTGTGCGTTCCTCGAACAGAAGGGCTTTACGTCCCGTCTGCTCTCCGCCAGGTAGTTACACGCAGTGAACAAACGCTCTGCGAGTTCTACCTTCGACGATTAACAACTGGACGCCCCACTCCAGTTGTAGTCAACTTATTGCTGTGCGCGTGTGTTTGTATTGCTCCATCATGAACTAATCACGCGCACAACCTGGACGCATTTCTTATTGTGTAAATAGTTTGTGTATATTACCTCTCCCACTATCCTATCTTCCTGTCACCTCAGATCCTTCATTTCTCCATCCTGCCTGCTATCCTTCATTTCCGCTGCCCCAGCTCAAGTGCTTCAGTATCGATGGCAGATGCCGGCCCTAGCAAAAAACTTTTCCTTACTTTTTATTATTATTTCAATAAAACCACTTACTACTACTACATCCACTACGATAGCTCTTTCTTCCTTTGATCTTTCACTCGCTCCTTTATGCCTTCCCTTAAGGCTCGGTTTATGTGTCCACCGAGATATGTGAGTCAGTTATTGTGTGATTACCTTCCTTGAAAACAAATTTTCCATTTCGCCGACACAGCCTCAGTGTTCGACTTAAGTGCGTTAAATGCGGGAGCTTCAATTGTTTACATCGGTGTGCTCAGCAACGTGGAGAAGACAAATTGGAAACATCCGTGGATGTTTGTTATCCGGAAACATCCCTTCTAAGAAGATGCCTGATGCCCGCCCATCGAGGCACCCTACTTGGACAGACAGACGGGCGCATGGATGCATGGATGGATGGATGGATGGATGGATGGATGGATGGATGGATGGATGGATGGATGGATGGATGGATGGATGGATGGATGGATGGATGGATGGATGGATGGATGGATGGATGGATGGATGGATGGATGGATGGATGGATGGATGGATGGATGGATGGATGGATGGATGGATGGATGGATGGATGGATGGATGGATGGATGGATGGATGGATGGATGGATGGATGGATGGATGGATGGATGGATGGATGGATGGATGGATGGATGGATGGATGGATGGATGGATGGATGGATGGATGGATGGATGGATGGATGGATGGATGGATGGATGGATGGATGGATGGATGGATGGATGGATGGATGGATGGATGGATGGATGGATGGATGGATGGATGGATGGATGGATGGATGGATGGATGGATGGATGGATGGATGGATGGATGGATACGGCAGAACCCTTTAATTCGGTTGGTGGCTCAAGCCCCCTAGCCCTGGCTTATGAAATTTTACTCTTGTCTTGATATTAGCCACCAATCAAATAACCTTCGTTTAATAACTTCTACCCTCTTAAAATCAAAACTTAAAACCCGAATGCCTTGGATAAATCAGCCCCGCTGCTTTCCACTCTTGGGTGAAGCCCTTTAAAAAGAAGTATCAAGTGTTCAGCCGCTTCCTCCTCCTCTCCGCACACAACGCACAACGTGTCTATCTCGTGGCACCTGACTCTATATGTCTTAGTCCGCAAAACGCTCGTCCTGGCCTCAAACAACAAAGAGCTTCCCCTACAATTATCATAGATATTTTCTTTTGCAATTTCCAGCTTTAACATCCTTTGTTTTCCCAGCGCTGATTTCTTCAGCATAGCTGTTTTCCACTGAGTTCTCCCTGTTTCTTTAACCTTTTTCTTAAACGATAATTGCTGATTTGCCCCCTTACTGCTGTACAGATATTTGCTTGTCAATTGGCTAGTTCGCTTTCTCCATTTCGAGTCAACATTCCTTATATACAGGTATCTGAAAACATTCTTAGCCCACTGCTTTTCCCAAATTTTTCTCCTTCGCTTCTCATATGCTATCTTACTGCTAGCTTCTTTGCTTTCGAACGACGCCCATCCCATATCACCCTGTGTCCCCTGATTTGGTGTATTGCCATTCTAAGACACAAGCAGCGCCATCTACCTCATGGATTTTGCACTCCTCTTGCGACTTACAGCCCCCTTCACTACATCCGGTATATTTCCTCATTATATAAGCTAATAAATTTTATAAACGTGTGCGTCACAACACGACGAATCGTTTGCCACCATCTAAGACCCCCGCGACAAACAGTTCGGTGGTAACGTCCGTCTGAAGGTCCTCGGAATGCACGGCCTCAATTACCTAACGTAATTTGGGCTCATTGTTCTCATTACTGCAGACAGACTTCGAGCAAAGTTTTAAGCAGATTTTTTGCAGAGACTTCGATAGTAATGCATAGGAAGTTCTTTCGACGTCAAACTGTCCCTCTGTGCACATCTACTAGATGTACAAACGTTCTGCCGTGACATCTGTACAACATCCTATTTTAGAGGTACGGATGCATTTCTGATAATCCACTATATGTCCCCTCAGTGTTATGTGGATAAATCTGGATATCTACTCGACATACAGAATGTCCAGCAAATGCCGTATTTGTGATTTCTAAAGGCTGTATGTGGTTATCTGGGTCCATACTGACGGAGGTGCAATGCAAAGCCGCTCGCGTATTGAGATTTCGGGCATGTAAAGAACCCTGTGGGCGGCCTGAATTGATCTGCCCCGACGGTTTATCCTATGTGTTGCTTTGAAATGCGAAATTAGCCTATTAATTGCATTCATTCCATCTTAAACAGCAAATGGCCCCTGTTGTCACTTGTGCGTTGTGACCAACGATAACACTGCAACGTCGAAACGTAAGCCATGGTAAAGTCTGCTACGGCGTGCAATTTGATCGGCGTCAACTCAAACTTTCAACACCTTTTGTCGCATCTGTAAAAAAAAATCAATACAAACAAACGCTTAGAATTCGGAAAGAAGGTTTGTCACAAATGCCGCACGTCCTGCCCTGCGACATACGCTCTGCCCGTGGCTAATGCAACGGTCTTGAAATCGATATATTCGACAGGGCGAAATGAAGTATTGCGGATGCAGCCCGCCAACTTAACTGTCCGCTTGCACAACTCCGTAAGCATATTTCTCTGAAAGCATGATACATATAGAAAACGCTGGGCTAACGTGCAGTGGGATGCGAATGAGTCAAGGCTTGCATGACGTGCTATACATTCGAAGCAAAAAAAAAAGGGCAAGGTTACAAAGTAGTTAAATATAATAGCACGTTTGAAAGCTTCTGCGCACAAATGGAAGTTGACGGAGACTTCGTGTTATGGACAGCGCGAGATTGAGTTGCAGTATAACACGAGGCGTGATAGGCTGCTGCAATAGTGCAGTGCTATCAGGCACTGACCAGCGAAGCTGATTTGCTCGCAACGTCTTGCGTTCGAATGCCACTGGCGGCAATATTAATTCCATGTCTGCATGTTGGCCAAGATTGTCCTCAAGGTGATGCAAGCCACAATATTGTTTGTTGGGTTTGACCGTGCTCAGTCGTGCTTTCGCACGGAAATCAAGTCGCGTGTTTAGACCACACAATTCACCCGTTACTGCATCCTAATTCTTTACAGACCTCCAAGTGTAGTGCCTGTCCCGGACGCTAGTGCGTTGAGGAGAAAATCTCCTGCTACGAGGGCGGCATTTAACATCGGGCACCTTTTTTTTTCACCAGCCACAAAAGAGACAACGCATGCTAAACGCGGTGCTTCTTTTTGAAACGGGGTTTTGCGGTCGGAGGTAACTTTTCTCTACTAGGAGCAGTGAATCTGCGCTTGGAAACTCTGGCATTTTCCTTTTTCCTGGAGGCAAACTCGCTGGAAGTATTTTTTACCGCAGTAGAGTGCGCCTTATTTCGTGCCACCCATGAATCTGCCGGACTGATACGCAGTCTCCCAGAAGCGCTCGTAAAATTGCTGGCTTTAAGGCCCCATAGCTTTCAGCCAGGCAATGTAATTTGGGCGTGGATATCTATTCCAGAGATTTTCTTGACATCGCGTGACTGCACTTCATCTTGTACCAGCCCAAACTACGCATCAACCTTTTAATATCCACCACGTAACCATATTAAACCACCGGTGATAAAAGTTGAGCGTTTCACAAGTTTGCCACGAAACTGCTTTATCCTCGTAATGCACTTGACATAAATGAGTGTTGATTCCATGCGAACCCGGCACAAGGAGACAACGAAAGTTACAGGCTTGAGCGTCAAGAACATGTGGAGTAGGATATAACGCAATATAGAAAAGCAGCAGTTGGCAACAGGCCGCGGCGTCTTGTGTTACTCCGCTGACCAATCACAAAGGTGAACAAAATCAGCTTTTTGAGTTTGACTCTATCAAACAAGCCAGTGGCATCAAAATTCTTGAGCGCATAATTTCGTCTCCTGATTAGCTTCTTGTTTAAGTAACGGCGAAATTATGTTGGGCGGAGCTTAACTGCAGACTATGTAGTGTCGGGGGAAGTCTGCATGTTTTCTCTCCATAGGCTCTGGAAATGAAGGAAGCGGACGCTTTCGTCCCTTTCCACAATCTATTGGGTGCCTGGGTGCCAGCTCGGCTTCGCTCCAGAGGCCCCTTTTATCTCAAAACGGGTGTAGGTGAATACCTCATTCCTTTGTTGTCACCATCTTGCCCTCCGTCAGCCGCCAGACTAAGCTATACCTGACCCCTCTAGCCACTATAACCGAGCCAAAACAGGTACTTTTGGGAAAGCCCAATTGGCTTCTGGCATCGGACAAAGCGCCCTGTTCTATGTTGTGTCCTTATCGCATAGCCGCTGTGTCGTCGTCAGAACGGCTACCCCTGGTGGGCTTTACCGGGAGCTCGGACTTCGCTGTCTAAGCCTCATAGGAGTTTCAATGGCCTAGTAAGAACCAACACAAAGCATAAGGCATATTTCTGCACTTGTTGGAGTCTGTACTTACCTAGATGATGCAACTCCCTCACCAGCACGCGAGAAACCCATAGACAGGCTCCAATGCTTCTACGATTGGCCACCTTCCCGCAGTGCTCTAAAGCACCCGTATCTCTGTCGATGGGCTTGGAGCCTCCTCGTATTTTTCACGCAATTCCCGGCAGATCGCTTCCGAGATCAGACACAGCAAGATTGTGGTTCATTTTAGTGTGCTGCGTTCAGCGCAACGCTTGTAGAGCAGCTCACCAGATAACTCGTATTCTGCATAACTGTGCCGAAGGAAATAATTCTTGTGAGTTTGAGTTTTTGTTCACCTTCGCGGCAGCCAACAGACAGCCTCAACGCCTTTTATGAAAATCCTGATCTCCTTTAAATTAAAAGTGAACCCCCCAAACGCAGAACAAGACGGCAGCCCTTGAACTTCCTGTGAGAAAACAATTGACCCCTGGCCATCAATTCAATCTTAATGTCCTTTCCTTGAACTTTTTCCCAGTGTCCTGTAAAAGAAAATTGGCCACTGCCTATGCATACAATCTTAGTGTCCTTTCTTTGAACTGCCGGTTCCTTCCCCCAAATATCCTCCTAGAAATGTGGGCTAAAAATTACAAGAAACAAAGCGGCATAACTATCAGGGAATGAAATAAAAATAAAATCAAATCAAAAAGTAAACAAAAAGAAGCAACAAACTATCTTAAGGATTCGAACTAGTGGAAGCTTTTGACTCCTAGCCCGTCACGTTACCAACTTCGGAGTCTTTATTTTTTCTGTATTGCTAGACTTTCACCTAGCATGACAAAATACTAAAAGAGGCTTTACATGAAAAGAACTTACGGAGATAACATATTTGTTCAGCAATGCTGGCTTCTGGATATTTAAAATCCCTTTAGCGCCAGAAAAGCTCAACCGTTGGAGCCAGTCAGCAACATGATCAGCTTTTTTTTCATCCGGGCAACGCCCTCTAGACTAGAAAAGGCCTCCCTGCTCCTCCGTGATCATCACACTACGACAGGCGCCGGAGTTCGTGTTCTTCATAAGGGACGGTGCTGCGCGCTCGTTCGTTCTTGTGTAACTGCAGCGCTACGTGAAATCGTCCTTTGAAGATTTTGGCCCCATGATTTAATGCTGGCATATGTGTATGATGTCATTTCCGGTACACAGACCGCGGTGAATAGTTTTAAGAACTTAAAGTTAGTTGTTTTGCGGATTATGAATATATGTTGGCTAATCAGTATCTTTTACTATTGCCTAATATTGCCTGAAAGTCCGGACATTTTTTTTTCGGCGGGCATTGATATTCCGCTGTGCGTGCACATATATCTTTATTTTTGTTAATAGCTCGTTGCATGACGCGGACTTGGGAATTATTTTCGGGCAAAAATTAAACCGTCTGGTATATCACCAAGCGGCGACTGTTTTCCAGGAATCTACTATTTGTAAACTTTTTTTCCAAACAACCGCTCACCCTCCCTCCACAAACACACTAAAAAAATGGGTCTATAAGGTTAAACGGCCTTCTCTGCGACCGCTTACATCCCTGTAAGAACCCTCGACGCAGTCAAAATCCCCTAATATAAAAGTTGGATAACTATCTAGCATGAAAGAATCGAGAGAATCAAGCTACTCAGATGTAAAAGAACGTTGGGCTGGAGCGTACACTACAAGCGCTCTCACTCGCCTTCAATGAAGGTTAAAATCCACGGCTAGGGTGCGACCATCAAAGCCGTACGTGCAGTAAGCACTCCGTTTCAATACACCTGCGCTCAAAATCTAAACCGCCCAAGGGAGCCAAACAATCCTACCGACTATGCGGATCTCTTTGCTACACAGAACGCTCATAAGTGCAGTAATATTCTAACGAAATGCAGCACTTTTTGCTCGTTGTGGTGAACGCTTGAGCGTAAGCTGCGAGAAATGTCTCGGTATCTCACATGCTTCTTTTATCTTCAAATTAATATTTGCATATATAATTGACCTTCATCGGAAAAGAGCCAACATTGCAAGGAGATCCTACAGCATCCCATTCCTACGTTCTAATTGAGAGAGCAGCCGCGGATTACTAAAGCATAATAATAATAATATTATTAATACTTGGTTTTTGGGGAAAGGAAATGGCGCAGTATCTGTCTCGTTGGGCACCTGAACCGCGCCGTAAGGAAAAGGATAAAGGAGGGAGTGAAAGAAGAAAGGAAGAGAGAGGTGCCGCAGTGGAGGGCTCCGGAATAATTTCGACCACCTGGGGATCTTTAACGTGCACTGACATCGCACAGCACACGGGCTCCTTGGCGTTTTGCCTGTAAAGCAGGAAAATAGTAAATATTTGTGAAAAAAAGAAAGTTATGTAGATAAGCTCAGCTAATCCAGGATATACAAAGCGAAAGATATCGGCGGTCACTGTGTTCATTGGCGTTGGGGTTGACGATGTTCTAGACGGCGATGGATTTGAGCAAAGGAAGGGCGCATAACTGGCTCCCTGGATATGCGGACACCTTATTCGTGCTTTGGTACATGTGGCGGTGGTGAGAAAGATGTGGCCTGAATTCATTAGCGCTGACAGCGTTGTGGCTGACATGCGGCACTGCAGCTGCAGCTGGGCCGAAGCGTTCATTTAGTGATCAATCTCTTGCGATCAACAGTTAACTGCTTGCCCCCTTCCTGGCTGGAAAGGAGGGCGCGCTGCCTATCCAGTGTGCAGAACGCAATCAAAGCTGGCTTTTGCAGTTGGTCACCAACGCCACGTACATGAAAGCGAGATTGAGGTCTCCACTCACCCACGGAGCTTGTTGTGCGCCTTTCCTTTCGTGAAAATAAACGGTCTTTGCAAAGTAGTCAACGCCAATGAACTGTATGAACGCCATCGGTTCCCTTGTTTTGTTGGGTTTTTTAGGAAAGGAATTTGCGCAGTAACCGTCTCACATATCTCGGTGGACACCCGAACCGCGCTGTAAAGGAGGGAATAAAGAAGGGAGGAAAAGAGGAATTAGAAAACTGAAAAATTGAAGTGAAAGAAGAAAGGAAGAAAGAGGTGCCGTAGTGGTGGGCTCCGGAATAATTACGACCACCTGGGGATCTTTAACGTGCACTGACATCGCACAGCACACGGGCGCATCTAGAAAGTGCACTGGTTTCGCACATCATACGGGCGGTCAGTGCACGTTAAAGATGCCCAGGTGGTCGAAATTATTCTGGAGCCCTCCACTACGGCAAGCGTATAAATACAAACAGTGAACTACTTATCAATCAACAAATGTTATATGGAAGGCACGTGGGAGGTCAGATAGATCAATTCCCTCTCGGATAACGTTATGGAAGGGCTGCTGATACATTTTCCGCCGTTGTGGTAAATATAGAAAGCTTCCATTACCTCGCGTGCTAATTTATTGTTATGTCTGAACAGGATGCGCGTGTTCTTGTAATCGGGAACACATTGGCACTTTTTGCACTGGAAAGACGCCTGGGCAAGGGGGTCCCCTTTAGCTCTCCTTTCTGCATGATCCTTTTCATGCCTGCATTGGCATTGCCTGCTGTGGTTGGTTGGTTGGTTTTTTGGGGGGAAAGAAATGGCGCAGTATCTGTCTCATATATCGTTGGACACCTGAAACGCGCCGTAAGGGAAGGGATAAGGAGGGAGTGAAAGAAGAAAGGAAGAAGAGGTGTCGTAGTGGAGGGCTCCGGAATAATTTCGACCACCTGGGGATCTTTAACGTGCACTGACATCGCGCAGCACACGGGCGCCTTAGCGTCTTTCTCCCATAAAAACGCAGCCGCCGCGTTTAGGTTAAAACCTGCTGTGGGAGCCTGTGTGAGACAGGGGGTCATTTTTCCTGGTGTTTTCATGCTCCATCAAGCGTTTGTTAACGCACCTGCCAGTCTGGTCAACGTACATGGCACCGCAGGAGAAGGGTACCTGGTATACCACCCCTACCTCGCAAGGTCTAGATGGCGACACATGACGCACCTGACAAGCATCCCTCTTGCTCTTGCCGTAGTGCCTCTGACTGACCTGTTTGCACATTGCGCGAAGTTTTCTAGGTGCAAAAAAGACGACATGAACGTCGTATCTGCCCCCAACTTTTTTCAGCCCATGTGACAAGCATTGTGCATACGGGACCACAGCCGGCTTTTCCTTCTTTTTGGCTTCTTTCGGCTGAGCCCCATTCTTGAGCTGCCTAAGAAGTTTCTCCGCTGCCCTGGAAATGAGTTGATCTGGGTACCCGTTCACACGTAACCTGCCTGTTTGTGCCAAAACGCTCTCTCGAGTCCTTTCATAGCAAGATTTCCTGAGAGCTGATTGCAGGCAGGATGCGAATAAAAAACCAGTTGATAGTCAGCGCCTGTTTGTGCTAGTCCTTCGTCTTGTGTCCCGCTCGTGTTGCGCTGAGAGCGAAAATGAACACTTACCAACTCGCCCAAATTTCCGCCTTGCTCCACTACGGCACCTCTTTCTTTCCTGTTTCAATCCCTCCTTTATCCCTTCCCTTCAAGCGCGGTTCAAGTGTCCAACGATATATGAGACAGATACTGCGCCATTTCCTTTTCCCAATTATTATTATTATTATTATTATTATTATTATTATTATTATTATTATTATTATTATTATTATTATTATTATTATTATTATTACTGAGGAAAGGCGCGGCGCTGTGCAGCAGCGGAACACCTGTGGCTCGGTGCTACTATTGGCGCATGCTCAGTAGTGACTCGAGAGCGTGCGAGAGAAATATCCATGTCGAGGCGGGCGTTGTAACGTCATGTGCCTCCTCGGAGCATCGCCACGGAGAAATCGCAAGTTCGCGGCCAGTAAAGCTTTCGCTTTAAAAATAGTGTGCTGTGCAGCGTCAGTGCACTTCAAAGATACCTGCTGCGGGCGGCTCAGTAGTTGAGGCGCTCGTCTGCTGAGCCGGAGTACCCGGGTTCGAACCCGAAAGCGGCGTCCGCGTTTCGACGGAGGCGGAACGTGTGCTGTGTGATGTCAGTGCACGTTATAGATCCTTCCTCCTTTCTCTTGTTTCGCGGTTCCAGTGTCCACCGAACGTATCAGACAATTACTGCTGCACTTCCTTTCCTCAAAAAGCAATTTTTATTTCGATTTCGCGTGAAAGATCCCCAGGTGTTCGAAATTTTTGCCGGAGACCTCCACTACGGCACTTCATTCTTCCTTTCGTTCACTCCCTCTTTTATGTCTTCTCTTAAGGCGCGGTTTAGGTGTCCACTGAGATATGTGGTGTTCGAAATAATTCTGGAGCCCTCCAATACGGCACCGTTATTCTTTCAATCCCACCTTCCTCCCTTCCCTTGCGGCGCGGTTTCTGTGTCCACCGATGTATGAGACAATTACTACTCCGTTTCTTTTCCGGAAAAAGTGATTTTTTTCATTTCACGTGATAGAAATTTTTGCTGAAAAGCTCCACTACGGCAGCTCTTTCTTCCATTCTTCGTTCACTCCCTCCTTTATGCCTTCCCTTAAAACGCGGTATTGGTGTCCACCGAGATATGTTATGCGGTGGTCGAAATTATTCCTGAGCCCTCCAATAAGGCACCTTTCTACTGACACTCCCACCTTCCTCCCTTCCCTTGCGGCGCGGCTCCCGTGTGAACCGATGTTTGAGGCAATTACTGCTCCATTCCCTGCTCTCTAAAAGCGGTTTTTATTTTAATTTCACGTGAAAGATGCCTATATGTGAAAGATATTTTTGTCAGAGACCTCCACAATGACAGCTTTTTCTTCCTTTCTTCTTTCGCTCCCTCCTTTATGCGTTCGTTTAAGGCGAGGTTTAGGTGTCCACCGAGATATGTGGGGGTCGAAATTATTCCAGAGCCTTCCAATACGGCACCTTTCTTCTTTCACTCCCAACTTCCTCCCTTCCCTTGCGGCGCGGCTTCGGTGTGTACCGATGTATGAGACAATGACTGCGCCATTTCCTTTCCTCAAAAAGCGATTTTTATTTCCATTTCCCGTGAAAGATCCCCAGGTGGTCGAAATTTTTTCCAGAGACATCAGACTGACAGAGCCGCCGTCTGGGCTGTCTACAACCCCCTGGACGCGGCAGCGCGCCGCCACACCAACAAGCTATACCGCCGGCAGTGGGCCTCACTATGCCAAAGGATCGAGGAAGAAGTCAGGTCGCGGAGGCTTTTTGATACCCTGCGGCGCATCACCGAACCACAGGCAAACCGTCAACCGCTGGCCGTTCTCGCAATCTCCAAGGGATCAGCATTGAAGAGCTGGCAGAGCGGTTTCCCGACCGGTCCGCGCCGCTGAGCCCCGCGAACAGAGCTAACATAGCTGCCCCTGAGAGCCCCAGAAATGACGCCAGTCATTCTCCTGTCGCCTCGGAAGTCATTCTCCTGTCGCCTGTCGCCGTTCACCGCGGCGGAACTGAACAATGCGCTGCGGCGCTGCCGCCGCTCGGCGCGCGGACCGGACGAGGTGACATACCAGATGCTTCGAAACCTGGATGCGGAGCAACAAATCTTTCTGCAGTAGATAAACCTGGTGTGGGAGCGCGGGGAGCTACCGGATGATTGGCGACCCTCAGACGTTTGCTCCATACGTAAGGCAGGCCGCCCACCTGCGGAGCTGAGCGGATACCGGCCAGTGGCATTAACATCGGCGACAGGTAAGCTCATGGAGCATATGGAGTTGCAGCGTCTGAACGAGAGGGCTGCGGAGGCTGATTTGTTTGACGAGCGGCAGACGTGTTTGCGTGGGATGTGGTGCACGGCTGATTCTATATCGGACGTTGTTACAGCGCTGGAGCGCGCCAGGGCGGCAGGCCAGGTTGCGCTGCTGCTGCTACTGGACGTCTCGGGCGCTTTTGACAACGGTCACCGCGCACCAATTCTCGAGGTGCTTGAGGGGGCCGGTGTGAGCGGGCGCCTTTTGCGATATTTTCACGGCTTCCTGAGCGGGCGCACCATGCGCGTACGAGTGGGGGGTAAATTCTCAGAGCCTCGTCCGGTGGACTTTGGCGTGCCGCAGGGCTCTGTCTTATTACCATTTCTGTTTAATGTGGCCATGTCGGTGGTGTCGGACTCCCTCCGCACGAGCGGCCGACACCATCCCAGAAAACAACGTCCCTCCCCAGGTGCGCCCAGAAAGGATGGAATGTCCCAGTCCCAGTAAAACATTTACCGAATATTTCCAGGACGTAGACACAGGACACAGAAACACAAGTAAAAGGGAAGTGCGCCCACTAATGGCCTAGAAACGTTTTTTCGAGGGTGTTAAGCAGAAACAAAAACAAATCATAGCATTTTGGTCCGAGAAAGGTAACTGGGAGCACGTTTTTAGGACCAATTCTTTTCAACAAAAAATACAAATTAACTCCTCGCTCCCTTTTCCCTCTCCCTCAAGCCAAACGCTACGGGTAGAGAATGTTTTGCTCTTGCACTCGCCGTTTTGAGAGATCAAACAGATTTATTCGAACAGCCGAAGGAAGCGCAGTTCACCCCGCATCTCTCTCGTGGGCCGTCGGCTCCATGCTGCAGGCAGGCAGGCGACGGCGGTCTGCCTTTTCATCGCACCGCCTGGAGCGGCGGTCACCAACGTGCCAGTCTTCCATAGTGTTTCCAACTTCAGCACGGTGCGGAGGTCTCTGCAGGCATCTCGAACTACCAGCAGTCCTCGTTGCGCCGCTGTCTAGCAGAGGCGCAGTAATTGCCTCCCGTCGCTCGCCCCGCTTCCTCGCTGGACGGAAGCCATCTTGCGCACACGTATTCGCGCATCCCCTAGCCGCTCGCGCGCAAGCCCCAGCGCGCTGCAGCTCTTGCTCTCATCACTGGGCTGTCGGGAACTTCGTAGCTACGGATTCATAGCAGCTTTACCGCGCACCTCGGCGTGCCCACATAATTCCTTTTGGAACTGATGCAGCGGCGCGCGGCGCATCGCAAGTCTTTTGCGCAGCTTCACTGCCCTACACCATAATGGCGCTCTTACAGGCGTCGTTTGCGGCAGCGGATTTCTAGGCAATGGGTGGCTCCTAGAGCGCACTCTGCATCCCTCAGCGCCTCCGACGACTGGCGTGTTGATGGCAGTGTGGCCGTCCACTGCGGTCATAGGCGTGGGAGATCTTCGGAAGTCCACCAGACTCTTGCTGCGAGTGCCCATGGATTAACCTGCTCTACCTACATTGCCGTCCTGTCGCAGCGGTATAGTTTGTGTTGTGTTCGCGTTGCTGACTTTCAACCCACCCCCACCGGTTTGCTTGTGCCTTGATCAACTTGATCTCGCCTCCCACGCCGTATTGTGCCGCACGCGCGGTCTGCTATACCATGGGTGCGGCGCGCTAGGGCTCCTACCTCAAGTCGTCTTCTCTTTCCATCCAGCTCCAAGCAGTCTTATCTCCACACTTAGTCACAAGAAAATAAAACAGTGGTGTAACGAGGATGTAAGGCGTACGTTTGAGCGTTCGCTGTGCCATGAGAAGGTGCCGGACAGAAGGCTGCGTGGAATTCATATATATATATATATAGTTGCAGCATTTTAGTTCATCCCCGGGTTTCCGTTGGCAACGTCGTCAAGGCATGTTGGTTTATGCTCGTTTTTTTATTATTTTCGCCTCATAAAATGAATTTTTTTTCCTGTTTTGATAACACGCTCAAGTTTACTCCGAGGGTCGTGCGAGAGGCAAAGCCAGAGGGAGGTTTCACCCTGCAGAATATCCCTGACCTGAAACCGCGTATCTGTATCGTACGCCCATATCGTCTTTTCTTTTGGCACCCAGGCTGCTCTTTACATGCGTTTGCTTTTGCGTGTGGATATATGCTTTTGTACCTTTTAGAATGTTTGCTTGAGGTGCATCAACTTTCAGCCTGTATTAGGTTTTTATTGCTTTATTTTTTCAGATTGCTCAGAGCTAGAGAAAAATTTGACCATTATTATATGCTGGTCCCGTAGTGCTCCGTACATCGTGTGTTAAATGGTGCATACATATGCGTCTCCTCTTTGTATTCATTTAAATGCAAAGAGCACATCTAATAAACTGAAATTACATCTGTTTTGCGCTGCTATTTCCTGTTATATGGGCGGGATCGGGCGACTTTTTGAATTCATATTTCCTGTGTGTGTAAAATTTTGGCACATTTCATGTTCTTGTGGCGGGAGCAGCGCAGCACGAAACAAAGATTAGAGAGGCGGGAATCAACGCTGACTAACAACCAGATTTTTAATCCACGTTCGATCGAATATATACATCTTGCTCATGCAATAAGGAAAGAACAGAAGCATGACAAATGCATAAGATGTACACGTGGTAAAAGATTAGGACAACGCACGCAGAAAAATCATTTTCGCTGTCACGAAACGCTATCGAAAGTACGCTGACGCATATACGTCGCTCTTTTGTCGATTGTTGAAGGCTTCTTCAATCTCCCTGGTCAGTTGATCAAAATATGACGTGATGGCTATTGTGTTGCTAAGCTGCAGGTCACATTCATGCTCTCTGCAATGTTTTGCTACTTCACTGCTGATGGCGCCCTTTAGGGATCTTTTGTGCTCTCGAAGCCGTTCATTCAAACAGCGCCGTGTTTGACTAATGTAGGTACGTCCGCATGACAGAGGTATTTTACAAACCCTCTTTTCCCACATTTCACATGATTTTTTTCCGGTGCTTTTTCTTTCATTGATTTTTCTTTGCTAGCTGTTGACTTAGGCGCACATGCCTTCTTAATTGGTTGGGTGCTGACATAAGCACTTTTACACCAGCTCTTCCGCCTACCTTTTTGAGACTGAGGGAAATGTCATTAATGTAAGGAATGACCGCGTACGTCTTCCTTTCTTCTGATGTGGTTGTGACATATTTTCTGCCTCTAAGTGTTTGCAGAATCTCTTCTGCGACAATGAATAGCAGTCTCTTCAGGTAACCTGCTGTTTTCAGCCGACTGTTCTGGGCGTCAAAACTGCCTTGGACTACATGATTAGAGGATCTCGTCAATGCGGCTCTCATTGCTATTTTTGCTAATGACTAGATGAACTAGGACTAAAAATAACAAGTGAACGCCCAGAAAACAACGTCATGCGATTTCTTGACTTGACGCTAGCCTTTCCAGGCGCTCACATATGCTGGCGGTACGGACCACGAAGCTAGAAGGGAGTGCTCCCCAACACATCTGCGCACTCCAAGATCATCAAGCGGGGGTAGAAAAAACAGCAATGAGAACCGCATTGAAGAGATCCTGTCATCATGAAGTTCAAGGCAGTTTTGGCACCCTGAACCGTCGTCTGAATGCAGCAGGTTGCCCGACGAGACTGCTATTCGATGTTGCAGGAAGGATTCTGCAAGCACTTAGAGGCAGAAAATATGTCACAACCACATCAGAATAAAGGAAGCCATACGCGGTCATTGCTTGCATTAGTGGCATTTCCCACGGGCTCAAAAGGGTAGGAGCAGGAGCTGGTGTAAAAGTGCTCATGTCAGCACCCAACAAGTTAAGAAGCCTGTGCGCCAAAGTCAACAGCGAGCAAAGGAAAAAATCAATGCAAGAAAAAACACCGGAAAAAACATGTGAAATGTGTGAAAAGCGGGGTTTATGGAATACCTCTCTCGTGCGGACGCATCTACATTGGTCAAACAGGGCGCTGTTTGAATAAACGGCTTCGAGAGCACAAAAGATCCCTAAAGGGCGCCATCAGCAGTGAATTAGCAAAACATTGCAGAGAGCATGAATGCGCTCCGCAGCTTATCAACACAATGGTCATCCCGTAATATTTTCATCAACGAATCGGGGAGATTGAAGAAGCCTTCAACATACGATCAACGAGCGACGTTTGTGTCTGCATACCTTCAATTGCACTTCGTGACAGAGAAATTGATTATCTGCGTGCGATGTCTTAATATTTCACCACGTGTACATCTTGTGCGTTTTTCATGCTTTTTTTCTTTTCCTTCTTATACGAGCGAGATGTATATATTCGACGAACGTGCATTAAAAATATGGTTGTTATTCAGCGTTGTGTCCCGCCTCTCTCTTTTTTGTTTCGTGCTGTGCTGCTCCCGTCACAAGATCATGCACCAACCAGCCCATATTTTCACCTTGTTAAAGTACATTTCATGTAAACAGGTGAGTCTGAATGGCCTAGCCAGCAAGCATTCACGCTAGTGGACAGATGTATTACACCACCTATAACGTAAGCATGTCTTGAAATTTGGCACATATGTGGGCTTCGATGCCTGAAGTCTGCATGAAAAATAAGAAATAATTTTATTGAGCCAGAGCCGAGAAATCTAGCATTAACCTTTTGGGGTCGTCCCTGGAACGCAAACTTTTTGGACACGGCTAGTTGTGGGGACGTTTTTTTTTTTTTTGGATGTCTTCGGGAAAAATGAGGACCTATTAGTGACATTCCAAATGTCCTGATGGGATGTTTCTGGGAGATTTTGAGAAGGTTTTGTGTTTGTTGGGATGTGTACATGTCCATATATGCAGACGACATAGCTCTGTGGTGCCGGGGACCACCGGGCGAGGCGCTCGGCGTGCAGGGTGCCTTCAGGGAGCAATGACCGCAATCGACGCTAGCTTGCGCAGCCTTGGTCTGTCGCTGAGTGCGGACAAATCGGTGGCCATGGCCTGCGTTTCGCGCTCGCGCGCGCACCTTGCGCCGCGGTCACTGGACGGGACTCCGATTCCTTGGCGTAAATCGGTGCGGTACCTTGGCCTGGACATCGACAAGCGCCTTTCCTTCCGCCCCACGGCGACCAAGGCCTGTCTGCAGATGGAGAGGACCACCGCTGCCGTGCACAAGCTCACCGCTCGAGGCCAGGGAATCTTCCAGCAAGCTGCGCTGCGGCTATACAATGCCGCAGCTTTGGGGGGCGGTGCTCTATGCGTTGCCGCTCGTCACGGTGCGTCATGGTGCAAGCCGTGCTGAAATAAGCTCGAGCTCCAGCACCGCAAGTCCCTGCGCGTGTGCCTAGGCCTGCCCAAAAATTCGCAGTGCGCCGCAACATTGGCAGCGGCAGGAACGTGGCCACTTGAGCTCCAAGCAGCGCGCAGGGCACTGAATCACATCGACCGGCTCCACCGCGCACCGGACGGCTGCTAGCTGCTGCAGCGTATGCGCTCGCACCCGCGCTCACGAATGGGGCGGCGCTGCTCGAGTATGAGAAATTGACTCAAGGCCCACCCCCCTATACGGTTCCTGCACGCCCTGGCCTGCGGCCTCGGACGTACAACGAGAGATCGTCGGCATCTCGGGAAATGGATCACACCCCTCTGTGCTGTGCAGCAGCTGGCCACAGCCGTCATACACGAGAAGCTCCAGGACCACCTTCTCATGTACACCGACGGCTCAGTGGCCCGGGCGCGACAGCTGCTCCCTTGCAGCGGCGGCTACCATCCCTGTCCTGCGACTGCACAGCCGGCAACACGCAACCTTCCTGGGCTCCTCCACCACGGCGGAGTTGATGGGGATCCGGCTCGGGCTGGACCAGCAGCTGACCCTCTGCCTTCCGCCGGCCAGGAGTGCTCTGCTGTGCGACTCCCGCGCCGCCCTCAGCCGCCTGCAATCCAACGGCCGCGGTACCCCACTAGTGCGGGACATTCGCTCGAGCATAGAGCGCCTCGCGCAGAGAGGATGCGCCGTGCGTGCACAGTGGGTGCCCGGTCACTGCGGCATCGCCGGCAACGAAGAAGCTGACGACCTCGCGACCGCCGCACATCAACTACCTCCCACTGATCTGTCCCTCGCGCTGGTGGACGTGCGTGCGGTCATCCACGACCATCTCCGAAAGCAGCACCCCGACCCACACATCGCAGGAGGTGAGCGCATCGACAGCATCAACGGCTGTCGCGCACGTACGCGGTCGCAACGTGCAATGATCCTCCGCGCGCGCATTGGCTGCGTGTGGGCCGGGGAATCGAGCCACATTCTCACAGCCGGCCTCTACTGCGCGGCGGCGACGGGGCCGAAAACCGCGGCAGCAACGGAGCGGCGCGGTGTTCTAATCGAAAGAGGCGCCGGCAGTGTTGTAGGCGTTACCGAAAAAAGTAACGAAATACGTTACTCGTTACGCTAAGAAAAAAGGAACGCGTTACCGCCCTACGTTACCTACAAAAATAGTAACGCGTTACCGTTACCGAAAAAAAGTACCGCACGTTACTTTGTCGTTACTTCATGGCCATCAGTTATAATTAGTGCGTCTTCGCGTTAAGAACTCAGGATAACAATTTCATAAAGCTCATATTTCACATAAAACTCCTAGCCCAAACAACGATTTTACGCGAAATCCTGATTTAACGGGAATACTTTGCACAAATGTGCAGGAGCTTGGCAATGTTATAGTGGCCTAAAGTAGCCTGTAGAGTTACATGTGATGGATTCTAACTGTGGCACGTAGTGAAGCCATTTTCCGAATGTGACATTAAACACAAAATGACACTTCATCACCAATTGTAACTTCACAAAGAAAACATCGCTGAACTTTTAAAAATTTACAATAATTCTGCAAAATGTGATGTTCAAAAATGCTCGGTATTCTTCCGCGGTTGTGGTGTGAGCGGTTCGGGAAGGGGAGATAGGTGAAAGCAAGTGTCTGAATGCGCGTTCGTGCACGTGTTTCGTGCGCTTTACGGCTGTTCTGTCCTTTTTTTTTATTTGGCTGTGTCGTCAAGAGCAGGCGTTGTCTGGCATGCATGTGAGCCGCAAGAGAGGTCGTCTAGAGCGCCTGTTTGTTTATTTGCAACATCGATTTAGGTGCTCTGCGCTTTTTTTTTCTAAAAAAAGCAGCGGAGTGGGGGACAACTGAAACAAAAATTAACTATAGTAAAGTGTCACCTCACGTTACCGAAAAATGTTAACATAAGTACGTTGCCCGTTACAGTTTCCGAAGGGTAACAAGTACGTTACTAAGTTACCGAAAAAAGGAACGCGTTACCGGTAAAGCGGTTAATTGTAACGCGTTACCGCCAACAGGGGGCGCCGGACACCGCCAAATCAGTTGTGGCGGACGCTCGCTTCTCACAAGTGACTCTGCGCCAGTGCCTTTTTTTCTGCCGCGTGGAAAAAAAAACAGCGGCGGCGGGGTCCGAAGGAGATGCCGAAGGTGCGGTGAAAGTCGTCTGTCGCCTGCTTGCGCTGCTTTGCCTGACTATTATCGCAGAAAAAACAATGCGATCTCTCACGCTGCGAAAAAGGTTTGAAGTTAGTTGAATAACTTTGAGCAACTCCACAGTTTTTACAGCGAAACCCCACCCGTACAGCACCAAAACATCTTTATACGAATATAGCAAGCTACTATTAAAGCGCCGCGCGCACTGCGGTCACATTATTCTGGCCAGTATGAATGAAATCGAACATATGTAGAGGGTAATTAACTCTGTTATCAATACAGGAATGGTTTTCCGGTGCTTGCAAGATTGATCTTTATACCAACGTTCGAGAATTAGGCTAGCAAAACAGTTTGGAGAATATTTTACCAGTATCGGCTAATACACATGCACATTTTCAGATATTTCTCGATAGCAGAACTCGATGAGTGTCTGAAAGAGATAAATCCGTCATGCTAGTAACATTCTATACCGGATCGTTTTGCTGACATTCCTGTCGGTTTTAATGCATTTTATTCTGACATGCATCTTTGTGTACAACCATGTATATCGCAAATGCTTCTATTTTACAGTTGTGTATTTACCGTATGTGCTCAACTTAGCCAATGTTTGGTTGAGTAAAGGATTGAATTTTTGCCCAACGTTTCTCTCTCTATTTCCGTGTAAATATAACAGGTGTCTAGCTAAATATAACGACGTTTTTAACAGTTGAAGGAGTGTCCTAGGCGCGTAAAATGGGTTCAGTACTGCTGAGCGTCGTGTGACCTGCTCTGCAGTATCTATTCAAAGCAAAACTTGAGTTTCAGTCCGGTGTGCGTATATGACATTGAAGTGACCTTCGCACTTGGCGATCTCATAGCAACAGACTGAAGAAGTTGGCGCGTGAAAAAAAAGGACAAGCGAGACAAAAAGCCCGCGCACCCACTCACCGGCGCATCGCCGCCGCCAAAGCCGCGATATGGAAGCTGTGACGCTCGCCAGCGCCATCTCTCGCTAGCAACAAGCGAGCCGTGGGTCACGTGAGTCGAGCTCGAACCAGGTTGAGCAGTAATTAAAACGCAGAATATTTTTCTGCAACCTGGCCACCAATGTTTCTATACAAAATAGGCACACGTGCGTTTCTATACACTTTTTAAGAGAATTAATTTTCCGAAAATATCTACAGTGTAAGGACTCTTTACACAAGTGGTCTGGTTTTCAAGAACATCGCAATGGTCACATTGTACAGGTATCACATATATGCAAATGACATTTCAGTGGACAATTCGTGGTTTCTACACGAGCTGGCTTAAAGCAGCTTCATTGAGAATTTAAGTGGAATACAAGGAAGGACAAGATGAGCAACACTCGCCAAACTTCCTAATACGGAAGCATGGGCGTTGACACACCTCTATCGCTAACAACAATGTACCTTGTTGACCAGCGGAGGAGGAAGGCCTCCTTACCCAACACGACGAGTTCTTCATTCAAGTGTTTCAGCATCAAAGTTCTAAGGCGGTACAGTAAAGGAAACATTGCTTTCTCCGGTGTCCCCGCAAGGCAACAAGTCCCCTCCTTTTCCAGAGTACATAAGCACCCATACACATTATTAATTCAACAAAGAAATTGCGATTGCGACTCTGCCACCGCATGCGCACCTGAAACATGCGCGCTGCCAAGCGCCAGAAAGTGCGCGCGACTGGGCATTCAAAAACGGCATGGTTCAGAGTTCGACCGCATTGCGGACATGAGGCAGAGGGCGCCACGCCCCACGCCGCAAGGCGGTCAGCTGTGGGTGACGCTTCCCATTCACGAAGCCAGGTAAAATTTGATACATCAGCAGGGAGAGGGGCAAATATTCTTTGCTTCCGCCTTTTGCGCAATTTCCTGCGCTGGTCTACATTCAGGGTGCGAAACGCAACATATTCGCAAGTTTCACTCGCCGACAATTCTTTCAAATCACAATCAGGAAGTGTACCTTCAATGAAATTGTAAGGATCTCACGACATATGCATAGAAAGCTGGCGACTTCTCAGCCGAAGGGCCTTTCCAATTTGATAACTCAAAGAAGCGACGCGATGTTCCCATCAAATATGCGGTGAGTGCTCTTCCTCGGTACGCTGTGTCTGAGATAAGGTCCCACATGGCCCTTAAGGCCAATACGCGACACATACCTTCAAGATTCGGGATGCTGAAGCCACCCATGTCGGTGGGCAGGCGGACAAAAACTCTTGCAACGCTCTCTGCGTGTCCACCCCAGAAGAAAGATCCACACGCTGTGGCCAGCCTCTGGAGGACGCGGCAAGGAGGGCGCGCTATTTTTGCGACGTAGATTAAGGAAGCTTTTATGCTTTTTCTGATAAGGTAAGCTCGTTTGGAAAAAGGTAGGTCGAAGAATTTTGCGACTTTGATGCGCTGATCAGCTTTGCGTTTTAATTCATTCCAGGTGGCTCGGGCTACGTCACCGGAGGCGAGGAACGTGACACCAAGGACTTTTACGCCAACTACCCATTGGACACCTTCGGGAATTTGATCATTAAAAGATCCAAAGCGTAACGCCTCGCTTTTAGCTGGATTTAAACGTGCACCTGACAGGCAGCTGTAAGTGTGAAAGAGCCTCAGAAATGCTCTATAGCTGTCAGTGTTTCTAATAAACAGAGAAATATCATCGGCATAAGCTGGTACTTTAACCTAGCCCAAGCCTGGTAGAGGAAAGTCCCGTATCGACTTGCAACTAGGAATTTGTTCCAATAGCGGTTCTACGCAAAGGACGAAAAGAATTGCTGACAGTGGGCAGCCCTGGCGTATTCAGCGGCTCACTGGAATGGGGTCTGTTATCTGATCGTTCACTGCGAGGCTTGCTGCTAAGTCTGTGTACAACAATGTCAAGACGTCTATCAGACGTCCTGGGAAGCCAAAGCAGTCTTGAACCGTGAATAGGTAGTCACGCATAACGCGGTCAAATGCTTTTTCTTGATCTAGGGAAACAAAAGCTCCAGAAATCTGCGTGCGCGTAGCAACAGTGAACAAATCGCGGGTTAAAGCTAGTGACGAAAAAACTGTGCGTCCGGGTACACAACATGTCTGAGCGTCGCTTATTATGTCAAGAAGAGCTGACGTTATGCGGTGTGCTAATATTGCAACTAGTATCTTATAATCGGAGTTCAGGAGGGAGATAAGCCCCCATGCTTTTGGGTCGGACCGCACATCACCACTCTTTAGAAGGACCACTATACGACTCTCGCGAAAAGATTCCGGCCGAAACCCGTCGCCAAGAAGACCATCGGGCATGGACAAAAGATGCACATGTATCTCCTTGAAGAAAGGTTTGTCAAAAAACATGTGGCAGCCCGTCTGGTCCGGCTGCAGCGAAGGCGTTCATTCCCTGGAAAACCAGGCGAAGCTCTTCCATCGTGACTGGATTACATAGGCTGTCGCGGTGCTCTCCAGGTATGCAGGCTATCCTTGAGCAAATTTCACGAACAGCTGCTTTTAGATCGCTTATGCCTGTGCTCTCAGTTGTAAAGAGGCGAGTAAAATATTCACTAAAGACAGCCTTGATGTCCTCAGCGCTATCTGACTCTTCACCATGAAGAAGTTCGACAAAGGGATGGTTGCTCGACCCTCTACGGAACCGTAGCGAACGCTGCGGAGTACAGCGGGGTCCGCGACTGGTCTACCTCTAATATAAGTTCGTGCTGCACTTCGGGAGCTGAGGCGGAGCAGAAGTTCATAGCGCGCTTGTAGCTGATGGAAGTAATCCTGCATTGTAAAAGTGACGGGCGCACCACGCTGCACAATGCGTGCCCGTCGATCGAAGGGTATCGTTAATTTCTGGAGTTAAACGTAACTTTCTATCTCTTCCAGCTTTGGTCAGCTTGTCACGCCAACTAGCTTTTAAATCGTCCCAACTGAGTGGTTGTCCGGGATGAGTGCACGTTCCTGCGAGAGCTTCGCGTTGGATGGCCACAGTTTCGGGGTCGTGCACTAGGGCCATGTCCATTTTCCAAAAAATTCTTGGATGGGGCGGGCTGACGAAAGTGCAGCCTCACAGATACCTGAAAATGGTCCGTTATGCGCGAAACATCTAGCCGAAAAGCCAGGACTTCGCAACTAGTGACATGAGTAGCGGGAATTGGCGGAAAGTAGAAACAATCGAGCCTGTTCATGTTCGAGCCGCTTTCCCATGTGGCAGCAAACTCGTTACCATGTAGTTCAACCCATGGATTAAACGGCCTATAAGGTATACGGCCGGCCTTGTCTGCGACCGCTTACATCCCTGTAAGAACCATCGACGCAGTTAAAATCCCCAACTATAAAAGTTGGATAACTAGCTTGCATGAAAGAATCGAGAGAATCAAGCTACTCAGATGTAAAAGAACGTTGGGCTGGAGCGTACACTACAAGCGCTCTCACTCGCCTTCAATGAAGGTTAAAATCCACGGCTAGGGTGCGACCATCAAAGCCGTACGTGCAGTAAGCACCACGTTTCTATAAACCTGCGCTCAAAATCTAAACCGCCCAAGGGAGCCAAACAATCCTACCGACTATGCGGTTCTCTTTACTACACAGAACGCTCATCAGTGCAGTAATATTCTAAATAAATGCAGCACTTTTTGCTCTTTGTCGTGAACGCTTGAGCGTAAGCTGCAAGAAATGTCTCTGTATCTCACATACTGCTTTAATCTTCAAATTAATATTTGCATATATAATTGACCTTTATCGGAAAAGAGCCAACATTGCAAGGAGAGCTTACAGCATCTCATTCCTACGTCGTAATTGAGAGACCAGCCACGGATTTCTAAAGCATAATAATAATAATGATAATAAAAATACTAATAATAATAATATTCATTGGTTTTGGGGGAAAGTAAGTGGCGCAGTATCTGTCTCCTTGGACACGTGAACCGCGCCGTAAGGGAAGGAATAAAGGAGGGAGTGAAAGAAGAAAGCAAGAGCGAAGTTCCGTAATTGGAGGGCTCCGGAATAATTTCGACAACCTGGGGATCTTTAACGTGCACTGACATCGCACAGCACAAGGGCGCCTTAGCGTCTTGCCTTTAAAGCAGGAAAATAGTAAATATTTGTGAAAAAAAGTTATGTGCTCAGCTAATCCAGGATATACAAAGCGAAAGACGTCGGCGTTCACTGTGTTCATTGGCGTTGGCGTTGACAATTTTCTAGATGGCGATGGATTTGAGCAAAGGAAGGCCGCATAACTGGCTCCCTGGGTATGCGGACGCCTGATTCGTGCTTCGATACATGTGGCGGTGATAAGAGAGATGTCGCCTGAATTCATTAGCGCTGACAGCGTTGTGGCTGGCATGCTGCGCTGCAGCTACAGCTATGCCGCAGTGTTCATTTGATGATCAATCACTCGCGATCAACCATTAACTGCCTGCCACCTCCCAGGACGGCAGGGAGGGCGCGCTGCTTATAGAATGTGCGGAGCGCAATCAAGGCAGGCTTTTGCAGTTGGACACGAACGCCACGTACACGTGAACACGAGATTGAGGTCTCCACTTACCCGCGGAGCCGATTGTGCGCCTTTCCTTTCATAGAAATGAACGGCGTTTGCAAAGTTGTCAACGCCAATGAACTCTATGAACGCCGTCGGCTCACTTGTTTGGTTTTTGAGGAAAGGAAAAGGCGCAGTAACCGCCTCACATATCTCGCTGGACGCCCGAACTGCGTCGTAAGGGAAGGGACAAAGGAGGGAGGGAAAGAAGAAAGAGAAAACTGATAATTGAAAGTAGGATTTTGAGGAAAGGCGCGGCGCTGCGCAGCACCTGTGGCTCGGTGCTACTAGTGGCGCATGCGCAGTAGTAACTAGGGAGCGAGAGAGAGAGAAACGCGGCAGCGGCGAAAGGTCAGCCGACGGAGTCGGCGGCCGCCACCTGCGCTGTGCGTTACGTCACTCGTGCTCTGACATACGCCGGCGCGCGCGAAGCGCGGTGTTGACTAGCGTAGTGAAGCTTTTCGCTTCAAAGCTGCTATTGCCGCCCTCAGCCGGCTGCAACCCACCGGCCGCGGTACCCCACTAGTGCGGGATATTCGCTCGCGCGTCGAGCGTCTTGCGCAGAGAGGATGCGCCGTGCGTGCACAGTGGGTGCCCGGTCACTGCGCCATCGCCGGCAACGAAGAAGCTGACGTCCTGGCGACCGCCGCACATCAACTACCTCCCAATGATCTGCCCCTCGCGCTGGAGGACGTGCGTGCGGTCGTCGAAAGCACCACCCCGACCCATGCATCGCAGGAGGTGAGCGCATCGACAGCATCAACGGCTGTCGCGCACTTACGCGGTCGAAACGTGCAATGCTCCTCCGCGTGCGCATTGGCTGCGTGTGGCCCGGGGAACGACGGTAGCGTCACGGAATCGCCACAATTAATGCATGTGACGGGTGCGGTGCAGTGGAAACACTAGACCACCTGCTCCTTCACTGTGCCGCGTACGGCAATGCTCGTCGCGATATGGTTACAGGGTGCTGGGCATACTACCAAACTCCCTCAAGACGCTATTGTGGCCGCAGGGCAATGCGCGCACCCGTGAGCGAGCCTTGGTGAGTCTCTGTGCGTTCCTCGAACAGACGGGCTTTACATGCCGTCTGTTCTCCGCCAGGTAGTTACACGCAGTGAACGAACGCTCCGCAAGTTCTACCTTGGACGATTAACAACTGGACGCCCCACTCCAGTTGTAGTCAACATATTGCTGTGCGCGTGTGTTTTTATTGCTCCATCATGAACTAATTACGCGCACAACCTGGACACCTTTCTTATTGTGTAAATAGTTTGTGTATATTACCTCTCCCTCTATCCTCTCTTCCTGTCCTCTCACCTCTATCATTTCTCCATTCTGCCTGCTATCCTTTATTTCCTCTGCCCCAGCTCAGTTGCTTCAGTACCGATGGCAGATGGGGGCTAGCGAAAATCTTTTCCTTCCTTTTTGTTATTATTTTAATAATAACAACTTACTACTACTACATCCACAACGGCAGCTCTTTCTTCCTTTCTTCTTTCACTCCCTCCTTTATGCCTTCCCTTAAGGCTCGGTTTAGGTGTCCACCGAGATATGTGAGTCAGTTACTGTGTGATTACGTTCCTCGAAAACAAATTTTTCATTTCGCCAACACAGCCTCAGTGTTCGACTTGAGTTCGTTAAATACGGGAGCTTGAATTGTTTACAGCGGCGTGCTCAGCAAACGTGGAGAACAAATGGAATCATCCGTGGATGTTTGTTTTCAAGAAACATACCTTCTAAGTAGGATGTCTGGATGCCCGCCCATCGAAGCACCCTACATTGGACGGACGGACGGACGGATGGACGGACGGACGGATGGATGGATGGATGGATGGATGGATGGATGGGTGGGTGGGTGGGTGGGTGGGTGGGTGGATGGATGCATGGATGGATGGATGGATGGATGGATGGATGGATGGATGGATGGATGGATGGATGGATGGATACGGCTGAACCCTTTAAATCTGGCGGTGGCTCAAGCCACCTAGCCATGACTTATGAAATTTTACATTTTAGCCACCAATCCAATACCATTCGCTTGGTTACTTCTACCCGCTTAATATCTTCAACTTAAAACCACAATGCCTGGGATAAATTAACCCCGCTGCTTTCCACTGTAGGGTGAAGCCCTTTACAGAAAAGTATCAAGTGTTCAGCCGTTTCCTCCTACTCTCCGCGCGCAACGCACAACGTGTCTATCTGGTGGGGCCTGACTCTATATGTCTTAGTGCGCAAAACTCCCGTCCTGGCCTCAAACAACAAAGAGCTTCCTCTACAATTATCATAGATATTTTCTTTGGCTGCGAGGCGTTTTCACTTCACCCACTGTAAGTTACATTAGACAGCAAAAAGGATGTGTATTGGCGGCAAGAGCCGTAAAATCGGCGGCACATACGCGAGAATCCATTTGATGATGGACTTTAGACAAAAATCCGGTAGATTTTGTATCTACAAAACGTTTTCCCTGAGGCTTATGTCATTTGGGCACGCTGGGGGGCGGGGGGGTCTAGTTACTGCAGGGTTTCGTAAAACGACGAAGCGCATGGAGTCCCCTCTTCCTTGTATGCTGTCTGTTTTGGGTTTCATCTTTTTACGAGAAGCCAGTTGGGCATTCCTCCTACGCAGGGCATTTCTGCGGGCGCCCTGAGAGCCGCCGCATGCGCCCGTCTGCCTTACCGCGAACTGTAGAGATCGGAAGCTGCGCTGTATCGGCTGCTACTAACAATCAACTTTCCCTTGCCCCAAAACCAATATTCCAGGAAGTTCATCATGCAATTTTTAGGGCAAATGTCGGCACACCCACTCATGAGTGCACTCATATCGCCTCACTTACACTCACGTCTTTGAGCGTGGGTGAGTGGTTGAGAATGTGAGTGTGAGTGGACGTTAGTGTGAGGGCGAGTTAATGTCTGTGAGTGTGGGTGGTCATGAGTTTGAGTACGAGTGAGTGGATGTGAGTGTGAGTGGCCATGAATGTGAGTGGATGTGAGTGGAAATGAGCATCATGGAGCGGATGTGAGCGTGAATAGAGACGAGTCGTGAGCGGACGTGAGTGATAAGTCGAGGAGAGTGGTTGTGAGCGGACGTGAGCGGACGTGAGTGGACGTGAGTTGTGCGTAGACGTGGCAGCGAAGTTTGTCGCGTCTGCTTAGCTATTTTCATGTTGCTGACAGTTGAGGGAAGCAAATAGTCACTGCCGAGGGTGCTCGAGGCAGCATAAAACATCATGCCGGTGTTGTTGTTTTTTTTACAACCTTTGGGTACCTGCCCTGCAGCCCCTGTGTTTGCTTTCCCGCGAGGCACCGTGCAGCAGCAGTCTCACCCCGGGGATGAACGCATTTTCTTCTCAGTTACATTAACTGGCAAGAGAGGGCGCCAGCGTCGCTGCGCGGGAGACTGCTGAAGTCCGCGCGCGGGAGATGGAGTTCTTCGGCTCGGATCGCCGGTGTGAGCGGACGTGTTGCTCGCGGCTCCGCTCCTAGCCGGCGGGGCGAGAAATCAACGGGGAGACCCGCTCCCGTATGTCGTCCCGTCCGGCCTTCAGAGTATATATCCCTTGCCCTAGCGCGGGCGAACATTCGCTCGGAACCTTGCTGGTGAGTCGGACGACCTCGATTCATTAGTGTACCTTGTTGCTAGCTGCCGTTATTGTTGCCGTAGCAATAAATGCCTGTTTGTGTCAGCCAGTGTGTCGTTCCTTTGCTCCCTCAGAGCAAGGCCCGCCGTGGTTGGCGTGCGCTCGGTAGTGTACGTGACCACGGGGTGGGGTCCGGGCGGCTTTGAACCGTGTCAGCCGCGATTGAGTGGAGAGAACGTACTTATCTCCCCACATCAAACACCACATGTGGCAGCCAAACGTGGGGCCTGCTCTTGGAACATTGGACGACTGTTGGTTCGGTTCGAGGAACGCTCTTTGACCGGACTTGACAAGTGCTAGGCCTAGAGTGAATTTTGATCGCTAGGACCTGCGGCATGCTTTCTTGAGTGCGAGGTGTATTGCGCTGCAGCATGTTTGAACTTTTCGACATGCTCAGCACATTTTTAATTAAGATTTCTCTGGAGTTTCTTCATGAGAATCACTTGGTCCGCATCGAGGGAGCGCGAGGCCTAGCACCCACGGAGTTGCCGAGCCCGAAGCGAGTGAGTACGGAAGCCGCGTGGGTGGTCCGAGTTTCTGTATATATTTTCCCTACTGTCTCTTTTTCGACTCTGGGAGCCGCGGCTCCGGGAGCCGGGTGGTCTGGGGCCACGGGTTGCGCTACGAGCACGTTGGTATTGCAGCTCGGCTCCGGGCGCTCCGACACCGTCCGGTACGGTGGGCGCCGACCACTCAGAAGCTGCTTTGTGCAGTGAGCGGGGTAGGGCCACCCCACAAAGCTTACGTCTCCTCGCGGCTGAGCGCACATAACCCGTTTCGGGTCTTTGTTGTGGTCATGGTCGTTGTCGAAGTGGCAGTTAGGCCTGAGGCTTTTCGGAGCTGCCTGAACCACGTTAGAAGAGACATGACCACCGGACCGTGTCGTTGAGAGGGGGCGCATTTTGCTGCCCGCCCGTTTTTTTTTTGTAACCTCGCACGAACTGAGCAGTCTCGTTCAACTCAAGAAAGGGCTTTGTTCACTCGAACTTCGCGTTTGCACGCCCGCGGGACACGTTTTGCTAGCGAGGTAGGCTTTGTGCCACGAGGCCCTTGCGGATACCGTTTCCCCTCCCGTGACCTACGCTAAAGGCACGCCGAGAGCGTTTCGAAAATTTTGCAGATCCGTTGGAGCCACCCAGGCTTGCTGTCCGGTGCACATCGTCTCGCTGCCACCTGCTGCGACGGAGCGGCCTGTATCCTGTTCGCCGCATCCATCCGGGGCACCTTTGGCGAGACCAGTCAGCAGTCACCTCCGGCTGCTGCTGCCCTGGCGACTACTGCAGAATCCTGGCCTGCAGTTTTCCCACCGGCCTTCTATTCGCGGGCCTCCGGACACTAGTCCGCGGGCCATGCGAGTCGTTCCAGCGGAGACCTTCATGCCGCCTTCAGATCACCGCGGAAAACTGCGTGGACGCTGTCGGCGTGACCTCCGCTGCCAGACGTGCCTCAAGGACATGAAGACCAGGAGACTCCTCCATAGCAGGTACTCTCAGGCGCGTGGGTCTATTCAAGGTTGGGGGGATTTGGGGACCTGCCCTGCAGCCCCCTGTGTTTGCTTTCCCGCGAGGCACCGTGCAGCAGCTGTCTCACCCCGGGGATGAACGCATTCCTTTGACAGTTACATTAACTGACAAGAGAGGGCGCCAGCGTCGCTGCGCGGGAGACTGCTGAAGCCCGCGCGCGGGAGATGAGGTTCTTCGGCTGGGATCGCCGGCGCGAGCGGACGTGTTGCTCGCGGCTCCGCTCATAGCCGGCGGGGCGAGGAATCAACGGGGAGACCCGCTCCCGTATATCGTCCCGTCCGGCCTTCAGAGTATACATCCCTTGCCCTGGCGCGAGCGAACATTCGCTCGGAACCTTGCTGGTGAGTCGGACGACCTCGATTCATTAGTGTATCTTGTAGCTAGCTGGCGTTATTGTTGCCGTAGCAATAAATGCCTGTTTGTGTCAGCCAGTGTGTCGTTCCTTTGTTCCCTCAGAGCAAGGTCTGTCGTGCTTGGCGTGCGCTCGGTAGCGTACGCGATCACGGGGTGGGGTCCGGGCGGCTTTGAACCGTGTCAGCCGCGATTGAGTGGAGAGAACATACTTATCTCCCCAAGTCAACCCCAAAAAACGAAGCAGAGGATTACGCTGGTGCGGGAACGGCAATCCTTCATTGCTGCTCTCCTTACTAGTTCACCGTTGGCGTGGGCGCAGGCCCTTCGCTACGAGTTCGCTACGAGTTGTATCAGACGCTTCGATCGAATTTCGCATTGCCACTGCCAGAAAGTTAGGTGTCTCTTGTCGCCATTCCTATACGGTTCGAGCTCATAGGTATACGCAGCGTTCCAATGCTCGCTGCAGAAACAACGACTGTCCGCTTCTCGGCAAGCGTAAAGTGGGATCTCGAATACTGCAGTGGACGCTTAGGTTTTTCCTCTGCCATGGTGTGTCCATTTTAGAGTTCTGCTCTGACCGTATTTTTTTATTGTTTTATTGCGTTGGACCCATGCACGCAAAGAACCTGGGCCCGTATTACGGAACCCGCTCTAAAGTTATAGAGCGTGACGTCATAATCACGATATCGTGGCCAGACGTCAACGCGTGACGAAACGCCGAATGAAACAATGACTAGCAAGGTGCCACCCCGGAAGCATTTATTTGCACGTCAAGCAACTTATTTACACGTCGATGGGCCGTATGTTAACTTTTCATGAAAACACGCAGTCAATAAAATAATAATGCTTTATTTTTGAAGAAACTGTATTTCACTTTCAGCAGCATGAAGCAAAACAAGAAGTCCTTAAAGTTTTGCAATTGAATTCTTTCATGGGTAACTTTTGTCGTCATGAGGGCGCGCTGGCAGAGGTAAACAGTGAACATGGCGGCTTTCGGTAAAACAGCTGATCCCGCGGCTAGTGTCTGCTTTTTTACTCGTCGTCTAAAACCAAGGTACTGTGCGCTTGTACCAAGTGCACGGAACAATTTGATCGAAGCCAGTGAAGGCCACGGATCTCCAGAAAGAAACTTGCAAAGAATGCCGGGCCTGAAAATCGACGAAGTCATCTTGCCGAGGTAAGTCTGTGTTATCGATCGGCGCTTGACAAAAGGGGTTTAAAGGTGACAAATGCCATGTATGTGATTGGGGTACTGTTCCTTTTGTTTCAGGAATTACAAGACGACCACGATACACTGTTGTTCAGATTTAACTTTGTTTGGCCGCAAAAACGTCTGGCACGCAAATGATTCAGTTGGGCACGAGCAACAAACAAGCAAAGCGGTTGGGCGCCCACTAACAACCTTGCTAGTTTTCGTTCGTTCTTAATTTGTGTTCCTACAACGCAGCGCACGCATATGTCCCTGTAAACCTACCAGCCCCAACCCAAGATGCAGGCAATGATTCTTCCTTGCTATTCGCTTTTTTCGAAAAACAAAGCAGAAACTTTTGCCTGCTTTACCCGCTCTTCGCTGCGGCGAGTCTCCGCGCGGGAATCCTAGTCTTGGCACGTTCTGTGCTGCAGGAAGAGGGCAGAATTGGCCCGTTTAAAGCAAGAGGACAGGTGAGTCTATCAGCACCATTATGTCAAATGCCGCTTGAACATGCCTTGTCGCATCCTACCGCAGGCACACCGGAGTGTGCTTGCCGGGGGGGGGGGGGGGGGCTGTATTATCGCTCTTAAGCCCGGGATACATGCGACGTTTTTTCCGACGATGTTCGCGCGGCAGAAAACGCCGCGGCGGCGCGACGCCCGGCTGGAGATACATGGAGCGAAAAAGCGGCAGCCCGCCGCCGCGTATCTCTCAGCGTGAAAGCAATATGATCAACAAGTGGCAAATATCATTGAGCGAGGAGCTGTTTGAGAGCAGCGACGCTGACTCCTTATTCAGAATAACGAAATTGTTCATTTAGACACCACTGTACTTTTTGCAGCACGCGTGCATAGATATATACGTGGTTTTGCGTGCTCGAATGCATGCGGTTGCGTACCTTTCGATGCCCGCTCAGCCGTGGCTACCATCGGCTGCGGTTTTCTTCGGCACCTTCGCTTCAGGGAGGAAAAGCGGGCATTTTGATCCAACATTCGGTCTTGTTCTCCAAAAAAAAGTGACATTTCATGTCTCGTGAAGCGTTTATTTTCACGATAACAACATTTTCGTGCAATAAACACAGCAGAGCTCGTCGGCCATGGCGGCCATGTTGGCGGCGGCGGAGGCGGCCAAACCGGAACAGCGGGCTTCCTGCGCTGCTATTGGCTTGCTCCGGCTCCCGCTTCCGGTCTCTCCGAACGCCGCGCGTCAATATCTGGCGGGGCCAGATCGGCGGCGGCGGGCGTTTTTTTCGAGGCCGGGCGTCAAATGCGTGCCGTCGGGCGAAAATCGCCCAAAAAACGCTCCATGTATCCCGGGCTTTAAGCGGGGGCTACATGGGGCGTTTTTCTCCTGCGATTATCGCGCGTAGACAAAAAAACGCGCCGGAGGGACGCTGGCCAGGTTACATGAGGCGTACAAGCGGCGAACGCCGCCGCAGTGTGGCCAGACAAGGCAAAAATGTTTTGGCCACCACTAAATGAACGATCAATGCTTATATGTTGTTTGCTTGTGTTATAATTATTAAATTAGGCAATAAATATCCTACAGATATGTCTATACACATTTTCAGGTATGTTTAGTATTGTCTCGATATTTTTGTGGATGTTCAGCGAAGAGAGTTGGCCAGAACTGTTTCGTCTGGCGACCCTGTGCGACTGAAACGGCGGTGCGGATTGGGCAGACACTACATGTGAGCTTCGTTCTGTGCATTGCTTGTGGCTCTCGTTGCTGAAAACCAGTTTTGAAAAGAGTTTTCATTTACTTCGAGCGGACGGCAAGCAGGGAGATTACTGCGAGGGAGAACACGCCGCTTCTATTCTTGTGACCAAGGCCAGTGTCCATGGGGGCACATCGGCGTCTTCTGTTGTTAAAGAAAAGATTATTGCTCATGAAGATGAGGGACATAGAAGACAAGCAGAAAAAAAAGAGGAAATTCTAGGTGCACCCCAACTGGCAATTAAGAAAGGAGGAGGGTGAATAACGCGCGCGAAGTGCTCAAGGGACGCTGAGACGGCTGGCCGCTGCCGCCGAATACAGACGGAAGTGAGTCCGGCAGGCACTTCCGGTAGCGTCTGACGCGCGCACGCCGCGTCAAAATCTAGCCGTTCCTGATCGGCGGCGGCGGGCGTTTTTCTTGATGCCGGGCGTCAAATCTGCGCCGTCGGGCGAAAATCGCCTCAAAAACGCTCCATGTATTCCGGGCTTTATAGGCACGGCCAGCGCCGCGGGCCGTTGTTCTTCGAGGATCAGTCAATTCAGGTGGGTGTGTACCGTCGCTTGTAAACCGCGATGACGTTATGGGCAATTGAGACATTTTCTGCGGGGAAGAACGTTTGTCCACTCGTGTACGAACGTGCGGCGCTATGGCTTCTTGCAACAGGAGGACCAGCAGCCCGTCGCCGATCGTCTCCAGCAGCACCTCGCCAGACTCTTTCAGCAGCACGTCGCCAGTCGGCACAGGCGACATTACCCATTCTTGCAGCTGCTTTAAAGTAATAGCATTTGAAGCAGTAGCCATATACCTGCAGTAATTTTACACTATCCACAAAACTGTGTCTGTGATCTCGCCACGTTTTGCAGAATGTTTATTTCTCTTGCAGTCAGGTTGGTATGTCTCCTAGTAGTCTTACGAATGTGCACATGAAATATGCTACAACAATGCTGCCCGTGCCGCACCACTGTGCCTTCTGTTATTGCTGTCAGCGTATTCACGTCAAGTCCACTAAGACATTGCACGAAACGCTTTCCTTACTCCACCGCATGCCAACTGCGTGATATGAGTACATTTTCTTTGCTGGTAGCTACACCGCAGCCCCCACAGCAGCCCGCACCGGAGCCCCACTGCAGCTCTCACCGCATCCCACACCAAGCTGGCCAAAGAAGACAACGACGAGATGATGAGGCGGATGAGTTGCTGCGGCAGACTCTACATGAAACACGGCGTTTGGCGGACCTTACTAAGGCCCGGAACCGCCAGGACGCTGCCTTTCAGCAGAATTTACTAAGCAGGAACCGTCACCTTCAGCATATATACCCATGCTCACTTTTGAACACATCTACTTCTGTTTGGCATCTCTTGTGGGAGGTGGTTGGGACAGCTCCGTCTATTAAACTGCCACGAGTCTTCTAAAACCATATTTTGTCCAAAATATCTCAGTACCTAACCTTTTTCACAAAAGTTAAGCAAGCTCTCAGTAGTGTTGGGCAGTAAAAATTTGTAACTGTACTTTTTTTATGTGCAGGCAATGCGGGAGGTGGCAACTGCTGTGCGGAGTCAAAATGCGCATCAATAGCTGCTCGTCCAGACGGTCGGCATGCTGGGAAACATCCTAAGAAACCCGCTGGAGCCGCCAGCACCACTTTGAATTTTTTTTGCATGTATTTATTTTTATTTACATTATTTGCTTCTCTGCCTGGTGCAGAGACGTTATACCATATTTAGTTTGTGTTTTTGTATTTAGTTAATATCAGTCAGGTGCACAAGCGTCATTTGTTTTTTTTTTAATTCGTTTTAAGCTTTGCAAGTGCAGCAGTGTTATATACTGTTTATTTTTTACTATTAGGTATTTTAAGCTCTGCCAGGTGCAGAAGCTTCATGGGCCATTTTTGTTCATTTTTTGTTTATTTTAAGCTCTGCCAGATGCAGAAGCTCCAGGTACTATTTTTCATTTTTTGTTATGTACGTCTCTGCCAGGTTCAAAAGGCTTCGTGCGCTAGCTATTTTTAATTTTTTGTGGTGTATTTATTCTGAGCTCTGGCAAGTGCAGAAGCTACATGTACCACGTTTTCATATTTTGTTCAGTATTTATTTCGAGCTGTGCCTGGTGCAAAAGATTCTTATACTGTGTTTTTTATTTTTCATTTCTTCGATTTGCTTACCTGCAGCTCTGCCATGCGCACAAGGTGCAATTTCTGTGCCTGTTTAGTTTGTTCGTATGTTCCTCTCAATGAGGAAACGGTGCCTTCAGGGTCACGCAAGAAGTGATCTTACTAGCCATGGCAGCAATGTTCGTTCCTGTTCACGGGCACCTGCCACCTGCTTGTTGAGCCAGATGTGCGCAACGCTGAGAAACAGAATGTTCTCGTGCCGTGGCCTATTGTCGCCGTAGTTGACGGTTGCGCTCAACGGTGGACAGTGAATGCCTCATCAGAACCTGTTTTGATCCCGTGCGGGCTTAAACTCGCTAGATTTAATGCTTTTGACACTCTTACTGTTCGCTCCGTGTCTAAGTGCGAGCCTTCCAGTCGAGTCATTTAGGTTTTCTGATCCTGTCGGCACCCGCCGCGGTGGCTCAGTGGTTAGGGCGCTCGTCTACTGATCCGGATTTCCCGGGTTCGAACCCAACCGCGGCGGCTGCGTTTCGATGGAGTAAAACCGCTAAGGCGCCCGTGTGCTATCCGATGTCAGTGTACGTTAAAGATTCCAGGTGGCCCAAATTATTCCGGAGCCCTGCACTACGACACCCCTTTCACTCCCTACTTTATCCCTTCCCTTACGGCGCGGTTCAGGTAGACCCATGATTTTGCTTTCCAAGAACGGTCTACTTGCTGGGTCACTTTGAGGCAGTCTTTTCAGATTCTTTTTTTTTTGCAGTTAACAAAAGACAGATGTGTCATATTTTCAACGATTTAGAGAGAATGGAAATTCCTTCGGGAGCGCGTAGTTACATTCATGTCTAAGCAGCGCAGGGACTGCCTTCCTCTGCCAATCTTGCTCATGAAAGTAAAAAAAAATTAGCCTGGGATTAAGTCCGCTTAAAGCGATGTGTGACATGCGAAAGCGCGGTGACGTAATTGGTGACGCCACAAGCGACACCATAGCAACGATATGATGCAAGCCTCAAAGCTGTGAACTACATCTTCGGGGTCGCGAGTGCCAAATTTTAAGAAATGGCCTGTTCCAAATTTGGAGGTCGTCATTGTGCCGGGAGCGGTCAGTCATGGTTGGCCATTAATTTTGGTCCAAATCGGCCAAGGTCATATTTCGTGAGTCGCCCGGGCCAAACATTGGAAATGACTCGAGCCAAATTTGGAGGTCGCCATCGTGTCGGGCGCGGTCGACTTTGGTTGGACACCGATTTCGCTCCAAATCGGCCGAGGTCATATTTCTAGAGTCGCCCTGTGCCAAAATTTTGGAAATAACTTGAGCCATATTTGAAGGTCCTCATTGTGTAAGTTTGCGTGAAATTGCATCATTTCAGTAATTACTGTTATTGAGCCCAAATGCTGTATTTGAGCGACCCATCTGATTTTCAAGTGGCATGAATAATGTTTTATTATAAGCGACAGCATAAGAGCCTCACTGCAGCGGAAAGCCGTGATTGCACTGGGGTAAGACACTAAAGAAATAAAAAAAACTTCATAGCAGGGGGCGGGATCCGAACCAGCGGCGGCGCAAAAAATCAGTTCCGCTGGCCGCTGCTTTATACTACTACGTCATCGCCACAGCATTTTTAATCATCTATTTATTACATTGGAAATATATTCTATTTGCATTAACTAAATTATTTACAAAACTTTTAGGAAATGCCACGAAACACATCGCAAAAACACGAAGCAGCAGAATAGTAGACGCTAGGTAAGGCTGAGCACATCATCAAGAGGGAGTGCCACTTCGGTTTATAGTCAGTGGGTTCATACACTTCCCTCAGATGAACAGTCAGTTGGGAAAAATCTTAACATTCTGCCAGAACGAACTGCCAAGCGCTCAAGCTGTGCTTGCAGTGTCGTAGTCTTTGTCACGTACCCGCGTTCACGCGTGTTAAACTGCCAGTAGTAGTTGTTGTTGTTGTTGTCCACATACTATGGCACATGCCCACATAGGGGGATTGGCCAAGAATTGGGGGCCAGAAAGAGTTTTTGAGGTGAATAATTCCTGGACGAAATTAAAACGAATGGTAAGGACGGAAGAACTACACAAAAAGGAACAAAGAAATGAAGCGGAAAATGCATAACGCTTGCAGGAGATCGAGACTGATGTTTAAGGCCGAGTAGTTAAATGATAGTTATAATTGTAAGAATAAAAATATTATTGAAAAAAATTAAGGTAGCCGTCTTGATTTCATTAAAAAAATTAAAACTGCCAGTCTCTAACGCTGTAGTTGAAAGCGTGGTCTTCGCGATCTTTCATCTGTGCGCGTGGAAGCGTCATCAAACGAGCATGCAGCAAACCGCACGAAATGGCGGGAGATTAGAAGCAGTGAAATTCAGAAGACCCTGTGCTGTCGCAATGTCATCGGGTAATGGTAATTAAGCGACCTACGAACTTTCGTTGTTCTTAGTCTATTCTGTGCTTGGCGCTTATTGTAGTTGTCGTGGTAAACACTACTGCATTGTTGTCTAAATATTCTTGCAGTACATTAGTTTTTGTATACACACACACAGCAATGCAGTGACTCATTATAGAAGTGGATATAGATAAAAATGAAACGCTATAAGTGCAGGGCGCATGTATGCACGCAGTGCGTGTCAGAAGTAAAGGCAGAGTGATATTTTGGTGCTCAACTCGTAACTGTCTCGATTTTATCTCACGTATTAGTTCAAAAAATACACACACACGGACACGGACACACAATTTAAGGCTCTAGCCTCTCGTCCAGTAGTGCCTTGAATGCTTGTCTTGTATGTTTATTACTCAGTAATATCGACAGAAGTTCATCATCAACATCATCAGGCTGACCACACCCACTGCGGGTCAAAGGCCTGTCCCATGTCTCTCCAATTAACCCTGTATTTTGCCAGCTGCGCCCCACATACATGCGCCCTGCACTTATACCATTTCATTTTTATCTATATGCACTGACCACCTAACCATCTGCCGCCCCGTGCTACGCTTGCCTTCTCTTGGAATCCACTCCGTTACCCTTAAGGACCGGCTGTTGTCTTGCCTGCGCTTTACGTGCCCTGCCCAAGCCCATTTCTTCCTCTTCAGCTCGATTATAATGACATTACACGCGTTTGTTCCCTCGCCCACTCTGCCCGCTTCCGGTCTCTTAATGTTACACCTATAACTTTAATTAAAACGACTGTTCATGAGGGTGAGGATGAGGAAGGGCCAGCAAATTTTTCGAAGTGAGGATGAGGGTGAGGGAGGACCGTATAGGTTTTCAAAATGAGGGCAAGGGTGACGGAGGGCCATGGATTCAAAATTGAGGGTCAGGGAGGAAATGTAAAAGTGAGGGCATTTGGCCACCTGTGGGCACGCTCGATTATGGATTTTCTTGCAATTTTTTTTCAATTCAGTTTTTATTTCGCTGGATGCGGTGAGTAAAAAAACACATGTTAAACGTCTGGGCCCTTAGCCTTCTTGGTTAGACTGGGGTCCATGCCATAAGTACTGGAAAAAAAAAGCGGGACAGACTGTGACTGCATTTCTTCCAACAGAAATTTTGCAATAGTTACATATAACCAATAAAAAAGGTGAAGAATAAAATGCACTTAGAATAACATTGATTAAAATTAAGTCACATCAGAATAAAATTTTCCCAACAAAAATTGTACACTGGTTATATTTACAATAAAAAAGGTTAAAGCGAAAAGCACTTAGAATAATATGTACTCTTCCCCAGTTCATTCCAGTTCCTGGATGCAAAGAGGGCGCTGAAGCTCCCTGGCCTTGTTTACACTATGTCCTGTGCAAAGTGAAGTAATGCCACGATGAATAAACAAAACACATCGGCTGGGAGAGTGCCGGGGCAAAGTGGAGAGACCCGATAGGTACACCACTAAGAGTTCGGTGCCCCTTCTATATGTCTTTCGGTGTGCCATCGTCAGCGATCGTATGTAGCATGGCTGGTGCGATGAACGCGTCCGATATGTGCTGCTTGACAGACGGCTGCGCGTGCTTTTAGCACGTACTCGACACTACTTGACCCTACAAGATAACAAGCTTCCTTGCTGCTAACCAGGCGGGATAATTAAGTCGCCAGAAACATAAAAGGTAACCTATGGCCATTCTTGAAAAATCACGGTGGCCGCTCAAAACTACTAACGTGCTGTGAATGCAAAAGCGTTATTTTTTACTTTTTATTTCCTTCTAATTTTATTCTTATTTTTGTTTTTTCCTTCCTTTTTAATGACAAACCTATTTATTAGCATACAGTCGTAAGATGGCGCATATGCTAGGTTCATTTCTGTTATTCGCCAAGAACCAACGCGGCCTAATGGATTGCGTGCGCGTCTCGCAATCAAAGACCTCGGTTCAATTCTGGAAACCTTCGGGAGAAATTTTAATTTTCTTTTCCTGGTCACGTGGTTGTTGGGCCGCCAAATTTTAAAGAAAACGGTTTCGCAGCTCTGGTGGGTTGTGTCCCCACTGAAAAGCAACGGCGAACTGCGTGTGTTCCCGCCACCACACGAGGGAAGCCGCTTTAGCACGACATGCGCTTCCCGGAACCGCGACTCTCGTATACGTACTACAGCACAGAGCTTCCAAGTATTACCAAGAGGGAAAGCTGGCGCCACCGTGTATGCGAGTTTTTAAAAAAAAAACACTTCTTCCGCCGCGAAAATGCAGCAAAGACGAGGTTTCTTATTTAACTTGGCTACTGTTAGGGTGAATGCGTATATTGTACATATTTCGAAATTGGTAGCTGCGCCTCCACGGTCTCTTCTGGGCGCAGTTTAAGATATTTCGATACTGCGTTTTTCAATTCTTCAGTATAGTTAACGCAATTGAAAGTTCGGTGCTGGGCTGGTATGAAAACTTTCACGACATTTCTACGAGGTTTGCATCGAGAAGTTCGTATTCTTGCGGCCGAATCCACGTTTTATGCCCAACAACAGCCGAGTCAAGCAGGAAACCTCCTCTACTCGGCATTCCTGCGCCGCCGCTCCATGGTGGAGCTTTCCCTCTAGCTACAACCCTATGTTATACATAGCGCAGCAGGTGCACGGGGTGCTACTGTGCAGTACACTGTCGCCCCGGCACGGGCTTCAGGGTGGAGTAGCCCAGCAGCTCACCGCCGTAGTAGACTCCCGCCACGGCTCCCAGGGTGAGGCAGAGGGCGGCCAGCGAGGCGCACAGGCAACCGGCCAACGTGCAGCCGGCTCGACGCTGGGTGAACGTGATCCGGTGGCCGCCGCGCTGCAAAGGACGAAGCTGGGCATGACGACTGACACCACTGTCACACGGCATTCCTCGAAGGCATTTCCAGCAAAGGCACCATTTTTCACCAATGGAGCGAAAGCTTAAATGAGCAGCGACGCAGGTACACGGTGCAGCACACAGGTGAAACAGTCGTTGAAGCTTAGCACCGGCTGCTATGCTCGAGGCGGCTGAAGTGAGTGTGTTAAAATTAAAGTGCTGTATTCTGTTCATTCGTTGAGCTCAGACAATTTTTTTCATTCTAACTGCTTCCTTAAAAGAACTGCAACAGGTGCTCTCTCATCAGCAGCAGCAGGTTGTGTGTATTGCCTTGGCGACCAGGGGCACTCGGTGTTGCTGCAACACTTCCAGTTTCTTGAAATCTGGCCATAAAATATAAACACCCGTATAAAAAGCAAAGCCAGGCACACCTTTCGTATTTAAAAAACGATGTTTTCAAACATTGTTGGCTGTATCTATTTTTTTATTGCTTTTACTTTTTGACGTTGGATGGCACTGCGATCGCCGGTTCTCGAAGGCCGCGCCTTTGGGCTCCAAAGATATCTGACGGGCGCCATCGCCTCCAAGGCCCTTAGCGGCAAAGGCGCAACATTTTTGCCGTGTAGCTGCACTCCTTACGCCTTTGGATATAAGGACCTGATTCTCAAAGGCCTTTGCGGTGCCAGTGTAACATGGGTATGAGACGTATAAATCACCATTCCTGTCTGCGGTCCGTCTGTACGTGTCCGATTTTTCGCGTTCGTCCGCGGTGTTCACTGTGATTTGGCTTTAATCGCGCAAGAGCAGCCTGGACATAGGACGCCATGCATGGCTAGTACGTTTCGTCTGCAGGGTTTATTACTTATTTCCCCAATCACGTACCAGGCCGATTACAGCTTCTACGCATGGCAAAGCCGATGGGCAACCGATGGCACCGGGGGCTGCACATCCGGCATACAAGACGGATGCTCAAACCACTATGCCACCGCTTCGGTTTTACTACAACGAGACAAAAAGCGTTTTACGTGCCCTCAAGTTTTCGGGGAACTGCGAGAAGCCCCTTAACACTTTTTGTATTAAGCTCCCCAATCTTCCTATTATTCAGTGTGGTGGCTTTAATTTTTCACATAATTCCTGGCCTATAGTGTTCACTTTACCGCAACTAAGAGTGCTTCTGAAGTGTCGGATTTCTTAACTTCTTGGTTAAATTATTCTTGCACTCAGCCCCACTAACATAACATGCTCGACATACAATACGCCAGACTTTTTATCCACCGCCCCTGAGAACTTGTAAAATATTAACTATTTATCAGGCACAAGCAACCATTCCTTATCACATGCTGTGTTGATCTTACCTGCAACAACACCAACTAACAACACAAAATTACTCTAGTCAGTAATGCAAGAACACTTCTTCGATGAGTTTCTGGCGAAGTTTGACGAACAATCTGAAAATATCATTTCGCAACTCATCAGAGAGCCAGCCTGGTGTTCTCTTGAAGTTACATTCCTAAAAAATAGTCACCGCTCATCTCAACTCACCTTGGCATAGTCGCTCTTTTAACCATCTGTCAAATAAGTAGGAAATATTGTTCTCTCACATCAAGGTCGAGTGAAAAGCATGAGCACTGGTCAGCGTTGCAATAAATTGTTGCGAAATGATATTTTCAGGTTTCTACAAAGTTCGCCAGAAACGAGGATCCGTGAAAAAATGAAAGCTCTACTATTTAACTACCTACGCTGCGAAAAGGTAACACCCAAAATTATGTAGCACTGCCACAAGCGAGACCTGTCATTAAAAACCTTTTCTGGCCTCTCTGTTAAACTCTGTTCCCAGTACTCAAAACAAATTCATTCTGCATAAAATTGTGTGGCCAGCGAAGCGAACGCAGAAACGCGCGCTCTTTCCTCTTCTTCGCGCAAATATGGCTCTCCCCACGAACGCAGCGCGCAGAGGAAGACCCCGCCGCCATTCTCGGTGCGCTCAAACGTTCGCCTCCTGTACCGCCGAACTCTCGCCCCAGCCGGTAAGTTTTCTTACGTACAGCCTTCTACATCTGAGGAATGTCACGTTGGTATTTTCTACCTAGCTGGCCCGCTCTGTTCACTATTTGCAAGTTGCAATAAATATCATATGACTAAACACGCTTTGTCCTCCCTCTTTCGGTTGCAATCAACCGCACGTACTTATGACTGCCCTTATTCGTTACGTCGCCTACGGATTACTCTAAGCCTCCAAAAGGCAGTGTCAGATGGTCTTCCGGGTGTCGTAAACCACCTAGGCGGCATCATGGCGTCTGGCAGTTTAACAAGCAACAGCAAGACTCAAGGCTAACAACAGTCTTTGCAAGGCTAGCGTGGGTTAATATCGCGCTAAACAGCGCGCGATAAAAATGGCTGTGGTTTAGCTCTGGTTAAACCTGGAGTGACGCGATAGCTAGAGCTGGCCGAGTGAAGCTTGCTCAGTTAATTGCAAAATCAGTTTTTCCCTGCTCCGTTTCTCTGGGCGTTCCTTCTTCATCTTCTTCCCTGGACGTGGATTCGCTCTCTCCCCCTCTCCACTCCCCCCCCCCCACTCGGTTTCGCCGGCGCGATGCGCGGCCGGCAGCTGCTCTGCAATACGTGACCAGCCACGGTGCCGCCACGCTGAAGGCTCGAAATGATAGCGTAATGTAGCTATCGCTAAAAAAGTCAAATTTCTCGCTAGTTTTGAGGTCGCACAGGATCAGACCAGAGCAGAGAAAGTGCTGCAAAAAATTCGATTAGCGCGGTTGTCTGGGCATCGCGTTCGACGATTCGACGATTCTAGCCACATTTAGCAGGGAAAGCAGCACACGGGACACTGAACGGACACAGCGGGGGGGGGGGGGGGGGGGGGGGCGTTAAGAACGCAGCCGGTAAACCTGTAGGCAATAACATGCTTCGGAAAGTGCACTGCTTCGCACCTCTCTCTCTCATTATCAGAATGCGTTCTATTTCAAGAGCAGCACCCACGGTGTCAGCTTGTCGGTCACTTACAAAGGCCACTACGTGCGAGTGGCCACCACAAGCACTTTCGAAGTCCTCGGATTGGTCATTCACTACATTGAAAATCGGCGTTTCACTTGACTCTTAATTCGGCGTCATTGCTTGACTGCTGTGCATGTTGCGCGTCGTCACAACGAACGCCCTCTCGCGGGCATCGGTGGTGAGCTCACCCCCATTCGAGAGTTGCGGACAAGAAGAAGAAATTCGAAAACAACACGTCAGGGTAGAAACGGCTCCATCTAGCGTCTGCTGGGCGTCGCGCAACCTAAACCTCCACGCCTAGAAAAAATGTGATGGCCAGCTATTGGCCCGTCAGCGGAGTAGAGAAGAAGTGCATGATGGACACCGCACGCGAATGGACGATTGCAGTCGTTGGTAATAGCATTATGGGGTTCGGTGGCACGTCACATGAAGCCGTTATAAGCCAAGCACCTGTGCTGTGGTCGCCAGCGGAGTGTGCACGCTTGTGTCACTATCGAAAAATGGTTGTTTATGCTTGGATGTGACTGAGAGTTGGAGTGAATAAATAGAGGCGAGAACGATGTGTGGCTTCGGTGATTACCGCATCACGCCGGTCCGAAAAAGCTCGCAGCCGCCTGCGTGGTCTGTATATGGCCGCCGATGCCGCACTATATTTCTCCGGTGCAATGTTCCACCCCGCCGTCAAGGTAATTTGCTTCGAGCCTTTCCATCACCGAGATGCTGCGCGTAACGAGAAGGTTAAAGGAAATCGTCAGCTCAACACTTTTCCGCATGCGATTTCCGGACTTGGTTGGGTTCAGCAACGGTCTCGCGACTGCAGGTTGCGCCAATATCTCTGTGACTTGGCTGCTAATGACACTGCTTACTGGTTTGTAGCCTTTGGTGCGGAGATATTTCGCGAGTGCTGTTGGTCCCTGCACTCACACAGCGTCGACAGATATGTCGGCGCTTACGTTAAGCGATGCGGTGGCTTCAAGGAACATCTGTATCTGACCGGCGCTCTTTGGAGATTAGTGAGGTTGCTTGCAAAAAAACGTTTGAAGACACTTAGCCGACGCACACGACTATAAATCTACGCGGGGCGCCTCGCTGCCTTGGTTGTGCAAGCAACGCTCATGGTAATCGATCAATTTATCTTCTATCTAAGAACGGCGAGACGCCTCAAACTAACTCCCGAGCCGTCACGAGCGTGTTTCGCCGGCTCATGCCATGTTATCGTGGTTTCTTCGGCGCAGCCGACTGGAGCGGGCCACTGTCTGACAGAGACGCAACGCTTCCAAGTCCTGCTGTGCCAGTTCGCGCCTGCGCGCTACGCTCAAGCGGACGCATTCAAATTATAAGCGTCTGCACTCCGCCAGAAAGCAGAAAGCGAAGAAACATCGCAGTAAGAGTTGGGCGGCACAGTGATCTGCAAGTGGCTATGGATTCACGAGATTCTGGCTAAGATCCTTCCGTTTACCGTTTACATCATTCAACCGCTGCATTGAGCGTGGCTACTTTTTATTTTTCGTAGACATGCAGATTCTATAACAGATTGTATCCACTCTAGCAGAAATGAAGCTTAATCTCTGTGTGTAATTTTTTTGATAGATCATGCCGAGTAGCTCCACATATGCTGCGTCAGTACTGAATCTTTCAAAGAGCCGAAAAGCCTCAGGAAAGCACGGTGCGACGAGCTAATCTCTGTGAAACGTCGACGAATTCTTTCACCAGCATGTTTAGGTTAGCGCCTTGAAGTGCGACGCTCCGGCTTCATGCCAACTGATTACAACAGCCGATTGTGGTTCCTCTCTTGCAGTTTGTTCGTGCCAAGAAGTAGGTATTCAGGTGAGGTACTCAGGAGCTGAATCAGTACCAACTCACCCACTCGCCAGCCTTGCTGATGTATACTTGGACCCTGACTACGCCCATATCTCTTAATTATTAGGGCGAAACAAACATTAACTCTAAAAGTCTAAACAAGAGGCTCCAGGGGGCAGATCGACATAGGCATTCCAATATTACAGTTATGTTCCTCAGTGAATATCACACATGGGCCGTAATGTGGTCAGAAAAAAACAGCTGTTTTTTTTTTAAAAAAGTTCGGACACACAAAAAAAACCTGAGTTTTGTTTTTCGTTGTAATCAGGAGCCTTAATTAGTTTGCGAGTGTGCGCAAATACGTTCGCAGGCTACACGAAGGTGGTTGCACTTAATGCCGGTGAGAATAACGCTGCGTTTTAACGTAATGCCCAACGTGAAAACAGCAGTAATTGTTTCAAGGTGCTCTGCAAAAGTAAAAACTTGGATATATTTTCGCGGTGGGACGCTGCGAAGAAGTGCACGTTTTTCTGAATGCATGCATTAGTTCTGAATGGCAGCCTTTGCTCAACGCAGCTTATTATTCTGACACAAGCCGAAGCCGCAAAGAGCACGAAAGAATTTCCACTGGTCACCATGCTGCTAGAGTTGAACTATAAAATCTGCTGGCGGTTGGTACCGATGTCGAGCCTATAGCGTACTGCTCAAAAGTCCCCCGCAAATAAGCCGTTTAGAAAATTCGTATTACTGAGCCAACCGGTGCGCGGCGCAGGTCAGATGGTACGCACAGCACTTGAACGCGCCCGAGGTCCGTGCATAGGCTATGTTCGTGCCGTGAGAAACTTGCCCGAGCCCAAGCTTTTCTATGAGAAAATAGTTTGAGCGCACATAGTGCCGGCTCTCGGCGTGTCCTGGCGCAGCGCTTCCAGATTTTGCCAAGAAAAACATGAATTAGTAAGCGAAACCTCTCCTACCAGAAGTAAATTACAGCCATGTTCATGCTGACAAGTGCAACATGCGGGTATTTGCGTGAATTATTTCGTGCAATGGAAGTCGTTCCTGCACACAATGCGCGGCCACCACCAGTCTTCGAAATGAACCAAACGCAATCCTCGACTGGTACGGGGTTAACATAAGCTGCGCTTGTCGAAGTACTCTACGCTTGTAAAAGACAAGTGTCTCCGAGACTCCTACGAGAAATGTGCGGAGTGGCCACGCAGTTCTCAGTTCACAAGAAACTTTTTTCCCTTCTTTCACATTTCAATGCACAGGTAGCACAGGTTCCCGCAGAGCAAAACCCAGCTTGCTGCGTAAATGCTCCCATTGAGGGGGTAAACGGACTTTAGGCCTAACAGGCAGCAGACACTGTGCTCAGCTCACTTCAAGCCAAGCGCCTTCAGACGCTTAGGATCTCAAATGAACTGCGTGCGTCGTTGCAGTACACAACCACAAAGCTCACAAAACATGAGTAACAACTACAATGGTGAAAGCGAAACTGAACAACAAAAAATGCAATACGCAGCACAGTCAACAAGCCACTAGATTTCAATCCGGTGTGCTGTCTTCCCGGCATGCTTCGGGCGACCATGGTGGATGAAGCGAAAAGCCGCCAGCTTTCCCTCTAGTGTACAGCATGAAACTATACGGTCACGCTGGACGCCTGCCATTGATAGATGAGCGTAACAGATGATCGCGCATCACGCATCACGCATACTCTACATCCCTGCCTAGAGTTACTAAACACTCCTGGCATCAGCATTTCGCACTACCCTACATGTCATTGAAATTCGCATTATCTTTAGAATCTCTAGTGATAAAGGAATAAATCCGCTGCAATAGCGCGCCTAGTGAGATCGCGAGGAACTAGCGCTCTGGTCGTCAGAGCGAGCGAAGGAGCGCGAGAAAAGAAGAGAAGGAGGCGCGCAGAAATGGCGAGGCAACGCTTCCTCTATTTTTACGATTTTATTTTACATTTTTTATTTTGTAAAAATAGAGGAGGCGCTGGGCAAGGTCCATCAAATGGTCGCGCAAGAAGGGGCCAAACGCATGCCAGAACCTATTCCCAGCGACATCAACTGTGAAAGTGCGACTGGAAGGACCCATGGGAATGCAGGAAAAATTATAGTTAACTGGAGTGGCGCTGAAAACTATATTAAATTAAAAAAAAAACATCGCATGCATAAGTAAATATAATTGTTTTTTCTTTCCTATAAAAAAGAATGCGTGAAATTTTTTTCTAGTACTAATGTTGTAGCTTGTTTTTAGATTCCTGCCACGGTCTTGTTGACTCGCCAGCCCGCTGAGCGCATGAGCAGCGCCTGTATGAAACAAGGTACACGCGGAAATATTTGCGAGCGTCAGCTCTACTGGTCGCGTTTCGAACCTCCGAGTCAGGCTGATTCCACGTATGGATCCAAGATGGCGGCCTCCATCCTATTAGAGCGTTAAGCTCTATTTCTCGCGCTTCTGATCTCAGCGTTATGCGTTATAAAGCAAATAGTAACCCAGTGGTTACCATGGTAACCGCGGTGGTTACCCAAGGGAACAAAATATAACAGGCGGCGGCGGGATGCGCGACCACCACAGCTCGAAACTAAACTGTGTCAGCGTTCTCGCGCTAGCATTATCTTGCTCGCGTTTCTTATGGCGCTGATGGTACATTTCCGAGTGTGACACTTTTACAGTCTCCCCACGTCTCGTTTGCATACGCTGCGCTAAGATCGTTTTACTATCTCCAGGGTATACGTTTGAAGACTCCACGGCAGCTGAATGAGGGGTAACCTTCCTACCGTTCAAGATTTTATTTCTTTTAATTTCGTGACGTGCCTCATGGTGTAGTCGTCAGTAAATAAAACACGGCTTTGGATGTAAGACAACTTCCATTTGAGCACTCATTAATGTCTCTAGTGAAATCGCTCAAACAATGCGATTCACTTTTTTCGGGCTATCGCATTCACTTTTGGGCCCTTTTTATTCAAGAAAATGGCTTCCAGAAAATAACCGCGTTCTACTTTTACATGACGCACGCGACGAAAGACGATGTCAAGGGCAACGGAGGTAGAACGGTGCTCTAATGAGTCGGCTGAGACCACAGTTCACAGCCGCTACTTTAAGTCGACTTAGCAGTGAAAACTTCTGTTGAGTCGCTTTGAGAGTAACGGTGGCGTTTAGCTGCAGACTTGCGCAAGCACCGTTGCATATTCGTCACCCCTGGCCTTTTCTTTTGTCGTCTATACATAGGAAAAAAAAGTGCAAAATTCCTGCCAGAAACGGCGTCATAATGGAAAGCTTTTTGTCTTTATTTGTTAATTCACCTCCACTACCAGCTGGCGCTACGACACTCGTGCCGCCCTCTGTCGTCATGCTCGAACCCTATGGAACTCTCGATGCCAGTTGATCGACCTTGGAAATAGTTCCCTGTAGCGGGGCGAAAGAATTTAAAGATGAATATTAAAGAGGCCCTGCAACACAATTTAGCTGGTACGCCTGCGATGTTGGCCGACGCCGCTTCACGAATATCCTACACCAAGAATTTTTTTAATGCATTAGGTAGAAGCGGAGTTATGTGGCAGTCAAAATTTGAACTTCAGTGTCTTGGCGCCCCTGCGCTGGACCCACCTACCCCGCCGGGCTTCCGGCAGCCGCACAGGAATTCCCTGGGACAGACGACGGGGCTGACTGGCCGCGGTCACGGCATGTGTCGACGCCTGAAAGGACCCTTTCACCCTTTTATTGGTCCTCTCAGAAAAAAAAAAGCATAAATGAAAGAGAGGGAGCCCGGACCAGCAACGCTTTACCGGGCTTAAAGCCAATAAAAAAAACGAAAAGGAGCTAAATGCTCAAAAAAAAACTTAATTTAAAGACAAAAGCAGGAAAATAGAAACAACAAACAAACAAAAGAAACATAAAACCCCAAAGGCGCAAAACAGACAGAAGCACAGATAACGTCACAGAGAATGTCAGCACAGATGAAGTCAGAGGCACAGTTGCTCCAGACACCACAGACAGTCAGAAGCACAGATAAAGTCTCAGATAATGTCAACACATGTAAAGTCATAGGCACAGTTGGTCCAGACACCACAGACAGTTCGAAGCACAGATTAAGTCACAGAAAATGTCAGCACAGATAAAGTCACAGGCACAGTTGGTTCAAACACAGTGTCAGACCACAGAGATATACATCATTGTCCAGCAAAGGAACACAGAGCACTTCTCTGTACAGAGCTTACGCAGGAAAATGATAGTGACGAAGGTACTCATCGGGAATATGTAGGAATTGTACTGCTGATGAGAAGAACCATTTGAATCAAAACACCACTAGCAGCAGGGTTATTCAAAAGAGTGGGGTATGTAGACAGTGTAATGTCAGATTAGCAGAGATACTTTAAACGGGAAACTAAAGGAGCAGTAAGGGAGCAATTCTGGAAGTAATGACTAACATCTTCGCACAAAACACCGCATGAGCAAATTGACGCCGGAGATAAGCCAATTTCTTTTTAAGTAGAAAGGGTATCGGCCATGCCCAGTGATTAAAGTAATAAGAGGAGGACTCCTAAATACACGGATGGAAGGAATATTGAGCGTATCGGGGATCCAGTTAAATAATTCTGTGCCACCATTATTTTCTTGTCAATAAGCTCGCCATAAAAGAAGTGAAGAATGGTGTAAACTGGAACGCACGCAACGGCGTGAAAGGGTAGAAGTGTGTGTAAATGGCCATATTGCCCAGCACTACCAGCAGCCTGGTCGGCTAACTCATTTCCAAAAATTCCGGAGTGACCCCGGATATGAGATAAAAGAAATGCGGCAAGAGAAGACAAAAGATAGAGATCTTTCCTAATGAAAATATTTGTCGGGTTAAATGAAGTAACTGAAGACAGGGCAGAAAGCAGAGATAGAGAATCACTGTAGAAATGAACGGGCATAGAAGGAGGGTTATTAATAGCAACGGAACAGCAGAATGGAATGCTACAAGCTCGGCGGCACAGGCACTTGAAGGTGGTTCTAAGGATATGCGATGAACGTATAAAATATTTTGTGTGGAGCTAAGAACAACAAAAGCAGCAGCAGCACTGTGATGAGTGAATAACCCGACTGTGTAAATAAGCAATGCACGTTGACACGAAAAAGCCAAGGCTTCCTGATAACTTAGTTGAGCAAAAGAAAATTTATATTTCAATGAGGGACGGTCAGACCAGATATTAGGTACTGGCTGAATTTCAAACGGGTTATAAAATGTCTTGCTGTAGACAACGGGTTGCCGTAATGTAAAAAGCATAAACTCTGCACATAATTGGTCCAGATAATTAGGCAATGGAAGAACATTGGCAAGGACATCAAGAGCACCTATACATGTGCACGCGTTATGTGACGAGGGTGCAAGTTTGAAAAATCGCCAGAAAAGGCTCGCCAACTTTCGAGCGCGACTGTGGGCTCTCTGCTGCTTTTTATTTGGCTTAGATGTTTATTACGATGCTATCTAGCGAATGAGCGATTTTGGACGTATACTGTGCTCAAAAGGTGTTGCAGGGCCCCCTTAAAAGCGAATTTGAAATGACGAAACAAAAAACCGTTACGCTGACAGAAATTCCGCATCACGCTCAATGATCGCGTGTCAATTTTCTTTGTCACAACTCTAGCCTACGTGCAACCGGGCCCAAGTAGAACGCCAGGGCACTGTGGCAAATTCTTCATGCGATGAGGTACGGGGAGGTGTCCTGCCTCTTCGCACAGTGAGAGGAGAGGTCGATACCAGCCGTACCTCGTTTCGCGAGGGTGGCCTTCTCTTTTATGGGCCGCGACGCATACTTTTGCGGGGCGACAGTATCGTGAGAAGGAAGTAGCCCCAGAGCGCGGTTGGGCACGCAGGAATGATCGCCATTCCGAGTGCCCTTGGTGGGACCCTCCTGGGGGGCTACCTCATTGACAAGCTTGACCTGACCTGCGCCAACATCATTCGCACGTCTGTCTTCGCCAGCATGCTGACCTGGCTCGTGATGGGCTTCGCGCTTTTGCACCGTCCGAATTCGTCCTTTGCGGGGATGTCCTTCGCGTGAGTAAACTGAGCATGTACGCCACTTGAGCGCTGAGTGCTGACCTCTGCGAAGGTATCCTGTGTCAGCCCTTTAAGTGCACCGCAGGTTGGTAGGCTGCTGTCTTGTTCAGCACGAATGCAAGCTGGGCTGTTGGTATTTCGCGCGCTGCTCCGCAAGTGACGTGTGCGCATTGTGCGACCATCAGCAGGCTCGGTCATGCTCCCACCGCAATTAAGTCACTGCCGTATTGTACAGCCGAGTTAGGCCCCTGTGCAGGCACGTTGCCAGAATTTTTTTCAGGACGGGGGGGGGGGGGCTATTCGTGTTTGTGCACGCAACCTGTGCGTCTCCACTTCAGTTTTGCCGCATTGCCATTAGCATCGTGCCTTCAGAGTGCTCCGCATTCCAGTTCTCTAATGAGGACTTTTACTCCATTTTTGACCCAAGGTGTCTTCCTTTGCACTTGTTAGCATGAAACAATGGAACCAGAGAGCAACAGTGTTCGCTCACAACGTTCTTGCCGCTTGCGTCCAAGCCTAAGTTTATCCGCCATGAAAAGTTACGCAATCCAGTGTTTTCAAATTTTCTCGGCAAGTTTGGAGCCTATTCTGACAAGCCACCGCGTCCAAAATACCAGTTTGCCAGAGTTGCAACTCCGGTACGGAATCCTGAGAATGAAGTCTTCCCCGCGGTCAACTTGACTTTCCACTGTAAGCAGCCTTCTCCTCGCTGCGTCGTTGTCCCCTCGAAGCTGCGGTGACTGTAGGCGACCAGTGCCGTCTCCGCCCAGTAACAACATATCCTTTACAACATGAATTGCTGGGCGGGTTGGTCAGACATGGTTCTTGTATACCAGCGCAACGGTTCGAAGCCATACACGGAAGGGACAAATTACGGCGCTGAACTAACAACAGAATGGTTTTATTCAGGACACCAGTGCTTAAGTACATGCTTGTATCGCAGAAAAACAGAAAAATACAGAGAAAACATCAAGTTCCACAGGCTAATCATCCTGAGCGTGCGAAAGCTTTGCCGGTGCACGTAATCTAGGACATCAAGAATTCGTGCTCTTTCTTCGAGATAGCAACAGAAAGGGTGCTTATGCATTCCGTACCTGGCCTCATAATCTCTGCAAGCAGATCAAATAGAGCAAAAAGCAAAGACCAGCTCGCTAAAGAGATAACTGAGGCATCAGAGATTATGAGGCTAGGCCGGTTTACAAGATGATAAAGCTGGGTTTACAAGGATCATATCCTTGTTTCTCCGTCTTTAACTCTCGGTACTGCTGATATTCTTTTTGTCCTTCAGTCTCCACCTGTTTCTCCCGATTGCATCTTCTTCTTCCCGGTGTTCGCTCCTCTTCTCTTCGCCACCAGCGCAACTGTCTCGTAGAAGGACTGAAGGCTGGGCGAGGTGGTGTCCCATGGTAACAAGGAAACCCTGTTGTCTAGCGCTGTTTGAATTTTCTTGTTACAACAGTTTCATGCCAGTTCAGTCGCTCGGCGAAGTTCACTTGCGTAGCCGTTGTCGCCTCCTCTTCAAATCTGTTGCAGAGCAGAGATTTTCCACAGTTCGATACTGTCGGCTGCAGAAGTCACGATATGAATTTGATTGTGAGAATGTTATTTCCTCTCCCACAACAATTTCGCTCATATTAAAGCGAACAGGATAGAGGGTGATGGCGTGATTTGCGACTGAGGTCTTCCGTGAGTGATGCACTGCAAAGCGTTTTCTGGCAAGTGTTGATTATGCCATATACAAAATTAGTTTCCATTCAAAGTGTCTCTTTGGCCTCGCTTGAAAACTTGCTGCCTTAACTTCAACACTCGTGCTATTTCGATAAATTCCATGTAAAACGTTCAATCTCTCCTAAATCCACGACACGACCAACCGTGCTGACCGGCGCAAACTGCCAGTCGCGCCCATATGTTCTGTCACCTTCCCTCCCGGTCCTTCCCGAAACATAGGAGAACCGAATCGGTGCCCAAAGGCAGATTAGCGAAGGCCGGTGGTCAGTGTGGTGGTAATGTCTGGTCTCCTGGACATCGAAGCGAGATTAGCTATCGCGTGTCGGGTGTTCGCACCTCTACCACTCGGCCTGCTTTGGATCGCTGCACACCTGGAAGCACACTCCCATGGTTTAATGTCTGAGTAGCCTGTCTCTATCCGATAGCATTAGGAGCGTCATGAAGGCGGAAACTGTTCGGTGGCTTCGGCGTCGGTGTGAAGCCTCCGCCTGCTGAGTGGTGTTTAGGGAGATATGCCTCTCTTCACCTGTCAACCGTCCCCCTGACCTCTTGCCCCTTTGCCCTCTACATCTGTAGCGGAGAAGATGGAGACGCTTCACGAAGAATGACTCAGCAAGTATGAAAATGACTAAGAAGAAAATGACTCTGACTGCAACAGGTCTTCGTGCAAAAAAGCCTCCCGAATGTGCGAAAATGAAGCCTGCAGGAGCTACTCCTTCGAGCTTTGACCGGCAGGAGGATTCTTTGCTTGAAGCTCTACCGGTGGCTGCGTTTGAAACATCCACCTGCCAGTTCAGTTGTGCATCGCTTAACTGCTGCACCACTGCGCTGTTAGCGGTATGAGGACTCGCCGCGATCTATGAGTGTGAAGCATTATGCCCGGTTGAGTCGTCGAAATTGGAAGATAACTAGAAAAGGAATATATCGGGGAGTGAAAAACAATGAACTCAGAATTGGAAGGAGGATCAGAGCTGCAATCTTTTGCCGAATGAAAGAAGCCTGCTATCTCAATTCATCCATGTTGATCAAATTCATCATCCCTAATTTTTTTTTCTTCTTGGCAAAAGAGCCCTGAACTCATACTACGCCTTTGTATTCTGCGATGGCAGCGCACGTTAAAGAATCCCTGGTGGTCTAAAATAACCCAGATCCCTCCACTATGGTGTCTGCCATTGGCCATGTGTTCACAACTTACCATTTACATTTATTAAAGCCATGTTCGCAGCGCGGTCTTAGAGGATTAGGTCCATTTTAAATGAAATAAACATGTTCCAGTGTGACTGCATGCATGGAAGTTCTCTCCTTCTTCAGCGTGGATTAATACTGCCTGGTATTCATTAACGGGGCACTGACGCTGTAAAACAAGTGAGCTCTTTCAGCGAGCTCATTTGCGCCGCTTATTTGGATTCTTGAGAGCGCTTACCTCGGCGACTTGTGATGCCTTCTGTTCTTGAAGAAAGAGCGATTGACTCATGGCGAAGAAAGAAAACGAAATTTAAGATGAAAAATTTTCACACTGCTTTTTAGCAAAAGTGGTAAACCTCATATTAGCATATTGTTCTAGCATTTTGTTCGGGCTGGCACTAAGACCGACTGACTCGATACGAGGGCCCTACTTACGACAGAAGAGAAGATTGCTTTCATAATAACACTCGCAAAAACAGCATAGTTTGCTAACGGTTATCAAATGCTGCGCATGCAAAAGAACGACAAGCAGTCGCGCTCGCAGAAGTCGAGGCAGATACCTTAACAAAGCTGCAGTTCCAAAACGTGGGTGACATTTGCACCGCACGGACTTCGAACGGTTGTGCGCTTTGTTGCAGCCGCCTTCCCTAACAAGACGCAGTGACTGCAGGGCGCTTCCGGCGAAAAACACTGAGACCTAGAGCGATCTTAGCAGAGAAGATATCGCAGACGAGCTAATATGAGGCATGCTTCGCGCAATAAAGGGAAAGCAAAACTAATGCTGCTTTGCACGGTCGCCGAATGGAAATACGGCGCTTCTGTCGGAATGATACTCACTTTCTTCGCAGAGATTGACTGTGCGTCGGTATATTTAAAATTTACTCGCGCACAAACAGAGCTCCGCACGGCTGCATTATTAGCAGAAATGATGAGGAGGGGAAAAAAACCTATAGTGAACTCATCGTTAAAATAGGTGAAATTCGAAGATCCTCTGGAGCTCTTGGCTGCACGACGGCAAAAGCCATGCCGTAAGCACCCTCGTGAATTGACTGAAATGCGCACCTCTCGCGGCCTCGATGCCCATGTCCCATTACCATGGTAGTTTCAGCTACTAGTGACAGGAGGAGAACTGATGTTTAAAAATGAAGGGTTTGAACCCGACCGCGGCGGCTGCGTTTTTATCGAGGAAAAACGCTAAGGTGCCGGTGTGCTTATCGATGTCAGTGCACGTTAAAGATCCCCACGTGGTCGAAATTAGTCCGGAGCCCTCAACTATGGCACCCGTTTCTTCCTTTCTTCTTTCACTCCCTCCTTCATCCTTTCCCTTAGGGCGCGGTTCAGGTGTCCAATGATATATCAGAGAGATACTGCGCCATTTCCTTTCCCCCAAAACCAATTATTATTATTATTATTATTATTATTATTATTATTATTATTATTATTATTATTATTATTATTATTATTATTATTATTATTATTATTATTATTATTTATTGTTGTTGTTATTATTATTATTATGCACATGCACGCAGCCTGAGAAGTTCCAGCGATGGTCGAATTCGCTTATGCACTGGGAAATGAAGCTGCTTTGTTTTTGCCGGCGGCGTTCCCAATTGCGCTCAAGGATGAAGATTGAAGACCGTTAAAGGGACACTGAGGAGAAGCCTATCAAAATTTTTTTGCTAGCAATATCTGATAGTTCGGCATTTCATGGCTTTGTTGACGCTTGTCCGGGAGAGAAAGATGCATTTATTTCATAGAAATTTGGATTCGAAGTTGAAAAATTTTTTCCCGCCGCTCTGAATAAAACTCGAGAACTCTTATGACGACACGGAGAACTCTTGTGACGACACAGAACAGAGTGACGTGAACGTGACGTAAACGGAGACTCCATAATTTCTGGCGGCTAGCGGTGCGATCTAGCAGCTGCCGAAATGAAAGCTACCGCCGCCGCACGTTGAAAGCATCTATCGGGTGTCGCCACCGTCGCTTCGTTTACGTTTGCACCGGCGTCTTGCCAGCGTTACGATGGATCCCGTTCCCGAACCAGACGACGTAGTTCTCGCAAATACTCTGGCCTGCATTTCAGCGACCTCAGCCCCACAGAGCGTGGGATGCTTTTGAGGGAGCACGGTTAGGTTAGGCGCCGGCGGGTGGTTTCCCCCTTCCTCGGAGAGCAGCCGTTGCAAACTAAATATCATAACCCCAGTGCGGGGAGTCGCGAGGGGTGCGTTGCGCCCATCGGAGGCTGGCCAGGGCTTTGGGGCCAACGGATTGTGATTCCTTGAATGGAGCGGTTGCACGGCGCAGCAGGCAGCGTCGAGGTCTCCCACGGTTGCATGGGCCAAGTTATTTACTTATTTTTTGCCACAAAAAACAAATGGGTGCTCGAGGGTGGTTGCGTTTAAAGTCGGCGGCTTGAAACTAAAGCCGGCACACGACGCTTCAACGGCTTCCGCTTGATCCAACGGGTCCACTGGATCTGGCTCTCTCGCCAACTTGCATGTACCTTCAGATATGTACTGTGAATGGATTAAAATAGCCGAGCTCGAAAAGGACAGCTCCGCCGAACTGCCGCAGCTATTGAATATAACGCGCACCTCGCCGCGGAGCCAAATCAGTCTGGCCGGGCCGGCGGCGGCTGGCGCACCCGGCGCGAAATAGATACATGCTCCAATCTCCCCGCCAATGCGGTCAGAGTGCGCCGAAGCTGCCGAACGCGTCGGCGGTCAAGTGCAGTTGGAGTATAGAGGGTCTCGCTTTGACCGACGTACCTTCGCCATGCAGGGCGCGTGCGCGCCTCGCCGCAGCATAAACGCTGCCTTAAAAGAGCCTGCGCTTTACCGCTAACCAACGTATTCAGCGGCGGTATCCATGGGAGCCACTGAAACCCCCCGCCCACTCCCTAAATAAAAGAAATCTGGTGCCGAGGTTCGGAATCGAACCAGGGCCTTCGGCGTTTGAGGCGGAAACGCTACCGCTCCGCTACGACGGCTCAAGTTACAGCCGTCAATAAAGGCGCATCTAGTGAATGCATTCTTCTGATACAGAAATCTCCGCGCTTTCGCTAGGTATATCCTGGCCTAACAGAGCTAGGCCATCAGCAATTTTTTCTTAACTGCCTTGTACCTTGTCTCCTGTCTCTAATAAACGATTTCCGTTAAGTAGTTTGAAGTTGGCTGGCACAGCCGGGAATGTTTCGCGGGGCAAGCGTGAGAAAACACAAGTGCTGCCTTGTACGATAACCGACCATCGTGCCATCACAGCTTTTCATCGACCGTGACGATTATCTGACAAACCTTAACAGGCTCCTTCAAAGGTTAACTAGCACTTGAAGCGGCAATTGGAGTTCCTCTGCTGTTCGGCACTAGTAAATCGAAGCGCGTGAAAAACAAAAACACGGGGCACGCCAAGCTCATAGACGCGAAGCGCCATAAAAAATCGAAACTCTCCTGGCCCCCTGTGGCGCCGCCAAGCATCCGTTTTCTTTGCTTCCAACATTCAGGCTGTCTTTTGCCTGCCTCCCTTGTGTGATAAAAGTGCACTATTGGTTTTAAAACAAAACTTACTTCAATATTTATCTGCGCAACCTACCTTTGTCGGCCTCACAGATTCGCGAAACCAAGTAGGGTGGAAAATTCCTCCAAGGTGGCGTCTCTTGTCCTATGGCGTCACCACGCTTGAACTTGCGAGATTGGCCTGCGGTGGCGATACCTGTATTTTGGTTCTAGCTATTTTCTACCTTACAAGAGCTTTGTTTTCAGTGAGAGCGGCGTTTTTGTGATCAGGAGCTGGTATTCTATTGATACAAGCCAACTTCAATTTCTCCTCAGTGTCCCTTTAAGCTCTACTCGCGTTTCGGCTCTCAGCGTTATGCGTTATAACACAAACAGTAACCCAGTGGTTGCCATGGTAACCGAAGTGGTTATATAATTTAATAAAATAATAACGGGCGCCAGCGTGATGCCGAGCACCACAACTATAAGCTCAAATATGTCGATCGGGTATATATATCCCTGTCGGACAGGCATCAATGTCGGGCCACTTAGCCCCGACATTCGTGTTAAATTTGTGGGCCAACCGTTTGCCGCAGAATGTTCCGGATGGTGTCATATACGATTCAGCCTTTCGTGCAGGATAAACGTACCAGTTAACTTGGAGCCCACCTCGCGACAGGGATTCGAACCGGCGACCTATGTACCGTCTATTCCACGTCCATACGAATCTTCATATGAACATTGCTGCTCAACAATTTGTCGCAGTGTTCGGGGGTGGGGGTGTTGTGCGATTTCCCGTTACGTGCAGCATAAGCTTCCTATTTAAGTTCGAGTCTAGCTGGCGCCAGGGATTCGAACCGGCGACCTATGTTAGGTGCGCTAACGCTCAATATTCGATCGCTGCCTCAGCGTCGGCTCATTTTTTTCATCTGAATACCGTTGCCATAACAACGATACGACGCTCCGTTGGCCTTCCTCCAGCCTCTATGGGGAAGAATTGGAGCTGCCACCTGTTTTGGCTGAACAATGGTATATATTGGAAGTTTCCCGTACCCTGGCTCTCGGAACTGAGCTGCGGCTGCTGTCCAATTTTTGTTGCGTGTAGCCTGTAACCTTGGCAGTGTCCACTATCACCACCGCCAACCTTAGCGGCGAATGTGGAATGTCCTGTCATACCGCTAGTGCTATCTGGAAAATGATCGAGCGCTGAGGGCACCAGCTGTGCGAGAACCCTCTCGTGCTACCCATGACATCAACTCTGCCAGAACCGAGGCCCTCGATAAGCTATTGAGCGCAGGAAGGAAGAGAAATGAAGGGCTCTTTAGGACATGCATATGAAGGAAGCCAACAGTCGATGAAACCATGGAAAGCATAAGGGAAAGTTTATTTTTATTTGAGTGTTTATCACCGGGAAATTAGTAGTGTAATAATATTGTACCTCTAGGACTGTTGATTAAAAATCGTCGCCGCGGTGTCAGTGGTTATGGCGCTCGGCTGCTAGCCCGAAAGATGCGTGTTCGATCCGGGCCGTGCCAGTCGAATTTCGATGGAGGTGAAATTCTAGAGGGGCCGTCTACTTTGCGATGACGGTGCACGTTAAAGAACTCCAGGTGGTCGAAATTTCCGGGGGTCTTCACTACGGCGTCCCTCACAGCCTCAGTCGCTTTGAGATGTTGAACCCCTACCCCAAACCATAAACCAGTTCATTGGAAACTGGAAGAAAAAAGAATCGCTTGTTGCCGGTGGGATCCGAACCCACGTCATCAGCATTTCGCGTACGGTGCTGTACCAGCTGAGCTACTGCGGCGGTTGTCCTAGTAGTCTACCTTCAAGTCGCTTCTTCCCATCATAGATGTGGGTTATAGTCCAGGTAAAAAGTAATCTCAGATCACATGATGCACCCCAAGCCCGCCATTTAAAAGGCGTACAGCAGGAAATAAATGTATACAGTATAGTGAATGTATACAGTACACTAGTAGGCCTAGCACCGCAATGTTCGTCGGATAGTAAGACTGAATACACGCCCACCTACTTCTTACCAGTTCTGCACGTTGCAGATTTGCCAGCAGTCTTCGAGCACCACCACTTTAGCAGATAACAGCAATTTTCTTTACAGATGCCACATACCGCAGTTTTGTCACCTCTCGCCTCAGTGCCATTGCGCTGATAAAAGAAAACTACCAGTTATTGGTAATAAAAGAATTATCACATAACCACTGCATCTAGCAAAATAAAGCCGATTATCGGTAAATTGAACTCGAAGTGGATCGAAAATTAACCCGAATTATGTGGAGGTGAACGGTAGTTGTGAAGATTGTACCAAAGCATCGGTACGAATAAACCGGAAGTTCGATTTAAGCGAGTTCAAATTAGCGAGCTTTCACAGTGCATGGCGTTGGTGCGTGTTTTTATTCCTGCGGGTAAAATGGGTGTGGCTGCCATTCACCGCATTGATTTGTGCGCCTCTGTACTGGGCGGCGGAAGCTTCCTTGGCGCGATGTCAAGCCCTTGAGAGAGCTCGCCTTCCATCCGGGCCTTGGGCCGCAGGTGTATTCTGACTGTAGCTGCATCGCCACCGTGCGCGAGAAGGACGTCCTGTCGGTGCAGGGCGAGCTGACGCGCTGCCAGTCGACGTTCAAGGCGCTCGCACCCTTCTCGATGGGCCTCTTCTTGGCGCTCTTCGGGACCTTCCTCAACAGCGCCCCCGGCATGAGCGCCACCATTCGGTGCGTACGCCCCTTTGCGCCCCCGCGCGCACCAACCATCGCGTGTCGCGCAGGACCGTCGGGGAGCCGACCAAGCCGGTGGCATTGGGTCTGCAGTGGGTCTCGGTGCGGCTCTTCGGTAAGTTCTTTCCATTTGTCCTTGGTGGAGACTGCAGAGTGGCGGGTGGCACGCAGGCGCCATCTTTGCGCCCATCTTGTTCGGCTCCATCATCCACCGCAGCTGCCTTACGTGGCAGGGCCTGTGCGGCGGCCAGCGTGGCACGTGCATCATAGGAAGGAAGGCCTCAGACGTTGCTGGCACATACCCACTTCGGGGCAGTGGCCAAGACACAGGCGGTTAATTACTGTATACAGGAAAGTTTTGACGGGAAGAGGAGTGGTAATAGTATCTAGTCTGATAGATTGGAAGAGGGAAGGAAAGGGGTCCAGTTAACTTGGAGATCAAAGACGGCACAATTGCTTAATGTGCATAATAGACACAATGCCTGTAATGATGCAATGTCGTACTGACCGAGGGCGGGAAAAAGAAATTAGATGGGAGTCGCTGCGTTTCTTGAAGAAAATTTTGCACAGCAGAGCGCACACTCCTGTCGCTTCGTCCAAGCAAAGAAGCGCCAATGGAAAGAACAACCGCGGAAGACACAGGCAAGCCCAGTTGATGAAATGGAATTTGCAAAAGACGCTTCCTCAAATGAGAAAAACGGCGGCAGAACAGCAGGAAGTGATCTATTGTCTCAGGTTCGGCAAAAAACGGGCACAGTGGGGAAGCTGCCAGGCCAGATCTGTGAAGGTAGAAATTTAGAAGGGGAACCCGGCAACGCAAGCGCGTGAAAAAGACCTCTAGTCTGCGTGAGCGCCAGTCTTTGCTACTCCAAGGATGCAGAAGATGCTGATATTCGGGAGATGATGTAAGAGCCGAGGCAGCAAATTTCTGAAATATTGTGTAGCTGCGAAACCTCACCGCAGCTGTATATGCAGACAATGGCAGGACAGCAACAATTGGGCCGCTGAGAGAGGCTCTTGCTAAGGAATCTGCAACCTCATTTAAGTGAAAGCCCATTTGACCGGGTACCCAAAGCAACCTTACCGAATTTAGATGGAGCGGAATCAGGAACTTAAAGAGGCGTAATGGCCGAGAGTCAGTGGGTGAGGTTAAGGAAGACCAAATGGACAGAGAGTCTGTCATAACCACAAACTGGGAAACGGTAGATTCTAATTTTCGTAAGGCTAAGATTACCGCTAATAATTCAGCCAGAAAAATTGGAGTGAAGTCAGGAAGACGGAGAGAAAAAGAGCAATCCATAGAAGGCGAAAAAATTTCCACACCTGCCTTTTCGCGATCCTGCGAGGCATCGGTAGCAATAAGAACATGAGAGGGAAAGGACCTTAGGTGGTCCTGCAATAGACCCTGAAGAAGCGGGAAGGGCTGCAGCTTTGCATTCGATGGGAAACTGTCATCGAATTTAATCTGGACAGATGAGGAGTTCTTATAAATTTGGAGGATATCTGTGAAATGAATATTTATGCGATCAAGGAGGGACTGCACCCGGCAGCACTAAAAAAGGCGGAAGGTTGACTAAGAAATATTGTACTGGAAGCGTGAAGAGGTGAGTCGCACAATGTTAAAAATGTTTGAACTGTTAAAAGGCGAAACCTAGCTGATAAAAAAGGCATTCGCGCCTCAAGGTGCAGAACAGCATTGGCGACATATTTTGGAAGCCCCAGACAAAGGCGCAACGCCTCACGTTCCAAAAGCACAAGAGGGCGAAGTTTATAGGCAGGAGCTCCTGAGAATAAAACACACCCGAACTCCAAAATTGGGCGGACGTACATTTTATAAATCATCAGAAGCGTATGCCTTCTCATGCCTGACCTAGCACTACAAAGCCTGCGCAGGATGCCAATGGCCCGAACTCCTTTTGCAGAAACTTGCTCAATGTGTGGCCGCCAGGAGAGAGTAGAGTCGTATATTACGCCGAGATAATTCACCGTCTGAACTTGAGGTATTATGTTATTTCTATAGACCAGGCAAATATTTACTGGAACAGAAACTGGAAATACTAAAAATGCGCATTTCTTCACATTAAGGGACAGATGAATTCTTCCTAGCCAGTTGTCAAGAACATTGAGGTAATTTTGCAGGGTTTGATAAAGAGTGTGAATGTCACCTGCTGATGCAAAAAATGCAATATCGTCGGCGTACACATTAGTTGTCACATTTTGAATGCATGGAATTGAGCTTAGAAAAATGTTAAAAAGAACAGGTGAGAGAACTGATCCTTGCGGAACACCTCTTGTCTGAAGAAATCTCCTTGAGGAAACACCATTTTAGCAGCAGTAAAATTCTCCATTTTCCAAAAAAAAAAACAGAAATCCAGGCTAAAAATAGCTTGGGAAGTTGAGTTCCTGTAATCTTAGTAATAGAGTCGAGTGCTCCACGCTGTCGTATGCTTTACTGACATCCAAGGTGACATGCGCAGCAAACTTTTTCTGTTGCGAGCTAATTTAATACGACTGTCAAGGTCAGTATGAGCACACCAAATTGAACAACCCGGCCTGAAACCAATTTGCATTGATTCAATACAGCATTTTCTGAAATGAATGACATGACACGGCTGAGAAGGACCCTATCCAGCAATTTCACTAGGTTCGATGTTAACGAAATAGGGCGTATATTGTCTAAAGTTAAGCCCTCCCCTTGCTTTTTAAGCAATGCAACTATTTCAGCAAGACGCCACTCATGCGGTATCCAAGGACCTTTAATAGAATGGTTAATTAGAGCCAACAGATCTGCAGGATATTCATTGAACAAAATTTTGATCATAGATGAAGTGACCTTATCGGGACCAGGAGCCGCTGGGGATAAGCGCAGAACAATTTGCGACAGCTCAGGCATCGATACCTCAGTGAAATCACTTGAGGTGCATGTGAATATAGTAGGAGAAGGTAAAGCAGATGTAAAGCGAAGCTCTAGGCCACACGCAATATCCTCTAAGGCCTTTGCGATGTCAGCAGGGGACTGAACAAGAGATTCAATGTTGGCAGCCGGAGGAATCACCTTGTTGCGCCTCATGAAATTAAACAAAGATCGTTTATTTCCTGATTGGGAAAGGAAATCATAATGATTTGTATTATACTCCTCCTTTGCACGGGCGACAGTGCGCTTAAATGTTGCTGCAACATACTTATAATCCAGCCAATTTTTTGGGCATTGATTGATGAGAAGTTTCTTCCAAGCTGCTTTCCGTCGTCTATATGCACGCGTGCACTCAGCATTCTACCAATTGTTCGCGATTGCACCCTTTGTTCTCTTAAGCAAAAATTCAGACTTTTGCCTTGCATGATCCAGTACTGAGCAGAGATGTGCAGCCTTGCTTTCGGCACTTCTCTGAGCGCGAGTGTCGGAAGTGATTTGGAGGGCTGATTTTAGCGTGTCTTTAAAGCAATTGTAATTTATTAACGTGCGCTGATGTCGCTCAGGAAGAGTTAATTTACACGCAAACTTGAAACTAATCGGTAGATGATCACTGTCTGTTGCACAGTCAACAGGCGCCCAAGACATAACAGAGACTCCTGGGGAGGAAAAAGTTAAATCCAAGGCAGAGCGGCATTGACTGCGAACAAACGTAGGCAATCAGGAATTGTTGCAGATCAAGTTGTTGCCAGAAGCCCAATCAAATAGTCTAGAACCAAAGCTGTCTGTTTTAAACCCCCAAGTCACACGGTGCGAATTGAAGTCGCCAAGTAATAGAACCTGAGATCGGCTACTAGACATGAGTGAGTCAAGGGGCCGAGTGTCACGCACACCAGACGGGAAATATGCATTAGCTACCGTAAAGGGCTGTTGACCTGGGACACTGAGGTCAACCGCAAGGATTTCACATTCATTGTCCGCATATTGAAAAGAAATGCATGCCCTGTGGCAAAACTTTGTAGATATGAGCACTAACAACCCTCCCCCTCGTGATGACCGGTCAAGCCGGAACGGATGGTAATCCTTGAGATGATAATTGAAATATGAAGTTAGCCATGTTTCCTGTAAAGCAACTAAATCTGGTAGAAGCTGATTGCATAGGCAATTTAAATCTGTTGAAGCTGAGAATATAGATCGACAATTCCACTGGAGTATACTTAGGAACCCTATCTTGGCGGAAGTGCCGCAGCCGCGACTGCCTTTTCTAGAATCCTGGTCTTAGCGTTTTGACTTGCGTTACTTTTCTTTGTCTTTGACTGGGGGCAAGATGGACCTGCAATATTCAGAGGAGACCCACTTCGTTTCTGGGCGCGGAGATCAGACTCCATATCCATACAATCCATAGAGGATGCGTCCATAACGCTATGCGAAGGAGAGGCCTGAGAGGTCTTTTGTTGCTCACATTGTTTTTGGCCCTGTGGAGCGGAATCGATTACTACAGAAGGAGGGGTAGCTTCCGAAGCCAAAGAAGGCAAGAGCGGAGCGGTGGACGCCTGCAGAAGATTGGTCATCTGAGCAGCTATGACCTGCGAAATGCACGTGGACACGGTTTCCATAATGCGATCCATTGGATTTGCCACAGCTTTCTCAACTGCCGCTGTAATAGCCTGGGACCAACTAGAATCCATTATGGGTGGACATTTGGCGGCCACACTAGAGTAGGCTGAGGCTCTCTCCTTGATTGCGGCAAAAGCCTCTCTCCGCGTGCATCTGCGCTTGTCTATAATCTCGAGCACCTGAACTTCTTGTGCTCGTGCAGCACAGTCAGGCGAATCAGCAGGGTGAGCACCGCTACACAAACAACATTTCTCTTGCTGCTCAGGACATTCCTCTCTACAATGACGTTCCCCACAGGCACAGCAGCGTAAGGCCGATTTGCAGGCTTTGCTGCTGTGGCCAAATCGCCAGCAGTTTGGACACTGAAGGGGCCGAGGGTTAAAGGCATCTACTCGAAAAACGAATGGCCACACCTTAATATCTGACGGGCAAAATATTCCTGCAAATGTGGCAATGACGGACTCCGTATGAATTTTTTCTCCGTCAACCATCCTGCTGCATTGATGGACAGCAATCACTCCCGCAGGCGAGAGGTTCTCAAGCGTTTCCGCAGGGCTCAATCGAGAGTCGACCCCTCGGACCAAGCCCTTGGAACATGCTAGATGAGGCGGAATGAATGCGCTCACCGGTTGGTTGGCGAATGACGTACACTTCAGCAGGTCTTCAATACAGGCTTTATCCGGCGACCTGCACAAAATACCACCAATGCCGAACTGCCGGACGGCGGTAATGTGCATGAAATGCTGCGATGTGGACCTAAGAGCCGCCTGCACGGCCTCCGGGTTTTTCAGTCGGATAGCGCCGCCATCGGAAGGCACTAAAGCTACCGGAATGCTTGAAACACCACTGCGGAAAAAGAGATCAATTGGAAGCTGGTCTTTAGGAAGAGATGCCGACCAAGGGGAAAACCCCTGGCCAGGAGAAGAAGTAGACATTAAGCTCTCGTCCCGCAGCCAATCACCCCAGAACAGGAGCAAACAGGCAGAGACAAAAAGGAGAAATTTAGCAAGCTAGAGCAACACCGCCAAGTACTTAGCCACTGCCCCGCAGCCTGGGTAGCTGAGCCACGACAACAGGACAGCGACCAGCGAACAGGAACCAGCCAAGCGGTCTCCACACCACCACCACGAGGGAGTCGAGAACAGCAGCATGAGCTGCAACATCTTCGGCTTCCTCATTTTTCTCAAGACGTTGTCGGTGGACTTCTTCTTCGGAAAAAAACGCAAACTTGTACGTTGAGTGCGCCCGTCCATGCCAGCCTGTTAACAAAACGAGATGCGCGGGTGCTGCGATCCAAGCTGAAGGGGCGACCTCGTTCCGTCCGAGGACGCTCGTTCACGATCACGTGCACCCGTCGTCCATCTCGTGCCGGTGTTTAGAAAAGGCCAGAAGCGGAGAACACGCAGGCATTACAGCGATAATTAACACCCTTTGCATGTTCCTGCTAATGAGGAACGATCACAATACCTTGCATCTGTCATCTGCGCATACTGGCGTGATCCATTCCCTTTTGGTGCGAGCGTGACGTGGCGAGGTTTTTTGGCTCTTAGATGGTCATGCATTGACGGGTGAGGTGATTTTCAAATACCAATCGGTGTTTGCGATCGTCTCTGGAGAAAACGTTGCCGAAGCGGCGTCAGTTCTAATCGGGCTCTGCGAAGCCACGGTTTTCATTCAGAGTCGCTGCGTGGCTTAAATCTGTCGGGCGTCGGCTAGCAGTATAGCCGATGCCAGCTAGACCAGAGCTATCTTTTAAAAACCGAATCGAATGCGAATAGTTGAGCTTTGCCACTGAATGTAATAGGAATCCCGTATTTTTTCAAATATGCGCTTAGGTGTTCAATACGCATACAACGAATAGCCGTGCTAAAGAGTGAGGCGGTAGCGGCGGCCCTCTCGTACCGTGCTGTGATTAATGCTGCTATGCTGTAGCAGTAAGAAAACGCCATCTACACCAGCGGCTACACGTCCGTCACACGCGAAGGAATACTTCGAAGAGAAAACTCAGTATATGAGAGGAATGAGAGCGGCATCAAGGCTGCACCCACTTTTGGAGGCCATGTGTGAACGCCGCCACGACGTTGCGAAGACGGAGCGAACACTTTTTTTTTGTCAAATTCTCTTCGTTGCCCATTATTTTGAAACTCGAGATTCGATCCCTCTCGTATAATTGTCAACGTGCATTGTTTGATTCTTTGGGCGAAAAGTATGGGTGGATATTCGATTCGCTGCTCGAAAGTTTCGAATCTTCTCACAAACCTAGTGAATGCACTCTCATGCGTCACGAAAGCACCCTTTTTGATGAAATACGGTCCACGTTTCTGTATCCACACGACCAGTAACGAAACAGGTTCATAAAATTTCACAGGGCACTTTCCTTCTCTTTCTGATGGCCCATCTACTCATTAGCATACAATCGTAAGGCAACGCGTACACTAAGTTCACCTTTCTTCGCCGAAAAACAATGCGGTTCTGTGGGCTATTGTCCGCTGGAACACGTCCCAAAAGAGCAGCGCATCCCAACAATCAATAAAGACGTGTTCTATTGACTCTGATTTGTGGCACAACAAGCAGTCAGCACCCCATGTTAAAAGCAATCTTTCTTCTCTATCCATATTTTAGCCGGCAACGTACCAGTGTGCAACTTGAAGAAAGTGTCTTTCCCTCGCAGGCACCAGCATTTTCCTTACACTTTTTAAAACATTTCCTCCCTGGCCTCCACTATACAGAGATCGATATATTGGCTCGGCGAAGACACAGTCAAGTAAATCTTTTAGCAATTTTTTATGCATGACATTGAAAAGGTATTCCAAACTGAAGCGAGCATTCAGAAATCGGAGAGCAAAGATGAGCTCTTTCAAAAATCGACTTGCACTTTATCGCAACCCGTCGATAGTGGAAATAACAAAGTTTGGTAAGCCCGAAGAAAGCCTTACTTGAATAAAGGTCCGCAGGAAAGGTTCGCGTTGATCCCGAAGAAACATAAATCTTGACACCACCTCCCTCAGGTACAAGTGTGGCAAGGAGAAAGACCCCCTTTTCTCAAAAACAGAAATAGATTATCACGTTTAGTCCGCTGCCATGAGGACTGCCAAACAAAAACCGCGAAGAGACGATAAAGAAAGACTTACCATTGCCGCCGTATGGGATACGATTCCTGGGAGTTGAGCCGGATATTTATAAATACGATGTAATTTTCCTTCTTGGCCTGCACAGCATTTGGCGAAACAGGATGGCTGTACGACACTGCGATGAAGTTGCGCGGTCTGTCCGAGATTACTTCAAAGAAAACATATTTAATCTGCGTGAAGTGTACAAGGAGCTATGTTTTGGAGATGAAGTTATGGATGCCGACGCGGCCGGTTTTCGTTGCTAATGGGCAATATAACGCTTTCGCATTAGTAAAAAAAAACTGTCCACGTCTCATAGCAAACAGGAGAGACAAGAAAATTTTCAGCATATGGCTTTCTCACCTAGATTATTACTGCGAGGTGATTTGCTTAAACGAGCACAGACAACATTTGACACATCGCCTCTCTCAGGGGTCTCAAACATGCGGCCCGCAGAGCATGGTTTTGAGTACCCGCTGGCACTGAAGAGTTGAACCTAATTGCTCCGGAAAAACTTCACCCTCTGATGATCTGCAGCCAGAAATAGCTACTCGTTTACGTTCGGTCATACCTGCGTACCTCGGTAAGCTTTCCGTGAGGCAGGCGTACAAACATTAAACGCAACAGCGAAGAAAAACTGAAAAAGCAAAATTTAGCTCACTGGTGGCCAGCTTCTAACTAACTTATTTCCTCTGCAGACCTCCGTCTTCCTCCTTTCTCCATTCTGCTCGTGGTAGACAAAACACAGCGAGGTAAATTTGAGACCCCGGCCCGCAGAGAGTGGAGTTCGGAGGAGCAATTATTTCCCCTCGAAAAACGCACCTCGAGGGGCGCCACACTTGTATTTCCCACGATCTCGACTCCGTTATGGCGTCCCCCATGACGTTGCTGCAGGAACTCTGATAGGCATGTTCTGGGGTTATTTAGTGTAATAATGGTCACTTTCATTCGATTCACCTGGGCGTGAAAGTGGTCACAAAAATTTTCTCTACTCCTTGGTTTCAAAAAACAAATGAGGTGCCGGGAATACGGCTGGATGCTCTACTAGTCTCTTATGCAGGGTGTTTCACGTATCTTGAATCTAGGATTAAAGTGGCTCGCAGGAGCTGTTTGCAACCAACCACAGATTGTTGCACGCCGTGTGGCGCTCCTCAGAGTATGAGAGCAAAAGCTCTACTACGCCAGTCCGAACCGGAGTTTCGCTGCGTGCTGCCCGTGGTTGCAACGGCGCACCTATAGCCACCGGATCTACGTCTATACTTGTAAACAGGCAGTCGCTTTGCCGCGGCGCAGCTTCGCTCGATCGCAAGACTAAGATAGTATATAGGCTTGTACTAGTTAGTGTGGTTAACCATGATGACGTCATAGTATAGTAATGACCGTAATTAGTACTAAGTGTAATGTTCACATGTAATATATAATTGGAAAAAGGAAGTTTAGCCTACACTAGCAATTTTTTTCGAAATGTAGCGCGAAAAAAACCAGGGCACAGAAGAAGGCAACCACACGACACGAGCGCTGTGCCTCCTTCTGCGTCCTAGTTTTTTCGCGCTACGTTTCTAAAAATGCAAATGCTCCAACTCACCCAGCTTAGCATAATTGTGTATAACACTAACACGTGACGTGACCTTCGGTTTGACCTTTAATTAAAAAAGCTTTGCGAAATGTAACAATGACGATGGTTGAACGTACGACGTCATGTACGGAATAACGCAATGAAAATCGCTTGACTTAGCCTGAAGTCATTTGGCGCGTTGAAAATTCGTGTGCCGAGGCTTCTCTAGCCACGGTCGGCGGCGACATGGGCGGAAATAAGGACGCAGTCGCTTCGCCGAGCTCCGGTGTTGGTGGTTGTCCGACGCGCATTCAACATTGCAGACGCCAAGCCCCGTCTAGTTGCCTAATACACCAGAGCTTTCGCTCTCTAACCAGGTTCAACAGTAGTTAAACCAAGAGTATTTTTTAAATCCGCTTATTTATTAAATTAGCTAAAATTATGCAAATCTTTCATTATTCACTTCAGGGTCACGTGCCTTCCTTTAAGTTGTAGAAGGGGTTCACTAAGAGCTGATCCAGTTTTTTTGTAGCAACGTGCCTCCTACGCGGTCCTTTTTGCCGGCAATTAAAGAAATCTCGCAAAATATGGAGAAAAAAAAGCCACGTGACTGCTCTCGTGCGCTACCGTATTCCGGTGCTCCCAACAGTGTTCTGGAAGAAGGAAACGGCCGTGCCCAAGTGAGCTGCCGCTGCATGATTGGACGGACTGCAAAACGAAAATAATAAAAACAACAGAGTCTACCTTGAAATACGCGGCTTCACTGATTTCCCTTCCTTTATTTCTTCCGTCCATGCGATGTCTGTCGATGGCCTGCTTATCAGTTCACGCAGATCACGGCGCGCGCTTTCGACATTCGGGGAGAATGGGTGGATGCACTTTCAAGACAACGCCGAGAGCGGCCACCCACTTCGAGATGGTGATCGCGCGATCCTTGTTTACTCAGTACGCGCTGGGCAGCACTAAAATACTGTAGCGCGAATGCGCGACCACGTCAATTTTTTTTCTTTTCATATTTCGCGGGCTTTCTCGAAATGCTAGAAAGAGCGAACACGTAACTAAAATACTGGATCGGGTCTTCAGTAACCCTCTCCACGACTTAATGAAACAGGTGTGAACATAAAACAAGTATTACAAATTTTGGATCATTGATACTAGCTAATTAGCTAACTACCCAATTATTCAAAATTTTAAAAATAATCTGAGGAGCGCCACACGCCGCGAAACAATGTCGTTGGTTTCGCCCTGCTCCGGTGCGCCACTTTTTGTAAATCCTTGGTGCAAGTTACGTGAAACTTCACTCTGTTGTCATAATCGAATTTCATTTTAGTGTCCCTGTAAACGTGGTTTCTTCTTCCGCCACACTCTGCCACGAGCGCTGATGGCGAGCCAGGCTTCTTTTGATGACGGCGAACATGTTGCGCATTTTTCGTCGGGAGCAAAGGTGCTTCGGTGAGACTCCACTGCCGCGCCAATGTCTGCTCTCCATTCTTTAGTCACGACAGATGTCAGCTGATTCGCTTGGCGAAAAGGCGTCTAAAGAACCGAGCCGCATGGTATGCACCGCTTCTGCCCCCGGAAGCCCCACAGTAGTATATGGTGCACAGTGCAGCTTTCGGTGGAGCACAGCTGACGAAGTGGGATGCCAGCGAGCTAAGTCAACGAGAGCGCTAATTCGCCGCTTCAGGCTGCGGGACATAGCTTAGCTGAGCAGTAACCTTTTCTGCTGACATCGCATACGCTTCCCGGCGTTGCTGGTGTCAGGCAGCCGTATGGGTTACTCCGCCAGTGCTGACCGGACGCGATATTCGGAGGTCGTGGGTTCGGATCCCACCTGCGGCATGGTTGTTTTTTCTGCTGCTTTATAAGTAATTTTCTTTAAACTAATTGATTGGCACTAGAAATAAAGAAAAAATAGAAACAAATCCCCTCGCTGTTAGATGACATTCTACGTCACCCTTGCGGTATTACAGGACATGCTACGTTCACCGCTATGGACGAGGGTGGCGCTGGTGAACACTCTAAAGGTTCGCATGCACGCAAAACATAAATATTCTCTAAAGCAGCAGATTGGGCAGCCGTCCCCTGAGCTCAGTTGGTAGAACACCCGACGCGATATTCGGAGGTCGTTGGATCGGATCCTACCGGTGGCATGGTTTTTTTTTTTGCTGCTTGATAAGTAATTTTCTTAAGGTGACAGATTAAGCGAGCTATTATTCTCCCATTGATTGGCACTAGAATTTAAACCAAAAATAGAAACATTCCCCCTGCACCTTGGTTTCGGGGATTGTTGGCTTCCTTCATACATTCATATATATATATATATATATATATATATATATATATATATATATATATATATATATATATATATATATATATATATATATATATATATATATATATATATATATATATATATATAGTAACGGGCACTACTTTCTAAGTAGTTACCCTTCTCGACAACACGTGACTAGCGTACGTCCCGTTTTTGTTTTCTGCTTACGTATGCCTGCGTACTGTACTGTTTTGGGTTTTAGTTTCGCGCATTCTAATAAAACTTAACGAAGTGCTTGCCCTTTCAGAACATTTGCTACGCGAATATCGTGTACATACGTTTCTTTGCCACGTTATAATAAAAGGCTAACCCTGAAGAACACTTATGTGGGTCTCGTTATTAGGCATGACATTTGAGCGCATCTTCTACGGCAAATTCAGGTGCCGCAGGTGGCCATTTCGTCAAGGTGGCCATGATCCACTATGGACTCACCACACAGGAAGCTTGCCGACCACACAAGACAGCCGGGCCGCACTCGGACGCCTCCAGGTTCACTTACTCCAACTGGTCTCCTGCGCAAAGGGACGTCCATCATAACTCGTGAAATTACTCCACTCGGCTGCTTATAGCTTGACACATCGACCGCACTTAGTGACCTCCATTCTTGTTCACCAGTAAGCCCCTTTTAGTGCCGCAGCATTGAAGAGCTGCAAAGTCGCAAAATTATATGTTCTTCACCTGTCGCCCACGTGCAACCCACCTCGCAAAACGTACTACGGAGCAGCGACTTCCTTGCATCAACAACCGCTGCATCCCATCAGCTCACTCACCCTTGACACCGTAGGCGAGTAGGCGAGCGTGGCGCAGCGGCCCGCTTGTGGGGGCGGCGTGCGGGGCAGGCAGGCCGGCCGCATGCCACGGCTCTGGGGCACGGCCGCCTCGAGCCGCAGTAGCGCCAGGACGCCGTCGGCCGAGCGCTGCACCGCTGCGATGGCCGCCCTGAAGTCGAAGGGCGACGCGGACTCCTTGCGCACGGAGCCCAGTCGGGCCTGCCACTCGCCGCCGGGGTCACGCCTGCGAGCAATGTCCCGTATCTGTTGAGCCGAATAAAACGAGCCTTCTCTAGCATGAAGCAGAGACTGCGGATAGGCAGCGCCACTTCCTCGTGACAAAGAAGTTTAGGGAAGGCCCCCCCCCCGCTAGGCGCGTGCAGTTTTATTGGCCCTCAGTGTTTTCTGGCTGAGAAAGACATCCCCGGAGCCAACCGCAGGCAAATGTTTCTATGCAAAATAGACGTACGCACGTATGCACGTTGGTTGCGAAATGCGCACCGCCCAATGGAGCCAAAATTTCCTGGTGACTATGCGGTACCCTTTACTACACAGAACGCTCATAAGTACACCAATATTCTAAAGAAATCGAACACTTTTTGCTCTACTTCGTGAACGCTTGAGCGTAAATTGCGAGAAATATCTCTGTACCTCACATGCTTCTTTAATCTTCAAATAAATATTTGCATATATAATTGACCTTCATCGGAAGATAGCCAACAAAGCAAGGAGAGCTTGCAGCATTACATTCCTACATCGTAATTGAAAGAGCAGCCGCGGATTTATTAATAATAATAAAAATTGGTTTCTTGAGGAATGGAAGTGGCGCAGTATCTGTCTCGTTGGACAACTGAACTGCTCCGTAAGGGAAGGCATTAAGGAGGGAGTGAAAGTAGATAGGAAGAGCGAGGTGCCGCAATTGGAGGGATCTGGAATAATTTCGACCCCCTGGGGATCTTTAACGTGCACTGACATCGCACAGCACACGGGCGCCTTAGTGTTTTGCCTCTAAAGCAGGAAAATAGTAAATATTTGTAAAAAAAAAAGTTATGTGCTACGCTAATCCAGGATATACAAAGCGAAAGATGGCGTTCACTTTGTTCATTGGCGTTGGCGTTGACAGTTTTCTTGATGGCGATGGATTTGAGCAAAGAAGGGCTCATAACTGGCTCCCTCAGTGCGCGGACGCCTCATTCTTGCTTCGAGACATGTGGCGGTGATGAGAGAGATGTCGCCTGAATTCATTAGCTCTGATAGCGTTGTGGCTGGCATGCTGCACTGGAGCTTTAGCTAGGCCGCAGTATTCATTTGGTGATCAATCTCTCGCGATAAACCATTAACTTCATGCCACCTCCCAGGGCGGCAGGGAGGGCGCGCTGCTTATAGAATATGCGGAGCGCAATCAAAGCAGGCTTTCTTTTCCAGTTGGAGACGAACGCCACGTAAACGTGAACGCGAGGTTGAGGTCTCCACTTACCCGCGGAGCCGATTGTGCGCCTTTCCTTTCGTGAAAATGAACGGCATTTGCGACGTTGTCAACGCCAATGAACTCTATGAACGCCGTCAGCTCACTTGTTTGGTTTTTGAGGAAAGGAAATGGCGCAGTAACCGTCTCACATATCTCGCTGGACGCCCGAATTGCTTCGTAAAGGAAGGGATAAAGGAGGGAGTGAAAGAAGAAAGAGAAAACTGATCATTGAAAGAAGGATTTTGAGGAAAGGCACGGCGCTGCGCAGCGGCGGAGCACCTGTGGCTCGGTGCTACTAGTGGCGCATGCGCAGTAGTAACTAGGGAGCGAGAGAGAGAGAAACGTGGCAGCGGCGAAACTTCAGGCGACGGTGTCGGCGGCGGCCACCTGCGCCGTGCGTGACGTCACTCGTGCTCCGACATACGCCGGCTCGCGCGATGCGTGGTGTTGACTAGCCTAGTGAAGCTTTTGGCTTCAAAACTGCTATTGCCGTCCTCAGCCGGCTGCAATCCACCGGCCGCGGTACCCCACTAGTGCGGAACATTCGTTCGCGCTACGAGCGCCTTGCTCAGAGAGGATGCGCCGTGCGTGCACAGTGGGTGCCCGGTCACTGCGGCATCGCCGGCAACGAAGTAGCTGACAATCTCGCGACCACCGCACGCCAACTATTTGCCAGCGATCTGCCCCTTGCGCTGGAGGACGTGCGTGCGGTCATCGACGACCATTTCCGAAAGCAGCACCCCGACCCACGCATCGCAGGAGGTGAGCGCATCGACAGCATCAACGGCTGTCGCGCACTTACGCGGTCGCAACGTGCAATGATCCTCCACGTGCGCATTGGCTGCGTGTGGCCCGGGGAACGACGGGAGCGTCACGGAATCGCGATGATTAATGCGTGTGACGGATGCGGTGCAGTGGACACACTAGACTACCTGCTCCTTCACTGTGCCGCGTACGCCGATGCTCGTCGCGATATGCTTGCAGCCTATAGGGCGCTGGGCATACTATCAGACTGCCTCAAGACGCTATTGTGGCCGCAGGGCAGTGCGCGCACCCGTGAGCGAACCTTGGTGACCATCTGTGCGTTCCTCGAACAGAAGGGCTTTACGTCCCGTCTGCTCTCCGCCAGGTAGTTACACGCAGTGAACGAACGCTCCGCGAGTTCTACCTTGGACGATTAACAACTGGACGCCCCACTCTAGTTGTAGTCAACTTATTGCTGTGCGCGTGTGTTTGTATTGCTCCATCATGAACTAATCACGAGCACAACCTGGACGCATTTCTTATTGTGTAAATAGTTTGTGTATATTACCTCTCCCACTATCCTCTCTTCCTGCACCTGTCACCTCACATCTTTCATTTCTCCATCCTGCCTGCTATCCTTCATTTCAGCTGCCCCAGCTCAAGTGCCTCAGTATCGATGGCAGATGCCGGCCCTAGCAAAAAACTTTTCCTTACTTTTTATTATTATTTCAATAAAAACTACTTACTACTACAACATCCACTACGGCAGCTCTTTCTTCCTTTGATCTTTCACTCGCTCCTTTATGCCTTCCCTTAAGGCTCGGTTTATGTGTCCACCGAGATATGTGAGTCAGTTATTGTGTGATTACCTTCCTTGAAAACAAATTTTTCATTTCGCCGACACAGCCTCAGTGTTCGACTTAAGTGCGTTAAATGCGGGAACTTCAATTGTTTACATCGGTGTGCTCAGCAACGTGGAGAAGACAAATTGGAAACATCCGTGGATGTTTGTTATCCGGAAACATCCTTTCTAAGTAGGGTACCTGGTTACCCACCCATCGAGGAACTCTACTTGGACGGGCGGACGGGCGGACGGACAGACGAACGGATGGATGGATGGATGGATGGATGGATGGATGGATGGATGGATGGATGGATGGATGGATGGATGGATGGATGGATGGATGGATGGATGGATGGATGGATGGACGGACGGACGGACGGACGGACGGACGGACGGACGGACGGACGGACGGATGGATGGATGGATGGATGGACGGACGGACGGACGGACGGACGGACGGATGGATGGATGGATGGATGGATGGATGGATGGATGGATGGATGGATGGATGGATGGATGGATGGATGGATGGATGGATGGATGGATGGATGGATGGATGGACGGACGGACGGACGGACGGACGGACGGACGGACGGAAGGATGGATGGATGGATGGATGGATGGATGGATGGATGGATGGATGGATGGATGGATGGATGGATGGATGGATGGATGGATGGATGGATCGATGGATGGATGGATGGATGGATGGATGGATGGATGGATGGATGGATGGATGGATGGATGGATGGATATGGCTGAACCCTTTAATTCGGGTGGTGGCTCAAGCCCCCTAGCCCTGACTTATGAAATTTTACTCTTGTCTTGATATCAGCCACCAATCAAATAACCTTAGCTTAATTACTTCTACCTTCTTAAAATCAAAACTTAAAACCCCAATGCCTTGGATAAATCAGCCCCACTGCTTTCCACTGTTGGGTGAAGCCGTTTAAAAAGAAGTATCAAGTGTTCAGCCGCTTCCTCCTCCTCTCCGCACACAACGCACAACGTGTCTATCTCGTGGTACCTGACTCTATTTCTTAGTCCGCAAAACGCTCGTCCTGGCCTCAAACAACAAAGAGCTTCCCCTACAATTATCATAGATATTTTTTTTGGCAATTTCCTGCTTTAATATCCTTTGTTTTCCCAGCGCTGATTTCTTCAGCATCGCTGTTTTTCACTGAGCTCTCCCTGTTTCTTTAACCTTTTTCTTAAACGATAATCGCTGATTTGCCCCCTTACTGCTATCAGATATTTGCTTGTCAATTGGCTAGTTCGCTTTCTCAATTTCGAGTCAACATTCCTTATATACAGGTGTCTGAAAACATTCTTAGATCACTGCTTTTCCCAAATTTTTCTCCTTCGCTCCTCATATGCTATCTTACTGCTAGCTTCTTTGCTTTCGAACGACGCCCATCCCATATCACCCTGTGTCCCCTGATTTGGTGTACTGCCATTCTAAGACACAAGCAGCGCCATCTACCTCATGGATTTTGCACTCCTCTTGCGAATTACAGCCCCCTTCACTACATGCGGTATATTTCCTCATTATATCAGCTAATTAACTTCATAAACGTGTGCATCACAACACGACGAATCGTTTGCCACCATCGTAGACCCCCGCGACAAACAGTTCGGTGGTAACGTCCGTCTGAAGGTCCTCGGAATGCACGGCCTTAATTACCTAACGTAATTTGGGCTCATTGTTCTCATTACTGCAGGCAGACTTCGAGCAAAGCTTTAAGCAGATTCTTTGCAGAGACTTCGATAGTAATGCATAGGAAGTTCTTCAGACGTCAAACTGTCCCTCTGTGCACATTTACTAGATGTACAAACGTTCTGCCGTGACATCTGTACAACATCCTATTTTAGAGGTACGGATGCATTTCTGATAATCCACTATATGTCCCCTCAGTGTTATGTGGATAAACATGGATATGTACTGGACATACAGAATGTCCAGCAAGTGCCGTATTTGAGATGTATAAAGGCTGTATGTGGTTATCTGGGTCCATACTGACGGAGGTGAAATGCAAAGCCGCTCGCGTATTGAGATTTCGGGCATATAAAAAACCCTGTGGGCGGCCGGAATTGATCTGCCCCGACGGTTTATCCTATGTGTTGCTTCGGAATGCGAAATTAGCCTATTAATTGCATTCATTTCATCTTAAACAGCAAATGGCCCCTGTTGTCACTTGTGCGTTGTGACCAACGATAACACTGCAACGTCGAAACGTAAGCCATGGTAAAGTCTGCTACGGCGTGCAATTTGATCGGCGTCAACTCAAACTTTCAACACCTTTTGTCGCATCTGTAAAAAAAAATCAATACAAACATGCGCTAAGAATTCGGAAAGAAGGTTTGTCACAAATGCCGCACGTCCTGCCCTGCGGCATACGCTCTGCCCGTGGCTAATGCAACGGTCTTGAAATCGATATATTCGACAGGACGAAATGAAGTATTGCGGATGCAGCCCGCCAACTTAACTGTCCGCTTGCACAACTCCGTAAGCATATTTCTCTGAAAGCATTATACATATAGAAAACGCTGGGCTAACGTGCAGTGGGATGCGAATGAGTCAAGGCTTGCATGACGTGCTATACATTCGAAGCAAAAAAAAAGGGGGCAAGGTTTCAAAGTAGTTAAATATAATAGCACGTTTGAAAGCTTCTGCGCACAAATGGAAGTTGACGGAGACTTCGTGTTATGGACAGCGCGAGATTGAGTTGCAGTTTAACACGAGGCGTGATAGGCTGCTGCAATAGTGCAGTGCTATCAGGCACTGACCAGCGAAGCTGATTTGTTCGCAACGTTTTGCTTTCGAATGCCACTGGCGGCAATATTAATTCCATATCTGCAGGTTGGCCAAGATTGTCCTCAAGGTGATGCAAGCCACAAGATTGTTGTTTGGGTTTGACCGTGTTTAGACCACACAATTCACCCATTACTGCGTCCTAATTCTTTACAGATCTCCAAGTGTAGTGCCTGTCCCGGACGCTAGTGCGTTGAGGAGAATATCTCCTGCTACGAGGGCGGCATTTAACATCGGGCACCTTTTTTTCACCAGCCACAAAAGAGACAACGCACGCTAACGGCGGTGCTTCTTTTTGAAACTGGATTTTGCGGTCGGAGGTAAATTTTCTCTACTAGGAGCAGTGATTCTGCGCTTGGAAGCTCTGGGATTTTCCTTTTTCCTGGAGGCAAACTCGCTGAAAGTATTTTTACCGCAGGAGAGTGCGCCTTATTTCATGCCCACCATGAGGCTGCCGGACTGATACGCAGTCTCCCAGAAGCGCTCGTAAAATTGCTGGCTTTAAGGCCCCATAGCTTTCAGCCAGGCAATGTAACTTGGGCGTGGATATCTATTCCAGAGATTTTCTTGACATCGCGTGACTGCACTTCATCTTGTACCACCCCAAACTACGCATCAACCTTTTAATATCCACCACGTAACCATATTAAACCACCGGTGATATAAGTTGAGCGTTTCACACGTTTGCCACGAAACTGCTTTATCCTCGTAATGCAATTGACATAAATGAGTGTTGATTCGATGCGAACCCGGGACAAGGAGACAAAGAAAGTTACAGGCTTGAGCGTCAAGAACATGTGGAGTAGGATATAACGCAAAATAGAAAGGCAGCAGTTGGCAACAGTCCGCGGCGTCTTGTGTTACTCCGCTGACCAATCATGAAGGTGAACAAAACCAGCTTTTTGAGTTTGACTCTATCACACAACCCAGTGATATCAAAATTCTTGAGCGCATAATTTCGTCTCCTGATTAGCTTCTTGTTTAAGTAACGGCGAAATTATGTTGGGCGGAGCTTATCTGCAGACTATATAGTGTCGGGGGAAGTCTGCATGTTTCTTTTCTCTCCATAGGCTGTGGAAATGAAGGAAGCGGGCGCTTTCGTCCCTTTCCACAATCTATTGGGTGCCTGGGTGCCAGCTCGCCTTCGCTCCAGAGGCCCCTTTTCTCTCAAAACGGGTGTAGGTGAATACCTCATTCCTTTGTTGTCACCATCTTGCCCTCCGTCAGCCGCCAGACTAAGCTATGCCTGCCCCCCTCTAGCCACTATAACCGAGCCAAAACCGGTACTTTTGGGAAAGCCCAATGGGCTTCTGGCATCGGACAAAGCGCCCTGTTCTATGTTGTGTCCTTATCGCATAGCGGCTGTGTCGTCGTCAGAACGGCCGCCCCTGGTGGGCTTTACCGGGAGCTCGGAGTTCGCGGTCTAGGCCTCATAGGAGTTTCAATGGCCTAGTAAGAACCAACACAAAGCATAAGGCATATTTCTGCATTTGTTGGAGTCTGGACTTACCTGGATGATGCCACTCCCTCACCAGCACGCGAGAAACCCATAGACAGGCTCCAATGCTTCTACGATTGGCCACCTTCCCGCAGTGCTCTAAAGCACCCGTATCTCTGTCGATGCGCTTGGAGCCTCTTCGTATTTTTCACGCAATTCCCAGCAGTTCGCTTCCGAGATCAGACACAGCAATAATAATAATTGGTTTTGGGGGGGGGAAGGAAATGGCGCAGTATCTGTCTCATATATCGTTAGACACCTGAACCGCGCCGTAACGGAAGGGTAAAGGAGGGAGTCAAAGAAGAAAGGAAGAGAGAGGTGCCGTAGTGGAGGGCTCCGGAATAATTTCGACCATCTGGGGATCTTTAACGTGCACTGACATCGCACAGCACACGGGCGCCTTAGCGTTTTTCCTCCATAAAAACGCAGCCGCCGTGGTCGGGTTCGAACCCGGGAACTCCAGATCAATAGTCGAGCGCCCTAACCACTGAGCCACCGCGGCGGGGCACACAAGATTGTGGTTCATTTTAGTGTGCTGCGTTCAGCGCAACGCTAGTAGAGCAGCTCACCAGATAACTCGCATTCTTGCATAACTGTGCCGAAGGAAATATTTCTTGTGAGTTTGAGTTTTTGTTCACCTTCGCGGCAGCCAACAGACAGCCTCAACGTTTTTTGTGAAAATTCTGATCTCCTTTAAATTAAAAGTGAACCCCCCAAAGGCAGAACAAGACCGCAGCCTTTGAACGTCCTGTGAGAAAACAATCGACCCCTGGCCATCAATTCAATCTTAATGTCCTTTCCTTGAACTTTTTCCCAGTGTCCTGTAAAAGAAAATTGGCCACTGCCTATGCATACAATCTTAGTGTCCTTTCGTTGAACTTCCGGTTCCTTCCCCCAAATATCCTCCCAGAAATGTGGGCTATAAATTACAAGAAACAAAGCGGCATAACTATCAGGTAATGAAATAAAAATAAAATCAAATCAAAAAGTAAACAAAAAGAAGCAACAAACTATCTTAAGGATTCGAACTAGTGGAAGCTTTTGACTCCTAGCCCGTCACGTTACCAACTTCGGAGTCTTTATTTTTTCTGTATTGCTAGACTTTCACCTAGCATGACAAAATACTAAAAGAGGCTTTACATGAAAAGAGCTTACGGCGATAACATAATTGTTCAGCAATGCTGGCTTCTGGATATTTAATATCCCTTTAGCGCCAGAAAAGCTCAACCCTTGGAACCAGTCAGGAACATGATCAGCTTTTTTTTTTGCTTAACAACTCCCAACAATGCATGCAAGCAAGAAGTGCATCCGGGCAACGCCCTCTAGACTAGAAAAGGCCTCCCTGCTCCTCCGTGACGTCATCACACTACGACGGGCGCCGGAGTTCGTGTTCTTCATGAAGGGACGGTGCTGCGCGCTCGTTCGTTCTTGTGTAACTGCAGCGCTACGTGAAATCGTCCTGTGAAGATTTTGGCCCCATGATTTAATGCTGGCATATGTGTATGATGTCATTTCCGGTACACAGACCGCGGTGAATAGGTTTAAGAACTTAAAGTTAGTTGTTTCCGGATTATGAATATATGTTGGCTAATCAGTATCTTTTACTATTGCCTAATATTGCCTGAAATTCCGGACATTTTTTTTTCTGCGGGCATTGATATTCCGCTGTGCGTTCACACACATCTTAATTTTTGTTAATAGCTCGTTGCATGACGCGGACTTGGGAATTATTTTCGGGCAAAAATTGAACCGTCTGTTATATCACCTAGCGGCGACTGTTTTCCAGGAATCTGACTACTATTTGTAAACTTTTTCTTCCAAACAACCGCTCACCCTCCCTCCACAACCACACTAAAAAAACATTGCCATAAGGTATGGGTCTCAGAAAAGCTTACAGCACGATGCAAGGCATCTGAACTGAGGGACTGAGCAGATGCCTTTCGAGTTGATAACATTGGATCAAGCTCTGTTACATAAAAAGGACATGTTTATTAAGAAGTACTTGCACCTGGACTTGTTGGTGCGTATTCGTGAAAGACAATCGCAGTTGACAATGTTTGTCAACTTCGATTAAGAGCATGGATATAGGCAGAGGCTGTATAAACGCTCTTCCTTGGATAAATCCTGTTAAAAGTGCAGTGCTCGTCCTGTTCTCTTACTCGCCCGTGTTGCCATTTTGCGCTCTCATGTCTTTCACGGATGTTTCTTACAGAGTACAAGCATTAAGAAAACTTTCAAAGGCGTGCAGCACAAGGAGTCAGAACAGTGGAGATTTCAAAGTGTTAAGCTTCCGTTTTTGAGCCACTTTTGCTTGCACAAGACTGTCGTTCCTATTTTTACAATAGTTTTTCAGCAGAATCTTTGTTGCAGCGCTAATAATATGATGCATGCCCAAGTGAGGAATATGACCGCTTTCACATTCGTCGAAACTGTTCCCGTCTTCTATCAGGTTGGTAGACAGTGTGAAAAGGGCATTCCTTTGGTTCTCTAGAGAATGCAAATACACTGCATACTTTTCACTTCGCACCTTGTCCAGGACAATTTCAGCAGTCATCACAGCATTAACTACGGGAGTTAGTTGGAACCTGGGCCCTCCAGGATTCATGTTTGCTGTAATTTCAGCATTCTCAATTATGATGTCTTCATCCTCTTCAAAATTTGCTCGGAATGCAGTACATGCAAGCTTTTTAAGTCCTTGTTATTTACCTCAATGTTCAACCTCTGTAGAATCGCCTCATCAATGCTGACAGCAGGTGCCCCTGAATCAGTCTGGAAGCGCCAGGGCTCTTTGTAGGCGAAGCTTGCGTTCGGATTCATGCATTTGTTTGATGGACACATGGTGCTGCGACCTGGAAAGCTGCCTATACTTGCCAAATATTTCCTCCTAGCAGTCTGTGTGGAACTTGCCCAGAAGTACGTAGTCAAATCCACGGTCTTCAAGGCAATATTTTGTTATCTTGAAAAAGGCTTCTGTAGTGAGACGCAAGGCACTGTGGGTCCGCCGAGTGAGAATTTCATTGTCAAACTTCAAACTCTCCCACAGGTCAAGCCACTGCATGATGTTTTGAAGGAATTCAACTTGTGGACAGAGCTTTTCTGCAATGGGAGTACGCAGGTCATCACGAAGCCGGCGTCCTTTGCTGGGCGACTTCACATTAACAATCCTCCACCAGGTTTCAACAACCTTTAAAAAGTCCACTGTTCCAGCTGCATGCTGCAGTGCATAGCGTTGACCGCATGTTTCTAGAGCGGGTATGGTTGATACGTTGAATACTCTCAGTGCAAGCTTCACATTTTTCCTTTCCATATTAGATGGAATGATGGCCTTTACTGACAGTGTTAGAGCAGCCTTGATAAGGCGGTCTATTTCTTTTAGGTGAAGATCACGAAGGGTCTTGAACGAAGCAGTGATAATTTTTGGGTTGGAGTTCAAATTCATAAGTGAAGGAAAAAACATGCATGTTCCATGGTTCTTTTTGTTGATCCAATTGTTCCGAATACATTTCAACAAGTGAACAGGGTCAATAACGAAAAAAGAGGACGAGTAGAATCTGATGGGTGAGGTTAGGAGCTGCTGACTTTTGATGACAAACCAAAGAGAGATTGTTTTGCGATTGGCAGAAATGTTATCTGTGATGACTGCAGTGATGCGAAGCTCAACCTTTTCAAGCTATTTTAGGATGCTGCGGAGCACAGTGTTCAACTGTTGAGCATTGATTTGTTCAACGGGCAAAATGTGAACAACACTTTTTTGTGATGACAGGAGGCTTTGAATCATAAAGAGATGAGCTGTCTTTGCTGCATTTGAACTGTTGCTGGCAGAACCGACAATCGTGCCACACATATAATCAATATACGCCAGTAGATGGATCTCATCTATCATGAGAACCAGTGACTTCTCATGATCCTTCATTGCACTCGCGATCTTCTTCGCATAAAGCAGCAAAGAAGCATCCTGCTCCTCAGCTGCTGGATTTATAACATATGCATTGCATAAACATCTGATCGTGGACTCATGCGGCAATGTGAGACCTCCTTAGTTACGCAAGTACCTAAAAGCATGAGGAGAGATGGTAAATAGAAGGCTGGAAAATACCTACAGCTCTGAAGAGTAGAGGGGTGACTTGCTTAAACGGAGAAAGACTTGTTCCTTTAAAAATGTTAAAGCATCTTGCCGATCTTCGTTTGGCATTTCTTGATTTGTCGCATCTTCAAGAAGAGATACCACGAGATTCAATATGCCACCTGTCTTGTCTTCATGTTTGCGGAAGGCAGGAGCCTTATCAGAGCTCTCAACGGCATGCAACAGACCTGCCAAGCACCGAATATCATTCACATATTTTGGAATGATCTCCACGCCATCAAGTTTGGTGACCTCGACATCATGAAAATACAGCTTTAGAGAGAGGTCTACGGTGACTTTAACTGACTTTTTTATTGCTGGGGCACTATGGACAGTCAGATTGAGGAAGGGTATAAAGTCATGCTTGGAAATCACCGTCCAGATACATGGTATGCATTTCAACAGCGCCAGAAAGTTGTCAATTTTGTTTCTGTCCTCTTCCGTCTGGTGTGCTTCAATAGGCAAGTTGATGGCATCTTGTAACGCAGCTGCCTCTCGGCGCGTCCTCTTTTCATCTGGGGCCTCTCGATACGTGCATGCATTTGGGACAGAAAGATACGCCGGGCAGTCTGGAAGTACGCTTAGAACAGCATCAGGTCGTAACCGTTCGACCTTCACCGCAACTTCTACTACTCTTCTGGTTTTTGTATCCGTGCAGCTTGGGCTATTTATCATGTAGGACGGTTTAAAGTGGCGCTTGCAGACCTACGATAAGAAAAAACAAAGACAGTAAAAGCTCTAGAACCTGAAGTTTAAAAATCAGACAGGTGCATGACAGTACGAGAGAAATTTCTATAAATGTCGTGTGAACTGAATGCCAGCAATAATATTCCGCTACGACTTTACAGGTTTATCCGGTCCAAAAGAGGCAGCACTACGGAATTATTTCGCTGCCCGCAACATGCTGAGGCAACATGCTGCCCGCAGCGTTTTCAGTGCATCTGAGGGAGGAGTAACAACGACAATTAAAGGAATGTTTCCTTTCCACCAACCGCTTTCCTGGAGTGAAGTCCGGACGGTGGATATCTCTAATCCATTGAGCTCTCCTTGCTTGGTTCGAAGGGAAGGTGAGGATTCGCACACGCTCACCACCATCATAGTTCCCGCGGCACCGCGGTACGCAGCAATGCCCAGGCATTATCACAGCCTGCACACTGGACGCACACCTCCCGGCACCGACGTACTTCCTCGTCGTTACCGACGTCGTTACCGTAACGGTGCTAACCCTGAAACAGCGTTGAGCTTCGTGACACGCTGCACGAACAAAAAAGAAACGCAGAAATGCGAACGCGTGCAACTACGTTCACGTAATGAAGGAACCACTGATGTTTACCGCAGTGTAAACGCATTTTCCAGTCGAGCACTCTGCACGAAAATGAAAAAGTATAAAAAAACCACGTTCAAAAAACAATATTACCTTTCAAAATAAGCGGTTCAACAAAAAGTGTAAATTTTTACGAAATAACATTTTTATTTTTGCAGGAGATCAGTAATAAAACCATCGAAATGTTTTCTTAAATTCGATACTTCGGCTGGTACTGCTCCGCGCACGCGTTGTTGCACCAATGTCACGGAGACCGGTTCGAGAAACTGGGGGCATGACGGGCGCTCCTCGCGAGCGCCGAGAGCTCGTCCGTCGTAGTGCGATGACGTATCCACAAAAGAGAGGAGGATATGGAGAGGCCTTACCTAGTATAGAGGGTGTTGATCTGTGTCGCAGCTTAACCAGCCGCTACATGGGCATGAAAACTACTTCTCAAGTTGTTCGTTGTTGGGCTGTTTTCATAAACTTCAGGATTTATACCTGATGTTAGGCGTTTGTCGCGAAGCATATATTGTAGCTTCTTTCAGGCTTCCAAAGATTTCCCTCGAAATTCCAAATTTTTAAAACTAGTGCAATAACCGCCCCCTCTTCTGTTATAACTTCACGGCGCCAGCTCTCGGGCCTGCTATCCAAGCGCTCGCAACTCTTGCTACGCACTAGGTTCCACCGACAATTTCTTGCATAACACTACGAGTAGCTTCAGGATCAGCCAACAGCGCAATAATTCAATACTTCAGGCAGTCAACTCCTTACTGGACACTTTAAAAATGTATGGAACGCTTAGCGCGATTGACGCCTATAGGCTGGTGGTACGGGACGCAAGAATAAAGTTAAGGAACACGGAAGTGTGTGTGGGGGCGGCACTGCTCGAGGATGAGCATTAGACTCAAGGCCCACCCCCTACGGCTCCTGCGCGCCCTCGCCTGCTGCCTCGGAGGTACAGCGAGAGATCATCGGCATGTCGGGAAAGCGGTGCACACCCGTCTGCGCTGTGCAGCAGCTGGCCAGAGCCGTCATACACGAGGAGCTCCAGGACCATCTCCTCGTGCAAACAGACGGCTCTGTGGCCCGTGACAGCTGCTCCCTTGCACCGGCGGCTACCATCCCCGCCCTGCGACTGCACAGCCAACAACACGCAACGTTCCTGGGCTCCTCCACCACGGCGGAGTTGATGGTGATCCGCCTCGGGCTGGACCTGCTCCTGACCCTGCTGGACCTGCGCCGGTGACGGGGCCGAAAACCGCTGCAGCAAAGGAGCGGCGCGGTGTTCTAGTCGAAAGATGCGCCGGACACCGCCAAACCAGTAGTGACGTACGCTCGCTTCTCCCACGTGACTCTACGCCAGTGCCTTTTTTTTTCCCCGCGTGGAAAAAGTAACAGCGGCGTCGGCTGGGTCCGAAGAAGATACAGAAGGTGCGGTGAAAGTCGTCTGTCGTCTGCTTGCGTTGCTTTGCTTGACTATTATCGGGGAGAAAACAATGCGATCTCGCAAGCGGTGAAAAACGTTTAAGTTAGTTAAATAACTTTACGCAACTCCACAGTTTTTACAGCGAAACACCACTCGTACAGCACCAAAACATATTTACACGAATATAGCAAGCTACTATTAAAGCTCTGCGCGCACTGCAGTCACATTATTGTGGCCTATATGATCGAAATCGAACATATGTAGGGATTAATTAATTCTGTTATCAATACAGGAATGGTTTGCCGGGGCTTGCTAGGTGGGTCTTTATACCAACGTTCGAGAATTAGGCTAGCAAAACAGTTTGGAGAATATTTTACCAGTAATGGCTAATACACATGCAAATTTTCAGACTTTTCTCGATAGCAGAACTCGATGAGTGTCTGAAAGAGATAAATCCGTCATGCTAGTAACATTCCATACCGGATCGTTTCGCTGACATTCCTGTCGGTTTTAATGCACTCAATTCTTATATGCATCTTTGTGTACAACCATGTCTATCGCAAATGCTTGTATTTTACAGTTGTGTATTTACCGTATGTGCTCGAACTTAGCCAATGTTTTGTTGACTAAAGGGATTAATTTTTGCCCTACGTTTCTCTCTCCCTCTTTCCATGTAAATAGAACAGGTGTCCAGCTAAATTTAATGACGTTTTTAACAGTTGAAGGAGTGTCCTAGGCGCGTAAAATGGGTTCGGTACTGCTGAGGGTCGTGTGACCTACTCTGCAGTATCTATTCAAGGCAAAACTTGAGTTTGAGTCCGGTGTGCGTATATGACATTGAAGTGACCTTCGCACTTGGCGATCTCAGAGCAACAGACTGAAGAAGTTGGCGCGGGAAAAACGACGACAAGCGAGACAATCTAAGACGAGCGCTTGTCTCGCTTGTCCTTGTTTTTCCGCGCCCGCTTCTTCAGTATCAACATCAAGCAACTAGCCCAACTTTCTGCTCTAATAGCAACAGCTTTGAGTCAGACGACAAGCATATTTTGACTATGGCCAATGGGATGGTGTCTCCAAATTAGACCTGGGTCGTTTCCGAAATGTTTCTCATTCCACTCCCGAAATTTGACCTTCATTGATTTGTACCAAAATCTATTTTCAGGCTAATTTCAATGTGCTCTATACGATGGCAGTCTCTAAATGTTACCCGGGCAGGCCCCAAAATTTGACCTCGGCCGATTTGGACCAACCATAACGAGCGTCCAACCTTAGTGAGCGTGCAACCATATGTGAGCGTGACCGACACGATGGCGACCTCCAAATTTGGTCCGGGCTATTGCAAAATACTTTCGCTTGACCTTTGGTATAACCATGAATAAACCTTGCCTAACCTTCTTTTTCTCACTGCACAGTCGATTAATTAGTTTATAATGACTAGCTAGCTTTTTAAATATTAACTTCTTGATCGCAGCAAGGTACCGTCCGAGTCATGTTTTCTCCAAGCTCTAAAGGACAAATACACAACAGTGGTGCTACTTGAGCGCAACAGATGCATATTCACTTAAGGTATATCCCGCGCCCAGTGCATATACAAAACTCATCGGAGACTGGTTTACCTGGAACGCCACGTATATTGCCAAATAAAATAAAACGCCATCCGCTCTCTGTTCCTTGGCAGCGGCGCTTTTCGGGGCGCACGACGCGTGCATCTACCGACGGAGAAAATTTTAAAAAATGGGGGGGAGGGGTTACTTTTTTCGCGCCCGCGCACCCACTCACCGGCGCATCGCCGCCGCCGAAGCCGCGATATGGAAGCTGTGACGCTCGCCAGCGCCATCTCTCGCTAGCAACAAGCGAGACGTGGGTCGAACTCGAACCAGGTTCAGCAGTAGTTAAACCGCAGACAATTTTTATGCAGCCTCGCCACCAATGTGTCTATTCAAAATAGGCACACGTACGTTTCTATACACTTTTTAAGAGAATTTTATTTTTCTAAAATATCTACAGTGATAAGGACTGTTTACACAAGTGCTCTGGTTTTCATTGACATCACAATGAGTCACATTGTACAGGTATCACATATATGCAAATGACATTGCAGTGGACAAATTGTGGTTTCTACACGAGCTGCCTTAAAGGAGCTTAAATGTGAATTTAAGTGGAATACAAGGAAGGAAAAGATGAGCAACACTCGCCAAACTTCCTAATACGGAAGGATGGGCGTGGACACACCTCTATCGCTAACAACAATGAACCTTGTTGACCAGCGGAAGAGGAAGACCTCCTTACCCAACACGACGAGTTCTTCATTCAAGTGTTTCAGCATCAAAGTTCTAAGGTGGTACAGTAAAGGAAACATTCCTCTCTTCGGGCCTCCCCGCAAGACATCAAGTCCCCTCCTTTTCCAGAGTACATAAGCGCACACACACATTATTAATTCAACAAAGAAACAGCGATTGCGACTCTGCCACCGCGTGCGCACCTGGAACATGCGAGCTGCCAATCGCCAGAAAGTGCGCACGACTGGGCATTCAAAAACAGCATGGTTCAGAGATTCAGTTCGACCGCATTGCGGACATAAGGCGGAAGGCGCCACGCCCCACACCGCAAGGCGGTCAGCTGTGGGTAACGGTTCCCATTCGCGATGCCAGGTAAAATTGGATACATCAGGGGGTAGAGAGGCAAAGATTCTTTGCTTCCGCCTTTTGCGCAATTTCCTGCGCTGGTCTACATTCAGGGTGCGAAACGCAGCATATTCGCAAATTTCACTCGCGGACAATTCTTTCAAATGACAATCAGGAAGTGTACCTTCAAGAAATTGTAAGGATCTCACAACATATACATAGAAAGCTGGCGACTTTTCAGCCACAGGACCTTTCCAGTTTGATAACTCAAAGAAGCGACGTGGTGTTCCCATCAAATATGCGGTGAGTGCTCTTCCTCGGTGCGTTGCGTCTGAGATAAGGTCCCACATGGCCCTTAAGGCCAATACGCGACATATAACTTCAAGACCTGAGATGCTGAAGCCACCCATATTGCTGGGCAGGCGGACAAAAACTCTTGCAACGCTCTCTGGGTGTCCACCCCAGAAGAAAGATCCACACGCTGTGGCCAGCCTCTGGAGGACGCGCCGAGGAGGGCGCGCTATTTTTGCGACGTAGATTAAGGAAGCTATTATGCTTGTTCTGATAAGGTAATCTCGTTCGGAGAAAGGTAGGTAGAAGGATTTTGCGACTTCGATGCGCTGATCAGCTTTGCGTTTTATTTCATTACAGGTGGCTCGGGCTACGTCACCGGAGGCGAGAAACGGGACATCAAGGACTTTTATGCCACCAACCCATTGGACACCATCGGGAAATTGATCATTAAAAGGTCCAAAGCACAAAGCCTGGCTTTTAGCTGGGTTGAGACGTGCACCTGACAGGCAGCTGTAAGCGTGAAAGAGCCTCAGAAATGCTCTATAGCTGTCAATGTTTCTAATAAACAGAGAAATATCATCGGCATAAGCTGCTACTTTAGCGTCGACCAAGCCTGGGAGAGTCTTGCAAATTTGAATTTGTTGCAATAGCGGTTCAATGCAAAGGACGAAAAGAATTGATGGCAGTGGGCAGCCCTGGCGTATTCAGCGGCTCACTGGAATGGGGTCGGTTACCTGATCTTTCACTGCGAGGCTTGCTGCTAAGTCTGTGTACAACAATCTCAAGACGTCTATCAGACGCCCTGGGAAGCCAAAACAGTCTTGAACCGTGAAGAGGTAGTCACGCATAACGCGGTCAAAGGCTTTTTCTTGATCTAGGGAAACAAAAGCTCCCGAAATCTGCGCGCGCGTAGCAAAGGTGAAAAAATTGCGGGTTAAAGCTAATGACGAAAAAACTGTGCGACCGTGCCCACAACATATCTGAGCGTTGCGTATTATGTCAAGAAGAGCTGGCGTTATGCGGTGTGCTAATATTGCAGCTAGTAGTTTATAATCGGAGTTCAGGAGGGAGATAGGCCTCTATGCTTTTGGGTCGGACGGCACACCACCACTCTTTAGAAGGACCATTATACGACTCTCGCGAATAGATTCCGGCCGAAACCCGTCGACAAGAAGACCATCGGGCATGGACAAAAGATGCACATGTATCTCCTTGAAGAAAGGTTTGTCAAGAAACATGTGGCAACCCGTCTGGAGCGGCTGCAGCGACGGCGTTCATTCCATGGAAAACCAGGCGAAGCTCCTCCAGCGTGTCTGGATTACATAGGCTGTCGCGGCGCTCTCCAGGTATGCAGGCTATCCTTGAGCAAAATTCACGAACAGCTGCTTTTAGATCGTTTATGCCTGTGCTCTCAGTTGTAAAGAGGCGAGTAAAATGTTCACTAAAGACAGCCTTGATGTCCTCAGCGCTATCTGACTCTTCACCATGCAGAAGTTCGACAAACGGGATGGTTGCTCGACCCTTTACGGAACTAGCGAACGCTGCGGAGTACAGCGTGGTCCGCGACTTGTCTACCACTAATATAAGTTCGTGCTGCACTTCAGGAGCTGAGGCGGAGCAGAAGTTCATAGCGCGCTTGTAGCTGATTGAAGTAATCCTGCATTGTAAAATTGAGGGGCGCAGCACGCTGCACAATGCGTGCCCTTCGATCAAAGTTTATCGTTAATTTCTGCAGTTAAACGTAACTTTCTATCTCTGCCATCTTTGGTCAGCTTGTCACGCCAACTAGCTTTTAAATCATCCCAGCCGCGTCGTTGTGCAGGATGACTGCACGTTTCTGCGAGAGCTTCGCGTAGGATGGCCACAATTTCGGGGTCACGCACTAGTGCCATGTTCATTTTCCAAAAATTCTTTAATGGGGCGGGCTGACGAAAGTGCAGCCTCACAGAAACCGGAAAATGGTCCGTAATGCGCGGAACATCTGGCGGAAAAGCCAGGACTTCGCCACTATTGACATGAGTAGCGGGAATTGGGGGAAAGTAGAAACGATCGAGCCTGTTCATGTTCGAGCCGCGTTGCCATGTGGCAGCAAACTCTTTACCATGTAGTTAAACCCATAGGTCTATAAGGTTAAACGGCCTATAAGGTATACGGCCGGCCTTGTCTGCGACGGCTTATATCCCTGAAGGAACCCTCGACGCAGTTAAAATCCCCTAATATAAAAGTTAGATAACTAGCTAGCATGAAAGAATCGATAGAATCAAGCTACTCAGATGTAATAGAACATTGGGCTGGAGCGTACACTACAAGCACTCTCACTCGCCTTCAATGAAGGTTAAAATCCACGGCTAGGGTGCGAACATCAAAGCCGTACGTGCAGTAAGCACCCCGTTTCTATACACCTGCGCTCGAAGTCTCAACCGCCCAATGGAGCCAAACAAACCTACCGACTATGCGGTTCTCTTTACTACACAGAACGCTCATAAGTGCAGTAATATTCTAAAGAAATGAAGCACTTTTTGCTCGTTGTGGTGAACGCTTGAGCGTAAGCTGCGAGAAATGTCTCGGTATCTCACATGCTTCTTTTATCTTCAAATAATATTTGCATATGTAATTGACCTTCATCGGAAAGGAGCCAACATTGCAAGGAGAGCTTACAGCATCCCGTTCGTACGTCGTAATTGAGAGAGCATGCGCGGATTACTAAAGCATATAATAATAATAATTGGTTTTGGGGGAAAGGAATTGGCGCAGTATCAGTCTCGTTCGACACCTGAACCGCGCCGTAAGGGGAGAGATAAAGGAGGGAGTGAAAGAAGAAAGGAAGAGAGAGGTGCCGCAGTGGAGGGCTCCGGAATAATTTCGACCACCTGGGTATCTTTAACGTGCACTGACTTCGCACAGCACACGGTCGCCTTGGCGTTTTGCCTCTAAAGCAGGAAAATAGTAAATATTTGTGAAAAAAAGAAAGTTATGTGGATTAGCTCAGCTAATCCAGGATATACAAAACGAAAGATGTCGGCGTTCACTGTGTTCATTGGCGTTGTCGTTGACAATTTCTAGACGGCGATGGATTTGAGCAAAGGAAGCGCGCATAACTGGCTCCCTGGATATGCGGACGCTTCATTTGTGCTTTGATACATGTGGCGGTGGTGATAGACATGTGGCCTAAATTCATTAGCGCTGACAGCGTTGTGGCTGACATGCGGCACTGCAGCATTAGCTAGGCCTCAGCATTCATTTAGTGATCAATCTCTTGCGATCAACCGTTAACTGCATGCCACCTCCCAGGGCAGCAGGAGGACACGCTGCCTATCCAGTGTGCGGAACGCAATCAAAGCTGGGTTTTCCAGTTGGACACCAATGCCACGTACATGAAAGCGAGATTGAAGTCCCCACTGACCCACGGAGCTGGTTGTGCGCCTTTCTTTTCGTGAAAACGAAAGGTCTTTGCAAAGCAGTCAACGCCAATGAACTCTATGAACGCCGAAGGTTCACTTGTTTTGTTCGGTTTTTTAGGAAAGGAAATGGCGCAGTAACGTTCTCCCATATCTCGGTGGACACCCGAACCGCGCTGTAAAGGAAGGAATAAAAGAGGGAGGGAAAGAGGGACAAGAAAACTGAAAAACTGAAGTGAAAGTTTTTGGGGAAAGGAAATGGCGCAGTATCTGTTATATGAGACAGATACTGCGCCATTTCCTTTCCCCCAAAACAAATTATTACTATTATTAAAGAAGAAAGGAAGGAAGGGGTGCCCTAGTGGAGGGCTCCGGAATAATTTGACCACCTGGGGATCTTTAACCTGCATTGACATAGCAGAGCACATGGGCTCTAATAATAATAATTGTTTTTTTTTGGGGGGGGAAGGAAATGGCGCAGTATCTGTCGCGTATATTGTTGGACACCTGAACCGCGCCGTAAGGGAAGGGATAAAGGAGGGAGTCAAAGAAGAAAGGAAGACCTCTAAGGAATAATTTCGACCACCTGGGGATCTTTAACGTGCACTGACATGGCACAGCACACGGGCGCATCTTGAACGTGCACTGACAACGCACAGCACACGGGCGCTTGCCCGTGTGCTGTGCGATGTCAGTGCACGTTGGTGTGCCCGGACAACCAGCCCGGTTTCGACATTTACAAGTTGCAAAAATTCTCCTGCGAACGCTCTTGGACAGGCACCTTGGACTAGCCCGGTGCTGCGCCGCAAGCCAACATCGATCTAACACTCCCTGGACAAGCTATGATGCTGCGCCTCTAGGTGGCGTCGCCTTATGGAGAAGTATCGGCGAGCAACCTGTCCAAACGTGTTACAACATTGCTAGACAGCCAGGCGCCGGTTCCCTTTCCCCCTGGGAGTCACCGCCCTCGGCAGACTTGAAGCGGGTGTCCAGCGCGGTCGCCGGTTGGACCTCTCGGACGGCTGTCAAGTTCTGGGTATTTATTGGTCCGTTTGTGTGACGACCGTTTCTCGGGGCTATATAAGCCCAAACGCTGCCGCCTGGCAAGGACGCCGGACTCCGTTCTTCCTAGTCCGTGCTGAGTGTGCCGCTCCCGAGTGGACTGTGATGTGTGACGCGTTGGAGCCTCGCCGGACGTCACCGTGCGAGAACAGTCGCGTTTGCTGCTAGCTCTCGGCCCCTGTGCCGATCTCGTCCTGTATAATGCCCTGTACATACTGTATGAAATCTCTTTCGTTGTTCTCACCGACGCATGCTTCGGAGTCTTCGCTACCGACTGACAGCTGGCGAAGCTCTGTCTCAAAACGGGTGGCGAGCGTTACGGGACCACCTCAAAGTCACAACATTGGTGGCAGCGTTGGGATCGCCCGTCACAACAACGTTAAAGATCCCCAGGTGGTCGAAAGTTTTCTAGAGCCCTTCACTACGCCACCTTTTTCTTTCTTTCTTTCTTGTTTCACTCCCTCCTTTATCAATTCCCTTACAGCGCGGTTCAGGTGTCCAACGATATATGAGACAGATACTGCGCCATTTCCTTTTCCCAAAAATCAATTATTATTATTGAGGAATTGTGCCGCTCTGCGCAGAGGCGGAACACCTGTGGCTCGGTGCTACTATTGGCGCATGCGCAGTAGTGACTCGGGAGCGTGAGAGAGAAATATCCGTGGCGACCACGCGTTGTAACGTCATGTGCCTCCTCGGAGCATCGCCACGGCGAAATCGCAAGTTTGCGGCCAGTAAAGCTTTCGCTTTAAAAATAGTGTGCTGTGCAGCGTCAGTGCACTTCAAAGATACCTGCTGCGGGTGGCTCAGTAGTTGAGGCGCTCGTCTGCTGAGCCGGAGTACCCGGGTTCGAACCCGACCGCGGCGTCCGCGTTTCGATTGAGGCGAAGCGTGTGCTGTGTGATGTCCGTGCACGTTATATATCCTTCCTCCCTTCTCTTGTGGCGCGGTTCCAGTGTCCACCGATGTATGAGACATTTACTGCTCCATTTTCTTTCCTCAAAAAGCAATTTTTATTTCGATTTCGCGTCAAAGATCCCCAGGTGGTCGAAATTTTTCTGCCGGAGACCTCCACTACGGCACTTCTTTCTTTCTTTCGCTCACTCCCTCCTTTCTGCCTTCCATTAAGGCGCGGTTTAGGTGTCCACTGAGATTTGTGGTGGTCGAAATAATTGTGGAGCCCTCGAATACGGCACCGTTATTCTTTCACTCAAACCTTCCTCCCTTCCCTTGCGGCGCGGCTTCGGTGTGTGCCGATGTATGGGACAATTACTGCGACATTTCCTTTCCTCAAAAAGCGGTTTTTATTTTCATTTCGCGTGAAAGATCCCCAGGTGGTCGAATGTTTTGCCAGAAAATCAGACTGACAGAGCCGCCGTCTGGGCTGTCTACAACCGCCTGGACGTGGCAGCGCGCCGCCACACCAACAAGCTATACCGGCGGCAGTGGGCCTCACTAAGCCAAAGGATCGAGGAAGAAGTCAGCTCGTGGAGGCTGTTTGACACTCTGCGGCGCATCACCGAACCACTGTAAAACCGTCAATCGCTGGCCGCCCTCGCAATCTCCAGCGGGATCAGCATTGAAGAGCTGGCAGAGCGGTTTCCCGACCACTCCGCGCCGCCCAGCCCCTCAAACGCAGCTAACAGCTTCTCCTGAGAGCCCCAGAAGCGACGCCAGTCCTTCTCCTGTCGCCTCGGAAGGTGCATGAGATGCGCCGTTCACCGCGGCGCAACTGAAATTGCGCTCCAGCGCTGCCGCCGCCGCTCGGCGCCCGGACCTGACGGGGTGACATACCAGATGCTCCGAAACCTGGATGCGGAGCAACAACAAATCTTTCTGCAGCAGATCAACCTGGTGTGGGAACGCGGGGAGCTACAGGACGATTGGCGAACCGCAGAGGTTTGTCCCATACGAAATGCAGGCCGCCACTCTACGGAGCTGAGCGGGCACCCGCCAGTGGCATTAACATCGGCGGCAGGTAAGCTCATGGAGCATATATCGTGGCAGCGTCTGAACGAGCGGGCTGCGGAGCCTGATTTCTTTGACGAGCGACAGACGGGTTTCCGTGGGATCCGGTGCACGGCTGATTCTATATCGGACGTTCTTACAGCGCTGGAGCACGCCAGGGCGGCAGGCCAGGTTGCGCTGCTGCTGCTACTGGGCGTCTCGGGCGCTTTTGACAACGTTCACTGCGCACCAATTCCCTCGGTGCTTGAGGGGGCCGGTGTGAGCGGGCGCCTTTTGCGATGTTTTCACGGTTTCCTGAGCGGGCGCACCATGCGCGTACGAGTAGGGGGTAAATTCTCCGAGCCTCGTCCGGTGGACTTTGGCGTGCCGTAGGGCTCTGTCTTATTACCATTTCTATTTAATGTGGCCATGTCGGTGGTGCCGGACTCCCTCCGCGCGAGCGGCCGACACCATGCGTACATGTCCATATATGCAGACGACATAGCTCTGTGGTGCCGCGGACCACCGGGCGAGGCGCTCCGCGTGCGGGGTGCCTTCAGGGAACTCTGACCGAAATCGACGCCAGCTTGCGCAGCCTTGGTCTGTCGCTGGGCGTGGACAAATCGGTGGCTATGGCCTGCGTTTCTCTCTCGCGCGCGCACCTTGCGCCACAGTCATTGGACGGGACTCCGATTCCTTGGCGTAAATCGGTGCGGTACCTTGGCCTGGACATCGACTGGCGCCTTTCCTTCTGCCCTGCGGCGACCAACGCCTGTCTGCAGATGAAGAGGACCACCGCCGCCGCGCACAAGCTCACCGCTCGAGGCCAGAGAATCTCCCAGCAAGCTGCGTTGCGCCATTATATATATACAATGACGCAGCTTTGCGGGTGGTGCTCTATGCGTTGCCGCTCGTCACGGTGCTTCACGGTGGAAGCCGTGCTGGAAGAGGCTCGAGCTCCAGCACCGCAAGTCCCTGCGCGTGTGCCTAGGCCTGCCCAAAAACTCGCAGTGCGCCGTAACATTGGCCGAGGCAGGAGCGTGGCCACTTGAGCTCCAAGCAGCGCGCAGGGCACTGATCACATCGACCGGCTTCACCGCGCACCGGGCGGTGGCTCGCTGCTGCAGCGTATGCGCTCGCACCCACGCTCATGAATGGGGCGGCGCTGCTCGAGCATGAGCAATTGACTCAAGGCCCACCCCCTACGATTCCTCCGCGCCGTGGCCTGCGGCCTCTTAGGTACAGCGAGTGATCGTCAGCATCTCGGGAAACGGAACACAACTTCTCTGTGTGTCCAGCAGCTGGCCCCAGCCGTCATACACGAGTAGCTCCAGGACCAGCTTTTCGTGTACACCGACGGCTCAGTGGCCCGCGACAGCTGCTCCCTTGAAGCGGCGGCTACCATCCCCGCCCTGCGACTGCACAGCCGGCAACACGCAACCTTCCTGGGCTCCTCTACTACGGCGGAGTTGATGGGGATTCCGCTCGGGCTGGACCTGCTGCTGACCCTCTGCCCTTCGCCGCCCAAGAGTGCTCTGCTGTGCGACTTCCGCGCTTCCCTCTGCCGCATGCAATCCAAAGGCCGTGGTACCCCACTAGTGCGGGACATTCGCTCGAGCTTAGAGCGCCTCGCGCAGAGACGATACGCATTGCGTGCACAGCGGATGCCCGGTCAATGCGGCATCGCCGGCAACGAAGAAGCTGACCACCTTGCGACCGCCGCACATCAACTACCTCCCAGTGATCTGCCCCTCGTGCTGGAGGACGTGCGTGCGGTCGTCGAAAGCACCGCCCCGACCCGCGCATCGCAGGAGGTGAGCGCATCGACAGCATCAACGGCTATCGCGCCATTACGCGGTCGCAACGTGCAATGATCCTATATGCTTGCGGCCTGTAGGGTGCTGGGCATACTACCGGACTCCCTCAAGACGCTATTGTGGCCGCAGGGGAATGCGCGCACGCACCCGTGAGCGAACCTTGGTGAGTCTCTGTGCGTTCCTCGAACAGACGGGCTTTCCTTCCTAGCTGCTCTCCGCCAGGTAGTTACAAGCAGGGAACGAACGCTCCGCGAGTTCTACTTTGGACGATTAAAAACTAGACGCCCCTCTTCAGTTGTAGTCAACATATTGCTGTGCGCGTGTGTTTTTATTGCTCCATTATGAACTAATCACACGCACAACCTGGACACATTTCTTATTGTGTAAATAGTTTGTGTATATTACCTCTCCCTCCATCCTCTCTTCCTGTCCTCTCGCCTCTTTCATTTCTCCATTCTGCCTGCTATCCTTTATTCCCGCTGCCCCAGCTGAGGTGCTTCAGTATCGATGGCTGATGCCGGGGCTAGCGAAAATCTTTTCTTTCCTTTTTGTTATTATTTTAATAAAAACCACTTACTACTATTACATCCACTACGGCAGCTTTTTTCCTTTCTTCTGTCACTCCGTCCTTTATGCCTTCCCTTAAGGCTCGGTTTAGGTGTCCACAGAGATATGTGAGTCAGTTACTGTGTGATTACGTTCCTCGAAAACAAATTTTTCATTTCGCCAACGCAGCCTCAGTGTTCGAATTGAGTGCGTTAAATACGGGAGCTTCAATTGTTTACATCGGCGTGCTGAGCAAACGTGGTGAAGAACAAATGGAATCATCCATGGATGTTTGTTTTCCGGTAGTTTTCTAAGTAGGGTGGCTGGATGCCCACACATCGAAGCGCCCTAAATTGGATGGGTGGGTGGACGGACGGACGGACGGACGGACGGACGGACGGACGGACGGACGGACGGACGGACGAACAGACGAACAGACGGACAGACGGACGGACGGACGGACGGACGGACGGATGGATGGATGGATGGATGGATGGATGGATGGATGGATGGATGGATGGATGGATGGATGGATGGATGGATGGATGGATGGATGGATGGATGGATGGATGGATGGATGGATGGATGGATGGATGGATGGATGGATGGATGGATGGATGGATACGGCTGAACCCTTTAAATCGGGCGGTGGCTCAAGCCACCTCGCCATGACATGAAATTTTACTCTTGTCTTGATTTTAGCCACCAACCATATACCCTTCCCTTGGTTACTTCTACCCGCTTAAAATATGAATGTTAAAACCACAATGCCTGGGATAAATTAACCCCGCTGCTTTCCACTGTAGGGTGAAGCCCTTTACAGAAAAGTATCAAGTGTTCAGCCGTTTCCTCCTCCTCTCCGCGCGCAACACACAACGTGTCTATCTGGTGGGGCCTGACTCTATATGTCTTAGACCGCAATACTCCCGTTCTGGCCTCAAACAACAGAGCTTCCTCTACAATTATCATAGATGTTTTCTTTTTCTGCGAGGCGTTTTCACTTTACACAATGTAAGTTACGGTAGGTGGTAAAAAGGATGTGTATTGGCGGCAAGAGCCGTAAAATCGCCTGCTTTATGCGCGAGAATCCATTTGATGATGGACTTAAGACAAAAATCCGGTAGATTTTTTATCTACAAAAGGTTCCCTCTCCAGAATTTTTGAAGTACCCATCGTGCTGGTATAGGAGGTTTTCCCTGAGGCTTATGTCATTTGGGCACGCTCGGGGGCCGGGGGAGGGGTCTAGTTACTGCAGGGTTTCGTAAAAAGACGAAGTGCATGGAGTCCTCTCTTCCTTGTATGCTGTCTGTTTTGGGCTTCATCTTCTAACGAAAAGCCAGTTGGGCATTCCTCCTATGCAGGGCATTTCTGCGGGCGCCGGGAGAGCCGCAGCATGCGCCCTCGGCCTTACCGCGCACTGTATAGATCGGAAGCTGCGCTGTATCGGCTGCTACTAACAATCACCTTTCTCTTGCCCCAAAACCAATATGCCAGTAAGTTCATCATGGAATGTTTAGGGCGCACGTCGGCACACCCACTCATGAGTGCACTCATATCGCCTCACTTACACTCACGTGTGTGAGTGGGGGTGAGTGGTTGTGAATGTGTGTGAGTGGACGTTAGTGTGAGGGCGAGTAGTGACTGTGAGTGTGGGTGGCCATGAGTGTGAGTGCGAGTGAGTGGATGTGAGTGTGAGTGGTTGTGAGTGGAAATGAGCGTTAAGTAGCGGATGTGAGCGTAAATTGAGACGAGTCGTATACGGACGTGAGTGATAAGCCGAGGTGAGTGGTTGTGAGCGGACGTGAGCGGACGTGAGCGGACGTAGTGGAAGTGAGTGGCGCGTTGACGTGGCAGCGAAGTTTGTCGCGTCTGCTTAGCTATTTTCATGTTGCTGACAGTTGAGGGAAGCAAATATTCACTGCCGAGGGCGCTCGAAACAGCATAAAGCATCATGCCGGTGTATTTTGTTTTTACAACCGAAGCAGAGGATTACGTTGGCGCGGGAACGGCAATCCTTCGTTGCTGCTCTCCTTACTAGGTCACTGTTGACGTGGGCGCAGGCCCTTCGCGGTGCAGTGAGCCGCCAGCAGCCCCTCGCTAGTCTCTTTCAGCAGCACGTTGCCAGTCGGCACAGGCGACATTACCCATTCTTGCAGCTGCTTAAAAGTAATAGCATTTGAAGCGGTAGCCATATAACTGCAGTAATTTTACACTGCCCACAAAACTGTGCGATCTCGCCACGTTGTGCCAAATGTTTATTTCTCTTGCAGTCAGGTTGGTATATCTCCTAGTGGTCTGACGAATGAGCACATGAAATATGCTACAACAATGCTGCCCGTGTCGCATCGCTGTGTCTTCTGTTATTGCTGTCAGCGTATTCACGTCAAGTCCACTTATATATTGTACGAAACGCTTTTGTTACCCCACCGCATGCCAACTGCGTGGTTTGAGCACATTTTCTTTGCTCATGACAGCTACAACACAGCACCCGCCGCAGCCCTCACAGCAGCCCGCACCGGAGCCACACTGCAGCCCTTACCGCATCCCACACCAAGCTGGCCAAAGAAGAGACGACGAGATAAATGAGGCGGATGAGTTGCTGCGGCAGACTCTACATGAAACACGGCGTTTGGCGGAACTTACTGAGGCCCGGAACCACCAGGACGCTGCGTTTCAGCAGAATTTTCTAAGCAGGAACAGTCACCTTCAGCATAAAAACCCATGCTCAGTTCTGAACACATCTTCTCTTTGGCATCTCTTGTGGGAGTTGGCTGGGATAGCTCCGTCTATGATACTGCCACGAGTCTTCTAAAACCACATTTTTCCCAAAATATCTCAGTACCTAACCTTTCTCACAAAAGTTAACCAAGCTCTCAGTAGTGTTGGGCAGTAAAAATTTGTAACTGTAATTTTTTTATGTGCAGGACATGCGGGATGTGGCAACTGCTGTGCGGAGTCAAAATTCGCAGCAAGAGCTGCTCGTAAAGACGGTCGGCATGCTGGGAAACATCCTAAGAAACCCGCTGGAGCCGCCAGCACCACTTTGAGTTTCTGTTGCATGCATTTTATTTTTATTTACATTATTTGCTTCTCTCCCAGATGCAGAGACGTTATACCATATTTAGTTTGTGTTTTTGTATCTATTTACTATGAGTGAGGTGCAGAAGCGTCATTTGTTTTGTTTTTTAATTCGTTTTAAGCTTTGGAAGTGCAGCAGCGTTATATACTGTTTATTTTTTACAGTACTTATTTTAAGCACTACCAGGTACAGCAGCTTCATATGCCATTTTTTCATTTTTTGTTTATTTTTAAGTTCTGCCAGATGCAGAAGCACCAGGTACTATTTTTGTTTTTTGCTATGTACTTCTCTGCCAGGTACAAAAGGCTTCGTGCGCTAGCTATCTTTAATTTTTTTCTGGTGTATTTATTCTGAGCTCTGCCAGGTGCAGAAGATACATATACCAAGTTTTCATATTTTGTTGAGTATTTATTTCGATCTTTGCCAAGTGCAAAAGCTTCATATACTGTTTTTTATTTTTCGTTTCTTCGATTTGCTTACCTGCAGCTCTTCCAGGCGCACAAGGTGCAATTTCTGTGCCTGTTTAGATTGTTCGTATGTCCCTGTCAATAAGGAAACGGAGCCTATAGGATCACGCAAGAAGTGATCTTACTAGCCATGGCAGCAATGTTCGTTCCTGTTCACGGGCACCTGCCACCTGCTTGTTGAGCGAGATGTGCCCAACGCTGCGAAACAGAATGTTCTCGTGCCGCGGCCTATTGTCGCCGTAGTTGACGGTTGCGCTCAATGGTGGACAGTGAATGCCTCATCAGAACCCGTTTTGATCCGGTGGGGGCTTAAACTCGCTAGATTTAATGCTTACGACACTCTTACCGTCCGTGTCTTACTGTCGAGTCATTTAGGTTTTCTGATCCTGGCGGCACCCGCCGCGGTGGCTCAGTGGTTAGGGCGCTCGGCAACTGATCCGGATTTTCCGGGGTCGAACCCAACCGCGGCGGCTGCGTTTCGATGGAGTAAAAACGCTAAGGCGCCCGTGTGCTATCCGATGTCAGTGCACGTTAAAGATCCCCAGGTGGCCGAAATTATTCCGTAGCCCTCCACTACGACACCTCTTTCTTCTTTCACTCCCTACTTTATCCCTTCCCTTACGGCGCGGTTCAGGTAGACCCATGATATTGCTTTCCAAGAACGGTCTTCTTGCTGGGTCACTTTGAGGCAGTCTTTCCAGATTCTTTTTTTTTTGCAGTTAACAAAAGACAGATGTGTCATATTTTCACCGATTTAGAGAGAATGGAAATTCCTTCGCGAGCGCGTTGTTACATTCATGTTTAAGCAGCGCAGGGACTGCCTTCCTCTGCCAATCTTGATAATGAAAGCAAAAAAGATGTTAGCCTGGGATTAAGTCCGCTTAAAGCGATGTGTGACATGCGAAAGCGCGGTGATGTAATTGGTGACGCCACAAGCGACACCATAGCAACGATATGATGCAAGCCTCAAAGCTGTGAACTACATCTTCGGGGTCGCGAGTGCCAAATTTGAAGAAATGGCCTGTTCCAAATTTGGAGGTCGTCATTGTGCCGGGAGCGGTCAATCATGGTTGGCCATTGATTTTGGTCCAAATCGGCCAAGGTCATATTTCGTGAGTCGCCCGGCCAAACATTCGAAATGACTCGAGCCAAAATTGAAGGTCGCCATTGTGTAAGTTTGCGTGAAAGTGCATCACTTCAGTGATTACTGTTATTGAGCCCAAATGCTGTATTTCAGCGAGCCATCTGATTTTCAAGTGGCATGAATAATGTTTTATTTTAAGCGACCGCATAAGAGCCTCACTGCAGTGGAAAGCCGGTATTGCACTGGGGGAAGACACTAAAGAAATAAAAAAAACTTCATAGCAGGGGGCGGGATCCGAACCCGCGGCGGCGCAAAAAAATCATTTCCGCTGGCCGCTGCTTTATACTACTACGCTATCGCTACAGCATCTTTAATCATCTATTTATTACATTGGAAATACATTCTATTTACATTAACTAAAATATTTACAAATCTTTTAGGAAATGCCACGAAACACATCGCAAAAACACGAAGCAGCAGAATAGTAGACGCCAGGTAAGGCTGAGCACATCATCAAGAGGGAGTGCCACTTCGGTTTATAGTCGGTGGGTTCATACTCTTCCCTCAGATGAACAGTCAGTTGGGAAAAATCTTAACAATTTGCCAGAACGAATTGCCAAGCGCTCAAGCTGTGCTTGCAGTGTCGTCGTCTTTGTCACGCACTTGCGTTCACGCGTGTTAAACTGCCAGTAGTTGTTGTTGTTGTCCACATACTATGGCACATGCCCACATAGGGAGATTGCCCAAGAATTTTTTTAAATTTGTTTTTGGGGGAAAGGAAATGGCGCAGTATCTGTCTCATATATCGTTGGACACCTGAACCGCGCCGTAAGGGAAGGGATAAAGGAGGGAGTGAAAGAACAAAGGAAGAAGAGGTGCCGTTCTGGAGGGCTCCGGAATAATTTCGACCACCTGGGGATCTTTAACGTGCACTGACATCGCACAGCACACGGGCGCCTTAGCGTTTTTCCTCCAAAAAAACGCAGCCGCCGGGGTCGGGTTCGAACCCGGGAACTCCGGATCAGTAGTCGAGTGCCCTAACCACTGAGCCACCGCGGCGGGGCTCAAGAATTTGTGGCCAGAAAGAGTTTTTGAGGTGAATAATTCCTGGACGAAATTAAAATGAATAGTAGGAATGGAAGAACTAAACAAAAAGGAACAAAGAAATTAAACGGTACGTGCATAACGCACGCAGGAGATCGAGACTGATGCTTAAAGCCGAGTAGTTAAATGACAGTGATAATTGTAAGAATAAAAATAACATTGAAAAAAAATTAACAAGGTAGCCGTCTTTATTCCATTAAAAAATTAAAATTGCCAGTCTCTAACGCTGTAGTTGAAAGCGTGGTCTTCGCGATCTTTCATCTGTGCGCGTGGAAGCGTCATCAAACGAGCATGCAGCAAACCGCACGAAATGGCGGGAGATTAGAAGCAGTGGAATTCAGAAGACCCTGTGCTGTCGCAATGTCATCGGGTAATGGTAATTAAGCCACCTACGAACTTTCCTTGTTCTTAGTCTATTCTGTGCTTGGCGCTTATTGTAGTTGTCGTGGTAAACACTCCTGCATTGTTTTCTAAATATTCTTGCAGTACATTAGTTTTTGTAGACACACACACAACAATGCAGTGACTCATTATAGAAGTGGATATAGATAAAAATGAAATGCTATAAGTGCAGGGCGCATGTATGCACGCGGTGCGTGCCAGAAGTAAAGGCAGAGTGATATTTTGTTGCTCAACTCGTAACTGTCTCGATTTTATCTCACGTATTAGCTCAAGTAATACACACACATGTACACGGACACACACAATTTAGGGATCTAGCCACTCGTCCTGTAGTGACTTGAAGGCTTGTCTTATATGTTTATTCCTCAGTAATATCGCCAGAAGTTCATCATCATCATCATCAGGCTGACTACACCAACTGCGGGGCAAAGGCCTCTCCAATCTCTCTCCAATTAACCCTGTATTTTGCCAGCTGCGCCCACCCTAGGCTTGCAAACTTCTTAATCTCATCCGCCCACCTAACCATCTGCCGCCCCCTGCTACGCTTACCTTCTCTTGGAATCCACTCCGTTACCCTTAAGGACCGGCTGTTGTCTTGCCTGCGCTTTACGTGCCCTGCCCATCCCCATTTCTTCCTCTTCAGTTCGATTAGGATGGCATTACACGCGTTTGTTCCCTCACCCACTCTGCCCGCTTCCGGTCTCTTAATGTTACACCTATAACTTTAATTAAAACGACTGTTCATGAGGGTGAGGATGAGGAAGGGCCAGCAAATTTTTCGAAGTGAGGATGAGGGTGAGGGAGGACCGTATAGGTTTTCAAAATGAGGGCAAGGGTGACGGAGGGCCATGGATTCAAAATTGAGGCTCAGGGAGGAAATGTAAAAGTGAGGGCATTTGGCCACCTGTGGGCACGCTCGATTATGGATTTTCTTGCAATTTTTTTCAATTCAGTTTTTATTTCGCTGGATGCGGTGAGTAAAAAAATACATGTTAAACGTCTGGGCCCTTAGCCTTCTTGGTTAGACTGGGGTTCATGCCATAAGTACTGGAAAAAAAAAGCGGGACAGACTCGGAATGCATTTCTTCCAACAGAAATTTTACAATAGTTACATATAAACAATAAAAAATGTGAAAATAAAATGCCCTTAGAAAAACATTGATTAAAATTAAGTCACATCAGAATAAAAATTTCCCAACAGAAATTCTACAGTGGTTACATGTACAATAAAAAAAAAGGTTAAAGCAAAAATCACTTAGAATAATATGTACTCTGCCCCATTTCTTCCAGTTCCTTGATGCAAGGAGGGCGCTGAAGCTCCCTGACGTTGTTTACACTATGTCCTGTGCAAATTGAAGTAATGCCACAATGAATAAACAAAACACATCGGCTGGGAGAGTGCCGCGGCATAGTGGAGAGACCCGATAGGTACACCACTAAGAGATGGTACACCCGCGAAGGTGTGGAACAAGAACCTGCGTGTAGTCAACTCGCCACTAGTTTCCCACTCAAAACGACTTTGTCCGGGGGACAAATTCATTTTTTTGAGTCGGCCGGCGACTGCATCTCCATTCCGTGACAACTCACGAAGAGGAAGTGCGAGTTAACGTTTTAAGTTGCTCTAAGATAATGCCCCTTTTCTTGCTAGTGTTACGGTTTTTCCCCCCGTGGTCTTTGTTCCGCATGCACCATTTTTTTTTCAGAAATATGTGGTAGGCACCCTGCAATAAGCTCAGTTGTAATTCACGCTCGTCCCATGTCTTGTCTTGTGCGTCTCGCGCAACCTTTCCATGTCTCAAAGAATGCACCAACTAGCATGTTCTGCTTGACAAGTGGAAAAAATGGTTCTTCGACACGCCACTCAACAGTTGTCCCGCTTTTATTTATTCGCGCATGGCTATAGGCCCTTTGGGCTCAAGCGGACACCGTCGTTGCTGCCACTGAGTGGCGGCATTTACCGGGGCAGCTTTCTTACGCTGAGCGGCAATCGGTAGAGATCGCCAGATGAGGCGCCGCGCTATACTTGTGGTGCAAGAGGGATCTACGTACCTGCTGTCCGCTGTCTTTCCAGAAAGTGAACTGTAAGAGGAAGATATCAGGTCATGAAAACCCGAGCGGAGATCGGAGGTGAAACATGCGCATGATATGTAAGAAGTGATGCCGAACAATAATGCTTTGGTGCGAATGGGAAAAGTCAGAAGCTACGGCGTATACGTGACGAGAAAGCCTCAGGATGAGGAACAGCACACGGGTACAAAACTGCACGCAAAGCATGATTTGCGCCAGATGGTGGCGCAAGCACGGGACAGCCATGATGGCAGTTGTAGGTTTCTGACACATTCTCTACCCGCAACACAGGATAATGGCACAAGCAAGTTATAAATCACATCAGAAGAACGTGGATGCGGCGCTTGAGCTCAGTTGTATTTCTTGAGAGCAGCGTTCCTTCCTTTTCGGACATCAGACCCGTGCTATTTGTTTCATGTAGCTAATAAAAACTGGAGGTCAGCCAAAAGTGCGCCTTGTGGAACCTGTTTTGCAGCACACAGTGAGAATTTAATATAGTTAGGTGCCCCTTCTACATGTCTTTCGGTGAGCCATCGTCAGCGATCGTATTTAGCATGACTGGTGCGATGAACGCGTCCGATAAATGCTGCTTGACAGACGGCTGAGCTTGCTTTTAGCACGCACTCGACACTACTTGACCCTACAAGATAACAAGCTTCCTTACTGCTAACCAGGCGGCATTATTAAGTCGCCAGAAACATAAAACGTAACCTATGGCCATTCTTCAAAAATCACGGTGGCCGCTCAAAACTACTTACGTGCTGTGAATGCAAAAGCGTTATTTTTTTTTACTTTTTCCTTCCTTTTTAATGACACACCTACTTATTAGCAAACAGTCGTAAGATGGCGCATATGCTAGGTTCATTTCTGTTATTCGCCAAGAAGCAACTCGGCCTAATGGATTGCGGGCGCGTCTCGAAATCAAAGACCTCGCTTCAATTCTCCAAACCTTCGGGAGAAATTTTAATCCTCTTTTTCTGGTCACGTGGGCGTTGGGCCGCCAAATTTTAAGGAAAACGGGTTCGCAGCTCTGGTGGGTTGTGTCCCCTCTGAAAAGCAACGACGAACTGCGTGTGTTCCCGCCACCACACGAGGGAAGCCGCTTTAGCACGACATGCGCTTCCCGGAACCGCGACTCTCGTATACGTACTACAGCACAGAGTTTCCAAGTATTACCCAGAGGGAAAGCTGGCGCCACCGTGTATGCGAGTTTTTTTAAAAAGCACTTCTTCCACCGCGAAAATGCAGGGAAGACGAGGTTTCTTATTTAAATTGGCTACTGTTAGGGTGAATGCGTATATTGTACATATTTCGAAATTTGTAGCTGCGCCTCCACGGTCTCTTCTGGGCGCAGTTTAAGATATTTCGATACTGCGTTTTTCAATTCTTCAGTATAGTTAACGCAAGTGAAAGTTCGGTGCTGGGCTGGAATGAAAACTTTCACGACATCTCTTCGAGGTTTGAATCGAGAAGGGTCGTATTCTTGCGGCCGAATCCACGTTTTATGCCCAACAACAGCCGAGTCAAGCAGGAAACCTCCTCTACTTGGCATTCCTGCGCCGCCGCTCCATGGTGGAGCTTTCCCTCTAGCTACAACCCTATGTTATACATAGCGCAGCAGGCGCCCGCGGTGCCCCTGTGCAGTACTCTGTGGCCCCGGCACGGGCTTCAGGGCGGAGTAGCCCAGCAGCTCACCGCCGTAGTAGACTCCCGCCGCGGCTCCCAGGGTGAGGCAGAGGGCGGCCAGCGAGGCGCGAAGGCAACCGGCCAACGTGCAGCCGTCTCGACGCTGGGTGAACGGGATCCGGTGGCTGCCGCGCTGCAAAGGACGAGGCTGGGCATGACGACTGACACCACTGTCACACGGCATTCCTCGAAGGCCTTTCCAGCAAAGGCACCATTTTTCACCAATGGAGCGAAAGCTTAAAGGAGCAGCGACGCAGGTACACGGTGCAGCACACAGGTGAAACAGTCGTTGAGGCTTAGCACCGGCTGCTATGCTCGAGGCGGCTAAAGTGAGTGTGTTAAAATTAAAGTGCTGTATTCTGTTTATTCGTTGAGCTCAGAGAATTTTTTCATTCTAACTGCTTCCTTAAAAGAACTGCAGCAGCTGCTCTCTCATCAGCAGCAGCAGGCTGTGTGTATTGCCTTGGCCACCAGGGGCACTCGGTGTTGCTGCAACACTTCCAGTGTCTAGAAATCTGGGCATAAGATATAAACATCCGTACAAAAAGCTAAGCTAGACACACCTTTCGTATTTAAAAAAAATGTTTTCAAACATTGTTGGCTGTATCTATTTTTTTATTGCTTTTACTTTTTGACGTTGGAAGGCACTGCAATCGCCGGTTTTCGAAGGCCGCGCCTTTGGGCTCCAAAGGTCTCTGACGGGCGCCCACGCCTCCAAGGCCCTTAGCGGCAAAGGCGCAACATTTGTGCCGTGTAGCTGCACTCCTTACGCATTTGGATATAAGGACCTGATTCTCAAAGGCCTTTGCGGTGCCAGTGTAACAGGGGTATGAGACGTATAAATCACCATTCCTGTCTGCGGTCCGTCTGTACGCGTCCGATTTTTCGCGTTCATTGTGATTTGGCTTTAATCGCGCAAGAGCACCCTCGACATAGGACGCCATGCATGGCTAATACGTTTCGTCTGCAGGATCTTATTTCACAATCACGTACCAGGCCGATTACAGCTTGTACACCTGGCAAAGCCGATGGGCAACCGATGCACCGGGGGCTGCACACCCGGCATACGAGACGGATGCTCAAACCACTATGCCACCGCTTCGGTTTAACTACAACGATACAAAAGGCGTTTTACGTGCCTTGAAGTTTTCGGGGAACTGCGAGAAGCCCCTAACGCTTTTTGTATTACGCTCCCTATTCTTCCTATTATTCAGTGCGGTGGCTTTATTTTTCACATAATGCCAGGCCTATAGTGTTCACTTTACCGCAACTACGAGTGCTTCTGAAGTGTCGGATTTCTTAACTGCTTGGTTTAACTAATCTTGAACTCAGCCCACTAACATAATATGCTCGGCATCCAGTACGCCAGGCTTTTCATACACCGCCCCTGAGAACTTGTAACACATTAACTATTTATCAGGAAAAAGCAACCATTCCTTATAACATTCTGTGTTGATCTTACCTGTAAGAACACCAACTAACAACACAAAATTAGTGTAAATAAGTTAGGCGCAATTACTCTAGTTAGTAATGCAAGAACACTTCTTCGATGAGTTTCTGGCGAAGTTTGAAGAACAATTTGAAAATATCATTTCGCAACTGATCAGAGAACCAGACTGGCGTTCTCTTGACTGTTACATTCCTAAAAAATAGTCGCCGCTCATCTCAACTCACCTTGGCATAGTCGCTCTTTTAACCATCTGTCATATATGTAGGAAATATTGTTTTCTCACATCAAGGCCATGTGAAAAGCATGAGCATTGGTCAGCATTGCAAGAATGTGTTGCGAAATGATATTTTCAGATTTCTACAGAGTTCACCAGGAACGAGGATCCGTGAAAAAATCCAAGCTCTACTACTTAATTGCCTACGCTGCGAAAAGGTAACTCCTAAACTTTTGTAGCACTGCCAGAAGCGAGACCTGTCATTAAAAACCTTTTCTGGCCTCTCTGTTAAACTCTGTTCCCAGTGCTCAAAACAAATTCATTCTGCATAAAATTGTGGGGCCAGCGAAGCGAGCGCAGCAAACGCTCACTCTTTCCCCTTCTCCGCGCAAATATGGCTCTGCCCCACGAACGCGGCGCGCACAGGAAGACCCCGCCGCCATTCTCGGTGCGTGCAAACGTTCGCCTCCTATACCGCCGAAGACTCGCCCCAGCCGTTAAGCCGTCTTACGGATAGCCTTCTACATCTGAGGAATGCCACGTGGAAATTTTCTACCTAGCTGGCTTGATCTGTTCACTATTTGCAAGTCGCAATAAATAGCATATGACTAAACACGCTTTGTCTTCCGTCCTTCTGTTGCAATCGACCGCACGTACTTATCACTGCCCTTCTTCGCTACGTCGCCTGCGAATTACACTAAGCTTCCAAAAGGCAGAGTCGCATGGTCTTCCGGGTGTCGTAAACCACCTAGGCGGCATCATGGTGTCTGCAGTTTAACAAGCAACAGCAAGACTCAAGGCTAACAACAGTCTTCGCAAGGCTAGCGTGCGTTAATATCGCGCTAAACAGGGCTCCATAAAAATGGCTGTGGTTTAGCTCTGGTTAAACCTGGAGTGACGAGATAGCTACAGCTGGCCGAGTGCAGCTTGCTCAGTTGAATTGCAAAGTCAGTCTTTCGCCGCTTCGTTTCGCTGGGCGTTCCTTCTTCATCTTCGTCCCTGGACGTGGATTCGCTCTCTCCCCCTCTCCACTCCCTCCCTCCCCCCCACTCGGTTTCGCCGGCGCGCTGCGCAGCCGGCAGCTGCTCTGCACCACGTGACCAGCCACGGCGCCGCCGCGCTGAAGGCTCGAAATGACAGCGTAATGTAGCTATCGCTACAAAAGTCAAATTTCTCGCTAGTTGGGAAGTCGCACAGGATCGGACCAGAGCAGAGAAAGTGCTGCCAAAAAGTCGATTAGCGCGGTTGTCTGGGCATCGCCTTCGACGATTCTAGCCCCATTTAGCAGAGAAAGCAGCACACGGGACACTGAATAGACTTGGGGGGGGGGGGGGGGGGGGCGCGTTCCGGTCCGAAAAAGCTCTCGGCCGCCTGCGTGGTCTATATATGGCCGCCGATGCCGCACTATATTTCTCCTGTGCAATGTTCCCTCCCGCCGTCAAGGTAATATGCTTCGAGTCTTTCCTTCACCGAGATATGCTGCGCGTCACGAGAAGGTTAAGGGAAATCGTCAGCTCAAAACTTTTCCGCATGCGATTTCCGGACTTGGTTGGGTTCAGCAACGGTCTCGCGACTGCAGGTTGCGCCAATATCTCTGTGACTTGGCTGCTAATGACACTGCTTACGGGTTTGTAGCCTTTGGTGCCGAGATATTTCGCGAGTGCGGTTGGTCCCTGCTCTCATACAGCGTCGACAGATATGTCGGCGCTTACGCTAAGCGATGCGGTGGCTTCAAGGAACGTCTGTATCAGACCGGCGCTCTTTGGAGATTAGTGAGGTTGCTTGCAAAAATACGTTTGAAGGCACTTAGCCGACGCACTCGACTATAGATCTACGTGGGACGCGATCCTACCTTGGTTGTGCAAGCAACGCTCATTATAATAGATCAATTTGGCTTTAATCTAAGTACGGCGAGTCGCGTCAAACTCATTCCCGCGCCGTCACGAGCGTGTTTCGCCGGCTCATCCCATGTTATCGTGGTTTCTTCGGCGCAGCCGACTGGAGCGGGCCACTGTCTGACAAAGACGCAACGCTTCCAAGTCCTGCAATCGAAACTGTCTCAAAAAGTGTCTCATTTGCCTCTCTCCTATTGGTCGGCCATGGGCGGCGGCCATTTTGATTTTTTTCGTCACTGACTGACGTCGTAAATGACGCAGAAGTGGTGACGTTGGCCATCTAATTATGCGGGCAGATTGAGACGATTTTTTGAGACTGGAAAAGGTAGTATCAACACGTTTGAGACAGAAAATGGCGGCTGTTTACATCGTCGTATACGCGGGTATGCACGAGCAACGGTGTCGGAGAGTGCATGAAGACGACATTGACGCGCGGGACAAGTTATTTCGACGCTTCGACTTAAGATGAAGACTGCGCAGTGGCTGTGCGACGAACTCGCAGTGCGCTGTCAGTGGAGCGGCAGGTGCTGTGCGCGCTGCGCCTCTTCGCCTCCGGTGGGTTTCAAGGCGCCGTTGGAAATGAAGAAAACGTCGGCGCAGCCCAACCGACTGTGAACAAGCCTTTGCGGCGGGCAGCGGAGACCAATGTCAACGTTGGGTCAAAGAAGGGGGGTGTTCGCTTTCCGAGGAGACCCGAGGAGAAGGCGGCGGCGAAGGAGGGCGTCCTTTGCCTAAACGTTCGCCGCGGCAGCATCTCCGGCGTCGTCGGGTGTGTCGATTGGGCCCTCATCACTATCAAGGAGTCTGGGGGCAGTGCTGCGAACGAGCCGCAAGCGGTTCTACGCTGCGAACGTGATAGTGAGCTTACCTCGGCCACTGTTTTTGACCGCATGAGTTCAGCTACAAGTGCGGGCCTCGGCAGCGAGAGTGAGTACGGGCTGTGCTTGTTTTTTCTCAGATCTGTGGCGCGAACATGTCCGTGGACTCGCGCTGACCCGGATCCTTCCGCGACGCGTTTGTCTGGCGGCATTCCGAGGCGGAGGAAGGCCTGCTGGACGACGGTGATTTTTTTTTTTGGGTAAGCAGTAAAATAGCCGTGTCACCCGTCGGCCGGATCTGCTAAAGCTACAAGAATCAGTCTGGACAGTTACACAAATGCAGACACTTTACAGTATGATACAGTGTATTGCCACCCTTTCCTTTTGTTAAATATAATTGCAGCAGAAACACAGGACACATATTACATTGTTGAAATGCATAGCCTTTCCTGTTGAAGAAACCAAAGCAAAATGCACCTGACAGCGCTTGTGTTTTGTAGGCAATCATAGCGCATCATTTATATGAATATGGTGGTAAAAGACTGACCTTACAGTAGTGCTCACTTATACATCTAAATCCTGCATGTATGTATGCTCTTGAATGTCATATTCAGCAAAGCCTGGATGTGGGCTACTTGGCATGAGTCTTCTACTGTAGAGCAGAGTGTCCTGTAATGCTGTTGAGATCACTGAGAAAGGACATGCTTAGCTGCATCATTTTTTGTTATGCAGGAGACTATGTCTACCCACTGGAGCCATGGCTGCCTGCACCAGTTGCATGACATCACAGACCTGACTCAGCAGAAGGCCAGTAAAAAACGCCACATGTTTTCACAAAATTTGTGGCTGAGCGCTGTATTGGTGTGCCGAAGAGCTGCTTCCGTTGCTTTCAAGGGCACCGGATGCACCAGTGCCAGTGGAAGTGGACAGTGCGTATCATCACCGCACGTGCTGCACTTCACAGCCTCTGTTTGGATGTGCCCATATCAGCAGAGGGTGCAGGCGACACTGCCTCTGACCCAGATAACAACGGGCCACCTCTAAATGGTGGCTGCCTCGTACAGACAGGATCCCTCATCACCTGCCTCCTGAGAAGAGCATGCGATGCTGTACTTTTGGTCTCTCTAGGACGACCCGTCTCCAGAGGAAGGCGTACCGAGGGATGGTGCAGCGGCAGTTGCGATGGAAAATCTAGCGTCCAGAGACGACTCACCATGCTGGCATAGAGAGTCATATCAGCCACTCTTCCCCGGTTGCCACTGTCATTTCCTTGTGTCATTGCACAACACACATCTGCAAGTGTGTGAGCAACTGTGTGATGTGGTTGTGCCCTTGGCCAACCTGTGTGCAGCGAGAAGCCAGCAGTGACAAACAAGTGCCCCCCACCGGCTGCCACTTCATTTTCAGTGTGTTTGCCAGTATATCTTCCAGTCCCTCAGCAGCGTGTTGCACAGTCTCTTCCTGAAGACGGAAAAGGTGTTGAAGCAGCTCGCCCAATTTCTGAAAAGCATCATCTTGAACTCTCTTTTGTCAATGCTTATGTCAGCCCACCTGCCCCTTCTCCGCTGTCTCCTTCCACCTTGGTGGAGTGCCTGTGGTCATTACCTGTGTGACGAATATGCATGAACCAAACGTGTAGTGCTGGAATAAGGCATGAAATATTTGTGATGCTTGTTGGAATCAAAAAGCTGTTTTTTATTGCATCATACATTCAGTAAGCGCGTTTATTTTTTTAGGCACAGCATTTGACACGAGTGTTTCTATTGCAGAAAAGGCAGTGTACATACAAGCATACTTTACCTTGATGTATAATTACTGTATGGCATTTCTGAGTGCAGTTAAGAAAAAAAAATCTGAAAAATTGAGTTCAAAGTGCATGTTTTCTTTCATACACAGGCTACCTGTACAATAAATATGGCATAGTACAGTGTACATAATGCATTTTCCGGACTACAAAACATTTTGGCACATATAAGTAGTGTAAATACCAAAGCTCACCTTTTAGCTTAATGGTGTGTGGCTAGGGGTTTCACTCTGTGCTAAAAGCTGTACCTACTGCAAGGAGACCGCTGTACAACAATTCATAATAAAGATTGTAAGGTGCAGTGGCTACAATGACTGCTGAATGACTAGAACATCTTCACTGATAGACAACGATGTGTAAACATCACAGACACATCATCAAGTAGATGGTGTGTGATTAGAGGTTAGTTTACAATCACAAATCATGCAACACCGTTACTGGAAATGCTCTACAGCTCTAAGAATATACAGGCAGCTCCATTATGGGAAATTTTCAGCACTCGGTTATTGCTCCATAACTGACACCTAGCTTGGTTTGCGTAACACAGGGCTATGAAGTCTTGTCCATGATGACACGAGACGGTGACAATGCCGAATGGCCGGACAAGCTCCTTATGCTATCACATAATATGTGTGATAACTGCAACTGCTTTCAAGCTACTTTCCGCCTAGGTATTTAATGTCCTAGTCATTTTCAACTGGCTGTTCCCTTTCAAACTGGAGTGGCCTGTATACAGGGTGTCTCAGATATATATGATGGACCATAATTTTAAAAAAAAACAAGTGGTCTTCCGACCTGAAAGGAAGTGCATGTTAGAAGCTATGCAAAGTATTTAAAGCCCTTCAAACACTGCCCTCACCAAACCCAGTTATACCAACATCACCCCGCCTGCTGAGCAAAATACAATATTACACATCACTGCCCTGTCCTACCTACCTCACTGCCCTGGATCATATGCAATTCAAGCGCTGTGTACCAGCAAACATGAACAAACTTGCTCAACTTTCTGCCCAGTTGCAATTAACCTCAATAAAAGCAAACTACTTCTTTCCTGGTTGACCCTGGATCTACTACAAGCACAGCAAATAACGTTAGTGGAACAAGCTCGTTCTGTCCTCGGTGACAATAGCAAAGTTATCAAGTCAAGTGCTTCCTTTCTCTCTAAACAATGTGGAGCGTAAACATCACAATTTCTGCATCTTGCACAGGAAAAAAAAAACTACGGCAACAACTGAACATAAACCGAACGGAGCTACAAAAATACAAACGGCACATCAAGTGCTTAGCCCGATGTGGGCGGCAACACTTGGTTACAAGGCAGAAGAGTGATTGCTGCCACAGAGGCAGGCCGTGTCGGCTCATTTCCCGCACCGAGATTGCAAGCTATCGGCAGCTGCACCTGTCTGCTCCCGTCTGTCGGCAGTTGCTTCTATGTGATGATTCATGGTTTTCTGGTACTTTCTAAAGAAAATAAACAGAACCACACGTCACTCGGTGCTCGATAGGCGCCGACCGAGAACATAGACTAAAGTTGTCTTCATCGATTTTCGAGCCGAGCGCTGCTTGTAAGTTGATCTCGACAGGCCCGTAGCATTCACTGCCTTCAATCAGATTTTTCTGCGCACTTAAGACATCCGCAAAGTACCTTGATTTTAGACGACACGCGAAAAAACAGGAACTAGCCAAGGAATCAGCTGTTTTCTTGCAGGCCGCCATGTTCCCGTTATGCCACTGCCAGCGCGTCCTCATGGCAAGAGAAGTTAACCTACAGCAAATTTAATTGCAAAACTGAGAATGCTTCTAATTTTCCCTCGTGTTGTTGAGATTGCAACACAGTTTAGTACCAAAATAAAACATTACTTGTTTTCTTCATTGCGTTTTTGTTCATTTTCAGACTAACATGTTCACGCTATACCGCTGACAGCACACCTTCGCGGCAAAAAAAGTGACTGAACAGCAAACTTAATTGCAAAAATGAAAACACTGCTTCTTTTGCTTGGTGCTGTTGGGTTTGAAATACAGTTTCTTAGCAAAATAAAACATTACTCGTTTTTATTCACTGCATCTTTAGTGCAAAACATTAGTCTACGGTCCCTTGTCGTGCGAATAGTGGTTTCGGGGCGGAGCCCACCGCAACCTTGCTCCGCATTGGCCGATTCGGCGGTCGGCATTACTCGGTGTCGTCATTTTGACGTCACAATCTCAAAATTGAGACAGTTTTTTGAGACCGATCCGTAATCGCCCCATGCTGTGCCAGTTCGCGCCTGCGCGCTACGCTCAAGCGGACGCATTCAAATCATAAGCGTCTGCACTCCGCCAGAAAGCAGAAAGCGAAGAAACATCGCAGTAAGGGTGGCACACTGATCTGCAAGTGGCTATGGATTCACGAGATTCTGGCTAAGATTCTTCCGTTTACCGTTTACATCATTCACCCGCTGCATTGAGCGTGGCTACATTTTATTGTTCGTAGACATGCAGATTCTATAGCAGATTGTATCCACTCTAGCAGAAATGAAGCTTAATCTCTGTGTGTAATTTTTTTTGATAGATCATGCCGAGTAGCTCCACAAATGCTGCGTCAGTACTGAATCTTTCAAAGAGCCGGAAAGCCTCAGGAAAGGACGGTGTGACGAGCTAATCTCTCTGAAACGTCGACCAACTCTTTCACCAGCATGTTCAGGTAAGCGCCTTGAAGTGCGACGCTCCGGCATCATGCCAACTGATTACAACAGCCCATTGTGGTTCCTCTCTTGCAGTTTGTTCGTGCCAAGAAGTTGGTATTCAGGTGAGGTACTCAGGAGCTGAATCAGTACCAACTCATCCATTCGCCAGCCTTGCTGATGTATACTTGGACCCTGACTACGCCGAGATCTCTTAATTACTAAGGCGAAACAAACATTATCTCTAAAAGTCTAAACAAGAGGCTCCAAGGGGCAGATCGACATAGGCATTCCAATATTACTGTTATGTACTATCGCGCTCAGTATGAGCTACACCGCGCGAGCGCATGGCCATGCGCTCGGCACGGTTGTACAGTGGCGTCGATCGCGCCGCTTTTTCGAACTATCTCGAGAGGGTGTAGCTGTTCCAGCCATCTCGCATCACCTCCACTTGCTCACTTCCCCCTTCCCCCTTGTTTATTCTTGTTTTGACATCAGTTTCGAAAATGATAACTGTAGCCGTCCGTCGACGCCCAAACTTCGTGATCGGGGCCCTCTCGGTCCGCCCATTCGCTCTTATCTGGTTGGCTGCTTTTCGTTTCATCATTTTACTGAACAAGGAAATGTGGACAGAAGCGCCGCAGACTAATACGCTGGAAAGTGGCTGTTTGTAGAGCCGAGAATAAACAGCAATACGTTTGTCAGCTCGCAAGATGTCCCGGGTGCCCAACAGTGAGCAATTGCGGATATTTGAACTGTCCTTAAAGCAGTATACCCAACGTCAAATAGCGGATATTACTGGAAGGTCAAATAAGACTGTGAACCGCATCATCCAGGCTTATAGGGATAAAGACCGCATCGGCGACGCTCCACATAAACGGCACCCTCGAGCAACGACTGCAGCTCAGGACAAGAGCATTCTCGAGGCCGCGCGGGCGAGCCCCTTCAGCACCGCCAAGGAGATATGTGCTGCTGCTGGTGTGTCGGCCAGCGTGTCTACAGTCAAACGCAGGCTGGCAGAAGGAGGTCTGAGGAGCCACCCGGCAGCTCAGAAGCCGCTCCTGACAGATGTGAACAAGACGGCGCGACTTAAATTCGCAAGTGAACACATACTGGACCACCGACAACTGGAAAACGGTAATATTTTCCGACGAATCAACATTCACAACACGCTGCGACCAAAAACAAAGAGTTTGGCGCCCTGTCTATACCTGCCACGAACCCCGTTACGTCCAGGAAGTGGCATCAAGTGGCCGCACTACGGTCAATGTGTGGGGAGCTGTGTCCCGAGATGAACTTGGTGTCCTATATCGTATTGACGGACACCTGACATCGGCAAGCTATTGTGACATAATTGATTATGTCATTATTCCCTACGCGTTGGATGGCCCTTTTCCTGAAGGAGATTTCCTCTTCCAGCATGATCTCTCACCTGTGCACACCGCAAAAATTGTCGAGGAACTCCTTAACGAGCGAGGAGTGCGATGTCTACAGTGGGCGCCCAAAGCAGCCGACCTCAACATCATTGAAAATGTGTGGGGAAGGATGAAAGTCGGGCTCTGCAAAAGAGGACTGCACCGATCGTCCGCTGATGAGCTATGGAACGCGGTAGAAGAGGAATGGATGCGCATAAAAAATGAAGCAGATTTTATCGAGAATCTGTACGCGTCGCTTCCGTCGAGGATGCAGGAAGTGGTCGCCGTTCAAGGGGCGATGACACGATACTAAATAGTGACGACCACTTTTTTTTTCCTTTCTGCATGTTCGTGGTTTTGTAGTTTCAGATTCCATTTTCAAAGTGCAGTTCTCTGCGCCAACAGCTAGCTGTATTGAATTTGCTACATCCCTTTACGTGTGCGTTGCAGTTCTCGTCTACTTCCTTCTAATCAAATATTTATTCACAATTTGTTAGCTTTTATTTTGGTGCACAACTCGTGCGTTTCTTCCTAATTCTATTGTGATATTAAAGGAATGGTAGGCAGTATTCGTATTGTATAATACATTTACTTTAGGGAGAATTTTTATTTTATGGTAGTTTGCTTTCTATTTCAATGAAGAAATATTACAGTTGTCAATGTTATTTGATAACTTCTTTAACTACCCCATCTCTGACTGTAGCTTAAATTCTTAGTCGCACAAAAATAAAAGAAACAAAAAGTGACGCAGCTTCGGAGTTCACTCAAATACCAAAAATCTATTTTAATGAGAAAGCCTTATTTCCACCGAAGCTGTCAGCATCGGTGGGGTTGTCCAGGAAAACTGCTCCCCGAAAATTGCCGTGATGTCAACGGTTATTGGTCATAAGGTATACAAGGCAGTATATACACGTGATTACTACTGATCCAATTTAACCTCCTGATACACCTCCTATTCTCACAATAATCGACTTCTTAATTCATCTCAGGCTTTCGTATTCACGGCAAGCAAGCTGTCCTAGTGCCATCCAAAAGTTTTTCATTCAGACTGAATATATCTCTCAGGGAACACACGACCCTTCGGAACGCCAATTAAGTACCATATTAAAAAATTCCATGCACAAGATCTTGCGATCACGTTTCTTGGAAACGTCTTTCCTGGTCCTACTTTTGCATGACCTGACTGTGGAATAATGTATTCTCGTAATGTGTGTAATGAACGGCAAAATCGTGGTTTGGGGCCTTAGTTATAGAGCACTGTAAAATTTCGATATCATTCAACACACCTTAAGAAGGAGCGGTGTGTTCTGGAGCAATTACACATGAGGGAAGTTTGTGAAGGCGACCCGACGCGGGGTTCCAGGAGTTGCCGCAAGTGAACAAAGTAGGCTGCTATGGCCAAATGCGAAATGTTGCTACAACAGAGAATGGCGGTGGTAGCAACGGCAACGCTTTGTTGCATTAGTACCCGGACCATGCAAACGCTCTGTTGAAAACACTGCGTTGCCCACGTCGCGGCTGCTTCCGCCCTTACGCTGGACGCTAATGTGCTCTGTCAGTGCTGATATCATGTCTAAACGCACAGCCATTCGCGGATGATGGAAGCACTCAGTCTGTGATAACCAACTTCCGCACGCAGTGCCTCGTCGATGGAAAAGGCGCTGCATAAACTTGCAGTTTCTTCCCCAGTGAAAATAAAGTGATTAAGAAAAAAATGATGTGCCCTTCAGATAAACGGGGCCAAGAGGTTACAGCGCGCTTGCTGGAACAGCTACACCCTCTCCAGATAGTTGGAAAAACGGCGCGATCGACGACACTGTACAACCGTGCCGAGCGCTCGGTCATGCGCTCGCGCGGTGTAGCTCATCCTTAGCGCGATAGTACCTCAGTGAATATCACGCATGGGTCGTAATGTGGTCAGAAAAAAACAGGTGTTTTTAAAAAGTTAGGACACAAAAAAAACCTGAGCTTTTTTTTTCGTTGTAATCAGGAGCCTTAATTAGTTTGCGAGTGTGCGCAAATACGTTCGCACGCTACACGAAGGTGGTTGCACTTAATGCCGGTGAGTATAACGCTGCGTTTTAACGTAATGCCAAACGTGAAAACAGCAGTCATTTTTCAAGGTGCTCTGCAAAAGTAAAAACTAGGATATGTTTTCGCGGTGGGCCGCTGCGAGGAAGTGCACGTTTTTCTGAATGCATGCATTAGTTCCGAATGGCAGCGTTTGTTCAACGCAGCTTATTATTCTGACACAAGCCGAAGCCGCAAAGAGCAAGAAAGACTTTCCACCGCTCACGATGCGGCTAGAGTTGAACTATAAAATCTGCTGGCGGTTGGTACCGATGTCGAGCCTATAGCGTGCTCCTCAAAAGTCACCCGCAAATAAGCCGTTTAGAAAATTCGTATTATTGAGTGTATTACTAAGCCAACCGGTGCGCGGCGCAGGTCAGATGGTACGCACAGCACACAAACGCGCCCAAGGTCCGTGCATAGGCTGTGTTCGCGCTGGGAGAAACTTGCTCCTGCTTTTCTATGAGAAAATAGTTTGCGCGCACTTAGTGCCGGCTCGGTCGTGTCCTGGCGCTGCGCTTACAGATTTTGCCAAGAAAATTATGAATTAGGAAGCGAAACCTCTCCTACCAGAAGTGAGTTACAGCCGTATTCATGCTGACAAGTGCAACATGCGGGTATTTGCGTGAATTAATTCGTGAAATGGAAGGCGTTCCTGCATGCAATGCGCGGCCACCGCCAGTTTCGAAGTGAACCAAACGCAATCCTCGGCTAGTACGCGGTTAACATAAGCTGCGCTTGTCGAAGTACTCTACGCTTGTAAAAGACAAGTGTCTCCGAGTCTCCTACGAGAAATGTGCAGAGTGGCCACACGTTCTCAGTTCACAAGAAACTTTTTTTCCCTTCTTTCACATTTCAATGCACAGGTAGCACAGATTCCCGCAGAGCAAAACCCAGCTTGCTGCGTACATGCTCCCAGTGAGGGGGCAAACGGACTTTAGAACTACCAGGCACCAGACACTGTGCTCAGCTCACTTCAAGCCAAGCGCCTTCAGATGCTTAGGATCTCAAATGAACTGCGTGCGTCGTTGCAGTACACAACCACAAAGCGCACAAAATATCAGTAAAAACTACAATGGTGAAAGCGAAACTGAACAACCAAAAAATGCAATCAGTAGCACAGTAAACAAGCCATTAGATGTCAATCCGGTGTGCTGTCTTCCCGGCATGCCTCGGGCGTCCATGGTGGATGAAGTGAAAAGCAGCCAGCTTTCCCTCTAGTGTACAGCATAAAACTATACGGTCACGCTGGACGCTTCCCACTAGATAGATGAGCGTGACAGATGATCGCGCATCACTCATCACGCCTACCCTACATCCCTGCCTAGAGTTACTAAACAATCCTTGCATCAGCACTTCGCACTACCCTACATATCATTGAAATTCGCATTATCTTTAGAATCTCTAGTGATAAAGGAATAAATCCGCTGCAATAGCGCGCCTAGTGAGATCGCGAGGAACTAGCGCTCTGGTCGTCAGAGCGAGCGAAGGAGCGCGAGAAAAGAAGAGAAGGAGGCGCGCAGAATTGGCAAGGCAACGCCTCCTCTATTTTTACATTTTTATTTTACATTTTTTTTTGTAGAAATCGAGGAGGCGCTGGGCAAGGTCCATCAAATGGTCGCGCAAGAAGGGGCCAAACGCGTGCCAGAAGCTATTGCCAGCGACATCAACTGTGAAAGTGTGACTGAAAGGACCCGTGGGATTGGAGGCGAAATTATAGTTAACTGGAGTGGCGCTGAAAACTATATTAAATTTAAAATAAACATCGCTTGCATAAGTAAATATAATTGTTTTTTTCTTTCTTATAAAAACGAGTGCGTGAAATTTTTTGTAGTTCTAATGTTGTAGCTTGTTTTTAGCTCCCTGCCACGGCCTTGTTGACTCGCCAGCCCGCTGAGCGCATGAGCAGCGCCTGTATGAAACAAGGTACGTACACGCGGAAATATTTGCGAGCGTCAGCTCAACTGGTCGCGTTTCGAGCCTCCGAATCAGGCTGATATCACGGATGGATCGAAGATGGCGGCCTCCATCCTATTAGAGCGCTAAGCTCTATTTCTCGCGTTTCTGATCGCAGTGTAATGCGTTATAAAGCAAATCGTAACCCAGTGGATACCATGGTAACCGAGGTGGTTACCCAAGGGAACAAAATAATAACAGGCGGCGGCGGGATGCACGAGCACCACAGCTCGAAACTAAACTTTGTCAGCGTTCTCGCGTTTGCTCGCGTTTCTTATGGCGTTGCTGGTACATTTCCGAGTGTGACACTTTTACAGTCTCCCCACGTTTCGTTTGCATACGCTGCGCTAAGATCGTTTTACTATCTCCAGGGTATACGTTTGAAGACAATACGGCACCTGAATGAGGGGTAACCTTCCTACCGTTCAAGATTTTATTTCTTTTAATTTCGTGACGTGCCTCATGGTGTAGTCGTAAGTAAATAAACATCGCTTTGGATGTAAGACAACTTCCATTTGAGCACTCATTTGTGTCTCTGGTAAAATCGCTCAATCAATGCGATTCACTTTTCTCGGGCTGTCGCATTCACTTTTGGGCCCTTTTCATTTAAGAAATTGCATCCAGAAAATAGCCACACTCTGCCTTTACATGACGCACACGACGAAAGACGAGGTCAAGGGCAACCGAGGTAGAACGGTGCTCTAATGAGTCGGCTGAGAGCACAGTTCACAGCCGCTACTTTAAGTCGACTTAGCAGTGAAAACTTCTGTTGAGTCGCTTTGAGAGTAACGGTGGCGTTTACCTGCAGACTCGCGCAAGCACCGTTGCATCTTCATCGCCCCTGACCTTGTCTTCTGTCGTTTATAAATAGGGGAAAAAAAGCGCAAAATGCCTCCCTGAAACGTCGTCACGATGTCAAAGCTTTTTTTTTCTTTATTTGTTAATTCACTTCCACTACCAGCTGGCGCCACGAAATCGTGCCTCCCTCTGTCGTCATGCTGGTGCCCTATGGGACTTTCGATGTTAGTTGATCGACCTCGGAAATAGTGCCCTGTTATGCGGCGAAAGAATGGAAAGACGGAATTAAAAGCCGAATATTAAAGGTACCCTGCAACACAATTTAGATGGTATGCCTACGATGTTAGCCGACGCCGCTTCACAAATATCCTACACCAATAATTTTTTTTAATTCACTAGGTAGAAGCGGAGTTATGTGGCGGTCAAAATTTGAACTTCAGTGTCTTGGCGCCCCTGCGCTGGACCCACCTACCCCGCCTGGCTTCCGGCGGGCGCGCAGGAATTCCCGGGGACAGACGACGGGGCTGACTGGCCGCGGTCACGGCATGTGTCGACGCCTGAAAGGACCCTTTCACCCTTTTATTGGTCCTCTCAGAAAAAAAAAGCATAAATGAAAGAGAGGGAGCCCGGACCAGCAACGCTTTGCCGGGATTATAGCCAATAAAAAAACGAAAAGGAGCTAAATGCTCAAAAAAGAAAACTTAATTTAAAGAGAAAAGCAGGAAAATAGAAACAACAAACAAAGAAAAGAAACATAAAACCCCAAAGGCGCAGAACAGACAGAAGCACAGATAACGTCACAGAGAATGTCAGCACAGATGAAGTCACAGGCACAGTTGGTCCAGACACCACAGACAGTCAGAAGCACCGATAAAGTCACAGATAATGTCAACACAGATAAAGTCAGAGGCACAGTTGGTCCAGACACCACAGACAGTCAGAAGCACAGATTAAGTCACAGAAAATATCACCACAGACAAAGTCACAGTCACAGTTGATTCAAACACAGTGTCAGATCACAGAGATATACATCATTGTCCAGCAAGGAACACAGAGCACTTCTCGGTACAGAGGTTATGCAGGAAAATGATAGTGACGAAGGTACTCATCGGGAATGTGTAGGAATTGTACTGCTGATGAGAAGAACCATTTGCATCAAAACAGCACAAGCAGCAGGTTATTCAAAAGAGTGGGGTAAGTAGACAGTGTAACGTCAGATTCGCAGAGATACTTTAAACGGGAAACTAAAGGAGCAGTAAAGGAACAATTTCGGAAGTAATGACTAACATCTTCGCACAAAACACCGCACGAGCAAATTGAAGCAGGAGATAAGCCAATTTTTTTTTATAATGGAAAGGGAATCGACCCATGCCCAGTGAGTAAAGTAATAAGAGGACTCCAAAATACACGGATGGAAGGAATATTGAGCGTATCGGGGATCCAGTTAAATAATTCTGTGCCGCCATTATTTTCTTGCCAATAAGCTAGCCATAAAAGAAGTGAAGAATGCTGTAAACGGGAACGCACGCCACGGCGTGAAAGAGTAGAAGTGTGTAAATGGCCATATTGCCCAGCACTACCAGCAGCCTGGTCGGCTAACTTATTTCCAAAAATTCGGGAGTGACCCCGGATATGAGATTAAAGAAATTAGGCAAGAGAAGACAAACGATAGAGATCTTTCTTAATTTAAATAATTGTCGGGTTAAACGAAGTAACTGAAGACAGGGCAGAAAGCAGAGATAGACAATCAGTGTAGAAATGAACGGCCATAAAAGGAGGGTTATTACTAGCGAACGCAACAGCAGAATAGAATGCTACAAGCTCGGCGGCATAGGCACTTGAAGGTGGTTCTAAGGATATGCGATGAACGTATAAAATATTTTGTGTGGAGCTAAGAACAACAAAACCAGCAGCAGCACTGTGATGAGTGAATGACCCGTCTGTGTAAATATGCAGCGCACGTTCGCACGAAAAAGCCGAGGCTTCGTGATAACTAAGTTGAGCAAAAGAAAATTTATATTTCAGTGAGGGATGGTCAGACAAGATATTAAGTACTGGCTGAATTTCAAACGGGTTATAAAATGTCTTGCTGTGTGTGGACAACGGGTTGCCGTAATGCAAAAGGCATAAACTATGCACATAAATGGTTCAGATAAATAGGCAATGGAAGAACATTGGCAAGGACATGAAGAGCACCTATATATGCGCACGCGTTACGTGGAGGAGGGTGCAAGTTTGAGAAGTCGCCAGAAAAGGCTCGCCAACTTTCGAGCACGACTGTGGGCTCTCTGCTGCTCTTTATTTGGCTCAGATGTTTATTACGATCCAATCTATCGAATGAGCGATTTTGGACGTATACTGTGCTCAAAGTGTTGCAGGGCCCCTTTAAAAGCGAATTTGAAATGACGAAACAAAAAACCGTTACGCTGACAGAAATTCCGCATCACGCTCAATGATCGCGTGTCAATTTTCTTTGTCACAACTCTAGCCTACGTGCAACCGGGCCCAAGTAGAACGCCAGGGCACTGTGGCAAATTCTTCATGCGATGAGGTACGGGGAGGTGTCCTGCCTCTTCGCACAGTGAGAGGAGAGGGCGATACCAGCCGTACCTCGTTTCGCGAGGGTGGCCTTCTCTTTTATGGGCCGCGACGCATACTTTTGCGGGGCGACAGTATCGTGAGAAGGAAGTAGCCCCAGAGTGCGGTTGGGCACGCAGGAATGATCGCCATACCGAGCGCCTGTGGTGAGACCCTCCTGGGGGGCTACCTCATTGACAAGCTTGACCTGACCTGCGCCAACATCATTCGCATGTCTGTCTTCGCCAGCATGCTCACCTGGCTCGTGATGGGCTTCGTGCTTTTCAACTGTCCGAATTCGTCCTTTGCGGGGATGTCCTTCACGTGAGTAAACTGAGCATGTACGCCACTTGAGCGCTGAGTGCTGACCTCTGCGAAGGTGTCCTGTGTCAGCACTTTAATTGTACCGCAGGTGGGTCGTCTTGAGTCTTGTTCAGTACGATTGCAAGCTGGGCTGTTGGTACTTCGCGCGCTGCTCCGCAAATGACATGTGCGCATTGTGCAACCATCAGCAGACTCGGTCATGCTCCCACCGCAATTAAGTCACTGCCGTATTGTACAGCCGAGTTAGGCCCCTGTGCAGGCACGTAGCCAGATTTTTTTTTAGGACGGAGGGGGGGGGGGGGGGGCTATTCGTGTTTGTGCACGCATCCTGTGCGTCTCCACTTCAGTTTTGCCGCATTGCCACTAGCATCGTGCTTTCAGAGTGCTCCGCATTCCAGTTCTCTAATCAGGATATTTACTTCATTTTGACCCAAGGTGCCTTCCCTTTGCACTCGTTAAGATGAAACAATGGAACCAGAGAGCAACAGTGTTCGCTCACTACGTTCGTACCGCTTGCGTCCAAGCCTAAGTTTATCCGCCATGAAAAGTTAGCAATCCAGTGTTTTCAAATTTTCTCGCGAAGTTTGGAGCCTATTCTGACAAGCCACCGCGTCCAAAATACAAGTTTGCCAGATTTTCAACTCCGGTACGGAATCCTGAGAATGAAGTCTACCTCGCGGTCAACTTGACTTTCCACTGTAAGCAGCCTTCTCCTCGCTGCGCCGTTGTCCCCTCGAACCTGCGCTTATTGTAGGCGACCAGTGCCGTCTCCGTCCAGTAACGCCATCATATCCTTTACAACATGAACTGCTGGGCGGGTTGGTCAGACGTGGTTCTAGTAGACCAGCGCAACGGTTCGAACCCACACCAGGAAGGGACAAAACACGGCGCTGAACTAACAACAGAATGGTTTTATTCAGGACACCAGTGCTTATGTACATGCTTGCATCGCAAAAATGCAGAAAAATACAGAGAAAACATCAAGTTCCACAGGCTAATCATTCAGAGCGTGCGAAAGCTTTGCCGGTGCGCGTAATCTAGGACATCAAGGATTCGTGCTCTTTCTTCGAGATAGCAACAGAAAGAGTGCTTATACATTCCGTACCTGGCCTCATAATCTCTGCAAACTGAACAAATAGAGCAAAACGCAAAGACCAGCTTACTAGAGAGATAATTGAGGCATCAGAGATTATGAGGCTAGGCTGGTTTACAAGATGATAAGGCTAGGTTTACAAGGATCATATCTTTGCTGCTCCGTCTTTAACTCTCGGTACTGCTGATATTCTTTCTGTCCTTCAGTCTCCACCGGTTTCTCCCGATTGCATCTTCTTCTTCCCGGTGTTCGCTCGTCTTCTCTTCGCCACCAGCGCAACTGTCTCGTAGAAGGACTGAAGGCTGGGCGAGGTGGTGTCCCATGGTAACAAGGAAATCCTGTTGTCTAGCGCTGTTTGAATTTTCTTGTTACAACTCTTTCATGCCAGTTCAGTCGCTCGGCAAAGTTCACTTGCGTAGCCGTTGCCGCCTCCTCTTCAAATCTGTGGCAGAGCAGAGATTTTCCACAGTTCGATACTGTCGGCTGCAGAAGTGACGATATAAGTTTGATTGTGAGAATGTTATTTCCTCTCTCACAACAATTTCGCTCATGTTAAAGCTAACAGGTTAGAGTGTGAGGACGTGATTTGTGACTGAGGACTTCCGCGGGTGATGCACTGCTAAGCGTTTTCTGACAAGTGTTGATTATGCCATATACAAAATTAGTTTACATTCAAAGCGTACTCTCTGTCCTCCCTTGAAAACATGCTGCCTTAACTTCAACACTCGTGCTACATCGATAGATTTCATGTAAACGTTCAATCTCTCCTAAATCCACGACACGACCAACCGTGCTGACCGGCGCAAGCTGCCAGTCGCGCGCATATGTTCTGTCACCTTCCCTCCCGGTCCTTCCCGAAACAGGAGAGCCGAATCGGTGCCCAAAGGCAGATTAGCGAAGGCCGGTGGTCAGTGTGGTGGTAATGTCTGGTCTCCTGGACTTCAAAGCGAGATTAGCTATCGCGTGTTGGGTGTTCGCACCTCTACCACTCGGCCTGCTTTGGATCACTGCACACCTGGAAGCACACTCCCATGGTTTAATGTCTGAGTAGCCTGTCTCCATGCGATAGCATTAGGAGCGTCATGAAGGCGGAAACTGTTCGGTGGCTTCGGCGTCGGTGTGAAGCCTCCGCCTGCTGAGTGGTGTTTAGGGAGATATGCCTCTCTTCACCTGTCAACCGTCCCCCTGACCTCTTGCCCCTCTGCCCTCTACATCTGTAGCGGAGAAGATTTAGACGCTGCACTAAGAATGACTCAGAAAATATAAAAATGATTAAGAAAAGGACTCTGACTGCAACAGGTCTACGTGCAAAATATATAGCCTCCCGAATGGGCGAAAATGAAGCCTGCGGGAGCTACTCCTTCAAGCTTTGACCGGCAGGAGCATTCTTTGTCTGAAGCTCTACCGGTGGCTGTGTTTCAAACATTCACCTGCCAGTTCAGTTGTGTATCGCTTAACCGCTGCACCACTGCGCTGTTAGCGGTATGAGGACTCGCCGCGATCTATGAGTGTGACGCATTTTGCCCGGTTGAGTCGTCGAAATTGGAAGATAACTAGAAAAGGAATATATCGGGAAGTGAAAGACAATGAACTAAGAATTGGAAGAGGATCAGAGCTGCAATTTATTGCCGAGCGAAAGAAGCCTGCTACCTCAATTCCTCCGTATTGATCCAATTCATCAGCCCTAATTTTTTTCTTCTTGGCAAAAGAGCCCCGAACTCATAATACGCCTTTGTGTTGTGCGATGGCAGCGCACGTTAAAGAACCCCTGGTGGCCTAAAATAACCCGGAACCCTCCACTATGGTGTCTGCCATTGGCCATGTGTTCACAACTTACCATTTACATTTATTAAAGCCATGTTTGCAGCGCGGTCTTAGACTATTAGGTCCGTTTTAAATGAAATAAACATGTTCCAGTGTGACTGCATGCATGGAAGTTCTCTCCTTTTTCAGCGTGGATTAATACTGCCTGGTATTCATTAACGGGGCACTGACGCTGTAAAACAAGTGAGCTCTTTCACCGAGCTCATTTGCGCCGCTTATTTGGATTCTTGAGAGCGCTTACCTCGGCGACTTGTGATGTCTTCTGTTCTTGAAGAAAGAGCGATCGACTCATGGCGAAGAAAGAAAACGAAATTTAAGATGAAAAATTTGCACACTGCTTTTTAGCAAAAGTGGTAAACCTCATATTAGCATGTTGTTCTAGCATTTTGTTCGGGCTGGCACTAAGACCGACTGACACGATACGAGGGCCCTACTTACGACAGAAGAGAAGATTGCTTTCATAATTACACTCGCAAAAACAGCATAGTTTGCTAACGGTTATCAAATGCTGCGCATGCAAAAGAACGACAAGCAGTCGCGCTCGCAGAAGTCGAGGCAGGTACCTTAACAAAGCTGCACTTCCAAAACGTGGGTGACATTTGCACCGCACGGACTTCGTACGGTAGTGCGCTTTGTTGCAGCCGCCTGCCCTAACAAGACGCTGTGACTGCAGGGCGCTTCCGGCGAAGAACACTGAGACCTAGAGCGATGTTAGCAGCGAAGATATCGCAGACGAGCTAATATGAGGCATGCTTCGCGCAGGAAAGGGAAAGCAAAACTAATGCTGCTTTCCACGGTCGCCGAATGGAAATACGGCGCTTCTGTCGGTATGATACTCACTTTCTTCGCAGAGGTTGACTGTGCGTCGGTATATTTAAAATTTACTCGCGCACAAACAGAGCTCCGCACGGCTGCATTATTAGCAGAAATGATGAGGAGGGGAAAAACACCTATAGTGAACTCATCGTTAAAATAGGGGAAATTCGAAGAACCTCTGGAGCTCTTGGCTGCACGACGGCAAAAGCCATGCCGTAAGCCCCCTCGTGAATTGACTGAAATGAGCACCTCTCGCGGCCTCGATGCCAATGTCCCATTACCAGGGTAGTTTCAGCCACTAGTGACAGGAGGAGAACTGATGTTTAAAAATTAAGGGTTTGAACCCGACCGCGGCGGCTGCGTTTTTATCGAGGAAAAACGCTAAGGTGCCGGTGTGCTTATCGATGTCAGTACACGTTAAAGATCCCCACGTGGTCGAAATTATTCCGGAGCCCTCCACTATGGCACCCGTTTCTTCCTTTCTTCTTTCACTCCCTCCTTCATCCTTTCCCTTAGGGCGCGGTTCAGGTGTCCAATGATATATCTGACAGATACTGCGCCATTTCCTTTCCCCCAACAACATCAATTATTATTATTATTATTGTTATTATTATTTATTGTTGTTGTTGTTATTATACTGCACATGCACGCAGCCTGACAAGTTCCAGCGATGGTCGAATTCGCTTATGCACTGGGAAATGAAGCTGCTTTGTTTTTGCCGGCGGCGGTCCGAATTGCGCTCAAGGATGAAGTTTGAAGACCGTTAAAGGGACACTGAGGAGAAGCCTATAAAAATTTTTTTGCTTGCAATTTCATGGCTTTGTTGACGCTTGTCCGGGAGAGAAAGATGCATTTATTTGAAAGAAATTTGGATTCGAAGTTGAAAACTTTTTTTCCCGCCGCTCTGATTCAAACTCAAGAACTCTTATGACGACACGGAGAACTCTTATGACGACACAGAACAGAGTGGCGTGAACGTGACGTAAACGGAGACTCCATAATTTCTGGCGGCTAGCGGTGCGATCTAGCAGCTGCCGAAATGAAAGCTACCGCCGCCGCACGTACGGCATCTATCGGGGGTCGCCACCGTCGCTTCGTTTACGTTTGCACCGGCGTCTTGCCAGCATTACGATGGATCCCGTTCCCGAACCAGACGACGTAGTTCTCGCAAAAACTCTGGCCTGCATTTCAGCGACCTCAGCCCCACAGAGCGTGCGATGCTTTTGAGGGAGCACGGTTAGGTTAGGCGCCGGCGGGTGGTTTCCCCCTTCCTCAGAGAGCAGCCGTTGCAAACTAAATATCATAACCCCAGTGCGGGGAGTCGCGAGGGGTGCGTTGCGCCCATCGGACGCTGGCCAGGGCTTTGGGGCCAACGGATTGTGATTCCTTGAACGGAGCGGTTGCGCGGCGCAGCAGGCAGCGTCTAGGTCGCCCACGGTTGCTTGGGCCAAGTTATTTAATTTTCTTTTGCCTCAAAAAACAAATGGGTGCTCGAGGGCGGTCGCGTTTAAAGTCGGCGGCTTGAAACCAAAGCCGGCGCACGACCCTTCAACGGCTTCCGCTTGATCCAACGGGTCCACTGGATCTGGCTCTCTCGCCAACTTGCATGTACCTTCAGATATGTACTGTGAATGGATTAAAATAGCCGAGCTCGAAAAGAACAGCTCCGCCGAACTGCCGCAGCTATTGAATATAACGCGCACCTCGCCGCGGAGCCAAATCAGTCTGGCCGGGCCGGCGGCGGCTGGCGCACCCGGCGCGAAATAGATACATACTCCAATCTCCCCGCCAATGCGGTCAGAGTGCGCCGAAGCTGCCGAACGCGTCGGCGGTCAAGTGCAGTTGGAGTATAGAGGGTCTCGCTTTGACCGACGTATCTTCGCCATGCAGGGTGCGCGCGCGCCTCGCCGCAGCATAAACGCTGCCTTAACAGAGCCTGCGCTTTACCGCTAACCAACGTATTCAGCGGCGGCATCCATGGGAGCCACTGAAACCCCCGCCCACTCACTAAATAAAAGAAGTCCGGTGCCGAGGTTCGGAATCGAACCAGGGCGTTTGAGGCGGAAACGCTACCGCTCCGCTACGACGGCTCAAGTTACAGCCGTCAATAAAGGCGCATCTAGTGAATGCATTCTTCTGATACAGAAATCTGCGCGCTTTCGCTAGGTATATCCTGGCCTAACAGAGCTAGGCCATCAGCAATTTTTCTTAACTGCATTGTACCTTGTCTCCCGTCCCTAATAAACGATTACCGTTAAGTAGTTTGAAGTTGACTGGCACAGCAGGGAATGTTTCATCGGGCAAGCGTGCGAATACACAAGTGCTGCCTTGTACGATCACTGACCATCGTGCCATCACAGCTTTTCATCGACCGTGACGATTATCTGACAAGCCTTAACAGGCTCCTTCACAGGTTAACTAGCACTTGAAGCGGCAATTGGAGTTCCTCTGCTGTTCGGCACTTGTAAATCGAAGCGCGTCAAAAACAAAACCACGGGGCACGCAAAGCTCATAGACGCGAAGCGGCATAAAAAATCGAAACTCTCCTGGCCCCCTGTGGCGCCGCCAAGCATCCGTTTTCTTTGCTTCCAACATTCAGGCTTTCTTTTGCCTGCCTTCCTTGTTTGTTAAATTGCACTATTGGTTTTAAAACAAAACTTACTTCAATATTGATCTGCGCAACCTACCTTTGTCGGCCTCAGAGATTCGCAAACCCAAGTAGGATGGAAAATTCCTACAAGGTGGCGTCTCTTGTCCTATGGCGTCACCACGCTTGTACTTCACGAGATTGGCCTGCGGTGGCGATACCTGTATTTTGGTTCTAGCTATTTTCTACCTTACAAGAGCTTTGTTTTCAGTAAGAGCGGCGTTTTTGTGATCAGGAGCTGGTATTCTTGGTATTTCTCCTCAGTGTCCCTTTAAGCTCTACTCGCGTTTCGGCTCCCAGCGTTATGCGTTATAACACAAACAGTAACCCAGTAGTTGCCATGGTAACCGAAGTAGTTATATAATTTAATAAAATAACAACAGGGGCCAGCCTGATGCCGAGCACCACAACTAGAAGCTTAAATATGTCGATCGTGTATATATATCCCTGTCGGACAGGTATCAATGTCGGGCCACTTAGCCCCGACATTCGTGTAAAATTTGTGGGCCAACCGTTTGCCGCAGAATGTTCCGGATGGTGCCATATACTATTCAGCCTTTCGTGCAAGATAAACGTACTAGTTAACTTGCAGCCTATCTCGCGACAGGGATTCGAACCGGCGACCTATGTACCCTCTATTCCACGTCTTTACGAATATTCATATGAACATTGCGGCTCAACCATTTCTCGCAGTGTTCGGGGGTGGGGAGTCATACGATTTCGCGTTACTTGCAGCATAAGCTTCCTATTTAAGTTCGACTCTAGCTGGCGGCAGGGATTCGAACCGGTGACCTATGTTAGGTGCGCTAACGCCAAATATTCGATCGCTGCCTCAGCGTCGGCTCATTTTTTTCATCTGAATACCGTTGCCATAACAACGATACGACGCTCCGTTGGCCTTCCTCCAACTTCTATGGGGAAGAATTGGCGCTGCCACCTGTTTTCGCTGAACAATGGTATATATAGGAAGTTTCCCGTACCCTGGCTCTCTGAACTGAGCTGCGGCTCCTGTCCCATTTTTGTTGCGTGTAGCCTGTAACCTTGGCAGTGTCCACTATCACCACCGCCAACCTTAGCGGCGAATGTGGAGTGTCCTGTCATAGCGCAAGTGCTATCTGGAAAATGATCGAGCACTGAGGGCACCACCTGTGCGAGAACCCTCTTGTGCTACCCATGACATCAAGTCTGCCAGAACCGAGGCCCTCGTTAAGCTATTGAGCGCAGGAAGGAAGAGAAATGAAGGGCTCTTTAGGACATGCATATGAAGGAAGCCAACAGTCGATGAAACCATGGAAAGCATAAGGGAAAGTTTATTTTTATTTGAGTGTTTATCACCGGGAAATTAGTAGTGTAATAATATTGTACCTCTAGGACTGTTGATTAAAAAGGGTCGCCGTGGTGTCAGTGCTTGTGGCGCTCGGCTGCTGGCCCGAAAGATGCGTGTTGGATCCAGGCCGTCCCAGTCGAATTTCGATGGAGGTAAAATTCTAGAGGGGCCGTCTACTTTGCGATGTCGGTGCGCGTTAAAGAACTCCAGGGGGTAGAAATTTCTGGAGCCCTTCAATACGGCGTCCCTCACAGTCTCAGTCGCTTTAAGACGTTTAAACCCCCCCCCCCCCCCCCAAACAATAAACCAGTTCATTAGAAACAATCACTTGTTGCCGGTGGGATCCGAACCCACGTCATCTGCATTTCGCGTACGGTGCTGTACCAAGTGAGCTACTGCGGCGGTTGTCCTAGTAGTCTACCTTCAAGTAGCTTCTTCCCATCATAGATGTGGATTATAGTCCAGGTAAACAGTGAATCTGAGATCACATGACGCACCCCGAGCCCGCAATTTAAAAGGCGTACAGCAGGAAATAAATATATACAGTATAGTGATTCAATCCCAGGTATCAAAAGGTTACACATTGCTTGTATTGCATTTTTAAAACATGTACCGGGTGATTCACCTATAGGGCTTTAAACAATTTTTAAAAACAGGCTTTTTCAGCTAGAATAGCGTTTTTTTCAGCATAGCACTGTCAGCGGTGTAGTACATCAGGATACAGCTAAGACGGGTTAAATAGCAGGCAGGTTAACGAATACTGAATAGTTAACATTTTAACTACTAACTGTTGGGCTCCTTGATTATTGAGAGGCCTGTAGCCCGCCGTAAGTAATATCCATATCAGTCTTTAGAGTTTCCAAAGTTTGCGGCTACCCTCGGCGCTGTGGCCCAACAAATTTTGGCCACGTCGCGCAAAAATGAATGCGCTTTCGAGAAGCTTGCAGGCAAAGCAACCTCTCCAGTGCACGTAACTCGTTGAAATTGGCCAAATTTGTTGGGCCACAGCGACGAGGGTAACCGCACTTTCAAAATTCTAAACACTGATCAACATACTACTTACGGTGTGCTGCACGCCTCTAAATAATAAAGGATCACAAAGTTAACAAGAGAGGGAAACCTCAGGGTGTTTGCCGACGTTTCGAGAAGGGAACTTGTCTTCGTCTGGGCAACTCCACTTGTCCGCAAGTCCTCTTGTCGAAACGTTGGCAAGCACCCTGAGGCTTTCCTTCTCTTGTTGACTTTGTGATCATCAAGAACCATCTGACCAACCTCTATCTACCATTAATAATGAAGGAGCCTAACAGTACTAGTTAAAAAGTTAGCTATTTATTGTTAGTAAACCAACTTGCCAATTGGCACGTCTTAGCTGTATTCTAATGTACTGCACCGCTAACTACGCTATGCTGAAAAAAGCGCTCTTGTAACTCAAAAAGCCTGTTTTTTAAAATTGTGTAAAGTCTTAGGTGAAACACCCCGTATAACATATACATAAAGAACTGTTGTATATGGACTGAAAATAAATTTAAACAATAATACACCGATGTTTCCTCTCTCGTCAAGGCTGCACGAATTTCTCGCAAACTGTTCTTTCCAATATCTACATTTGAAGATAGCGGGTATAGTTCAGCAAATGTGGCATTCTAAACTGTAGCATCCAATTTCCGTAGTTGGTGCGCCAAAAGGGTAAAAAGAATTGGCTGTGTTTGCCTTGGGTGTAGCTTAACCTTCAAGCACTCACTAGCACCACCTCGAACCAAAGCAGCGGAGGCGGAACGTGGACATTAAATGTAATATCGCAAATAGGACTAGCACCACAATGCTCGTCGGATAGTCAGACTGAATATATGCCCACCTACTTCTTACCAGTTCTGCATGTTGCAGATTTGCCAGCAGTCGTACAGTATCACCACTTTAGCAGATAACAGCAATTTTTTTTACAGATGCCACATACCACAGTCTTGTCACCTCTCGCCTCAGTGCCATCGCGCTGATAAAAGAAAACTACCAGTTATTGGTAATAAGAGAATTATCACCTAACCACTGCATCTAGGAAAATAAAGCCGATTATCGGTAAATTGAACTCGAAGTGGGCCGAAAATTAACCCGAATTATGTGGAGGTGAACGCTAGTGGTGAAGATTTTACTAAGCATCAGTACGAATAAACCAGAAGTTCGATTTAAGCGAGTTCAAATTAGCGAGCTTTCACAGTGCATGGCGTTGGTGCGTGTTTTATTCCTGCGGGTAGAATGGGTGTGTCTGCCATTCGCCGCATTGATTTGTGCGCCTCTGTACGGGGCGGCGGCGGCTTCTTTAGCGCGATGCCAAGCCCTTGAGAGAGCTCGCCTTCCATCCGGGCCTTGGGCCGCAGGTGTATTCCGACTGTAGCTGCATCGCCACCGTGCGCGAGAAGGACGTCCTGTCGGTGCAGGCCGAGCTGACGCGCCGCCAGACGACGTGCAAGGCGCTCGCACCCTTCTCGATGGGCCTCTTCTTGGCGCTCTTCGGCACCTTCCTCAACAGCGCCCCCGGCATGAGCGCCACCATTCGGTGCGTACGCCCTTTTGCGCCCCCGCGCGCACCAACCGTTGCGTGTCGCGCAGGACCGTCGGAGAGCCGACCAAGCCGGTGGCGTTGGGTCTGCAGTGGGTCTCGGTGCGGCTCTTCGGTAAGTCTTGCCATTGGTCCTTTGCGGAGACTGCAGAGTGGCGAGTGGCACGCAGGCGCCATCTTGGCGCCCATCGTGTTGTGCTCCATCATCCACCGCAGCTGCCTTACGTAGCAGGGCCTGTGCGGCGGCCAGCGTGGCACGTGCATCGTATACGAGAACAGCAGCATGGGCTACAACCTCTTTGGCTTCCTCATTTTTCTCAAGACGCTGTCGGTGGTCTTCTTCGGCGCCTGGGTCACCATCCGCCACTGAGCGCTGCGCATTATTGTACGCCGGAAAAAAAATACGCAAACTTGTACGCTGTCAACAAAACGAGATGCGGGGGCGCTGCGATCCAAGCTGAAGGGGCGACCTCGTTCCGTCTGAGCCCGCTCGTTCATGATCACGTGCACCCGTGGTCCATCTCGTGCCGGTGTTTAGAAAAGGCCAAAAGTGGAGAACACGCATGCATTACTGCGATAATTAACACCCTTTGCATGTTCCTGCTAATGAGGAACGATCAGAATACCTTGCATCTATCTATCATCTGCGCATATTGGCGTGATCCATTCCTTTTGGTGCGAGCGTGACGTGGCGAGGTTTTTTTTTTTTTGCGCGGATGGTCATGCATTGACGGGTGAGGTGATTTTCAAATGCCGATCGGTGTATGCGATCGTCTCTGGAGAAAACGTTGCCGAAGCGGCGTCAGTTCTCATCGGGCTCTGCGAAGCCACGGTTTTCATTCAGAGTCGCTTCGTTCCCTAAATCTGTCGGGCGCGGGCTAGCAGTGTAGCCGATGCCAGCTAGCCCAGAGCTACTCTTTAAAAACCGAATCGAATGCGAATAGTTGGGCTTTGCTACCGAATGGAACAGGAATCCCGTGTTTTTAGAAATATGCGCTTAGGTGTTCAATCCGCGTACAACGAATAGCCGTGCTAAAGAGTGAAGCGGTAGCGGCGGCTCTCTCGTACCATGCTGTGATTAATGCTGCTGTGCTGTAGCAGTAAGAAAACGCCATCTACACCAGGGGCTACACGTCCGTCACACGCGAAGCAAAACTTCCAAGAGAAAACTCAGGACATGAGAGGAGCGAGAGCGGCATCAAGGCTGCACCCACTAATGGAGGCGATGTGTGAACGCCGCCACGCTAAGTGCGCACCACTTTGCGGAGTCGGAGTGAACACTTTTTATTTGTCAAATTCTCTTCGTTGCCCATTATTTTAAAACTCGATATTCGATTCTTCTCGTATAATTGTCAACGTGGACTGTTTGATTCGTTGGCCGAAAAGTATGGGTGGATATTCGATTCTCCGCTCGAAATTTTCGAATCTTCTCACAAACCTAGTGAATGCACTCGCATGCGTCACGAAAGCGTTCTTTTTGATGACATACGGTCCACGTTTCTGTGGCCACAAGACCAGAAACGAAACAGGTGCATCAAATTACGCAGGACACTTTTGTTGCCATTCTGATGGCACACCTACTCATTAGCATACGATCGTAAGGCAACGCGTACCCTAAGTTCACATTTCTTCGGAGAAACACAACGCGGTTTGTGGGCTATTGTCCGCTGAAGCACGTCCCAAAAGAGGATCGCATCCCAACAGTCAATAAAGACGTGTTTTATTGACTCTGATTTGTGACACAACAAGCAGTCAGCACCCCATGTTACAAACAATCTTTCTCCTCTATCCATGTTTTAGCCGGCAACGTACCAGTGTGCAACTTGAAGAAAGTGTCTTCCCCCCCTCTGGCACCACCATTTTCCTTACACTTTTCAAAACATTTCCTCCTTGGCCTGCACTATACAGAGATCGATATATTGGCTCGGCGAAGACACAGTCAAGCAAATCTTTTATCAATTTGTTATGCATGACATTGGAAAGGTAATCCAAACTGAAGCGAGCATTCAGAAACCGGAGAGCAAAGATGAGCTCTTTCGAAAATCGACTTCCACTTCATCGCATCCCGTCGACAGTGGAAATAACAAAGTTTGGCAAAGCCGAAGTAAGCCTCACTTGAATAAAGGTCCGCAGGAAAGGTTCGCGTTGATCCCGAAGAAACATAAATCTTGACACCACCTGCCTCAGGTACAAGTGTGGCAAGGAGAAAGACCCCCTTTTCTCAACAGCAGAAATAGATTGTCACGTTTAGTCCGCTGCTATGAGGACTGCCAAACAAAAACCGCGAAGAGACGATAAAGAAAGACTTACCAGTGCCGCCATTTGGGATACGATTCGTGAACGTTGGGCCGGATCTTTGTACATACGATGTATTCTTTCTTGGCCTGCACAGTATTTGCGGAAGCAGGACGGCTGTACGACTCTGCGATGAAGAGATGCGCTGTCTGTCCGATACTACTTTAAAGAAAACATATTTAAGGTGCTTGAAGTGTACAAGGAGCTATGTTTTGGAGATGAAGTTATGAGTTTGATGGGACAGCTGTGTTCCCTGAAACAGTTCAGATTTTCTCATGTGAGTGAAACGCATGTCCGCTCCTGATATTTGAGATTGCAGTGCAGAACATATGTTGTTTGTGACCTATTGTAAACTTGCGAAACCGGGAAAGATAGAAAGGCGGTTTTGTTGGCTATTGGTTGCGTGCTCGCCTCGCAGTGCGGAGGTCCTTGGATCGATTCCACGCGCTTTCGGGAGAAGCTTTTTTTTCTCTTTGATGATTATGCCATTTGGGGTTTTGTGGACTACTTTTCCTGGATGCCGACGCGGCCGGTTTTCGTTGCTAATCGGCAATATAACGCTTCCGCATTAATAAAAAAAAATCCTGGCCCCGTCTCATAGCAAAGACGAGAGACAAGGACATTTTCCGCATAAGGCTTTCTCACCTAGATGATTTCTGCGAGTTGATTTGCTTAAACGAGCACAAACAACATTTCACACATCGCCTCTCTCAGGGGTCTCAAACATGCGGCCTGCAGAGCATATCTGTGAGTACCCGCTGGCACTGAACAGTTGATCCTAATTGCTCCGGAAAAACTTCACCCCGTGATGATCTGTAGCCAGAAATAGCTACTCGTTTACGTTCGGTCATACCTGCGTACCTCGGTAAGCTTTCCGTGAGGCAGGCGTACAAACATTGAACGCAACAGCGAAGAAAAACTGAAAAAGCAACATTTAGCTCACTGGTGGCCAGCTTCTAACTAACTTATTTCCTCTGCAGACCTCCGTCTTCCTCCTTTCTCTATTCTGCTCGTGGGAGACAAAAACACAGCGAGGTAAATTTGAGACCCCGGCCCGCAGAGAGTGGAGTTCGGAGGAGCAATTATTTCCCCTCGAAAAACGCGCCTCGAGGGGCGCCACACTTGTATTTCCCACGATCTCGACTCCGTTATGGCGTCCCCGATGACGTTGCTGCAGGAACTCTGATAGGCATGTTCTGGGGTTATTTAGTGTAATAATGGTCACTTTCATTCGATTCACCTGGGCGTGAAGGTGGTCACAAAAATTGTCTCTACTCCTTGGTTTCAAAAAACAAATGAGGCGCCTGGAATACGACTGGATGCTCTACTAATGTCTTATGCAGGGTGTTTCACGTATCTTGAATCTAGGATTAAAGTGGCTCGCAGGAGCTGTTTGCAACCAACCACAGATTGTTGCACGCCGTGTGGCGCTCCTCAGAGTATGAGAGCAAAAGCTCTACTACGCCAGTCCGAACCGGAGTTTCGCTGCGTGCTGCCCGTGGTTGCAACGGCGCACCTATAGCCACCGGATCTACGTCTATACTTGTAAACAGGCAGTCGCTTTGCCGCGGCGCAGCTCCGCTCGATCGCAAGACTAAGATAGTATATAGGCTTGTACTAGTTAGTGTGGTTAACAATGATGACGTCATAGTATAGTAATGACCGTAATTAGTACTAAGTGTAATGTTCACATGTAATATATAATTGGAAAAACGAAGTATAGCCTACACTAGCAATTTTTTTCGAAATGTAGCCCGAAAAAAACCAGGGCACAGAAGAAGGCATCGACACGACACGAGCGCTGTGCCTCCTTCTGCGTCCTAGTTTTTTCGCGCTACGTTTCTAAAAATGCAAATGCTCCAACTCACCCAGCTTAGCATACTTGTGTATAACACTAACACGTGACGTCACCTTCGGCTTGACCTTTAATAAAAAAGCTTTGCGAAATGTAACAATCACGATGGTTGAACATACGACGTCATATACGGTATAACGCAATGAAAATCGCTAGACTTAGCATGACGTCATTTGGCGCGTTGAAAATTCGCGTGCCGAGGCTTCTCTAGCCACGGTCGGCGGCGACATGGGCGGAAATAAGGACGCAGTCGCTTCGCCGAGCTCCGGTGTTGGTGGTTGTCCGACGCGCATTCAACATTGCAGACGCCAAGCCGAGTCTAGTTGCCTAATACACCAGAGCTTTCGCTCTCTAACCAGGTTCAACAGTAGTTAAACCACGAGTATTTTTTTAATTCCGCTTATTTATTAAATTAGCTAAAATTATGCAAATCTTTTATTATTCACTTCAGGGTCACGTGCCTTCCTTTAAGTTGTAGAAGGGGTTCACTAAGAGCCGATCCAGTTTTTTTGTAGCAACGTGCCTCCTACGCGGTCCTTTTTGCCGGCCATTAAAGAAATTTCGCAAAATATGAGGAAAAAAAAAGCCACGTGACTGCTCTCGTGCGCTACCGTATTCCGGTGCTCCCAACAGTGTTCTGAGAGAGGAGAAAACGGCCGTGCCCAAGTGAGCTGCCGCTGCATGATTGGACGGACTGCAAAACGAAAATAATAAAAATAACGGAGTTTACCTTGAAATACGCGGCTTCACTGATTTCCCTTCCTTTTTTTCTTCCATCTCTGCGATGCCTGTTGATGGCCTGCTTATCACTTCTCGCATATCACGGCGCGCGCTTTCCACATTCGGGGAGAATGGGTGGATGCACTTTCAAGACAACGCGGAGAGCGGCCACCCACTTCGAGATGGTGAGCGCGCGATCCTTGTTTACTCAGTACGCGCTCGACAGCACTAAAATACGGTAGCGCAAATGTGCGACCACGTTTATTTTTTTCTTTTAATATTTCAAGGGCTTTCTCGAAATGCTAGAAAGAGCGAACACGTAACTAAAATACTGGATCGGGTCTTCCGTAACCCTATCCACGACTTAATGAAACACGTGTGACCATAAAATAAATATTACAGATTTTGCATCATTGATATTAGCTAATTAGCTAACTACCCAATTATTCAGAATTTTATATATAATCTGAGGAGCGCCACACGACGGGAAACAATGTCTTTGGTTTCGCCCTGCTCCGGTGCGCCACTTTTTGTAAATCCTTGGTGCAAGTTACGTGAAACTTCACTCTGCTGTCATAATCGAATTTCATTTCAGTGTCCCTGTAAACGTGGTTTCTTCTTCCGCCACACTCTGCCACGAGCGCTGATAGCGAGCCAGGCTTCTTTTGATGACGGCGAACATGTTGCGCATTTTTCGTCGGGAGCAAAGGTGCTTCGGAGAGCCTCCACTGCCGCGCCAATGTCTGCTGTCCATTCTTTAGTCACGACAGATGTCAGCTGATTCGCTTGGCGAAAAGGCGTCTAAAGAACCGAGCCGCGTGGTATGCACCGCTTCTGCCCCCGGAAGCCCCACAGTAGTATATGGCGCACAGTGCAGCTTTCGGTAGAGCACAGCTGACGAAGTGGGATGCCAGCGAGCTAAGTCAACGAGAGCGCTAATTCGCCGCTTCAGGCTGCGGGACATAGCTTAGCAGAGCAGTAACCTTTTCTGCTGACATCGCATACGCTTCCCGGCGTTGCTGCTGTCAGGCAGCCGTATGGGTTACTCCACCAGCGCTGACCGGACGCGATATTCGGAGGTCGTGGGTTCGGATCCCACCTGCGGCATGGTTGTTTTTTCTGCTGCTTTATAAGTAATTTTCTTTAAACTAATTGATTGGCACTAGAAATAGAGAAAAAATAGAAACAAATCCTCTGTGCACCTTGGTTTCGGTGACTGTTGGTTTCCTTAATATGTTTGTCAAACGAGCCCTTCATTTAATTCGCCTTGTCTGCTAATAGCTTAACGGGGGTCTCGGTTCTGGCAGTCTTGATGCCATAGGTAGCATAAGAGGGTTCTCGCACAGTTTCCGCCGTCGCTGTTAGATGACATTCTACGTCACCCTTGCGGTATTACAGGACGTGCTACGTTCACCGCTATGGACGAGGGTGGCGCTGGTGAACACTCTAAACGTTCGCTTGCACGCAAAACATAAATATTGCCACACTGCGAGCGCTGCCATGCGGCCGAGCGGCATGACTGGGCTCGTGTGGGAGCGAAGAAGAGGACGTTCCCGTTCGAACGCGCGCTGCTGGGTTTCTGGCCTTCGGATTAACAAAAGCCCTTTTTTTCGTGCCGCCCTACGTTTGTCGGCGACATTTTGGTGGAGCCGCTGGGTATCGTTCCATGAACGCTCACCCCGAGGGCAACTCTGACGCTGATCAGCGACGCTTGGACACAACACCCGTCCACAAAGCGAGCCGCCGCCTGCGAGGCCTACAACCCGAGTTCGGCCAACTGACAGCGCCGGTAAGGGCCATGACATCCACCGCGGCTAGCCAGACAAGTCAGCACTCCGGGAGTGCCCCGCCATTTGTCTTTCACGCACCTCGATCGCCGCCACCGTTCCACGGGGACAGGTTCGAGGACGTCGAAGACTGGTTGGCCAGCTTTGACCGAGTGGCGAGTTTCAATGAGTGGGACGGCGAGCGCAAGCTGCGCAACGTCTACTTTGCGCTGCAGGACTCGGCCAAAACGTGGTTTGAGAACCACGAAGCTTCCTTTACCACCTGGGAGGCTTTTCGTCGAGAGCTGCTAGCGACATTTACCAGCAGCGAAAGAAAAGAGAAAGCGGAAATCGCCCTGCGCTCGAGATCACAGCAGCCTAACGAGGGCGTCGCGATGTTCATCGAGGACATGACGCAACTGTTCAACCGGGCCGACCCTGCTATGCCCGAAGCCCAGAAGGTACGACACTTAATGCGTGGCGTAAAAGAGCAGCTGTTTGCCGGACTGGTCCGTGACCCGCCACGAACAGTGTCCGACTTCAGCAAGGAGGCAATGGGTATCGAGCGCTCGTTACAGGAACGGGGCGCTCACTTCGGACGTCAGGCTACTGTAGCAGCCTCTTCCCAGTCCCAGTACACGCCTACGTCGCTGCCCGCCGAGGACCTTCGGGAACTTGTAAGAAGCCTGGTGCGCGAGGAACTGGCGAAACTTCGCTTTGAAGCTCCACAGGTCAGCGTCGCTGCCATTACGGACGTGGTCCGCGAAGAAATCCGACGAGTTGTGCAGCCACCCCCAGCTCCACACCCGGCGCCCTCCGTTGTGACGTACAGCGAGGCGCTACGAAGTCCCGGGCCAGCGATGCGAGCCTTTTCCCCCATCGCTCCTGTGCAATACCTGCAGGAGCCAATCGCAACAGCACCCTCCGTGCGGCAGGAGTTCAGGCCCCCCGTGAGCAAAGCGCACGTTTGGCGTACGCCAAACAATCGGCCGCTCTGTTACCACTGCGGAGAGCCTGGCCTTATCCTCCGCCACTGCCCCTACCGCAGGATGGGTTTAAGGGGGTTTTCACCTGACTCACCTCGACCACGCTACGGTGAAAGACCACGGGATATCGAACAGTACTTGGCTGAAAACGTGCAATCTTCGACCTCGCAGCGACGCCAGTCCCGATCGCCATCCCCAAGGCGGTTCTCTTCGCCCGGCCGCCCGTCATCCTCTGGCCAGTTCAGAGGTACGTCCCCACGCCGGGAAAACTGAAGACGGCGTCCTCTGGGGGTAGGACCGCCGCTGCCGCAGACAGTGAACAGCCTCCATCCGACGATTTTATGCGACGACCCCACCCGCCGACCTTAAAGACGATCCCACCGCCGACCTCACCGACAACCTCAGCGACGACCCCATCGACGACGGCACCAAAAACCTCGCCGACAAATTGTCAAACAATTGTTTCCGCCGCCGAAATTCTTGTTGCCGCCGATGGCTATGACGTACCTGCACTCGTCGATACCGGAGCCGACTTTTCTGTCATGAGTAGTAACCTAGCCGCAACCCTCAGAAAGGTTCTAACACCTTGGCATGGGCCGCAGATACGCACAGCTGGTTGCCATGTGGTAACGCCGGTTGGCGTCTGCACCAGCCGTATAAAGATCCGCGGTGCATCTTTCACAGGCTCCTTCGCCGTGCTACGAGAGTGCTCTAAAGAACTGATTCTCGGCATGGAATTCCTTAAAGAGTATGGGGCGGTCATCAACCTGCATGAGCAATTGGTATCGTTTTCGACACAGCGAGCCGTTGATACCGACCCCGAGCCGCACAGAGCACCATTACGCATCTCTGATGACCACACAACGATACCGTCGAGAGCAAGCAAGTTTGTCACAGTCCAGTGTGATACCAGCTCCGGTACTCGGGGCATTGCCGAAGCGAATATGTCGCTGCTACTGTCTCGGCAAGTTTGCGTTGCTCGCGCCCTTGTCGACCTTGTTCACGCGCGTACCACGCTCTTATTGACAAACTTTAGTTGTGAACCCCAACATTTGACGAAAAACACGGTGATTGCCCATTTTGAAGAACTTGGCGAACATGCCGGCCAATGTGCCTTATCAACAACGGCTTCCGAAATAGCCGAACAGGACACTGCAACAGCCATTAGGACCGACGTGAACCCTGACCTTCTGACCAATCAGAAACGCCGCGTGGAAAGCCTTATTGACTCTTTCCGCGACTGTTTTGCATCAACATCCAAGGTTCGCCAGACGCCAATAACTAAGCACCGTATTATCGTCGACAGTGACCAGAGACCGCTATGTCAGCGTCCTTATCGTGTTTCGTCGAAGGAGCGCGATGCTATCCGCCGCCAAGTTGCCGAAATGCTCCTCGACGACGTCATACAACCATCGACGAGCCCCTGGGCGTCACCTGTTGTCCTCGTCGCAAAGAAGGACGGCAGCCTACGGTTCTGTGTAGATTATAGACGCCTCAATAACGTTACCAAAAAAGATGTCTATCCACTGCCGCGCATTGATGACTCATTAGACCGCCTCCGCCATGCTACCTACTTTTCGTCACTCGACCTTCGTAGCGGTTATTGACAAATCGAGGTCGACGAACGTGACCGAGAAAAGACCGCCTTCGTTACTCCTGACGGACTGTACGAATTTAAGGTGCTTCCTTTCGGCTTGTGTTCAGCCCCTGCGACGTTCCAACGTATGATGGACACCGTATTAACTGACCTGAAGTGGCAGTCCTGCCTTGTCTATCTCGACGACGTCGTGATTTTCTCCGGCACGTTCGAGGAGCACCTGAAACGTTTGCGTGCCGTCTTCGAAGCAATTCGTTCTGCAGGTCTGTCTCTCAAGCCTGAAAAGTGCCACTTCGCATTTCGGGAGCTCAAGTTTCTTGGCCACATTGTGAGCGCTCAGGGCGTTAGCCCCGACCCAGAAAAGACCGCCGCCGTTGCTGCATTTCCCCAGCCAACAGATAAACGAAGCTTGCGGCGTTTCCTGGGGCTTTGCGCCTATTATCGGAGGTTCGTTCAAAACTTCTCCAAGCTCGCAGAGCCGCTGACTCGCCTGACAAAAGACTCTGAACCCTTTTTCTGGGGCCAAGATCAGGAAAAAGCTTTCATAGAGCTTAAGGCCCGCCTCCAATCTACGCCTATCCTTGCCCACTTCGACGAGCAGGCCGACACGGAACTGCACACAGATGCCAGCAATGTGGGCCTCGGTGCGGTGATTGTGCAGTGGCAAGACGGTGTGGAACGCGTGATCGCATACGCAAGTCGCACTTTGTCCCGTTCCGAAGTGAATTATTCCACAACGGAAAAGGAGTGTCTCGCTGTTGTGTGCGCAATCACAAAATTTCGCCCATACCTGTACGGCCGCCCGTTTCGAGTCGTCAGCGATCATCACTCCTTGTGCTGGCTTGCGAACCTCAAAGATCCATCGGGGCGACTTGCACGGTGGAGCCTTCGGTTGCAAGAGTTCGACGTCACCATCGTGTATAAGTCGGGTCGGCAACATATCGATGCAGACTGTCTCTCCCGAGCTCCTCTTCCGTGCCAACCAGATGAGTCCGACGACGATTCTGCTTTCCTCGGCGCTGTCACCACATCCGACCTTGCCCACCGCCAGAGGGCCGACTGCGAACTGCTGCCTCTAATCGAGTACCTCGAAGGAACCGCTCCGTCTCCGCCCAGACTCTTCTCTCGCGGACTTTCGTCGTATTGCTTAATAGATGGAGTCCTCTACAAGAAAAACTACGGCCCGACCGAAACTGCGTATCTCCTCGTTGTCCCAACCGCACTTCGTCAGGAAGTTCTCGCTGCATGCCACGACGACATTTCTTCTGGCCACCTCGGTTTTTCCAGAACATTGGGACGCCTCCGCCACAAGTACTACTGGCCACGGCTTGCTGCGGTCGTCCAACGCTACGTTCGAACCTGCCGTGAGTGTCAACGACGGAAGGTACCACCGACAAAACCGGCCGGCCTTCTGAAGCCAATTGATCCACCGCAAATCCCATTCCAACAAGTCGGCATGGACTTACTGGGCCCATTCCCGGTGTCCTCCATGGGAAACCGGTATATTGTTGTTGCCACGGACTACCTAAGCCGCTATTGTGAAACCAAGGCTCTTCCCCGTGGCACCGCGGTTGAAATTGCACAGTTCTTTGTTCACCACATCGTGCTTCGCCACGGCGCCCCCGTGGTTGTATTAACTGACCGGGGAACCGCGTTTACGTCGGCTCTTGCACACGAGGTCCTCCGTCTTAGTGGCACCAGTCATAGAAAAACTACTGCTTACCATCCTCAAACGAATGGACTTACTGAGAGGCTGAACAAGACCATCACAGATATGATGTCTATGTATGTCGACGCTGACCATCGCAACTGGGACGAAATACTTCCCTACATCACGCTTGCGTACAACACCGCCCTCCAAGAAACGACGCGCTTCACCACCTTCCGTTTGGTGTATGGCCGAGATGCCCTGACCATGCTTGACGCCATGCTGCTCCCGGATTGTACCCCCTCGTCTGCCCCAGGCGCTGACCAATTCGTTCGCGATGCGGAAGCCGCTCGCCACCTTGCTCGACAACGCATTCGCCACCAGCAGACAACTGACGCCCGGCGTTACAACCTCCGCCACAGGGAGGTGATTTACCAACCCGGCGAGCACGTCTGGGTATGGAGCCCTATACGTGTGCGCGGTCGCTCTGAAAAGCTTCTGCGGCGCTACTTCGGTCCCTACGAGGTGCTACGTCAACTCAGCGATGTGAACTATGAAGTGTACCCGCAAGGAGTTGTCCGGTCTTCTCGCCCGCCCAAGTCTGAAGTCGTCCACGTGTGCCGCATGAAACCGTATTACGCCCGTTAGCCCCTCCCGGAGTTCACATTCAGTGCTGCCGCCACACGCCATCGCACTTTCGGTGTCTCCACACTCTTTATCCCCCTTGCCGGAGGCATCGAGGCGATGCCTCTTGAAAGGAGGGGGGCAATGCCACACTGCGAGCGCCGCCATGCGGCCGAGCGGCATGACTGGGCTCGTGTGGGAGCGAAGAAGAGGACGTTCCCGTTCGAACGCGCGCTGCTGGGTTTCTGGCCTTCGGATTAACAAAAGCCCTTTTTTTCGTGCCGCCCTACGTTTGTCGGCGACAATATTATCTAAAGCAGCAGATTGGGCAGCCGCCGCCTGAGCTTAGTTGGTAGAACACCCGACGCGATATTCGGAGGTCGTTGGATCGGATCCTACCGGTGGCATGGTTGTTTTTTCTGCTGCTTGATAAGTAATTTTCTTAAGGCGACAGATTAAGCGAGCTATTATTCTCCCATTGATTGGCACTACAATTTAAACCAAAAATAGAAACAGTCCCCCTGCACCTTGGTTTCGGGGATTGTTGGCTTCCTTCATACATTCGTATATATATATATATATATATATATATATATATATATATATATATATATATATATATATATATATATATATATATATATATATATATATATATATATATATATATATATGTAGTAGCGGGCACTACTTTCTAAGTAGTTACCTTTCTCGACAACACGTGACTAGCGTACGCCCCGTTTTTGTTTTCTGCTTACGTATGCCTGCGTACTGTACTGTTTTAGGTTTTAGTCTCGCGCATTCTAATAAAACTTAACGCAGTGCTTGCCCTGTCAGAACATTTGCTACGCGAATATCGTGCACATACGTTTCTTTGCCACGTTATAAAAAAAGGCTAACCCTGAAGAACACTTATGTGGGTCTCGTTATTAAGCGTGACATTTGAGCGCATCTTCAACGGCAAATTCACGTGCCGCAGGATTCCATTTCGTCAAGGTGGCCATGATCCACTCTGGACTCACCACACAGGAAGCTTGCCGACCACACAAGACAGCCGGGCCGCACTCGGACGCTTCCAGGTTCACTTGCTCCAACTGGTCTCCTGCGCAAAGGGACGTCCATCATAACTCGAGAAATTACTCCACTCGGCTGCTTATAGCTTGACACATCGACCGCACTTAGTGACCTCCATTCTTGTTCACCAGTAAGCCCTTTTTAGTGCCGCAGCATTGAAGAGCTGCAAAGTCGCAAAATTATATGTTCTCCACCTATCGACCACGTGCAACCCACCTCGCAAAACGTACTACGGAGCAGCGACTTCCTTGCATCAACAACCGCCGCATCCCATCAGCTCACTCACCCTTGACACCGTGTGCTGTTCGATGTCAGTGCACGTTAAAGATCCCCAGGTGGTCGAAATTATTCCGGAGCCCTCCACTACGGCACCTATTCTTCCTTTCTTCTTCTTTCACTCCCTCCTTTATCCCTTCCCTTACGGCGCTGTTCAGGTGTCCAACGATATATGAGACAGATACTGCGCCATTTCCTTTCCCCAAAAACCAATTATTATTATTGACACCGTAGGCGAGCGTGGCGCAGCAGCCCGCTTGTGGGGGCGGCGTGCGGGGCAGGCAGGCCGGCCGCACGCCACGGCTCCGGGGCACGGCCGCCTCGAGCCGCAGTAGCGCCAGGACGCCGTCGGCCGAGCGCAGCACCGCTGCGATGGCCGCCCTGAAGTCGAAGAGCGACGCGGACTCCTTGCGCACGGAGCCCAGTCGGGCCTGCCACTCGCCGCCGGGTCACGCCTGCGAGCCATGTCCCGTATCTGTTGAGCCGAATAAAACGAGCCTTCTCTAGCATGAAGCAGAGACTGCGGATAGGCAGCGCCACTTCCTCGTGACAAAGAAGTTTAGGGAAGGCCCCCCCCCCGCTAGGCGCGTGCAGTTTTCTTGGCCCTCAGTGTTTTCTGGCTGAGAAAGACATCCCCGGATCCAACCGCAGGCAAATGTTTCTATGCAAAATAGACGTACGCACGTATGCACGTTGGTTGCGAAATGCGCACCGCCCAATGGAGCCAAACATTCCTGATGACTATGCGGTACTCTTTACTACCCAGAACGCTCATAAGTACACCAATATTCTTAAGAAATCGAACACTTTTTGCTCTACTTCGTGAACGCTTGAGCGTAAATTGCGAGAAATATCTCTGTACCTCACATGCTTCTTTAAACTTCAAATTAATATTTGCATATATAATTGACCTTCATCGGAAGAGAGCCAACAATGCAAGGAGAGCTTGCAGCATTCCATTCCTACATCGTAATTGAAAGAGCAGCCGCGGATTTAATAATAATAATAAAAATTGGTTTTTTGAGGAATGTAAGTGGCGCAGTATCTGTCTCGTTGGACACCTGAACTGCTCCGTAAGGGAAGGCATTAAGGAGGGAGTGAAAGAAGAAAGGAAGAGCGAGGTGCCGCAATTGGAGGGATCTGGAATAATTTCGACCTCCTGGGGATCTTTAACGTGCACTGACATCCCACAGCACACGGGCGCCTTAGTGTTTTGCCTCTAAAGCCGGAAAATAGTAAATATTTGTAAAAAAAAGATGTGCTACGCTAATCCAGGATATACAAAGCGAAAGATGCCGTTCACTTTGTTCATTGGCGTTGGCGTTGACAACTTTCTTGATGGCGATGGATTTGAGCAAAGAAGGGCTCATAAGTGGCTCCCTCAGTGTGCGGACGCCTCATTCTTGCTTCGAGACATGTGGCGGTGATGAGAGAGATGTCGCCTGAATTCATTAGCGCTGATAGCGTTGTGGCTGGCATGGTGCACTGCAGCTTTAGCTAGGCCGCAGTATTCATTTGGTGATCAATCTCTCGCGATAAACCATTAACTGCATGCCACCTCCCAGAGCGGCAGGGAAGGCGCGCTGCTCATAGAATATGCGGAGCGCAATCAAAGCAGGCTTTCTTTTGCAGTTGGAGACGAACGCCACGTAAACGTGAACGCGTGGTTGAGGTCTCCACTTACCCGCGAAGCCGATTGTGAGCCTTTCCTTTCGTGAAAATGAGCGGCATTTGCGACGTTGTCAACGCCAATGAACTCTATGAACGCCGTCACTCACTTGTTTGGTTTTTGAGGAAAGGAAATGGCGCAGTAACCGTCTCACATATCTCGCTGGACGCCCGAATAGCGTCGTAAAGGAAGGGATAAAGGAGGGAGTGAAAGAAGAAAGAGAAAACTGATCACTGAAAGTAGGATTTTGAGGAAAGGCACGGCGCTGCGCGGCGGCGGAGCACCTGTGGCTCGGTGCTACTAGTGGCGCATGCGCAGTAGTAACTAGGGAGCGAGAGAGAGAGAGAGAAACGTGGCAGCGGCGAAACTTCAGGCGACGGTGTCGGCGGCGGCCACCTGCGCCGTGCGTGACGTCACTCGTGCTCCGACATACGCCGGCTCGCGCGATGCGTGGTGTTGACTAGCGTAGTGAAGCTTTTCGCTTCAAAACTGCTATTGCCGTCCTCAGCCGGCTGCAATCCACCGGCCACGGTACCCCACTAGTGCGGAACATTCGTTCGCGCTTCGAGCGCCTTGCTCAGAGAGGATGCGCCGTGCGTGCACACTGGGTGCCCGGTGACTGCGGCATCGCCGGCAACGAAGTAGCTGACGACCTCGCGACCACCGCACGCCAACTATTTGCCAGCGATCTGCCCCTTGCGCTGGAGGACGTGCGTGCGGTCATCCACGACCATTTCCGAAAGCAGCACCCCGACCCACGCATCGCAGGAGGTGAGCGCATCGACAGCATCAACGGCTGTCGCGCACTTACGCGGTCGCAACGTGCAATCATCCTCCACGTGCGCATTGGCTGCGTGTGGCCCGGGGAACGACGGGAGCGTCACGGAATCGCGACGATTAATGCGTGTGTCGGATGCGGTGCAGTGGACACACTAGACTACCTGCTCCTTCACTGTGCCGCGTACGCCGATGCTCGTCGCGATATGCTTGCGGCCTATAGGGTGCTGGGCATACTACCAGACTGCCTCAAGACGTTATTGTGGCCGCAGGGCAGTTCGCGCACCCGTGAGCGAACCTTGGTGAGCATCTGTGCGTTCCTCGAACAGAAGGGCTTTACGTCCCGTCTGCTCTCCGCCAGGTAGTTACACGCAGTGAACAAACGCTCTGCGAGTTCTACCTTGGACGATTAACAACTGGACGCCCCACTCCAGTTGTAGTCAACTTATTGCTGTGCGCGTGTGTTTGTATTGCTCCATCATGAACTAATCACGCGCACAACCTGGACGCATTTCTTATTGTGTAAATAGTTTGTGTATATTACCTCTCCCACTATCCTATTTTCCTGTCACCTCACATCCTTCATTTCTCCATCCTGCCTGCTATCCTTCATTTCCGCTGCCCCAGCTCAAGTGCTTCAGTATCGATGGCAGATGCCGGCCCTAGCAAAAAACTTTTCCTTACTTTTTATTATTATTTCAATAAAACCACTTACTACTTCTACATCCACTACGGTAGCTCTTTCTTCCTTTGATCTTTCACTCGCTCCTTTATGCCTTCCCTTAAGGCTCGGTTTATGTGTCCACCGAGATATGTGAGTCAGTTATTGTGTGATTACCTTCCTTGAAAACAAATTTTTCATTTCGCCGACACAGCCTCAGTGTTCGACTTAAGTGCGTTAAATGCGGGAGCTTCAATTGTTTACATCGGTGTGCTCAGCAACGTGGAGAAGACAAATTGGAAACATCCGTGGATGTTTGTTATCCGGAAACATCCCTTCTAAGAAGATGCCTGATGCCCGCCCATCGAGGCACCCTACTTGGACAGACAGACGGGCGCATGGATGGATGGATGGATGGATGGATGGATGGATGGATGGATGGATGGATGGATGGATGGATGGATGGATGGATGGATGGATGGATGGATGGATGGATGGGTGGGTGGGTGGGTGGGTGGATGGATGGATGGATGGATGGATGGATGGATGGATGGATGGATGGATGGATGGATGGATGGATGGATGGATCGATGGATGGATGGATGGATGGATGGACGGACGGACGGACGGACGTACGGACGGACGGACGGACGGACGGACGGACGGACGGACGGACGGACGGACGGACGGACGGACGGACGGACGGACGGACGGACGGACGGATGGATGGATGGATGGATGGATGGATGGATGGATGGATGGATGGATGGATGGATGGATGGATGGATGGATGGATGGATGGATGGATGGATGGATGGATGGATGGATGGATGGATGGATGGATGGATGGATGGATGGATGGATGGATGGATGGATGGATGGATGGATGGATGGATGGATGGATGGATACGGCAGAACCCTTTAATTCGGTTGGTGGCTCAAGCCCCCTAGCCCTGGCTTATGAAATTTTACTCTTGTCTTGATATTAGCCACCAATCAAATAACCTTCGTTTAATAACTTCTACCCTCTTAAAACCAAAACTTAAAACCCCAATGCCTTGGATAAATCAGCCCCGCTGCTTTCCACTCTTGGGTGAAGCCCTTTAAAAAGAAGTATCAAGTGTTCAGCCGCTTCCTCCTCCTCTTCGCACACAACGCACAACGTGTCTATCTCGTGGCACCTGACTCTATATGTCTTAGTCCGCAAAACGCTCGTCCTGGCCTCAAACAACAAAGAGCTTCCCCTACAATTATCATAGATATTTTCTTTTGCAATTTCCAGCTTTAACATCCTTTGTTTTCCCAGCGCTGATTTCTTCAGCATCGCTGTTTTCCACTGAGTTCTCCCTGTTTCTTTAACCTTTTTCTTAAACGATAATTGCTGATTTGCCCCCTTACTGCTGTACAGATATTTGCTTGTCAATTGGCTAGTTCGCTTTCTCCATTTCGAGTCAACATTCCTTATATACAGGTATCTGAAAACATTCTTAGCCCACTGCTTTTCCCAAATTTTTTTCCTTCGCTCCTCATATGCTATCTTACTGCTAGCTTCTTTGCTTTCGAACGACGCCCATCCCATATCACCCTGTGTCCCCTGATTTGGTGTATTGCCATTCTAAGACACAAGCAGCGCCATCTACCTCATGGATTTTGCACTCCTCTTGCGACTTACAGCCCCCTTCACTACATCCGGTATATTTCCTTATTATATAAGCTAATAAATTTCATAAACGTGTGCGTCACAACACGACGAATCGTTTGCCACCATCGTAGACCCCCGCGACAAACAGTTCGGTGGTAACGTCCGTCTGAAGGTCCTCGGAATGCACGGCCTCAATTACCTAACGTAATTTGGGCTCATTGTTCTCATTACTGCAGACAGACTTCGAGCAAAGTTTTAAGCAGATTTTTTGCAGAGACATCGATAGTAATGCATAGGAAGTTCTTTAGACGTCAAACTGTCCCTCTGTGCACATCTACTAGATGTACAAACGTTCTGCCGTGACATCTGTACAACATCCTATTTTAGAGGTACGGATGCATTTCTGATAATCCACTATATGTCCCCTCAGTGTTATGTGGATAAATCTGGATATCTACTCGACATACAGAATGTCCAGCAAATGCCGTATTTGTGATTTCTAAAGGCTGTATGTGGTTATCTGGGTCCATACTGACGGAGGTGAAATGCAAAGCCTCCTCGCGTATTGAGATTTCGGGCATGTAAAGAACCCTGTGGGCGGCCTGAATTGATCTGCCCCGACGGTTTATCCTATGTGTTGCTTTGAAATGCGAAATTAGCCTATTAATTGCATTCATTCCATCTTAAACAGCAAATGGCCCCTGTTGTCATTTGTGCGTTGTGACCAACGATAACACTGCAACGTCGAAACGTAAGCCATGGTAAAGTCTGCTACGGCGTGCAATTTGATCGGCGTCAACTCAAACTTTCAACACCTTTTGTCGCATCTGTAAAAAAAAATCAATACAAACAAACGCTAAGAATTCGGAAAGAAGGTTTGTCACAAATGCCGCACGTCCTGCCCTGCGACATACGCTCTGCCCGTGGCTAATGCAACGGGCTTGAAATCGATATATTCGACAGGGCGAAATGAAGTATTGCGGATGCAGCCCGCCAACTTAACTGTCCGCTTGCACAACTCCGTAAGCATATTTCTCTGAAAGCATGATACATATAGAAAACGCTGGGCTAACGTGCAGTGGGATGCGAATGAGTCAAGGCTTGCATGACGTGCTATACATTCGAAGCAAAAAAAAAGGGCAAGGTTTCAAAGTAGTTAAATATAATAGCACGTTTGAAAGCTTCTGCGCACAAATGGAAGTTGACGGAGACTTCGTGTTATGGACAGCGCGAGATTGAGTTGCAGTATAACACGAGGCGTGATAGGCTGCTGCAATAGTGCAGTGCTATCAGGCACTGACCAGCGAAGCTGATTTGCTCGCAACGTCTTGCGTTCGAATGCCACTGGCGGCAATATTAATTCCATGTTTGCATGTTGGCCAAGATTGTCCTCAAGGTGATGCAAGCCACAAGATTGTTTGTTGGGTTTGACCGTGCTCAGTCGTGCTTTCGCACGGAAATCAAGTCGCGTGTTTAGACCACACAATTCACCCGTTACTGCATCCTAATTCTTTACAGACCTCCAAGTGTAGTGCCTGTCCCGGACGCTAGTGCGTTGAGGAGAAAATATCCTGCTACGAGGGCGGCATTTAACATCGGGCACCTTTTTTTTCACCAGCCACAAAAGAGACAACGCATGCTAAACGCGGTGCTTCTTTTTGAAATGGGGTTTTGCGGTCGGAGGTAACTTTTCCCTACTAGGAGCAGTGAATCTGCGCTTGGAAACTCTGGCATTTTCCTTTTTCCTGGAGGCAAACTCGCTGGAAGTATTTTTTACCGCAGTAGAGTGCGCCTTATTTCGTGCCACCCATGAATTTGCCGGACTGATACGCAGTCTCCCAGAAGCGCTCGTAAAATTGCTGGCTTTAAGGCCCCATAGCTTTCAGCCAGGCAATGTAATTTGGGCGTGGATATCTATTCCAGAGATTTTCTTGACATCGCGTGACTGCACTTCATCTTGTACCACCCCAAACTACGCATCAACCTTTTAATATCCACCACGTAACCATATTAAACCACCGGTGATAAAAGTTAAGCGTTTCACAAGTTTGCCACGAAACTGCTTTATCCTCGTAATGCACTTGACATAAATGAGTGTTGATTCCATGCGAACCCGGCACAAGGAGACAACGAAAGTTACAGGCTTGAGCGTCAAGAACATGTGGAGTAGGATATAACGCAATATAGAAAAGCAGCAGTTGGCAACAGGCCGCGGCGTCTTGTGTTACTCCGCTGACCAATCACAAAGGTGAACAAAATCAGCTTTTTGAGTTTGACTCTATCAAACAAGCCAGTGGCATCAAAATTCTTGAGCGCATAATTTCGTCTCCTGATTAGCTTCTTGTTTAAGTAACGGCGAAATTATGTTGGGCGGAGCTTAACTGCAGACTATATAGTGTCGGGGGAAGTCTGCATGTTTTCTCTCCATAGGCTCTGGAAATGAAGGAAGCGGACGCTTTCGTCCCTTTCCACAATCTATTGGGTGCCTGGGTGCCAGCTCGGCTTCGCTCCAGAGGCCCCTTTTATCTCAAAACGGGTGTAGGTGAATACCTCATTCCTTTGTTGTCACCATCTTGCCCTCCGTCAGCCGCCAGACTAAGCTATACCTGACCCCTCTAGCCACTATAACCGAGCCAAAACAGGTACTTTTGGGAAAGCCCAATTGGCTTCTGGCATCGGACAAAGCGCCCTGTTCTATGTTGTGTCCTTATCGCATAGCCGCTGTGTCGTCGTCAGAACGGCTACCCCTGGTGGGCTTTACCGGGAGCTCGGACTTCGCTGTCTAAGCCTCATAGGAGTTTCAATGGCCTAGTAAGAACCAACACAAAGCATAAGGCATATTTCTGCACTTGTTGGAGTGTGGACTTACCTAGATGATGCAACTCCCTCACCAGCACGCGAGAAACCCATAGACAGGCTCCAATGCTTCTACGATTGGCCACCTTCCCGCAGTGCTCTAAAGCACCCGTATCTCTGTCGATGGGCTTGGAGCCTCCTCGTATTTTTCACGCAATTCCCGGCAGATCGCTTCCGAGATCAGACACAGCAAGATTGTGGTTCATTTTAGTGTGCTGCGTTCAGCGCAATGCTTGTAGAGCAGCTCACCAGATAACTCGTATTCTGCATAACTGTGCCGAAGGAAATAATTCTTGTGAGTTTGAGTTTTTGTTCACCTTCGCGGCAGCCAACAGACAGCCTCAACGCCTTTTATGAAAATCCTGATCTCCTTTAAATTAAAAGTGAACCCCCCAAAGGCAGAACAAGACCGCAGCCTTTGAACGTCCTGTGAGAAAACAATTGACCCCTGGCCATCAATTCAATCTTAATGTCCTTTCCTTGAACTTTTTCCCAGTGTCCTGTAAAAGAAAATTGGCCACTGCCTATGCATACAATCTTAGTGTCCTTTCGTTGAACTTCCGGTTCCTTCCCCCAAATATCCTCCCAGAAATGTGGGCTATAAATTACAAGAAACAAAGCGGCATAACTATCAGGTAATGAAATAAAAATAAAATCAAATCAAAAAGTAAACAAAAAGAAGCAACAAACTATCTTAAGGATTCGAACTAGTGGAAGCTTTTGACTCCTAGCCCGTCACGTTACCAACTTCGGAGTCTTTATTTTTTCTGTATTGCTAGACTTTCACCTAGCATGACAAAATACTAAAAAAGGCTTTACATGAAAAGAACTTACGGAGATAACATAATTGCTCAGCAATGCTGGCTTCTGGATATTTAAAATCCCTTTAGCGCCAGAAAAGCTCAACCCTTGGAGCCAGTCAGGAACATGATGAGCTTTTTTTTCATCCGGGCAACGCCCTCTAGACTAGAAAAGGCCTCCCTGCTCCTCCGTGAAGTCATCACACTACGACGGGCGCCGGAGTTCGTGTTCTTCATGAAGGGACGGTGCTGCGCGCTCGTTCGTTCTTGTGTAACTGCAGCGCTACGTGAAATCGTCCTTTGAAGATTTTGGCCCCATGATTTAATGCTGGCATATGTGTATGATGTCATTTCCGGTACACAGACCGCGGTGAATAGTTTTAAGAACTTAAAGTTAGTTGTTTCCGGATTATGAATATATGTTGGCTAATCAGTATCTTTTACTATTGCCTAATATTGCCTGAAAGTCCGGACATTTTTTTTTCTGCGGGCATTGATATTCCGCTGTGCGTGCACATATATCCTTATTTTTGTTAATAGCTCGTTGCATGACGTGGACTTGGGAATTATTTTCGGGCAAAAATTAAGCCGTCTGGTATATCACCAAGCGGCGACTGTTTTCCAGGAATCTGACTACTATTTGTAAACTTTTTCTTCCAAACAACCGCTCACCCTCCCTCCACAAACACACTAAAAAACATTGCTATAAGGTATGGGTCTCAGAAAAGCTTACAGCTCGATGCAAGGCATCTGAACTGAGGGACTGAGCAGATGCCTTTCGAGTTGATAACATTGGATCAAGCTCTGTTACATATAAATGACATGTTTATTAAGAAGTACTTGCAGCTGGGCTTGTTGGTGCGTATTCGTGAAAGGCAATCGCAGTTGACAATGTTTGTCAACTTCGATTAAGAGCATGGATATAGGCAGAGGCTATATAAACGCTCTTCCTTGAATAAATCCTGTAAAAAGTGCAGCGCTCGTCCTGTTCTCTTACTCGTCTGTGTTGCCATTTTGCGCTCTCATGTCTTTCACGGATATGTTTCTTACAGAGTACAAGCATTCAGAAAACTTTCAAAGGCGTGCAGCACAAGGAGTCAGAACAGTGAAGATTTCAAAGTGTTAAGCTTCCGTTTTTGAGCCACTTTTGCTTGCACAAGACTGTCGTTCCTATTTTTACAATAGTTTTTCAGCAGAATCTTTGTTGCAGCGCTAATAATATGATGCATGCCCAAGTGAGGAATATGACCGCTTTCACATTCGTCGAAACTGTTCCCGTCTTCTATCAGGTTGGTAGACAGTATGAAAAGGGCATTACTTTGGATCTCTAGAGAATGGAAATGCACTGCATACTTTTCACTTCGCACCTTGTCCAGGACAATTTCAGCAGTCATCACAGCATTAACTACGGGAGTTTGTTGGAACCTGGGCCCTCCAGGATTCATGTTTGCTGTAATTTCAGCATTCTCAATTATGATGTCTTCATCCTCTTCAAAATTTGCTCGGAAAGCAGTACATGCAAGCTTTTTAAGTCCTTGTTATTTACCTCAATGTTCAACCTCTGTAGAATCGCCTCATCAATGCTGACAGTAGGTGCCCCTGAATCAGTCTGGAAGCGCCAGGGCTCTTTGTAGGCGAAGCTTGCGTTCGGATTCAAGCATTTGTCTGATGGACACATGGTTCTGCGACCTGGAAAGCTGCCTATACTTGCCAAATATTTCCTCCTAGCAGTCTGTCTGGAACTTCCCCAGAAGTACGTAGTCAAATCCACGGTCTTCAAGGCAATATTTTGTTATCTTGAAAAAGGCTTCTGTAGTGAGACGCAAGACACTGTGGGTCTGCCGAGTGAGAATTTCATTGTCAAACTTCAAACTCTCCCACAGGTCAAGCCACTGCATGATGTTTTGAAGGAATTCAACTTGTGGACAAAGCTTTTCTGCAATGGGAGTAAGCAGGTCATCACGAAGCCGGCGTCCATTGCTGGGCGACTTCACATTAACAATCCTACACCAGGTTTTAACAACCTTTAAAAATTCCGCTGTTCCAGCTGCATGCTGCAGTGCATAGCGTTGACCGCATGTTTCTAGAGCAGGTATGGTTGATACGTTGAACACTCTCAGTGCAAGCTTCACATTTTGCCTTTCCATATTAGATGGAATGATGGCCTTTACCGACAGTGTTAGAGCAGCCTTGATAAGGTGGTCTTCTTCTTTTAGGTGAAGGTCACGGAGGGTCTTGAACGAAGCAGTGATAATTTTTGGGTTGGAGTTCAAATTCATAAGTGAAGGAAAAAACATGCATGTTCCATGGTTCTTTTTGTTGATCCAATTGTTCCGAATACATTTCAACAAGTGAACAGGGTCAATAACGAAAAAAGAGGACGAGTAGAATCTGATGGGTGAGGTTAGGAGCTGCTGACTTTTGATGACAAACCAAAGAGAGATTGTTTTGCGATTGATAGAACTGTTATCTGTGATGACTGCAATGATGCGAAGCTGAACCTTTTCAAGCTCTTTTAGGATGCTGCGGAGCACAGTGTTCAACTGTTGAGCATTGATTTGTTCAACGGGCAAAATGTGAACAACACTTTTTTGTGATGACAGGAGGCTTTGAATCATAAAGAGATGAGCTGTCTTTGCTGCATTTGAACTGTTGCTGGCAGAACCGACAATCGTGCCACACATATAATCAATATACGCCAGTAGATGGATCTCATCTATCATGAGAACCAGTGACTTCTCATGATCCTTCATTGCACTCGCGATCTTCTTCGCATAAAGCAGCAAAGAAGCATCCTGCTCCTCAGCTGCTGGATTTATAACATATGCATTGCATAAACATCTGATCGTGGACTCATGCGGCAATGTGAGACCTCCTTAGTTACGCAAGTACCTAAAAGCATGAGGAGAGATGGTAAATAGAAGGCTGGAAAATACCTACAGCTCTGAAGAGTAGAGGGGTGACTTGCTTAAACGGAGAAAGACTTGTTCCTTTAAAAATGTTAAAGCATCTTGCCGATCTTCGTTTGGCATTTCTTGATTTGTCGCATCTTCAAGAAGAGATACCACGAGATTCAATATGCCACCTGTCTTGTCTTCATGTTTGCGGAAGGCAGGAGCCTTATCAGAGCTCTCAACGGCATGCAACAGACCTGCCAAGCACCGAATATCATTCACATATTTTGGAATGATCTCCACGCCATCAAGTTTGGTGACCTCGACATCATGAAAATACAGCTTTAGAGAGAGGTCTACGGTGACTTTAACTGACTTTTTTATTGCTGGGGCACTATGGACAGTCAGATTGAGGAAGGGTATAAAGTCATGCTTGGAAATCACCGTCCAGATACATGGTATGCATTTCAACAGCGCCAGAAAGTTGTCAATTTTGTTTCTGTCCTCTTCCGTCTGGTGTGCTTCAATAGGCAAGTTGATGGCATCTTGTAACGCAGCTGCCTCTCGGCGCGTCCTCTTTTCATCTGGGGCCTCTCGATACGTGCATGCATTTGGGACAGAAAGATACGCCGGGCAGTCTGGAAGTACGCTTAGAACAGCATCAGGTCGTAACCGTTCGACCTTCACCGCAACTTCTACTACTCTTCTGGTTTTTGTATCCGTGCAGCTTGGGCTATTTATCATGTAGGACGGTTTAAAGTGGCGCTTGCAGACCTACGATAAGAAAAAACAAAGACAGTAAAAGCTCTAGAACCTGAAGTTTAAAAATCAGACAGGTGCATGACAGTACGAGAGAAATTTCTATAAATGTCGTGTGAACTGAATGCCAGCAATAATATTCCGCTACGACTTTACAGGTTTATCCGGTCCAAAAGAGGCAGCACTACGGAATTATTTCGCTGCCCGCAACATGCTGAGGCAACATGCTGCCCGCAGCGTTTTCAGTGCAACTGAGGGAGGAGTAACAACGACAATTAAAGGAATGTTTCCTTTCCACCAACCGCTTTCCTGGAGTGAAGTCCGGACGGTGGATAGCTCTAATCCGTTGAGCTCTCCTTGCTTGGTTGGAAAGCAAGGTGAGGATTCGCACACGCTCACCACCATCATAGTTCCCGCGGCACCGCGGTACGCAGCAATGCCCAGGCATTATCACAGCCTGCACACTGGACGCACACCTCCCGGCACCGACGTACTTCCTCGTCGTTACCGACGTCGTTACCGTAACGGTGCTAACCTTGAAACAGCGTTGAGCTTCGTGACACGCTGCACGAACAAAAAAGAAACGCAGAAATGCGAACACGTGCAACTACGTTCACGAAATGAAGGAACCACTGACGTTTACCGCAGTGTAAACGCATTTTCCAGTCGAGCATTCTGTACGAAAATGAAAAAGTATAGGAAAACCACGTTCAAAAACCAATATTACCTTCCAAAATAAGTAGTTCAACAAAAAGTATAAATTTTTACGAAATAACATTTTTATTTTTGCAGGAAATCAGTAATAAAACCATCAAAATGTTTTCTTAAATTCGATACTTCGGCTGGTACTGCTCCGCGCACGCGTTGTTGCACCAAGGTCACGGAGACCGCATCGAGAAAGTGGGGCCACGACGGGCGCTCCTCGCGAGCGCCGAGAGCTGGTCCGTCGTAGTGTGATGACGTAGCCACAAAAGAGAGGAGAATATGGAGAGGCCTTAGTTAGTATAGAGGGTGTTGATCTGTGTCGCAGCTTAACCAGCCACTTCATGGGCATGAAAACTACTTCTCGAGTTGTTCGCTGTTGGGCTGTTCTCATAATGTTCAGGATTTCTGCCTGAAGTTAGGCGTTTGTCGCGAAGCATATATTGTAGCTTCTTTCAGGCTTCCATGGAATTCCCTCGAAATTCCAATTTTTTAAAACTAGTGCAATAACCGCCCCCTCTTCTGTTATAACTTCCACGGCGCCAGCTCTCGGGCCTGCTATCCCAGCGCTCGCAACGCTTGCTACGCACTAAGTTCCACCGACAATTTCTTGCATAACACTACGAGTAGCTTCAGGATCAGCCAACAGCGCGATAATTCAATACTTCAGGCAGTCAACTCCTTACTGGACACTTTAAAAATTGTGGAGAACCTGTTTCCCCCCTCCATTTCCATGCGGCCCATCTTCATGGTCGGCCGTCGGGACGGACAGCTCCCAGCTGGGCGAGGAGGGAAGTCTCCCTCGTGGGGGAAAGAGAACGGCGACGGGAGCGCCACCTCGTAGGTTACGCGGAATTCTGCGGAACCGGAGAGAGGCCCTTCGGGATCCGGCCAGCGTCGTGAGCGGTTGGAGCCGGACGCTCCCGTCACCTTCCGCGGCAGGCGCACGGGGATCCGTTGTGCCTTGCCGGTGGACTTCTGGTTCCAGGCAGCGAAGCGAGCGCAGCAGACGAGCGCTCTGGTCGCCTTCCCCTGCAAATGCTAGGGAAAGGCTTTGCCTCAAGAATGCGGAGCGCACGGGAGAACCCGGCCGCCATTAACGGCGCATACAAACGTTCGCCGCCGATACCTCCGAAGTCGCGCCCCTGCCCCAGCCGGTAAGTCGGAAGTCCTTCTTACGTAGCATTCTATTTCCGTGGAATGCCTCGTTGATGTTTTGTAGCTAGCTGGCCCACTCTGTGTATTGATTGCAACTTTAATAAATAGCATATGAGTGTTCACGCTGTGTCGTCCCTTCCCTTTGTCCCTCGAGCACGAACCCCTCCGCGGTTCGCGAGCGGGAACGCTGCATCCGCGGAGTGGGAGTGCGGGCGGGGCGAAAGGTTTGTCCCCCCGTATTTCCACAAAATGTATGGAACGCTTAGCACGATCGACGCCTATAGGCTGGTGGTACTGGACGCAAGAATAAAGTTAAGGAACACGGAAATGTGTGTGGGGGCGGCGCTGCTCGAGGATGAGCATTTGAGTCAAGGCCCATCCCCTACGCCTCCTGCGCGCCCTCGCCTGTTGCCTCGGAGGTACAGCGAGAGATCATCGGCATGTCGGGAAAGCGGTGCACACCCGTCTGCGCTGTGCAGCAGCTGGCCAGAGCCGTTATACACGAGGAGCTCCAGGACCATCTCCTCGTGCAAACAGACGGCTCTGTGGCCCGTGACAGCTGCTCCCTTGCACCGGCGGCTACCATCCCCGCCCTGCGAATGCACAGCCAACAACACGCAACGTTCCTGGGCTCCTCCACCACGGCGGAGTGGATGGTGATCCTGCTCGGGCTGGACCTGCTCCTGACCCTGCTGGACCTGCAGCGGCGACGGGGCCGAAAACCGCTGCAGCAAAGGAGCGGCGCGGTGTTCTAGTCGAAAGATGCGCCGGACACCGCCAAACCAGTTGTGACGTGCGCTCGCTTCTCCCACGTGACTCTACGCCAGTGCCTTTTTTTTTCCCCGCGTGGAAAAAGTAACAGCTGCGTCGGCTGGGTCCGAAGGAGATACAGAAGGTGCGGTGAAAGTCGTCTGTCGTCTGCTTGCGTTGCTTTGCTTGAGTATTATCGGAGAGAAAACAATGCGATCTCGCAAGCGGTGAAAAACATTTGAAGTTAGTTAAATAACTTTACGCAACTCCACAGTTTTTACAGCGAAACACCACTCGTACAGCACCAAAACATATTTACACGAATATAGCAAGCTACTATTAAAGCTCTGCGCGCACTGCAGTCACATTATTGTGGCCTATATGATCGAAATCGAACATATGTAGGGATTAATGAATTCTGTTATCAATACAGGAATGGTTTGCCGGGGCTTGCTAGATGGGTCTTTATACCAACGTTCGAGAATTAGGCTAGCAAAACAGTTTGGAGAATATTTTGCCAGTAACGGCTAATACACATGCAAATTTTCAGACTTTTCTCGATAGCAGGACTCTATGAGTGTCTGAAAGAAATAAATCCGCCATGCTAGTAATATTCCATACCGGATCGTTTCGCTGACATTCCTGTCGGTTTTAATGCACTCAATTCATATATGCATCTTTGTGTACAACCATGTCTATCGCAAATGCTTGTATTTTACAGTTGTGTATTTACCGCATGTGCTCGAACTTAGCCAATGTTTTGTTGACTAAAGGGATGAATTTTGGCCCTACGTTTCTCTCTCCCTCTTTCCATGTAAATAGAACAGGTGTCCAGCTAAATTTAACGACGTTTTTAACAATTGAAGGAGTGTCCTAGGCGCGTAAAATGGGTTCGGTACTGCTGAGGGTCGTGTGACCTACTCTGCAGTATCTATTCAAGGCAAAACTTGAGTTTGAGTCCGGTGTGCGTATATGACATTGAAGTGACCTTCGCACTTGGCGATCTCAAAGCAACAGACTGAAGAAGTTGGCGCGGGAAAAACGAGGACAAGCGAGACAAACAAAGAAGAGCGACTGTCTCGCTTGTCCTTGTTTTTCCGCGCCCACTTCTTCAGTAACAACATCAAGCAACTAGCCCAACTCTCTGCTCTAATAGCAACAGCTTTGAGTCAGATGACAAGCATATTTTGGCTATGGCCAATGGGATGGTGTCTCCAAATTAGACCCGGGTCGTTTCCGAAATGTTGCCCATTCCACTCCCGAAATTTGACCTTCACTGATTTGTACCAAAATCTATTTTCAGGCTAATTTCAATGTTCTCTATACGATGGCAGTCTCTAAATGTTACCCGGGCAGGCCCCGAAATTTGACCTCGGCCGATTTGGACCAACCATAACGAACGTCCAACCTCAGTGAGCGTGCAACCATAAGTGAGCGTGACCGACACGATGGCGACCTCCAAATTTTGTCCGGGCCATTGCAAAATACTTTCGCTTGACCTTTGGTATAACCATGATTAAACCTTGCCTAACCTTCTTTTTCTCACTGCACAGTCGATTAATTAGTTCATAATGACTAGCTAGCTTTTTAAATATTAACTTCTTGATCGCAGCAAGGTACCGTCCGAGTCATTTTTTCTCCAAGCTCTAAAGGACAGCGCGAGAAATCCAAATACACAACAGTGGTGCTACTTGAGCGCAACAGATGCATATTCACTTAAAGTATATCCCGCGCCCAGTGCATATACAAAACTCATCGGAGACTGGTTTACCTGGAACGCCACGTATATTGCCAAATAAAATAAAACGCCATCCGCTCTCTGTTCCTTGGCAGCGGCGCTTTTCAGGGCGCACGACGCGTGCATCTACCGACGGAGAAAATTTTAAAAAATAGGGGGGGGGGGTACTTTTTCGCGCCCGCGCACCCACTCACCGGCGCATCGCCGCCGCCGAAGCCGCGATATGGAAGCTGTGACGCTCGCCAGCGCCATCTCTCGCTGGCAACAAGCGAGACGTGGATCGAGCTCGAACCAGGTTCAGCAGTAGTTAAACCGCAGACAATTTTTATGCAGCCTCGCCACCAATGTTTCTATTCAAAATAGGCACACGTGCGTTTCTATACACTTTTTAAGAGAATTTTATTTTTCTAAAATATCTACAGTGATAAGGACTCTTTACACAAGTGGTCTGGTTTTCATGGACATCACAATGAGTCACATTGTACAGGTATCACATATATGCAAACGACATTTCAGTGGACAATTCGTGGTTTCTACACGAGATGTCTTAAAGGAGCTTAAATGTGAATTTAAGTGGAATACAAGAAAGGAAACGATGAGCAACACTCGCCAAACTTCCTAATACGGAAGGATGGGCGTGGACACACCTTTATCTCTAACAACAATGAACCTTGTTGACCAGCGGAAGAGGAAGACCTCCTTACCCAACACGACGAGTTCTTCATTCAAGTGTTTCAGCATCAAAGTTCTAAGGCGGTACAGTAAAGGAAACATTCCTTTCTGCGGGCCTCCCCGCAAGACATCAAGTCCCCTCCTTTTCCAGAGTACATAAGCGCACACACACATTATTAATTCAACAAAGAAACAGCGATTGCGACTCCGCCACCGCGTGCGCACCTGGAACATGCGAGCTGCCAATCGCCAGAAAGTGCGCACGACTGGGCATTCAAAAACAGCATGGTTCAGAGTTTCAGTTCGACCGCATTGCGGACATCAGGCGGAGGGCGCCACGCCCCACACCGCAAGGCGGTCAGCTGTTAGTAACGCTTCCCATTCGCGAAGCCAGGTAAAATGGGATACATGAGGGGGGAGAGAGGCAAAGATTCTTTGCTTCAGCCTTTTGCGCAATTTCCTGCGCTGGTCTACATTCAGGGTGCGAAACGCAACATATTCGCAAATTTCACTCGCGGATAATTCTTTCAAATGACAATCAGGAAGTGTACCTTCAAGAAATTGTAAGGATCTCACGACATATACATAGAAAGCTCGCGTCTTTTCAGCCGCGGGACCTTTCCAATTTGATAACTCAATGAAGCGACGTGATGTTCCCATCAAATATGCGGTGAGTGCTCTTCCTCGGTGCGTTGTGTCTGAGATAAGGTCCCACATGGCCCTTAAAGCCAATACACGACACATAAATTCAAGACCTGAGATGCTGAAGCCACCCATATTACTGGGCAGGCGGACAAAAACTCTTGCAACGCTCTCTGGGTGTCCACCCCAGAAGAAAGATCTGTATGCTGTGGCCAGCCTCTGGAGGACGCGGCGAGGAGGGCGCGCTATTTTTGCGACGTAGATTAAGGAAGCTATTATGCTTGTTCTGATAAGGTAAGCTCGCTCGGAGAAAGGTAGGTCGAAGGATTTTGCGACTTGGATACTTGGATGCGCTGATCAGCTTTGCGTTTTATTTCATTACAGGTGGCTCGGGCTACGCCACCGGAGGCGAGAAACGGGACACCAAGGACTTTTATGCCACCAACCCATTGGACACCATCCGGAAATTGATCATTAAAAGGTCCAAAGCGCAAAGCCTGGCTTTTAGCTGGGTTGAGACGTGCACCTGACAGGCAGCTGTAAGCGTGAAAGAGCCTCAGAAATGCTCTATAGCTGTCAATGTTTCTAATAAACAGAGAAATATCATCGGCATAAGCTGCTACTTTAGCGTCGACCAAGCCTGGGAGAGTCTTGCAAATTTGAATTTGTTGCAATAGCGGTTCAATGCAAAGGACGAAAAGAATTGATGGCAGTGGGCAGCCCTGGCGTATTCAGCGGCTCACTGGAATGGGGTCGGTTACCTGATCTTTCACTGCGAGGCTTGCTGCTAAGTCTGTGTACAACAATCTCAAGACGTCTATCAGACGCCCTGGGAAGCCAAAACAGTCTTGAACCGTGAAAAGGTAGTCACGCATAACGCGGTCAAAGGCTTTTTCTTGATCTAGGGAAACAAAATCTCTTGAAATCTGCGCGCGCGTAGCAAAGGTGAACAAATCGCGGGTTAAAGCTAGTGACGAAAAAACTGTGCGACCGTGCACACAACAAATCTGAGCGTTGCTTATTATGTCAAGAAGAGCTGGCGTTATGCGGTGTGCTAATATTGCAGCTAGTATTTTATAATCGGAGTTCAGGAGGGAGATGGGCCGCCATGCTTTTGGGTCGGACCGCACATCACCACTCTTTAGAAGGACCACTATACGACCCTCGCGAAAAGATTCCGCCCGAAACCCGTCGCCAAGAAGACCATCGGGCATGGACAAAAGATGCACATGTATCTCCTTGAAGAAAGGTTTGTCAAAAAACATGTGGCAGCCCGTCTGGAGCGGCTGCAGCGACGGCGTTCATTCCATGGAAAACCAGGCGAAGCTCTTCCAGCGTGACTGGATTACATAGGCTGTCGCGGCGCTCTCCAGGTATGCAGGCTATCCCTGAGCAAAATTCACGAACAGCTGCTTTTAGATCGCTTATGCCTGTGCTCTCAGTTGTAAAGAGGCGAGTAAAATGTTGACTAAAGACAGCCTTGATGTTCTCAGCGCTATCTGACTCTTCACCATGCAGAAGTTCGACAAACGGGATGGTTGCTCGACCCTCTACGGAACCGTAGCGAACGCTGCGGAGTACAGCGGGGTCCGCGACTGGTCTACCTCTAATATAAGTTCGTGCTGCAGTTCGGGAGCTGAGGCGGAGCAGAAGTTCATAGCGCGCTTGTAGCTGATTGTGGTAATCCAGCATTGTAAAAGTGAGGGGCGCACCACGCTGCACAATGCGTGCCCTTCGATCCAAGTTTATTGTTAATTTCTGCAGTTAAACGTAACTTTCTATCTCTTCCAGCTTTGGTCAGCTTGCCACGCCAACTAGCTTTTAAATCGTCCCAACTGAGTGGATGTGTGGGATGACTGCACGTTTCTCCGAGAGCTTCGCGTAGGATGGCCATAGTTTCGGGGTCATGCACTAGTGCCATGACCATTTTCCAAAAATTCTTGTATGGAGCGGGCTCACGAAAGTGCAGCCTCACAGATACCGGAAAATAGTCCGTTATGCGCGAAAAAGCCAGGACTTCGCCACTAGTGACATGAGTAGCGAGAGTTGGCGGAAAGTAGAAACGATCGATCCTGTTCATGTTCGAGCCGCAATGCCATGTGGCAGCGAACTCGTTACCATGTAGTTCAACCCATGGGTCTATAAGGTTAAACGGCCTATAAGGTATACGGCCGGCCTTGTCTGCGACCGCTTACATCCCTGTAAGAAACATCGACGCAGTTAAAATCCCCTGCTATAAAAGTTGGATAACTAGCTAGCATGAAAGAATCGAGAGAATCAAAGAACTCAGATGTAAAAGAACGTTGGGTTGGACCGCACACTACAAGCGCTCTCGCTCGCCTTCAATGAAGGTTAAAATCCACGGCTAGGGTGCGACCATCAAAGCCGTACGTGCAGTAAGCACTCCGTTTCTATACACCTGCGCCTTCAATGTACACCGCCCAATGGAGCCAAACAATCCTACCGACTATGCGGTTCTCTTTATTACACAGAACGCTCATAAGTGCAGTAATATTCTAAAGAAATGCAGCACTTTTTGCTCGTTGTGGTGAACGCTTGAGCGTAAGCTGCGAGAAATATCTCGGTATCTCACATGCTTCTTTTATCTTCAAATTAATATTTGCATATATAATTGACCTTCATTGGAAAAGAGCCAACATTGCAAGGAGACCTTACAGCATCCCAATCCTACTTCGCAATTAAGAGAGCAGCCGCGGATTTCTAGAGCATAATAATAATAATAATTGGTTTTGGGGGAAAGGAAATGGCGCAGTATCTGTCTCGTTCGACACTTGAACCGCGCCGTAAGAGAAGAGATAAAGGAGGGAGTGAAAGAAGAATGGGAGAGGTGCCGCAGTGGAGGGCTCCGGAATAATTTCGACCACCTGGGGATCTTTAACGTGCACTGACGTCGCACAGCACATGGGCGCCTTAGCGTTTTGCCTCTAAAGCAGGAAAATAATAAATATTTGTGAAAAAAAGAAAGTTATGTGGATTAGCTCAGCTAATCCAGGATATTCAAAACGAAAGATGTCGGCGTTCACAGTCTTCATTGGCGTTGGCGTTGACAATTTCTAGACGGCGATAGATTTGAGCAAAGGAAGCGCGCATAACTGGCTCCCTGGATATGCGGACACCTTATTCGTGCTTTGATACATGTGGCGGTGGTGAGAGAGATGTGGCCTGAATTCATTAGCGCTGACAGCGTTGTGACTGACATGCGGCACTGCAGCATTAGCTAGGCCGCAGCATTCATTTATTGATCAATCTCTTGCGATCAACCGTTAACTGCATGCCACCTCCCAGGGCAGCAGGAGGGCGCGCTGCCTATCCAGTGTGCGGAACGCAATCAAAGCTGGCTTTTGCATTTGGACACCAACGCCACGTACATGAACGCGAGATTGAGGTCTGCACTGACCCACGGAGCTGGTCGTGTGGCTTTCCTTTCGTGAAAATAAACGGTCTTCGCAAAGCAGTGAACGCCAATGAACTCTATGAACGCCGTCAGTTCACTTGTTTTGTTTTGTTTTTTAGGAAAGGAAAAGACGCAGTAACCGTCTCACATATCTCGGTGGACACAGGAAACAAGTTGTAAATGAGGGAATAAAGAATGGAGGGAAAGAAGAATAAGAGAACTGAAAAATTGAAGTGAAAGAAGAAAGGAAGAAAGAGGTGCCGTAGTGGAGGGCTCCGGAATAATTTCGGCCACCAGGGGATCTTTAACGTGCCTGACATCGCACAACAGACGGGCGCATCTTGAAAGTGCACTGACTTCGTACAGCATACGGGCGGTCAGTGCACGTTAAAGATCCCCAGGTGGTCGAAATTATTCTGGAGCCCTCCACTACGGCACCTCTTTCTTTCTTGTTTCACTACCTCCTTTATCCCTTCCCTTACAGCGCGGTTCAAGTGTCCAATAGCATATGAGACAGATATTGCGAATTTTCCTTTTCCCAAAAACCAATTATTATTATTATTATTATTATTATTATTATTATTATTATTATTATTATTATTATTATTATTATTATTATTATTATTATTATTATTATTATTATTATTATTGAGGAAAGGCGCGGCGCTCCGGCGGAACATCTGTGGCTCGGTGCTACTAGTGGCGCATGCGCAGTAGTGACTAGGGAGCGTGCGAAATATCCTTGGCGAGCACGCGTTTTAACGTCATGTGCCTCCTCGGAGCATCGCCACGGCGAAATCGCAAGTTCGCGGCCAGTAAAGCTTTCACTTTAAAAACGGTGTGCTGTGCAGCGTCAGTGCACTTGAAAGATGCCTGCTGCGTGTGGCTCAGTAGTTATGGCGCTCATCTGCTGAGCCGGAGTACCCGGGTTCGAACCCGAAAGCGGCGTCCGCGTTTCGATGGAGGCGGAACGTGTGCTGTGTGATGTCAGCGCACTTTATAGATCCTTCCTCCCCTCCCTTGTGGTGCGGTTCCAGTTTCCACCGATGTATCAGACAATTACTGCTACACTTTCTTTCCTCAAAAAGCAATTTTTCTTTCAATTTCGCGTGAAAGATCCCCAGGTGGTCGAAATTTTTGCCGGAGACCTCCACTACGGCACTTCTTTCTTCCTTTCGTTCACTCCCTCCTTTATGCCTTCCCTAAAAGCGCGGTTTAGGTGTCCACTGAGATATGTGGTGTTCGAAATAATTCTGAAGCTCTCCAATACGGCACCGTTATTCTTTCACTCCCACCTTCCTCCCTTCCCTTGCGGCGCGGTTCCTGTGTCCACCGATGTATGAGACAATTACTACTCCGTTTCCTTTCCGGAAAAAGTGATTTTTTTTTTCATTTCAAGTGAAAGAAATTTTTAGCCGGAAACCTCCACTACGGCAGCTCTTCCTTTCTTCGTTCACTCCCTCCTTTATGCCTTCCCTTAAAACACAGTTTAGGTGTCCACCGAGATATGTTATGTGGTGGTCGAAATTATTCCTGAGCCCTTCAATACGGCACCTTTCTTCTTTCACTTCCACCTTCCTCCCTTCCCTTGCGGAGCGCCTCCCGTGCCCACAGATGTATGAGACAATTACTGCTCCATTCCCTTCCCTCTAAAAGCGGCTTTCATTTTCATTTCACGTGAAAGATGCCTATATGTGGAAGAAAATTTTGCCAGAGACCTCCACTACAGCAGCTTTTTCTTACTTTCTTCTTTCGCTCCCTCCTATATGCGTTCGTTTAAGGCGAGGTTTAGGTGTCCACCGAGATATGTGGTGGTCGAAATTATTCCAGAGCCCTCCAATACGGCACCTTTCTTCTTTCACTCTCAACTTCCTCCCTTCCCTTGCGGCGCGGCTTCGGTGTGTAGCGATGTTTGAGACAATTACTGCGCCATTTCCTTTCCTCAAAGAGCGATTTTTATTTCCATTTCGCGTGAAAGATCCCCAGGTGGTCCAGTGAGTGAGTGAAAACTTTATTGGATCTTTCAAGGGTTTCGCTGTTATGAAGTCTCTGTCGTCATCTCTGGCGCTGACGACTTGAGGCTTCTCGTCAGCAAGGGTGGGCCCCTATTCCAAGGCTCCGCTGAGTAATGCTGCATCATTCGCGTGCTGCCCTAAGGCCCTTTGGGTCGTGAGCTCGCCGCTGGTGAGCCGACTCTCCCATTGCTCCGCACTCGTGTGCTCGTGTTGGTGGAATGCTTTGTTGCGTTCGCACTCCCACATAATGTGGCAAAGTGTAGGTGTGGCATCGCACCAAGGGCAGGTGGCTCTGTATTGTGTCGGGAACATCTTATTAAGTATGTTTAGGTTAGGAAAAGACTTGGTCTGTAATCTGCGCCAGCCGGTCGCTTCCTCCTTTGTTAGGGCTTTGTGTGGTGGTGGATATCTAATTCTAGCTCCCCTATGAAAGTACAAGCTCTCTGCGTATCCCCCCTCGCAAGCCTGTAGGCGGAGTTCCGGAGCATTTGACTGCCCTGCTCGGAATGCGTTACCTCGAGCTAGGCTGTCTGCCCTTTCGTTCCCCCCTATGCCCGCGTGGCCCGGGATCCAGATTAGATTATGCCTGGGTTTCTTCTCGGCGGAGGTTACCCCGCTGAGTATTCTAAGGGCTGTTCTGCTGATCCTGCCCCTCGTGTAGTTCCTGCACGTCTCCTTCGAGTCCGTCAGTATGTTGAGAGATCGGCCCGTTCTGTAGCCTTCTGCTGCCGCCAGCGCAACGGCAATCTCTTCGGCCTCCGCTGTGCCGGCGACCTTTGCCGTGGCACACGTGATCATGTTTCCTTCCTTGTTTACCACTACCGTCGCGGCAAAGCGTTCTCTCTCGCGCGGATATACGGCAGCGTCCGTGTATACAGTGTTGTCTAACTGGCCTAGCGTTCTTTCTACGTACTCGGCCCTCGCTTTTCGTCTGTTTTCGTGTAGATTGGTGTCCATGTTTTTCGGCAATGGTCCCACGTTGATGGTTTTCCTAAGGTGGTCCGGTACGTCCGCGTATCTGTCTACTAGTCCGCTCGTTTCCCGACCCAACGTTCTTAGGAGCGCTCGTCCCGTAGGGGTGCCTCTGAGTCTCGTGGTTTGCGTTCCTAGCAGAGCTTCGGCGAGCTCGCTGAAGGTGTTGCTGATGCCTAGCTGGAGAAACTTTTCGTTCGACGTGTTCTTGGGTAGGTGCAGAGCAGTCTTGTACGCCTTCCTGAGAATGGTGTCGGCTTGCTCTCTTTCCGCCTTGGTCGTCGCGTGGTACGGCAGGGAGTACGTGACTCGGCTGACAATTAGGCTGTTGACTAGCTTGAGAGTGTCTTCCTTCATTCCGTATCTCTTTTGGGAGACTCTGTTGGGAGCTCAGCAAGCTGATGGTGTGGCAGCATTTCCGGCTTCCTTGAAACCACATGCCCGGGATCCTTATCATGTTCTTTTCCGGGATGTTCTGTCCCTCGAGAACGACCTCCAGTGTCGCTTGGGTGGAATGCTTGCCGACGGTTAGGAGTTTCGACTTCTCCGTCGAGCATCTTAGGCCCCTCTCTCAGGTGTAATTTTCTACGCAAGTTGCCGCTTCCTGTAGTTTTTCTTGCTTCTCCCCGAGTGATCCTTGCGTGACCCATATCATGACGTCGTCGGCGTACATCGCGTTTTGGATGCCCTGGATCTCCTTGAGCAATCTTGCGAGCCCAATCATTGCCACGTTGAAGAGGACGGGCGATATGACGGATCCTTGGGTTGTGCCTTTGCACGGCGTGGGGAAGACGTCGTTTCTCAGCTCGCCCAGCCCCACGGTCGCCGTTCTGTCGCTCAGGAAGGCTCTGACGTAATCGTGCGTTCTCCTCCCTCAGTTGGTGTTGATGCCTTCCATGATGGCCGTTTAGCTTACGTTGTCGAAAGCCCCCTTTATGTTGAGGGCCATGACGACGTTTTCACCCGCCTTCCGCATCGTCTCGAGCACTTCCTCCTTGAGTTGGAGCAGCACGTCTTGCGTAGAGAGGTTGGCTCTGAACCCGTACATGCTGTCCGGGTACCATTGTTCGTTCTCCAGGTGCGACTGGATTCTCTTCGTGATCAATTTCTCGTACAGCTTGTCCAGACACGACGTTAGAGATATCGGCCTGAGGTTCTCGATCTGGAGCTTCTTGCACGGCTTCGGAATCATCACGACGACGGCGTGTTTCCACTCCGCCGGCACTCTTCCCTCTTGCCAGAGCTTGTTGAGGTAGGTCGTAAGCTGATCTATCGCCTCGTCACTGAGGTTCCTTATTAGCGAGTTCCGAATATTGTTCGCCCCCGCCGCCGTGTTCTTCGTGGCCGATCTTATCGCCTCGACGACCTCCTCTCTCGTGATGGGTCGGTCCGTGGCCGAGTTCTCCTCGCCACGGTATTCTTCCCGGTAGCTGTCGACCTGATCTTTCCCGTAGCACTTGATCCGGACCTCTTCGAGTAGTTGTTCGTCCGTGCCTTAGTATTGGTGCACAAGCCTCTCTATCGACTTGCTGCCTTCGGATTTGTGTATGCTCGGGTCCATGAGGGCCTTGAGGATCTGCCACGTTCTGACCGTGTTGAGGGTGCCGTTCAGCGAGTTTCTCAATTGCTGCCACCCCTGCTGGCCAGCTGCGTCGCGTACTGCTCCGTTTGCTTGGTTATATCGGCGATTTTCTTCTTTAGCTTCCTGTTGAGTTTTTGTCCACCGCTTGGTGAACCCGGGTCTCGCCTCCCATAGCTTGAGGAGGCGCTTGTCCACCTCCGGCGTTTGTTCCGTTCTATCTACTTCTTGGATCGAGCGCCCTGACCACTGAGCCACCGCGGCGGAGCTCAGTGGTTAAGGTGCTCGGCTACTGATCCGGTTTTCCCGGATTCGAACCCAACCGCGGCGGCTGCGTTTTGATGTAGTAAAAACGCTAAGGCGCCCGTGTGTTATCCTATGTCAGTGCACGCTAAAGATCCCCAGGTGGTCGAAATTATTCCGGAGCCCTCCACTACGACACCTCTTTCTTCTTTCACTCCCTCCTGTATCATTTCCCTTACGGCGCAGTTCAGGTAAACCATGATATTGCTTTCCAAGAACGGTCTACTTGCTGGGTCACTTTGAGGAAATCTTTTCAGATTCTTGTTTTTTGTTTTGCAATTAACAAAAGACAGATGTGTCATATTTTCAACGATTTAGAGAGAATGTAAATTCCTTCGGGAGCGCGTTGTTACATCCATGTCTCAGCAGCGCAGGGACTGCCTTCCTCTGCCAAACTTGATAATGAAAGTTTAAAAAAAATAGCCTTGGATTAACTCCGCTTAAACCGATGTGTGATATGCGATAGCGCGCTGACGTAATTGGTGCCACAAGCGACACCATAGCAACGATATGATGCAAGCCTCAAAGCTGTGAACTGCTTTTTCGGGGATCGCAAGTGCCAAATTTTAAGAAATGGCCTGTTCCAAATTTGGACGTCGTCATTGTGCCGGGCGCGGTCAATCATGGTTGGCCATTGATTTTGGTCCAAATCGGCCAAGGTCATATTTCGTGAGTCGCCCGGGCCAAACATTGGAAATGACTCGAGCCAAATTTAGAGGTTGTCGTCGTGTCGGGCGCGGTCAATTTTGGTTGGACACCGATTTCGCTCCAAATCAGCCGAGGTCATATTTCTAGAGTCGCCCTGTGCCAAAATTTTGGAAATAACTTGAGCCATATTTGAAGGTCCCCATTGTGTAAGTTTGCGTGAAATTGCATCATTTCTGTAATTACTGTTATTGAGCCCAAATGCTGTATTTGAGCGACCCATCTGATTTTCAAGTGGCATGAATAATGTTTTATTATAAGCGACAGCATAAGAGCCTCACTGCAGCGGAAAGCCGGCATTGCACTGGGGGAAGACACTAAAGAAATAAAAAAAACTTCATAGCAGGGGGCGGGATCCGAACCCGCGGCGGCGCAAAAAAAAAACAGTTCCGCTGGCCGCAGCTTTATACTACCACGCCATCGCCACAGCATTTTTAATCACCTTTTTTTTACATTGGAAATATATTCTATTTACATAAACTAAATTATTTACAAATCTTTTAGGAAATGCCACGAAACACATCGCAAAACACGAAGCAGCAGAATAGTAGACGCCAGGTAAGGCTGAGCACATCATCAAGAGGGAGTGCCACTTCGGTTTATAGTCAGTGGGTTCATACACTTCCCTCAGATGAACAGTCAGTTGGGAAAAATCTTAACATTCTGCCAGAACGAACTGCCAAGCGCTCAAGCTGTGCTTGCAGTGTCGTCGCCTTTGTCACGTACCCGTGTTCACGCGTGTTAAACTGCCAGTAGTTGTTGTTCTTGTTGTTGTCCACATACTATGGCACATGCCCACATAGGGGGATTGGCCAAGAATTGGAGGCCAGAAAGAGTTTTTGAGGTGAATAATTCCTGGACGAAATTGAAATGAATGGTAAGGACGGAAGAACTAAACAAAAAGGAACAAAGAAATTAAACGGCAAATGCATAACGCACGCAGGAGATCGAGACTGATGATTAAAGCCGAGCAGTTAAATGATAGTGATAATTGTAAGAATAAAAATAACACTGAAAAAAAAAGTCACAAGGTAGCCGTCTTGATTCCATTAAAAAATCAAAACTGCCAGTCTGTAACGCTGTAGTTGAAAGCGTGGTCTTCGCGATCTTTCATCTGTGCGCGTGGAAGCGTCATCAAACGAGCATGCAGCAAACCGCACGAAATGGCGGGAGATTAGAAGCAGTGAAATTCAGAAGACCCTGTGCTATCGCAATGTCATCGGGTAATGGTAATTAAGCGACCTATGAACTTTCCTTGTTCTGAGTCTATTCTGTGCTTGGCGCTTATTGTAGTTGTCGTGGTAAACACTACTGCATTGTTTTCCAAATATTCTTGCAGTACACTATTTTTATATACACACACACAACAATGCAGTGACTCATTATGGAAGTGCATATAGATAAAAATGAAATGCTATAAGTGCAGGGCGCATGTATGCACGCAGTGCGTGCCAGAAGTAAAGGCAGAGTGATATTTTGGTGCTCAACTCCTAACTGTCTCGGTTTTATCTCACGTATTAGCTCAAACAATACACACACATGTACACGGACACACACAATTTAGGGATCTAGCCTCTCGTCCTGTAGTGACTTGAAGGCTTGTCTTATATGTTTATTCCTCAGTAATATCGCCAGAAGTTCATCATCATCATCATCAGGCTGACTACACCCACTGCGGCGCAAAGGCCTCTCCAATCTCTCTCCAATTAACCCTGTATTTTGCCAGCTGCGCCCACCCTCTGCCTGCAAACTTCTTAATCTCATCCGCCCACCTAATCATCTGCCGCCCCCTGCTACGCTTGCCTTCTCTTGGAATCCACTCCGTTACCCTTAAGGACCGGCTGTTGTCTTGCCTACGCTTTACGTGCCCTGCCCATCTTCATTTCATCCTGTTCATTTCGATTAGCATGACATTACACGCGTTTGTCCCCTCACCCACTCTGCCCGCTTCCTGTCTCTTAATGTTACACCTTTAACTTAAAACGAATGTTCATGAGGGTGAGGTTGAGGGAGGGCCAGCAGATTTTTCGAAGTGAGGATGATGGTGAGGGAGGACCGTATAGGTTTTCAAAATGAGGTCAAGGGTGACGGAGGGCCATGGATTCAAAATTGAGGGTGAGGGAGGAAATGCGAAAGTGAGGGCATTTGGCCACCTGTGGGAACGCTCGATTATGAATTTTCTTTCAATTTTTTCAATTCAGTTTTTATTTCGCTGGATGCGGTGAGTAAAAAAATACATGTTAAACGTCTGGGCCCTTAGCCTTCTTGGTTAAACTGGGGTTCATGCCATAAGTACTGGAAAAAAAAAGCGGGACAGACTCGGAATGCATTTCTTCCAACAGAAATTTTACAATAGTTACATATAAACAATAAAAAAGGTGAAAATAAAATGTCCTTAGAATAACATTGATTAAAATTAAGTCACATCAGAATAAAAATTTCCCAACAGAAATTGGTCAGTGGTTACATGTACAATAAAAAAAGGTTAAAGCAAAAAGCACTTAGAATAATATGTACTCTGCCCCAATTCTTCCAGTTCCTTGATGCAAAGAGGGCGCTGAAGCTCCCTGACGTTGTTTACACTATGTCCTGTGCAAATTGAAGTAATGCCACGATGAATAAACAAAACACATCGTCTGGGAGAGTGCCGCGGCAAAGTGGAGAGACCAGATAGGTACGCCACTAAGAGAGGGTACACCCGCGAAGGTGTGGAACAAGAACCTGCGCGTAGTCAACTCGCCACTAGTTTCCCATTCAAACAGACTTGGGGGACAAATTCATTTTTTGACTCGGCCGGCGACTGCATCTCCATTCCGTGACAACTCACGAAGAGGAAGTGCGAGTTAACGTTTTAAGTTGCTCTAAGATAATGCCCCTTTTCTTGCTAGTGTTACGGTTTCTCCCCCCGTGGTCTTTGTTCCGCATGCACGTTTTTTTTTTCAGAAATATGCGGTAGGCACCCTGCAATAAGCTCAGTTGTAATTCACGCTCGTCCCATGTCTTGTCTTGTGCGTCTCGCGCAACCTTTCCATGTCTCAAAGAATGCACCAACTAGCATGTTCTGCTTGACAAGTGGAAAAACTGCTTCTTCGACACGCCACTCAACAGTTGTCCCGCTTTTATTTATTCGCGCATGGCTATAGGCCCTTTGGGCTCAAGCGGACACCGTCGTTGCTGCCACTGAGTGGCGGCATTTACCGGGGCAGCTTTCTTACGCTGAGCGGCAATCGGTAGAGACCGCCAGATGAGGCGCCGCGCTATACTTGTGGTGCAAGAGGGATCTACGTACCTGTTGTCCGCTGTCTTTCCAGGAAGCGAACTGTAAGAGGAAGATATCGTGTCATGAGGACCCGAGTAGACCTCGAAGGGGAAACATGCGCATGATATGTAAGCAGTGATGCCGAACATTAATGCTTTGGTGCGAATGGGAAAAGTCAGAAGCTACGGCGTATACGTGACGAGAAAGCCTCAGGATGAGGAACAGCACACGGGTACAAAACTGCACGCAAAGCATGATTTGCGCCAGATGGTGGCGCAAGCACGGGACAGCCATGATGGCAGTTGTAGGTTTCTGACACATTCTCTACCCGCAACACCGGATAATGGCACCAGCAAGTTATAAATCACATCAGAAGAACGTGGATGCGGCGCTTGAGCTCAGTTGTATTTCTTGAGAGCAGCGTTCCTTCCTTTTCGGACATCAGACCCGTGCTATTTGTTTCATGTAGCTAATAAAAACTGGAGTTCAGCCAAAAGTGCGCCTTGTGGAACCTGTTTTGCAGCACACAGTGAGAATTTAATATAGTTCGGTGCCCCTTCTACATGTCTTTCGGTGAGCCATCGTCAGCGATCGTATTTAGCATGACTGGTGCGATGAACGCGTCCGATATGTGCTGCATGACAGACGGCTGCGCTAGCTTTTAGCACATAGTCGACACTACTTGACCCTACAAGATAACAAGCTTCCTTGCTGCTAACCAGTCGGCATAATAAAGTCGCCAGAAACATAAAACGTAACCTATGGCCATTCTTGAGAAATCACGGTGGCCGCTCAAAACTACTTACGTGCTGTGAATGCGAAAGCGTTATTTTTTTTACTTTTTCCTTCCATTGAAATGACACACCTATTTATTAGCATACAGTCGTAAGAGGGCGCATATGCTAGGTTCATTTCTGTTATTCGCCAAGAAGCAACTCGGCCTAATGGATTGCGGGCGCGTCTCGAAATCAAAGACCTCGCTTCAATTCTCCAAACCTTCGGGAGAAATTTTAATCCTCTTTTCCTGGTCACGTGGGCGTTGGGCCGCCAAATTTTACGGAAATCGGGTTTCGTTGACGGTGAGCCGTACGATGCTCTTGCATCAAAAGCTGGAGGCTCGCCGCGCAGCTCTGGTGGGTTGTGTCCCCATTGAAAAGCAACGACGAACTGCGAGTGTTCCCGCGACTACACGAGGGAAGCCGCTTTAGCACGACATGCGCTTCCCGGAACCGCGACTCTCGTATACGCACTACAGCACAGAGCTTCCGAGTATTACCCAGAGGGAAAGCTGGCGCCACCGTGTATGCGAGCTTTTTTTAAAAAGCACTTCTTCCACCGCGAAAATGCAGGGAAGACGAGGTTTCTTATTTGGCTTCCCTACTGTTAGGGTGAATGCGTATATTGTACATATCTCGAAATTGGTAGCTGCGCCTCGACGGTCTGTTCTGTGCACAGTTTAAGATATTTCGATACTGCGTTTTTCAATTCTTCAGTATAGTTAACGCAAGCAAAAGTGTGGACACGACGAAGCATGGTGCATGAATGACGCTTTATTGAAGAAGGCGAGCGGTTATATAGGCAAGCGGTTAGATAACAGAAATGGGGGCTGCTTCTGTCCGGCTAGGCGCGTGTGCATGACTTGCACTACGTCACATCTCCCCTCTCTCTCTTTTTTTTTAATCGTCGAATCAAGTAGAGTTTCAGAACTCAGGCGCCGGGTATCTTCGTGGTGGTTGGCGCTTCCGTTCACTCCTGCGGAGTTGTGTAGATTCGGATGTCCCTGTAGTGTCTGGGACTCCCACAGCTGGCAGCGGCGCGGGAGTCTTGTGGTCTGGAGACGAGGGAGGAGGAGCCGGATTGAGGTGTTCTCTTGTGCGCTGAAACTGTTGACCCTCTTCCGTTTTGACGATGTAGGCACGAGGAGTCTCAGCCCGCTGTACGACCGTGACAGGGGACCATGATCTTGAGGGCACATTGTACATAGTTGCGGTCGAGCCAGTGCGAAGCTCTGGAAGAGGCCGTGTACCTCTGTTGTAGAAGCAGCGTTGCTTGCTCCTGATGTCTTCTAGCCTTCGTCGCACGGTCTTGGGTGGCACTGTTTGTGGCTGTAGGTGGCTAGTTGGTACAGGAAGCAGCGTTCTTGTCTGTCGGCCCATGAGCCTCTGCACAGGGGACTTCAGAGAAGAGTCCCGAGGTGAATTTCGACACTCAAGCAATGCGGCACAAAACTCAGTGCTACCGAAACGGAACCGCCTTAACAGCTTCTTAGCTTCCTGTACTGCTCTTTCTGCCATTCCATTCGAGCGGGGATAGTACGGACTAGACCGGACGTGTTGCAGGCCAATCTTATCGGCGTAATCCTTGAACTGTTGGCTACTGAAGGGTGGTCCGTTGTCTGTGCAAAGTCGCCTTGGGAAGCCATGTGTTGCGAAGATGTCATTGCATGCTGCAATAACCTTGTTGGCTGACGGCGCTTGCACAAGCCTGATTTCAAAAAAGAAAGAGTAGAAGTCAACAACGACTAAGTACTCGGCACCGTTGTGATGACAAATATCAGCTCCTACTGACTCCCAGGGCAGAGTTGGTATCTCGTGACTTAACAGCGGTAGTCGCGCATTTCTTGATTTGTACTTTTGGCATGTTTGACAGCGTTGAGCGACTTCCTCAATATCGCTGTTTATACTTGGCCAGAAGACAACGGTTCGGGCGCGTGCCTTCATTTTTTCTGCTCCTGTGTGCGCGGCATGAAGAGAAGCCAGCACCTCACTGCGCAGTCTGGCAGGAATGATAAGGCGATTGCTCCGGAACACAAGGCCGGAATCAGTATGCAGCTCGTCGCGGAAGCTCCAGTAGCTGCGTAGCTCGGTAGGGACGTCAGCCTTGTCAATGGGCCACGCTGTGCTTGCATACTGGCGAAGTTTCACCATGCTTGGGTCACGGTCCGTCTCCCGCAGAACTTGCTCCAGGCGCCTGTCTGAAGCTTGAAGACAAGTGATAGTGTTAACGTGGAAATGCGCGCAATGTTCTACGAGCTGTGCTTTATTAGGAAAACGTGATAACGCGTCAGCGATGAACAGTTGTTTTCCCGGAGTATACTTGACGTTTATATGGTATTTTTGTAGGTTTAGACGCATACGCTGCAGGCGGAGAGGGCACTGGCATAATGGCTTCTTGAAAATCATTTCGAGCGGCTTGTGATCAGATTCCACAATGACTTCTGGCTGCCCGAAAATGTAGTCCTTGAATTTTTCACAGCCGTGGACGATTGCTAGCATCTCTTTCTCTATCTGCGCGTACCTTTGCTGTGCTTCTGTCAGCGAGCGAGATGAGTAAGCTAAGGGGTGTCCATCCTGCATTATCACAACGCCAATTCCGTTTTGGCTGGCGTCTACAGATAGGGTGATTGGTTTGCCCTTCTGGTAATATGCCAATATGGGAGCCGTTGCTAGTGCTTCGCGCAGTGCTTCAAAGCTTTTTTGATGTCTGTCTTCCCAAACCCATGCAGCATTCTTTTTTAAAAGTTCTCGGAGCGATGCTGTGAGCGTTGACATATTAGGGATGAAGCGGGAAACGAAGTTCACCATACCCAAGAATGTCTGTAGCTCTTTCCGGTTGCAAGGGGCCTGCACGTGGAAAATATCTTCCAGTCTCCCTGGATCTAGGCTCAACCCGTCGCGCGTCAACACGTGGCCTAGGTACTTGACGGATTCCTGCAAGAAGTTACACTTTGTTTTGTTCAATTTCAAGTTGTGCTCCTGACATCTTGTCAGCACATTGACAAGATTTGCGTCATGCTCTTCTTTAGTGCGACCCCAGACTAGAATGTCGTCCACTACGACTGCTGTGCCAGTGAGACCTTCTAATACTTTGTGCATGGCGCGCTGAAATATTTCGGGAGCCGAAGAAATGCCGAAAGGCATACGTAGGAACCTGTAACGACCGTACGGAGTGCTCATTGTGCAAATTCTGGAGCTTTCCTCATCCAGTTTTATCTGCCAAAATCCCGTAGCGGCATCCAAAGTCGAAAAGTATTGTGCTCCACACAGAGACGGTGCAATGTCTTCTAGCGTTGACATAGGATAATGTTCCCTCAGCAGCGCTTTGTTCAAATCAGATGGATCGAGACATATGCGTACCTTGTCGTTCTTTATGACGGTAACCATGTGGCTGGACCACTCGGTTGGCTCGGTCACCTTGGAAACTACTCCGGCTGCTTCCATGCGGTCCAGTTCCGCTTTTACTCTGTCCTCGAGTGCGAACGGAATCCGGCGTGCTGCTTTGACCACTCCTTGGGAACCTGGCTTGAGCTTGAAGTGGTAGACGACACCCTTGAGCTCGCCTAATCCGGAGAAGACGTCTTCATACGGCTTGACTACGTCTTACAGCTCTTGGTGCTCCAGTGAAGCAATTCGGCGAATCAAGCCTAGCTTCTCGGCAACTGAGCCGCTAAGAGTCCCGGGTATGTCGTCTTCCATTACGAAGAATGTCGTTTCAAATGTTCCCTCGGGTCCGGTCACATGAAGGCGACTACGTTTCGTTGCTTTTTTCTGAAAGCCAAAAAATGTGTTCAGCACGACAGCGCAGTTTTCGGGTTGCTTTTGAGTTATCTTCTGCAGCTGGCTGCGTGATATGACCGAGCAATTGGCTCCTGTATCAAGCTTGCAGGCAACGGGCGTTTCTTCTATTTTCACGATTGCAGTCCAGCGGTCGTCTTTCTTGCTGCTTGGCGATGAAGTTTGCAACCAGAAATTATCTGCCTGTCCGTCTGAATTCGCTTCCAGTGACGCCACTTTTTGCTCTTTCACGCAGAGGTTAGCGCTCTTCGTTTTGCACGCAGCTGCAAAATGATTTCTTTTGCCACATTTTAAGCACGTGCGTCCCTTTGCAGGGCATGTTTCACTGTTGTGAACACGAGCACATTTGTTACAGCGACTTTTCATTTGGAGGACCGCATTGACGTCCACTTGACAGTTCTTGCTGGAGTGTATTTCTTCACTTTGCTCTTTGCCGTGTTCCCGAGCTCGACACATTTCAACAGTTTTGGCCAAGGAAGCATTTTCAGAAAGAAGCGTTTCTTGAAGCTTCTTGTCTCTCATTCCCAGAATGATTCTGCTTCTTAGCATGCGTTCTTCCAGCTCACCGAATTCACAGCTTTTTGCTAGTACACGCAGCTCCGTTAACCAATCGTTAAAATGTTCGTCTTCCTTCTGGTCACGCTTTCCAAATCGAAACTCGTGATAAGCTAGGTTTAGTGCTGGTTTGTAGAACGCTTCAAACTTTCGCTTCAGTACAGCAATGTCGCTTTTATCCTCTCCAGCATCAAATACGAAAGTGTTGTACGTTTTGCGTGCGTCTTCTCCAATACTGATGAGAAAAGTGGCTGCCTGTACCTCTTTCGGTTGTTGGTCCAGGTAGGTTGCAGTTGAGAAGAGCTCGAACTCTTGCTTCCATGCTTCCCAGCTATGCCAGACATCTCCCGTTGTATCCAGGGCCTTCGGTGGTGGCAGCAGCGAAGTGACGGGGGCGGCAGGCTGGGCGCGGTGCTGCTCGGCGTCTGTCATGGCTCTGGTCCGATGAAATTACCCGGGCCTCCTGGATTGCCGTGCTTCTGCCGTCGGTTACGTTGCCCGGTTGCGTTGCGCGATCGCTAACCGGCCACTTCTGACACCATGTGGACACGACGAAGCATGGTGCATGAATGACGCTTTATTGAAGAAGGCGAGCGGTTATATAGGCAAGCGGTTAGATAACAGAAATGGGGGCTGCTTCTGTCCGGCTAGGCGCGTGTGCATGACTTGCACTACGTCACAGAAAGTTAGGTGTTGCGCTGGTATGGCAACTTTCAAGAAGGGTCGTATTCTTGCGGCCGAATCCACGTTTTATGCCCAACAATAGCCGAGTCAAGTAGTAAACCTCCTCTTCCCGGCATTCCTGCGCCGCCTCTCCATGGTGGAGCTTTCCCTCTGGCTACAACCCTATGACATACATAGCACAGCAGGCGCCCGCAGTGCTCTGTGCAGTACACTGTGGCCCCGGCACGGGCTTCAGGGCGGAGTAGCCCAGCAGCTCACCGCCGTAGTAGATTCCCGCCGCGGCTCCCAGGGTGAGGCAGAGGGCGGCCAGCGAGGCGCGAAGGCAACCGGCCAACGTGCAGCCGGCTCGACGCTGGGTGAACGTGATCCGGTGGCCGCCGCGCTGCAAAGGACGAGGCTGGGCATCACGACTGACACCACTGTCACACGGCATTCCTCGAAGGCCTTTGCAGTAAAGGCACCATTTTTCACTAAAGGAGCGAAAGCTTAAAGGAGCAGCGACGCAGCTACACGGTGCAGCATACAGGTGAAACAGTCGTTGAGGCTTAGCACCGGCTGTTATGCTCGAGGCGGCTGAAGTGAGTGCTTTAAAGTTAAAAGTGGGGAATTCTGTTCATTCGTTGAGCTCAGACAATTTTTTTCATTCTAACTGCTTCCTTAAAAGAACTGCAACAGCTGCTCTCTCATCAGCAGCAGCAGGTTGTGTGTATTGCCTTGGCCACACGGGGCACTCGGTGTTGCTGCAATAATTATGTGGTCTTCAAATCTGGGCATAAATTATAAAAACCCGTAGAAAAAGCAAAGCCAGACACACCTTTCATATTTAAAAAACGATGTTTTCAAACATTGTTGGCTGTATCTATTTTTTTATTGCTTTTACTTTTTGACGTTGGGAGGCACTGCGATCGCCGGTTCTCGAAGGCCGCGCCTTTGGGCTCCAAAGGTCTCTGACGGGCGCCTTCGCCTCCAAGGCCCTAAGCGGCAAAGGCGCAACATTTGTGCCATGTAGCTGCACTCCTTACGCCTTTGGATATAAGGACCTGATTCTCAAAGGCCTTTGCAGTGCCCGTGTGACAGGGGTATGAGACGTGTAAATCCCTATTCCTGTCTGTGGTCCGTCTGTACGTGTCCGATTTTTCGCGTTCGTCCGAGGTGTTAATTGTGATTTGGCTTTAATCGCGCCAGAGCTGCCAGGACATAGGATGTGACGCATGGCTAAACGTTTCGTCTGCACGGTTTAACACTTATTTCCCCAAACACTTACCAGGCCGATTACAGCTTGTACACCTGCAGCAAAGCTGATGGGCAACCGATGGCACCGGGGGCTGCACATCCGGCATACGAGACGGATGCTCGAACCACTATGCCACCGCTTCGGTTTTATTACAACGATACAAAGAGCGTTTTACGTGTCTTGAAGTTTTCGGGGAACTGCGAAAATCCCCTAAACGCTTTTTGTATTAAGCTCCCTAATCTTCCTATTATTCAGTGTGGTGGCTTTAATTTTTCACATAATGTCTGGCCTATAGTGTTCCCTTTATCGCAACAAAGAGTGCTTCTGATGTGTCTGATTTCTTAACTGCTTGGTTAAACAATTCTTGTACTCAGCCCAGATAAAATAACATGGTGGACATCCAATACGCCAGACTTTTTATCTGCCGCCCCTGAGAACTTGTAAAATATTAACTACTTATCAGACACAAGCAACCATTCCTTATAATGTGCTGTGTTGATCTTACCTGCAACAACACCAACAACACAAAATTAGTATAAATAAGTTAAGCGCAATTACTCTAGTCAGTAATGCAAGAAAACTGCTTCGAGGAGTTTCTGGCGAAGTTTGACGAACTATCTGAAAATATCATTTCGCATCTGATCAGAGAACCAGGCTGGCGTTCTCTTGACTGTTACATTACTAAGAAATAGTCACCGCTCATCTCAACTCACCGTGGCATAATCGCTCTTTTAACCATCTGTCAAATAAGTAGAAAATACTATTTTCTCACATCAAGGTCATGTGAAAAGCATGAGCATTGGTCAGAGTTGCAAGAAATTGTTGCGGAATAATATTTTCAGATTTCTACAATGTTCACCAGAAACGAGGATCCGTGAAAAAATCCAAGCTCTACTACTTAACTACCCACGCTGCGAAAAGGTAACTCCTCAAATTTTGTAGCACTGCCACAAGCGAGACCTGTCATTAAAAACCTTTCCTGGGCTCTCTGTTAGACTGTTCCCAGTGCTCAAAACAAATTCATTCTGCATAAAATTGTGGGGTCAGCGAAGCGAGCGCAGCAAACGCGCGCTCTTTCCCCTTCTTCGCGCAAATATGGCTCTGCCCCACGAATGCGGCGAGTACAGGAAGACCCCGCCGTCATTCTCGGTGCGCGCAAACATTAGCCTCCTGTACCGCCGAAGACTCGCCCCAGCCGTTAAGCCTTTTTACGTATAGCCTTCTACATCTGAGGAATGCCACGTTGGTATTTTCTACCTAGCTGGCCCGCTCTGCTCATTATGTGCAAGGTGCAATAAATATCATATGACTAAACACGCTTTGTCCTCCCTCCTTCTGTTGCAATCCACCGCACGTACTTATGACTGCCCTTATTCGTTACGTCGCCTGCGAATTACTCTAAGCCTCCAAAAGGCAGTGTCGGATGGTCTTCCGGGTGTCGTAAACCACCTAGGCGGCATCATGGCGTCTGGCAGTTTAACAAGCAACAGCATGACTCAAGGCTAACAACAGTCTTCGCAAGGCTAGCGTGGGTTACTATCGCACTAAACAGGGTGCGATAAAAATGGCGGTGGTTTAGCTCTGGTTAAACCTGGAGTGACGAGATAGCTACAGCTGGCCGAGCGGAGCTTGCTCACTTGAATTGCAAAGTCAGTCTTTCGCCGCGCCGTTTCTCTGTGCGTTCCTTCTTCATCTTCGTCCCTGGACGTGGATTCGCTCTCTCCCCATCTCCACTCCCCCCCCCCCCCCCCCCCCACTTGGTTTCGCCGGCATGATGCGCAGCCGGCAGCTGCTCTGCAATACGCGACCAGCCACGGCGCCGCCACGCTGAAGGCTCGAAATGATAGCGTAATGTAGCTATCGCTAAAAAAGTCAAATTTCCCGCTAGTTTTGAGGTCGCACAGGATCAGACCAGAGCAGAGAAAGTGCTGCCAAAAAGTCGATTAGCGCGGTTGTCTGGGCATCGCGTCCTACGATTCTAGCCACATTTAGCACGGAAAGCAGCACACGGGATACTGAATGTACTCAAGGGGGGTCGTTAAGAACGCAGCCGGTAAACCTGTAGGCAATAACCTGCTTCGGAAAGTGCACTGCTTCGCACGGCACTCTCAATACCAGAATGCGTTCTATTTCAAGAGCAGCACCCACGTGTCAGCTTGTCGGTCACATACAAAGGCCACTACGCGCGAGTGGCCACCACAAGCCCTTTCGGAATCCTCAGATTGGTCATTCACTGCATTGAAAATTGCCGTTGCACTTGACTCTTAATTCGGCGTCATTGCTTGACTGTTGTGCATGTTTCGGGTCCTCACAACGAACGCCCTCTCGAGGGCATCGGTGGTGAGCTCACCCCCATCCGAGAGTTGCGGACAAGAAGAAGAAATTCGAAAACAATAGGTCAGGGTAGAAAAGGCTCCATCTAGCGTCTGTTGGGCGTCGCGCAACCTAAACCTCCACGCCTAGAAAAAATGTGATGGCCAGCTATTGGCCCGTCAGCGGCGTAGAGAAGAAGTGCATGATGGACACCGCACGCGAATGAACGAGTGCCGTCGTTGGTAGTAGCATTATGGGGTTCGGTGGCACGGCATATGAAGCCGTTATAAGCCAAGCACTTGTGCTGTGGTCGCCAGCGGAGTGTGCAGGCTTGTGTCAGTATCGAAAAATGGTTGTTTGTGCTTGGATGTGACTGAGAGTTGGAGTGAATAAATAGAGGTGAGAACGATGTGTGGCTTTGGTGATTACCGCATCACGCCGGTCCGAAAAAACTCTCAGCCGCATGCGTGGTCTATATATGGCCGCCGATGCCGCACTATATTTCTCCGGTGCAATGTTCCACCCCGCCGTCAAGGTAATTTGCTTCGAGCCTTTCCATCACCGAGATGCTGCGCGTCACGAGAAGGTTAAAGGAAATCGTCAGCTCAAAACTTTTCCGCATGCGATTTCCGGACTTGGTTGGGTTCAGCAACGGTCTCGCGACTGCAGGTTGCGCCAATATCTCTGTGACTTGGCTGCTAATGACACTGCTTACTGGTATGTAGCCTTTGGTGCGGAGATATTTCGCGAGTGCTGTTGGTCCCTGCACTCACACAGCGTCGACAGATATGTCGGCGCTTACGCTAAGCGATGCGGTGGCTTCAAGGAACGTCTGTATCAGACCGGCGCTCTTTGGAGATTAGTGAGGTTGCTTGCAAAAAAACGTTTTGAAGGCACTTAGCCGACGCACTCGACTATAAATCTACCCGGGACGCGCCCCTGCCTTGGTTGTGCAAGCAACGCTCATGGTAATCGATCAATTTATCTTTTATCTAAGAACGGCGAGACGCGTCAAACTAACTCCCGCGCCGTCACCAGCGTGTTTCGCCGGCTCATGCCATGTTATCGTGGTTTCTTCGGCGCAGCCGACTGGAGCGGGCCACTGTCTGACAAAGGCTGAACGCTTCCCACGTCCTGCTGTGCCAGTTCGCGCCTGCGCGCTACGCTCAAGCGGACTCATTCAAATCATAAGCGTCTGCACTCCGCCAGAAAGCAGAAAGCGAAGAAACATCGCAGTAAGAGTTGGGCGGCACAGTGATCTGCAAGTGGCTATGGATTCACGAGATTCTGGCTAAGATCCTTGCGTTTACCGTTTACATCATTCAACCGCTGCATTGAGCGTGGCTACTTTTTATTGTTCGTCGACATCCAGATTCTATAACAGATTGTATCCACTCTAGCAGCAATGAAGCTTAATCTCTGTGTGTAATTTTTTTGATAGATCATGCCGAGTAGCTCCACAAATGCTGCGTCAGTACTGAATCTTTCAAAGAGCCGGAAGGCCTCAGGAAAGGACGGTGCGACGAGCTAATCTCTGTGAAACGTCGACCAACTCTTTAACCAGCATGTTCAGGTTAGCGCCTTGAAGTGCGACGCTCTGGCGTCATGCCAACTGATTACAACAGCCCATTGTGGTTCCTCTCTTGCAGTTTGTTCGTGCCAAGAAGTAGGTATTCAGGTGAGGTACTCAGGAGCTGAATCAGTACCAACTCACCCACTCGCCAGCCTTGCTGATGTATACTTGGACCCTGACTACGCCGAAATCTCTTAATTACTAAGGCGAAACAAACATTAACTCTAAAAGTCTAAGCAAGAGGCTCCAGGGGGCAGATCGACATAGGCATTCCAATATTACAGTTATGTACCTCAGTGAATATCACACATGGGCCGTAATTTGGTCAGAAAAAAAACAGCTGTTTTTAAAAAAAAAAATTCGAACACACACACAAAAAAATCTGAGTTTTGTTTTTTGTTGTAATCAGGAGCCTTAATTAGTTTGCGAGTGTGCGCAAATACGTTCGCAGGCTACACGAAGGTGGTTGCACTTAATGCCGGTGAGTATAACGCTGCGTTTTAACGTAATGCCTAACGTGAAAACAGCAGTAATTGTTTCAAGGTGTTCTGCAAAAGTGAAAACTTGGATACATTTTCGCGGTGGGACGCTGTGAGGAAGTGCACGTTTTTCTGAATGCATGCATTAGTTTTGAATGGAAGCGTTTGCTCAACGCACCTTATTATTCTGACACAAGCCGAAGCCGCAAAGAGAAAGAAAGACTTTCCACCGTTCACCAACGCTGCTAGAGTTGAACTATAAAATCTGCTGGCGGTTGGTACCGATGTCGAGCCTATAGCGTGCTGCTCAAAAGTCTCCCGCGAATAAACCGTTTAGAAAATTCGTATTATTTAGCGTATTACTGAGCCAACCGGTGCGCGGGGTGGTCAGATGGTACGCACAGCACATGAACGCGCCGAAGTTCCGTGCATAGGCTATGTTCGTGACGTGAGAAACTTGCCCGAGCCCCCGCTTTTCTATGAGAAACTAGTTTGCGCGCACTTAGTGCCGGCTCTGGGCGTGTCCTGGCGCTGCGCTTACAGACTTTGCCAAGAAAAACATGAATTAGGAAGCGAAGCCTCTCCTACCAGAAATAAGTTACAGCCGTGTTCATGCTGACTAGTGCAACATGAGGGTATTTGCGTGAATTAATTGGTGAAATGGAAGTCGTTCCTGCATGCAATGCGCGGCCACCGCCAGCTTCGAAGTGAACCAAACGCAATCCTCGGCTAGTACGCGGTTAACATAAGCTGCGCTTGTCGAAGTACTCTACGCTTGTAAAAGACAAGTGTCTCCGAGACTCCTACGAGAAATGTGCGGAGTGGCCACGCAGTTCTCAGTTCACAAGAAACTTTTTTTCCTTTTTTTCACATCTCAGTGCACAGGTAGCACAGGTTCCCGCAGAGCAAAACCCAGCTTGCTGCGTAAATGCTCCCATTGAGGGGGCAAACGGACTTTAGGCCCAGCAGGCACCAGACACTGTGCTCTGCTCACTTCAAGCCAAGCGCCTTCAGATGCTTAGGATCTCAAATGAACTGCGTGCGTCGTTGCAGTACACAACCACAAAGCGCACAAAACATGAGTAAAAACTACAATGGTGAAAGCGAAACTGAACAACAAAAAATGCAATGCGTAGCACAGTCAACAAGCCACTAGATGTCAATCCGGTGTGCTGTCTTCCCGGCATGCCTCGGGCGACCATGGTGGATGAAGCGAAACGCCGCCAGCTTTTCCTGTAGTGTGCAGTCGGAAACTATATGGTGACGCTGGACGCCTGCCATTGATAGATGAGCGTGACAGATGATCGCGCATCACTCATCACGCCTACCCTACATCCCTGCCTAGAGTTACTAAACACTCGTGGCATCATCATTTCGCACTACCCCACATGTCATTGAAATTCTCATTATCTTTAGAATCTCTAGTGATAAAGGAATAAATCCGCTGCAATAGCGCGCCTAGTGAGATCGCGAGGAACTAGCGCTCTGGTCGTCATAGCGAGCGAAGGAGCGCGAGAAAAGAAGAGAAGGAGGCGCGCAGAAATGGCAAGGCAACGCCTCCTCTATTTTTACATTTTTATTTTACATTTTTTATTTTGTAAAAATAGAGGAGGCGCTGGGCAAGGTCCATCAAATGGTCGCGCAAGAAGGGGCCGAACGCGTGCCAGAACCTATTGCCAGCGACATCAACTGTGAAAGTGCGACTGGAAGGACCCATGGGAATGGAGGAAAAATTATAGTTAACTGGAGTGGCACTGAAAACTATATTAAATTTAAAAAAATTATCGCATGCATAAGTAAGTATAATTGTTTTTTCTTTCTTATAAAAAAGAATGCGTGAAATTTTTTTTAGTACTAATATTCTAGCTTGTTTTTAGCTCCCTGTCTCGGCCTTGTTGACTCGCCAGCCCGCTGAGCGCATGAGCAGCGCCTGTATGAAACAAGGTACACGCGGAAATATTTGCGAGCGTCAGCTCTACTGGTCGCGTTTCGAGCCTCCGGGTCAGGCTGATGCCACGGATGGATCCAAGATGGCGGCCTCCATCCTATTAGAGCGTTAAGCTCTATTTCTGGCGTTTCTGATCGCAGCGTTATGCGTTATAAAACAAATCGTAACCCAGTGGTTACCATGGTAACCGCGGTGGTTACCCAAGGGAACAAAATAATAACAGGCGGCGGCGGGATGCGCGACCACCACAGCTCGAAACTGAACTGTGTCAGCGTTCTCGCGCTCGCATTTTCTTGCTCGCGTTTCTTATGGCGTTGATGGTACATTTCCGAGAGTGACACTTTTACAGTCTCCCCACGTTTCGTTTGCATACGCTGCGCTAAGATCGTTTTACTATCTCCAGGGTATACGTTTGAAGACACCACTTCACCTGAATGAGGGGTAACCTTCCTACCGTTCAAGATTTTGTTTCTATTAATTCCGTGACGTGCCTCATGGTGTAGTCGTCAGTAAATAAAACACGGCTTTGGATGTAAGACAACTTCCATTTGAGCACTCATTTGTGTCTGGTGAAATCGCTCAATCAATGCGATTCACTTTTTTTCGGGCTGTGGCATTCACTTTTGGGCCCCTTTCATTTAAGAAAATGGCTTCCAGAAAATAACCGCATTCTGCCTTTACATGACGCTCGCGACGAAAGACGAGGTCAAGGGCAACGGAGGTAGAACGGTGCTCTAATGAATCGGCTGAGACCATAGTTCACAGCCGCTACTTTTAGTCGACTTAACAGTGAAAACTTCTGTTCAGTCGCTTTGAGAGTAACGGTGGCGTTTACCTGCAGACTCGCGCAAGCACCGTTGCATCTTCATCGCCCCTGACCTTGTCTTCTGTCGTTTATAAATAGGGGAAAAAAAGCGCAAAATGCCTGCCAGAAACGTCGTCACGATGTCAAAGCTTTTTTCTTAATTTGTTGATTCATTTCCACTACCGGCTGGCGCCACGAAAATCGTGCCTCCCTCTGTCGTCATGCTGGTGCCCTATGGGACTTTCGATGTTAGTTGATCGACCTCGGAAATAGTGCCCTGTTAAGGGGCGAAAGAATAGAAAGACGGAATTAAAAGCCGACTATTAAAGGTACCCTGCAAAACAATTTAGCTGGTATGCCTGCGATGTTAGCCGACACCGCTTCACGAATATCCTACACCAACAATTTTTTTAATGTATTAGGTAGCAGCGGAGTTATGTGGCAGTCAAAATTTGAACTTCAGTGTCTTGGCGCCCCTGCGCTGGACCCACCTACCCCACCTGGCTTCCGGCGGGCGCGCAGGAATTCCCCGGGACAGACGACGCAGCTGACTGGCCGCGGTCACGGCATGTGTCGACGCCTGAAAGGACCTGACCAAGCGTCATTTCTATACCTAGATATGTGCACGCGTAACGTGGAGGAGCGACCAAGTTTGAAAAGTCGCCAGAAAAGGCTCGACAACTTTCTAGCGCGACTGTGGGCTCTCTGCTGCTTTTTATTTGGCTCATATGTTTATTACAATGCTATCTAGCGAATGAGCGAGTTTGTACGTATACTGTGCTTAAAAGGTGTTACAGGGCTCCCTTAAAAGCGAATTTTAAATGACGAAACAAGAAACCGTTACGCTGACACAGAAATGCCGCATCACGCTCTATGATCGCGTGTCAATTTTCTTTGGCACAACTCTAGCCTACGTGCAACCGGTGCGAAGTAGAACGCCAGTGCACCATGCGATGAGGTACGGGGTGGTGCCCTGCCTCTTCGCACAGTGAGAGGAGAGGTCGACACCAGCCGTACCTCGTTTCGCGATGGTGGCCTTCTCTTTTATGGGCCACGACGAATATTTTTGCGCGGCGACAGTATTCTGAGAAGGAAGTAGCCCCAGAGCGCGGTTGGGCACGCAGGAATGATCGCCATTCCGAGCGCCTGTGGTGGGACCCTCCTGGGGGGCTACCTCATTGACAAGCTTGACCTGACCTGCGCCAACATCATTCGTATGTCTGTCTTCGCCAGCATGTTCACCTGGCTCGTGATGGGCTTCGTCCTTTTCCACTGTCCGAATTCGTCCTTTGCGGGGATGTCCTTCACGTGAGTAAACTGAGCATGTACGCCAATTAAGCGCTGAGTGCTGACCTCTGCGAAGGTATCCTGTGCTAGCCCTTTAAGTGCACCGCAGGTGGGTCGGCTTCAGTCTCGTTCAGCACGAATGCAAGCTGGGCTGTTGGTATTTCGCGCGCTGCTCCGCAAGTGACATGTGCGCATTGCGCGACCATCAGCAGACTCGGTCATGCTCCCACCGCAATAAAGTCACTGCCGTACTGTACAGCCGAGTTAGGCCCTGTGCAGGCATGTAGCCAGCATTTTTTTCAGGGAGGGGGAGGGGGGCCTATTCGTGCTTGGTGCACGCAACCTGTGCGTCTCCACTTCAGTTTTTGCCACATTGCCATTCGCGTCGTATTTTCAGAGTGCTGAGCATTCCAGTTCTCTAATAAGGATATTTACTCCATTTTTGACCCAAGGTACATCCCCTTTGCACTCGTTTGAATGAAACAATGGAACCAGAGAGCAACAGTATTCGCTCACTATGTTATCGCCGCTTGCGTCCAAGCCTAAGTTTATCCGCCATGCAAAGTTAGGCAATCCAGTGTTTTCAAATTTTCGCGGGAAGTTTCTGACATGGAAGTTCTGACATGCCACTGCGTCCAAAATACAAGTTGGCCAGAGTTTCAACTCCGCTACGGAATCCTGTGACTGAAGTCTACCCCGCGATCAACTTGATTTTCCACTGTAAGCAGCCTTCTCCTCGCTGCGTCGTTGTCCCCTCGAAGCTGCGGTGCTTGTAGGGGACCAGTGCCGTCTCCGTCCAGTAAGGCCGTCATATCCTTTACAACGTGAACTGCTGGGCGGGTTGGTCAGACATGGTTCTTGTGCACCAGCGCAACGGCTCGAAGCCAAACAAGGAAGGGACAAAACACAGCGCTGAACTAACAACAGAATGGTTGTATTCAGGACAGAAATGCTTAAGTAAATACATGTATCGCAGAAAAACAGAAAAATACAGAGAAAACATCAAGTTCCACAGGCCAATCATTCTGAGCGTGCGAAAGCTTTGCCGATGCACGCAATCTAGGACATCAAGTATTCCTGCTCTGTCTTAGAGATAGCGGCAGAAAGGGTGCTTATACATTCCGCTCCAGGCCTCATAATCTCTGCAAAAAGAGTAAACAGAGCAAAAAGTAAAGACCAGCTCACTAGAGAGGTAATTGAGGCATCAGAGATTATCAGGCTAGGTACGGAATGCACAAGCACCCCTTCTGTTGCTATCTAGAAGAAAGAGCACGAATGCTTGATGTCCTAGATTACGTGCATCGGCAAAGCTTTCGCACGCTCAGAATGGTTAGCCTGTGGAACTTGATGTTTTCTCTGTATTTTTCTGTTTTTCTGATATAGCAGCGTGTACTTAAGCACTCGTGTCCTGAGTAAAACCATTCTGTTATTAGTTCAGCGCTGTGTTTTGTCCCTTCTTTGCTCGGTTTTGAGCCGTTGCGCTGGTTTACAAGAATAATATCCTTGATGATCCTTCTTTAACTCTCGGTACTGCTGATCTTTCTGTCCTTCAGTCTCCACCGGTTTCTCCCGATTGCATCTTCTTCTTCCCGGTGTTCGCTCCTCTTCTCTTCGCCGCCAGCGCAACTGTCTCGTAGAAGGACGGAAGACTGGGCGAGTTAGTGTTCCATGGTAACAAGAAAATCCTGTTGTCTATCGCTGTTTGAATTTTCTTGTTACAACTGTTTCATGCCAGTTCAGTCGCTCGGCGAAGTTCACTTCCGTAGCCGTTGTCGCCTCATCTTCAAATCTGTTGCAGAGTAGAGATTTTCCACAGTTCGATACTGTCGGCTGCAGAAGTCACGATATGAATTTGATTGTGAGAATGTTATTTCCTCTCCCACAACAATTTCGCTCATATTAAAGCGAACAGCATAGAGCGTGATGGCGTGATTTGCGACTGAGGTCTTCCGCGGGTGATTCACTGCAAAGCGTTTTCTTACAAGTGTTGATTATGCCATATACAAAATTAGTTTACATTCAAAGCGTCTCTTTGGCCTCGCTTGAAAACTTGCTGCCTTAACTTCAACACTCGTGCTACTTCGATAAATTCCAAGTAAACGTTCAATCTCTCCTAAATCCACGACACGACCAACCTTGCTGATCCGCGCACATTCCCTGTCGCCCACATATGTTCTGTCAACTTCCCTCCCGGTCCTTCCCGAAACATAGGAGAACCGAATCGGTGCCCAAAGGCAGATCAGCGAAGGCCGGTGGTCAGTGTGGTGGTAATCTCTGGTCTCCTGGACTTCGAAGCGAGATTAGCTATCGCGTGTCGGGTGTTCGCACCTCTACCACTCGGCCTGCTTTGGATCGCTGCACACCTGGAAGCACACTCCCATGGTTTAATGTCCGAGTAGCCCGTCTGTATGCGATAGCATTAGGAGGGTCATAAAGGCGAAAACTGTTCGGTGGCTTCGGCGTCGGTGTGAAGCCTCCGCCTGCTGGGTGGAGTTTAGGAAGGTGTGCCTCGCGCCACCTGTCAACCGTCCCCCTGACCTCTTGCCCATCTGCGTCTACATCTGTAGGGGAGAAGATGGAGACGCTGCACGAAGAATAACTCAGCAATTATGAAAATGACTAAGAAAAAAATGACCCGGACTGCAACAGGTCTACGTGCAAAATATACAGCTCCCCGAATGTGCAAACATGAAGCCTGCGGGAGCTACTGCTTCGAGCTTTGACCGACAGGAGCAAGCTTTGTCTCAAGTTCTACCGGTGACTGTGTTTGAAACATCCACCTGCCAGTTCAGTTGTACATCGCTTAACCGCTGCCCCACTGCGCTGTTAGCGTTATGAGGACTCGCCACGATCTATGAGTGTGACGCATTTTGCCCGGTTGAGTCGCCGAAATTGAAAGATAATTAGAAAACGAATATATCGGGGAGTGAAAGACAATGAACTCAGAATTGGAAGGAGGATCAGAGCTGCAATTTATTGCCGAGTGAAAGAAGCCTGCTATCTCAATTCCTCCGTATTGATCAAATTCATCAGCCCTAATTTTTTTCTTATTGGCAAAAGCACCCCTCTACTCGGCGGTCATTGAATGGCTGGTGCTCACCACTCCGCTCAGTAAGATCTTCCCGCTAGGTAACAGGAGGGGCTTTGTCCTCTGAAGACCACAATACCCCCGCCAAGCTTGTGGCCAGTCTATTCCGCCGCCTGTCTTAAGTTTGTGGGTTACTTAGGTACACAATAAAGAGAAAAAAGAAGCACCCTACTCAAGCAGCACTGTCACAAGCGCTGGGCAGTTGCCAAAAAAAGAACTCATGGCCCGTTTCCGGCAATCTATAGACTTGTTTCTGTACCTCAAATTGCTATCGCTCTCTCTTCAGCAGTGCCAAGGAGGCAACCCCTAAGACACTGCGATTTCTAGGTAGTGCAGTGTCCACCACTTCGGTGGGCAGTGCAGCGAAAACCCTATAATTCGATGCCCTCTGCGGTGGTCTGCGCCTTGCCATTTCGGACTGCCTCCGCTTCGACCACAACGAGTGTCCAAGCGAGCTTAAGGTTTATATTCCACGGAGCGTCTGCGTCACGACAGAGGCATCGAAGAGCGAGCGTGCGAGCGTCGAGGAATAAGTGTGCGTGCACCAGCGTGGTAGTGGAGTGGAATGAGTGAGGGAAGGAGGTATGCTAAACTTCATTACACTCATTTGTTTTCGTCTTGTTATTGTGAGTTTATTCCTTTTATCACAGAGGGGCTGAATTCTCCCGCATCGGCGCCTCAAATTTCTTATGTCTCTGCGACCCTCTTTCCCGGGATTTCTTGCTCTTTACTTTTCTGCTCCACTCCACATTACTATAAGGCTAGTGCGGGGACTGATGGGTGGAGGAGGTAACCTATGCGCCCCCCCCCCCCCCCCCCCCCGTGGCTACGTGCCTGTCCCTGCGCCTGATTAAAGTTCGAGCAAAAGATGGGCTAGCGATGTCTTTTTATAGTGAATTGTGAAGGAGTAATTCTAACACTAACGACCGCCCACTTTTTTATACCGCCACGGTAGTGAAAGGATTGAGAGAATGAGATAATTTTAAACTTCGTTAAACTCATTTGTTGTCGTCCTATTGTTAGGAGTTTATTCCTTTCATCTCAGATAGGCTGAATTCTCCCGCATCGGCGCCTTAAATTTCTGATGTCTCAGCGACCTTCTTTCCCGGGATTCTTCCCTCTTTTCCTTTCTGTTCGCTCCACATTACTGATGGAGGGTCGCAGAGACCCTCCCCAGTCTTAAGACATTAATACGGAGCCTAACTACAATATTTCTGCAGCTCGCCGATTTCTGCGGGATTTAAAAAGAACAGACAGCTACCGTTTAATAAGGATTTTATCCGCCGTGGTGGCTCAGTAGCCTTAGCGTTCAGCTACCGATTCTGACGTCGAGGGGTCGAATCCTGACCGGATTTCAGGGAAGGGGGGCGAAGCACATAATACGCTTATGTGTTGTGCGATGGCAGCGCACTTTAATGAACCCCTGGTGGTCTAAAATAACCCGGATCCCTCCACTACGGTGTCTGCCATGGGCCATGTGTCCAAATTTAACATTTACATTTATTAAAGCGATGTACGCAGGGCAGTCTAAGAGGATTAGAGCCGTTTTAAATGAAAACATGTTCCAGTGTGACTGCATCCATGGAAGTTCTCTCCTTCTTCAGCGTGGACTTAGTACTGCCTGGTATTCATTAACGGGGCACTGATGCTGTAAAACAAGTGAGCTCTTTCAGCGAGCTCATTTGCGCCGCTTATTCGGATTCTTGAGAGCGCTTACCTTGCGACGTGTGATGTCTTCTGTTCTTGAAGAAAGAGCGATCGACTCATGGCGAAGAAAGAAAACGAAATTGAAAGTGAAGATTTTTAAACACTGCTTTTAGAAAGAGTGCTAAACCTGATATTAGCATATTGTTCTAGCATTTTATTCGGGCTGGCACTAAGACCTGCTGACACGATGCGAGGGCCGTACTTGCGACAGACGAGAAGATTGCTTTCATAATTACACGCGCAAAAACAGCATCGTTTGCTAACGGTTATCAAATGCTGCGCATGCAAAAGAACGACAAGCAGTTGCGCTCGCAGAAGTCGAGGCAGGTACTTTAACAAAGCTGCACTTCCAAAACATAGGTCACATTTGCACCGCACGGACTTCGTACGGTAGTGCGCTTTGTTGCAGCCGCCTCCCCTAACAAGACGCAGTGATTGCAGGGCGCTTCCGACGAAACCCACTGAGACCTAGAGCGATGTTAGCAGCGAAGATATCGCAGACGAGTTAATATTAGGCATGCTTCGCGCAATAAAGGGAAAGCAAAACTAGTGCTGCTTTCCACGGTCGCCGCATGGAAATACGGCGCTTCTGTCGGAATGATACTCACTTTCTTCGGAGAGCTTGGCTGTGGGTTGGTATATTTAAAATTTACTCGTGCACAAACAGAGCTCCGCACGGCACATTATTAGCAGAAATGGTGAGGAGGGGAAAAAACCTATAGTGAACTCGTCGTTAAAATGGGTGAAATTCGAAGAACCTCTGGAGCTCTTGGCTGCACGACGGCAAACGTCATGCTGTAAGCCCTCGTGAACTGACTGAAATGCGCACCTCTCGCGGCCTCGATGCAAATGTCCCTTTACCAGGCTAGTCCCCCCCCCCCCCCCCGCCCATTGTTCAATCAGACTAAGCCATTTCGGGACACAAAGAATTGCGCCCAGCCTGGGCAAAAGCGTTGGACGGGCACTGGAAGGAGAGTTTCTAAATTGGGACCAGAAGCAAGAATTCAGTGCCTGGCGGAATTATTGAACACTTCCATGCCTCAAAGACGGGAAAATACTGCTTTCCGCAAATGTATGTCAGCGTTGCTAAATTGAGACGCAGGTGTCGCCACATTGGAAAGTCGCGGCAGCGGGCGCAGTGCCGTCGTCCGCTTCTTCAGAGGGAGCGCGTGGGATCCTTGTTTGCAGCAAAGGGTATCACTTCGACCCCAACGCAGCCTGCAACGCTCATTGCAAATGCAGCTAAATACTCTACAGTCCAGCCTGCGGCGCGGACAACGTCCCGTACTATTCTCCCTGCTTCGCGGGCTGCCGAAAGGAGAACATCGTTCAAGGCACAGTGGTGAGTGCTAGCATCGCCGACCGCGTGTGCGAGAGCCGCCGTTGGGACGCTTCAGGTTTTCTCCTCGCCTTCGGGTTCGCTCTAGGATCCCCAGGACTGCTGCGCAGGGTAGCGCCTTTGGCATCGACACTGCAAAGTGCGCGCTGTAGAAGCAGAACCTTGCTCTCACAAACAAACCATGCAAGGCGACTGTTGTCGCCATATGCGGCGAAAATGAACGATTATGCCTGCCAATATATACGAAGGAAACCAACAGTCATCGTAACTGAGGCGGGGGAATGTTTCTCTCTTTGTGTGTGTGTGATGTTGGTCAACGGGAAATTAGTGTAATAATTTTTTACTAGACCTCATGGCACCGGTGGGATCCGAATCCACGACCTCCGCATTTAACTTTCGGTGCTCTATCAGGGGTAGAAAACTACAGCTGGTTTCAGTTTAAAATACTAGTGACAGGAGAACTGATGTTTAAAAATGAATCTTTCGTGCACATGCACGCAGCCTGACAAGTTCCAGCGATGGCCGAATTCGGACCGGCGGCGGTCCGAATTGCGCTCAAGGATGAAGTTTTAGACCGTTAAAGGGACTATGCAACAAATAAAAAGTCACTTGTATATGTTTTCAATGTTTAGAAATGATGCTAAGGTGCATTCACACCAAGTATGACTCTTCAGAACTGAGCCGGCAATTTATTATGAACTTTTAAAAACCGTGCTTTTCAAAATTCGCGGGCCGATTGGTGTGCTAGTAGTGACCGATTTTGGAACTAAAATCGTGGAACAAAGACGTCACTGTACCATGACGTCGCCATGCCACCACACGCTCTCATTCGCTGGATTGTTGTTGTTGTTGAAAACTTTTATTGTCCAACAGAGAAATGCCACACCGCCTGGAACGCTCTGTCTCACCCCCCCCCCCCCCCCTTTACAGGGGAGAGGACTTAGGAGCGGCCCAGCCGCACGGGATGGTCGCATTCGATGCTGGCCGGGTTGGTTTCGCCGGCGGCCTCTTCTGCCAGTTGGGCGGCGGTGATTTGAAGCTCAGAGTCCGAGCTCAGCAACAAGGTTTCCCAGGCTTCCCCACTGCTAATGTTTTGCGCCCTGCCTGGGGAGTAAGCGCACTCCCAAATTATATGGTCGAGGGTTCCTCTCGCCCCAAACTTTTTACATTTATCGCCCTCGCAGTCCGATCGGATATGTTTGTTTAGTACTGGGTTTGGGTATACTCCAGTCTGCAGGCGTCTCCACGCCATCGCCTGACTCCTATTTAACGCCGTGTTTGGTGGGGGAAAACACCTCCGGCATTGCTTGTAGTGTTCTGTAATCTCTTGATACGAGATTAATCGCCCTTCTCTATCATGTTCGGCCTGAGCCGACCCATCCTGTACAGCACGGAGGTAGAGATCTCGAGCTGCACTGGGGGCCGCCTCGTTACCGCTGACAGATTCGTGCGCCGGGGTCCAGATGATGTTGATCGTCCTATCAATCACTCCTTGTGTTAAAATTTTGGTGGTGAGGGGGTTTATCCTCCCTCTGCTGAAATTTTGGATTGCAGTCTTACTGTCGCTAATAATATATCTAGCTTTGGTGCCAGCGCAAGTGATCGCTATCGCGGCTTCCTCCGCTATCTCGGTTTCTTTCCCTAGTATGGTGGCCGCCGTGATGAGGGTGCCCTCCCCATCTACCGCCACTATGGTCATGTATCGACTGTGTCTGTCCCCTGCCGCATCTACGTAGGCGACTTCATTTCGGGGTTTACCCCGATATATTCTTTCTATCGCTTCCGCCCTTTTCTGTCTCCTTTCCTTATTAAACTCAGGGTGCATATTCTTGGGTAGGGGAGGGATTCTTAGGTGCGCCCTGATTTCCCTGTCCATGTCGACCCTTTCCTTTTGCCCCCTGTCTGTGGCCATTCCAAGATTACTTAGCGTAGCTCTTCCCACTCGCGTCGTGCTGAGTGTTTCAAGTTGCGAGGTTTTAACCGCTTCCGCGATTTCTGCAATCGTATTATGCAGTCCTAGGGCCAGTAGCTTCTCCGTCGATGTACAGATTGGGAGCCCTAGGGCCTTTTTGACGCATTTCCTGATGAGCGCGTCTATCTTGCTCCTCTCATCTGCCTTTAGGTTCAGATATGGCGTGGCGTATCCCACTCTACTAATGATGAAGGCCTGTACCAATCTTAGGAGGTTTTTTTCCTTTGAGGCCGCCTCCCTTACGTGAGACCCTCCTGATGAGGTTTAATGTCTGGGTCGCGTGGTTTCCTAATTTGTTAATTGTGATCGTGTTCCTCCCGTGTGTTTGTAAGTGGAGGCCCAATATTCGTATTGTCTCTACCTTTGGTATTTCCCTTCCTTCCACGTACACCTGTGGGTCAGAGGGAGGTTTGTTCCTGAGTGCCTTGTCATTATACACGAAGATTTCTGATTTTTCAGGCGAACATTTAAGTTTTCAAAAATTATAAAGCGCACTTAGGACAACAGACAAGAGAGACCAAACCACACAAGCGCTTACTCGCAACTGCGCGTTTATTCGAGAAACACACAAAAGGAAGAACAATCACAAACAAAACAAAAGCCATCGCGCAGGCGTGACAGGAAAAGTGCTCATACAGGTGCGTCAAGATAACAAAACTCTCTTTCATGCAAAACCACCATAGGGTCGGCAACACACGTGTGCTGATTCTTACGGATGTGATAGGCCTCTGAAATCTCTCTGGTTAGCTGATTAGGGTGTCGGAACAAGATTTTAGTTTGGTCAAGCAAAGGCTTGCAGCCGCTGCATTTTGAACAGTGCTTAGCGAGATTAGATGAAGGCGACTTATTCAATGACAAAAAATGCTCTTGCAAGCGCACATTGAGGCAGCGGCCCGTTTGACCGATATAGGTCCGGCCACAAGAAAAGGGAATGTGATACACCACTCCTTTTGAACATCTGACATAGCGGTTCTTGTGATTCACAGTGCAGCACCGCTTTCGTTTATCACATACACCGCTGCTAGAGCGCGCAGCAACCTTCGCACAAACACTACTAACTTTCTGAGGGGCAGAGAAGAGAACATTAACACCATATCTGTTACCCACGTTTTTTAGTTGATGAGAAAACCGATGAACATAAGGTATGACTGCAATATTTTTCTTTTTCTCCTCAGAACCCTTCAAAAGTGACCTATTGAACTCTTTTACTTTTTTCAGCACCTTGCTAGAAGCTAGAAACAGCACGTCCTCTGGAAATCCAGCCAATCTTAGTCTGTTCACTTGCTCGCAGAAACTTTCCTTCATTTCGTGGGGGCACGACTTGAGCAAAGACGATCCTAGGCAGGAGGCAGCAATGCCGCACTTCACAATTTTTGAGTGATTTGATTGATAATTTAAGAGTGGTTTATCAGACCTCGGAGAATACCTCCAGCACACATGATCCTGCACGAAATGAAGTTTTGTGTCAAGGAACTGCAGGCAATCGTTTGTAGGAGTTTCAAAGGTGAACTGTAATCCACGCCCATATTCTTTAAAAATCTTAATAATGTCCACCGCCCTCCTTGTAAATTCATGTCGGTCAACAAACACCAGATAATCATCGACATACCTGAAAATCTTTTTTTGTAAGGCCACTCTGATTCTTTTCAATATAAGAGTCAACTCGAGACAGGAAGATATCACTGAGGACGGGCGCTACTTTGGATCCGATACAAACACCTGTCTTTTGAATAACCAAATGCCCATTCCAGTCCACAAAAGTAGAAGCCAGATAAAACGACAGCACTTCTAAAAACGAAGGAACGGAAATACCACAGGCATTGACAAAGCATTGTTCATCATTATCCTCGGTAATGCAATCACTAACAAATTTCATCAGTGTGTCATGTGGCAGCGAGTAGAAGAGGTCCTTAACATCAATACTAAATGCAGACGCTCCTTTAGGATTATGATTCTTAAGGTAGTCGACAACAGCCAAAGAATTTGGCGTCTGATATGGGTCCGCTAAGGTAAGGCCTTTTACGTGCTTTTGCAGGAAGCATGAAACTGCATGTTGCCAAGTCGACCGCTCAGTGACAATAGCATGGAAGGGTATGTCGTCCTTATGCGTTTTGGCTGAAAAGAAGACTTCGAGCCTTAGGCCATCAGCCTTTTTAACGCTAGAGCGCAAATTCTCTAGGTTTAAACGCGACAAGAGTTTCAGAGCATGTTCCTTGACCTTTGTAGCTTCGACTTTAACAGGTCTAAAATGTGCTTCCATTGCCGAACAAGCCTTTTTCTTAAATAAGTGTTCGGGTAACACAACGAAGTACCCCTCTTTGTCGGACACAACTACCCGCTGCTCACTGGATGTCAAAAAATCTACCATAGGCTTCAGGCAACGGTTGCTCTTTTTCCCACCCCCATATCTTTTCATCGCATCTACACATTCCACTATGCACCTAGAACGGTCCTCCTCAGGTCCTCACTTTTTCGGGGGTCGCGAGTGCCAAATTTTAAGAAATGGCCTGTTCCAAATTTGGAGGTCGTCATTGTGCCGGGCGCGGTCAATCATGGTTGGCCATTGATTTTGGTCCAAATCGGCCAAGGTCATATTTCGTGAGTCGCCCGGCCAAACATTGGAAATGACTCGAGCCAAAATTGAAGGTCGCCCTTGTGTAAGTTTGCGTGATAGTGCATCATTTCAGTGATTACTGTTATTGAGCCCAAATGCTGTATTTGAGCGAGCCATCTGATTTTCAAGTGGCATGAATAATGTTTTATTTTAAGCGACAGCATAAGAGCCTCACTGCAGCGGAAAGCCGGTATTGCACTGGGGGAAGACACTAAAGAAATAAAAAAAAACTTCATAGCAGGGGGCGGGATCCGAACCCGCGGCGGCGCAAAAAAAATCAGTTCCGCTGGCCGCTGCTTTATACTACTACGCCATCGCCACAGCATCTTTAATCATCTATTTATTACATTGGAAATACATTCTATTTACATTAACTAAATTATTTACAAATCTTTTAGGAAATGCCACGAAACACATCGCAAAAACACGAAGCAGCAGAATAGTAGAATTTTTTCCTCACATATTTCTTTGTACACTTTTTTCCCAGAAGTGGTTGCCCTCATCCTACAAAGTAATGCAGCTAGTGCTGTGCAGAAAAAAAACACTGACATTAGTTTGCTGCCGAATTTCAAGCTATGCAAGAGCTGAAATGCTCTGGAGACTATACCTCAACACCCGCCGCGGTGGCTCAGTGGTTATGGCGCTCGGCTGATGGCCCGAAAGACGCGGGTTCAATCTCGGCTGTGGCGGCCGAATTTCTAGTGCACAGGATTCATTGTACATTGGATCCCACTGTCTTAGGTACGGTTTCTTTAACAGCAGACTGGGTTACATTTAAATGATTGTTTTCACGAACATTGCAAAAATGTAAAAGTCAGAGAATGGTGGTTTCCTCAGCTTTCATTGCAGAGTATGCAGATGCCAACATATCTTTGACATATTGTAACGGGAAGAAGCATATCTGGTAACCTGAGGAATTGTCTGAACATAAATAATCCATAGTCTGAAAAGAGAAAACTGCACATCTACTCCGGCCGACATTTTACTGCAGACACCTGCCGTCATAATGATGATTCTTATTCATTCACAGTGACAGCACTCTTTACTGCATAAGTCTGTGCAAGAGTGCGAACAGTAAATGGCAAGCAGCAGCAGCAGTGCATCATCCTTTCCCCTGTACTCATTGTCTGTGTAATTAACCAAAAATAAAAATTACGATTACTGACGCTGCAAGACCAGGCCCCTTCTCATCAAACAAGCCATTTCCTACAATGTACTTCGCGCTAAGGCACTGCGAGGTTTCTGTTCGAAACATAAGTTAAGGAGCTGCACACCAGAGTTTACCCAACTTTCTGCACAGTGAGGATGTCAGACGAGTGATGTATTCCTTCCAGTCCTCATAAATTGGCAGTCAAACCACACCTTCGGTCACATGCAGCGTCACACTGATGTGGATGTTAATTTTCTGTACAGTATGGTACACTGTTAAAGAAAACATGCGGTCGCATGAAGTTGACTTTCCGCGAGGCGCTGCTGAGGAAAGCCGGAAAGAATGCCAAGCTGATTATGGTCCGGAGTTTTTTTCGGCATTCTGTCCCCATGCACAGATCTCATTTTTCACACCCGCAACACATCGATTACCTCTTCTCGCTGCTGAATTGGCTTTTTCCATTCTGTGGTGGCGTTTCGTGCGAAATGAGACACATTTTCTGCGGACTAGATTATCCATGTGTGAGTGACTTGGTTCATATGCCACTTAACGCGTACAGTACACGTTGATAAAAAGTAATAAACATGCTCTTCTTATTAAGAGATTCATGCACTAACACTGCGCTTTGGTTTAATCGGCACCTACATCGCTGAAACAATAACAAAAAACGCCTTTAATGACAGGCTGACTGCTGGAAACGCTACAAAGGCTTGAAATGCTACAAAGCATGCGATAAGGATTATCAATTGATGTCTAAAAAATGGTGTCATTGCATGGCATCAATTTTTTGGGAAGGAAGCATTCAAGTATTTTTTATTTATTTACACATACTACTGTCTCTTCACTTAGAGGCATAACAGGGGTGGGCTACACAGCATTTGTTTACCACAATGTCAAAAACATAGTTAGGGAGTTCTTTTTGAAATTGATTACTTCGCAATGCACGCAGATCACCGTCTAAGTTATTCCGTAATTTAACATTCTGTGGACCTTGATATGCCGGCCTGTTGACATTGCAGATCTGCAAGCTTGAGCCATTTTCGCAAGCCACCCAAGACAAACACATTAGGTAAAAAATTGTGAAACGTAGTAGTGATGTCATTGTTAAAGAGTGCAGGAAGACGGGACACATGAAAGGAAGACAAGCAACACAACCACTGAAGCAAATGGATCATTACCAACTCGCCCAAAAAGAAGCTTTAATTTAGTGGTGATATGTTCACTTTTTCAAGAACTGGTGAGCGGTTCCAACAGCTTTACATCGTACTAGTCTTTTTAGTTTTCATTTACCCACTGCAGTGTGTTTTTTCACATTCACACTGGTCTGATATAATAACTACCAGCCCTTCTGACATGTATGATCCTGACAAAACTCAACGAAATTTGGGTGCGCAGGAAAACTCATATACACGCGCCATAACCCATAGCAACATTTCCAAGGCAATCATGAGGGAACATGCACGCTCCATTCACTGGCATAATGCCAGGCAACTGGTACACAAGGCACCACGCACCAATGAAGATTTTCCTACACAGCCACATTTTGCAAACCTTTGAGGCTGACAAAACAGAAGATAGCAGTGCAGCACAAGGTCATGACTGACTCAATATTTCTGGATGATAGGATTTAACAAAAGTGACCATGGAAAACTCTGTCAAACATGCACATAGCTAACATACAACAGAGGATAACCGTACATTAGTGAGTTGTTGGTGTACCATGGCAACAGCAGCACCACTAGACAATGGCACAGGATCAGCACAGCCCCCTAGTTCTTCTGTCAATATCTTTTGGTGCTTCTTCTACCACAGATTGAATATTCTATATTCAGTACTTCTCATGACAACTTGGTATCTTGCAAATACTTTTTTAAAAAATCTATATTTAGAACGAACTTAAACACTTGTACCCATTCTTGAATTACTCTTAACATGCTTCAAGATATTTTTTTTCTGGGAAGGGGGTGGGGGGGGGGAACGAGATGCTGGCAGAAAACTTCAAACATTTTTGCTATGTCCTTTTGCATACATTCCTCCCAGGTATTTTGGGGGACACTGTGTTATCTGTTGTTATAAGTAAACACAGGTTTTTTTGTAATGCTCCTTTCCTTATTCTCAATTTGCTGTTAACTATTGTTACAACCCTGCTAGGGACACGTTGTTTGACCCCTCGTTGACCTTACGAAAAAGAAAAAAAGATGTCTCGGGGAAACTACCCGTGGAATCTCCCACGCACGCTCCCCTTGTGTCGCACCGTGAGACGCGACCGACGATGGACAAGATGACGAAAGGAAGCGGGCAGAAGCGCATTCCCGTGGACGAAGTAGCAGCGGACCTCCGTATCCTCCTCGCCCATTCCCACAGGGCTCAGCGTGCTATGTGCGGCGACTCTTCCGATCTGTGAATCGTGTGGTGAAAGCGGCGGAGCCTCAGTGTATTTAACGAGTGTCCTGAGTACGAACGATCGCTCTGGGCCCTGACGACAAGGCTCATCCAGTTGCTCGACGCTATGAACTTTTAATTCTTGACTGTTTGCTCTTTCTGTTTCCTTTTAAATTATGTAATCAAGTTTCATGAAAAGTGCCAGTAAACCCGTTTGTTTTTCGTTTTCCCAAGCTTGAAGTTTCATATTTCTTCAACCCGAAGTCTCGGACACGTTACCCAACGGAGCCCGGGTTCGAGTGAACCCCTGCGCCACAACACTATGAATTATTTACTTTTCACTGTTCAGACATTTTTTACCATTGAACATAGTCTCAGCAGATACTTTCTTGTTACACAGTACTCAGTGCCATAAGTAGCTGTTTTCATGAAAAGTATTTTCAACAAATCTGTTTTCCGCTCATGTGCCCAAACTTTGACCTACAGCAGACAGATCGGAGAAAAACTCAAGAAGACTTAACAGCCACTCAATGTTATTTCACAATATCAGCATACGGTGATGCCAAGTTCAGCAGTACATAGTACCACAACTTGTTTGGCAGACTTCGCTACAAATGTATTAGGCTGTCTTGCCATGCTGTCGCCAAATACAAGACATGTTAACCAGTTGTAGCATTTGTCAATATGAGCAGGCAGTGGTGGTGAAAAACACACAGTAAGAAAAAGAGAGAGAAGAGGCTATCAAATGCAGATGCTTTGCTGAAGCATGTTGATGACCTCTGTTAACACTATTTATGTCAAACTGAACTGGTAGCCGCGTTCACACTCATTTGAGGTGCTGAATCGAGCTGGACTGGTCAGAAATGTGCTTATGGAGTGTCTTTATACGGTTATGAAGGCATCAACTGTGCAGCAATTGTAAACGGTGTCACTGTCATTTTGGCTCAGGAGGGCTAATATTTTAGTGTGAAAGTACTACTTCACAATTTCTAACTGGCTCACAGAGTTGGTGTGAAGCTTGACCTTGAGGATGACTTTGGCAAACATAATAAAAGAAATATTGCCGCAACTGGGATTCCAACCCGCGGCGGCGCGAGCAGATCAATTTCGCTGGCCTGTGCACGAGAGAACTATGCTGCTGCCGCAGACGACCCCGGCTCGCGTTAAATTGCAACACGCGCTCGCGCTGTGCATTGCATGTCGTCGTCTTCCATCAACTAAAACTACTCTATAACTAATCACGTCGCCAGATGTGCCGACGACCTAGCAAAGCAAAACCATAAGACAACCAGGCTAAACACGTGCTTTCACACATAAACTCGGTTTAACTACGTTAAAACCCTACCATTCTCCCCCCCCCCCCCCCCCCCCCCCCCCTTTGTGCGGTACCCGTTTACTATACAGGGTCACAGTGGCTGAGCTCGCGCACTGCGCTCAGTATTTCTAGGAAAATTAACTGTGTGAACTCGCTTAATTGATCAGGTCAGGCCTGAAGTGATCAATTTCGAATCGCGTCACACAGAGGTACTATCGGCAGGCAAAATTTAAGAGGAAGTGTACGGGGAAGAAGAAGAAGATTGGTTTTGGGGGAAAAGAAATGGCGCAGTATCTGTCTCGCATCTTGGCGGACAACTGAACCGTGCCTTAAGGGAAGGGGTAAAGGAGGGACTGAGAGAAGAAAGATGTGCCGTAGTGTATGGCTCCGGAATAATTTCGACCACATAGGGATGTTTAACGTACACTCACATCGCACAGCACACGGGCGTCTTTGCGTTTGGCCTCCATCGATAACGCGGCCGCCGCAGTCGGGTTCTAACCCGGGAAATCCGGCACAGTAGCCAATCGCCACGTAAGTCAATCGCTCGAAGTGTCTGAACGAGGGGACTTGCATTCGCCACACGCTGGTAGCATTTTTAAAGCACTAGGTCACGAGGAAGCCCCACAATAACTTTTCTTCCCCGAGAACACGCACCCCAATAACTTTTGCTGCTGGTTGTACATACATTTACGCAGTATGAACTCGACTCTGTCCGATAGGATTACGCAGCAGTAAAAGCCTCCGAAGAGAAAAGTGACCATAAGGTACAACTGCTCTTCTCCCAAAAAATGAGTACAGTACTAACGAAGGCCGTGTAGGTAGCCGCGCAGCACGGAAAGCTCACCTGAACTGGCTCCAACGTGTCATACTTGAACACTGCAGCATAACTTTTTTGCTTGCGCTTAAAGATGCACTAAGTGTTACAACAAACGCAAGAATAGCACCAATCCAGCCACAGATACAAACGACCAATGAAGTATACTAAAGTATACTAAAGTATACTAAAGTAGTATACTAAAGTATACTACATTGAAGTATACTAAAGAGTGCTTGGCTAATTTGGCCTAGCTTGGCCATTGTCTGGGCCCTTGGCAAGTTTTGACTATCATAATGGCCGTCCTTTTGACGTGGTCACCAACCACCATGCCCTATGCTGGCTTTCTTCGCTAAATGATCCCTCCGGTCGCCGGCCATGGCACGATGGACTCTCCATCTACAAGAATATAGCATACGTGTCGTATATCGGTCGGGCCGCAAGCACCATGATGCTGATGCCTTGTCCCGCTCCCCGCTACTGGCCGAGCTTGCCAGCCTCTCTGCCCTCGAATCCGCTGCGCCTTTGCTCAACACCTGCGACATGACTTCTGAGCAGCGTAAAGATCACTGGATTGCCTCTCTTCTTGACTTTCTCTCTGCCCCATCTACGGCACCAGCGTACCGCACGTGGAAAATTTGTAAATTGTAGGGTTTAACATCCAAAAACAACCCGGCGGCTACAAGGGTCGCCTTAGTGGAGGGCTCCGGATTAATTTCAAGCACGTAAAGAAGACTGAAGAGACATACACTTAATGTGACCATGCTGCCTCGAGAACTTTTGCATAGGCTGTCAGAAGCAAAAGGCCAAGGGCTATCCCGAACTATTTCCTGCGTAGTGTCTCATGGTGTCAGAAGCTTCAAACCATTTAGGTAAAGAGAGCTAATTGATCAACAGCTCAGAGCGAGACTAGCACCGTTCTTGCTTCAGGTTGTTGATCAATTTGACCTCACCATGACATCTGCTAGGCATCCTGGTTAGCTTAAATGTAGAGTGACTGCCCAGGCAAGCAGTGGTCCCTGGTTTTATCCCCAGACTAAGACGAATTTTTCTTCAGCTGCAAAGCATCTGAGGAAGCTGTCTAGCTTTGCTCTGCAGCCGTATAACTGCGATCAAGTAGAAACTCGTGAGTAATTACAGCCTAATTGAAATGCACTTCACATCTAGTGTTTCCCTTAAACACTTTGGACTACATTCTGAATGTGCATTCTAAGAGCATCTTCCATTCCCCAATATTATCCTTGCCCTAAAACAGTTAGCAATCTGAAACTCAAAACAAAACAAGAGGCTACATGCTGACACTGTCAACAGGAATTTTCTATTCAGTATTTAAGAATATATGCATCCTATTGTAGCGATATTTTTGATACAGCATTGTGTGCACAGACTTACGACACACATCAATTTCACTCTCACTTTACAATTCCATTCAGTGCCTCTCATGATGAACCTCCATGTCTACTCTTTGGTTATAAGAAGGTTTCTGCTGCAGTGCTGCCTCCATTACCTACCCCTTTCCAATTTCCTATTCTTCTTTTGCCAAGACTGTGGAGTCTGATTGCACCTGTTTCAGTTAATAGGTATATTTAGCAGGCTAGTAGCTGCAGTCCACAGAGTGTTTGAAGTTACTTTGCTTGCAATGAAATAAAATGTAGCAGGAAGCTTTTAGACAACTGGATTCTTATGCTGCAAACCTGTTGGACCTAACGTGTGCTTTCTGGCAGTTTCTCAGGGTCATCTTTCTGCATTTTTGGAGTACACTGAAACATAAAATTAGAGACAATGTTAGATAATGCTTTGTGCAACATGCATGGAAGCAACTTCACATTTTTTTGCCGTGGCTGCAATCCTAGCAGGATGACCTAGAGCATGAACTAACACATGCTGACGTTTCAGTTTAGGTTCCCTGTTGGGCTTTCTAGAAACTATATGCTTGCTGCATGAAGTCGAGGGTTGGACGGAAACCTGTCTGGTCGGGGCTGTACGTGGAGAAGGCAGAACACCGAGCAAAATAAAATGAACTCCTAAATGACGTTTCAGCTCCCACACGGGAGCCTTGTTCACAAACAGGTGCAGACGTGTAAGGCTGGCTATTTAAGCTTGAAAATGTCCCCTAGGCAGCGGGCGTATGCACTAGGAAGTGCCCCGTCAGTGCGATTAAGAGTGTGTTTGGTTGGCTGGATCATTAAGGATTCTAGATATAGACAGCTCTGGAGATTCTTTTCTGTTTTCAAAATGCACGCGTTGCTTAATCTATATGATGCTGCTTGCTTTCAGAATTTTCGAAGAGTGCATTTGACGAAGCTTTCTTGTTTGCAACATCATACTGGTGTTGTTTCAACCTTTCAACGAAGTTTCCACTTTCACCCACATGCACATGGTTTTACAGTCTCTGCACGGTATACTGTACACTACGCCCGGAATTTTTTTTTTTTGGTGCGGACAACAGCTCTATACCTGGCTTGAAAAGCGATGATATTCTAGAGTTTCGGTTTTATTCATTATTCTCAGCAATCACTGTCTGCAACTCTCTACTAACAATCATCACATCATCTACTACAGAAGCATCATTACATAAAAGGTTGAAAAAGTGTGTACTTTTTAATTACCTTCATTTGCCATGCCAATGAACCCTGTATTTATTATGTATGGCTTTTATTGCTTGAGTGCTTTTGTATAGTATTGTGTTCTCTTTTTGCCATGTTCCTTAATGAGTTTGTAAAATTGAGCATGCTGAATCTAATTTTTTGTTGTGATTGTTAATTCCTGCTGTACCTCTTTTCCGATATGTAGTTGATATCTGCCATATGTTTAATATGTGTCATATATACAATTAATAACAGGAGGTCCCCCTGACAGTTTCTACTCGGGGCCTCCTCCTCTACTAATTTATTTACCTCATGCCTGCAGTAGTTTTTGAATAAACAATAATGTATGTCAAACAAAACTTTGCAGTGGTTATTCGTCATCTGCATGCCGCCTTGCTCACATACTGTTAGATTCACACCGCCTGCTAAGCTAGACCGCATGCTGAAGGTCAGATTTTGAGTTAACGGGATGGGTATATTATTCCAAGATGTTAAATAGGCCAAGGTATTTGGTCCTGATGATATTCCTCCAGTGTAATTCACAAATTGTGTATGATTCACCTGCTTTGCTAAAAGCTTTGCAAACTGTTCACAGCACCTTTACAAGAAAGTGTTGTAATCACTTCGATACGTACAGTTAATCATATTACTTTAAGAACAAGCAAGAAATTTATGTTTAGGAATGCTTTTTATCTCAGGCCTTGGATTAAGCATGTGAATTACATTTGGAACGAGGCAGCCATCAGCTCCTGGTTTATTACAGTATAGATTCGGTCATTTGCAAAGTAATTTCAGAATACAGCTGATAGTCAAGTCTGACCTATACTTGAGTATGGCTGTGTTTGTTGGGGCGTGCACACATGGCCACTTATAAGTAAATTCAAAAAATTCACAACTGTGCTGTTTGAATTCCACCGGGAAATTAAAGACAGCAACTCAGAATGACAGAGCAAATGCAAACTGAAATAGAAACAGCAGCAGGACGACCACGGGAAAAATCTTTGATTAAAACCTTTCTACAATATATACTAGCTAAAACTGCTGTAAACTGTGAGAAATATACTCAACCAACAACTTAATTACATAATCAAGCATTTCAAGGTAAAAGCTTTCCTTAAAGGGTGATGTTTTCCATTCTTCTGTTTTTTACCTATCCAAGAGTAGAACAGCTTGGTGTCAAGTACTGTTCACATATTATCCAATGGTACTTTCTTCCATGATTTCAATGAGTAGACTTTTCTTTTTCAATATTTTTAACTCCTTGGATGCTATGGGGTGGTGCAAGTAACTGTTAAAATATATATTGATGTTCCGAGAAGTAGCCACCTTTTTTCTTATTCTGAGGACACTAGATAAGCTCCAAGCCATCAAAGGGGGGCTCACTACACAACATCAAAAGAGTCATTATGCATTGGATAAAAGGAGCAAGCACATAAACCACGCATGGAAAGCAGGTCTCTAAGTGAGAGAAGCTTGCACTTTCAGAAGCAATATCACTTATGTTTAGGACCTACCAGATCACAGATTGCAGAAGATATGTGGATGCCACATCGAGCTCAGATTAGACACAGAGCAGTGGATGCAATATTAATAATGACTACTGTTTGCACAGTTTATTTAGGGGAGGTTGTGCTTAGTGGGATTTTTTCCTTCCTGTGCCCAATGTTAAGATAAGACAACAAGTATATGCCATCATGAAACTGTTTGCAATAGTGTCTAAATTAAGGAAATGATCTTACAGCCCAATACACTGTTCTAGGTTACCTGACACAATTGACACAAGTTCCTTTATTTCAGTTTCGCCTAACCAGTCATGCGACAACGTCACCCGTAACCGCGCGCAGCTTTCATGAGAGGTGTGAGATAGATATGAACGTTTGACGATTCAGCAATTTGAAAAAAAAAGTGCCACAACCCAAGACGAAGAATGGGCAAAATGAGTATGAACTGTCGTGACAATTTTTGCACTAAACCACGAAAATATACGCTGAAAACCTACATCATACAAAAACCACTCCGGCAGGGACATTATAGCAGCCCCGCTAAGAGAAAAGACTCAACATAGCGACGGTTACGCAGAAAAATCACCGACAACGAAACAAAAGTGCCAGAAGGAATGTTGGCTTTCTTATTTTGAAAGGCCAGGAATTTTACACACTGCCTGTGACACTCACCTATTCGCACAAATGCAGGCCAGGCTAGCGTTTCTACAATACAACTTGGGCCTGGCAGACGCTTGCATTTGTCGGGAACGGACGTGGGCAACACTGCACTTGGCTGCAGCGTCTGTTTTGGCAACATTGCACTTGTCGGGAACGGGCATGGGCAACATTGGGCTTGTCTCAACGGCTAGCAAACGGAAATACGAAACCTGGCTCTATGAACTGAGCTGCGACTCCTGTCTAATTTTTGGTGCGTGTAACCTGTAACCGTCGCAGTGTCCACTATCGCCACCGCCAACCTTAGCGGCGAATGTGCAATGTCCTGTCATAACGCAAGTGCTATCTGGAAAATGATCGAGCGCTGAGGGCACCAGCTGTGCGAGAACCCTCTTGTGCTACCCACGGCATCAAGTCTGCAAGAACGGAGGCTCTCGTTCAGCTATTTAGCAAAGGAAGGAAGAGAAATCAAGGGCTCGTTAGGACATGCATATGAAGGAAGCCATCAGTCAGTGAAACCGTGGAACGCATAAGGTAATGTTTATATTTCTTTGAGTGTTGATCAACGAAAAATTAGTAGTGTAATAATTTTGTACCTCAAAGACAGTTGATTAAAAAGGGTCGCCGCGGTGTCAGTGCTTATGGCGCTCGGCTGCTGACCCGAAAGACGCGGGTTCGATCCAGGCCGTGCCAGTCGAATTTAGATGGAGGTGAAATTCTAGAGGCCCGTCTACTTTGCGATGTCGGTGCACGTTAAAGACCTCCAGGTGGTCGAAATTTCCGGAGCCCTCCACTACGGCGTCCCTCACAGCCTGAGTCGCTTTGAGACGTTAAACCCCCATAAACCATAAACCAGTTCATTAGAAACTAGACAAGAAACAATCGCTTGTCACCGGTGGGATCCGAACCTACGCAATCTGGATTTCGCGTACGGTGCTGCACCAACTGAGCTACTGCGGCGGTTGTCCTAGTATTCTACCTTCAAGTCGTTTATTCCCATCATAGGTGTGCGTTATAGTCCAGGGAAAGAGTGCCTAGTATTCTACCTTCAAGTCATTTATTCCCATCATAGGTGTGCGTTATAGTCCAGGTAAAGAGTGATCTCAGATCACATGACGCACCCCGAGCCCGCCATTTAAAAGGCGTACAGCAGGAAATAAATGTATACAGTACAGTGGTTCAATCGCAGATATTAAAAGGTTACACCATTCCTTGTATAGCACTTTTAAGACACATACCGGGTGATTCACCTGTAGGGTATTACACAATTTTTTAAAACAGGCTTTTTGAGCTAGAATAGCGCTTTTTTCAGCATAGCACTGTCAGTGGTGTAGTGCATTATGATACAGCTAAGGCGGGCTACTTAACAGGCAGGTCAACTAATATTAAATGGTTAACTTTTTAACTACTAACTGTTAGGCTCCCTGATTATTGAGAGGCCTGTATCCCGCCATAAGTAATATCCATATCAGTTTTTAGAGTTTTGAAAATGCGGTTACTCTCGCCGCTGTAACCCAACAAATTTTGGCCGCATCGCGCCAAAATGCATGCGCTTTTGAGAAGGTTGCAGGCAAAGCAACCTCTCCAGTGCACGCAACTCGCCGAAATAGCCAAAATTTGTTGGGCCACAGCGACGAGGGTAACCGCATTTTGAAATTTCTAAACACTGATCAACATATTACTTAAGGTGTACTGCACGCCTCGAAATAATTAAGGATCTCAAAGTGATCAAGGGAGGGAAAACCTCAGGGTGTTTGCCGACGTTTCGACAAGTGAACTTGTCTCCGTCTGGGCAAGTCCACTTGTCCGCAAGTCCTCTTGTCGAAACGTTGGCAAGCACCCTGAGGTTTTCCTTCTCTTGTTCACTTTGTGATTATCAAGAACCATCTGACCAACTCTCTCAACCATTAACAATTAAGGTGCCTAACAGGACTAGTTAAAAGTTAACTATTCATAGTTAGTGAACCTACCTGCCAATTAGCACGTCTTAGCTCTATTCTAATGTACTGCACTGCTGACTACGTTATGCTGAAAAAAGCGCTCTTGTAACTCAAAAAGCCTGTTTTTTTAAAATTGTGTAAAGTCTTAGGTGAAACGCTCCATATAGCATATACATACAGAACTGTTGTATATGGACAGAAAATACATTTAAACAATAATACACCGATGTTTCCTCTCTCGTCAAGGCTGCACGAATTTCTCGCAAACTGTTCTTTCCAATATCTATATTTGAAGATAGCAGGTAGTTTAGCACATGTGGCATTCTAAACCGTAGCATCCGATTTCCGTAGTTGGTGCGGCCAAAATGGAAAAAGAAATGGCTGTATTTGTGTTGGGTATAGCTTAACCTTCAAGTACTCACCAGCACCACCCCGAACCAAAGCAGCGGAGGCGGAACGTGGACATTGAATGTAATACCGCAAGTAGGCCTAGCACCGCAATGATCGTCGGATAGTCAGACTGAATATACGCCCACCTACTTCTTACCAGTTGTGCACGTTGCAGATTTGCCAGCAGTCGTAGAGCACCACCACTTTAACAGATAACAGCACTTTTCTTTACAGATGCCACATACCACAGTCTTGTCGCCTCTCGCCTCACTGCCATCGCGGTGATAAAATAAAACCACCAGTTATTGGTAATAAATGAATTATCACCTAACCACTTAATCTAGCAAAATAAAGCCGATTATCGGTAAATTGAACTCGAAGTGGATCGAAAATTAACCCGAATTATGTGGAGGTGAACTGTAGTGGTGAAGATTGTGCCAAAGCATCAGTACGAATAAACCGTAAGTTCGATTAAAGCGAGTTCAAATTAGCGAACTTTCGCAGTGCATAGTGTTGGTGCGTGTTTTGTTCCAGCGGGTAAAATGGGTGTGGCTGCCATTCATCGCATTGATTTGTGCGCCTCTGTACGGGGCGGCGGCGGCTTCTTTAGCGCGATGTCAAGCCCTTGAGAGAGCTCGCCTTCCATCCGGGCCTTGGGCCGCAGGTGTATTCTGACTGTAGCTGCATCGCCACCGTGCGCGAGAAGGACGTCCTGTCGGTGCAGGCCGAGCTGACACGCTGCCAGTCGACGTGCAAGGCGCTGGCGCCCTTCTCGATGGGCCTCTTCTTGGCGCTCTTCGAGACCTTCCTCAACAGCGCCCCCGGCATGAGCGGCACCATCCGGTGCGTACGCCCCTTTGCGCCCCCGCGCGCACCAACCGTCGCGTGTCGCGCAGGACCGTCGGGGAGCCGACCAAGCCGGTGGCGTCGGGCCCGCAGTGGGTCTCGGTGCGGCTCTTCGGTAAGTCTTGCCATTGGTCCTTTGCGGAGACTGCAGAGTGGCGAGCGGCACGCAGGCGCCATCTTGGCGCCCATCTTGTTCGGCTCCATCATCCACCGCAGCTGCCTGACGTGGCAGGGCCTGTGCGGCGGCCAGCGTGGCACGTGCATCATATACGAGAACAGCACTATGAGCTACAACCTCTTCGGTTTCCTCATTTTTCTCAAGACGCTGTCGGTGGTCTTCGCCGTCTGGGTCACCATCCGCCACTGAGCGCTGCGCATTATTGTACTCCGGAAAAAAAAATTACGCAAACTTGTACGCTGAGCGCGCCCGTCCATGCCAGTCTGTCAACAAAACGAGATGCGGGGGCGCTTCGATCCAAGCTGAAGGGGCGACCTCGTTCCCTCTGAGCCCGGTCGTTCACGTTCACGTGCACCCGTGGTCCATCATGTGCCGGTGTTTAGAAAAGGCCAAAAGTGGAGAACACGCATGCATTACTGCGATAATTAACACCATTTGCATGTTCCTGCTAATGAGGAACGATCACAATACCTTGCATCTGTCATCTGCGCATATTGGCGTGATCTATTCCTTTTGGTGCGAGCGTGACGTTCGAGTTTTTTTTCGCGCAGATGGTCATGCATTGACGGGTGAGGTGATTTTCAAATACCGATCGGTCTTTGCGATCGCCTCTGGAGAAAACGTTGCCAAAGCGGCGTCAGATCTAATCGGCTTCTGCGAAGGCACGGTTTTCATTCAGAGTCGCTGCGTGGCTTAAATCTGTCGGGCGTCGGCTAGCAGTATAGCCGATGCCAGCTAGACCAGAGCTACTTTTTAAAAACCGAATCGAATGCGAACAGTTGGGCTTTGCCACCGAATGGAATAGGAGTCCCGTATTTTTACAAATAGGCGCTTAGGTGTTGAATACGCGTACAACGAATAGCCGTGCTAAAGAGTGAGGCGGTAGCGGCGGCCCTCTCGTACCGTGCTGTGATTAATGCTGCTATGCTGTAGCAGTAAGAAAACGCCATCTACAAAACTTCCAAGAGAAAACTCAGGATATGAGAGGAGCGAGAGCGGCATCAAGGCTGCACCCACTTTTGGAGGCCATGTGTGAACGGCCCCACGTTAAATACGCACCAGGTTGCGGAGTCGGAGTGAACACTTTTTTTTTGTCAAATTCTTTTCATTGCCCATTATTTTAAATCTCGAGATTCGATTCCTCTCGCATAATTGTCAACGTGCACTGTTTGATTCGTTGGGCGAAAAGTATGGGTGGATATTCGATTCGCTGCTCGAAATTTTTCGAATATTATCACAAACCTAGTGAATGCACTCGCATGCGTCACGAAAGCGCCCTTTTTGATGAAATACGATCCACGTTTCTGTAGCCACATGACCAGAAACGAAACAGGTTCATAAAATTACGCAGGGCACTTTTCTTCCCTTTCTGATGGCACACCTACATATTAGCATACAATTGTAAGGCAACGCATACACTAGGTTCACCTTTCTTCGCCGAAAAACAACGCGGTTTTGTGGGCTATTGTCCGCTGGAGCACGTTCCAAAAGAGGAGCGCATCCCAACAATCAACAAAGACGTGTTTTATTGAGTCTGATTTGTGACACAACAAGCAGTCAGCACCCCATGTTAAAAACAATCTTTCTCCTCTATCCATGTTTTAGCAGGAAACGTACCAGTGTGCAACTTGAAGAAAGTGTCTTCCCACCCGCTGGCACCACCATTTTCCTTACACTTTTTAAAACGTTTCCTCCTTGGCCTCCACTATACAGAGTTCGATATATTGGCTCTGGGAAGACACAGTCAAGCAAATCTTGTATCAATTTTTTTATGCATGACATTGGAAAGGTGTTCCAAACTAAAGCGAGCATTCAGAAACCGGAGAGCAAAGATGAGATCTTTCGAAAATAGACTTCCACTTTAACGCATCCCATCGACACTGGAAATAACAAAGTTTTGCAAAGACGAAGAAAGCCTCACTTGAATAAAGCCCGCAGGAAAGCTTCGCGTTGATCCCGAAGAAACATAAATCTTGACACCACCTGCCTCAGGTACAAGTGGGGCAAGGAGAAAGACCCCCTTTTCTCAAAAGCAGAAATAGATTATCACGTTTAGTCCGCTGCCATGAGGACCGCCAAAGAAAAACCGCGAAGAGACGATAAAGAAAGACATACCATTGCCGCCGTATGGGATACGATTCCGGGGAGTTGAGCCGGATATTTATAAATACGATGTAATTTTCCTTCTTGGCCTGCACAGCATCTGTCGAAGCAGGATGGCTGTACGACACTGCGATGAAGATGCGCGGTCTGTCCGATATTACTTCAAAGAAAACATATTTAAACTGCTTGAAGTGTACAAGGAGCTATGTTTTGGAGATGAAGTTATGAGTTTGATGGGACAGCTGTGTTCCTTGAAACAGTTCAGATTTTTCATGTGAGTGAAACGCATGTCCGCTCCTGATATTTGAAAGTGCAGTGCAGAACATATGTTGTTTGTGACCTATTGTAAACTTGCGAAACCGGGAAAAAAAGAAAGGCGACTTTGTGGGCTATTGGTTGCGTGCTCACCCCCTTTTTTTTTTGCTCGCCTTTTGCGTGCTTGCCAAGTTTTTTTTCTCTTTGCTGAATACGCCATTTGGGGTTTTATGGACCACTTTTCCAGGATGCCGACGCGGCCGGTTTTCGTTGCTAATGGGCAATATAACGCTTTCGCAATAATAAAAAAAAATCCTGGCCCCGTCGCATAGCAAAGGGGAGAGACAAGGACATTTTCGCCATAAGGCTTTCTCACCTAGATGATTTCTGAAATGTGGTTTGCTTAAACGAGCACGAAAAACATTTCACACATCGTCTCTCTCAGGGGTCTCAAACATGCGGCCTGCAGAGCATATCTGTGAGTACCCGCTGGCACTGAACAGTTGATCCTAATTGCTCCGGAAAAACTTCACCCCGTGATGATCTGTAGCCAGAAATAGCTACTCGTTTACGTTCGGTCATACCTGCGTACCTCGGTAAGCTTTCCGTGAGGCAGGCGTACAAACATTGAACGCAACAGCGAAGAAAAACTGAAAAAGCAACATTTAGCTCACTGGTGGCCAGCTTCTAACTAACTTATTTCCTCTGCAGACCTCCGTCTTCCTCCTTTCTCTATTCTGCTCGTGGGAGACAAAAACACAGCGAGGTAAATTTGAGACCCCGGCCCGCAGAGAGTGGAGTTCGGAGGAGCAATTATTTCCCCTCGAAAAACGCGCCTCGAGGGGCGCCACACTTGTATTTCCCACGATCTCGACTCCGTTATGGCGTCCCCGATGACGTTGCAGCAGGAACTCTGATAGGCATGTTCTGGGGTTATTTAGTGTAATAATGGTCACTTTCATTCGATTCACCTGGGCGTGAAGGTGGTCACAAAAATTTTCTCTACTCCTTGGTTTTAAAAAACAAATGAGGCGCCTGGAATACGGCTGGATGCTCTACTAGTGTCTTATGCAGGGTGTTTCACGTAACTTGAATCTAGGATTAAAGTGGCTCGCCGGAGCTGTTTGCAAGCAACGACATATTGTTTCACGCCGTGTGGCGCTCCTCAGAGTATGAGAGCAAAAGCTCTACTACGCCAGTCCGAACCGAAGTTTCGCTGCGTGCTGCCGGTGATTGCATCGGCGCCCCTATAGCAACCGGATCTACGTCTATACTTGTAAACAGGTAGTCGCTTTGCCGCGGCGCAGCTCCGCTCGATCGCTAGACTTAGATAGTATATAGGCGTGTACTAGTTAGTGTGGTTAAACATGATTACGTCATAGTATAGTAATGAGCATAATTATTAGTAAGCGTACTGTCCACATGTAGTATATAATTGGAAAGAGGAAGCTTAGCCCATACTAGCAATTTTTTTTCCTAATGTAGCGCGAAAAAAAAACGAGGGCACAGAAGAAGGCATCGACACAAAACGAGCGCTGTGCCTCCTCATGTGTCCTACTTTTTTCGCACTACGTTTAGAAAAATGCAAATGCTCCAACTCACCCTGCTTAGCATACTTGTCTATAACATTAACACGTGACGTGACCTTCAGCTTAACCTTTAAAAAAAGCTTTGCGAAATGTAACAAGGACGACGGTTGAACGGACGACGTCATATACAGTATAACGCAATGAAAGTCGCTTCGTCAATCGCCGCGTTGAAAAGGCGCGTACCGAGGACCGAAATAAGGACGCAGTCGCTTCGCCGAGCTCCGGTGTTGGCGGATGTCCGAAGCGCATTCAACATTGCAGACACCAAGCCGCGTCTAGTTGCCTGATAAACCAGAGCTTACGTTATCTAAGCAGGTTCAACAGTAGTTAAGCCACAGCTAATTTTTTAATTCCGCTTATTTATTCAATTAGCTAAAATTATGCAAATCTTTTATTATTCACTTTAGGGTCACGTGCGTTCCTTTAAGCTGTAGAAGGGGTTCACTAAGAGCCGATCCAGTTTTTCTGTAGCAACGTGCCTCCTACGCGGTCCTTTTTGCCGGCAATTAAAGAAATCTCGCAAAATATGGAGAAAAAAAAGCCACGTGACTGCTCTCATGCGCTACCGTGTTCCGGTGCTACCAACAGTGTTCTGGAAGAAGGAAACGGCCGTGCCCAAGTGAGCTGCCGCTGCATGATTGGACGGACTGCAAAACGAAAATAATAAAAACAACAGAGTCTACCTTGAAATACGCGGCTTCACTGATTTCCCTTCCTTTATTTCTTCCGTCTCTGCGATGTCTGTCGATGGCCTGCTTATCACTAATCGCAGATCACGGCGCGCGCTTTCCACATTCGGGGAGAATGGGTGGATGCACTTTCAAGACAACGCCGAGAGCGGCCACCCACTTCGAGATGGTGAGCGCGCGATCCTTGTTTACTCAGTACGCGCTCGGCAGCACTAAAATACTGTAGCGCAAATGCGCGACCACGGTTATTTTTTTCTTTTCATATTTCGCGGGCTTTCTCGAAATGCTAGAAAGAACGAACACGTAACTAAAATACTGGTTTGGTTTATGGTTTATGGGGGTGTAACGTCCCAAAGCGACTCAGGCTATGTGAGACGCAGTAGTGAAGGGCTCCGGAAATTTCGACCACCTGGGGTTCTTTAACTTGCACTGACATCGCACAGTACACGGGCCTCTAGAATTTCACCTTCATTGAAATTGGACCGCCGCGGCCGGGATCGAACCCGCGTCTTTCGGGCCAGCAGCCGAGCGCCATAACCACTCAGCGACCGCGGCGGCCGTAAAATACTGGATCGCGTCTTTCGTAACCCCCTCAACGACTTTACGAAACACGTGTGACCATAAAATAAATATTACAAATTTTGCATCATTGATATTACATAATTAGCTAATTACCCAATTACTCAGAATTAAAAAAAAATATTCTGAGGAGCGCCACACGACGCGAAACAATGTCGTTGGTTTAACCCAGCTCCCGTGCGCCACTTTTTGTAAATCCATGGTGCAAGTTACGTGAAACACCCTGTATACTTTATTCACTCTGCTGTCATAATCGAATTTCATTTCAGTGTCCCTGTAAAGGTCGTTTCTTCTTCCGCCACACTCTGCCAGGAGCGCTGATGGCGAGCCAGGCTTCTTTTGATGACGGCCAACATGTGGCGCATTTTTCGTCGGGAGCAAAGGTGCTTCGGTGAGACTCCATTGCCGCGTCACTTTCTGCTGTCCATTCTTTAGTCACGACAGATGTCAGCTCATTCGCTTGGCGAAAAGGCGTCTAAAGAACTGAGCCGCGTGGTATGCACCGCTTCTGCCCCCGGAAGCCCAACAGTAGTGTATGGTGCACAGTGCAGCTTTCGGTGGAGCACAGCTGACGAAGTGGGATGCCAGCGAGCTAAGTCAACGAGAGCGCTAATTCGCCGCTTCAGGCTGAGGGACATAGCTTAGCAGAGCAGTAACATTTTCTGCTGACATCGCATACGCTTCCCGGCGTTGCTGCTGTCAGGGAGCCGTATGGGTTACTCCGCCAGTGCGCGTGGAAGCTGCCTCGACTGCAGCGCCGTGCCGTAATCCGTGCAGTTTTTATGAAGTTTCTTCCACATGCGTAGTGATGAAATGACACGTGGTGGCTGATGTCCCGGGTGGCTTTGTTCAAATGCATGCCGCTCCATGTTCACTCCTGCATGGCACCACCACGCCGAAGCACAGCCGGAGTCGAAGCAGCGCACAGCAGTGTCGCAGTCGGCCGCTAGGAGAGCGCCGCCTCTGCCCACGCCAGGTGGGGCCCAAGCCCATGGAAGCGCTGCGCACCTCCGCTGCAAGGCTCGGCTGCCACGCCCGCCAGCTGCCAGCGGTCTCCGTGCCAGCACATGAGTTGGCGGCCGGCCAGGGATTCGTGCTGCAAAGTGTGCAAAGACTCTTGCAATGAATTTCTGCCGTTTGCCGCTGCGTCCCAGCGTCGGACTATATGAGGGGCCAGATGAGAAAACTTTATTTTTTGCACACAACAAATATTTTTACTATATATAAATAACGGCGAGGGCGGAAGCTGTGCGAGAACCCTCTTATGCTACCTATGGCATCAAGACTGCCAGAACCAAGATATATAGGGTCTCGATTCTGGCAGTCATGAGCGCCATAGGTAGCATAAGATATATATATATATATATATATATATATATATATATATATATATATATATATATATATATATATATATATATATATATATATGGTCTTGATTCTGGCAGTCTTGATGCATAGGTAGCATAACAGGGTTCTCGCACAGTTTCTGCCCCCGCCGTTAGATGACGTTCCACGTCACACTCGCGGTATTACAGGACGTGCTACGTCCGCCGCTATGGACGAGGGTGGCGCTGGTGAACACTCTCAAGGTTCGCTTACACTTAATAAACATAAATACCCACGAAACCAGCAGATTGAACACCCGTCGCCGTAGCACAGTTGGTAGAGCACCGGACGTGATATTCGGAGGTCGTGGGTTCGGATCCCACCGGTGGCATGGTTGTTTTTCTTATGCTTGGTAAGTAACTTTCTTTTAGCGACAGATTAAGCGAAGTATTATTCTCCCATTGATTGGCACTACCAATTAAAAAAATCAAAAGAAACATGCACTTCGGTTTCGGTGATTGTTGTCTTTCTTCATATATATATATATATATATATATATATATATATATACTGCTGCACTGCACTCCACGAGCTGCACTGTTTTGGGTTTTAGTTTCGCGCATCCTAATAAACGTTGCACGCAGTGCTTGCCCTGTCAGAACATTTGCTACGCGAGTATCGTGCACATCCGTTTCTTTGGCACGTTATAAAAAAAGTCTAAATCTGAAGAACACTTATCTGGGTCTCGTTTTTAAGCATGACATTTGAGCGCATCTTCTACGGCAAATTCATGTGCCGCAGGATTCCATTTCGTCAAGGTGGCCATGATCCACTCTGGACTCACCACACAGGAAGCTTGCCGACCACAAAAGACAGCCGGGCCGCACTCGGACGCTTCCAGGTTCACTTGCTCCAACTGGTCTCCTGCGCAAAGCGACGTCCATCATAACTCGAGAAATTACTCCACTCGGCTGCTTATAGCTTGACACATCGACCGCACTTAGTGAACTCCATTCTTGTTCACCAGTAAGCAATTTTTAATGCCGCGGCATGAAAGAGCTGCAAAGTCGCGATATTATATGTTCTTCACCAATCGCCCACGTGCAACCCGCCTCGCGAAACGCACTACGGAGCAGCGACTTCCTCGCATCAACGACAGGCTCTCATTGCCTTGCCGCCGCACCGCATCTGCTCACTCACCCTTGACACCGTAGGCGAGCGTGGCGCAGCGGCCCGCTTGTGGGGGCGGCGTCCGGGGGAGGCAGGCCGGCCGCACGGCACGGCTCTGGGGCACGGCCGCGTCGAGCCGCAGTAGCGCCAGGACACCGTCGGCCGAGCGCAGCACCGCCGCGATGGCCGCCCTGACGTCGAAGGGCGACGCGGACTCTTTGCGCACGGAGCCCAGTCGGGCCTGCCACTCGCCGCTGGGGTCACGCCTGCGAGCAATGTCCCGTATCTGTTGAGCCGAATAAAACGAGCCTTCTCGAGCATGGAGCAGAGACTGTGGATAAGCAGCGCCACGTCCACGTGACAAAGAGGATGAGGGAAGGCGCCCCCGCTAGGCGCGGGTTCACTGATTACAAAACGGCCGCGTGCAGTTTTCTTGACCTCCAGTCTTTTCTGACTGAGAAAGACATAACCGGACCAACCACTTGAGTCTGTTTCCTTTTTTAATGTAGAATACGCTTCAAGGGCTGCTGCACCAGGTTTCCTGACGGCAGATTTTGAGCGGAAATCTGAAAAATCCAAGAAAGGGTCCGTATTTTGGACCGTCACAATAAATGGAAGCAATGCACCTTGGTGGTAACCAGTAACTATTTTCTAAGATGTTATCGCCATCTTGAGGTGTAATTCGTAAGGTTCTAATTAGCCAGCCTATCTAAGATGGGTTGGCAATAGGAAAATCGCGCACCTTCAGCCGATTTAGACCACCCATCCATCGTCACAAACCCTTGCATCTGGCCAAGAACACTGCCATAACGCTGCTCTTCTCAGTGCGTCTTGCGAACCACAAGGACTGCATCCTCCTCTCCATATCTAATCGCTTGGCGAAGCGATTGCTTAAGTCGAGCTTCAGGTATGCACCTTGCAAAGGGTACATTATCTGAGAGTTTGCCTATAATTCTGCCCGAACCAAAACGCATTCTGCAGCACACATTCAAGGAGAACGAATTGGAGCGCCGTTCCTAGCGAAGACGAGCATTCAAGCAGGCGCACCCCTGCGGCAGGCAGGCTCCGGCGGTGAGCACCCATCGGTCGGCGACCAGCGTGCCGTCGCAGACGTGCCTGCCGGCTTGCAGGAGCATCACATGCCAGGGCCAGTCTCCGTGTCGCACCTCCTGGGTCGTTGGCAGCGCTGAGGACTGGCCGCACTCTGCGCGAGACGGCAGACATCATGCGCCTCCTCGAGGCATCTTACGCGGCTGTGTACCGCGCGCGCACCTGAGCTGCTGCTCTGCTAGCTAGCGCCGTACGTCTTGTCTTATATTAACAGGGGTGAGGCCACGCCCACAGGCACGCCTCCAGCATGAAGGAGGCCGACCACACAGAGGCCAGAAGCGGACCAATGGTGCGCATATCTGAACGAGAAAGATGGCGGGATACACTCCCGCCCACTGGCAGTTCGTTGCTTAATGTGTCCCACGTGTTCCTGCAAGACTGTTTGTCGAATGCACTGTTCGTGCGAATAATATGCATCGAATGACTCGTGAAATCACAGAAGGCACCCACATTTTCAGACTACGAAAAGACTGTCAGCACTTCCTTGATAGCTCTAACAAACCATGCAATAGAATACAAGGTCAATTTACATAGGTCGCGTAGGCGCAGCTCGAATGCGGTCTTGAACGAAACGCTAGCGACATTAGTAAGGCTGCGGACTGTAGCGCCAAAATGAAGTGTGAGGACAAACGCAAATAAGAGAATAATAATGGGTTACATATTTCTGGTTTATAAACGTTTAAAACAATGTTGAGTTTTGGTTTTAGAATGCTTCGTGTGCATTTGTCTGGAAAGAAAACACTTTTATTAAGAAAAATATTTACGTTCGCGCTCTCTCTGGGCAGCGCGTAGCGGCTCTTATCTCTCTCATCAGCTCGTCATCTCGTGACATCGTTGGATGCGGCTGCTTGCCTTTTAACAGCGTTCATTTCAAGAGCTTGGTTACTTTTTGTCCTCGTGCTATATTTTTGTTGGCTACGTGTACGCGCTTGTTTTCTGCCATACCAGCGACAATTCCAGTCGTACTGCTCTGCATTGCCACTGAGAAATGTGGTACTGAGCAAGGCGCAAAACGAGCTCGGCGTGATGTCGTCCTTACGTAGGCAAGCCGATCGAAACTGCCGAGGCCGACCTTGCTGAAATATCCTGAGCCGAGATTGGGGATTGGCATTGGCCTTCCAGAGGTCGACTTCGTCGGCCCGACGCGTTTCGCCGACACCGAGGCAGGGCCGAGCAAGAGCCTATGCACAACCGAGACCGAATTCTATAATTGGCTGGTAAGTGGCCCGAGAATATGTGCCAATGCCAGCCCAAGTAAAAACCGATCCCTTTCAGGTCTCTGTCCAACCACTCCCCGTCACCGCCCTGATAACTGATAGCCAGCTATGTTGATGCAGTTTTGTATTGGGTCTCTTATTGTATCCTCGTCTCTTATTTTTGTATACTAAAGAGCTTCGCGGGGAATATTAAGCTCTTGCTGCACACCCGCGTCCAATGACCTGCAGCGGGCTCATGCCAATTGCGTCAGTGCACAAGAGATGCAAGAAAAACGAAAATAACCACGCAGGGCCAACATCTACACAACCATAAAACGTTTTATTGCATGAAGAATACATCACTGTTGTGCACTGCATTTATTTATGCAGGCAATAAACTCATAATGGTAATATTCTTCCACTTCATTACTTCGTTCACTCTGCATACGTTGCAAGTGTGATTTTTCGCACCGCACGATAACAATTCGACCTTCTTTGCACGCGAGCATCTAAAGCCAGACAGAACAAAGGAAAGGAGCAAGCACACACGCGAACGCGCCAACCTATTGTATATCTCGTCTGCAGCAGAATAATTGGCGCAGTTATGTTACATACATAGAGAAACCCAGCTAAATCACCAAAATGGCGCTGCAGAGTTACTTTACCCATTGCACGCTGTTGCGGCCCAAGGTGAGAATAGTCTTCAATCAATCGAAAAACAGCGGAAAGCTGACACAGGAGTGCCAGCATTTTTAATCACTAACGCATGTGAAAGTTTTCGTGTCACTTGTGCAGCAGCTTTGTGGATTTTCCGAGTGGAGGCCAGAGGTGACAATTCTCTTTTTTTTTTGTAACACTGCTTTTTAATCTACAATTTTAATGCCTGCCCTTTGCGCAACACCTGCCAGGCCACAGGATAACTAAACAGCCGAGATCTCAGCATATTTTAAAAACCAGTAAAGGTGCTGCTCGTCAGAGAGATTGCTTGATAGTAACCGTCACTGGCCTACACGTTCTTGGCAAGCCCTTGTGGAATGTAAAATGGTGATTCAACTATGGAGCATTAGCCCCTTTTCTTTTCCAAGTACAGTGAGGTGGCATCAACGTACGGAATTACTCCCTTGTTTCCTGCATGTGTTTGTTTCTGAAAACTCGTCTTTTTGGTTCACTGAGATCCGTGAGCACTTGTTCTGCTGCAAAAAAAAAGCAAAAGCACGGATATACCCGGCCTCTGGATAGATCTGGTTATCTTAGTCGCATTCTGTGAGTCAAAGATGAAAAGTAAGAAGCTGCATGGGGGCTGTGCGTCCTGGTGCAGCGGAAGACTTCGGATTAGTTTGCGCAAACTCTCATTCTTCATGTCGGCTTTGTGCGACGCCACAGGGGAGGGCTCCAGGTTAGTTTGGATCACCTGTGGTTGTTTAAAGTACTCTATGACTTGCACAGTACACGAGCGTTTATGTATTTCACCGCCATCAAAATAGGGCTGCACCAGCCAGGATTTGATCTCTTGACCTTGGGTTCAGTGGCCAAAGGCACTGAGCTACTTCAGCAAGTAACGTGCCATTTTCTTCCCCGAAACGGCTTGCTAGAGTATGCAGCCTAGTGAATGCTAAATATCAAGATATTTCTGGTAAGCAACAGCACTGTTGCTTTGTTAGATGTCCAGAAAGGGCTCTCGTGCAGTTCATTTATCTGTGGCGTGGCGAATTCGGGCAAATTAACAGGCAAACTAAAAAGAGCACTTGTGCCACATCCCTCACGTACAGGCCTTTATTTCAAGAACTGCGGTTGTAACAACGGTTTGAAAAAAATTTGCTCATTGGTGGGCAACAAACTTTCGAAATTTTTGAGGAATTAGAGAAAAAATGAGGTTACACGTGTTCGAGAAATTCCTTCAGTCCTTTGTTGACAAAGGAAGTGTCCTACTTATGCGAAATAGTTTGATTTGTGTCAACGTACAAGATAATTTCGCTTTTCATGATATCATTGGTCTTCTTTCTGAAGACTTCGCTGCCAATCGCATATTTCTCACAGAAAAGAGATCAACATTGCATTAACAGTGGGCCAAAGTGTCTGTCTGCTCCTTCACTTTTTTTCAGATAGAATTTTGGCACTAGAAATGGATGTGTCGAAATATCAAACACACTAATAAAACACTGAAATCGACAAAAATATGAACAGCCATTTCACTCTGAAGATACTCAAGAGACGTTTGTAACAGTGAAATCTAAAAGGGTCAGCGCAAAGAAGGCAACAGCTTTCATCTAAAGCAACATGGGAAAATTTTTGCCCAAATCAAAAGATCACAACTAAAGCAATCCAAAATGGAAAATAATGTTACTGTTTTCTATGAACGCACCCTAATAAGCAATTTAGCTGAGAGGGAAATTGATTATATATGTATATCATAAAATCACCAAAAACTGAAAAACATAACAGGTTTAAATTCACGATGTTTCGGCTCGAGGACCAGCCTCGACCGGCCAGAGGGCACTCGAAAAAAAGGCTGGTCCTCCAGCCGAAACGGCGTGAATTAAATCCTGCTACGTTTTTCAATTTTTGGTGAATTTGTAATATATTGATCAATCAGCTGCAAAGAAGTCACTTCCGGTATATATATATATATATATATATATATATATATATATATATATATATATATATATATATATATATATATATATATATATATATATATATATATATATATACATACATATATATATATATATATATATATATATATATATATATATATATATATATATATATATATATATATATATATATATATATATATATATATATATATATATATATAGAGAGAGAGAGAGAGAGAGAGAGAGAGAGACAAGCTAAAGTAAATGAGAGGCCCGTTTGACAAACTTATGAAGGGAGCCAACAGTCACCGAAACCAAGGTGCATAGGGGAATGTTTGTAATTTTTTTCATTTGTAGTGCCAATCAGTTGGTTTAAAGAAAATTACTAATAAAGCAGCAGAAAAGACAACCATGCCGCCGGTTGGATCCGAACCCACGACCTGCGAATATCGCGTGTTGGCTTCCTTAATATATTTGTCAAATGAGCCCCTCATTTCATTTGCCTTGTCTGCTAATAGCTTAACGGGGGTCTCGGTTCCGGCAGTGTTGATGCCATAGGTAGCATGAGGGCTCTCGCACAGTTTCCGCCCTCGCCGTTAGATGACGTGCCACGTCACACTCGCGGTATTACAGGACGTGCTACGTCCACCGCTATGGACGAGGGTGGCGCTGGTGAACACTCTCAAGGTTCGCTTACACGCAAAACATATATACCCACGAAAGCAGCAGACTGGACTGCCGTCGCCGTAGCTCAGTTGGTAAGAGCACCGGACGCGATATTCGGAGGTCGTGGGTTCGGATCCCACCGGCGGCATGGTTGTTTTTTCTGCTTCTTTATAAGTAATTTTCTTTTAGAGACAGATTAATCGAAGTAGTGTTCTTCAATTGACTGGCACTGCACATAAAAAGAACAAAAAAACGTTCCTCTGTGCACCTTGGTTTCGGTGACTGTTGGCTTGTGTGTGTGCGTGCGCGTGCGTGCGTGCGTGCGTGTGTGTGTGTGTACACACACACCCAGGTACGGCTGCGATGTCCAGCTGCGGCGGCTATACCACCAAGTGGCGCAGTATTGCCCGAGAAAAAAATACTGCTTGATGGCTGTCTGGCTCCTTCCTCCGTGGTTATGTCTTTTGCCCCCTGACCTTCCGGCCAGGATGAGCGACAACACCACGCATCCTTCCAGGAGGGTGGCCGTGCGTCCACGCGCACTGTCGTCCGCCTCAGCCCAGTTCGGCACACCTGTCAACAGGCAACCACGCAACAGTTAACAAAACAGGGGTCGCATCTGGGCATTGTACTGCCCTACTACCTACATACTCCACGCACTCTCTCTCTCCCTTTCTTTATTCCCTTCTCCCCCAGACCCATCTCGTACAGCTCCAGCTGCCGTTTCCTGCTTTTTATATTTTTTACTTACTCTGTATTGTCTTTTCTCCCCCCTGCTCTAGGTCTAACCCCTATAAATAAATGGCAGACACCAATGAAGCAAATCACCCATGAAAAAGATCGGTCCTCCGATCAACACGTCGAGGAATAGAAAACGTTTCCTTAAACGAGGCGTATACTTCGCTCTCTCTTTATATATATATATATATATATATATATATATATATATATATATATATATATATATATATATATATATATATATATATATATATATATATATATATATATAGATTTAAGAGAAGTGGGCACTTCTACAAAAACACTTTTATTTATCAACGTTTCGACCGCGGTGCGGTCTTCTTCAGGACTGTAGTGGTCTCGCGTCAGATGGACGTTTTAAGTTTGTGAGCTCAAGAGGAGGGAGAAAGGAGTGTAACACGCAAATAGCAACAACGGTTCAAAAAATTGAAAAAAAAGAATAAAAAAATAAAGATGGGGGTGCGGGGAGCAGACAGGGACAATATTGGGGGAGGAAGCAAAAAAATAGAAATAAAAGAAAAAAAGGGGGGAAAACTAGTATAATAAGGAAGGGTGGGCTACAAAAGGAGATGGCTAAACGAGAGAAAGGGAGAGGAAGACGGTGCGGGGGACATGGGCAGCACGGCGTACGAAAGCAAAACGTGCAAACAAAACACACAAACAAAATGCACAAACACAAAGGGCGCCGCTGCAGATGCGTGGCCAAAGAGGAGCCGCTGCGCAAATGACACTGGCAGTGACGAACAGGCCAAACCAGGCGCCTTTTGGGGTGTCTCACTGATTTCCGGTGAGCCGAGGGCTAGAACGTTAAGGAAGTAGTGGGCTACGTTAACGAGCACATGTCTAAGAACTTACTCACGGGGTCTGGGTTTCACTGAACGGTGCACCCCTCTCCGTGGGTGGGTCGTTGAACCGACCTCGCCGGGAATACTTGTTTGTAGGGGAGGAGGGCTGGGCTAGCTGTGTGCAAAGATTTCAAATTGTCGGAAAATGTAAGGAAAGAACGTCAAAAGCTTATCAATACTGCACGAGGCAGGATAGTGTAAGTAAGGAGGGTTATGATTGCCTGGGATATACACTAGGAGTTATAAAAGGTATATCTGAGTTAGCCAAGTAACGAGAAATGTAGTATTATTTTGTTTTGAGGTCGTGAATAAAAGAAAGGGTACCAGGCTTTTCGTTAAGACCTTCTTGAATAGTATTAAACTTGTGGATAAAATAGGATTCACGCTGTTCACGTTCTCGCCTGTTTTTGAAGCCCCCTTGAATAATTGTTACTTTTAGTTGGTCAAAAGGGTGTCCTTCTGCGTTTACATGCTTGGATAGGGGAAGGTTTGGAAGAGACTTGGCGTGTGCCCGGTGATTGTTAAATCGAATGCGGAATGCAGTGTTTGTCTGTCCTATGTATTGCTGGTTACACAAAGTGCATTCAAGAAGGTAAATAATGTTTGATGAGTCGCAGTCAAAGTTACCGTTGATTTAATGCTGGAAAACTGACCTCGTACTAGTTGCGGAACACGTAGTCTGCATGTGCCTGGAAACTTTGCAGCGACCCTTACCACAGGGCTGGCATCCATATTTTGGGGTTTTGTGTTCCTTGGAGTGTACTAGGTGGTTCTGAATGTTTTTGGCGCGCCTGTAAATCACGCGGGGTGCGCATGTAAATATTTTCGATAGTCGTTGACTTTGCTGGAGAATGTTAAAGTGCTTATTAAGAATTCTGTTTATGTTCGGTGCGTTACTGTTAAATGTGAGGATAAGGTTTGTAGTGTAATCATTTCGGTTATCTATTTGGTGCCCCTGGAGTATTTGACTACGGTTAAGATTTGAAGCTCTGCTTATGGCGTCATCAATAAGGGAACGTGGATAGCGCTGTGCTAAGAGCACGTTGCGCATGTGTTCGGAGTTTTCATGAAAGTCTAGGTCGTTAGAGCAGATTCTTCGAAAACGATGGGCCTGCGAATAAGGGATGCTGGTTTTTCAGTGACGGGGATGGGCGCTTTGAAAATGTAGATATTTTTGTGAGTCGGTTGGTTTTCTATAAACGGTTGTACTAACTGACCCCTTGTCCACCAGAATGTCAACATCAAGAAAATTGATTTGACTGGCTGAGTAGGTGTGCGTAAACTTTATGTTTGGGTGCACGGAGTTGAAACTGTCAATGAAATGGATAAGTTGTTGTTCTGTGTTTGTCCATATTATAAAAATATCATCCAAATAGCGCTTGTAAAAGTACGGCTGAATTGGACAAGAAGAAAGAAACTTTGACTCTATATGATGCATGAAGATATTGGCATAATTTGGGGCCATTCTTGTCCCCATAGCGGTGCCACTTACTTGCAGATAATATTGAAGATCAAATTCGAAGCTATTATATTCTAACACAATTTTGGCTAGTGTACCCTTTCTTTTATTCAGGACCTCAAAACAAAATAATACTACATTTCTCGTTACTTGGCTAACTAAGATATACCTTTTATAACTCCTAGTGTATATCCCAGGCAATCATAACCCTCCTTACTTACACTATCCTGCCTCGTGCAGTATTGATAAGCTTTTGACGTTCTTTCCTTACATTTTCCGACAATTTGAAATCTTTGCACACAGCTAGCCCAGCCCTCCTCCCCTACAAACAAGTATTCCCGGCGAGGTCGGTTCAACGACCCACCCACGGAGAGGGGTGCACCGTTCAGTGAAACCCAGACCCCGTGAGTAAGTTCTTAGACATGTGCTCGTTAACGTAGCCCACTCCTTCCTTAACGTTCTAGCCCTCGGCTCACCGGAAATTAGTGAGACACCCCAAAAGGCGCCTGGTTTGGCCTGTTCGTCACTGCCAGTGTCATTTGCGCAGCGGCTCCTCTTTGGCCACGCATCTGCAGCGGCGCCCTTTGTGTTTGTGCATTTTGTTTGTGTGTTTTGTTTGCACGTTTTGCTTTCGTACGCCGTGCTGCCCATGTCCCCCGCACCGTCTTCCTCTCCCTTTCTCTCGTTTAGCCATCTCCTTTTGTAGCCCACCCTTCCTTATTATACTAGTTTTCCCCCCTTTTTTTCTTTTATTTCTATTTTTTTGCTTCCTCCCCCAATATTGTCCCTGTCTGCTCCCCGCACCCCTATCTTTATTTTTATTCTTTTTTTTTCAATTTTTTGAACCGTTGTTGCTATTTGCGTGTTACACTCCTTTCTCCCTCCTCTTGAGCTCACAAACTTAAAACGTCCATCTGACGCGAGAATACTACGGTCCTGAAGAAGACCGCACCGCGGTCGAAACGTTGATAAATAAAAGTGTCTTTGTAGAAGTGCCCACTTCTCTTAAATCTTTATTCTGCGGAGCCAACGCAACCTACGTTCGCAACATATATATATATATATATATATATATATATATATATATATATATATATATATATATATATATATATATATATATATATATAAAGAAGCCAACAGTCATCGGAACCAAGGAGCATTGGGGATGTTTCTATTTTTTTAATATATATATATATATATATATATATATATATATATATATATATATATATATATGTATATATATATATATATATATATATATATATAGGAAGGAAAATGAGGGCTCTTCACACATATGAAAGAAGCCACAGCCACAGAAATCAAGGAGCATAGGGGATTTTTTTTTTCGGTTAAATATAATTGACCAATAAAGCAGAAGAAAAAACAACCATATGCCACCGGTGGGAACCGAACCGGAGGTCGTGGGGTTGGTTCTCAGGTGCAGGGTGCGCAACCTTTTGGACTGTAAGAATGTTGAGTTGAGTATCCAGATTTTCTTGGTGTAGCAGGACGCCTGAAGAAGGTCACTGCGAAAGGTTGTATAAAGCCGTCTTACTGCCAGGGTCAAAGAGAAATAACTGATATATGTAAGTGAAGCAGCAGCACGTAAAAGAAGTCGCAAAACTAGACCCCTATCAAATTTATTCACCTGAGTGACAGCAATACGTACAATCTGCATCTCCCTTGAGTACAAGGATCAAGCACTTGGCCCTGCAAGCAAAGGGACACCTTACTGCAGCTGTTGGATTGCAGAGGGCGCGGAAGTAAAGTGGCCTAGACCAACCAAGCAAGTTGTAATGATCACCTAACTAGAAAACCATCAGATGCTGTGTAATTTCAGTTTTTAGTAATTAGTGCACACTGCTACAAAATGGGTACCACAGACTGTAAAGCGCGTTGGGGAGGAAGCTTAACATACTTGAAGGAACTTTCTTATATGCATTCTTGGAGAGATGAAAGGCCATGATAATAATTTTTTTCTATGATCTTCCTGACTAAATTATTAAAGACGCCCCTTTAGTACACGCTGACACAGTTAACTTAAAGCTGAATGACACAGCTAACCGCGGTTATGCTTGTGTGTTTTCTGCTTTGAAATGATGCGTTAGACATTAGTATGCTGGGAGCACTCCCTGATATTCCTGTGCGACCGCTAAATTGTTTATAATTGAAGTTTTTCTCGATGTTGTTTTGTTTCCAACAGCCGAACAATACCTGTGCCGTGAAAGATGGGTTTAGGCCACCTGAAACGGATAAAAAACTGCAATCGATTCAATACAATACCAAACGATTACTGCAATAAAATCCTGAGGCAGGAATTGGCCTCCTAATGTGGTCTCCCTTTCCCTACTCTTTCTCTCCCATGAATCGGCATTTGTGCAAGCTCCTTTTAATAAAGATTACTCAACACTCATTGGTATAGATTTAATTCACTACAACGCTGAAACCAGCCCGCTTCAAGAGCCAGAATAGTAACAAAGGAACCAGCGATTATATTGAATATTGCAGTTTTTTTCGTGCCTCATATGACAAGAGGTCACCTTTGCCCTAACAGCCATTGTTCGGTTAATAAAACGGAAACAGTACGAGAGAAGAATTTTAATTATCAATTATTTAGCGGCCGTAGGCAACATAAAACAACTGTGGTGATATTACACAGAAGGAAACATGTAACTAAAATTAGTGTCTATACTCATTTAAATTCAGTTATTGTGTAATAGTGCATTTAGATGCTTGAAAAGAAATATGAGCTCTTAGATATCCGGGCATGAAGAAAATGGTAAGGTTCTGGTAATTTCTGAATCCTGAGGCATGAAGCAGGCCGCACGGCCAAGCCTCTTATTCACCTAGATAGGCAACGTGCAATGACTACTTTTGTTGCGGCCAGTCGACCATTGGTCATGGAAAAGATGACCACACTACTAAAAATAAAATCCAGGTTTTAGTGGCAGCTGGGACCACATGCAGCGCTAAAAGAACATTGCTTTCGGATTAGGCTAACAAAATCATCAAAAGAAACTATTTTAAGGTGATAAAATTTCAGCTCTTCGGTTCAGAACTTGAATCCCATGCACTTTACTTTCATATTGCATGAGCCTTGTATAGACTGCTCAACTTCTTGACGGGTTAAACAAGATTTTTTGCCTGAGAGTACGAGGGAACCAACACTTTGTTGCGGCCACTGATGCTCATGAAAGTAATAAAAAAATACTTGTGCGAGACAGCATAATGTTGCTGCTTACGCATGACAGTGTACCAGCACTCGAGGTCACATTAACACTGGTCGCATTCCAAGCATAAGGGGTAGTAAGCTCACTTCTCTTGGAGATTACCATTAGACCAGGCGTCCTATGGGTGGATAATTCATAAACGACGTAAGCTGCAAGTGCAGGGCGAACGAATAGGCCCTGTAAGCTTGAATAGAAGCTTGCTCTCGATTTGTTTTCATTTTGCTCACAAGTCGCAGCTATACCGTGGCATGACAAAAGATGACTACGCTGTTCCAACCTGATCTTAGAAAGCGACACAGACTGCTGTTGAGAAGCGTCGAATGTTGCTGGTAGGTGCTCTTTTTGCACTGTAGAATAACACTTCAATGCTGAATACGCTATCACTGCATGTCATACTCTAGACACTGCCCTAAGTTAAATGCAGTGGCAATAAAGAATCAGCAGTTTTCAGTTTGCAATACCAAAACGTCCCGTAAAATAAATTATATCCTTTTTACCGGCCCTCCATTAATATAACCATATGAACATGGTTTTGTAAGCAGCACTGGCTTAGGTGTCAGATTTTTTTTAATACATCTGTTGAGCTCATTCAAGAACTAGAATTGCACTGCTTTCCCCCACACGTTTTTAGCAGATCATATTGCGAACAATGCAAGTGGCGAGCGCAGCTGAGAATCACACCAACACTTCGACAGTCACGTTTGTGACGAATGATGCCAATAAACTGCTTTCATGACAAATTTGCATAGTTGCCTACGTAAGGACACAATGGCTGTAAATTCAAGTGGTCTAGACATACTTAGCGGAGCTGCATAAGCGCATGTTTGAAGCATAAATTAGAATTTTTCCTTCTAAGCCCATGCAACGTGGCGGGAACTAAAAACGGTAGCAGCTAAGTACTCAAATGTGAAACAATGCTTAGAGTAGTAACGAGTCCTACATTAGCCGGTGACTTTGAGCTGGCAGCCAACAACATGACAGCAAAGGCTCAAGCCAGACGGAAATAGTTTCCATGTGCTAATGGCCTGTTGTATGTAGTCAGCAACTAACTCAGGCCGGTTTACACTTCCATAAGACTGCACGGTTTCCGTGAAACGCACGAAAGCGTAATAAAGCAGTTTTTTATGACCCTAGCAAGCGCAAATTTCCCTAAGCATTTTGCCTCCGTACAGAATACCATAGCTCAATGCAGTGCCTTCAGTCAGGTAGATTTGCCACTCCGCGAGCACATCAGGTTGAACGGCACATAGACAGCGACAGCAATCTGTATGCCTCAACCAGTTCTGGGCGATCGCCTCGAGGAAACGTTGTCTAACTTTAATACTCGCTAATTAAGGAAGTGCTGAAGTGTCACCCACGTTTTAAATCACGGCGCAGTGCAAGTTACGCACAAAGGGCTATTCACTCAGACGTGGTGAGTCCAAAGTAGCGGAATTGGATCCCGGCAGAGGCGGAAGCGTCGGAAAAATGCTCGTGTGTCGTGCAATGCCACTGCACGGCACACAAAGCCCCAAAGCTTGGCCCCAAATCTTTGTGTATACACACTGCCCCGCAACAGTAGAACGATAGTCGAAAGTGGCCAACGGCACAGTCATAAAAAGTAATGTACTCTGCACCCACACCGTACTGGCGCGGCTGCTAAATCTGAGTACACAGCCGCCTTAATGCGGCGACGTGTAACATGTCACCGCTGCTCCCGTCCGAAAAGATATCTGGTAGCGCGCCTTAATAAAGCAAGAGGCACTCAGGTGCCCACGAGCGATCGTCCGCTGTTGCATCATACCAGAGCGCGGGGCTGAAACTGCTGAGAACAGTATAAGCATCCATAATATATTTCGCAAGCTAAATTACCGCTCAGGCACCCGTAATGCAATTGATTTTCGCGTACAGACTCACCTTGCAGCACGGTCGCGCCGAATTCTCAACAGAAAGCTGCACACGGGATGGAGAACGCGCGAAAGCAGCACATGTCACTGAAGCGTGCGCATGCGCTCTTCGCCGCCGGTAGGGCGCATGATTGATCCGTGCTTCCGAACTTGCGCCGTAAAAAGCAGAACTCTGCCGTCGTTGTTTCGAGGAAAAAATCTTGATAATAACGCTGATAAAAAGACGTTTTTTTTTGTCTCAGATACTAAACCATTAAAAGAGCTTCAAGTATCACCGGCCGTCACGAATTAAACCAAAGCAGGGTCCGTGGTAAATGTAGCCCGGGGTTGCATGTAGGCCCCACATCGGGCCATCTGCATATGCCAAGCTTTTTGAGGGACGGCTGGCTTTACTTCAGGGCTGTAGCCTGGCCCTACCTTTGAGTCCAGGCTTGAGCTGAGCAGCCTGGCATGAGCTCACTGCCCGATCAGTTGCCGATCTATCGGCTGCCGACCAGAAGCCACTAAATGGCCGATGGTCGACAGTCGGCCTGTGTCGCTCGGGATGCCAGCCAAAATGGTGTCATAACACGTCGGAGGTTTCAGATGTGACTTTCGGATGATAGCTTGGTAGTTTGTATGAAAGCTTATGTTCCATAGTGAATTCTGTTAATTCCTGGCACCTGCTCTAACAATGAATGGTTGTGCTTTGTGTTGACTGTACTGCGTGAAATACTGCATGAAAATTATTTGCGTTCGTGGTGAATCAACGCTATGACCAGAGTGCACACTCCAGTGATTTAAACTATGCACATGCTTAATATTGCTGTAAACTTTTGGCGCTGCTTTCATAATGGAGAAATCTGTAGCTCGAGATCTTGCAAATAGGAAGTAAATGCTGCCTGGAACGTTTACGCTATTTACATGTTACTGAGTACTAAAAAACTGCGACTGAAAAGGGTTTTGTGCGCACTGAGTTTTGTAGATGTGATGGTGACGCGATACTGCCCTCTTATTATCATAGATGCCATGGAGAAGAGACTGCTGTATGTCATATGCGATGGTCTTTCCAAAGTGTCCTATCGCATGCCCAGATGCTATTTTGACTTGTGTGTTAGGCACATAGCTCTCTAAAATGAGGTCCGTTGTTTTACTTAAATCTTGGGCAATCTTCTGAAAGAAGTGTTTGCTTGAAAGTTTCCTGTTACTGCAAGATCACGGTTCGTATTTTTTAATTATCCCGTGCCTTTTTCGTTTTGTGAGCGCTTGATTTTGTTTCATTTGGTCTGCGTAGCCTTTCATTGTATTGCCGAATATGTGTGTCTGTATGTGTTCTAAAAAGCAGCGCTAATTGCACCGGGAAATCACAGCGCAATTTACAGCAATTTTGAGCCATTTATGCACAGCAGGCAACTAGCTCCTTCTGAAAGTTTAAACTTGTCTCATGGGTTAGTTCAACAACCTATTGTATCACTATTCCGAGTCGCGTGTGTTGTGGTTTTAAAGTAATAAGTTATGACTTCGGTTAAAAGTTTGCACTATTGTCTCTTTTCACGTGAGCTAAACTCAATCGGCACAATTCTGTCACGACCAATTGCTCGCAAACTCGGATGATCAAGAAAGGCTGTCAAATATGTCGCTGTACCTATAGTGGTACCTCTTGGGCATAAATACAAATAGTTGGGCCTGTTATTGGTTCGTTAACGCTTCGACCTTCGGCGCGGCACACGAGGCATAGACGAAGGAAGAAGACACAACGAGCGCTAAAGATAGCGTCGGTAGTCTGCGCTCTTCGTGTAATCTTTCTTCGCCTTTGTCTCGTGGGTCGCGCTGAACCTGGAGGCGTTCGAGGATTTATTTCTCCCTCCAAAAATCGTGTGATATGACTTCACTTTCTGGTTTTTTAATTATGACGTTATTATTTAGTTGTCCGCACACTTGGAAGAGGGCGCTGGCTCCCCACCATAAGCCGCCATGTTTTTACCGTATGGACTTCTATTCTAGCTACGTTATCACTACATCTACCTTGTAAATTATCTGAGTCACACGTCATTTGAGTATTTTGGTCATGCCATCTCCTTTGAGTTTACCCTTCTGTCTATATATACGCTATTCCTTCCCGAAATAAGCAACCAGTTCAAGTTAGCGCAGTGGTGGTGTCCGCCTTCTCTTTGTCCGTGCCAAAAAGTTACGCTATGTTGTGTTGCCACAAATAGAACACCTGGAAGTGTATTCAGTCGTTCCACGGCTGCAGCAGGCCATGTACGACGGGCATAGCATTGCACTCTGGACAGAAGCGTAACAACTTCTAGAACAGGAAATTCAAAGTAATGCCACTCACTGTATATCCTATTATTTACTATTTTCAAGTGGCACTGCTACACCCACACCTGCTGGCCTAAAGCACACGGCACAGGTGCGCTTTATGTGAGCCAAGCAGAGGTGCGCTTCCCCAGCCAGTGGCTCGCCACGCACCTGGGGGACTGCACAGCAGGTACACCACCAGGTCACTTCGGCACGCTCCCGGAGAGGAGAACCTGCGCCGTCGTTCACATTCTTGAAAGCACGGAGTGTCACGCGCCAAGAATGCTCTCGCAGAACATGATGGCATTCACATGCCGCCAAGCGTTGGAGTGAGCAATCAGCATCCCGACGCTAGAGTCGCTCGTTACCTGTTATGCGCGCTTAAAAGAACCCACCTGAGGCCCGGCGGATCCAGCAGCTGCAGATACGAATCGCTGCTGTTGCCATCGTGGTGCAGCTCCACCCGGGAGGGTGGCCTACCAGAGGGGGCTGAGGTCAGCATCTGCCGCACGAGCGCGCTTGGCGACCGACTCACCCAAGGTTGAGCGCTGCGCACGCGGTGTCGGCCAGCTGCTTGAGCAGGGAGTCACGCCGGCGTCCCTCGGGTAACCCGTCCACGCATACCTTTCGGAAGTGGCCGCGCTGGTAGGCGCGCAAGTAGCCGCCCAGCTCGGGCAGGCTCACTGCGCGCACGGCAGCCGCGTTGGTCCTCTCGCCGCCCACAGCCCACCGCGAAAGACTACTCACAGCAGTTCTGCTCGTCAGCGCCGTTGTCACAGTCCAGCCGTGCATCGCACCTCTGCGCGATGTCGACGCACTGGCGGTCGCCGCAGTGGAGAAGTCCCGGACCGCAGTTGTCTGCATAAGTGATCCTTTGTTTTAGTCGTATTCCCGAATCGACACGTGTGTTGCGCATTAGCTTAGACCGCCTGGGGTTGACATGGCACAGTGCGTATTTGCATTTTGCCTGCATGAATATGTGGCCGCTGCGGCAGGGGAAAAAGAACAGATCGAGGCATTAATAAGGAAAGCCTTTAAGACCGCACTAAACCTACCGAGAAACACCCCGAACGACAAGCTACTACAGCTGGGAGTCCACAACACTTTCGAGGAGTTGGCGGCGGCCCAGCTGAACGCACAGCTAGAAAGACTAGAACTTACAGAAACAGGCAGGCAACTCCTGAGAAGACTTGGCCACAGAGTGGAAACCACAGCAGATCCGGACGAGAACATTCCGGACGAAATCCGGCAAACCCTCAGAATCTGCTCACTGCCGCGCAACATGGACCGCAACCTACACGCGGCCAGAAGACAAGCAAGAGCAGAATACGTGGAGAGACACCTAGCCACGCAGGAAAACACGGTGTACACGGACGCAGGACTATATCCGAGGGATAGACGCAACAACATCACGAGAGTGGCGATGGCGGTCATAGACCACACGGGCGACATGATCAGCTGGGCATCCGCGAGAGGACGTACGGTGGCAGAAGGGGAGGAGATCGCTGTGGCGCTTGCCGCGGTCGAAGGCTACCGCAGAAACAAGCCACAGATTATAATAACGGACTCCAAAACGGCCTGCAGACGATATCAGCAAGGAAGGATCAGCAGGGAGGCCCTACGCATCCTCCTAGGCGCGAGAGCCTCGGGATTCAAAGCGAAGCAAAAGGTCTTCTGGGTACCGGCACACACCGGAGTCGAGGGCAACTCGAGGGCTGACAGCCAGGTTCGCGAGATCACGCACCGAGCCTTGCTGACGGAGGACCTCGAGAACCCCTCGATGGTGGACCGGACGTACGCAGACATCCTAAATCACTACAGAGGCTGCAGGTTCAAGTATCCCCCGCCCCACAAACTCCTCACACAGCAAGAAGCGGTCAGCTGGAGGAGGCTGCAGACTGGGACCTTCTTTAACTTACACGTCCTAAGAAAAATGTTCCCCACCCAGTACAGCGACAGCTGCCCCTGGTGCGGGGACGTCCCGACACTTTACCACGTCACATGGGAGTGTAAACACAATTACACCGTCCACAAACAGACTAACCCGAGTGCGGAGCAATGGGAGGGCCTGCTCACCAGCAGCGAGCTCACCGCCCAAAGGGCATTGGTGCAGCACGCGTGCGAGGTGGCCAGGACCAGTGGAGCCCTGGAATGAGGGACCACCCTTGCTAAGGAGCCCCCGACGGCGGCGTCGGCTGCGGCAAGCGCCAAGACGCAGCTGCAAGGAGACTCTCCGGAACTGACCAAAAGAATTCAATAAAGTTTTTCATTCATTCATTCAATCCTACGACCTTGGGATCAGCAGCCGCTGAACGCCAAAGCCACTGCGGCGGCTGATACATTGGCTTGGTTCACGTTTAAAGGGAGCACGGCCCAACAGGGGACGAGGACACACAGAGGCGGAAAAATGCACGAGACATGCGCCAACTTAAAACAGACTTGTGAGCTCTCTGTGCAGTTTTTCTTGATATGCACGAAAGCTGCCTGTTACATATCGATTAAGCCGTTGAAAATGAGCGTCTTCGAACGAGATGAAGCTTAAGATTCAAATCCTTCAGAAGAAATGGGTTACCAGTGGTTGCAACCACGTGATATATATGCAGCTCTAGCCATCCGAACTCGCCTGAACTCCAACTTCCAATTTTGTTTAACCTCTAGCATCCATGGGATTGCGGTATCTTGCTAGATATTTTTTATGGTAGTAGCCGGGATGGCAAACGTAAATATACGCTTGAAAAGATTAACATGTGGCCAAATTGATGCCTTGATTTAAGATCGCAGTAGCGTCTACGAATCAAAGCGTGCCGTATTGGCTGCTGGTAAAAAGATGCTTAGAAGTGCAGCCGCCATTTGGGATGAGCAGTAACGGTTGTAAAGGCGCAACCTGAAAACGCGCCATAAATGGCGCTCCTCGCAGCCACAATAGAAATTAAAAGTAATAAATGTGAACGTATGTTAATCCGTCGCATGCAGGAACAAATGGCGACGCATACTATAATTACCGGGCCAATGAAGCCGAAAAAGAGCGGAACTTGAGAATTTTGCGTTAGCATTCTAAAATAGGAGCGCTCGGTCCAAGTAGCGCTGAGAAGTTTGGTCAAAGGCGGCGCGAATCTTCTGCTAAGCCTGTTCTGCGTTGTATTCCAAATTGTGCTGTCATATACGTTTTTTCTCCGTTCGTTTTGTGTAATAGCTTTTCTTTTATTAAAAAATCACTTAGTCCAAATTTAGTTCTTTCTTCTTTCTTGTAGTTATTTGTACTCATTTGTGTCCTATTACATGATTGTAGTGTCAGCTGTTGTTGCCAATTTTTGCATACATTCAAAAGTTTGCTGTTTCTGTTTTCACATTCTTTTTTTTTATTTCTGGTTTTTGTGAGCGTGTGTGCTGCAGCTCCTGGTTTTAGAGTTGGCAAAGTGAGAAAGTGAGAATCCTCACCTTACAGAGAGTAGTGCGATGTCAACGCACACTGAGACCGTTGGGCCTAGTTCGCGGCATCGGCTCAGCTCATGCGTCGCGCAATAAGACACTCACCGCAGGAGGTTTCGTCCGAAAAATCCGGGCAGTCGACGACACCGTCGCATATGTGGCTCTCCTTGCCCCTCGCCTTGAGCTCGTTCGCGCAGCCTGCGTTCGGAAGTGTTTTAGATGTCGTTACCCGACCGTGGCAACTGCTGTTACAATGTGTTCTGCCTCTGCTAATCTTAGCCCAGCCGCTATTTGTGTTGCAGGCGAAATATGGGGAAAAAAGGCAGCAAATTATGCCAGATCTTGTGGCAGGAACAGCGCAGCACGAGACAAAGAAGGGACAGGCGGGACATGACGCTAATAATAATAATTGGTTTTGGGGGGGAAAGGAAATGGCGCAGTATCTGTCTCATATATCGTTGGACACCTGAACCACGCCGTAATGGAAGGGATAAAGGAGGGAGTGAAAGAAGAAAGGAAGAAGAGGTGCCGTAGTGGAGGGCTCCGGAATAATTTCGACCACCTGGGGATCTTTAACGTGCACTGACATCGCACAGCACACGGGCGCCTTAGCGTTTTTCCTCCATAAAAACGCAGCCGCCGCGGTCGGGTTCGAACTCGGGAACTCCGGATCAGTAGTCGAGCGCCCTAACCACTGAGCCACCGCGGCGGGGCAGACGCTGGCTAACAACCAGATTTTTAATGCTCTTTCCTCTAATATATGCCTCTCGCTCGTTCAAGAAGCAAAGGACAGAATAAAAAACCCATAAGAAGTGCACGTGATAATAGATTAGGACTATATACACCGATAATCGATTTCGCTGTCACGGAGCGCTATCGAGGGTATGCTGACGCATACGTCGCTCTTTTTTCTGATGTTTAAGGCTTCTTCAATCTCCCTGGTGCGTTGACATCCGACAAAAGACCGACGTATGCGTTAGCATACCTTCGATAGCGCATCGTGACAGAGAAATTGATTATCTGCGTGCATAGTCCTAATCTATTACCACGTGCACATCTTATGGGTTTTTTATTCGGTCCTTTGCTTCTTGAACGAGCGAGACGCATATATTCGACGAACGTGTATTAAAAATCTGGTTGTTAGCCAGTGTCGTGTCCAGCCTGCCCCTTCTTTGTCTCGTGCTGCGCTGTTCCTGCCACAAGATTATGCACCAACCAGCCCAACTTTCCACCTTGCTAAATTATGCCAGTCCTGCCTTTTTTATTCCCTCTTTCTGTCTCTCCAAAGAATTCGTGACATAATATCTGTTGCTTGCCCAGCAGCTAGCCTTGTTATTCTGTCCCAGAGATTGTTCGTAACCATGGCGCAATTTTCCAAGAAGTTTCTTTTGAAAATAAGGGTGTACGTACTTATCCTTGGTGACGTAGTGGATTTATTTGGTGCTTGCACTTTCTATTGACTGCGCTTTCCTACAGCAATTTGACTAACGATTCACCTTCATGAGGCACACGTGCCATTCATACCTTTGCCATACCGGAATGCCTAGTTTAATCAGTGGGCACTAACACTTTTTCCTTGTCCTCACCGCGCACTCCATACCGGATCCTAAGGGAAGGATTTGACTTAATTCACCTCAGAGTGGTTCATGACCGTCCTTTTAGTATTAGGTGCAAGGAAAGGTTCTAATTTCTCCATGATTCTAGGGTAGGAGTTATGCAACAAAGAGCTTTGCAAACCAAAAAAACACAGCCGTCAGCATGGACTTGGCACTAGGGCAAAAAAAAATATTGTAGCACATTCAATGGTTTGCTGTAAAAAACTCGCAATGTCAGCACAATTGAACTAGTTCGGTAGCTACAAGGATAGTCCAGATGAAGATAGCAGCTTCTAGAACACTTTCATGAAAACGCAACATTCCTCAAAAATGTAAGGGCTATTTCGCAAGTCTGCTGAGTCGTTTCCGGACCTCACTGACGGGCTTCTGAAACGGGCGCCGCTGAAGTCTCAAAGCAGGGCCCGGTTACAGCTGGGTTCTATCGAATATCTATAAAAAAGGCTGCACCTCTGTCTAGTGCCAGCATTGACAAAACCCACGAGTGCCACGGCGCCATGCGATTCCGCACATCCAGCACAATAAACTCTTTCAGCGACCAGTTTTATGAAGCACACAACATAAGCCACCTGCCGTCGCTATTTACTAAGGGTATGTTAATAGTTGAATGACGAATAGAATACACTCCCTTTTCGAACCAATGAAATATTACATATTCATAATTATTCGAAATTAATCGAATTGGTACTCAAGTTTTAGAATAATTGGCACGCCATAGTTTTCTTGGGCCACTCTAAAATGAAATTAAAGAGTGATTCGCGAATGCGAAGTCAAATGAAGAGCGTTAGCTTAGTTGTTTTTGCCGATGCTTTCGACTATGCCTTATATTATTATTAACGATGATTATAAACGAGCACCTTCGTTATATACGAGTCTCAAATTCGTTATATCCGAATTTCACTCCCACGTCTAAAATTCGGCCACCAACGTGTACATCACGAATGGACGATTTTTTTTGGTACCATCGGCATCTCTCTGCGACCACCGGTTAGCCCGCCACGCCCCTCCGAAGGTCCCCCTCATTACGGTTTTGAGGACCAAAGGTCGTCGGTACGAATCCCTCACACAAGCCAGGGTTAAACCCGACTAACAACTTTGTGCGCGAATTGCGTCAGTTTGCTTGACATCCCTCCAAACCCTCTGCACCAAATGTATGACCTACAATATTGTCACCAATGGAGACACCAAGTGGCACCAGTCTCAGCACCCGATCAGACGTTGCATATACAACGGAGAAAGACGGGCTAGCTTGTGACTAGTGTTAGAATGCATCTAGAAATCGTTCAAAATTGTGCTGCACAGGGGCTAAACCAGCCGCCGTGCCATCCCCGACGACTGCGCGCGTGCGGTCACGTGGTGAGGGGTCACATTTTGCACAACGCTGCAGCAATTTGATCACATGACCGGCCGCCATCTTGAAATCTGGGAAGGATATTAAACGCTTGAGTTCGAATAGTAAGAGCGAACGCTCTTAAATCACGGTCCAATCCAACGCTGCACAGCATGATGGCACCGTGATCTGCCTTCGGGGGACGGAGGATTCAGCATCGCGATGTGGCCCATTCATGCGGGAGCGTTCGTTAGAGGCCTTCAAAACTGGGTGACGCGGCAGGCCTTTGGATGGCTTAAGAAACCTTGCCTTCATGACCTGTCTTGGAGGCCATGGCCCGTATGAAGGCCTAGTCCATCTCATCCATAGACTTGCGGTGCTGGTTAATTCGGTTAATCCGGAGCCCTACGTCCTCAATGGCTGAATGAGCGCCGGTATTCAACCATCCTTGCAAGCTGATGTTATTTCTGTTTTAATATTTGTTTCTAGCCTAAAGGCAGATATCTCGAGGCTCCTTTTTTCTACTTAACGCTCTTCTGCCTCACAGAGCAAGAAGCAGCGAAAACGGAGACGGGCCTAACTTGTGATGACTTAATTGAACGCACCGAAAAAGAGCTAAGTCCTGTGGTGACACACGGGAAGGAAGCAAGGAAGATCGGCGCCAGTATAAAGTGGGGATAAGAGAAGCGTTAGGACCTGGCGGGCGTGCAGTGAAATCCGTAGTCAAGTTTTTCTAGAGCCGCTGGAGTACAATGAAAACAAACGGCCTTCAGTGATACTCAGGTCTTGCGCAACGCGACCACTCAGCAGCAGCGTCTTTCCACCGAGGGGCGACAATCACCGGGCTTCGTGTGGCAGCTGCCTGCGGCGCTGTACTCGGGCAGGCGTCCGCAGTCGATGTGGCCGGCAATGGCCAGCGGCATCTGCTGCTGGCACGAAGACCAGAACTCCTGGCAGAACTCCCTGCAGGGTAGCACGACCCGGCGCTCGGCGTCGTCGCACTGCGGCTGCAACAGGCGGCACACGAGCTCGGCGGCCAGCGGGTGGCACTCGGAGTCGGCTAACTGCCGGTAGGCGACCAGGTCGCGGTACACATCCCTGGCCGTGGCGTGTCCCACGGCGTTTGGGTAGGCGGTGCTGTTGTAGGGCAGGCTGGCCCGGCAGTGGTCCAGGGTGAGTGGCTCGCAGAGCAGCTCTGCTTGGCGGCCGACGGCCGGCCGGCTGGTGCTTAGGCCGGCCAGATAACCCGGGTAGCGCCGGCGGGGCGTCCATGACTCCGGCAGCGAGGCCGTCGCTCGGCGCTCTGCACACGAAGCAACAGTAAACGCGACTTGCACCTCTAGCGAGAAATGCCTCCGTCGGTCCTCAGCGCGGCTGCCATTGTTCACTCGTCGCGAAGCCTGCCCAAATTCCGGCGCTATCAACACGGCTAATTAAGTACGCTTCCTGTCGGCATCTAGTACCCTCAACAAAAAAGACATGCAGTACGCCACTCCTAAAAAACGAGCACCAGCTGGAAATTACATTTTGCTCGAACAAGGGCGTGTTCATGTCTCAGAGAAAACAACTTTCGTACGGGACGCTCAGCCACGCAAAAAAAATATGCACTAGATATTGGTACTTGCGCGGTTCTTCGAAACTGGTCAGCGAAGGAGTTGGCCTGCGCAAGAGCGCATGCAGGGCAGCGTCTAAAAATTCTCGATGATACTTCGGTGAGATTTGTGTGGACATTTATAATTTCAACAAACGACTGCCCGCCTGTAGCGCACAAGACGCAAAGCCCAATTTGCAATCCTTGGGATGTGCCTTTCTGTCGACAGGTTCGAGTGCCCCTTCGCAACAGCGCGTACGAGCTCAACTGCGTGGACTGCGACTGTTAATTCGACGCGGGTATTGTTCAATGACACCCGCTCGATCAACGGTCCTAAGAAAGCGTCGTTGGCTGGTATACTGTGTTCTCTCAAGGAAGTGAGGAAATGTGCTTGAGGGACACTCAGTGAAAACCGTTCTTTGGAAACAAAGAAACTCGCTCCTCACCCGACACACTATTCAGGTCGTAAAATGTTCAACAAAAGTAACGGAGTCATAATGTGCGAATGCACTGACTTAGCCCACAAGCATGAACTCATGAATCTGCCCACTTTACATCGGGCATGTCTGAAATCCCATGGTCTGCCGAAATGTGTATCGAAGAACAGAGTAGTGCTGTTCGCCTGAAGCTGCTTGCAACTCGATTCAATCGTTTACAAGGCGGTGCGTTACAACAGTTGTCGAAGATGGTTACCACAGCATGCATGTGCTTGTTAGCTCTTGCTGGGGTAGTCAGGTTCAACGGGGTATTCCTGGTAGATGAGCCAATGTTCGCTGACAGAAGCTAGTTTCTAATACGCTCCACGTCATCACCAAGCGCTCCGATTTGCATATTAGTCCCTCGCCACTCCGGCGCATACAAGGGTTCAAAACAACTAGTGAGCGCGAAGGCAATGACACTCAAAGAGGCCGGGCGTTCAAGTTGCTGCGTTTCCCGACTGATGCGTTCAAAGTTGCGCACTTCGAGAGTTGCAATTCCAATTATTTATGAATTACCTCAGGCCCGCCACTGGCGCCTATAGGGTCCGTCGCACTGCGAAGGTCGTGATCCTTTCACTGACTTCCTTTGGTGGCTGCATAGCCTGCAAGTGGCATCTGACGCAAGACACTGCTGTCCCTCTCTTCAGTTCGCAGGGGTGTGTTTATGGCAATCCACCGCCATTGATTCGATTTATTCGATGTGGCACGCACTATCTGGTACGCAGGAAGAAACCAACCTATCTACAACCTTTTAGAGCTTCGGGCAGTCTGCATGCAAAAGGCTCACTTGTCCGTACCTTGCAGGCTGAGAGACTCGGGGTCCACCTTGAGGCCTTGGAATACACCCAGCCGTCCTCGTAGCAGCTCGTCGGCCATGGCCAGGTACAGCTCTCCAGCGTCCACCGGCCCGTATGGCGAGAAGTGCACGTTGAAATGCACCGTCAGCTCTCGGTCTTCTCGCCTGCGCCGTTGTTTCATGCCCTGACCGATACACGGCAGCGAGCGCCACACCATATTTGATATGGTGCGCCAAACTGATCAACAACTCGAGGCGGGAACGGTTTTGGTACAAGATTTGAAATAAGGGAGTAGTTACTCATCAGCATCCACTCAAGCGGAGTCATGCAGCAGCGAAGGAAAGCTTTCACAGAAACGTGGTAGTTGGCACCGGGGCCACCGCCTGTCCGGGACAGTCGCTCTACCAATTGAGCTAACCAGGACGGCCAGTATATGGAAATGCGAGTGGTAACTGATCCACAACTCGACTCGGGAAAGGTATTGGCAGATTTGCAAGTGGGGAGTAATTACTCATGAGCATCCACTCAAGCGGAGCCAAGTGAAGGAAAGATTTCACAGAAACTTTGTAGTTGGCACCGAGGCCACCGCCTGTCCGGGACAGTCGCTCTACCAACTGAGCTAACCAGGACGGCCAGTATATGGTAATGGGAGTGGTAATTGATCAACAACTCGACTCGGGAAAGGCGTTGGCAGATTTGCAAGAGGGGAGTAATTACTCATGAGCATCCACTCAAGCGGAGCCAAATGAAGGAAAAATTTCACAGAAACTTCCTAGTTGGTACCGAGGCCACCACCTGTCCGGGACAGTCGCTCTACCAACTGAGCTAACCGGGACGGCCAGTATGTGGTAATGCGAGTGGTAACTGATCAGCAACTCGACTCGGGAAAGGCGCTGGCAGATTTGCAAGTGGGGAGTAATTACTCATGAGCATCCACTCAAGCGGAGTCAAGCCAAGGAAAGATTTCACAGAAACTTCGTAGTTGGCACCGGGGCCACCACCTGTCCGGGACAGTCGCTCTACCAACTGAGCTAACCGGGACGGCCAGTATGTGGTAATGCGAGTGGTAACTGATCAGCAACTTGACTCGGGAAAGGCGTTGGCAGATTTGCAAGGAGGGAGTAATTACTCATGAGCATCCACTCAAGCGGAGCCAAGTGAAGGAGATTTCACAGAAACTTCGTAGTTGGCACCGGGATTACCGCCTGTCCGCGACGGTCGCTCTATCAACTGAGCTGATCTGGACGGCTAGCATTTGGTAAGACGAGAGCGAACTGATCAGCAACTCGACGTGGGAACTGTTTTGGTAGAAGATTTGCAATTGCGAATTAATTGCAATGTTCCCATTTGAAGTTGTTGGTTATTTGTATAGCTCTACTCTCTGCTAGCCGTATATTTGGTAGAGCAACTGCACCGAACTGGTGGTGGTCCCGGTGCGAACCCCCGCCCAGGACGAATTTTTCGTCAGCTACGCAGTTTCTATGAAAGCTGTGTAGCTTTCCTTTGTTGCCCTATGGCCGCACTTGAAGGGAGCTTCGTGTCATCTGCGAAACGTGGAGAATGCCGCCGAGCCGTGGAGTGGCCGGCCGATACACACCTCTGGAAGGCGATCACCTCCGTCCCGCGGAAGGCGGCGCTGCTGTTGAACAGCCTGTCCAGCTGCGGCAACGGAGACGATGAGCAGAGAGCGCGGTTGCGGTCGCAACAGCGCGTCTCACCTTTGCGCGGTACGCGTCCGCCTTTCTCACGAAGTCGTCGGCCAAGCTGTTGGACAGGCTCTCGCTGAACTTGTCTCCCTCCAGCACCGTGAAGGCGCCCCGGTAGACACGCTCTGCGAACAGGCGCAGCAGAGGTGATGCACGACCGGAAGGGAACAAGCGAAAAACACAGAGGAACACCCAGAAAAGGCCTGGACAGGATGATGCCGAAGTGACAACACGAGTGATTTGTAGTAGGAACAAACCTCGCAGCAAACGACGCAAGGCCCACCGTTATTTCATCCGTACCCTAGCAGCAACGAGGAACGCACCATCGACACGTTTCGCTATGACAGCGATTCAGGCATCAGCACCTTTGTCCGTGCATGCGTGTGGTGCGCGCCTGCGGACGTTAGCTGCGTGACGCCAATTATGCCTTCCTCTGCCACCCAGAGCTTTTGTGGGGACATAGACCTTGAGTGACTGGCACTGAAACCTGCTTTCGACATATACGGTAATGGCAATGGCTCAAAACGCGGGTCACTTGCCAGCAATGGCTTTACAAGCGTCAAGTGCACTCTGGCGCTGAAGGAATTATACTTCTACTGATCTCTTTTTGCGTTGACCTTTCCAGTCCTTTATGTTCTTCCATGCGTTTCGTCCCCGCTCTTTTTTATTTCATTTTTACCTGCCGCGATGAGTCAGTGGATATGGCATTCGGCTGCTAAGCACGAGTTCAGTCCCTGCTGCGACGTACTAGATAAGTACAAACCATAGTACGCCGCACGTGCACTGATGTTGAACATTTTCCGCACATCCATGAACCATGCGCATGGGACGTGAAATATCCGGCTACCAGTGGCCGGCACAACTCGCCACACAGCGCACCATACCTATCATAGCAAGCAAAGAGCACGGAGGAAGACTATATAGGAGTGGCAACTCCCCCGTCTGCGGCTACCAGAAAAGGTCACAAGACCGCGGCGCCACTATTCTGCTAGCGGCGCCTTGCGGCCTGGAAAGAAACTAGTGAAATACAACGTCAAGGCGTGCGCGCTGAAGCAAACACCCATGTCGTCTGCTTGTCGTCTGCTTTGAGCGCGCGCCTGAGCCGCCTGCCCGGGCGCAGCGCTGCATTTTTTTTCCCCTGCTGCTTCTACGAGGCGCCGCATGGCGCCGTCACTGCATGCGACCCCGTCGGCGCATACAAATGTGACTTTATCTGGTCGCCTGCGCTCGCTCGACCTGACGGGAGTTTCACCTGTATATAGTCTTGCTCCGTGGCAGAGTCACAGCTTTAACTCCTTCGCCTTCCGTGCACCCAGATTCTTTTTACTACTCCCCTCGGTACCTTCTTCGCCGTGTGCGCGAGATTGATCTTGAACAGAGGCGAAACCGCGTGACAGCTATGACGTCACTAAGCCACCGCTACCGCCGAAACCGAGCGCTCGCCTCTTTCTATATATAGGCCGTCGGCGCTTCTAGTTGCCCAATACACTACAGCTTTCGCTTTCAAACCAGGTTGAGCAGTAGTTAAACCGCAGGCAGTTGTTTCTATGCAAAATAGACGTACGTACGTACGTACGTACGTACGTACGTTGGTTGCGAAATGCGCACCGCGCAATGGAGCCAAACATTCCTGGCGACTATGCGGTTTTCTTTACTACACAGAACGCTCAGAAGTACACCAATATTCGAAACAAATGGAACACTTTTTGCTCTACTTCGTGAACGCTTGAGTGTAAGTTGCGAGAAATATATCTGTATCTCACATGCTTCTTTTATCTTCAAATTAATATTTGCATATAATTGACTGTTATCGGAAAAGAGCCAACATTGCAAGGAGAGATTACAACATCCCATTCCTACGTTGCAAATTCAGAGGGCAGCCGGTGGTTACTAAAGCATAATAATAATAATAATAATAATTATTATTATTATTATTATTATTATTATTATTATTATTATTATTATTATTATTATTATTATTATTATTATTATTATTATTATTATTATTATTATTATTATTATTATTATTATTATTATTATTATTATTATTATTATTATTATTGTTGTTGTTGGTGGTGGTGGTGGTGGTGGTGGTGGTGGTGGTTTTTGGTGAAAGGAAATGGCGCAATATTGTTGGTTAGGTGTCTCGTTGGACACCTTAACCACGCCGTAAGGGAAAAGATAAAGGAGGAAGTGAAAGAAGAAAGGAAGAGAGAGGTGCCCTAGGGGAGGTCTCCGGAATAATTTCAACCCCCTGGGGATCTGTAACGTGCACTGACATCGCACAGCCCACAGCCACCTCAGCGTTTTGCCTATAAAGCAGAATAAATAGTAAATATTTCTGCAAAAACTGCTATTGCCGCCCTCAGTCGCCTGCAATCCAACGGCCGCGGTACCCACTAGTGCGGGACATTCGCTCGCGCATCGAGCGTCTCGCGCAGAGAGGATGCGCCGTGCGTGCACAGTGGGTGCCCGGTCACTGCGGCATCGCCGGCAACGAAGAAGCTGACGACCTCGCGACCGCCGCACGTCAACTATTTGCCAGCGATCTGCCCCTTGCGCTGGAGGACGTGCGTACGGTCATCCACGACCATTTCCGAAAGCAGCACCCCGACCCACGCATCGCAGGAGGTGAACACAGCCTCAGTGTTCGACTTAAGTGCGTTAAATGCGGGAGCTTCAATTGTTTACATCGGCGTGCTCAGCAACGGGGAGAAGACAAAATGGAAACATCCGTGGATGTTTGTTATCCGGAAACATCCCTTCTAAGTAGCGTGCCCGGATGCCCGCCCATCGAGGCACCCTACTTCGACGGAAGGACGGACGGACGGACGGACGGACGGACGGACGGATGGATGGATGGATGGATGGATGGATGGATGGATGGATGGATGGATGGATGGATGGATGGATGGATGGATGGATGGATGGATGGATGGATGGATGGATGGATGGATGGATGGATGGATGGATGGATACGGCTGAACCTTTAATTCGGGCTGTGGCTCGAGCCCCCTAGCCCTGACTTATGAAATTTTACTCTTGTCTTGATATTAGCCACCAATCAAATAACCTTCGCTTAATTACTTCTACCCGCTTAAAATCAAAACTTATAAACACCAATGCCTTTGATAAATCAGCCCCGCTGCTTCCCACTGTAGGGTGAAACCCTTTACAGAGAAGTATCAAGTGTTAAGCCGTTTCCTCCTCCTCTCCGCACGCAACGCACAACGCGTCTATCTCGTGGTACCTGACTTTATACGTCTTAGTCCGCAAAACTCCCGTCCTGGCCTCAAACAACAAAGAGCTTCCCCTACAATTATCATAGATATTTTCTTTGGCAATCTCCTGCTAAAAATCCTGTATTTTCCCAGTGCTGATTTCTTCAGCATCCCTGTTTTCCACAGAGTTCTCTCTGTTTCTTTAACCTTTTTCATAAACGATAACTGCTGATTTGCCCCCTTACTGCTGTCCAGATGTTTGCTTGTCTATTTTTTAGTTCGGTTTCTCCATTTCATGTCCACATTCCTTTTATACAGGTATCCGAAAACTTTCCTAGCCCACTGCTTTTCCACCATTTTTCTCCATCACTCCTCATATGGTATCTTACTGCTAGCATCTCTGCTTTCGAGCGACGCCCATCCCATATCACCCTGTACCCCCTGATTTGGTGTATTGCCATTCTAAGACACAAGCAGCGCCATCTACCTCATGTATTTTGCACTCCTCTTGCGACTTACAGCCCCCTTCGCTACATACAGTATATTTCCTCATTATATCAGCTAATTAATTTCATAAACGTGTTCATCACAACACGACGAACCGTTTGCCACCATCGTGGACCCCCGCGACAAACGGTTCGGTGATAACGTCCGTCCAAAGGTCCTCGGAATGCACGGCCCCAATATCCTAACGTAATTTGGGCTCATTGCTCTCATTACTGCAGACAAGCTTCGAGCAAAGTTTTAAGCAGGTTTTTTGCAGATACATCGATAGCAATGCATAGGAAGTACTTTAGACGTCAAACTGTCCCTCTGGGCCCATCTACTAGATGTACAAATGTTCTGCCGTGACATCTGTACAACATCCTGATTTAGAGGTATGGATGCTGTTCTGATAATCCACTATATATCCCCTCAGTGTTATGTGGATAAATCTGGATATCAACTGGACATACAGAATGTCCAGCAAGTGCCGTATTTGAGATGTCTAAAGGCTGTATGTGGTTATCTGCGTCCATACTCACGGAGGTGAAATGCAAAGCCGCTCGTGTATTGAGATTTGGGGCATTTAAAGAAACCTGTGGGCGGCCGGAAATGATCTGTACCGACGGTTTATCCTATGCGTTGCTTTGGAATGCGAAATTAGCCTATGAATTGCACTCATTCTTTCTTAAGCAGCAAATGGCCCCTATTGTCACTTGTGAGTAGGGACCAACGATAACACTGCAACGTCGAAACGTAAGCCATGGTAAATTATGCTACGGCGTGGTTTTTGATTGGCGTAAACTCAACCTTTCAACAGCTTTTCTCGCATCTGTAAAAAAATAAATACAAACATGCGCTAAGAATTCGGAAAGAAGGTTTGTCACAACTGCCGCACGTACTGCCCTGCGACATACGCTCTGCCCGTGGCTAATGCAACGGTCTTGAAATCGATATATTTGACAGGACGAAATGAAGTATTGCAGATGCAGCCCGCCAACTTAACTGTCCGCTTGCACAACTCCGCACGCATATTTCTCTGAAAGCATGATACATATAGAAAACGCTGGGCTAACGTGCAGTGGGATGCGAATGAGTCAAGGCTTGCTTGACGTGCTATACATTCGAATAAAAAAAAGGCAAGGTTTCATTGTAGTTAAATATAATAGCACGTGTGAAAGCTTCTGCGTACAAATCGAAGTTGACGGAGACGACGTGTTATGGACAGCGCGAGATTGAGTTGCAGTTTAACACGAGATGTGATCGGCTGCGGCAATAGTGCAGTGCTATCACGCACTGGCCAGCGAAGCTGATTTGTTCGCACCGTCTCGGGTTCGAATGCCAGTGGCGGCAATATTAATTCCATGTCTGCAGGTTGACCAAGATTGTCCTCAGGGTGATGCAAGCCACAACATTGTTGGTTGGGTTTCACCGTGTTCGACCGTGCTTTCGCACTGAAAACGAGTAGCGTGTTTAGACCACACAATTCACCCGTTATTGCATCATAATTCTTCACAGACCTCCATGTGTCATGCCTGTTCCGGACGCTAGTGCATTGAGGAGAAAATGTCCTGCTAGGGGGGTGGCATTTAACATCGGGCACCTTTTTTTCACTAGCCACAAAAGAGACAACGCATGTCAACGGCGGTGCTTCTTTTGGAAACTGTATTTCGCAGTAGGAGTTAAATTTTCCCTACTAGGAGCAGTGAATCTGAGCTTGGAAGCTCTGACATTTTCCTTTTTCCTGGAGGCAAACTCGCTGGAAGTATTTTTGCCGCAGGATAGTGCGCCTTATTTCGTGCCCGCCACGAGCCTACCGGACTGATACGCAGTCTGCCAGAAGCGCTAGTCGAATTGATGGCTTTAAGGCGTCATAGCTTTCAGCCAGGCAATGTAAGTTTGGCGTGGATATCTATTCCAGAGATTTTCTTGACATCGCGTGACTGCACTTGATCTTGTACCACCCCGAACTACGCATCAACCTTTTAATATCCACCACGTAACCATATTAAACCGCCGGTGATATAAGTTGAGCGTTTCACACGTTTTCCACAAAACTGCTTTATCATGGTAGTGCACGTGACATAAATGAGTGTTGATTCGATGCGAACGAGGGACGAGGAGACACTTAAAGAAAGTTACTGACTTGAGCGTCAAGAAAATGTGGAGTAGGATACAACGCAAAATAGAAATGCAGCAGTTGGCAACAGTCCGCGGCGTCTTGTGTTACTCCGCTGACCAATCACAAAGGTAAACAAAACCAGCTTTTTGAGTTTGACTCTATCAAACAACCCAGTGGCATCAAAATTCTTGAGCGTATAATTTCGTCTCGTGATTAGCTTCTTGTTTAAGTAACGGCGAAATTATGTTGGGCGGAGCTTAACTGCAGACTATATAGTGTCGGGAGATGTCTTCGTGTTTCTTTTCTCTCCATCGGCTCTGGAAATGAAGGAAGCGGACGCATTCGTCCCTTTCCACAATCTATTGGGTGCCTGGGTGCCCGCTCGCCTTCGCTCCAGAGGCACCCTTTTCCCCCCGTACGGGTGTAGGTGAATACCTCATTCCTTTGTTGCCACCATCTTGCCCTCCGTCAGCCGACAGACTAAGCTATGCCTGCCCCCTCTAGCCACCATAACCGAGCCAGAACAGGTACTTCTGGGAAAGCCCAATGGGCTTCTGGCACCGGGCAAAGCGCCCTGTTCTATGTTGTGTCCTTATCGCATAGCCGCGGGGTCGCCGTAAGAACGGCCGCCCCTGGTGGGCTTTACCGGGAGCTCGGAGTTCGCGGTCTAGGCCTCATAGGAGTTTCAATGGCCTAGTAAGAACCACCACAAAGCATAAGGCACATTTGTGCATTTGTTTGAGTCTGGACTGACCTGGCTGATGCCGCTCCCTCACCAGCACGCGAGAAACCCACAGGCAGGCTCCAATGCTTCTTCGATTGGCCACCTTCCCGCAGTGCTATGAAGCACCCGCATCTCTGTCGACGCGCTTGGAGCCTCTTCGCATTTTTCACGCAATTCCGGGCAGTTCGCTTCCGAGATCAGACACAGCAAGATTGTGGTTCATTTTAGTGTGCTGCGTTCTGCGCAACGCTTGTAGAGCAGCTCACCAGATAACTCGTATTCTGCATAACTGTGCCGAAGGAACTATTTCTTGTGAGTTTCAGTTTTTGTTCCCCTGCGCGGCAGCCAACAGACAGCCTCAACGCCTTTTATGAAAATGCTAATCTCCTTTAAATTAAAAGTGAACTCTCCAGAGGCAGAACAAGACCGCAGCCTTCGAACTTCCTGTGAGCAAAAAATTGACCCCTGGTCATCAATAAAATCTGAATGTCCTTTCCTTGAACTTTCTCCTAGTGTCCTGTGAACAGAAAATTGGCCACTGCCTGTGCATTCAATCTTAGTGTCCTTTCTTTGAAATTTCGGTTCCTTCCCCAAATATCCTCACAGAAATGTGGGCTAAAAATTACAAGAAACAAAGCGGCATAACGATCAGTTTATGAAATAAACTATAAAATAATAAAAATAAACAAAAAGAAGCAACACACTATCTTAAGGATTCGAACTAGTGGAAGCTTTTGACTCCTAGCCCGTCACGTTACGAACTTCGGAGTCTATTTTTTGTGTATTGCTAGACTTTCACCTAGCATGACAAAATACTAAAAGAGGCTTTACATGAAAAGAACTAACGGCGATAACATAATTGGCCAGCAAGAGTGGCTTCTGGATATTTAAAATCCCTTTAGCGCCAGAAAACCTCAACCCTTGAGATCCAGTTAGGAACATGATCAGCTTTTTTTTGCCTTAACAACCCCCAACAATACATGCAAGCAAGCAGTGCATCCGGGCAATGCCCTCTAGACTAGGAAAGGCCTATCTGCTCCTCCGTGAAACCATCACACTACGACGGGCGCTGGAGTTCGTGTTCTTCATGAAGGGACGGTGCTGCGCGCTCGCTCGTTCTTGTGTAACTGCAGCGCTACGTGAAATCGTCATTTGAAGATTTTGGCCCCATAATTTAATGCTGGCATATATGTTTGATGTCATTTCCGGTACACAGCCCGCGGTGAATAGGTTTAAGCACTTAAAGTTAGTTGTTTCCGGATTATGAATATATGTTGGCTAATCAGTATGTTTTGCTATCGCTTAATATTGCCTGAAAGTCCGCACATTTTTTTCTGCGGGGCATTGATATTCCGCTGTGCGTTCACATATATCTTTATTTTTGTTAATAGCTCGTTGCGTGACGCGGACTTGGAAATTATTTTCGGGAAAAATTGAATCGTGTGGTATATCACCTCGCGCCGACTGTTTTCCAGGAATCTGACTATTTGTAAACTTTTTCTTCCAAAGAAACGCTTACCCTCCCTCCACAAACACACCCAAAAAAAAAAAACATTGCCATAAGGTATGGCTCTCAGAACAGCTTACAGCTCCTTGCAAGGCATCTGAACTGAGGGACTGAGCAGATGCCTTTCGATTTGATAAAAATTGAATCAAGCTCTGTTACATAAAAATGATTTGTTTATCAAGAAGTACTTGCAGCTGGGCTTGTTGGTGCGTATTCGTGAAAGACAATCGCAGTTTACAATGTTTTTTGACTGCTATTAAGAGCATGGATATGGGCAGAGGCTATATAAACGCTCTTCCTTGAATAAATCCTGTTAAAAGTGCAGCGCTCGTCCTGTTCTCTTGCTCGTCCGTGTTGCCATTTTGCGCTCTCATGTCTTTCACGGATATGTTTATTACAGAGTGCAAGCATTCACAAAACTTGTAGAGGCGTGCAACACAAGGAGTCAGAACAGTCAAGATTTCAAAGTGTTAAGCTTCCGTTTTTGAGCAAATTTTGCTTGCACCAGACTGTCGTTCCTATTTTTACAATAGTTTTTCAGCAGAATGATTGTTGCAGCGCTAAGAATGTGATGCATGCCCAAGTGAGGAATATTACCACTTTCACATTCGTCGAAACTGTCTCCGACTTCTATCAGGTTGGTAGACAGTGGGAAAAGGGCATTCCTTTGGTTCGCTAGAGAATGGGAATGCACTGCATACTTTTCACTTCGCAGCTTGTCCAGGACGATCTCAGCAGTCATTACAGCATGAACAACGGGAAGTTGGGGAACCTGAGCCCTTAAGGATTCATGTTTGCTATAATTTCAGCATTCTCAATTATGATGTCTTCATCCTCTACCACATTTGCTCGGCAAGCAGTGCATGCAAGCTTTTTAAGTGCTGCATGGGCGCAGTATCCGGCCACGTACGTTATAGCTGGCAGATTTTGTGCCTTCATTTCGAAGTCCTTGTCATTTACTTCAATGTTGAACCTCTGTAGAATCGCCTCATCAATGCTGACAGCAGGTGCCCCTGAATCTATGGCTGGAAGTGCCAGGGCTTTTTGTAGGCGAATGTCGCGTTAGGATTCGAACACTTGTCTGATGGACACATGGTACTGCGACCCGGAAAGCTGCCTATACTTGCCAAATCATTCGTCCAAGCAGTCTGTCTGGAACTTCCTCAGAAGAACGTAGTCAAATCCAAGTTCTTCAAGGCAATAGTTTATAATCTTGAAAAAGGCTTCCGTAGTGAGACGCAAGGCACTGTGGGTCTCCCGAGTGGGAACTTCATTATTAAACTTCAAACTCTTCCAGAGATAAAGGCGCTGCATGATGGTTTGAAGGAATTCAGCTTGTGGACACAGCTTTTCTGCAATGGCAGTGTACAGGTCATCACGAAGCCGGCTTCCTTTGCTGGACGACTTCACATTAACAATCCTCCACCAGGTTTCGGCAACCTTTAAAAATTCCGCTGTTCCAGCTGCATGCTGCAGTGCATAGCGTTAACCGCATGTTTCTAGAGCAGCTATGGTTGATAGGTTGAACATTCTCATTGCAAGCTTCACATTTTGCCTTTCCGTATTAGATGGAATGAGTGGTTTTACTGACAGTGTTGGAGCAGCCTTGAAAAGGTGGTCTTCTTCTTTTAAGTGAAGATCACGGAGGGTCTTGAACGAAGCACTGATAAATTTTGGGTGGGAGTTCAAATTCATAAGTGAAGGAAAAAACATGCATGTTCCGTGGTTCTTTTGGTTGATCCAATTGTTCCGAATACATTTCAACAAGTGAACAGGGTCAATAACGAAAAAAGAGGACGAGTAGAATCTGATGGGTGAGGGTAGGAGCTGCTGACTTTTGATGACAAACCAAAGAGAGACATTGTTGTGTGATTTATAGAGTTGTTATCCGTGATGACTTCAATGATGCGAAGCTCAACCTTTTCAAGCTCATTTATGATGCTGCGGAGCTCAGTGTTCAGCTGTTTGGGATTGATTTGTTCAACTGCCAAATGTGAACAACACTTTTTTGTGATGACAGGGGGCTTTGAATCATAAAGACATGAGCTGTCTTTGCCGAATTTGAACTGTTGCTGGCAGTACCGACAATCGTGCAGCCCTTATAATCAAAATACGCCTGTAGATGGATCTCATCCATCATGAGAACCAGTGACTTCTCATGATCCTTCATTGCACTTGCGATCTTCTTCGCATAAAGCAGCAAAGAAGTATCCTGCTGCTCAGCTGCTGGATTTATAACATATGCTTTGAATACACGTCTGATCGTGGACTCATGTGGCAATTTGAGACCTCCGTAGTCATGCAAGTACCTATAAGCATTAGGAGAGATGGTAAATAGAAGGCTGGAAAATACCAACAGCTCTGAAGAGTAGCGGGGTGACTCGCTTAAACGGAGAAGGACTTGTTCCTTTAAAAATGTTCAAGCATCTTGCCGATCTTCGTCTTGCATTCCCTGATTTGTCGCGTTTTCAAGAAGAGATAGCACGAGATTCAATATGCCACCTGTCTTGTCTTAATGTTTGCGGAAGGCAGGAGCCTTATCAGAGCTCTCAATGGCATCCAACAGACCTGCCAAGCACCGAATATCATTCACAGATTTTGGAATGATCTCCACGCCATCAAGTTTGGTGACCTCGACATCATGAAAATACAGCTTTAGAGAGAGGTCCTCGGTGACTTTAGCCGACTTTTTTATTGCTGGGGCACCATCGACAGTCAGATTGAGGAAGAGTATAAAGTCATGCTGGGAAACCACCGTCCAGATTCATGGTATGCATTTCAACAGCGCCAGAAAGTTGTCAATTTTGTTTCTGTCCTCTTCCGCCTGATGTGCTTCAATAGAAAAGTTGATGGCATCTTGTAACGCAGCTGCCTCTCGGCGCGTCCTCTTTTCATCTGGGGCCTCTCGAGACGTGCTTGCATTTGGGGCAGAAAGATATGCCGGGCAGTCTGGAAGTATGCTTGGAACACCATCAGGTCGTAACCGTACGAGCTTCGCCGCAACCTCTACTACTTTTCTGGTTTTTGTATCCGTGCAGCTTGTGCTATTTATCATGTCGGGCGGATTAAAGTGGTGCTCGCAGACCTTGGATAAGAAAAAACAAAGACAGTAACAGCTCTAGAACCTGTAGCTTAAAAATCAGACAGGTCCATGACAGTACGAGAAAAATTTCTATAAATGTCGTATGAACTGAATGCCAGCAATAATAATCAGCTACGGCTTTACAGGTTTATCCGGTCCAAAAGAGGCAGCTCTACGGAATTTTCTCGCAACATGCTGCCCGCAGTGTTTTCAATGCAACTGAGGGAGGAGTAACAACGACAGTTAAAGGAATGTTTCCTTACCACCGACCGCGCACGGTGGATAGCTCTAATCCATTGAGCTCTCCTTGCTTGATTCGAAGGGAAGGTGAGGACTCGCACACGCTCACCACCATCGTAGTTCCCGCGGCACCGCGGTACGCAGCAATGCCCAGGCATTATCCCAGCCTGCACATTAGACGCACACCTCCCGGACCCGAAGTACTTCCTCGTCGTTACCGACATCGTTACCGTAACGGTGCTAACCCTGAAACAGCGTTGAGTTTCGTGACACGCTGCACGAACAAAAAAGAAACACAGAAATGCGAACACGTGCCACTACGTTCATAAAATAAAGGAACTGTTGTTTACCGCTGTGCAAACGCATTTTCCAGTCGAGCACTCTGTACGAAAATGAAAAAGTATAAGAAAACCACGTTCAAAAAACAATATTTCCTTCCAAAATAAGCGGTTCAACAGAAAGTATAAATTTTTACGAAATAACATTTTTATTTTTGCAGGAAATTAATAATAAAATCATTAATATGTTTTCTTAAATTCAATACTTCGGCTGGTACTGCTCCGCGCACGCGTTGTTGCACCACGATCAAGGAGACCGGTTCGAGGAAGTGAGGGCACGACGGGCGCTCCTCGCGAGCGCTGGTCCGTCGTAGTGTGATGACGTATCCACAAAAGAGAGGAGGATATGGAAAGGCCTTAGCTAGTATAGAGGGTGTTGATCTGTGTCGCAGCTCAACCAGCCACTTCATGGGCATGAAAACTACTTCTCGAGTTGTTCGCTGTTGGGCTGTTTTCATAAAGTTCAGGATTTCTACCTGAAGTTAGACGTTTGTCGCGAAGCATATATTGTAGCTTCTTTCAGGCTTCCTAGGAATTCCCTCGACATTCCAAATTTTTAAAGGTAGTGCAATAACCGCCCCCTCTTCAGTTATGACTTCTACGGCGCCAGCTGGCGGGCCTGCTATCCCAACGCTCGCAAGGCTTACTACGCACTATGTTCCACCGCCAAAATTTCTTGCATAACACTATGAGTAGCTTCAGGATCAGCCAACAGCGCGATAATTCAATACTTCACGCAGTCAACTCCTTACCGGACACTTTAAAAATGTATAACACTTAGCACGATCGACGCCTATAGGCTGGTGGTACGGGACACAAGAAAAAAGTAAAGGAACACGCAAGTGTGTGTGGGCGCGGCGCTGCTCGAGAATGAGCCTTTGACTCAAGGCCCGCCCCCTACGGCTCCTGCCCGCCCTCGCCTGCTGCCTCGGAGGTACAGCGAGAGATCATCGGCATGTCGGGAAAGCGGTGCACACCCGTCTGCGCTTTGCAGCAGCTGGCCAGAGCCGTCATACACGAGGAGCTCCAGGACCATCTCCTCGTGCAAACCGACGGCTCAGTGGCCCGCGAACGCCGCTCCCTTGCAGCGGCGGCTACCATCCCCGCCCTGCGACTGCACAGCCAGAAACACGCAACCTTCCTGGGCTCCTCCACCACGGCGGAGTTGATGGGGATCCGGCTCGGGCTGGACCTGCTGCTGACCCTCTGGCCTCCGCCGCCAGGTGTGCTTTGCAGTGCGAATCCAGCGCTGCCATCTGCCGCCTGCAATCTAACGGCCGCGGTACCCCACTAGTGCGGGACATTCGCTCGCGCATCGAGCGTCTTGCTCAGAGAGAATGCGCCGAGCGTGCACAGTGGGTGCCCGGTCACTGCGGCATCGCCGGCAACGAAGAAGCTGACGACCTCGCGACCGCCGCACATCTACTACCTCCCAGTGATCTGCCCCTCGCGCTGGAGGACGTGCGTGCGGTCATCCACGACCATCTCCGAAAGCAGCACCCCGACCCACGCATCGCAGGAGGTGAGCGCCTCGACAGCATCAACGGCTGTCGCGCACTTACGCGGTCGCAACGAGCAATGATCCTCCGCGCGCGCATTGGCTGCGTGTCGCCCCGGGGAACGACGGGAACGTCACGGAATCGCGCCACATTCTCACAGCCGGAGCCGACCGCGGCGGCTGCGTTTTTATGAAGGCAAAACGCTAAGGCGCCCGTGTGCTGTGCGATGCCAGTGTACGTTAAAGATCCCCAGGTAGTCGAAATTATTCCGGAGCCCTCCACTACGGCACCTCTTTCTTCATTTCTTTTTTCACTCCCTCCTTTATCCCTTCCCTAACGGCGCGGTTCAGGTGTCCAACGATATATGAGACAGATACTGCGCAATTTCCGTTCCCTAAAAACAATTTATTATTATTATTATTATTATTATTATTATTATCATTATCATCATCATCATTATTATTATTATTATTATTATTATTATTATTATTATTATTATTATTATTATTATTATTATTATTATTATTATTATTATTATTATTATTATTATTATTATTATTATTATTATTATTATTATTACCCTTGTATGGCGCGGCGGCGACGGGGCCGAAAACCGCAGCAGCAACCGCCGGCGCGGTGTTCTAATCGAAAGAGGCGCCGGACTCCGCCAAACCATTTGTGGCGGGCGCTCGCTTCTCACAAGTGACTCTGCGCCAGTGCCTTTTTTTCTGCCGCGTGGAGAAAAAAACAGCGGCGGCGGCGCTGTCCGAAGGACATGCCAAAGGTGCGGTGAAAGTCGTCTGTCGTCTGCTGGCGCTACTTTGCCTGACTATTATTGCAGAAAAAAACAATGCGATCACTCAAGCGGTGAAAAAAGTTTGAAGTTAGCTGAATAACTTTGCGCAACTCCACAGTTTTTACAGCGAAACACCACCCGTACAGCACCAAAAGATGTTTATACGGATATAGCAAGCTACTATTAAAGCGCTGCGCACTGCGGTCACATTATTCTGGCCAATATGAACGAAATCGACATATGTAGGGGGTAATGAACTCTGTTATCAATTTAGGAATAGTTTTCCGGGGCTTGCAAGATTGGTGTTTCTACCAACGTTCAAAAATTAGGCTATCAAAACCGTTTGGAAAATATTTTACCAGTATCGGCTAATACACAAGCAAATTTTCAGATTTTTCTCGATAGCAGAACTCGATGAGTGTCTGAAAGAGATAAGTCCGTCATGCTAGTAACATTCCATACCATATCGTTTTGCTGACATTCCTGTCTGTTTGAATGCATTTTATTCTTATATGCTTCTTTGTGCACAACCATGTCTATTGCAAATGCTTGTATTTTACAGTTGTGTATTTACTGTATGTGCTGAAACTTAGCCAATGTTTGGTTGAGTAAAGGATTGAATTTTTGCCCAACGTTTCTCTGTCTATTTCCATGTAAATAGAACAGGTGTCTAGCTAAATGTAACGACGTTTTTAACAATTGAAGGAGTGTCCTAGGCGCGTAAAATGTGTTCAGTACTGCTGAGCGTCGTGTGACCTACTCTGCAGTATCTATTCAAAGCAAAACTTGAGTTTCAGTCCGGTGTGCGTATATGACATTGAAGTGACCTTCGCACTTGGCGATCACATAGCAAGAGACTGAAGAAGTTGGCGCGTGAAAAAAAAGGACGAGCGAGACAAAAAACACGAGCACTTGTCTCGCTTCTCCTTGTTTTTCCGCGCCCACTACTTCAGTATCAACATCAAGCAACTAGCCGAACTTTCTGCTCTCATAGCAAAAGCTTTAAGTCAGATGACAAGCATATTTTGACTATGGCCAATGCGATGGTGTCTCCAAATTAGACCCAGGTCGTTTCCGAAATGTTGCCCATCCCACTCCCGAAATTTGTCCTTCATTGATTTGTACCAAAATCTATTTTCAGGCTAATTTCAATGTGCTCGATACGATGGCAGTCTCTAAATGTGACCCGGGCAGGCCCCGAAATTTGACCTTGGCCAATTTGGACCAACCATAACTGAGCGTCCAACCTTAGTGAGCTTGCAACCATAAGTGAGCGTGACCGACACGATGACGACCTCCAAATCTGGTCCGGGCCATTGCCAGGATGCTTTCACTCGGCCTTTGGTATAACCACGATTAAACCCTGCCTAAATTTCTTTTTCGCACTGCGCACTCGATTAATTCGTTTATGATGACCAGCTAACTCTTTAAATATTAACTTCTTGTTCGAAGCAAGGTACCGTCCGAGTAATTTTTTTCTTCAAGCTCTAAAAGATAGCGCGAGAAATCCAAATACACAACAGTGGTGCTACTTGAGCGCAACAGATGCATATTCACTTATCGTATATCCCGCGCCCAGTGCAAACACAAAACTCATCGGAGACTCGTTTACCTGGAACGCCACGTGTATTGCCAAATAAAATAAAACGCCATCCGCTCTCTGTTCCTTGGCAGCGGGCGCTTTTCGGGGCGCACGACGCGTGCATCTCCCGACGGAGAAAAGAAAGAAATGGGGGGGGGGGGGGGGGGTCCTTTTTTTGTTCCCGCGCACCCACGCACCGGCGCATCTCCGCCGCCGAAGCCCCGATATGGAAGCTGCGACGCTCGCCAGCGCCATCTGTCCCTCGGCACAAGCAAGCCGGGGGTCACGTGAGTCTGGCTCGAACCAGGTTGAGCAGTAGTTAAACCGCAGAATATTTTTCTGCAGCCTCGCCACCAATGTTTCTATTCAAAATAGGCGCACGTGTGTTTCTATACACTTTTTAAGAGAATTATTTTTCGAAAATATCTACAGTGTAAGGACTCTTTACACAAGTGGTCTGGTTTTCAAGGACATCGCAATAAGTCATCATTGTACAGGTATCACATATATGCAAATGACATTTCAGTGCACAATTCATGGTTTCTACACGAGCTGGCTTAAAGCAGCTTTATTGTGAATATAAGTGGAATACAAGCAAGGAAAAGATGAGCAACACTCGCCAAACTTCCTTATACGGAAGCATGGGCGTGGACACACCTCTATCGCTAACAACAATGAACCTTGTTGACCAGCGGAGGAGGAAGGCCTCCTTACCCAACACGACGAGTTCTTGATTCAAGTGTTACAGCATCAAAGTTCTAAGGCGGTACAGTAAAGGAAACATTGCTTTCTACGGGTGTACCCGCAAGACAGCAAGTCCCCCGTTTTCCAGAGTACATAAGCGCCCGCACACAATATTAATTCAACAAAGAAATTGCGATTGCCACTCTGCCACTGCATGCGCTCCTGGAACATTCGCGTTGCAAAGCGCCAGAGAGTGCGCACGACTGGGCATTCAAAAACGGCATGGTTCAGAGTTTCAGTTCTACCACATTGCGAACATGAAGCAGAGGGCGCCCCGCCCCACGCCGCAAGACGGTCAGCTGTGGGTGACGCTTCCCGTTCGCGAAGCCAAGTAAAATTTGATACATCAGCGGGGAGAGAGGCAAAAATTCTTTGCTTCCGCCTTTTGCGCAATTTCCTGCGCTGGTCTACATTCAGGGTGCAAAACGCAACATATTCGCAAGTTTTACTCGCGGTCAATTCTTTCAAATCACAATCAGGAAGTGTACCTTCAAGAAATTGTAAGGATCTCACGACATATGCATAGAAAGCTGGCGACTTTTCTGCCGCAGGGCCTTTCCAATTTGATAACTCAGTGGGCTTGGCAGCATCGCCCGGAGCACGATGCTAAACTTCGTGCTTTGCTTCGTACAGGTTTTGCTGGGACTGCTCGGAAACACAGGCGGCAATCCTTCACCCATCGACGGTTATGCCTGCAGGGTGACATCAGCAATACCGCTGCAGCACCTGCCTGACTGCTCGACAGACGCGCTGCATCTGACAAGACTACCTCACGTGGAGAACTGCGCTGTGACGTGCACATTGGAGCGTCCGTTCGGCACTACAGTGACCCCAGTGACATCATCTGAGCCCTATAAAATCCCGGTCCGTTCCTCGGCGCCTTCCAGTGGGCTTGCAGCATCGCCCGGAGCACGATGCTAAACTTCGTGCTTTGCTTCGTACAGGTTGGTGAAAAACGACCTTCTCATGATTCTCTCGGAAGCAATTGTGTTTTTCTGGTGGTGCTGCCGAGCCCTGGCCTTGTTTGTCAATGCGTGACAGAATCGTTGTGCGTTATTTGTTTGCTGTTAAAGCTCAGCGGCGACGTTGAGGAAAACCCTGGTCCAAATGCCGATAAAATAGAACAAATTCTTCTTACTGTCACATCCATAAAGGCTTCCCAGAATCTCTTAAAAACAGGTCTGCAAAGTGTGCAAAGCCAGCTTTCCGAAATAGAAACTAGTCTTGCCTCCCTTCAGCTGTACAATGAAAAGGTACAAAAATGCGAGGAAGCCTTGAGTGCAATGGGCAAACAGTTATAACAAATGACCAGCAAACTTGATGATTTTGAAAGCAGAAGTCGCAGGAACAATATAATCATTTTTGGCATAGAAGAACACGAAGGCGAGAATACTGCGGAACTTGGAAAACGGGTCAAGAATGACATATTCAAAGGCACTCAAGGCATTGATGTTAGATCTATCGAGCGTATCCACCGGCTAGGAAAAAGTAACGCAGATCGGGCACGGCCTGTCATACTCAGATTATACGACTTCTCCGAAAAACTAAAAATCCTTCAAAACTGCTTCAAACTGAAAGGTAGCGACTGGTCAATCACCGAGGACTATTCCGTACCGGTTCGTGAAGTACACAAGAGGCTATGGCACTCACCCAAGATAAATCGAGACAACGGTGATAAGGTGGCTCCGATATTTAATAAACTAAACATAAAGGACGACCTGGACATGTGGGACAAAAGCGAAAACAAGCGAGTGCTGCTAAAGCATGCCGAGCGTGCACCAGCCAAAAGTGCCGCAGGTAGCAGCGACTGACCACAGGCTTCAGCACCATATACACTACTATGTTTCAATGCCAGAAGTAGCGTTTAAAAACCGATAAATTTGAAGAACTGTTGTTGCTGTACTCGCCGGATGTAGTTGTAATAACAGAACCTGGCTACATTTCGATATACACGACTCAGAAATAGTTCCCAGCTCCTACGCCTTGATCCGCTCAGACCGCGATGGGCGAGGAGGCGGCGTAGCCATTGCAATAAAAGAGAACCTCGTTTTCCAGTAAGAATGTGGCATACCAAACCATGAAAGCGTCTAGTGCACTGTCAACTTTAAGGGCAACTTGGTACTAGTGGGCGGTATATACAGACGACCGAATGCACCAATTGATTACCTTCTTCAAATGCACGACTTCCTTAATAGCAAATTCAACGCTCGCGCAAAATTCATTGTCACAGACGATTTCAATTTGCCAGATATCGACTGGACGAACTTAGTAATTGGAAAAAAAACGAAATAAATAACTGCGAAAACCTTTTGGATATAATGTTCAGTTTTTAGCCATCTCATGTGGTAAATGAGCCAACGCGTTTCCAAGGAACCGCAATTTCCGTACTAGATCTAGCATTTGTGTCTATTTTTCTCTGTTCTGAAATTAGTTTGGAAAACGGGATTTCGGACCGTAAATTGCTCTTTCTCACTTTTCCTCACCTGCGCCACCACGCTGATCGTAATCACAGTAACTCTTTCGTCACTATTAAAGACTACAGCAGGGCAGATGATGTAGGCATTATAGATCATCTAGAATCAATCCTCGACAGTTTTTCTTCTGCAGATTCCCGCTGTTTAAATAGCCTATGGCTACAAGTAAAAGCAGCGATAACACAGTGTGAGGGAAAATTTGTACCTACAAGGATAAAACGAACAAAAAGGAAAACCCCGTGGATTACACGTAACATCATTCATCTGAAACGAAGACTACACCGTATGCGCAGAAGAAAAGGAAATAGTTTTCAGATAAGTGAACTTGCGCACAAACTAAAACTGGAAATTAAGAACGCGCGGGAAATGTTCTTCTCAACAACTTTATCTAATTTTATTACTTGAGATCCAGGAAAGTTCTGGCGGTATTTATCGAGCCCTGAGCCCCGTGTATCACAAATGGAAATAGACGGTAGAGTGGTTACAGGCCCCCATATTATCGCAACTTCTTTTAATCAACATTTCCAGTCTGTATTTACTCATGAGTTTGCTACAAGCGCTAACATAAGTGAGCCACAATCACTGATGCCGGATATCGTGATTACCGAGACAGGTATAGTGAACTTGCTTTTGCAGATTGATGTCAAAAAGTGTCCTGGTCCAGACAACATATCAAATACATTTCTGAAGCGATACGCGGAACAACTGGCCCCGTTTTTGCACAAAAATTTCACACTTTCCCTAGAAACGGGCGCACTTCCGTCCGACTGGCTATGTGCAAAGGTTATTGCAATTCACAAAAGCGGCAGCAGACTATCTCTAGATATGTATAGACCAATTTCATTAACTGGCTGCAGCTGCAAGCTATTAGAGCATATAATCAACAAATCCATAACAACGTTTTTGGAAGAAAATAACTTAATTTACAGCATACAACACGGCTTCAGAAAAGGACTGTCAACAATCACTCAGCTATTAAAAATAACAAATGATTTTGCACACGTGATCGATTCCCAGCTTCAAGCAGATGCCATTCTGATCGACTTTAGGAAGGCATTTGATCGTGTTCTACATTCTAAATTAATCTACAAGCTCCGTACTATTGGCATTAACTCAAACGTAATAACCTGGACAAAATCTTAACCACAGGTCGCACGCAATATGTTGAAATGAATAATGCACAATCCGAACGACTGAACGTTTTCTCCGGGGTCCCACAAGGATCCGTCTTGGGACCGATCCTTTTCCTAATATATATCAACGATATCCATGCCTGCGCTGATCCTGGAATAACAATAAGGCTTTTCGCTGACGACTGCGTTCTGTACACTACGGTACGTAGACCGGACGACCAGTTAAAATTAAATTCTTCTGTAAATAACATTGCCAGGTGGTGCGAAACATGGGGAATGGAAATTAATATCAACAAAACGTCTTGCATCTCATTTACCCGTAAAAAAGTACCTCTTGTATATTCTTACAATTTATCAGGATCTAACATAATGAGGGTGGATACGGTGAACTATTTAGGCGTTACATTTACCCATAAGCTAAGCTGGAACACGCATATATCCAACACGTGTGCAAAAGCATTCAAACAGCTCGGGTTCCTCCGTAGAAAACTGTCAGCAGCTCCTCGTCATGTAAAATTAACAGCCTATAATACCCTCATAAGGCCCATCCTTGAATACGGCACCATCATTTGGAGCCCCCATCAGTCTTACCTCAGCGAAACACTCGAAAAAATTCAAAATAAGGCCCTCCGGTTTATTTATTCCTCACGTCATGACAGCGTATCTTCCCTGCGAGCTAAAGCGCGTATCCCTACCCTTGCTTGTCGGCGACGCGTTGTTTCGATGAAGTTTCTTTTTATTCTTTACAATGATCGCATAAGACTTGATAAAAATCAGTACATCAAGGCACCTTATCATCGTTCGAAGCGATTAAACAGTGAGAAGTGCATCAGACCCATCCGAACGCGATGTAGCACATATAAATTCTCATTTTTTTCCGTTAGCCATTGAAGAATGGAATAATCTGCCTCACGAATTCATGGACGATGTCTCTCTTGATATCATTTTGAAAAACGTAGAGTCGTTTTTTGAAAAACAGAATTTACAATAAAAAGAGCAAAAGGAGGAAAAAAAAAGAAACCTCCTACGATATCTTGCGGTATTCACCGCGAGTGTTCCGTTTTATATATTTTTTCTTTCTCTTAGTTGTGCCTTTTTGACTATCGTGTTGACCTGATTGTATCGATTCGTGGTTTCGTCGTTCTCCTTTCCAGTGTTTTAAACGCACGAAAATGAACGTGTATAGCAATGCGCATGTCCTTTGACCGTTGATGGTCTCAGCCTACTTGCTATGGTCTTTTCTACTGCAGGCGCATGTTTTGTATCTCGCGTATGTTATACTGGATATGCTATTGTTTAGTATAATTGTCCCATTATTTTGCCCACTTCTGTAAGAGCCTAACTAGGCTTACAGTATGCTTAAATAAAAAATAAATAAATAAAAAGCGACGCGATGTTCCCATCAAATATGCTGTTCGTGCTCTTCCTCGGTGCGCTGTGTCTGAGATAAGGTCCCACATGGCCCTTAAGGCCAATACGCGACACATAACTTCAAGATCGGGATGCTGAAGCCACCCATATCGGTGGGCAGGCGGGTAAAGACTCTTGCAACGCTCTCTGGGTGTCCACCCCAGAAGAAAGATCCACACGCTGTGGCCAGCCTCTGAGGGACGCGGCGAGGAGGGCGCGCTATTTTTGCGACGTAGATTAAGGAACCTGTTATGCTTCTTCTGATAAGGTAAGCTCGTTTGGAAAAAGGTAGGTCGAAGAATTTTGTGACTTCGATGCGCTGATCAGCTTTGCGTTTTATTTCATTCCAGGTGGCTCGGGCTACGTCACCGGAGGCGAGGAACGTGACGCCAAGGACTTTTACGCCACCTACCCATTGGACACCATCGGGAAATTGATCATTAAAAGATCCAAAGCGTAACGCCTCGCTTTTAGCTGGATTGAAACGTGCACCTGACAGGCAGCTGTAAATGTGAAAGAGCCTCAGAAATGCTCTATAGCTTTCAATGTTTCTAATAAACAGAAATATCATCGGCATAAGCTGCTACTTTAACCTCGCCCAAGCCTGGGAGAGAAAAGTCCCGTATCGACTTCCAACTTTGAATTTGTTGCAATAGCGGTTCTACGCAAAGGTCGAAAAGAATTGCTGACAGTGGGCAGCCCTGGCGTATTCAGCGGCTCAATGGAATGGGGTCGGTTATCTGATCGTTCACTGCGAGGCTTGCTGCTAAGTCTGTGTACAACAATCTCAAGACGTCTATCAGACGCCCCGGGAAGCCAAAACAGTCTAGAACCGTGAAAAGGTAGTCACGCTCAACGCGGTCAAAGGCTTTTTCTTGATCTAGGGAATCAAATGCTCCCGCAATCTGCGTGCACGTAGCAAAAGTGAACAAATCGCGGGTTAAAGCTAGTGGCGAAAAAATTGTGCGTCCGGGCACAGAACATGTCTGAGCGTTGCTTATTATGTCAAGAAGAGCTGACGATATGCGGTGTGCTAATATTGCAGCTAGTATCTTATAATCGGAGTTCAGGAGGGAGGTAGGCCTCCATGCTTTTGGATCGGACGGCACACCGCCACTCTTTAGAAGGACCATTATACGACTCTCGCGAAAAGATTCCGGTCGAAACCCGTCGCCAAGAAGACCATCGGGCATGGACAAAAGATGCACATGTATCTCTTTGAAGAAAGGTTTGTCAAAAAACATGTGGCAGCCCGTCTGGTCCGGCTGCAGCGAAGGCGTTCATTCCCTGGAAAACCAGGCAAAGCTCCTCCAGCGTGACTGGATTACATAGGCTGTCGCGGCGCTCTCCAGGTATGCAGGCTATCCTTGAGCAAAATTCACGAAGAGCTGCTTTTAGATCGCTTATGCCTGTGCTCTCAGTTGTAAAGAGGCGAGTAAAATGTTCACTAAAGACAGCCTTGATGTCCTCAGCGCTATCTGACTCTTCACCATGAAGAAGTTCGACAAAGGGATGGTTGCTCGACCCTCTACGGAACCGTAGCGAACGCTGCGGAGTACAGCGGGGTCCGCGACTGGTCTACCTCTAATATAAGTTCGTGCTGCAGTTCGGGAGCTGAGCCGGAGCAGAAGTTCATAGCGCGCTTGTAGCTGATTGAAGTAATCCAGCATTGTAAAAGTGAGGGGCGCACCACGCTGCACCATGCGTGCCCTTCGATCGAAGGGTATCGTTAATTTCTGGAGTTAAACGTAACTTTCTATCTCTGAAAGCTTTGGTCAGCTTGTCACGCCAACTAGCTTTTAAATCGTCCCAGCTGCGTGGTTGTGCAGGATGACTGCACGTTTCTGCGAGAGCTTCGCGTAGGATGGCCACACTTTCGGGGTCACGCACTAGTGCCATGTTCATTTTCCGAAAATTCTCGGATGGGGCGGGCTGACAAAAGTGCAGCCTCACAGATACCGGAAAATGGTCCGTTATGCGCGGAACATCTGGCGAAAAAGCCAGGACTTCGCAACTAGTGACATCGGTAGCGGGAATTGGCGGAAAGTAGAAACGATCGAGCCTGTTCATGTTCGAGCCGCGTTGCCATGTGGCAGCAAACTTGTTACCATGTAGTTAAACCCATAGGTCTATAAGGTTAAACGGCCTATAAGGTATACGGCCGGCCTTGTCTGCGACCGCTTACATCCCTGTAGGAACCCTCGACGCAGTTAAAATCCCCTGATATAAAAGTTGGATAACTAGCTAGCATGAATGAATCGAGAGAATCAAGCTACTCAGATGTAAAAGAACGTTGGGCTGGAGCGTACACTACAAGCGCTCTCACTCGCCTTCAATGAAGGTTAAAATCCACGGCTAGGGTGCGACCATCAAAGCCGTACGTGCAGTAAGCACTCCGTTTCTATACACCTGCGCTTCAAGATCTAAACCGCCCAATGGAGCCAAACAATCCTGTCGACTATGCGGATCTCTTTACTACACAGAACGCTCATAAGTGCAGTAATATTCTAAAGAAATGCAGCACTTTTTGCTCGTTGTGGGGAACGCTTGAGCGTAAGCTGCGAGAAATGCCTCGGTATCTCACATGCTTCTTTTACCTTCAAATTAATATTTGCATATATAATTGACCTTCGTCGGAAAAGAGCCAACATTGCAAGGAGAGCCTACAGCATCCCATTCCTACGTTCTAATTGAGAGAGCAGCCGCGGATTACTAAAGCATAATAATAATAATATTAATACTTGGTTTTTGGGGAAAGGAAATGGCGCAGTATCTGTCTCGTTGGGCACCTGAACCGCGCCGTAAGGAAAAGGATAAAGGAGGGAGTGAAAGAAGAAAGGAAGAGAGAGGTGCCGCAGTGGAGGGCTCCGGAATAATTTCGACCACCTGGGGATCTTTAACGTGCACTGACATCACACAGCACACGGGCTCCTTGGCGTTTTGCCTGTAAAGCAAGAAAATAGTAAATATTTGTGAAAAAAAGAAAGTTATGTAGATAAGCTCAGCTAATCCAGGATATACAAAGCGAAAGATATCAGCGGTCACTGTGTTCATTGGCGTTGGGGTTGACGATGTTCTAGACGGCGATGGATTTGAGCAAAGGAAGGGCGCATAACTGGCTCCCTGGATATGCGGACACCTTATTCGTGCTTTGGTACATGTGGCGGTGGTGAGAAAGATGTGGCCTGAATTCATTAGCGCTGACAGCGTTGTGGCTGACATGCGGCACTGCAGCTGCAGCTAGGCCGAAGCGTTCATTTAGTGATCAATCTCTTGCGATCAACAGTTAACTGCTTGCCCCCTTCCAGGCTGGAAAGGAGGGCGCGCTGCCTATCCAGTGTGCAGAACGCAATCAAAGCTGGCTTTTGCAGTTGGTCACCAACGCCACGTACATGAAAGCGAGATTGAGGTCTCCACTCACCCACGGAGCTTGTTGTGCGCCTTTCCTTTCGTGAAAATAAACGGTCTTTGCAAAGTAGTCAACGCCAATGAACTGTATGAACGCCATCGGTTCCCTTGTTTTGTTGGGTTTTTTAGGAAAGGAATTTGCGCAGTAACCGTCTCACATATCTCGGTGGACACCCGAACCGCGCTGTAAAGGAGGGAATAAAGAAGGGAGGAAAAGAGGAATTAGAAAACTGAAAAATTGAAGTGAAAGAAGAAAGGAAGGAAGAGGTGCCGTAGTGGTGGGCTCCGGAATAATTACGACCACCTGGGGATCTTTAACGTGCACTGACATCGCACAGCACACGGGCGCATCTAGAAAGTGCACTGGTTTCGCACATCATACGGGCGGTCAGTGCACGTTAAAGATGCCCATGTGGTCGAAATTATTCTGGAGCCCTCCACTACGGCAAGCGTATAAATACAAACAGTGAACTACTTATCAATCAACAAATGTTATATGGAAGGCACGTGGGAGGTCAGATAGCTCAATTCCCTCTCGGATAACGTTATGGAAGGGCTGCTGATACATTTTCCGCCGTTGTGGTAAATATAGAAAGCTTCCATTACCTCGCGTGCTAATTTATTGTTATGTCTGAACAGGATGCGCGTGTTCTTGTAATCGGGAACACATTGGCACTTTTTGCACTGGAAAGACGCCTGGGCAAGGGGGTCTCCTTTAGCTCTCCTTTCTGCATGATCCTTTTCATGCCTGCATTGGCATTGCCTGCTGTGGTTGGTTGGTTGGTTTTTTGGGGGGAAAGAAATGGCGCAGTATCTGTCTCATATATCGTTGGACACCTGAACCGCGCCGTAAGGGAAGGGATAAGGAGGGAGTGAAAGAAGAAAGGAAGAAGAGGTGTCGTAGTGGAGGGCTCCGGAATAATTTCGACCACCTGGGGATCTTTAACGTGCACTGACATCGCGCAGCACACGGGCGCCTTAGCGTCTTTCTTCCATAAAAACGCAGCCGCCGCGTTTAGGTTAAAACCTGCTGTGGGAGCCGGTGTGAGACAGGGGGTCATTTTTCCTGGTGTTTTCATGCTCCATCAAGCGTTTGTTAACGCACCTGCCAGTCTGGTCAACGTACATGGCACCGCAGGAGAAGGGTACCTGGTATACCACCCCTACCTCGCAAGGTATAGATGGCGACACATGACGCACCTGACAAGCATCCCTCTTGCTCTTGCCGTAGTGCCTCTGACTGACCTGTTTGCACATTGCGCGAAGTTTTCTAGGTGCAAAAAAGACGACATGAACGTCGTATCTGCCCCCAACTTTTTTCAGCCCATGTGACAAACAGTGTGCATACGGGACCACAGCCGGCTTTTCCTTCTTTTTGGCTTCTTTCGGCTGAGCCCCATTCTTGAGCTGCCTAAGAAGTTTCTCCGCTGCCCTGGAAATGAGTTGATCTGGGTACCCGTTCACACGTAACCTGCCTGTTTGCGCCAAAATGCTCTCTCGAGTCCTTTCATAGCAAGATTTCCTGAGAGCTGATTGCAGGCAGGATGCGAATAAAAAACCAGTTGATAGTCAGCGCCTGTTTGTGCTAGTCCTTCGTCTTGTGTCCCGCTCGTGTTGCGCTGAGAGCGAAAATGAACACTTACCAACTCGCCCAAATTTCCGCCTTGCTCCACTACGGCACCTCTTTCTTTCCTGTTTCAATCCCTCCTTTATCCCTTCCCTTCAAGCGCGGTTCAAGTGTCCAACGATATATGAGACAGATACTGCGCCATTTCCTTTTCCCAATTATTATTATTATTATTATTATTATTATTATTATTATTATTATTATTATTATTATTATTATTATTATTATTATTATTATTATTATTATTATTATTACTGAGGAAAGGCGCGGCGCTGTGCAGCACCGGAACACCTGTGGCTCGGTGCTACTATTGGCGCATGCTCAGTAGTGACTCGAGAGCGTGGGAGAGAAATATCCATGTCGAGGCGCGCGTTGTAACGTCATGTGCCTCCTCGGAGCATCGCCACGGAGAAATCGCAAGTTCGCGGCCAGTAAAGCTTTCGCTTTAAAAATAGTGTGCTGTGCAGCGTCAGTGCACTTCAAAGATACCTGCTGCGGGCGGCTCAGTAGTTGAGGCGCTCGTCTGCTGAGCCGGAGTACCCGGGTTCGAACCCGAAAGCGGCGTCCGCGTTTCGACGGAGGCGGAACGTGTGCTGTGTGATGTCAGTGCACGTTATAGATCCTTCCTCCTTTCTCTTGTTTCGCGGTTCCAGTGTCCACCGAATGTATCAGACAATTACTGCTGCACTTCCTTTCCTCAAAAAGCAATTTTTATTTCGATTTCGCGTGAAAGATCCCCAGGTGTTCGAAATTTTTGCCGGAGACCTCCACTACGGCACTTCATTCTTCCTTTCGTTCACTCCCTCTTTTATGTCTTCTCTTAAGGCGCGGTTTAGGTGTCCACTGAGATATGTGGTGTTCGAAATAATTCTGGAGCCCTCCAATACGGCACCGTTATTCTTTCAATCCCACCTTCCTCCCTTCCCTTGCGGCGCGGTTTCTGTGTCCACCGATGTATGAGACAATTACTACTCCGTTTCTTTTCCGGAAAAAGTGATTTTTTTCATTTCACGTGATAGAAATTTTTGCTGAAAAGCTCCACTACGGCAGCTCTTTCTTCCATTCTTCGTTCACTCCCTCCTTTATGCCTTCCCTTAAAACGCGGTATTGGTGTCCACCGAGATATGTTATGCGGTGGTCGAAATTATTCCTGAGCCCTCCAATAAGGCACCTTTCTACTGACACTCCCACCTTCCTCCCTTCCCTTGCGGCGCGGCTCCCGTGTGAACCGATGAGGCAATTACTGCTCCATTCCCTGCTCTCTAAAAGCGGTTTTTATTTTAATTTCACGTGAAAGATGCCTATATGTGAAAGATATTTTTGTCAGAGACCTCCACAATGACAGCTTTTTCTTCCTTTCTTCTTTCGCTCCCTCCTTTATGTGTTCGTTTAAGGCGAGGTTTAGGTGTCCACCGAGATATGTGGGGGTCGAAATTATTCCAGAGCCTTCCAATACGGCACCTTTCTTCTTTCACTCCCAACTTCCTCCCTTCCCTTGCGGCGCGGCTTCGGTGTGTACCGATGTATGAGACAATGACTGCGCCATTTCCTTTCCTCAAAAAGCGATTTTTATTTTCATTTCCCGTGAAAGATCCCCAGGTGGTCGAAATTTTTTCCAGAGACATCAGACTGACAGAGCCGCCGTCTGGGCTGTCTACAACCCCCTGGACGCGGCAGCGCGCCGCCAAACCAACAAGCTATACCGCCGGCAGTGGGCCTCACTATGCCAAAGGATCGAGGAAGAAGTCAGGTCGCGGAGGCTTTTTGATACCCTGCGGCGCATCACCGAACCACAGGCAAACCGTCAACCGCTGACCGTTCTCGCAATCTCCAAGGGATCAGCATTGAAGAGCTGGCAGAGCGGTTTCCCGACCGGTCCGCGCCGCCGAGCCCCGCGAACAGAGCTAACATAGCTGCCCCTGAGAGCCCCAGAAATGACGCCAGTCATTCTCCTGTCGCCTCGGAAGTCATTCTCCTGTCGCCTGTCGCCGTTCACCGCGGCGGAACTGAACAATGCGCTGCGGCGCTGCCGCCGCTCGGCGCGCGGACCGGACGAGGTGACATACCAGATGCTTCGAAACCTGGATGCGGAGCAACAAATCTTTCTGCAGTAGATAAACCTGGTGTGGGAGCGCGGGGAGCTACCGGATGATTGGCGACCCTCAGACGTTTGCTCCATACGTAAGGCAGGCCGCCCACCTGCGGAGCTGAGCGGATACCGGCCAGTGGCATTAACATCGGCGGCAGGTAAGCTCATGGAGCATATGGAGTTGCAGCGTCTGAACGAGCGGGCTGCGGAGGCTGATTTGTTTGACGAGCGGCAGACGTGTTTGCGTGGGATGTGGTGCACGGCTGATTCTATATCGGACGTTGTTACAGCGCTGGAGCGCGCCAGGGCGGCAGGCCAGGTTGCGCTGCTGCTGCTACTGGACGTCTCGGGCGCTTTTGAAAACGGTCACCGCGCACCAATTCTCGAGGTGCTTGAGGGGGCCGGTGTGAGCGGGCGCCTTTTGCGATATTTTCACGGCTTCCTGAGCGGGCGCACCATGCGCGTACGAGTGGGGGGTAAATTCTCCGAGCCTCGTCCGGTGGACTTTGGCGTGCCGCAGGGCTCTGTCTTATTACCATTTCTGTTTAATGTGGCCATGTCGGTGGTGTCGGACTCCCTCCGCACGAGCGGCCGACACCATCCCAGAAAACAACGTACCTCCCCAGGCGCGCCCAGAAAGGATGGAATGTCCCAGTCCCAGTAAAACATTTACCGAATATTTCCAGGACGTAGACACAGGACACAGAAACACAAGTAAAAGGGAAGTGCGCCCACTAATGGCCTAGAAACGTTTTTTCGAGGGTGTTAAGCAGAAACAAAAAACAAATCATAGCATTTTGGTCCGAGAAAGGTAACTGGGAGCACGTTTTTAGGACCAATTCTTTTCAACAAAAAATACAAATTAACTCCTCGCTCCCTTTTCCCTCTCCCTCAAGCCAAAAGCTACGGGTAGAGAATGTTTTGCTCTCGCACTCGCCGTTTTGAGAGATCAAACAGATTTATTCGAACAGCCGAAGGAAGCGCAGTTCACCCCGCATCTCTCTCGTGGGCCGTCGGCTCCATGCTGCAGGCAGGCAGGCGACGGCGGTCTGCCTTTTCATCGCACCGCCTGGAGCGGCGGTCACCAACGTGCCAGTCTTCCATAGTGTTTCCAACTTCAGCACGGTGCGGAGGTCCCTGCAGGCATCTCCAACTACCAGCAGTCCTCGTTGCGCCGCTGTCTAGCAGAGGCGCAGTAATTGCCTCCCGTCGCTCGCCCCGCTTCCTCGCTGGACGGAAGCCATCTTGCGCACACGTATTCGCGCATCCCCTAGCCGCTCGCGCGCAAGCCCCAGAGCGCTGCAGCTCTTGCTCTCATCACTGCGCTGTCGGGAACTTCGTAGCTACGGATTCATAGCAGCTTTACCGCGCACCTCGGCGTGCCCACATAATTCCTTTTGGAACTGATGCAGCGGCGCGCGGCGCATCGCAAGTCTTTTGCGCAGCTTCACTGCCCTACACCATAATGGCGCTCTTACAGGCGTCGTTTGCGGCAGCGGATTTCTAGGCAAAGGGCGGCTCCTAGAGCGCACTCTGCATCCCTCAGCGCCTCCAACGACTGGCGTGTTGATGGCAGTGTGGCCGTCCACTGCGGTCATAGGCGTGGGAGATCTTCGGAAGTCCACCAGACTCTTGCTGCGAGTGCCCATGGATTAACCTGCTCTACCTACATTGCCGTCCTGTCGCAGCGGTATAGTTTGTGTTGTGTTCGCGTTGCTGACTTTCAACCCACCCCCACCGGATTGCTTGTGCCTTGATCAACTTGATCTCGCCTCCCACGCCGTATTGTGCCGCACGCGCGGTCTGCTATACCATGGGTGCGGCGCGCCAGGGCTCCTACCTCAAGTCGTCTTCTCTTTCCATCCAGCTCCAAGCAGTCTTATCTCCACACTTAGTCACAAGAAAATAAAACAGTGGTGTAACGAGGATGTAAGGCGTACGTTTGAGCGTTCGCTGTGCCATGAGAAGGTCCGGACAGAAGGCTGCGTGGAATTCATATATATATATATAGTTGCAGCATTTTAGTTCATCCCCGGGTTTCCGTTGGCAACGTCGTCAAGGCATGTTGGTTTATGCTCGTTTTTTTATTATTTTCGCCTCATAAAATGAATTTTTTTTTCCCGTTTTGATAACACGCTCAAGTTTACTCCGTGGCTCGTGCGAGAGGCAAAGCCAGAGAGAGGTTTCACCCTGCAGAATATCCCTGACCTGAAACCGCGTATCTGTATCGTACGCCCATATCGTCTTTTCTTTTGGCACCCAGGCTGCTCTTTACATGCGTTTGCTTTTGCGTGTGGATATATGCTTTTGTACCTTTTAGAATGTTTGCTTGAGGTGCATCAACTTTCAGCCTGTATTAGGTTTTTATTGCTTTATTTTTTCAGATTGCTCAGAGCTAGAGAAAAATTTGACCATTATTATATGCTGGTCCCGTAGTGCTCCGTACATCGTGTGTTAAATGGTGCATACATATGCGTCTACTCTTTGTATTCATTTAAATGCAAAGAGCACATCTAATAAACTGAAATTACATCTGTTTTGCGCTGCTATTTCCTGTTATATGGGCGGGATCGGGCGACTTTTTGAATTCATATTTCCTGTGTGTGTAAAATTTTGGCACATTTCATGTTCTTGTGGCGGGAGCAGCGCAGCACGAAACAAAGATTAGAGAGGCGGGAATCAACGCTGACTAACAACAAGATTTTTAATCCACGTTCGATCGAATATATACATCTTGCTCGTGCAATAAGGACAGAACAGAAGCATGACAAATGCATAAGATGTACACGTGGTAAAAGATTAGGACAACGCACGCAGAAAAATCATTTTCGCTGTCACGAAACGCTATCGAAAGTACGCTGACGCATATACGTCGCTCTTTTGTCGATTGTTGAAGGCTTCTTCAATCCCCCTGGTCAGTTGATCAAAATATGACGTGATGGCTATTGTGTTGCTAAGCTGCAGGTCACATTCATGCTCTCTGCAATGTTTTGCTACTTCACTGCTGATGGCGCCCTTTAGGGATCTTTTGTTCTCTCGAAGCCGTTCATTCAAACAGCGCCGTGTTTGACTAATGTAGGTACGTCCGCATGACAGAGGTATTTTACAAACCCTCTTTTCCCACATTTCACATGATTTTCTTCCGGTGCTTTTTCTTTCATTGATTTTTCTTTGCTAGCTGTTGACCTAGGCGCACATGCCTTCTTAATTGGTTGGGTGCTGACATAAGCACTTTTACACCAGCTCTTCCGCCTACCTTTTTGAGACTGAGGGAAATGTCATTAATGTAAGGAATGACCGCGTACGTCTTCCTTTCTTCTGATGTGGTTGTGACATATTTTCTGCCTCTAAGTGTTTGCAGAATCTCTTCTGCGACAATGAATAGCAGTCTCTTCAGGTAACCTGCTGTTTTCAGCCGACTGTTCTGGGCGTCAAAACTGCCTTGGACTACATGATTAGAGGATCTCGTCAATGCGGCTCTCATTGCTATTTTTGCTAATGACTAGATGAACTAGGACTAAAAATAACAAGTGAACGCCCAGAAAACAACGTCATGCGATTTCTTGACTTGACGCCAGCCTTTCCAGGCGCTCACATATGCTGGCGGTACGGACCACGAAGCTAGAAGGGAGTGCTCCCCAACACATCTGCGCACTCCAAGATCATCAAGCGGGGGTAGAAAAAACAGCAATGAGAACCGCATTGAAGAGATCCTGTCATCATGAAGTTCAAGGCAGTTTTGGCACCCTGAACCGTCGTCTGAATGCAGCAGGTTGCCCGACGAGACTGCTATTCGATGTTGCAGGAAGGATTCTGCAAGCACTTAGAGGCAGAAAATATGTCACAACCACATCAGAATAAAGGAAGCCATACGCGGTCATTGCTTGCATTAGTGGCATTTCCCACGGGCTCAAAAGGGTAGGAGCAGGAGCTGGTGTAAAAGTGCTCATGTCAGCACCCAACAAGTTAAGAAGCCTGTGCGCCAAAGTCAACAGCGAGCAAAGGAAAAAATCAATGCAAGAAAAAACACCGGAAAAAACATGTGAAATGTGTGAAAAGCGGGGTTTATGGAATACCTCTCTCGTGCGGACGCATCTACATTGGTCAAACAGGGCGCTGTTTGAATAAACGGCTTCGAGAGCACAAAAGATCCCTAAAGGGCGCCATCAGCAGTGAATTAGCAAAACATTGCAGAGAGCATGAATGCGCTCCGCAGCTTATCAACACAATGGTCATCCCGTAATATTTTCATCAACGAATCGGGGAGATTGAAGAAGCCTTCAACATACGATCAACGAGCGACGTTTGTGTCTGCATACCTTCAATTGCGCTTCGTGACAGAGAAATTGATTATCTGCGTGCGATGTCTTAATATTTCACCACGTGTACATCTTGTGCGTTTTTCATGCTTTTTTTCTATTCCTTCTTATACGAGCGAGATGTATATATTCGACGAACGTGCATTAAAAATATGGTTGTTATTCAGCGTTGTGTCCCGCCTCTCTCTTTTTTGTTTCGTGCTGTGCTGCTCCCGTCACAAGATCATGCACCAACCAGCCCATATTTTCACCTTGTTAAAGTACATTTCATGTAAACAGGTGAGTCTGAATGGCCTAGCCAGCAAGCATTCACGCTAGTGGACAGATGTATTACACCACCTATAACGTAAGCATGTCTTGAAATTTGGCACATATGTGGGCTTCGATGCCTGAAGTCTGCATGAAAAATAAGAAATCATTTTATTGAGCCAGAGCCGAGTAATCTAGCATTAACCTTTTGGGGTCGTCCCTGGAACGCAAACTTTTTGGACACGGCTAGTTGTGGGGACGTTTTTTTTTTGGATGTCTTCGGGAAAAATGAGGACCTATTAGTGACATTCCAAATGTCCTGATGGGATGTTTCTGGGAGATTTTGAGAAGGTTTTGTGTTTGTTGGGATGTGTACATGTCCATATATGCAGACGACATAGCTCTGTGGTGCCGGGGACCACCGGGCGAGGCGCTCGGCGTGCAGGGTACCTTCAGGGAGCAATGACCGCAATCGACGCTAGCTTGCGCAGCCTTGGTCTGTCGCTGAGCGCGGACAAATCGGTGGCCATGGCCTGCGTTTCGCGCTCGCGCGCGCACCTTGCGCCGCGGTCACTGGACGGGACTCCGATTCCTTGGCGTAAATCGGTGCGGTACCTTGGCCTGGACATCGACAAGCGCCTTTCCTTCCGCCCCACGGCGACCAAGGCCAGTCTGCAGATGGAGAGGACCACCGCTGCCGTGCACAAGCTCACCGCTCGAGGCCAGGGAATCTTCCAGCAAGCTGCGCTGCGGCTATACAATGCCGCAGCTTTGGGGGCGGTGCTCTATGCGTTGCCGCTCGTCACGGTGCGTCATGGTGCAAGCCGTGCTGAAATAAGCTCGAGCTCCAGCACCGCAAGTCCCTGCGCGTGTGCCTAGGCCTGCCCAAAAATTCGCAGTGCGCCGCAACATTGGCAGCGGCAGGAACGTGGCCACTTGAGCTCCAAGCAGCGCGCAGGGCACTGAATCACATCGACCGGCTCCACCGCGCACCGGACGGCTGCTAGCTGCTGCAGCGTATGCGCTCGCACCCGCGCTCACGAATGGGGCGGCGCTGCTCGAGTATGAGAAATTGACTCAAGGCCCACCCCCCTATACGGTTCCTGCGCGCCCTCGCCTGCGGCCTCGGACGTACAACGAGAGATCGTCGGCATCTCGGGAAATGGATCACACCCCTCTGTGCTGTGCAGCAGCTGACCACAGCCGTCATACACGAGAAGCTCCAGGACCACCTTCTCATGTACACCGACGGCTCAGTGGCCCGGGCGCGACAGCTGCTCCCTTGCAGCGGCGGCTACCATCCCTGCTTTGCGACTGCACAGCCGGCAACACGCAACCTTCCTGGGCTCCTCCACCACGGCGGAGTTGATGGGGATCCGGCTCGGGCTGGACCTGCTGCTGACCCTCTGCCCTTCGCCGCCCAGGAGTGCTCTGCTGTGCGACTCCCGCGCCGCCCTCAGCCGCCTGCAATCCAACGGCCGCGGTACCCCACTAGTGCGGGACATTCGCTCGAGCATAGAGCGCCTCGCGCAAAGAGGATGCGCCGTGCGTGCACAGTGGGTGCCCGGTCACTGCGGCATCGCCGGCAACGAAGAAGCTGACGACCTCGCGACCGCCGCACATCAACTACCTCCCACTGATCTGTCCCTCGCGCTGGAGGATGTGCGTGCGGTCATCCACGACCATCTCCGAAAGCAGCACCCCGACCCACACATCGCAGGAGGTGAGCGCATCGACAGCATCAACGGCTGTCGCGCACTTACGCGGTCGCAACGTGCAATGATCCTCCGCGCGCGCATTGGCTGCGTGTGGGCCGGGGAATCGAGCCACATTCTCACAGCCGGCCTCTACTGCGCGGCGGCGACGGGGCCGAAAACCGCGGCAGCAACGGAGCGGCGCGGTGTTCTAATCGAAAGAGGCGCCGGCAGTGTTGTAGACGTTACCGAAAAAAAGTAACGAAATACGTTACTCGTTACGCTAAGAAAAAAGGAACGCGTTACCGCCCTACGTTACCTACAAAAATAGTAACGCGTTACCGTTACCGAAAAAAAGTACCGCACGTTACTTTGTCGTTACTTCATGGCCATCAGTTATAATTAGTGCGTCTTCGCGTTAAGAACTCACGATAACAATTTCATTAAGCTCATATTTCACATAAAACTCCTAGCCCAAACAACGATTTTACGCGAAATCCTGATTTAACGGGAATACTTTGCACAAATGTGCAGGAGCTTGGCAATGTTATAGTGGCCTAAAGTAGCCTGTAGAGTTACATGTGATGGATTCTAACTGTGGCACGTAGTGAAGCCATTTTCCGAATGTGACATTAAACACAAAATGACACTTCATCACCAATTGTAACTTCACAAAGAAAACATCGCAGAACATTTAAAAATTTACAATAATTCTGCAAAATGTGATGTTCAAAAATGCTCGGCATTCTTCCGCGGTTGTGGTGTGAGCGGTTCGGGAAGGGGAGGTAGGTGAAAGCAAGTGTCTGAATGCGCGTTCGTGCACGTGTTTCGTGCGCTTTACGGCTGTTCTGTCCTTTTTTTTTATTTGGCTGTGTCGTCAAGAGCAGGCGTTTTCTGGCATGCATGTGAGCCGCAAGAGAGGTCGTCTAGAGCGCCTGTTTGTTTATTTGCAACATCGATTTAGGTGCTCTGCGCTTTTTTTTTTTCTAAAAAAAGCAGCGGAGTGGGGGACAACTGAAACAAAAATTAACTATAGTAAAGTGTCACCTCACGTTACCGAAAAATGTTAACATAAGTACGTTGCCCGTTACAGTTTCCGAAGGGTAATAAGTACGTTACTAAGTTACCGAAAAAAGGAACGCGTTACCGGTAAAGCGGTTAATTGTAACGCGTTACCGCCAACACGGGGCGCCGGACACCGCCAAATCAGTTGTGGCGGACGCTCGCTTCTCACAAGTGACTCTGCGCCAGTGCCTTTTTTTCTGCCGCGTGGAAAAAAAAACAGCGGCGGCGGGGTCCGAAGGAGATGCCGAAGGTGCGGTGAAAGTCGTCTGTCGTCTGCTTGCGCTTCTTTGCCTGACTATTATCGCAGAAAAAACAATGCGATCTCTCACGCTGCGAAAAAGGTTTGAAGTTAGTTGAATAACTTTGAGCAACTCCACAGTTTTTACAGCGAAACCCCACCCGTACAGCACCAAAACATCTTTATACGAATATAGCAAGCTACTATTAAAGCGCTGCGCGCACTGCGGTCACATTATTCTGGCCAGTATGAATGAAATCGAACATATGTAGAGGGTAATTAACTCTGTTATCAATACAGGAATGGTTTTCCGGTGCTTGCAAGATTGATCTTTATACCAACGTTCGAGAATTAGGCTAGCAAAACAGTTTGGAGAATATTTTACCAGTATCGGCTAATACACATGCACATTTTCAGATATTTCTCGATAGCAGAACTCGATGAGTGTCTGAAAGAGATAAATCCGTCATGCTAGTAACATTCTATACCGGATCGTTTTGCTGACATTCCTGTCGGTTTTAATGCATTTTATTCTGACATGCATCTTTGTGTACAACCATGTATATCGCAAATGCTTCTATTTTACAGTTGTGTATTTACCGTATGTGCTCAACTTACCCAATGTTTGGTTGAGTAAAGGATTGAATTTTTGCCCAACGTTTCTCTCTCTATTTCCATGTAAATAGAACAGGTGTTGTCCTTAACTTAAGCTGAACGCTTTTCGTTAGCCTCCACGTTTCTGCCCCGTAGGTGAGTACCGGTAAGATTATGCTGTTGTACACTTTCCTCTTGAGGGAAATTGGTAAACTGCCACTCATGATCTGCGAGAATTTGCCATATGCGCTCCACCCCATTCTTATCCTTCTAGTTATCTCCCTCTCATGATCCGGATCAGCTGTCACTACCTGCCCTAAGTAGACGTATTCCGGCACAATTTCTAGGCTCTCGCTGCCAATTGTGAACTGTTGTTCCCTTGCTAGACTGTTGAACATTACCTTGGTTTTCTGCATGTTAATTTTTAGACCCATCGATCTGCTCTGCCTGTCTAACTCGTTGATCATGATTTGCAGTTCACCTCCTGAGTGACTCAGCAAGGCAATGTCATCAGCAAATCTCAGATTATTTAGGTATTCTCCATTTATTCTTATTCCCAACTGTTCCCAATTCAGGCCTCAAAATACCTCCTGCAAACATGCGGTGAACAGCATTGGCGATATCGTGTCTCCTTGTCTCCTTGCCAGCGAGCCATGGAAAGAAAAATGATAGGTGTAACGTTAAGAGATCGGAAGCGGGCAGAGTGGGTGAGGGAACAAACACGGGTTAATGACATCCTAGTCGAAATCAAGAGAAAGAAATGGGCTTGGGCAGGGCATGTGATCCGAAGGCAAGATAACCGCTGGTCTTTAAGGGTAACGGAGTGGGTTCCAAGAGAAAGTAAGCGTAGCAGGGGGCGGCAGAAGGTTAGATGGGCGGATGAGATTAAGAAGTTTGCAGGCAAAGGGTGGATGCAGCTGGCAAAGGATAGGGTTAATTGGAGAGACATGGGAGAGGCCTTTGGCCTGCAGTGGGTGTAGTAAGGCTGATGATGATGATGATGATGATGAGAACAGGTGTCTAGCTAAATATAACGACGTTTTTAACAGTTGAAGGAGTGTCCTGGGCGCGTAAAATGGGTTCAGTACTGCTGAGGGTCGTGTGGCCTGCTCTGCAGTATCTATTCAAAGCAAAACTTGAGTTTCAGTCCGGTGTGCGTATATGACATTGAAGTGACCTTCGCACTTGGCGATCTCATAGCAACAGACTGAAGAAGTTGGCGCGTGAAAAAAAAGGACAAGCGAGACAAAAAGCCCGCGCACCCACTCACCGGCGCATCGCCGCCGCCAAAGCCGCGATATGGAAGCTGTGACGCTCGCCAGCGCCATCTCTCGCTAGCAACAAGCGAGCCGTGGGTCACGTGAGTCGAGCTCGAACCAGGTTGAGCAGTAATTAAAACGCAGAATATTTTTCTGCAACCTCGCCACCAATGTTTCTATACAAAATAGGCACACGTGCGTTTCTATACACTTTTTAAGAGAATTAATTTTCCGAAAATATCTACAGTGTAAGGACTCTTTACACAAGTGGTCTTGTTTTCAAGAACATCGCAATGGTCACATTGTACAGGTATCACATATATGCAAATGACATTTCAGTGGACAATTCGTGGTTTCTACACGAGCTGGCTTAAAGCAGCTTCATTGAGAATTTAAGTGGAATACAAGGAAGGACAAGATGAGCAACACTCGCCAAACTTCCTAATACGGAAGCATGGGCGTTGACACACCTCTATCGCTAACAACAATGAACCTTGTTGACCAGCGGAGGAGGAAGGCCTCCTTACCCAACACGACGAGTTCTTCATTCAAGTGTTTCAGCATCAAAGTTCTAAGGCGGTACAGTAAAGGAAACATTGCTTTCTCCGGTGTCCCCGCAAGGCAACAAGTCCCCTCCTTTTCCAGAGTACATAAGCACCCATACACATTATTAATTGAACAAAGAAATTGCGATTGCGACTCTGCCACCGCATGCGCACCTGAAACATGCGCGCTGCCAAGCGCCAGAAAGTGCGCGCGACTGGGCATTCAAAAACGGCATGGTTCAGAGTTCGACCGCATTGCGGACATGAGGCAGAGGGCGCCACGCCCCACGCCGCAAGGCGGTCAGCTGTGGGTGACGCTTCCCATTCACGAAGCCAGGTAAAATTTGATACATCAGCAGGGAGAGAGGCAAATATTCTTTGCTTCCGCCTTTTGCGCAATTTCCTGCGCTGGTCTACATTCAGGGTGCGAAACGCAACATATTCGCAAGTTTCACTAGCCGACAATTCTTTCAAATCACAATCAGGAAGTGTACCTTCAATGAAATTGTAAGGATCTCACGACATATGCATAGAAAGCTGGCGACTTCTCAGCCGAAGGGCCTTTCCAATTTGATAACTCAAAGAAGCGACGCGATGTTCCCATCAAATATGCGGTGAGTGCTCTTCCTCGGTACGCTGTGTCTGAGATAAGGTCCCACATGGCCCTTAAGGCCAATACGCGACACATAACTTCAAGATTCGGGATGCTGAAGCCACCCATGTCGGTGCGCAGGCGGACAAAAACTGTTGCAACGCTCTCTGCGTGTCCACCCCAGAAGAAAGATCCACACGCTGTGGCCAGCCTCTGGAGGACGCGGCAAGGAGGGCGCGCTATTTTTGCGACGTAGATTAAGGAACCTGTTATGCTTTTTCTGATAAGGTAAGCTCGTTTGGAAAAAGGTAGGTCGAAGAATTTTGCGACTTCGATGCGCTGATCAGCTTTGCGTTTTATTTCATTCCAGGTGGCTCGGGCTACGTCACCGGAGGCGAGGAACGTGACACCAAGGACTTTTACGCCAACTACCCATTGGACACCTTCGGGAATTTGATCATTAAAAGATCCAAAGCGTGGCGCCTGGCTTTTAGCTCGGTTGAGACGTGCACCTGACAGGCAGCTGTAAGTGTGAAAGAGCCTCAGAAATGCTCTATAGCTGTCAGTGTTTCTAATAAACAGAGAAATATCATCGGCATAAGCTGGTACTTTAACCTAGCCCAAGCCTGGTAGAGGAAAGTCCCGTATCGACTTGCAACTAGGAATTTGTTGCAATAGCGGTTCTACGCAAAGGACGAAAAGAATTGCTGACAGTGGGCAGCCCTGGCGTATTCAGCGGCTCACTGGAATGGGGTCTGTTATCTGATCGTTCACTGCGAGGCTTGCTGCTAAGTCTGTGTACAACAATCTCAAGACGTCTATCAGACGTCCTGGGAAGCCAAAGCAGTCTTGAACCGTGAATAGGTAGTCACGCATAACGTGGTCAAATGCTTTTTCTTGATCTAGGGAAACAAAAGCTCCAGAAATCTGCGTGCGCGTAGCAACAGTGAACAAATCGCGGGTTAAAGCTAGTGACGAAAAAACTGTGCGTCCGGGTACACAACATGTCTGAGCGTCGCTTATTACGTCAAGAAGAGCTGACGTTATGCGGTGTGCTAATATTGCAACTAGTATCTTATAATCGGAGTTCAGGAGGGAGATAAGCCTCCATGCTTTTGGGTCGGACGGCACACCGCCACTCTTCAGAAGGACCATTATACGACTTTCGCGAAAAGATTCCGGCCGAAACCCGTCGCCAAGAAGACCATCGGGCATGGACAAAAGATGCACATGTATCTCCTTGAAGAAAGGTTTGTCAAAAAACATGTGGCAGCCCGTCTGGTCCGGCTGCAGCGAAGGCGTTCATTCCCTGGAAAACCAGGCGAAGCTCTTCCATCGTGACTGGATTACATAGGCTGTCGCGGTGCTCTCCAGGTATGCAGGCTATCCTTGAGCAAATTTCACGAACAGCTGCTTTTAGATCGCTTATGCCTGTGCTCTCAGTTGTAAAGAGGCGAGTAAAATGTTCACTAAAGACAGCCTTGATGTCCTCAGCGCTATCTGACTCTTCACCATGAAGAAGTTCGACAAAGGGATGGTTGCTCGACCCTCTACGGAACCGTAGCGAACGCTGCGGAGTACAGCGGGGTCCGCGACTGGTCTACCTCTAATATAAGTTCGTGCTGCACTTCGGGAGCTGAGGCGGAGCAGAAGTTCATAGCGCGCTTGTAGCTGATGGAAGTAATCCTGCATTGTAAAAGTGAGGGGCGCACCACGCTGCACAATGCGTGCCCGTCGATCGAAGGGTATCGTTAATTTCTGGAGTTAAACGTAACTTTCTATCTCTGAAAGCTTTGGTCAGCTTGTCACGCCAACTAGCTTTTAAATCGTCCCAACTGAGTGGTTGTCCGGGATGACTGCACGTTCCTGCGAGAGCTTCGCGTAGGATGGCCACAGTTTCGGGGTCGTGCACTAGGGCCATGTCCATTTTCCAAAAAATTCTTAGATGGGGCGGGCTGACGAAAGTGCAGCCTCACAGATACCTGAAAATGGTCCGTTATGCGCGGAACATCTAGCCGAAAAGCCAGGACTTCGCAACTAGTGACATGAGTAGCGGGAATTGGCGGAAAGTAGAAACAATCGAGCCTGTTCATGTTCGAGCCGCTTTCCCATGTGGCAGCAAACTCGTTACCATGTAGTTCAACCCATGGATTAAACGGCCTATAAGGTATACGGCCGGCCTTGTCTGCGACCGCTTACATCCCTGTAGGAACCCTCGACGCAGTTAAAATCCCCTAATATAAAAGTTGGATAACTAGCTAGCATGAAAGAATCGAGAGAATCAAGCTACTCAGATGTAAAAGAACGTTGGGCTGGAGCGTACACTACAAGCGCTCTCACTCGCCTTCAATGAAGGTTAAAATCCACGGCTAGGGTGCGACCATCAAAGCCGTACGTGCAGTAAGCACTCCGTTTCTATACACCTGCGCTCAAAATCTAAACCGCCCAAGGGAGCCAAACAATCCTACCGACTATGCGGTTCTCTTTACTACACAGAACGCTCATCAGTGCAGCAATATTCTAAATAAATGCAGCACTTTTTGCTCTTTGTCGTGAACGCTTGAGCGTAAGCTGCAAGAAATGTCTCTGTATCTCACATACTGCTTTAATCTTCAAATTAATATTTGCATATATAATTGACCTTTATCGGAAAAGAGCCAACATTGCAAGGAGAGCTTACAGCATCTCATTCCTACGTCGTAATTGAGAGACCAGCCACGGATTTCTAAAGCATAATAATAATAATGATAATAAAAATACTAATAATAATAATAATCATTGGTTTTGGGGGAAAGTAGGTGGCGCAGTATCTGTCTCCTTGGACACGTGAACCGCGCCGTAAGGGAAGGGATAAAGGAGGGAGTGAAAGAAGAAAGGAAGAGCGAAGTTCCGTAATTGGAGGGCTCCGGAATAATTTCGACAACCTGGGGATCTTTAACGTGCACTGACATCGCACAGCACAAGGGCGCCTTAGCGTCTTGCCTTTAAAGCAGGAAAATAGTAAATATTTGTGAAAAAAAGTTATGTGTTCAGCTAATCCAGGATATACAAAGCGAAAGACGTCGGCGTTCACTGTGTTCATTGGCGTTGGCGTTGACAATTTTCTAGATGGCGATGGATTTGAGCAAAGGAAGGCCGCATAACTGGCTCCCTGGGTATGCGGACGCCTGATTCGTGCTTCGATACATGTGGCGGTGATAAGAGAGATGTCGCCTGAATTCATTAGCGCTGACAGCGTTGTGGCTGGCATGCTGCGCTGCAGCTACAGCTATGCCGCAGTGTTCATTTGATGATCAATCACTCGCGATCAACCATTAACTGCCTGCCACCTCCCAGGACGGCAGGGAGGGCGCGCTGCTTATAGAATGTGCGGAGCGCAATCAAGGCAGGCTTTTGCAGTTGGACACGAACGCCACGTACACGTGAACACGAGATTGAGGTCTCCACTTACCCGCGGAGCCGATTGTGCGCCTTTCCTTTCATAGAAATGAACGGCGTTTGCAAAGTTGTCAACGCCAATGAACTCTATGAACGCCGTCGGCTCACTTGTTTGGTTTTTGAGGAAAGGAAAAGGCGCAGTAACCGCCTCACATATCTCGCTGGACGCCCGAACTGCGTCGTAAGGGAAGGGACAAAGGAGGGAGGGAAAGAAGAAAGAGAAAACTGATAATTGAAAGTAGGATTTTGAGGAAAGGCGCGGCGCTGCGCAGCACCTGTGGCTCGGTGCTACTAGTGGCGCATGCGCAGTAGTAACTAGGGAGCGAGAGAGAGAGAGAAACGCGGCAGCGGCGAAAGGTCAGCCGACGGAGTCGGCGGCCGCCACCTGCGCTGTGCGTGACGTCACTCGTGCTCTGACATACGCCGGCGCGCGCGAAGCGCGGTGTTGACTAGCGTAGTGAAGCTTTTCGCTTCAAAGCTGCTATTGCCGCCCTCAGCCGGCTGCAACCCACCGGCCGCGGTACCCCACTAGTGCGGGATATTCGCTCGCGCGTCGAGCGTCTTGCGCAGAGAGGATGCGCCGTGCGTGCACAGTGGGTGCCCGGTCACTGCGCCATCGCCGGCAACGAAGAAGCTGACGTCCTGGCGACCGCCGCACATCAACTACCTCCCAATGATCTGCCCCTCGCGCTGGAGGACGTGCGTGCGGTCGTCGAAAGCACCACCCCGACCCATGCATCGCAGGAGGTGAGCGCATCGACAGCATCAACGGCTGTCGCGCACTTACGCGGTCGCAACGTGCAATGCTCCTCCGCGTGCGCATTGGCTGCGTGTGGCCCGGGGAACGACGGTAGCGTCACGGAATCGCCACAATTAATGCATGTGACGGGTGCGGTGCAGTGGAAACACTAGACCACCTGCTCCTTCACTGTGCCGCGTACGCCAATGCTCGTCGCGATATGGTTATAGGGTGCTGGGCATACTACCAAACTCCCTCAAGACGCTATTGTGGCCGCAGGGCAATGCGCGCACCCGTGAGCGAGCCTTGGTGAGTCTCTGTGCGTTCCTCGAACAGACGGGCTTTACGTCCCGTCTGTTCTCCGCCAGGTAGTTACACGCAGTGAACGAACGCTCCGCAAGTTCTACCTTGGACGATTAACAACTGGACGCCCCACTCCAGTTGTAGTCAACATATTGCTGTGCGCGTGTGTTTTTATTGCTCCATCATGAACTAATTACGCGCACAACCTGGACACCTTTCTTATTGTGTAAATAGTTTGTGTATATTACCTCTCCCTCTATCCTCTCTTCCTGTCCTCTCACCTCTATCATTTCTCCATTCTGCCTGCTATCCTTTATTTCCTCTGCCCCAGCTCAGTTGCTCCAGTACCGATGGCAGATGGGGGCTAGCGAAAATCTTTTCCTTCCTTTTTGTTATTATTTTAATAATAACAACTTACTACTACTACATCCACAACGGCAGCTCTTTCTTCCTTTCTTCTTTCACTCCCTCCTTTATGCCTTCCCTTAAGGCTCGGTTTAGGTGTCCACCGAGATATGTGAGTCAGTTACTGTGTGATTACGTTCCTCGAAAACAAATTTTTCATTTCGCCAACACAGCCTCAGTGTTCGACTTGAGTTCGTTAAATACGGGAGCTTGAATTGTTTACAGCGGCGTGCTCAGCAAACGTGGAGAACAAATAGAATCATTCGTGGATGTTTGTTTTCAAGAAACATACCTTCTAAGTAGGATGCCTGGATGCCCGCCCATCGAAGCACCCTACATTGGACGGACGGACGGACGGACGGACGGATGGATGGATGGATGGATGGATGGGCGGACGGACGGACGGACGGACGGATGGGTAGATGGGTAGATGGGTGGGTGGGTGGGTGGGTGGATGGATGGATGGATGGATGGATGGATGGATGGATGGATGGATGGATGGATGGATGGATGGATGGATGGATGGATGGATGGATGGATGGATGGATGGATGGATGGATGGATGGATGGATGGATGGATGGATGGATGGATGAATGGATAGATACGGCTGAACCCTTTAAATCTGGCGGTGGCTCAAGCCACCTAGCCATGACTTATGAAATTTTACATTTTAGCCACCAATCCAATACCATTCGCTTGGTTACTTCTACCCGCTTAATATCTTCAACTTAAAACCACAATGCCTTGGATAAACAACCCCGCTGCTTTCCACTTTAGGGTGAAGCCCTTTACAGAGAAGTATCAAGTGTTCAGCCGTTTCCTCCTCCTCTCCGCACGCAACGCACAACGTGTCTATCTGGTGGTACATGACTCTATATGTCTTAGTGCGCAAAACTCCCGTCCTGGCCTCAAACAACAAAGAGCTTCCTCTACAATTATCATAGATATTTTCTTTGGCTGCGAGGAGTTTTCACTTCACCCACTGTAAGTTACATTAGACAGCAAAAAGGATGTGTATTGGCGGCAAGAGCCGTAAAATCGGCGGCACATACGCGAGAATCCATTTGATGATGGACTTTAGACAAAAATCCGGTGGATTTGGTATCTACAAAACGTTTTCCCTGAGGCTTATGTCATTTGGGCACGGTGGGGGGCGGGGGGTCTAGTTACTGCAGGGTTTCGTAAAACGACGAAGCGCATGGAGTCCCCTCTTCCTTGTATGCTGTCTGTTTTGGGTTTCATCTTTTTACGAGAAGCCAGTTGGGCATTCCTCCTACGCAGGGCATTTCTGCGGGCGCCCTGAGAGCCGCCGCATGCGCCCGTCTGCCTTACCGCGAACTGTAGAGATCGGAAGCTGCGCTGTATCGGCTGCTACTAACAATCAACTTTCCCTTGCCCCAAAACCAATATTCCAGGAAGTTCATCATGCAATTTTTAGGGCAAATGTCGGCACACCCACTCATGAGTGCACTCCTATCGCCTCACTTACACTCACGTCTTTGAGCGTGGGTGAGTGGTTGAGAATGTGAGTGTGAGTGGACGTTAGTGTGAGGGCGAGTTAATGTCTGTGAGTGTGGGTGGTCATGAGTTTGAGTACGAGTGAGTGGATGTGAGTGTGAGTGGCCATGAATGTGAGTGGATGTGAGTGGAAATGAGCATCATGGAGCGGATGTGAGCGTGAATAGAGACGAGTCGTGAGCGGACGTGAGTGCTAAGTCGAGGAGAGTGGTTGTGAGCGGACGTGAGCGGACGTGAGTGGACGTGAGTTGTGCGTAGACGTGGCAGCGAAGTTTGTCGCGTCTGCTTAGCTATTTTCATGTTGCTGACAGTTGAGGGAAGCAAATAGTCACTGCCGAGGGTGCTCGAGGCAGCATAAAACATCATGCCGGTGTTGTTGTTTTTTTTTTACAACCTTTGGGTACCTGCCCTGCAGCCCCTGTGTTTGCTTTCCCGCGAGGCACCGTGCAGCAGCAGTCTCACCCCGGGGATGAACGCATTTTCTTCTCAGTTACATTAACTGGCAAGAGAGGGCGCCAGCGTCGCTGCGCGGGAGACTGCTGAAGTCCGCGCGCGGGAGATGGAGTTCTTCGGCTCGGATCGCCGGTGTGAGCGGACGTGTTGCTCGCGGCTCCGCTCCTAGCCGGCGGGGCGAGAAATCAACGGGGAGACCCGCTCCCGTATGTCGTCCCGTCCGGCCTTCAGAGTATATATCCCTTGCCCTAGCGCGGGCGAACATTCGCTCGGAACCTTGCTGGTGAGTCGGACGACCTCGATTCATTAGTGTACCTTGTTGCTAGCTGCCGTTATTGTTGCCGTAGCAATAAATGCCTGTTTGTGTCAGCCAGTGTGTCGTTCCTTTGTTCCCTCAGAGCAAGGCCCGCCGTGGTTGGCGTGCGCTCGGTAGTGTACGTGACCACGGGGTGGGGTCCGGGCGGCTTTGAACCGTGTCAGCCGCGATTGAGTGGAGAGAACGTACTTATCTCCCCACATCAAACACCACATGTGGCAGCCAAACGTGGGGCCTGCTCTTGGAACATTGGACGACTGTTGGTTCGGTTCGAGGAACGCTCTTTGACCGGACTTGACAAGTGCTAGGCCTAGAGTGAATTTTGATCGCTAGGACCTGCGGCATGCTTTCTTGAGTGCGAGGTGTATTGCGCTGCAGCATGTTTGAACTTTTCGACATGCTCAGCACATTTTTAATTAAGATTTCTCTGGAGTTTCTTCATGAGAATCACTTGGTCCGCATCGAGGGAGCGCGAGGCCTAGCACCCGCGGAGTTGCCGAGCCCGAAACGAGTGAGTACGGAAGCCGCGTGGGTGGTCCGAGTTTCTGTATATATTTTCCCTACTGTCTCTTTTTCGACTCTGGGAGCCGCGGCTCCGGGAGCCGGGTGGTCTGGGGCCACGGGTTGCGCTACGAGCACGTTGGTATTGCAGCTCGGCTCCGGGCGCTCCGACACCGTCCGGTACGGTGGGCGCCGACCACTCAGAAGCTGCTCTGTGCAGTGAGCGGGGTAGGGCCACCCCACAAAGCTTACGTCTCCTCGCGGCTGATCGCACATAACCCGTTTCGGGTCTTTGTTGTGGTCATGGTCGTTGTCGGAGTGGCAGTTAGGCCTGAGGCTTTTCGGAGCTGCCTGAACCACGTTAGAAGAGACATGACCACCGGACCGTGTCGTTGAGAGGGGGCGCATTTTGCTGCCCGCCCGTTTTTTGTTTGTAACCTCGCACGAACTGAGCAGTCTCGTTCAACTCAAGAAAGGGCTTTGTTCACTCGAACTTCGCGTTTGCACGCCCGCGGGACACGTTTTGCTAGCGAGGTAGGCTTTGTGCCACGAGGCCCTTGCAGATGCCGTTTCCCCTCCCGTGACCTACGCTAAAGGCACGCCGAGAGCGTTTCGAAAATTTTGCAGATCCGTTGGAGCCACCCAGGCTTGCTGTCCGGTGCACATCGTCTCGCTGCCACCTGCTGCGACGGAGCGGCCTGTATCCTGTTCGCCGCATCCATCCGGGGCACCTTTGGCGAGACCAGTCAGCAGTCACCTCCGGCTGCTGCTGCCCTGGCGACTACTGCAGAATCCTGGCCTGCAGTTTTCCCACCGGCCTTCTATTCGCGGGCCTCCGGACACTAGTCCGCGGGCCATGCGAGTCGTTCCAGCGGAGACCTTCATGCCGCCTTCAGATCACCGCGGAAAACTGCGTGGACGCTGTCGGCGTGACCTCCGCTGCCAGACGTGCCTCAAGGACATGAAGACCAGGAGACTCCTCCATAGCAGGTACTCTCAGGCGCGTGGGTCTATTCAAGGTTGGGGGGATTTGGGGACCTGCCCTGCAGCCCCCTGTGTTTGCTTTCCCGCGAGGCACCGTGCAGCAGCTGTCTCATCCCGGGGATGAACGCATTCCTTTGTCAGTTACATTAACTGACAAGAGAGGGCGCCAGCGTCGCTGCGCGGGAGACTGCTGAAGCCTGCGCGCGGGAGATGAGGTTCTTCGGCTGGATCGCCGGCGCGAGCGGACGTGTTGCTCGCGGCTCCGCTCCTAGCCGGCGGGGCGAGGAATCAACGGGGAGACCCGCTCCCGTATATCGTTCCGTCCGGCCTTCAGAGTATACATCCCTTGCCCTGGCGCGAGCGAACATTCGCTCGGAACCTTGCTGGTGAGTCGGACGACCTCGATTCATTAGTGTATCTTGTAGCTAGCTGGCGTTATTGTTGCCGTAGCAATAAATGCCTGTTTGTGTCAGCCAGTGTGTCGTTCCTTTGTTCCCTCAGAGCAAGGTCTGTCGTGCTTGGCGTGCGCTCGGTAGCGTACGCGATCACGGGGTGGGGTCCGGGCGGCTTTGAACCGTGTCAGCCGCGATTGAGTGGAGAGAACATACTTATCTCCCCAAGTCAACCCCAAAAAACGAAGCAGAGGATTACGCTGGCGCGGGAACGGCAATCCTTCATTGCTGCTCTCCTTACTAGTTCACCGTTGGCGTGGGCGCAGGCCCTTCGCTACGAGTTCGCTACGAGTTGTATCAGACGCTTCGATCGAATTTCGCATTGCCACTGCCAGAAAGTTAGGTGTCTCTTGTCGCCATTCCTATACGGTTCGAGCTCATAGGTATACGCAGCGTTCCAATGCTCGCTGCAGAAACAACGACTGTCCGCTTCTCGGCAAGCGTAAAGTGGGATCTCGAATACTGCAGTGGACGCTTAGGTTTTTCCTCTGCCATGGTGTGTCCATTGTAGAGTTCTGCTCTGACCGTATTTTTTTATTGTTTTATTGCGTTGGACCCATGCACGCAAAGAACCTGGGCCCGTATTACGGAACCCGCTCTAAAGTTATAGAGCGTGACGTCATAATCACGATATCGTGGCCAGACGTCAACGCGTGACGAAACGCCGAATGAAACAATGACTAGCAAGGTGCCACCCCGGAAGCATTTATTTGCACGTCAAGCAACTTATTTACACGTCGATGGGCCGTATGTTAACTTTTCATGAAAACACGCAGTCAATAAAATTAATAATGCTTTATTTTTGAAGAAACTGTATTTCACTTTCAGCAGCATGAAGCAAAACAAGAAGTCCTTAAAGTTTTGCAATTGAATTCTTTCATGGGTAACTTTTGTCGTCATGAGGGCGCGCTGGCAGAGGTAAACAGTGAACATGGCGGCTTTCGGTAAAACAGCTGATCCCGCGGCTAGTGTCTGCTTTTTTACTCGTCGTCTAAAACCAAGGTACTGTGCGCTTGTACCAAGTGCACGGAACAATTTGATAGAAGCCAGTGAAGGCCACGGATCTCCAGAAAGAAACTTGCAAAGAATGCCGGGCCTGAAAATCGACGAAGTCATCTTGCCGAGGTAAGTCTGTGTTATCGATCGGCGCTTGACAAAAGGGGTTTAAAGGTGACAAATGCCATGTATGTGATTGGGGTACTGTTCCTTTTGTTTCAGGAATTACAAGACGACCACGATACACTGTTGTTCAGATTTAACTTTGTTTGGCCGCAAAAACGTCTGGCACGCAAATGATTCAGTTGGGCACGAGCAACAAACAAGCAAAGCGGTTGGGCGCCCACTAACAACCTTGCTAGTTTTCGTTCGTTCTTAATTTGTGTTCCTACAACGCAGCGCACGCATATGTCCCTGTAAACCTACCAGCCCCAACCCAAGATGCAGGCAATGATTCTTCCTTGCTATTCGCTGTTTTCGAAAAACAAAGCAGAAACTTTTGCCTGCTTTACCCGCTCTTCGCTGCGGCGAGTCTCCGCGCGGGAATCCTAGTCTTGGCACGTTCTGTGCTGCAGGAAGAGGGCAGAATTGGCCCGTTTAAAGCAAGAGGACAGGTGAGTCTATCAGCACCATTATGTCAAATGCCGCTTGAACATGCCTTGTCGCATCCTACCGCAGGCACACCGGAGTGTGCTTGCCGGGGGGGGGGGGGGGGGGGGGCTGTATTATCGCTCTTAAGCCCGGGATACATGCGACGTTTTTTCCGACGATGTTCGCGCGGCAGAAAACGCCGCGGCGGCGCGACGCCCGGCTGGAGATACATGGAGCGAAAAAGCGGCAGCCCGCCGCCGCGTATCTCTCAGCGTGAAAGCAATATGATCAACAAGTGGCAAATATCATTGAGCGAGGAGCTGTTTGAGAGCAGCGACGCTGACTCCTTATTCAGAATAACGAAATTGTTCATTTAGACACCACTGTACTTTTTGCAGCACGCGTGCATAGATATATACGTGGTTTTGCGTGCTCGAATGCATGCGGTTGCGTACCTTTCGATGCCCGCTCAGCCGTGGCTACCATCGGCTGCGGTTTTCTTCGGCACCTTCGCTTCAGGGAGGAAAAGCGGGCATTTTGATCCAACATTCGGTCCTGTTCTCCAAAAAAAAGTGACATTTCATGTCTCGTGAAGCGTTTATTTTCACGATAACAACATTTTCGTGCAATAAACACAGCAGAGCTCGTCGGCCATGGCGGCCATGTTGGCGGCGGCGGCGGCGGAGGCGGCCAAACCGGAACAGCGGGCTTCCTGCGCTGCTATTGGCTTGCTCCGGCTCCCGCTTCCGGTCTCTCCGAACGCCGCGCGTCAATATCTGGCGGGGCCAGATCGGCGGCGGCGGGCGTTTTTTTCGAGGCCGGGCGTCAAATGCGTGCCGTCGGGCGAAAATCGCCCAAAAAACGCTCCATGTATCCCGGGCTTTAAGCGGGGGCTACATGGGGCGTTTTTCTCCTGCGATTATCGCGCGTAGACAAAAAAACGCGCCGGAGGGACGCTGGCCAGGTTACATGAGGCGTACAAGCGGCGAACGCCGCCGCAGTGTGGCCAGACAAGGCTAAAATGTTTTGGCCACCACTAAATGAACGATCAATGCTTATATGTTGTTTGCTTGTGTTATAATTATTAAATTAGGCAATAAATATCCTACAGATATGTCTATACACATTTTCAGGTATGTTTAGTATTGTCTCGATATTTTTGTGGATGTTCAGCGAAGAGAGTTGGCCAGAACTGTTTCGTCTGGCGACCCTGTGCGACTGAAACGGCGGTGCGGATTGGGCAGACACTACATGTGAGCTTCGTTCTGTGCATTGCTTGTGGCTCTCGTTGCTGAAAACCAGTTTTGAAAAGAGTTTTCATTTACTTCGAGCGGACGGCAAGCAGGGAGATTACTGCGAGGGAGAACACGCCGCTTCTATTCTTGTGACCAAGGCCAGTGTCCATGGGGGCACATCGGCGTCTTCTGTTGTTGAAGAAAAGATTATTGCTCATGAAGATGAGGGACATAAAAGACAAGCAGAAAATAAAGAGGAAATTCTAGGTGCACCCCAACTGGCAATTAAGAAAGGAGGAGGGTGAATAACGCGCGCGAAGTGCTCAAGGGACGCTGAGACGGCTGGCCGCTGCCGCCGAATACAGACGGAAGTGAGTCCGGCAGGCACTTCCGGTAGCGTCTGACGCGCGCACGCCGCGTCAAAATCTAGCCGTTCCTGATCGGCGGCGGCGGGCGTTTTTCTTGATGCCGGGCGTCAAATCTGCGCCGTCGGGCGAAAATCGCCTCAAAAACGCTCCATGTATTCCGGGCTTTATAGGCACGGCCAGCGCCGCGGGCCGTTGTTCTTCGAGGATCAGTCAATTCAGGTGGGTGTGTACCGTCGCTTGTAAACCGCGATGACGTTATGGGCAATTGAGACATTTTCTGCGGGGAAGAACGTTTGTCCACTCGTGTAAGAACGTGCGGCGCTATGGCTTCTTGAAACAGGAGGACCAGCAGCCCGTCGCCGATCGTCTTCAGCAGCACCTCGCCAGACTCTTTCAGCAGCACGTCGCCAGTCGGCACAGGCGACATTACCCATTCTTGCAGCTGCTTTAAAGTAATAGCATTTGAAGCAGTAGACATATAACTCCAGTAATTTTACACTATCCACAAAACTGTGTCTGTGGCCTCGCCACTTTGTGCAGAATGTTTATTTCTCTTGCAGTCAGGTTGGGATGTCTCCTAGTAGTCTTACGAATGTGCACATGAAATATGCTACAACAATGCTGCCCGTGCCGCACCACTGTGCCTTCTGTTATTGCTGTCAGCGTATTCACGTCAAGTCCACTAAGACATTGCACGAAACGCTTTCCTTACTCCACCGCATGCCAACTGCGTGATATGAGTACATTTTCTTTGCTGGTAGCTACATCGCAGCCCCCACAGCAGCCCGCACCGGAGCCCCACTGCAGCTCTCACCGCATCCCACACCAAGCTGGCCAAAGAAGACAACGACGAGATGATGAGGCGGATGAGTTGCTGCGGCAGACTCTACATGAAACACGGCGTTTGGCGGACCTTACTGAGGCCCGGAACCGCCAGGACGCTGCCTTTCAGCAGAATTTACTAAGCAGGAACCGTCACCTTCAGCATAAATACCCATGCTCACTTTTGAACACATCTACTTCTGTTTGGCATCTCTTGTGGGAGGTGGTTGGGACAGCTCCGTCTATTAAACTGCCACGAGTCTTCTAAAACCATATTTTGTCCAAAATATCTCAGTACCTAACCTTTTTCACAAAAGTTAAGCAAGCTCTCAGTAGTGTTGGGCAGTAAAAATTTGTAACTGTAGTTTTTTTATGTGCAGGCAATGCGGGAGGTGGCAACTGCTGTGCGGAGTCAAAATGCGCATCAATAGCTGCTCGTCCAGACGGTCGGCATGCTGGGAAACATCCTAAGAAACCCGCTGGAGCCGCCAGCACCACTTTGAATTTTTTTTTTGCATGTATTTATTTTTATTTACATTATTTGCTTCTCTGCCTGGTGCAGAGACGTTATACCATATTTAGTTTGTGTTTTTGTATTTAGTTAATATCAGTCAGGTGCACAAGCGTCATTTGTTTTTTTTTTAATTCGTTTTAAGCTTTGCAAGTGCAGCAGTGTTATATACTGTTTATTTTTTACTATTAGGTATTTTAAGCTCTGCCAGGTGCAGAAGCTTCATGTGCCATTTTTGTTCATTTTTTGTTTATTTTAAGCTCTGCCAGATGCAGAAGCTCCAGGTACTATTTTTCATTTTTTGTTATGTACGTCTCTGGCAGGTTCAAAAGGCTTCGTGCGCTAGCTATTTTTAATTTTTTGTGGTGTATTTATTCTGAGCTCTGGCAAGTGCAGAAGCTACATGTACCACGTTTTCATATTTTGTTCAGTATTTATTTCGAGCTGTGCCTGGTGCAAAAGCTTCATATACTGTTTTTTATTTTTCATTTCTTCCAGTTGCTTACCTGCAGCTCTGCAGGCGCACAAGGTGCAATTTCTGTGCCTGTTTAGTTTGTTCGTATGTTCCTGTCAATAAGGAAACGGTGCCTTCAGGGTCACGTAAGAAGTGATCTTACTAGCCATGGCAGCAATGTTCGTTCCTGTTCACGGGCACCTGCCACCTGCTTGTTGAGCCAGATGTGCCCAACGCTGCGAAACAGAATGTTCTCGTGCCGTGGCCTATTGTCGCCGTAGTTGACGGTTGCGCTCAACGGTGGACAGTGAATGCCTCATCAGAACCTGTTTTGATCCCGTGCGGGCTTAAACTCGCTAGATTTAATGCTTTTGACACTCTTACTGTTCGCTCCGTGTCTAAGTGCGAGCCTTCCAGTCGAGTCATTTAGGTTTTCTGATCCTGTCGGCACCCGCCGCGGTGGCTCAGTGGTTAGGGCGCTCGTCTACTGATCCGGATTTCCCGGGTTCGAACCCAACCGCGGCGGCTGCGTTTCGATGGAGTAAAAGCGCTAAGGCGCCCGTGTGCTATCCGATGTCAGTGTACGTTAAAGATTCCAGGTGGCCCAAATTATTCCGGAGCCCTGCACTACGACACCTCTTTCACTCCCTACTTTATCCCTTCCCTTACGGCGCGGTTAAGGTAGACCCATGATTTTACTTTCCAAGAACGGTCTACTTGCTGGGTCACTTTGAGGCAGTCTTTTCAGATTCTTTTTTTTGCAGTTAACAAAAGACAGATGTGTGATATTTTCAACGATTTAGAGAGAATGGAAATTCCTTCGGGAGCGCGTTGTTACATTCATGTCTAAGCAGCACAGGGACTGCCTTCCTCTGCCAATCTTGCTCATGAAAGTAAAAAAAAATTAGCCTGGGATTAAGTCCGCTTAAAGCGATGTGTGACATGCGAAAGCGCAGTGACGTAATTGGTGACGCCACAAGCGACACCATAGCAACGATATGATGCAAGCCTCAAAGCTGTGAACTACATCTTCGGGGTCGCGAGTGCCAAATTTTAAGAAATGGCCTGTTCCAAATTTGGAGGTCGTCATTGTGCCGGGAGCGGTCAGTCATGGTTGGCCATTAATTTTGGTCCAAATCGGCCAAGGTCATATTTCGTGAGTCGCCCGTGCCAAACATTGGAAATGACTCGAGCCAAATTTGGAGGTCGCCATCGTGTCGGGCGCGGTCGACTTTGGTTGGACACCGATTTCGGTCCAAATCGGCCGAGGTCATATTTCTGGAGTCGCCCTGTTCCAAATTTTGGAAATGACTTGAGCCATATTTGATGGTCACCATTGTGCAAGTTTGCCTGATATTGCATAATTTCAGTAATTACTGTTATTGAGCCCAAATGCTGTATTTGAGCGACCCGTTTGATTTTCAAGTGGCATGAATAATGTTTTATTTTAAGCGACAGCATAAGAGCCTCACTGCAGCGGAAATCCGGTATTGCAATGGGGGAAGACACTAAAGAAATAAAAAAAATTTCATAGCACGGGGGCGGGATCCGAACCAGCGGCGGCGCAAAAAATCAGTTCCGCTGGCCGCTGCTTTATACTACTACGCCATCGCCACAGCATTTTTCCTCATCTATTTATTACATTGGAAATATATTCTATTTGCATTAACTAAATTATTTACAAAACTTTTAGGAAATGCCACGAAACACATCGCAAAAACACGAAGCAGCAGAATAGTAGACGCTAGGTAAGGCTGAGCACATCATCAAGAGGGAGTGCCACTTCGGTTTATAGTCGGTGGGTTCATACACTTCCCTCAGATGAACAGTCAGTTGGGAAAAATTTTAACATTCTGCCAGAACGAACTGCCAAGCGCTCAAGCTGTGCTTGCAGTGTCGTCGTCTTTGTCACGTACCCGTGTTCACGTGTGTTAAAGTGCCAGTAGTAGTTGTTGTTGTTGTCCACATACTATGGCACATGCCCACATAGGGGAATTGGCCAAGAATTGGAGGCCAGAAAGAGTTTTTGAGGTGAATAATTCCTGGACGAAATTAAAATGAATAGTAAGGACGGAAGAACTAAACAAAAAGGACAAAGAAATGAAACGGAAAATGCATAACGTATGCAGGAGATCGAGACTGATGTTTAAAGCCGAGTAGTTAAAAGATAGTGATAATTGTAAGAATAAAAATAATATTGAAAAAAAATTAAGGCAGCCGTCTTGATTCCATTAAAAAATTAAAACTGCCAGTCTCTAACGCTGTAGTTAAAAGCGTGGTCTTCGCGATCTTTCATCTGTGTGCGTGAAAGCATCATCAAACGAGCATGCAGCAAACCGCACGAAATGGCGGAAGATTAGAAGCAGTGAAATTCAGAAGACCCTGTGCTGTCGCAATGTCATCGGGTAATGGTAATTAAGCGACCTACGAACTTTCCTCGTTCTGAGTCTATTCTGTGCTTAGCGCTTATTGTAATTGTCGTGGTAAATACTACTGCATTGTTTTCTAAATATTCTTGCCGTACATTAGTTTTTGTATACACACACACAACAACGCGCTGATTTATTTTAGCTGTGCATATAGATAAAAATGAAATGCTATAAGTGCAGGGCGCATGTAAGCACGCAGTGCGTGCCAGAAGTAAAGGCAGAGTGATATTTTGGTGCTCAACTCGTAACTGTCTCGGTTTTATCTCACGTATTAGCTCAAGTAATACACACACATGTACACGGACACACACAATTTAGGGATCTAGCCACTCGTCCTGTAGTGACTTGAAGGCTTGTCTTATATGTTTATTCCTCAGTAATATCGCCAGAAGTTCATCATCATCATCATCAGGCTGACCACACCAACTGCGGGTCAAAGGCCTGTCCCATGTCTCTCCAATTAACCCTGTATTTTGCCAGCTGCGCCCCACATACATGCGCCCTGCACTTATACCATTTCATTTTTATCTATATGCACTAACCACCTAACCATCTGCCGCCCCCTGCTACGCTTGCCTTCTCTTCGAATCCACTCCGTTACCCTTAAGGACCGGCTGTTGTCTTGCCTGCGCTTTACGTGCCCTGCCCAAGCCCATTTCTTCCTCTTCATTTCGATTAGGATGGCATTACACGCGTTTGTTCCCTCACCCACTCTGCCCGCTTCCGGTCTCTTAATGTTACACCTATAACTTTAATTAAAACGACTGTTCATGAGGATGAGGAAGGGCCAGCAAATTTTTCGAAGTGAGGGTGAGGGAGGGCCGTATAGCTTTTCGAAATGAGGGCAAGGGTGAGGGAGAGCCATGGATTCAAAATTGAGGGTGAGGGAGGAAAAGTAAAAGTGAGGGCATTTGGCCACCTGTGGGCACGCTCGATTATGGTTTTTCTTTCAATTTTTTCGATTCAGTTTTTATTTCGCTGGATGCGGTCAGTAAAAAAATACATGTTAAACGTCTGGGCCCTTAGCCTTCTTGTTTAGACTGGGGTCCATGCAATAAGTACAGGAAAAAAAAAAGCGGGAAAGACTCGGAATGCATTTCTTCCAACAGAAATTTTACAATAGTTACATATAAATAATAAAAAAGGTGTAAATAAAATGCCCTTAGAATAACATTAATTTAAAATGAAGTCACATTAGAATAAAATTTTCCCAACAGAAATTGTACACTGGTTATATTTACAATAAAAAAGGTTAAAGCGAAAAGCACTTAGAATAATATGTACTCTGCCCCATTTCATTCCAGTTCCTGGATGCAAAGAGGGCGCTGAAGCTCCCTGGCGTTGTTTACACTATGTCCTGTGCAAATTGAAGTAATGCCACGATGAATAAACAAAACACATCGGCTGGGAGAGTGCCGAGGAAAAAGTGGAGAAACCCGATAGGTACACCACTAAGACAGGGTACACCCGTGAAGGTGTGGAACAAGAACCTGCGCGTAGTGAACTCGCCACTTGTTTCCCATTCAAACAGATTTTGTCCGGGGGACAAATTCCCTTTTTGAGTCGGACGGTGACTGCATCTCCATTTCGTGACAACTCACGAAGAGGAAGTGTGAGTTCACGTTTTAAGTTGCTCTAAGATAATGCCCATTTTCTTGCTAGTGTTACGGTTTTTTCCCCGTGGTCTTTGTTCCGCATGCACCTTTTTTTCCGGAAATATGTGGTAGGCACCCTGCAGTATGCTCAGTTGTTATTCACTATCGTCCTATGTCTTGTCTTGTGCGTCTCGCGCAACATTTCCATTTCTCAAAGAATGCACCAACTAGCATGTTCTGCTTGACAAGTGGAAAAAATGGTTCTTCGACACGCCACTCAACAGTTGTCCCGCTTTTATTTATGCGCGCATTGCTATAGGCACTTCGCGCTCAAGCGGACACCGTCGTTGCTGCCACTGAGTGGCGGCATTTACCTTGGCTGCTTTCTGACGCTGAGCAGAAATCAGTGGAGACCGCCAGATGAGGCGCCGCGCTATACTTATGGTGTAAGAGGGATCTACGTACCTGCTGTCCGCTGTCCTTCCAGGAAGCGAACTGTAAGAGGAAGATATCGTGTCATGAGGACCCGAGCAGACCTCGAAGGGGAAACATGCGCATGATATGTAAGCAGTGATGCCGAACATTAATGCTTTGGTGCGAACGGGAAGAGTCAGAAACTACGGCGTATACGTGACGAGAAAGCCTCAGGACGAGGAACAGCACACGGGTACAAAACTGCACGCAAAGCATGATTTGCGCCAGATGGTGGCGCAAGCACGGGACAGCCATGATGGCAGTTGTAGGTTTCTGACACATTCTCTACCCGCAACACCGGATAATGGCACCAGCAAGTTATACATCACATCAGAAGAACGTGGATGCGGCGCTTGAGCTCAGTTGTATTTCTTGAGAGCAGCGTTCCTTCCTTTTCGGGCATCATACCCGTGCTGTTTATTTCATCTAGCTAATAAAAACTGGAGTTCAGCCAAAAGTGCGCCTTGTGGAACCTGTTTTGCAGTACACAGTGAGAATTTAATATCGTTCGGTGCCCCTTCTATATGTCTTTCGGTGTGCCATCGTCCGCGATCGTATGTAGCATGGCTGGTGCGATGAACGCGTTCGATATGTGCTGCTCGACAGACGGCTGCGCTTGCTTTTAGCCCGTACTCGACACTACTTGAACCTACAAGATAACAAGCTTCCTTGCTGCTAACCAGGCGGGATTATTAAGTCGCCAGAAATATAAAACGTAACCTATGGCCAATCTTGAAAAATCACGGTGGCCGCTCAAAACTACTTACGTGCTGTAAATGCGAAAGCGTTATTTTTTACTTTTTATTTCCTTGTAATTTTAATTCTTATTTTTGTTTTTCCTTCCTTTTTAAAGACACACCTATTTATTAGCATATAGTCGTAAGATGGCGCATATGCTAGGGTCATTTCTGTTATTCGCCAAGAACCAACGCGGCCTAATGGATTGCGTGCGCGTCTCGCAATCAAAGACCTCGGTTCAATTCTCCAATCCTTCGAGAGAAATTTTAATATTCTTTTCCTGGTCACGTGGGTGTCGGGCCGCCAAATTTTAAAGAAATATAGTTCGCAGATCTGGTGGGTTGTGTCCGCTTTGAAAAGCAACGACGAACTGCGTGTGTTCCCGCCACTACACGAGGGAAGCCGCTTTAGCACGACATGCGCTTCCCGGAACCGCGACTCTCGTATACGTACTAAAGCACAGAGTTTCCAGGTATTACCCAGAGGGAAAGCTGGCGCCACCGTGTATGCGAGTTTTTTTTTAAAAAAAACACTTCTTCCACCGCGAAAATGCAGGGAAGACGAGGTTTCTTATTTGACTTCCCTACTGTTAGGGTGAATGCGTATATTGTACATATCTCGAAATTGGTAGCTGCGCCTCGACGGTCTGTTCTGTGCGCAGTTTAAGATATTTCGATACTGCGTTTTTCAATTCTTCAGTATAGTTAACGCAAGTGAAAGTTAGGTGTTGCGCTGGTATGGCAACTTTCACGACATTTCTTCGAGGTTTGCATCGAGAAGGGTCGTATTCTGGCGGCCGAATCCACGTTTTACGCCCAACAATAGCCGAGTCAAGTAGGAAACCTCCTCTTCCCGGCATTCCTGCGCCGCCTCTCCATGGTGGAGCTTTCCCTCTCGCTACAAACCTATCACATACATAGCACAGGAGGCGCCCGCGGTGCCCCTGTGCAGTACACTGTGGCCCCGGCACGGGCTTCAGGGCGGAGTAGCCCAGCAGCTCACCGCCGTAGTAGACTCCTGCCGCGGCTCCCAGGGTGAGGCAGAGGGCGGCCAGCGAGGCGCACAGGCAACCGGCCAACGTGCAGCCGGCTCGACGCTGGGTGAACGTGATCCGGTGGCCGCCGCGCTGCAAAGGACGAGGCTGGGCATGACGACTGACACCACTGTCACACGGAATTCCTCGAAGGCCTTTTCAGCAAAGGCACCATTTTTCACCAAAGGAGCGAAAGCTTAAAGGAGCAGCGACGCAGCTACACGGTGCAGCACACAGGTGAAACTATCGTTGAGGCTTAGCACCTGCTGCTGTGCTCGAGGCGGCTGAAGTCAGTGCTTAATAATTGTTTTTTTTTTGGGGGGGGGGGAAGGAAATGGCGCAGTATCTGTCTCATATATCGTTGGACACCTGAACGGCGCCGTAAGCGAAGGGATAAGGGAGGGAGTGAAAGAAGAAACGAAGAAGGAGGTGCCGTAGTGGAGGGCTCCGGAATAATTTCGACCACCTGGGGATCTTTAACGTGCACTGACATCGCGCCGCACACGGGCGCCTTAGCGTTTTTCCTCCATAAAAACGCAGCCGCCGCGGTCGAGGTTAAAAGTGGGGAATTCTGTTCATTCGTTGAGCTCAGACAATTTTTTTTTCATTCTATCTGCTTCCTTAAAAGAACTGCAACAGCTGCTCTCATCAGCAGCAGCAGGTTGTGTGTATTGCCTTGGCCACACGGGGCACTCGGTGTTGCTGCAATAATTATGTGGTCTTCAAATCTGGGCATAAATTATAAAAACCCGTAGAAAAAGCAAAGCCAGACACACCTTTCATATTTAAAAAACGATGTTTTCAAACATTGTTGGCTGTATCTATTCTTTTATCGCTTTTACTTTTTGACGCTGGGTGGCACCGCGATCGCAGGTTCTCGAAGGCCGCGCCTTTAGGCTCCAAAGGTTTCTGACAGGCGCCTTCGCCTCCAAGGCCCTTAGCCGCAAAGGCGCAACATTTGTGCCGTGTAGCTGCACTCCTTACGCCTTTGGATATAAGGAGCTGATTCTCAAAGGCCTTTGCGGTGCCCGTGTAACAGGGGTATGAGACGTGTAAATCCCCATTCCTGTCTGTGGTCCGTCTGTACGTGTCCGATTTTTCACGTTCGTCCGCGGTGTTCATTGTGATTTGGCTTTAATCGCGCAAGAGCAGCCTGGACATAGGACGCCATGCATGGCTAGTACGTTTCGTCTGCAGGGTTTAACACTTATTTCCCCAATCACGTACCAGGCCGATTACAGCTTGTACGCATGGCAAAGCCGATGGGCAACCGATGGCACCGGGGCTGCACATCCGGCATACGAGACGGATGCTCGAACCACTATGCCACCGATTCGGTTTTATTACAACGATACAAAAAGCGTTTTACGTGTCTTCAAGTATTCGGGGAACTGCGAGAAGCCCCTAAACGCTTTTTGTATTAAGCTCCCTAATCTTCCTATTATTCGGTGTGGTGGCTTTCATTTTTCACATAATGCCTGTCCTATAGTGTTCACTTTACCATAACAAAGAGTGCTTCTGAAGGGTTGGATTTCTTAACTGGTTGGTTAAACTATTCTTGTACTCAGCCCAACTAACATAACATGCTCGACATCCAATACGCCAGACTTTTTATCCGCCGCCCCTGAGAACTTGTAAAATATTAACTACTTATCAGGCACAAGCAACCATTCCTTATAACGTGCTGTGTTGATCTTACCTGCAACAACACCAACTAACAACACAAAATTAGTATAAATAAGTTAAGCGCAATTATTCTAGTCAGTAATGCAAGAACACTCCTTCGATGAGTTTCTGACGAAGTTTGACGAACAATCTGAAAATATCATTTCGCAACTGATCAGACAAGCCTGGCGTTCTCTTGACTGTTACATTCCTAAAAAATAGTCACCGCTCATCTCAACTCACCGTGGCATAATCGCTCTTTTAACCATTTGCCAAATAAGTAGGAAATACTGTTTTCTCACATCAAGGTCATGTGAAAAGCACGAGCATTGGTCAGCGTTGCAAGAAATTGTTGCGAAATGATATTTTCAGATTTCTACAATGTTCACCAGAAACGAGGATCCGTGAAAAAATCCAAGCTCTACTACTTAACTACCCACGCTGCGAAAAGGTAACTCCCAAAATTATGTAGCACTGCCACAAGCGAGACCTGTCATTAAAAACCTTTTCTGGCCTCTCTGTTAAACTCTGTTCCCAGTACTCAAAACAAATTCATTCTGCATAAAATTGTGTGGCCAGCGAAGCGAACGCAGAAACGCGCGCTCTTTCCTCTTCTTCGCGCAAATATGGCTCTCCCCACGAACGCAGCGCGCAGAGGAAGACCCCGCCGCCATTCTCGGTGCGCTCAAACGTTCGCCTCCTGTACCGCCGAACTCTCGCCCCAGCCGGTAAGTTTTCTTACGTACACCCTTCTACATCTGAGGAATGCCACGTTGGTATTTTCTACCTACCTGGCCCGCTCTGTTCATTATTTGCGAGTTGCAATAAATAGCATATGACTAAACACGCTTTGTCCTCCCTCTTTCGGTTGCAATCAACCGCACGTACTTATGACTGCCCTTATTCGTTACGTCGCCTACGGATTACTCTAAGCCTCCAAAAGGCAGTGTCGGATGGTCTTCCGGGTGTCGTAAACCACCTAGGCGGCATCATGGCGTCTGGCAGTTTAACAAGCAACAGCAAGACTCATGGCTAACAACAGCCTTCGCAAGGCTAGCGTGGAATAATATCGCGCTAAACAGGGCGCGATAAAAATGGCTGTGGTTTAGCTCTGGTTAAACCTGTAGTGAGGAGATAGCTACAGCTGGCCGAGTGGAACATGCTCAGTCGAATTGCAAAGTCAGTCTTTCGCCGCTTTGTTTCTCTGGGCGTTCCTTCTTCATCTTCGTCCGTGGACGTGGATTCGCTCTCTCCTCCTCTCCACTCTCCCCTCCCCCACTCGGTTTCGCCTGCGCGCTGCGCAGCCGGGAGCTGCTCCGCATCACGTGACCAGCCACGCCACCGCCACGCTGAAGGCTCGAAATGCTAGCGTAATGTGGCTATCGCTACAAAAGTCAAATTTCTCGCTAGTTTTGAGGTCGCACAGGATCAGACCAAAGCAGAGAAAGTGCTGTCAAAAAGTCGAGTAGGGCGGTTGTCTGGCCATCGCGTCCGACGATTTTAGCCACATTTAGCAGGGATGGGAAAGCAGCACACGGGACACTGAATGGACTCGTGGGGGGGGGGGGGGGGAGGTTAAGAACGCAGCCGGTAAACCTGTAGGCAATAACCTGCTTCGGAAAGTGCAATGCTTCGCCCGGCTCTCTCAATATCAGAATGCGTTCTATTTCAAGAGCAGCACCCATGGTGTCAGCTTGTCGGTCACTTACAAAGGCCACTACGCGCTAGTGGCCACCACAAGCACTTTCGAAATCCTCGGATTGGTCATTCACTACATTGAAAATTGGCGTTTCATTTGACTTTTAATTCGGCCTCATTGCTTGATTTGTGCAGGAGGAAGAGGAAAACGAAGACGTTGTTCGATCGCCTGTCGCCTCAGCTCTGTTTATTTAGCTAATTTTTCCTAATTTACCTAGTTTTATTTGAATATTCGAGGACGGCAGCATCTTCAAGGCGGGTACTGTCCCTACGGGAAGTGTACGGCTGCTCCGGCGCCGGCAAGCCTAAAGGGACCACGCCATTCAAAGGAGGCTGGCTCGGAAGAGGCGGCCATGGCTTCCCAGGCTGTGGAGCGACCAGAACATAGACTCGACCACCCGCCCAGCGAGACCTCATCGCTTGGTGGGGCTGAGTCAACGATCGTGGACGGTGACGTGTCAGTGGCCGATATGGCTGACGTGGACAACGAGGGCTTCAAGTTGGTGAGTCATCGCAAGCAACGAACGGTAGGGATCCCGGTAGTGGTTGCGCCCACAGAAAAGGGGGTTGATTTAAGAGAGAATCCCATCTTACTTTCCGCGGCCATTCAATCACTGCTGAGATCAGCTCCGATTCGAAGTCGGTTCACCATGCACGGGGCTCTTCAGCTGGATGTCTCGACGGAAGAGCAGGTTGACAAGCTCCTGCAGAGCTCTCAGATTTTTGGCATCAAAGTTAACGTGCGGTTGCCCCATTCCTACATGAAGAACACCTGTGTTATTAAGGGTGTACCAAAGTGGTATTCAGAACGCGACCTACTTGATTATCTGAAACCACAAGGTGTGCTGCACGTGAAACGACTTGTTCGTCGTGTGGAGTCTCCAGGAAAAGAATGGGCTGCGAAACCTACCAACTCTATCGTGTTGACATTCGCTCCCAACTCAGAGCGCCCCGAAAAAATTGACCTGGGATTCACAAAACACGCAGTTGCAGATTTCACTGAAGCTCCTCCACGGTGTTTTAGATGCCAACGGTTTGGGAACGCGGCCAAAGTTTGCACAAAGGATCGACGCTGTAAGCGGTGCGGAGGCGACCCCGACTTTAAAACCTGCAGGGCAGATTTTGCTTGCGCCAATTGCGGTGGCGATCATCCAGCGAGTGTCGGAGGCTGCCCCTTCCGTGTAAGCGCTCTGCACCGTCGGATGTCCTTTATTGCTGGTCCAAAAACCCCACCGACTGAGACGCCTGTCCCTGGAATAGACGAGTTCCCAGTATTGGAGTCTGATGTTGTTGCGTTGCCTAACAATGTCCCTAAGAGACCTGAGTCCAGCAAGACGCCAAGGCCCAGTGCGCGCGAGTCGACTGTTCGACCTCCAGCAAAAAGTGTCCATGTTCCTGAGCGGCCGGATCACAGCCAGACTCCACGGCAAGGGGAACCCTCATATGCACAAGTGACAAAAAAACCAGCTACTGCGGCCAAGAGTGTGTCCCCGTCGGCATCTTTTGTCGATGTTGTGAGTGCGTTGCGCAAAATAAGGAGCTCAAAAATCAAGGTATGTCTGACCTTCTTCATGTTTTGTTTGGGGCCCTGCGTTCACATGTTCCGGCGATGGCGCCTGGTAACCTGAAGAACTTCCTACAGCTGGTGCTTTCTTTTGAGTCCCTAATTTCCACCTTCGCAGCAAACTTCCTTGCGAACTAAAATGGATGGGGCTAAACCTCGTGGCTCTCATATGCACCGAAAAGTGCCGTTTATATTGCAGTGGAACTGCGCTGGGATTTTAAGTCGGTTAGCTGAACTCAAACTATTCTTGAAAGAGACTTTTGTTCCAGTATTGGCCCTGTCAGAAGCTGGCCTGCCAAGCGGGAGATGACTGACTGGATATGTCACCCATAAAAACTGCAGCATAAAGTCATTTCCTGCAGGAAGTGCTGCGCTTTACATAAGAAGAGAAATTCCACATGGTTCTCTAAGCGTTGCCGATCTTTGCACGGATGACATTGAGGTAGCGGCTGTGAGAATACAGCTCGGCTCTCGAACCCTTTCTATTGCATCCGTGTACGTGTCTCCGCGGAAGAAGGTAGCATTAGATTTGTTTCTACAGCAGCTCTGCGACCGCTGCCCAGCACCTAGAATCATCTGCGGTGATTTCAATGCCCATCATGCCGTTTGGGGTGACAGGAACACGGATTTCCGTGGACGCAAACTTGTAGAGGTTATTGACAGTTTGGACCTGTGTGTTGCCAATGACGAAAGCCCCACTTTTTCCGGCCTCCAGCTTCAACGACAGCTATAGACCTGACACTGCATTCACCTGACGTCCGCGTGAGTTGGTCAATAGCGCCCGACCGCATGGGGAGTGATCACTATCCGATTTTTGTGTTTGCTGCCGACTTCGATCCGTATGCATGGTCCTAAAATTAGCAACGTGGTCATCTGGGACAAGTACAGAAAGCACCTAGAACGGGTTTCTGGTGATGTTGTTGACAAAATGATTTCTAGTAAGCTAGCAGCAACTACGGCGGTCAAGTTACCTGATCATTTTCCTGCCCCGGATTTAAAACTCAGGAACCTTTGTGCAGCGAGAAAAAGGGCGGAGCGCCAACTCGTGCGGAAGAAGGACGACAGGAAACTGAAGACGACCTTCAATAGGCTGAATTCTGCTATTAGACGGCACACGAACAAGCTGTACAGGTCGCAATGGGCCTCATTCTGTGCTAGTTTGACTGTGTTCTCACCGATAACGAGAATATGGCGAGTTATTGGCAGCCTTGCTGGAGAATCTCGCCCTTCGAAGCCTTTTGAAGCTCTTGCAATACGCAAGGAAAAACCTATTGCGTGCTTGGCAGAGGAATTTGCAGACGCACTCGTACGCGCTGATTCTGGAATAGATATATATTCACCACCTGCTTCGTCCAGGTCTATCATGGACGTCCCGTTCACGCTTCGTGAGCTTCAGACTGCGCTCAGTGGCCTGCGGCGCCGGTATTCACCAGGTCCCGACGGCATCACCAATCAAATGCTGAATAATCTGCCCTTGCAACTCAGAAAGGAGTTCCTCAACTTCATCAATCGAGTTTGGGAGAGTGGCGATGTTCCTCCGTCATGGAAGGTGGCACATGTAGTTCCGGTACTGAAGCCTGGCAAAGACATGAAAGACCTTGCCTCGTATCACCCAGTGTCATTGACCTCTTGTTTAGCTAAGTTGATGGAGAAGCTGGTAAATGAACGCTTATCATGGTGGCTTGAGGACAGCAAGGCACTGCCATCCTGTATGACAGGATTCCGCCGAGGTCTTAGTGCCCAAGATAGCGTCTTAGACTTGATCAGTCACATTGAACACCAGAGAGCTTTCGGCCTTTCCGCCTTAGCCATTTTTCTTGATGTTGCGAAAGCTTACGACAGCGTGCTTCAGAGCTCAATTCTAAACAGTTTGCAAGGCATGGGCATACAGGGCCATATGTTAAGATTCATTTACAAGTTTATCAGTGATCGCGTGGTTCGTGTACGGTTAGGGAGTACGTTAAGCACCGAAAGGGTTCTATCACGAGGTGTGCCTCAAGGAAGTGTTCTTTCCCCCACGCTCTTTAACGCCGTAATGGCTGGCCTACCCGATTCGTTGAAAAAAAAGTTGTAGCCAAGTGCGTATGTCACTTTACGCTGACGACATCTGTATTTGGATTACTGGCTACCAACACAAGCGATTAGCCCTGATAGCTCGACAGGCTATACTTTCGGCACAAGCTTACCTTCAAGGTGTGAGGTTGTCTCTCTCAGTGGACAAATCCGGCTTTATTCTGTTTCCAGGTGTAGAAAGACGTCAAGCGCGGTTGAAGATAGACCTCGGTCACTCATGCATCCGTCAATTCAACCACGCGCGTTTCCTGGGCGTCATTACTGACTCCCGTCTACAGTGGCGAAAAGCTGTAGACGCGATTGTTTCATCTATATCTTCTCGTCTCAATGTGATCCGTAGAATTGCACGTGAGCAATAGGGAAACCATCCTTCTTCAATGGTCAAACTTTATGAAGCGCTGGTGGTCAGCCGGATAATGTATCAATTACCTTTAATTTCCCCCTCGGCATCACAACTTGAGCGTCTCGAAGTTGTCCACAGAAAGGGCCTAAGAAGAGCCATTGGAGTTCCCCAGGCGACTGCGAATAAGGCAGTACTTCATGAGTCCCTATCGAAACCTCTTAGCCTTATCGCTTTTCAGAGACTATTAATGCATCTTGACCGCTTAGGAGAGACGGTAGCTGGGCGATCCCTTCTCCAGCGGCTCTGCAAGAGATATGAGTCGAAGGCTTACTTGGCACTCAATACTCTTAGTTCTTTAGGCATTAATGTCCGAAGGCAAAGGAAACGGTTGAAACCCCCCTGGTCTTTTCCGACCCTCGACTGTAAGGTCACAATTCCCCAAGTGAGTGCAAAGCGCAGCTCTCCTTTGGCAGCAACGCGTTCGCTTGTACTGGAATGCTTGGAAACAGAGTATGCCTGCCATCTTCAAATTTTCACGGATGGTTCTGTGGACAAGGTCAAACAAGCTAGCGCAGCGGCTTTTTACATTCCTTCTTTGGACTGTAAGTGGTCCGTACGCTGTACTGCTGTCGTAACCTACACAACGGCTGAAATTGTTGCTATTGAGGCGGCTTTACGGAAGTTAGGGTCTTGTCCGGCTCAGCCTGTTGTCATCCTGATTCAAAATCTGCCCTTCAGAGGTTAGAGCGCGGATTCCCTACGGACGCCTTGTCTCTAAGCTCTCTGCGCTTGGTGCAGAATCTGCACAGCAGAGGCTTTACTCTACATTTCCAGTGGGTGCCCTCTCACATAGGAGTCAACGGTAATGAGGTGGCAGACAGTCTCGCCCATAAAGCTCTCAAGGATTCCATCAAAAAAAGTACCTCAAGATGGGAAAAGTCTCTGCAGGAAAACGGTGCTCGATCACTTTAGTACCCTGTGGAGTGCGTCCCACAAGCCATGTGTGACCAAGGGACTGAGAAGATCTGAGGCGACCCTTCTACATCGAATTCGCACGGCCTCTGCTCGCACTCCAGCATGGATGCATAAGACCGGCATAGCATCGTCTCCGCTCTGCTCTTTATGTGGTGTGTGCGGGGATATCGAACATTATATTATGTACTGCCCAGAGGACAACGCGAAAGGCATGTGATATTCGCTTCCTTCAAGAAGACAGGAACCCGTCACAGCACAGTGCAGGATATTGTCTATCCGAGTGGAAACAAGACATGCAGAAGGGAGGCTGCACGCCTTCTTTTAACATTTCTGGAGAACATGGGTCTTGTTTTTAAATGGTGACAGCAGGAACGGGCTATGGCCTACTGTGATTAAATGTGTGCGTAGGTGGTGTATTCCGGAGTGGACTACTTTATACTGTGAGTGAATGTGTGTATGGAGTGTGGCACTACAATGGCCTATGTTCTACTGTGACAGAATATGTGCATAGATGGTAACTTCTGGAGTGGACTGTGATGTGAACTGTGTGAATTGATTGTGTGCATAGATGGTGACTGCGGGAGATAATGTGTGCTATTATAAGAGACTGTGCGCTTAGCGGGGTAGATGCGGCATTGTTAATATCGAAGGGACGCTGCGGTGGACCAATTGCCGGCAGACAAAGCAAGGCTAACCCCACCTGTAGCATTCAACACCTCAACATCAACCTGACTGTTGTGCATGTTGCGGGTCGTCACAACGAACGCCCTCTCGCGGGCATCGGTGGTGAGCTCACCCCCATTCGAGAGTTGCGGACAAGAAGAAATTCGAAACAACAGGTCAGGGCAGGAAAGGCTCCATCTAGAGTCTGCTGGGCGTCGCGCAACCTAAGCCTCCACGCCTAGAAAAAATGTGATAGCCAGCTATTGGCCCATCAGCGGAGCAGAGAAGAAGTGCATGATGGACACCGCACGCGAATGGACGAGTGCAGTCGTTGGTAGTAGCATTATGGGGTTCGGTGGCACGGCACCTGAAGCCGTTATAAGCCAAGTACCAGTGCTGTGGTCGCCAGCGAAGAGTGCACGCTTGTGTCACTATCGCAAAAAGGTTTTTTGTGCTTGGATGTGACTGAGAGTAGGAGTGAATAAATAGAGGCGGGAACGATGTGTGGCTTCGGTAATTACCGCATCACGCCGGTCCGAAAAAGCTCTCAGCCGCCTGCGTGGTCTGTATATGGCCGCCGACGCCGCACTATATTTCTCCGGTGCAATGTTCCGTCCCACCGTCAAGGTAAATTGCTTCGCTCCTTTCCTTCACCGAGATGCTGCGCGTCACGAAGAGGTTAAAGGAAATCGTCAGCTGAAAACTTTTCCGCATGCGATTTCCGGATTTGGTTGGGTTCAGCAACGGTCTCGCGACTGCAGGTTGCGCCAATATCTCTGTGACTTGGATGCTAATGACACTGCTTTTGGTGCGGAGATATTTCGCGGGTGCGGTTGGTGCCTGCACTCACACAGCGTCGACAGATATGTCGGCGCTTACGTTAAGCGATGCGGTGGCTTCAAGGAACATCTGTATCTGACCGGCGCTCTTTGAAGATTAGTGAGGTTGCTTGCAAAAAACGTTTGAAGGCACTTAGCCGACGCACTCGAATATAGATCTACGCGGGACGCGCCCCTACCTTGGTTGTGCAAGCAATGCTTTTGGTAATCGATCAATTTGGCTTCTATCTTAGAACGTCGAGACGCGTCAAACTCCCTCCCGCGCCGTCACGAGCGTGCTTCGCCGGCTCACGCCATGTTATCGTGCTTTCTTTGACGCAGCCGACTAGAGCGGGCCACTGTCTGACAGAGACGCAACGCTTCCAAGTCCTGCTGTGCCAGTTCGCGCCTGCGCGCTACGCTCAAGCGGACGCATTCAAGTCATAAGCGTCTGCACTCCGCCAGAAAGCAGAAAGAGAAGAAACATCGCAGTAAGAGTTGGGCGGCACAGTGATCTGCAAGTGGCTATGGATTCACGAGATTCTGGCTAAGACCCTTCCGTTTACCGTTTACATCATTCAACCGCTGCATTGAGCGTGGCTACTTTTTATTTTTCGTCGACATGCAGATTCTATAACATATTGTATCCACTCTAGCAGCAACGAAGCTTAATCTCTGTGTGTAATTTTTTTGATAGATCATGCCGAGTAGCTCCACAAATGCTGCGTCAGTACTGAATCTTTCAAAGAGCCGAGAAGCCTCAGGAAAGCACGGTGCGACGAGCTAACCTCTGTGAAACGTCGACCAACTCTTTCACCAGCATGTTCAGGTTAGCGCCTTGAAGTGCGACGCTCCAGCGTCATGCCAACTGATTACAAACAGCCCATTGTGGTTCCTCTTTTGCAGTTTGTTCGTGCCAAGAAGTAGGTATTCAGGTGAGGTACTCAGGAGCTGAATCAGTACCAACTCACCCACTCGCCAGCCTTGCTGATGTACTTAGGACCCTGACTACGCCGAGATCTCTTGCTAAGGCTAAAGAAACATTATTTCTTAAAGTCTAAACAAGAGGTTCCAAGGGGCCAGATCTACATAGGCATTCTAATATTACTCTTATATACCTCAGTGAATATCACACATGGGTCGTAATGTGGTAAAAAAAACAGCTGTTCTTGTTCAGACACAAGAAAAAAAACCTGAGTTTTTTTTTTCGTTGTAATCAGGAGCCTTAATTAGTTTGCGAGTGTGCGCAAATGCGTTCGCAGGCTACACAAATGTGGTTGCACTTAATTCCGGTGAGTGTAACGCTGCGTTTTAACGTAATGTCCATCGTGAAAGCAACAGTAATCGTTTCAAGGTGCTCTGCAAAAGTCAAAACTTGTATATATTTTCGCGGTGGGACGCTGCGAGGAAGTGCACGTTTTTCTGAATGCATGCAATAGTTCTGAATGGCAGCGTTTGCTCAACGCACCCTATTATTCTGACACAAGCCGAAGCCCCTAAGAGCACGTTCATCTCGACGCTTATTCAAGAGCTTAAGTATACACCGCCTGCATGGATCAACATCTGCTTTTAATAAATCATTTCTACCAATCGCAATACAGGAATGGAATGAATTTCCAGATTCTTTTTTTTTTTTTTTTATTCGAGAAGTGTGCCATGAGGCATAAGTTGAAAAAGGAAAGGGGGAAGGAATGCACGGGATTGAAAGTTAAAAGAAGGAGTGAAGAACCGTTGCGCTGAGGTAGTCGCAGAGGTTGTTAATGAAACGGTTGTCCATTGTCCACTTCACGAAGTCACTTTCGCGGTTCCACCGCAGGCCAACCTCCCTGAGGAGCCGTTTTCTGATAGCAGCCGTCGCTGGGCACGTCCACAACAAGTGCCGCACATCACATATGTCCGGTGCAGCGCCACAGTGATGGCACCTGTCAGGTAGTGGCAGATCTTTGGCACGCCACCGTTGACGGACAGATGGTGTCAGAGCCGCCCCTGCCCGAATCCGGCGCACGGATACCTCCTCCTGCCGAGTAAGACTACGGGGGAGAGGGTGCGAACACGGAGGAATTAGAGCGCGTGTTCGCTGGCGCAGAACTTCGGAATCGGAAACGTGGGACAGGAACGGATCTGGGGGAAGAGGGGAAGGTGGCGGATCGTCTAATGTATGAAGATGAGTCATAGCATCCGCTTGAATGTTATGTGGATCCTAGGCATGGCCGCGAATCCAGTGTATGCGCACAGGACATGGATACTTTGCGCAGAGCACATGAATAGATTGTGAAATCTGGAACGTTCGTCGAACAGCCTTCAGCTGTTTAAGGGCGGCGAGGGAGTCGGTGTAAATGTGAACTGTATTGAATGTTGGAACGAGCGGAAGGGAAGCAATGGCATTGTAAATGGCTTGAAGTTCCAATGCCAATGGAGTGCACGTATCCGCAGTATACGTCGCGCGAGAGTTGAGATGCGGATGAGATGGACTATACACAGCAGTAACTCCCCTCTCTGCAGAATGAGATGCATCCGTGTATAATATGCACCCTTCAGGCAGATACGCTGCTGATACCGACGGGGAAACAGTGGGGCGATTGTCAGTGAGCTGGCAATAGGACCACGGTGGAAGTGTCTTTAAACGATGAAGTTTGAGAGACTGTTTTCGAGCTCTATTTGCCACCCGTTGGTCGATGATCTCACTGAGTGTATTAAGTTGGGCGAACTCCTGTAGCACAGGTATGGGTGTTAAACGAGGCAGATATGTTATGACGCGCATAGCCTCACGATTGATAGCTTCAAGGGAGTCCCACTGTCTGCGGGTGAGACGTTGAAATTGAGCCTGATATACTATCCGTGGCTGAAGGATAGAGCGCACAAGCTGGCGGGCCGTATGAGCACGTGCGCCACCAGAGCGCATAGCTATGCGACGAATCAGACCTAGAGTAGCGTGAGCCGATTTACGGGTGGCTGTCAGCCACGGGGTGCCAGTCCCAGATGTATGGAGGAGAAGACCAAGAATACGAACAGTTTCTACCTGAGGAATCAGAGAATTATGTACCGTAAAATTTAAAGGGGGAGCTTTCCGTAAGGCGGCTTTATTTCCAATTCGAATGAAACATGATTTAGTAGGAGAGAGTGTTAGACCCAAAGGTGGGAGGCGAGATGTCAATACATCCAGCGCGTGTTGAAGGACCGACTGATGAATAGACGCATCTGGATGACAGCACCACAAGGTGATATCATCGGCATATGCAAGCACGCGGATAGAAGGGATGGTCTCTAGGGCTCGAACCAGAGGAATTAAAGCCACATTAAATAATGTGGGGGCGAGAACGGAGCCTTGCGGCACTCCTCTATTGGAAGTGAAATTACCAAAGGGCTTTCCGTGGACACGCACGCTGAAGGTTCGATTTGCTAAAAAGGCGTGAATGGAGAGGAGGAACCGGTGAGGGAGACCAAGAGTTTGAAGGGAGGCAAGAATGGCAGAGTGAAGGATGTTATCATATGCCTTTGTTATGTCTGTAGCGATTACGGTTCGTACAAGGCGACTCTGTGGAGAGTGGTCAAGCACGTCAGCAGCCAAAGTAGCAAGGCCGTCCTCCGTTCCAATATGTGGGCGGAAACCAATTTGGGAATCTGGGTAACAATCATGGGATTCCAGCCACCATGATAAGCGTGCGGCTAGAATGTTTTCATAAAGCTTGCAGATGGTAGGGGTAAGGGAAATTGGACGAAGGGCCGAGAGAGATACTGGAGGCTGACCTGACTTGGGGATTGGAACCACAATAGAATGCTTCCAGTCTCCCGGCATGACGCCAGAAAGCCACACTTCGTTAAAAGTATCAAGTAGGGTTTCCAAAGCCCTCCCTTCCAAGTTACGGAATAAGGAGTTAGGTATGCCGTCGTGCCCGGGAGTAGTAGTAGTTTTTAAACGGTCAATGGAGGCCAGCAACTCTGCCATGGTGAGGTCAGAAGTAATCCCATCGGGGGGCTCTGTTACCGATAAGTCAGGTGGAGACGTAGCGGTGCAGTCATGGTTTGGAAAAAATTGACGGGCCGCTTGTTGTGCAAATGTGTCCTCATCCACATTTAGCGCGAGGCGAATGCTCTCTGTGTAATCTGCAACCTGAGAAGGGCGCTCCATGGCGTGAAACACTCTCCAAAGATGTCGATTGCCCTGCGTAGAGGACAGGCGGGCACACCATGCAGCCCAGCGTTGCCTGCCTAGCCGCTTTGCATAGCGCCGCGCCCGTGCGGTAGCGCGGTGAAGAGTAGGAAGAGCCGAAGGGTCATCGGGGTGACGAGTAGCGTAAAGATCCGCCTGGCGACGAAGAGCCCACAGATTCAAGAGATGTATGTCCGGGTTTGGGTCATCTTCATTTACAGTAGTGGTAATAGTGTGAGTAGCGAGAACATCAGATAGAGTAGACAATGCTGAAGAGGGGTTTAATGTAGATAAATGATTGTCTGCGCGTACAGAATCCCATGATGTTATTCGTACAGTGCGGCGTATTTTCCGTAGACGCGTAGGCGTGAGGGAGATAAAAATAGGGCTGTGATCGCTACCCCAAGTATCAGAATCAACAGCCCAACGAGGGTTACCGGGGCCTAACCACCAAGTCAAATCAGGTGAATACGGGCCACCTCGTGGGCGGGTAGAAGTATTCGGGTGGTTTAAAAGTTGAAAGGAATGATCCGAAAAGCTCCCTTGGATGTGTGAACCCCTTGAGGAATCCGATGGGTAACCCCACGCAGTGTGTGCGCCGTTGAAGTCACCGCCAACTAGAATAGGGATACCCGAGTTGGTAGAACGTAGAAAACGAACCCATCCCAGATTGGGAGATGCGGAGCCAGGACGACTATAAAAAGAAACTAGAATAAGGGGTGTGCGTGCAGGTTTTACGAGAAGGGCGACAACCTCTTGACGTGTGTTGCACCACCGTGAAAGGTCGAGCGGTGTGTGCGGAACTGAACTGTGAATATAAATTGCAGATTTACCTGGGCTGAGGGAGGAGGCGGTGCAACGGCGATCAGGGATAGATGGTGAATGGTATGCGCAGAAACCTGAAAGGCGTGGGAGTGCATTATGCTCTTGCAGTAGGAACGCCCATGCCCTCAGCTTTCCGTCGCGAAGGCGGATGTTCACTTCAGAGGCCTTATTAGCGAAACCTCGACAGTTCCACTGCACCACCACCGATGATGATGCGCTATCCATGACGAGGCCGAAGAGCTTCCACGATGAGGGATGTCACCTGCTTCATCAGCGCTAATATCTTGTCCACTGTCGGGGTAGTCACGGCTAACAGGTGGTCGGCACCTGATTGTGGGCCAGTGCTTACCCTAGGTGATTCCTCTGATGATTGCTCCCGAGTTATGAGAATTCTTCGAGAGGATTGAGAACGACGCTGTTCCCGGCGCTGGGTGAGTTCGTCTAGTCGGCGGCGAGCCTCCGCGATTGCATTGTCTAAAGCTGTGTCTTCATCTGTAGTATCCACATGTGATGGATGCACTGGACGTTTGGGCGTACCATTTGATCCGGGAAGGTGAGCCGCTTGTGCATATGTACGCTGGCGAGGAGACATATGGTGAGCAGCAGGCTCAGATAAAGGAAGTTCAGGGAAGTCGTTGTCGTCACATGCGAGAGCTGCAAAGCGATTACTTGTAGGGACATCCATTTTTGCAGGCGACTTGTGAAACTTCTTCGCTTGCTTCTTCTTTGGACAAGCGGGGGAGCGAATGTCATGGTCCGGCGATTTGCACAGGGCACAATGAGCTGTTGGTTCATTCATGTCGGCCACAGCTGCTGGATTAGGGCAGGTATTTTGCATATGACCTTCTTTGTGGCAGTGATAGCAAAAAATACGACGAGGTCGGAAGGGCTGTGGTTTGACGATCGCACCGTAGTAGGTAAGGTACTTCGGGAGAGTCAACGGGCCTTGCAGGATGAGCAGGTATGAGCCCCGGCGACCCATAGGCCGTGCTTGCAGTACAACATGAGTTGAGCAGCGAATATTTGCGCGCACCTCCTCGGGAGGGCTCGTGCTGTCGACATGATAAACCATGCAGCGGAGTGTGTCAGGACCAGATGCAAAATATATTTGCACCGGGACATGCTTGCTGTCATCCAGGGGGATCCGCGTAACTGCGCAAAGTTTCTGGGCGTCCATCAAGGATGACAAGTTTACCGTGATGGTGTTCGATGGGCGATGGACGACAAACCCGCAGTAGTTCGAAGAGCCAAGGGCATGGTCAATTGTGGCTTGAACATTCCGGGCAGGGATGGCAGTCATATCAAAGCGCAATGTAGGCTTGATGGTAACGCGGAACGAGTTCGCAGCAGGCGGAAGAGAGCCTTGACTCACGGGAGGCATCTGTGGAGGAGGCTCAGACGCTGGTGACGGCCCTTGGTGGGAATACTGAACTGGCGCGACGGGCACAGTTTCTTGAGGGAGTGCCACGGGCACGGAGGCGGTAGAGCAGTCCATGTCACAGGCCAAAGTCGTAGCATCGGAAGACGGCGCAGGCTGGAGGCCTAGAGGCGCTGACGATTGCGTGGACGTGGATGCTGCGTCAGGTGGCAACACAGCGGGCATCCGCGTAGCCGTCGTCGACAACGCAGAATCCATGCAGACGCGTAGCGCGGCCTCGCTCGGCAGCGCCGAGCTAAGCCTAGCTTGCCCCTGAGGGTTCCGGTTGGGTTTTCTCACTTGAGAATGCGCCCGCCGTGCCGGGAATTTCTCCGTAGGGGCGTCGTCAGCATTCGGTCGCACGGAGGGCACTGTCCGACCCACGCCACACACGAGAAGACAGCGAAAAGCGAAAACACAGACCTAGAAGCAGACACGTATCCACCCACTAGGTCTTCGTCTTTTCCAGATTCTACTGTCATCGAAAAAGAGACCCTGTCAAATTCAAAGACCGGTTACTGTCTGTCTTTGAACATTAAATTTGTCTATATTTCTTTTCTCGCCCATAGTTTGATGTGCTTGAGCAACTCGTTTGTAAATCCCCTTCTCTACTCGATTGCTTTTTTTGTAACTGTTTTAATTGTGTTCTCATTTGATGTTACTGATTGTATTCGTTGTCCTAATTGCCCTCATTGTGTGTTTATATATATATATATATATATATATATATATATATATATATATATATATATATATATATATATATATATATATATATATATATATATATATATATATATATATATATATATATATATATATATGTTTCACTAGATTTGTTCTTTTTTTTTCAACCTCTTTGACTTTGTTTTTGTATTGTCCTACGTACGTGTCGCCCCCCTTATATAATACCCTGTGAGGGGTTCTTAAGGGATCAATAAATGATGATGATGATGATGATAATGATGGGGAAAGATTTTCCACCGCTCACCATGCGGCTAGAGTTGAACTATAAAATCTGCTGGCGGTTCGTACCGATGTCGAGCCTATAGCGTGCTGCTCAAAAGTCCCCCGCGAATAAGCCGCTTAGAAAATTCGTATTATTGAGCGTATTACTGAGCCAACCGGTGCGCGGTGCAGGTCAGATGGTACGCACAGCACACGAACGTGTCGTTAGGAGACTCGGCTCCCATTTGGTCTGTCCAAAGACCGGTCAGAAATAGATTGCAGCCTATTTTTGGCCGATGTCACCGCCTACTGCCTTTACGAACTCCCGGCGGGACGCGGCTCCGGTCGTGGCTCCGGCGTTCCAGGAAGTAGTTTTCAAAGCGGTCATGAGGGGCCCTACAATGGTGCCTCTGTAAGGCACGAACGGGGCGTATTTACTTGTTCTTTTTACTTTTCAGGGCAGAGCATTAAGGAGGGCAGCGCGGCAATGATAAAAAAACAGTATCAGGAAGTTGTACCGCACAAGCAGGGAACACTGTATTCGCAGCACAATGAAAAGAATATGGAAGATCAGAGAGGTCCGTCTACTTTAGGCTATTCACGTAGAAACAGCAGGTTGGAATGACACATCACAACATGTTTCAGCAAAGAGGAAAATGGTGGCGAAACGCGCATGACGACAAGTGTAGCGTGCGAGCGCGCAGAAGAAGCGGAGGAAGCGGCGGTGGCCCTCGCCCTCACGGATCCGACATGCACCACAGTTCTCTGCGATTCGCGACAAGCGGTCAAAAACTTCGCCAAAGGGTGGATCTCACAGACAGCGGCCCGAATCCTGAGCAATCGAAAAGTCCAGTGGGAGGAAGCTTTTCAAACCAGAATCCAGTGGTTCCCGGCGCACATGGGAACAGTATCGAACACATATCGCAACCGAAACGAGACGGCACACGCCAAGGCGCGTGAGCTCGCGAACCGCGCCGGCGACCGTCGTCCATGGGACAGCACCAAAGACTGTTTGACCACATACAACGAAATTACCAAGGTTCTCTGCCTGGCCCGCCGAACCTTCCCTCCGCCCAACGACAAGCTGGACAGGGCGCACGCGGTGGCCCTCAGACAATTGCAGACGCTCACGTACCCCAACCCAGCACAATACCACAGACTCTACCCCGGAACATACCCGACAAATATATGCAAGGTCTGCCACACTGCTATAGCAACTTTACCCCAAATGCTCTGGGACTGTAGCAAAAACCCTGACGGTGCTAACTCCGGAACCCTCCCGCCGCGGTGGGCCGCTGCCTTGCGCAGCCCCAGTCTCGGTGACCAAATCTGGGCCGTCCAGCAGGCCCGCGAGGCGACGGCGAGGCAACACCTCGACGTCCCCACGTGGGAGACCTAAGGACCCGTCGGCGAAAGCTCTGCAGGACTTTTGAATAAAGTTGTTACCAACCAAAGAGGAAAATGGTTCCAGTCACATGACTCACGCGGGATAAATGAAGCTGGAAAGGTATTCGTATTCCGTGCAGTAGTGGCGAATTCATATCCATGATCGATGCAACTTGACATACGAAGGGCGAACAAACAAACAAACAATATATATATATATATATATATATATATATATATATATATATATATATATATATATATATATATATATATATATATATATATATATATATATATATATATATATATATACATGAAATTAATGTAATGAGATTTCACTTAACAGTAGCTCTGGATCTCCTATTCCCGACACTGAGGTTGCAGATGTTCTTAACACAGTATTCAGTTCGGTCTTTACTAATGAATCCCTTGACAATCTTCCAGATCCACCATATTTTACGCACCCGCTCATGCAAAATATCACATTTCATCCCGTCGGCATAGTCAAGGTAATTGAGTCACTGAAGAACTCGTCATCTACTGGAGTGGACGGTATCAACGCCAAAGTGCTAAAAAATACTAAACATACGTGTAGCCTGTTCTTATCGCTCATATTCCAGGAATCCCTGAACACCGGTTCGATTCCACGTGACTGGCAGGTGGGCAAGGTCATCCCAGTCTTCAAGAAAGGAAGCCGATCATCGCCGAGTAACTACCGCCCGATTTCCATAACAAGCGTTTCTTGTAAAATAATGGAGCATGTTTTATACTCGCGTATTGCTACCTTCCTATCGTCCGTTCATTTTTTTCACTCAATCCAGCATGGTTTTCGCAAGAATCATTCCTGTGACACCCAACTGGCACACTTCCTGCACGACTTACATTTAAACCTTGATCGTAATATCCCGACTGATGCAGTGTTTTTAGACTTCGAAAAAGCGTTCGATAAGGTTCCCCATGGTCGTCTCTTACTAAAGTTATCGCGCCTTAATATTCATCCATGTGTTCTGAACTGGATTCGAGGGTTTTTATCTAACCGTCAGCAGTTCGTATATGCCAATTCACACTCTTCATCCTTAACACCTGTGCTCTCAGGGGTACCTCAAGGAACGGTACTCGGGCCCCTCCTTTTTTTGATATATATTAATGACCTACCGTGTAACATTTCTTCTCATATCCGACTCTTTGCCGATGACTGTGTCGTTTACTGAAGCATTACTAACTCCACCGCCCATCTCGCATTACAAACTGACCTTATTCGCATACAGGACTGGTGTAAAACATGGCTCATGTCATTAAATATTTCTAAAACCGTGTTAATGTCCATTCACCGTCGTCGTAATTACGTAGCGCCTAATTATAATATTAATAACCTGCAGATTGGAACATCCGAATCATTAAAATATCTTGGTGTGCATATCTCGCGTGACCTAACTTGGACCTGTCATATTAATCACATAATAAATTCTGCTAATTGTGCTCTAGGTTATTTACGCCGTAACCTTTCACTCGCTCCTCCCCCTATTAAACAGCTTGCTTTTCAAACCTTTGTGCGTCCCAAGCTTGAGTATGCTAACGCTATTTTTGATCCGCACCACGTTAATCTTACTAACGCCCTCGAATCGGTTCAGAACCGCGCAACACGATTCATTCTATCAAATTATTCCTACCACTCAAGCATCTCAGCACTAAAAGCTCAAATCAACTTGCCCCCCCTAGCCTCGCGCCGTAAGATAGCACGTCTTAACCTTTTTCATAAATTTTTCCATTCTTTGCCTCTTGATAACCCCTACATAAAAAGAGCCCACCGCATCGCCCGGTTCAGCCACAGTAACGCAGTGTATCCCCTACAAGCCCATACTGTGACATTTCAGCAGTCATTTTTTCAGCGTACTGCACGAGACTGGAATGACCTGCCCACCGAAGTTGCCATTATCATCAACCCACTAAAATTCAAGCGGAGCGTCGCCAACCTTTCATCTTGACATTTTTTACCATTGTTTGCCAGATACCGTCCACTCCCTCATGTAATGTCTCAACCGAGACCTTTGAGGAAATAAATAAATAAATAAATAAATAAATAAATAAATAAATAAATAAAAAATCCAAGGTGCATAGGGGAACGTTATTATTTTTTATGTGTTTTGCATATTAGTGGGATAATATTACTTAGATTAATAATTCGCTTAAAGAAAAGTACTTATAAAGCAGCAGAAAAAACAACCATGCCGCCGGTGGGATCAGAACCCACGACCTCCGAATATCGCGTCCGGTGCTCTTACCAACCGTTGGTAAGAGCACCGGACATCGGAGCATCGAGGGCCCTAAATGTATTGAATGCCTCACCGGTGCTGCTTTCGTTTCACCTGCTTCGCAAACCTGACATCTATCTCGGACCAACTAAACATGATAACCAAGGTCATTTGGCCCTACTAACCACTCAGTTCATGTCTCATAGTCATAGTTATAGAGCCCCGCCCCCCAAAGCTGCCGTTCATTCGCAGTTTTGTTCGGCGACTTGTATGTCAGAATATGAGATGTAGGGCGTTTGTTCAAACAGAAAAGAACAAATATAGGTGTGGATGCCACTGGGCTGCCTAGTGAGCCTATAATTTTTTGTTTACTTGAAGACCTAATCAAATCAAATTTATTCCGTAACAAAAGTTGCGAGGAGGACAAGTAAAAGCTGTGAGAACAGCTTGAGGAGCCCTGACCCCCTACACACGGAGCAGCATAGAAGCGAGCTGCTAAAGGAGTACAATAATGATGGCTGAAATTTTAATGGCCTAATGGTAGCGCCACGGTAGAAGGCATATCGCACTATAATCAAGACCCATTCTCCAAGCATTTGAACCCCGAGCACCATGTAAATAGAAGCTTAATTGTACTCAAAGGACTGCCAATGAGTCATCTGGAAGCCGTGGACAACAGGGGCAGTCTTGAGCCGATCGTCCCCGCCTTGCGCACGTAAGTACACAGAGTTCTTTTCAAATCCGAAGGTGACTATCTTTGTAAACGGGAAAGCTACGAGAATTCTAACAAACTGAAAAGTTTTTGAAAAGAACCGCCCCTAAATTTTGAATAGAAAGAAACACGTTAGTAGTGGCAGTAGAAATAGTAGTCAGTGTTTAATGCAAAATAAAAACAAAAAGGAAGGTACAAGATTTTTTCTAAGCCCGGCATCTGCCATCCCTACGGGTGCGGCACCTGAGCTGGGGAAGCGGAAATAAAGGATAGCAGGCAGTTTGAAGAAGTAAAATCAAAGAGGTCAGGGGACAGTAAGAAAGGATAGAGGGAGAGATGATAAATACATTATTTACATAATACATTTGTACGAGTCGCGCAGGTGCAGAGTCAATAAAGTAAAGAGAAGCACACAAGCACAACACTTTGCACACAACAGCTGGGGTGGGGCGCCCCCAACTGCAGTGCCTATGTTTGTCAATTGATTGTAGCTAATTAGAAGATTGGCGGTGACAATTACCCTCTCATTTTTGACCGCCTGGTTACAGAACCTACGTGCAGAAACGGCTTTCGTGTACTCGGTGATTTCAGACAAGATCACGCAAAGGTTGCCTGGTTCACATCCTCAACGCTGCATTCTTCAGAAGCCCCTGATCCGCCATCATTAGCTGAGCACAAGCAACAGCACCTTAGACGGGCCACTTCGTACACCATTTACCAGAGTCCCAAACACGTCAAAATGTACCCACTGAGGAAAATGCACTCACAACGAGCACCAATCGAAGATCACCCCCAGGGCTCAACGCGCAGGCTGTATCATTTCCCCGGCCGCTTTCACGTCAAGGCGGCGGGCAGTGGCACTGGGCTCGTGGATGGGGGCTCTTAGGGGCGTCAACGAGGACGTTTTCTTTTTCTCTGTTAAATTCTGTGCTACTTTAATCCAGCCAGACCGTCCTATCGTGCATGAACACTTGGGTAGTGCCGGAAGCGTTGAAGGTTTCGTGAACATTCGACTACGCGGGGTGGGTTGCTCAGGAGTCTCACTCGTCTTTGGCGCACGTAAATCGCTGAACCAACTCGGGGGCTTTAACTGCTGGCATGGGTCACATTTGTTGCGCTACAGTTGAATATGATAGACCTGCTGCTCAGTTTTGCTGTGTCATGATGCCCGTGTTCCGAGGAAAAGGTTCGAGGCTCTTTGCTATGTTAACGGATGCACGATTGCAGTCTTTCTTCCGAACCGGTTCTGTGGTCGTAGTGTTCGCTTGGGTGTAAGCTTTTGGGATTCCGCGTTGGCTTGTGCACTGTCTATTATGCATGTTTGCATTTTATTTCCTCTTGCTTGCTGGAGTGATGCTGTCAGTGTTCAATTCTTAAGCTATCTTATGCGAAAGCTTGTGAGACATAATTAAGTTGATACCTTGCTGAGAAGCAAAGTTTTATGAGCCAAGTATAGGCCTCTCCATTATCTGTGTATTTGTTTCTCTGCAAAACACTTAAGAACTAGTGGATACTTCTGACTTCGTTTCTCATTAAAGGGCAACTGGGCAATTTAGAATTTGATCAGTTTAGACGAGCCGAAAGTGTGAAACTTGCAGGTAACACATTCGAAATCTTTTTTGCGGTAGCATTTGAAACAGTGACGTAATCGCCGACTAAACCGGCATCGGCGTTCAGGCTTCTCTGCCGGCCACAGCGACAGACAGAGGCCGCAATGATGACGTCACGTACGGCGCCGCAAAGTTCCCAGCGAAGAAGCGGTTGTTTCAAGGAAGAAAACAAGTGCCGTCGAATGTGAAGCTTACGAAGCATTGTTTGGCGGCATCGGAAGACGCACGGGAGCATGTAGACGAAGGCAGCGGATATCTGGAATTTTGGCAACAATGACGTCCCCAAAAGTTTCTCCGCACTCCTCCAACGCAATGATGAGAAGCCTGAATATCCTCGCAGTAGAAGCGTCCTAGATTCGAATTCTTGAATATTTTCGAATCCTCAAAAAGCCATTTCACCTTACCTTTAAGTGTACCTATGTTGTGTTAGCTGCTGTGAAAAGATGAGCGACAAGTTTAAGAACACTGTTGTAGGATATGCAGTCATTATTTCCTCATCTCGAGAAGTTGAATGTTCGAACAAGTCCGGCATACGTGCTGACGACGTTCCCAGTACTGTAAAGGTGTTTCAGACCCACACGCCCAGAGAGTTGTGACAGTATAAGCGTAGTGTTCATTGGCGTAGCTTCTAAATATGTGGAAAAAGTCGGTTGCTTCTTGATATTCGCTTTTGAACAATTTCTGTAACATTTGTAAGCAAAAAAGTGGCTCAAAGCCTTTAAATGGGCAATTTTTATCGCTTAGACACTGACTCTGTCGAATTCTGGTCATACATCTTGCATTAGCCTAGTATTGTATACGCACGCATTGTTATAACAAAGCCAACAACTGAGCAAAGCGTGTGGCTTGTATATCACCTATGTGTCATTCTCATAGGAAGCTTCTGTTCGTCTGGTGTGTGATGAAGCCACACTGCTGCTAGAAATGAAAAATGTCGCTGCAGAGCGACATACCCGATTCGGCGGCGCCTCCGTGCCTTTAGCTTCAAGCTGTCGTGCTTTCAGGAGCAGCCACATCGTCGTGCACCCAACCCACGCAACGCAGCGAAAAAACAAAGCGAAATCAAGCGCCTTCTCGAAACCCGCGGAAGCCCTCAGTCCTGGCGTCTCGGTTTCGCCCTAATATCAAGGTCATGAACGGCGCCCTTAGCAAATCGCGTGTGCCATCGCACTCGCTCCGCTGAGACGCATCGCGGCCTCGTTTTCGCTGCTGTCGTCGCGTGAGGGTCATGAGCGCGCCGCTGGGTGCCTTTGGCGTCGCGTCGCAGCAGCCGTGACCGGAGTGGCCAGGCCGCTCTGGTGCGCAGCTGTGGTTGCGGAAGCCGCTCCGCAGAGGGACCCCAGTTGTGGTCGGATATAGCGCTCATTCAACGCATGCAAACAAGCGCGAGGAGTTTTCGAAAGTGCTGCTGTGTGTTTGAGTGTGTGTACGCGCTGTGCTTAGCCGCACATTGGTATCGGAGGACAGTAGTATATGAACACGTGTACACCTCCCAAGGCGCGCATGGAGTGAAAGGGAGGAGCGGCGGCAAAATAGAGGAATGCCGAGGCCTGCAGAGATGAAGACCGAAAAACGGAGCGTCACCTTTTGTTGCGGGCTTCTGCAGGAGTGGCCTTGAGAGCAAACCCGGAGGATACGTCACGATTAAAGCTCCAGACTAAGCCGCGATGCGAAGCATAGGCGCCTGGGGCTGAGAAGGTCAGCACCAAGGCACTGTGATCTAAACGAGGCTCATTAATAAGGTATTGTGGAAGAGCACCAATTAGGGGAATTTATACTTAATCAAACCACGAAAATAGGCGCTCATATTTTTAAAAAATTGAGATGTTGCTCCGATACGGAACGGGGCGATAAAGCAGCCTTCCCAGGCAAAGAGGGGGGGGGGGGGGGGGGGATCACAGCAATTTGGGTTTGGCGCACAACGAAACCCGGCCGTCGCAGCGATCCTTTACAAGAAGCCGGTTTGCTCATTGTGTGTGTACATCCTGTTCATGTCGTGGAAATTCCACGCCGCAGGTTGTATTGTAGAGCTCCTCGAGAGTTACAAATTCGAGTGAAGAAATACTCTACTTTGCGGCAGCGTAAAACGGCTATTTCTCTCCCACTATACCTCACTGATATTTTTGTGTGATTAGGCAGTGCTTCCTTTCGCCATGACAACCTGCGCAGATATTTTAGAGTAATACTATTTTCTTTCATAACTACATCCTCCGTATCAGGAATGAGGATTATATGTTACGGGATCATGATGCATTGTGCTTGCACCTTGTAAAATCCGTTGAAAATTACGGTGCTGCCTTCTTTTCTGGATTCTTCCTTTCAGGCAGAACGCTTATGCAAACATTTCCTGCATCCGCAACAGCCCTTCTCTTTTCATCTAAGCTACGCTGGACATCGCAAGCTCACATTAAAAGCTTGAAAACAGCGCCTGTCTTCCTGCTATGCTAATGGAATGAATGATCATAGCTTAGGGGCGATTCTTTATGGGCGCAGCTAGGCAGTGATGAAGCCACATACTTTTCGGGGTAAATGAGATATCCAAAGCAGGCTCCGACGAGCAGGCAAGACACCGCCGCCACGTACCTGAAAGCGCGATTGAGGTGTCCACTGATCCAGGGAGCCAGTTATGCGCTTTTCCTTTCCTCAATATCAACGCATTCCACAACGTTGTCAAAGCCAACGCCGATTAACCCATAGAACTCCAGCGGCCTATTGCAGTAGTAGTAGTAATTGGTTTGGGGGGAAAGGAAATGGCGCAGTATCTGTCTCATATATCGTTAGACACCTGAACCGCACCGTAAGGGAAGGAATAAAGGAGGGAGTGAAAGAAGAAAGGAAGAAAGAGGTGCCGTAGTGGAGGGCTCCGGAATAATTTCGACCACCTCGGGATCTTTAACGTGCACTGACATCGCACAGCACACGGGCGCCTTATCGTTTTTCCTCCATAAAAACGCAGCCGCCGCGGTCCGGTTCAAACCCGGGAACTATTGCTCCAGTGCCGCGTTTCTGTCAAAACGTTGTCAACGAAAACGCAAGCAGCTACTTCCCATTATTCCCTTGGAGACAAATTTGGCCTCTGTGATTGTATGAGTCAGCTCATGATAGCTTCACTTGTGACTCTTCATGTTTGTATATTGTTCTCGAAGATTGCAAAACTCCAGAGATTATCGCGTGTATAACATGTTTGGCAAATTATCGGCGCGCCACAGAGAACGCTTAAATACGCCTTGCGGTTCCTTGAAAAATAAAGTTCACAGTCTGCGCTTCTAAGTGTCGCATGTATTTCTTCCTGTTGTCTTACCTTTTCGCGCAGCTAACCTCTTATTTTGCTTTCACGTCCTGTGAGATTACAGTTAGCCCCTTATTTTATTTTTACTTTCTGTGACATTATTTCCTATCTAAATGATTACTAAATTATTCATCTCTTTAAACAAAATAATGGATAGTACTGAAGTATACCTCCTTGGTATCAATGACTGTTCGCGTTTTTAGTATATATATCCTAACTTGCCACTCATATCGGCGGCAATCCTTTCGCCTCAAAGTGTGACTTCATGTGATAAGCTGCATCAAACATGCACTCTGCAAATTTCTCCGGAATAATTTTGACCACCTGCGGATCTTTAACGTGCACTAATATCGCACAGCACACGGGCGCCTTAGCGTTTCGCCTCCATAAAAACGCATCCGACCGCGGCGGCTGCGTTTTTATGGAGGAAAAACGCTAAGGCGCCCGTGTGCTGTGCGATGTCACTGCACGTTAAAGATTTCGAGGTGGTCGAAATTATTCCGGAGCCCTCCACTACGACACCTCTTTCTCATTTTCTTCTTTCACTGCCTTTTATTCCTTCCCTTACGGCGTGGCTCAGGTGTCCAACGATATATGAGACAGATACTGCGCCATTTCCATTCCCCAAAAACCTATTATTATTATTATTATTATTATTATTATTATTATTATTATTATTATTATTATTATTATTATTATTATTATTATTATTATTATTATTATTATTATTATTATTATTATTATTATTATTATTATTATTATTATTATTATTATTATTGCAGAGTTCAGCTCAAGTTTTTACGCATATTTCAACATCGGTTTTTTTGCAAAACTTCCAGCTCTCGTCCCAGACGGAGTAACTCACTGCAGCTTCCTTCTCTTAGATGCCGTCGCGTGAGGGCAGATATAATTTTCTTGTATAAACTTCTTCATGGTCACATTCTATGCCCTCAGCTCCTAGCGCGTATCCTTTTGCGTGTACCGCGAAAGAGCATAAGGGAATTCAGACCATTCCAAGTTTCTGCGCTCCTGCACTCCCTCTCCCCTCTGGACAGAATGCAAAAGTTGTTCAATTCTCTTTGTCCTCACCTTGATATATTCGAAAATTATCTCCCTTCTTTTATATTGGATGTCCGTGACGTTCCACTTTGAGCACTCTTTTTCTCATACATAACTTCCCCTTTCATGCATTTTGACTTTACTACACTTGTGCATTTGCACTGGTATTATATTGCTTTTCTCTCCTTAATTGTTCATCACGTCTACTTGTTTTCATTAATGTTATTTCTTTAATACTGTGCACTCACGCCTGATTGTCTGTAACGCGTTCACTAATTACATTTCTTATTGTGTATGATTGTATTTCTAGCTTGTATTTCAGAGGTTTCTTATTCGTTCATATTAGTATTGGCTTTATTCTTGTTTGTATTTTGCTATATGCTGTACTTGGCTGTTATCGGTCGTTCTTGCGTTCATTCTCTTTGTTTATTGTTTCATTAGTTATTTATATGTCTGTTGCCTGTTCTAGCTGTTTTCATTTACTGCTGTTCTCGCTGTTTCCTTGTTTTCGCTTTTTTGTTTCATGCTTGCTGTCACGCCTAGTTTATGTGTCTTTTTTTTTCTATCGCCTTGACTGCTGCATTACCTCCCTGAGTGTCTTCCTTTGTGGTGAAATAATTTTACATTTTTGTGCGTGTGAATGGTGTACCAGCACCAAGACCTTTGGGTTGTTCCTGGGCACCGAAAAATAGATTTATTATTATTATTATTATTATTATTATTATTATTATTATTATTATTATTATTATTATTATTATTATTATTATTATTATTATTATTATTATTATTATTATTATTATTATTATTATTATTATTATTATTATTATTATTATTATTATTATTATTATTTCTGGAAACTGGCCTAGGAAAGCTTCATTACTTATGCCTAGAGGTGCGAGGGAATTTTGGGGAAAAAGAAGTTTTACCTTTTTTTTTCGAAGGCATGGAAAACGGAAAAAAAGGCACTGTCTGGTGCCGACTAGCAGAAATCTTGAAAAAATTATGTGCTCAACAATAAAATATTGATACACGGCCAGCGTGAAAAGAAACAAAGAATAGGTCACAGCGTGCACTTCTACATTTAATGTTTGTTGCACAATTGCAATTAGGGATTTAGCCATGACACTGGGTTATAAAAGGTACTAAAATTACTGAGACATTTTAGTATGCTGGTGTGCTGTATTCTTGTATTGCCTCTTTTGCACTGCGTTCGTTGCGAGCGGGATCCAAACACCATGAGCACTGCTGCACTCTACTGTTTTTCACTGTCCTGTTTTACACGTGAGAATGTAAGTGTACATGGCAACATTTGAGAAGAAATTTTTACAGCAGCTGCGGGAAACCTGAAAAACGGAGCCCCCGCCGTCTACCGCTTATTTGTGCATAAATCAAATTTACCTCCTCACTAAAGAGAAAAAAGCTGGAACTTCATTCTGGCATGGGCTACAATATAGCTCTCATTTCTTTCTTTGTTGTTGGTTGACATGCCGCTGGCTCGAGCAAGGTAATATTAGAAACAAAAATTGCTATTGACAGCAGCAGTTACAATCCTGAGGACAAGAAAAAAAGAAAGACAGGACGCACGCTAAACCAACTTTCTGCTCTTACGTGCATTACTTCGCGGAAAATATTGTCACGAGTGGGAAACAATTATCGCCAAATCTCTCATGTCAATCAATGCCAAAAAACTTGTGCCATAACCCAGGGTAGAAAGCATGATATTCCTTTTCGAGACTTTCATTGAACACTTTCTTGTTAAGGCATTCGTTCCATGCAACAAGGTTGATCCAAGAAAAATAATTCAATCAACTGAACTGCAGGCAAAAATTCAGTAAAAGAGAAAACATGAAAAGAGAGTCCACAAGGGGGAGAACTGACTAGAACGGGCTCGGAGTACAAAAGCACTGAAGTTGCGGTATAATCCGTGCTACCCCTGATCAACCTATTGCAGAATGCATGCGTGCTGAGCCGTATTTTGCCAGGTGTATATAGCGAGTATACTGCAATCAAGATGGCGACTGAACAAACGTTTGTACTCTCGTTTTATTACGTGAGTAGTCAGCACTCACGTGGCAACAGCGATTTTGGAGCACTGACGTCATGTCTGCTTTCAGTCATTTCCTGTTCCCGGCGTCTGGCTGGGCGGAGCAATTTGTTCCTTACGTTAAAAATGTTATTCCGGGAGAGGCTGGTCAGGGCGAATGAAGGATCGAGGATGCCAGCGTTGGCACAATTAAGCACACGTATTTTGGTGCACTCAACGAGACGACCAAACACGCAAGAAACACAAACACGGCGAGAACAAGCACGTACCAGGAAAGCCGCAAACGCGTGATGAAACGCTAAAGAATACAGAGGACACGTCCCTAAAGTGTTTTCTTCGTGTAACGAAACGCACAATATTAGAGTGTGCGAACGAAGCAAGTTCCAATGTCACCTTGCTCACAGCGTATACAGCCGACCGTCGAAGCGCATGAGTGCGTCGTAGGAGCAGGAGTCACAGCTGGGCTTGCGGCCTGTTGCTGCACATGCGGCAAAAGTGTTATCTAAGCCCCGGCTGAGAACGCCCTGCAGAGGGCGGGCACGCTCGAGCGTATCCTTTCTCGTGGTGTCCCACCTTTTATGCCCACTGCCGCATGTTCTGTCGTGCTATTAAGTTTTCTAATAACCTTCAGCACTATTTTTTTAATTATCTGTTTTCCGCGTCGACTTTTTTTCCTCCTTTAATTAGGACAAAGGACCAGTTGTAAAACATTCGTGTCACCAGTTTCTTATTAGGTAGGCAGAATTCCCATTTAGGAACTTGTGCAAACCGTGCGGCAGTGGCCGAGCGGTACGGAATCTACCTAGCACCCAAGAAGCACAGCTTGGAACCTCGTTGCAACCAAAATTTATTCTCTCTATTTATTGTCGGGAGTTTTAGAGTGGTACGCACGGACGCAAACCGGACGGACAAGAATTTGCGGACAAGGGAGGTGAAAATGTAGCCGTCAAATACATTCCTGCTTTAAAAAAAAAAACTCAATGGCGCTCGCTTGGACGACACAACGGAAATGCGCGAGAGGTCACCGTTACGAACTATACACCCATTGGCCAGATACGAATTTCTTTTTAATTGCTTTTTTTTATTCTTGACGTCTGTTCGCTTTCGTTCTCGTCATCTTCTTTTAACGCCGCGGCATCTATCATTCTACACTTTACACTCATAGATCCCCGGGAGTCCCCTTAACACTCCTGGCGCAGTATGCCGCATTTAAGCGATGCGCCACTGACCTGCGATGGAAGCTGCTGCCACCGGTGGTGGTTGTGCGGCCCAGGTTGCTTTTCCCGAGCAACCTCTCGCGACCATTCCATAACTGCCACCTGCCACGGTGGGCAGTTTCCTCACAGTACAGTGGGCAGGTTGCGATGACTCCACGAGGCCACCGTGGCCTAGGTCGCCCGCCTAGGTTTAGGGCTTCACTCCGTTTACCTTCGCAGTACTTCCTCTGCGACATGTCGGCTCTAATGTTCACGCATTAATTCATTGCTCCAAATTGCTACTGGAGTCCTTTCCGTCCTCAAACTACAGTTCTTGAGCTCTATTTTCACGCATACCCTGCTTATCGCATTTAATTCTTAACGCGCTAAATTAAAATTCCCCAAAGTTTCAATTGATTCTGTGCGGTAAATATTTTTTAAACGAATTTTCTTCGTTTCTTCTGCGAACTGCTTGCTCGTCAGGCAACCTCTGACCGCTGACGTCACAAGGGCATACCCGACCCGCGTTGTCTGTTATGCGCTGTAGAGGTGCTGGCATGCACACCGTGGACGGCGATCGCTCGAAACGCTTTTTTTTTTCTTTTAGCTTAGCAAAATAAAGTGTATTTTCTGTTTTCTCTTTTGGCAAGCCTTCAACTTAGTACGAGAGCTGAGTGATCCTTGGGAAAGCGGACTTGGTCGTGGCGCCCGTTTTCTGATTGTTGAGGAAGCAGAAATCTATGAGCCCCTGCTTTATTATTTACGCTTAGAAACATGTTCTTCGTATGTTATGAGTGTGGCCTCTTTTGAGCAGTCAAGTGCTCCCGTATGTGAAAAGCGGCACGTGCCGTGCATGCCTTCGCCGATGTGCGCCGTGAAAGCCGCGGCTTTTTGTCGCTGGCTACCAATTCTTGTCCACTATTAATCGGCTCGATAATTAAACTCAAATTATCACAAGGTGGCACTAGAATAACCTTGAAGCATGAAAATAGCAGAGAAAAGTACCGAGTGCGACGGCTTCCCCGCTGCATGTGCGCGTGTGTAAGTCGAACATACATTCCCTTCGACTCGTAGTTTACCCTTTTGCATGCAGTAACCAAGCCGCTTGCAAAACCCAACGCGACTCGAATGCTTTCACTGCCCACACCGATGTATAGTCGCCGCCGTCTAAATGAGTTCTTCAAAATAATAGTACATCATTTAATCATTTATTATTTACTGTGCGTGCGCAATCATGCCCCAGGAATGCGGCGATTACGACAACTGCAGCCGCACGCTTGGCTTGTTTACCAAACAGTACTGCTTGTTTTCTTAGCACAAAACGCAAGGTGGGCTCTCCTTATCTTAAATATTGCGTACTCTTGCTGAAAAATTGTAGTTCTACTCATTTACACACGATGATAACACTGCAATGAGCACCGATGATACCATATCGCCTGTTTGAAAACGCAAATTCGCGTAGGACTGGCGCTTCCCTCCAATTGTATCTGCTTTCTCTTATGGCACCAATATTTGATTTTAAATCGCTTTAGCAAAAAATACGTTCGAACGTTACTTTAATTAATGAAAACAGCCAGATTTGTTGTCCACAGTCGACGCCGACAGCTGCTGCCGGCTGCCTTCTGCACATGCTATGCAGACCGGGCCACATGTATCGGCACTTCCCCCTTATTGTACTCGCGTCCTGCGATGTAAGCAGTAGTCGCTTTGAGGGCACTGTAGTCAAAACTACGCTCGAGAGCTATTTTCCGGCGCTAAAACTTGCGAATTCGCTCTCCGCAATCGCCGAAATCGCACACACGAATCCTGCTTGCTCGTTAGGCCTCGTCACGAAAGGGGCCGGCGGTCCACCGTCGGCCGAAATTCAAGTATTTGGTAAAAGTTCCGCGCTGACACGTATGGAAGTCTGAAGACATGAAATGCAGGAGCTCGTTTCGCTTCATTCGATAAGGTACACATGCGTAGTTTTTCCGGCCGTCGCTTCACCGGGCGTGAAGCTTTCGCTCGGCCGCATAAGTCCAGGCGACGGCGACGAGCGACGAGCGGCACCGTTGTGCGGCGTTTTCTGCCGGTGTGGCTTCCCTCGCCATTCGGTTCTGTGCGCAGGCACCGACTGAAAGCACTTCTTCGCTGGTGCACGCACATCGCGTATGTCGCCGTGGCTAGCATGTGGTCCAATAAGTTCTAAAATTCTTCAGCTTATAGAATAGTCATATACCAACCAGTCCCCCACCACATTCTGTCAGTTCCCAGTAAGTTCACTCTTTACACTACTGCGATACGGGGTCGTTGGTCGTGCTGGCATCGTCGTCGGCCTAGCTTGAGAGACCAGTGCGTCAGCGATGGGATTTGCATACCGACCAGCCAACCGACCGGCGATCACCGTCCCGTCGGCCTAGTGTAACCGGACCCTATACCTATACCGAAGAATAACTGCGTTACTCTTATTAACGCTTTTGCGGCACCAGTCACTCATATATGGGGACGACTGCTACTTCGATCGCCCGCGAAAGTACAGGGGACAAGAGACCTCGCAGAGCACATTCAGCAACGAGAGCAGATGACGTTGCTCCGTGCATTCCCTAGTGACGTCACAAGAGCATTCAATATGGCTGTCGCTGCCGGTGGGGTTTCCCGTTCTCAATTTAGATCGCACTTTTTTGGAATATACAGCACGTTCAGGGCAGCCAAATTTCGAAAATTGAATGATAAGCTCTTGTATAGGTTGCTGAAGCACAAAACTGCAATATGAAGAGCGGCCACGTCATGGCCCCTTTAAGCATATCCCTGCTCTTGGTGTGGACACCAGGAGGCGGGAAGCAACTGGTTGTTGTTGTTGCTGCAGGTTTTATGGCACATTGGCAACTAAGACCGTCACGCGCCGAGCTCAAGGTATAGGAAAAGTTTGCTAGAGAATTGGATAGAAATGTGAAAAAATCGATTGTGTGGAAAGCTTAAAAAATTAGTTATACCTCGTGATGGGAGGCAACTGGTGCCAGAGGATTGGTGCCACAAAGGCCTTGCCACCACTGGATGGCGACGTCGAGTTCCTTTCTGGACCAGGCACCTCAGAAGGGTTAGGCAAAACTTTTTTTACGCTCAGATCAAGGCCGTTCGCAGTTTGTGTGCTATAATAAAATGTGTGCTGCGTGCTCCGCACCTCAGATCACGAAAATTTGCTGTCGCACGCGCTGGAAGGAAAATGAAATCGCGAGTCACTTTCTTTCTCGCTTGTTATCGGAGTAGAATTGGGGAGGGGGCATTTTCCACTTCTGGAGGTACTTTGAACAAGACTCGCGTTTAGAAACAGCAGGGGCAGCGTGTGCAAACTGCTCTGCAAATCCTCTTCAGTCGGTGGCGAGGGAGCACCTGCGCCCTATCTCCCTCACATCTTTTGTCGGCAAACTGACGGAGACTATGGTGCGAGACAGGTTGTCCACTTACCTCGAAACACATCACACTTTTTCAGACACTATGTTTGGTTTCCGACCACAGAAATCCGCACAAGACATCCTTCTAGAACTCCATCATGACATATTAGAGCCCAAAGAACTCCCTCACAATGACAAGGTAGTCCTGGCCTTGGATTTGAAAGGAGCCTTTGATGATGTAAAACATGAAGTAATACTTAACCACCTCCAAGATACCAACTGTGGTCAGAATACATACCGATACATCTGGCAAGTTATCACGAATCGACAGGCCTACATTCGAATTCAAGACAAGGAACACGGGCCCTATACCATCGGATCCCGGGGTACACCACAGGGTGCGGTTTTATCTCCCCTCCTCTTCAACCTCGCAATGAAAGACCTTCCCGCAAAATTAAACTCTATGCCCGGCATCCGATATGCCCTATATGCGGATGATATCTCTATCTGGGCAACAGAAGGCAATCTCGGGCACATGGAGACCTGCCTACAACAGGCAGTGGAGGCAGTGGACACTTACGCTGCATACAGTGGTCTCCAGTGTGCTCCCACCAAATCAGAATTTGTCCATATTCGATCCTCTCCTCGGGACGACACTTCAATTCACCTCACACTCTCTTCGGGTTCGATTAGAGAGGCCGAGGAGATCCGCATCCTCGATCTCTTTATTCACCAACAACGCAGACCACACACAACACTCGCAAAACTCCGCATGTATGGTGATCAGGCGGGCCATATGGTACGCCGAGTCTTCAACAAGCGGGGGGGGGGGGGGGGGTTACGAAGCAAAGATGCCTTGCGGCTGGCATATGCCTTTGTAACGAGTAGAATTCTCTACTCAACCCCCTACCTTCACATGCGCAAACACGACGAGGACCAACTCGAGGTCATGCACCGCAAAGTCATCAAACGGGCTCTTGACCTTCCCATTACCACATCCAACCAGCGTTTGTTGGACCTGGGGGTGGTCAACACCTATCGGGAACTCCGAGACGCCCATCTCGTCAACCAATAAACGCGCCTATCACAAACGCCATCCGGTCGCCGCATTCTTGACCGACTCCACATCCAACACACCATCACCTTTGAGGAACGGGTACGAGCGCCAGAACCCTGGAGACGCGCCCTCATGGTCCGACCCATTCCCCGCAACATGTCACACTCTGACCACAATGGCCGTCGCCAGGCGCGTGCGGAAGCACTGGAGCGACATTATGGTCGACAACAACACGTGTACTACGTGGACATTGATGGTCCCCACCGTGAGGGGTGGTTCACCGCAGCAGTGGTCCACGACAACACCACAGTGGCAGGACTCACTTTCCGCGCCTACAGCGCAACACACGCGGAGGAAATCGCGATTGCGCTCGCACTCTCCCTCACACAAGTGAAACACATCATTACCGACTCGAAGGGGGACTGTCAGAAATATTAGCTGGGTTGGATACCTCCTCTCGCCTGGCGCATCCTACAAAATTGCTGTCGGTCCAACGACCCTCCAAACTGTGACCTCACCTGGGCTCCCGGCACCAGGGACTCCAGGGCAATAAGTTATCCGATCAGGCGGCCCGCGCGCTCTCTCCCCGGGCACTCACACTTGCTCAGGAAGCCTACTACGAGCCTACCCAATATCTAATTACACTCAACGACATCACTACATATTATAAGGACAGTCATCGTCGCTTTCCGGAACCCTGTAAGGGTCTCCGGAGAGCAGACGAACGGCTTCTTCTCAAAATTTTTACAAATACAATGCTGTGCCCGGCAGTATTGAAACACTTCAATTCAGAATTTGATGGTGGCTGCAGGCTGTGCGGAGCACCATTCTCGGACGTTTTCCATATGATCTGGGCCTGCCCTTCAATCCCCACCCTTCCCAATCCTTCATTTCCCACCCTTCTAGGGAGGCATCGGAGGCGGCGCTGCTCAGCTGCCATGACCTGCAGTCCCAACGGACCTTGGTCGCCAGGGCGCGAGCGGCGCTAGACGCCGTTGGGGCTATGGAATAGGAGCTCCACCTAGATTTGTGAGGACCTGGGCCAAAGGGCCTGGGCCCAAACACCTCCTTGTAAATAATAAATGTTGACCACCACCACCACCACCTGCAAATCCCTCCAGAAATGGTTTGGCTTTATGAGGATTAAAGTCCCAAAGCGACTCAGGCTATGAGGGGCGCCATAGTGGAGGACTCTGGCGATTTCAATTACCTGGGGTGCATTGACATCGCACAGTATGTACACAGGCCTCTAGCATTTCGCCTCCACCGAAATGCAACCGCCGCGGTCGGAATCAAAACCGCGCATTTTGGGTCAGCAGCCGAGCACCATAATCGCTGAGCCACCACGGCGGCCCCCTCCAGAAATGGTATTGATCTAATATTGTTTTCATCATTGCTTTGGTGATTCGTAATTCACTGGCCATCACAGTTTTTTGCAGAAATTTTCTGTTCTGTGGAAGGCTCTGGAGCGACAAAACTTCTTGCCCAATGTAGCATCGAAGGGCGACACTATAGGTGCCCTTAGTTTATGTGTGTAACAAAGCCATAAAGAGAGGGCGCCACTATTGACTATAGATATATATACGAGTGGACGCTTGAATAAACGAGTCTTGCGCGGCATGGGCTGACGCGATTGTCGTCTCTTCCCTTGGTCGCACTGCTGGCCAACACGACAATCTGGCGACGAGGACTACGCAAGGGTGGCTTCCGCCGCAGTTTAGCAGCCGCCACCTCTGCTCGCCAGTTCGGGCGCTCCAGCCATACCATGGACCCGCTAGCTACGCCTCTTCGAGAACGTCCTCGCGTCTGGACCTGCCTGCGCCCCGGAAGGACAACGCAATTTCGATGCGCTCCCATCGCCAACGACGCCTTAGCCACCGACCAAGCCATCCACTTGCGAACCTGCTTCAGCCGCTAAACGGGAAGCCACGGCCTCCAAGCAAGAAACCGTAGTGCCGCGTCCCCCAGACGAATGCGACGCCGCCCGCGAGACTCTGGCTCGACATTTCGCCAACACGCGCAACGTTCGGCTAGAACGGCACTACTTCCACGAGCTCCGTCAGCTGCATGGCGAGTCCACCCTCGACTTCACCCTCGCGCTTCGAGAACTGCCAGCCTCTTGAATTTAAGCAAACGAAAACATGTGCAAGTAGTTCGACACTGGCGCTGCATCTCCGCAGTTACAATCAAGGTCGCTGTTGGAAGGCGACACGCTGATTTTCGACCGTGCCGTTGAAATTGTGCTACTTCGTGAGCGAGCTCCGCCTGAGTCTGACGCTTTTCCTAACCCCGTGGAGCGCATCGTACAGCAACAGCCACGCCGACGTAACGATTTCGGAGGGAGCACGCGAGATAGCCGCCGTTGCAGCAACAGCGTCACACGCTCCCCTAGTCACGCCTTCTGCAGACCGAGTCGGTCCAACCTATCACTCGCTCGTCATGATCGCCCGCCAACTTCAGACACGGCCTCCTCCGTTGTTCCGTACAGCGGGAATCCGAAGGCCTGCAGTAATTGCGGCATTGGAAGTCGCGAGCCTTCCGTATGCCCCGCTCGCGGTAAAACCTGCTTCGCATTCGGCTGCCGTGGCCACTTCATGCAAGACAGCCGTAGCTCCCGCAGCGCACAAGGACGACGCCCGGCTCACGTCCGTGAAGTAGTTCCTGGACAAGATACACCTCTTGTCAACATCATTCTTACTGTTCACGGAGACAAGCCCACAGGTGCCGACATTGACGTGGCAGTTGCGCAAATCATTTCCACTTCACAACCGCGCGTTCAGTTCAGTTTTCTTTTCCTTGAAGACCCCTATTCAGGGGTATTACATTACATATTACATTCCTGTGCAGTTCTTCGTCGATACTGGATCAGCTGTGTAAATTTTGGAGGAAAAATACCGAAGTGTGTTAATACAATTGACCAGCTCTAAACTTATATTGTTGGACTTTCAACGCCGGAAGTATCCTGCACTAGGGCAGGTTAAAGCCAGCATCTCATACAAAGAAGAAGAGGCCGTGATAGCAATTGACGTCGCATACGGAGGGCCTTCTTGGTCTGCACGCTGTGCAAGCTTTAGACTACATATTACCGGTACACAGCCACGTTGCCTGCACACGGCTGCCGAAGAAGGTTCAGAAGCCATACGCCAAAGTAGAGCTACAACTGCACAGCAAGAGCACAGTCCTGTAAGCCTGCCAAACTTCGGTATGCCAGCTGAGTTATGAAATGTTTTGCCATTTGTTCTCACCAGGCCTTGGACTGGCCAAGGGCATTCAGCGCAAAGTCAAAGTAATGTCGTCAGCCCCTCCAGTTGTGCAGAAGCTCAGACGTTTGCCACTTTCTCTGAGCAAGCCTGTTAGCTACCAGCTTGAGCGCCTTCTTTCTGACGATGTCATTGAAAGGGTTAACTCTGCTGAGTGGGCCTCTCCAATTGTTGTAGTCCGCAAAAAAGACGACAGCATCAGATTCTGCGTTGACCTCAGAGAGCCTAACAAAGCAGTTGTAGTCGACAGCTTTCCGCTGCCTAATAAGGAAGAGCTACTACACTCCCTGAATGGAGCACGCTACTTCTCAAAGCTCGCAAAACGTTGAGTGAGGCTAGTTTATATAAGTTCGTTGTAAAGCAGCGCAAAAGACGAGGGTGCAGAGAAAGAAAGAAGCTTTGATAAGGGTTCTCAAAGCTCGATTTCGCCTCTGCCTATTACCAGGTCCTGTTTCACTCGGATAGCAGAAACATCATTGCTTTCATTATACGCACGATGGCCTATTTCGTTTTAAAAGGGTGTGCATCAGCTGCAGCTGCGTTTGAACAACTCATGGCAACGGTCTTGCAAGGTTGCAAAGGGCTCCTCTGCTACCTAGGTGATATCATTCTTTTCCAGGACTGATAGAGAACATTTGAGAAAACTGGAGCAAGTTCTTCAGCACACAAGGTGGAAGCTTAGGCATGTTGGTGTGTCATTTAACGCAAAAAACGAAGACGAGACGACTACACGGACACGCACATCTTAGAGGCTGGGCCTAAACTCAATGGCAGGTGCATCTATAATGCATCGGAGCTATCATTTCTTGGGCATCGTGTCAGTTCAGACGGAACAGCTTCCCTTCAAGCTAATGTCGATTTGTTCACGCTGCCACCCCACAGACGCAAGCATGCCGCGTTCATTTTTGGGCGTAGTTGAGTACTATGCTAAGGTTATCCCTCACCTGGCTGAAGAGCTGAACCTATATGCGTAGGCTACTTCGTAATGATGTACAGTCTTTATCAAAAGTATACAGAGCAAGGGGTCTGCTTCTGAGCCCTGCAGTGCGGCTCCTATTGCATACTCAGGGACCCTAATCTCACGAAGACTTCAGTCCTCAACCTTACCAAGCTTAAGACTGTCAAATGTGCTTAAGGGCCCCGCTACATGGCTTGAAAGCAAGTCGCTTGGGCTGTATATTTTTGACAAAGACTGTACATTTTTAAGTCGATGTCCCTGCTGAAAAAAAGATCTTAGCATCGCACAAGGTACTATGAATGTTCGATCCGGCACTCCCTGATATTAGGGCCACAGATGCGTCTGCGTATGACCTGGTTGCAGTACTGCAACAGGCTGACGGGCCACACATTAGGACTAGTGCATTCGCATCTCGAACTCTGGCAGAAACAGAGTAGGAGTACTCAGCGGGAGAACGAGAAGCCCTGGCGTACCTGTGGGCGTATGAGAAATGGCATATTTATCTCTGGGGACGGCCATTCTTTTTAGAAACGGATCACCAAGAACTAGTATTTTTGCTTTCTGAAAAAAGCACAGGACAGCCACTACTTCGCATCAGAAGTTAAAGTGGTAGTCTGCTACGTTACAGCTTCACAGTCCAAAAGATATGTGGACAAAGTAGCAGACGCCTTGTCCCGCCTATTTGTCCCAGACACAGAAGATGTCCTTCAAACTGAAGAGAAAATAGCGTCTCTGGTAACATCTTCAGTTCACATCAGTGACGTTCGACTTGCTCCAGCCGAGGATTGCAAGGTCCAGGAGGTTGCTCATTTTGTTCAGACATAATGACCGGCCAATAAAAGTTTAACTGCTGAACTGACTCCTTACTATGAAGTTCAGAAGAAACTGTCAGAAGCGGTTGGCCTGCTTATGCGCTCGGAACGTGCTGTGGTCCAAGCCAAGATCAAGGCTACCTTTGTTCAGCTTGCCCATGAATCACACCCGGGAATTGTGAAGACCAAGCAACGTCTTCGGGAAAGGTACTGGTGACCAGGCCTGGACAAACAGCTACTGACTGCTGCCCGCAGCTGCACAATCTGCCAATACTCAGACGAAAGCGCTAAGAGCTATTCCACTCCGCTGTAGCCAATGAAGCAAGATAGCTGTTGATATTGTTGGCCAATTTGAGCGTGCATCAACAGACTACACATCTACCCTCCTAAATCAACAGACGGTCGGTTTGTTATATTGCTAGTTGATTACTTCTCCAAATGGCCAGATGTTGCTTTCTGCAGTGATGTGTCTTCCCGTAAAGTGGTGGACTTCCTCCTGTCAATATTCTCACGGGAAGGCTACACTGTTGAATTGGCCTTGGATCATAGACTGCAGTTTGCGTCCCTAAAATTCGAGTCCTTTATCCAAGACAGGAATTAAGCACAGCTTTTCGGCTGTTGGCTTCCGTCATGTGTGTTATATCGAGCGCCTCTTTTACCTTCACTTGTGTGCTTCACTTTTAAACAGCGTTATTACAGATGTAGCGCATGTGTTCAGTCCATAAAAAGTTATGCGTGAATATGACACCAATATGTTTATAGTCGCACACAGTGATTAAGGTGCGGCCATTGAATTAGTAAAAATCGAAGGAGATGACGGTTTGGGTTATGGGGGTTTAACGTCCCAAAGCGGCTCAGGCTATGAGAGACGCCGTAGTGAAGGGCTCCAGAAATTTCGACCACCTGGGATTTATTAGAGAATGACATCAGGACAGTTTTGCCGAAGTTAATGTTGATCTCCCATGTATTATGGCACAAAGTACAAAACCTAGTACACGACTCTTGTAGGCGAAGATGGTCATTAGAGCAATTAATGACTTCGAATAAAACGCAGTAATCAGTGTAAAGACAAATGTTAGAAGAAATGTTGTTAGTTAAATCGTTTATGAACGTTAAAAACACTAATGGCCGAGGGCAGAGCGTTGGGGAACCCCTGAGAAGACATTAATTGAAGCAAAAGTCAGTAGAGGTGTAAGAGACGAAATGGGAGTGCTGTAATAAGAAGCTGATAATGCAGTTAACGAGGTGAGGATTATTTAGTTTACCATTCACTTTAGCAAGAAGTTTAGACTGCAGTACTGTCAAATGGCTTCGAGAAGTCTGAAAATGGCATCAACCTGTTTATCAATTGCCATTTGTTAATTCAGCCAGCTGTGTTACTGTACTAAAACCGCACTAAACCGGTGTTGAATGTTAGGCAGTAAATTATCAGATTTCAAGGAAAGTATGATATGCTTATGAATGATATGTTCCAGCATTTCTCATGACTGTGATGTCAATTAAATCGCCCTGTAATTCGACAAAAACTGTTTATCGCCATATTTATGAAGAGAAGGCACTTTGGCTAACTTCCATGAGGAGGGAACTGTAGCAGATGTTAAAAGCTTTTTGACTATGGCTGACAAATATTTCAATAGACCACACCATATAACGAAGGAGTAACGTGTTATGAATACCATCTGTACCGGTGCATTTCTTTGTATCCAAGCTTAGAATAATGTTTAAATGCCATCACTACTCATCTCGATGTCACTAATCGCTTCAGAAGAAACTATATCGATAAGTGGCGGGATGAGGTTGTTATCGGAAACAAATGCGGGCTGAAAATACATATTGAAATCGTTTGAGAGTGTTGCCGTGTCGGTAGCGACGTCATTTCCTATTTTAAACGAAGTGGATGAAGTGTCACCAGGGAGAATGGAAGACCAACATTTTCGGGTGTTGTTTTAACAGATCGATGGACGGAAAAAAAGACGCAGACGTGGCACAGAGAGCGTTTGTCCTGTGACTTTGTGTGGCGTGTGCGCCTTTTGCTGCGCTTGCAATCGTGAATTTAAGGAGAGACAACAGCGCAAACGAAGACAAGGACACCAGAGAGGCACATGCGCATACCCAAGGGGGGGGGGGGGGGGGGGGGGGATTGCATCCTGACCAATCCCCCACCGTGGGTGTGCGCCATTAAGCCTGATGACATCATCATCATCATCATCCCATGTGACGTTCCCGCCTGTCAGAGGTTGGCCACAACGCAACCAAATGGTTTGCACTCCAGCGGTCCTGCTGAAGCGAGAAGGAACGAGTCAACGAAACGGTTTCCTGGCCTAACATTATTTTTAAGACTACGTACGCTGAACGTCCGCTCACAACTGGCTGGTAGAGAAATCTTTCCCACTCCTCTCTCACAGAAAAAAATTTAGACAGTCTATAGACTGTCCATAAACTTCGGTCTATAAAACCTATAGAGTCTCTATAGGCAAACCCTAGAGAACAGTCTATAGGCAATACAAATTCTATATACTGTCTAGAGCCAATCTATAGGTTTATGGCCATAACTTTTACTAGACTTTTGTCTATAGACAGTCTATAGACTACGAATAGACAAAATAAATATCTAAAGGAAGTATATAGTCTATAAGAAGTCTATAGACTCTTTATAGACCATTTTTGTAAGGGCCCGCATCTCGACTGGCTGCTGTCGGTCCGCTGCGGCTGTCCCCTACCACTGGCTCGATGGGCGCGTTCTTGGTCCAGCGTGGTTCAGCAAGCTGAATCCATGTGCGAGGTCTTTGCGCAGGCACCTGGCTGTGTCTGTCCTGCAGCGCGTTGACTCGCATGCAGCTTCTACGGCTTCCTGCGCTGCGGGAGACCGTGTTGGACTTCAGCTTTTAGGTCTCCAGCTTGTACGTTTGCTCCTTCAAACAGCGGCCAACCGTGAGCCGATTCCCGTGCGAAGCCGTCGATGTTTCCTTCACTCCTTTGAGCCGTCAACTTCGCATCTGGGTTGCTCGTCGTTTCGAGTTCCCGTTGACACTGGCGCCTCGTCGTCTCCTGTAGCGTCCGTCGCAATCTGATATCGGACGCTACTCGAACTGGCACTCTAGGCATGGCCATCTGAGAGGGCAGCCCTTAGTGTCATAGAAGACATACCAGTGGCTCCGCAGACATGACGGGGCCTATATAGTTAGCAAGGTAGGTGCGATGTCAAACTAACGCGTGACGGCAGAATACGTTCTTGGAATGCCAACGATGTGAGCAATGGACAGTTCTCACGGTATTCATCCCTTCACATACACACCACGGCGTCTCTCTCATGTCCTTTTTTTCTTACGTTCTGCTCCCCATAAAAAAAATTAATTACCATCCAACACAAGCTGTCAATCTTAAGGATTTTAAAAAAATGTCCGCGCTTGTGACCGTCGAAACGTATGAAAAGAATGCACCTAGAAAGGTACAGCTGCGAAGCTCATGGTAGAAACAGCGCTGCCACAGGACAAAGCAAGAACACAACCCATGGAGGCGCTTGCTTCGCCGTGTGTCAGCGCGGTTTCTGCCATGATCTTAAACCAACTAGCCCAACTCTCTACCCTTCTGCGAAGCTCGATCTTAGCTTGGTAATGCTCTAATTTGTAAGTCGCTTATTATCCTTGGACAGGAAAAGTAAGGCGTGGTGGTAACAGCGAAACGATATGGCGCACTGGCCGATAGCGTAACCTCCTCGCCGAACGGCTGCTTTTTTTTTTGTTTGGGGTATTACGGGCCGATGGTGGCGGCACTTAGTCCGCGCTCGAGTTCCTCCAATGGGTAGTGGTCAAGAAAATGAGCGAATCGGTGAGGGCCATGTTGGAGTGCAGTCCTTAGATGCAGACAGATTCGGTAGGAGCGAATCGGCGTGTAGTTTTTAGTGCGAAAGCCCTGCTTCACTAGCAATCCTGAAAAGGACGATGTCTGTCTGTTGCCTCTTAGGTGCCTGCAGAAATAAATATTCCCGCGACTGGGTTTCGAAACCGCGGCGGAGCGAACAGATCAGCTTCGCTGTCCGCTGCACGAGAGCACTAGGCTATCGTAGTGGAGATATCGCGCAAACTGATACAAAAAACGCATACACAGAACGGCAACAGACGACGTTTTCTGTATTTTCTGAATCACTTGATATCTCCACTATGAGGCACCAACTAACTGGCCCCCACTCTTGCCTTGTTATATCACTATGATATCGCCGCAGCCGATCATGCCTCGTGTTGAACTGCAACACACTCTCGCGATGTGCATTGCACATCGCTGTTTTCATCAACTTTCATCTGTGCGCAAAAGTCAGGCTAGGAAAGGTTTGGTTTTATTGGTTTTATAGGGTTTAACGTCCCAAAGCAACTCAGGCTATGAGGCACGCCGTCGTGAAGGGCTCCGGAAATTTCGACCACCTGGGATTCTTTAACGTGCACTGACATCGCACAGTACACGGGCCTCTAGAATTTCTCCTCCATCGAAATTCGACCACCGCGGCCGGGATCGAACCCGCGTCTTTCGGGCCGGCAGCCGAGCGCCATAACCACTCAGCCACCGCGGCGGCTGTCAGGCTAAGAAAGAAAACACACTTAACTGGCTCCTGGGTCTGTGGACCCCGCAATCGTGCTTTGAGCTCCGTGGCGGTAGTGACAGAGAGAATTGGCTAAACCACTTAAAAACAACAAGAAGATATCATTTGACTAAAAGAAGAACTTTCCAAAACAACAACACCCAAACCATGCATCAGCTCTAGAAGGCTACGTCAAGTGAAAAACAGTGAAAAAGGCACCAAATCAAGTAACTAAAAAACAACGCACAAACTGGGCAATAACTCAGAATGACCACGTCATGTTTAAATACGGTGGAAAGGCACCAGGGCAGCAAGCCCAACCAAAACAGATTCTTACCCCATACAAACAGCAGAATAGCACGAGAAGCTTGCTAGGAATAAACAGTGAAAAATACCAGGTCAAAACCTAAAACAAACAACAAATAACAGTTGCGAAAAATAATTAAAGAGAGCTGCAGAGGAAACAGCCTATAGTCTGAAAACTTAGCGCGTTTTTTCATGATGTTTCAAATTGACGGAGCCTTCAAGTGCTAATGCACGGTTTATGCTTTGCTGTTTTGGAAAGTTAATTTCGTCAAGTGATGTCTGTTGTTGTTTCTGGTTTAGCCATATTTCCCTTGGTCGCCTTGCCAACAATTTGACCTCTATGATTGTGAGAGCTAGCCCAGTGAAATCTTCACTTGTGACTCCATGATTTGTAGTGTTCGTCTCGAAGAGTGCAAAAATCGAGAGATTATCATGTGTATAACGTGCTTGGCAAATTATCAGCGCGCCACAGAGAACGCTGAAATACGCCTTGCGTTTCCTTGAGAAATCAAATTTATAGAGTGCGCTTCTGAATGCCGTATGCGTTTCTTCCTGTTCTGTTACCCTTTCGCGCAGTTAACCCCTTATTTCACAATGGACCCACTAGCACGGCAAATCTTATTGTAAGAGAAAAGACCGGATACCAGTGGAACGCTTATCTCCCACTTTAGTGATAGTTCCCCTTTATTTCACTATGGACAAACTAGCCCGGCAGACCTTTTCGATGGAGGCGAAATTCTAGAGGCCCGTGTACTGTGCGGTGTCAGTGCACGTTAAAGAACCCAGGTGGTCGAAATTATTCCGGAGTCTTCACTATACGGCGTCCCTCATAGCTTGAGTCGCTTTGGGACGTTAAACCCTCATCAAACCAAACCAAATCTTAGTGTAAAATAAAAGACCTGATACCAGTTTGACTCTTATCCCCCAATTAAGTAATTGTTTCCTTGCGCAAAAATAAATGTACTATATCCCCAAGTGTATCTTGCCTTCAAAAACTGTTCGGTTCAGATCACGCTTGCAACGCAGAAGTGCGCCAAACTCTCCGATTCTCACGCAGTTCCATTCAGCTTTGGTCTGTCACAAGACATGAAACGAAAGATGTAAATAGAAACGACGACCTCCCGGTTAGAGTACCGGCACGCTATCAAATGAGGCAGGGAACTCAGCAGTGTCAACATTGGCTCGGAAGTAATGATGATGCTTTTGTTGACCTCTCCTTTAACCTCTCTTTCATCCTTTCCTTCTCGGCGCAGTGCAAGTGTTCACCCTGAACCACCATATCACAACCACTGCGTCAGCGGAAGAAGCAAATCTTCGGGTATCTATTTGGAGAAGACGGCGAGGGGATCTGCGAATTGGTGGGCGAGTGATCATTTTAAGATGATGACTGCGTTTCTACAGATTTCGAACATTTTCTATCGCAGCAGCGGGACAGGCTGCAGTTTTTGATTGCCTTTAAACATGTCACACCACGTGTCAGCACGGCAATTTTGAGCGCTCATATACAAGCGCAGTGTGACGGCGTACTTTTGGCCTAAAGTTCATTTTAAGGAGTTGTGGCTGTATTCGAGTGCAATGTATCGATGATAGAACTAGGCAATATTAAGGGCATCGTGGAAACTGCCAATAAATTCGTCGGAGAATCTTTCGAAGAAATTCAAGCCGATGGGAATCCCGGGTTTATTTTTGCTCCTGGTAGCAATTTACGTCGAAAATACGCGTGAATGAAGTAAGCCACGCAGAGTACAAACCGGAATAAGGAGCTAAGACAATTATTACCCTACCGAGAGCGATTTCTCTTCTTTCTGCTTTGACGCCACAAGTGAGCCCTAAGCCATCGTGACAGACTGCCTGCTGGATCGGCGTGCGCTCGTAAACCAGTAGCGCATCAGTGCAGTGACCGCTCACGATCAGCAGACACTGAATGGCTTTTAAATGCGCCAGTGTTGCGTGCAAGCACTTATATTTGCAAGAATATGTCGAAAAATATCGACGCCTTTTTCTTTTCCCCTGTTACCGCAGGCGCGTCCCCTCGAAACACAGAGCGCCTTGTAGATGTCTTGGAAGAGCCACACATGACTATACACGTCTTGCACTAAATCAGGACGTCTTAAAGGTGCCCGTAATAAGAAGTTTATCAGAAACACCTCATTCAAGGCCATGGTTAGGACACACTTCTAAGTATGAGCATTAGGTAGAACAGCAACGATCCAGAGTTACCTCCTCGGTGAAAACACATCACCCAATCGCGTCAAGCGTTTCTGATTTCAAAATGTTTTTTCCTACTATCAACCCGCCTGTTTGCCCCAGCGGCTTTGCTGTTCGACTGCTGAGCACAATTAAGGATGCAGGATCGAATCCCAAATGCAGCAGCCACCTTTAAATGGAGCGAAATGCAAATCTCGTTGCCCACGTGCAAATCCGGACGCTAAACTCAACATGCACTGACACACCTACAAGAATATTCCAGCCATAAATTTTACCGCCGCTAAGTACGGCAAGCCACTCATCAGTTGGCTCAGCGGCACTCGAATGTTCGCGCCCCGCTATTCAAGGATTTGGTACGCCTGCGCAAAGACAGCTAACTTTTCACTCGAATTGTGACTGCATGAGCTCGTTCTGCGCAACTTGAAATCGCGATAATCACCGCAATAATAGAGAGTTAAAGCATAGCGCGATCCGCTACCGCGGGGCACCGCTCGGTACACGCTGATTATTCCCGACGCGGCTGGCGCGCACACCGCTGACGGACACGTGGCGCCATCTGGCGTCCCCAGGGCAATCTACGCATGCGCAGTGGTGCCTCGCGGAAGCAGATCACGGTAGCGGATCGCGCTATGCTATCACTCTCTAATCACAAAGCGGCCGTGACGGTAATATACGTGGTCTTAGAAAGTCAAGCTGCGACTCACCCGCAGTCGCACCTTGATGAAGAAAGTAGACTTCGAAACAGCGTGTTTTCTTACAAGAACTTGATTAATTAGGGTAGAGAAGCCATCCAGACCGCTACTTATGTGGCCCGACTTAGCTGTATATGACTCCTCAAAGCCGCTTCTACCCATTGTTCTGCCCACGAACTTTGTTTATTATCTCTGTGTTGTTGCTCCTTGTCTGTGTCCCATTAGCCCGCAAAAAGAATGATTCTGAGCATTGCTGTTAGCAGTGTTCGCGTGCTAGCTTTCACCACCGATGATGCACGGAAATGCAGACGTCATTCTCCTTTCTTTTGTTATGAAAGGCGCGAAACAGCCGCTGATGCGTTCGTTTCAATGTACACTGTATCATTCCGTTTGAGCCTGCACAACACCACCCGGTGGCGTCCCTCCTCATGTGACCCTTCCTACTTGAAAGATGCCCTGTTAAGCACAGAGCCGACCGACCAGCGCCGGTTCATCGAGCGTGCCGCGAAGACAGCGGTTGCCAACGGGGTCATATAGACTGAGAGCCTTTCTTCTTGAGACCACTCTGACCAGCACGAACCCGCAAGACCAGCGACAGCTGCTCTAGCGGGCACGCAGAATCGCGGCGGAGTCAGGAAGGCAAGCACACTATACTTAATGTTTTTCCTCTTCCTCCTCCGCGAACAAACGCGGCCGTCTAGTATGTCAGTCATGTCAACCAATGTCATATCATATTACGTCAATGTCAGCTAGTCTCGTACATGCCAAAGTGTGGCTGGCTTTGCACTTCACGCGTTTGAACACTGCGTTTGCTTCCGTTAAGCGGCTACAGATTCTCTCGCATATTAAACATCCTCTAGACATGACGTCCTTTGCTTGAATGGTCTGAAAGAATTACAAATTCAATGTACAAAATTTCAACTTAAGTGCTGGCAATGTGGCCTGGTTTCGAAACGGCCTGTTTCGTTTAAATACTGCTACAGAAGACACACATTTGTTTCTGCACATTGCCTGAAGTGTGCGCTCTATTTCATTCTTCCCTGCAACTGTGTTCATGTCATGCCAGTGTCCCAATTAACTGTTCAGTGGGTAAGAATTTAGTGATAGTTCTATTAGTCAGGCTTTCGTGTATTCTTGGTCACTGCAAAATGGAGTATGCAGTATTGATCACGAAGTGGTTATGATGAATAATGCGGCGAATACTGTATTGGTTTTATCATTTCTTCACTTCCTGCTTCTCTCTGCATGTGTAGGCTGTTTTGGCATTGTTTTCCGGTTAGCTGAGCTTACTGATTTTGGTAAGCGAACGCACCGTGCATAGCTGGCACTGGCCATGCTCCGCTTAGTACTTTTCTTGTCATGCGCTGGCTGCTTAACAGTGCTTTCGGGGCATCGCGTTGCTAGATGAACTACTTCAATTTTTGGTAAGTACTATATACAGCTGGAACTCTCATTGTTTCACCGTATGTGTGTGCATACATGTTCCACTTATTTTGTAAAATTTACTTCACATATCATGTTTACTCGAATTGACCATTTGGTTTTGTTACATCTGCTACAGTTGGCCAGAAGAGCAAGGGCTTGGGCTTCATGCAGATAATTGCGGCAGCTTGTGCATGGTTATTAAATGACACAGCAAGCATAAAGCACATGCAACAGCAAACCAATTCCCCAAGCCATTTAACGTTGATGTCTTATTTTGTAGCAGGTCAGAAGGAAAACATGAGAGCAAGATACCTGCATGGTGTGGTCAAGGAGCTCATTTCTATGTGACTGCTCTGGGCTATTTTGTCTGCTGTTTGTCCATTTGCGCTCCCAGTTTCTGAATCTTACGTGAACGTTTTGTATACTGCCTAAGGTCTGCTGCTATTGATCAGGGATAAATAAATGAGCTGAGGGAATTATACGGCAATGCGGCTGCCTTGAGGCAAGGTCCATTTGTCTAACTTTTTCTCCATTAATATTGAAAGTTCCAGCGACAAAGGGATCTGATTCAAGGTCAGCTTTTTCGTATGCTGCTTATTTTCCTTGCCTTAGTGGCGCTGCTCTGTGTGTGTGTGCAGGCTCTTTGAAGTGTTCCGGAAGTCGCCTGACTGGGCGGGCTTGTGGTAATTGGTAAGTCAAGTGTGAAGCTGGCAGAGTCCTTGCTTCACTTTGTGTTTTCCTATTAGAGCCCACACTGTTTATCTGCATTTCTGGAGCATCTAAAGAAAAACGTCCCTGTTCACTTTTATACTGACAGCTTGTCTCTCCTCAAAGCACTTGCAACTTTATTAACCAATGCTAGAATAATGCACATGACGAGAAGTTGGCTGACATTCCATACTTAAATCGTGCATCTTTTTCATGTTCAAAGCCACTCTGGCATGTTTGGTACAGCTGACCAGAGATACTGCAACTTACTCTCTAGCTCTAATCTGTTCCCTCTTAGAGAAAAACTTCATTAAAAACGTGAGAATTGGATTGGTAAACAGGTAACAATGATATGAAACGTCTCAACTGTGTTACAAATATATTCCTATTTTCTTCTCTATTTAGTAAGGTTTGTTAGTTGATGAGTAAAAACCTTAGCGCATCAAGGCCAGTACAAAGAAAGGCAAGGGACGACGTTCACAGGTGTTGTGGACATTATTTCTTGTCTTTCTTTTTCGTTTTCCTGTTGCACTGTTTTTTTTTCAACTTCACAATTATTTACACTACTCACTGGACACGCTTGTTTTCTTTTTCAGTTCGCCTAAATTGAGCTTTCCTCTACATCTACTTGCCTACGTAAAAGTCAAGTTGAGGTAATTTCCTTTGCTTTCAAGTCTTCCTTCTGCCCACCTCTTATAGTTGTCTACTATCTGTAGGCCCCTTTTCTATTGTTCCATCTAATTACAGAATGATATTGGACGAATCCTTTACTCGTGGTACCCAAATTTCTTCTAATAACCTGACGTCGTTGTGAATGCTGAGTATTTTTTGCGCAATATTTTCCCTTGCTTTTTTTTCATCTTTTTCTCTGGTAGCATCGTTTAGTTAGGGATATCTCTCAGCCAGCAAGGAAAGGCTCTGCCCTGCATGTGATTCTCACGTAAAGAAGTTTGCTTTTTATTCTTTCTTATAAGTCTTAATTTAGTCTGTGCCTACTCAAGGACTTTTTCAATGTGCTTCCTTTCTTCCCCAGGCTGCTTCCCATTACTTTCTGCTCCCTTCTGGCGTTTTCATGTGCTTTAATTAGACGCGGGAAACTTTCGAAGTGGTCCGAGAACCACTTTTTTCTTTTTACAAATTATTTCACAATTTTGTGGGTGTGTTCTCTACCTTTGTCTTATTTTTTCATTTCGCATTTTTTTTTTCATTTCGCAATAAACCTGCTATAGCTTGCTGGTGTAAGCTTCGTCTCAAAATTTTTTTCACTTCTTTCAACCCACAGGACAATTCAACGAATTTCAATAGAGATCTCCTGGGCAACTAAACTTCCTGAATCTTCAATGCGCCCGTGCACTGTTTGCTGCTTCATTTTGTGCTTTTCTGTACATGCTCACCTGTTCAATGTTTTCTTCAAAGCCTCCTAACTTAATGGGCTTCTTGATATTTTGTTTAGGAAGCACACATCATTTGGGACTGTTCTTGCATCACTTTGCACTTTTTTTTGTGCACGCAGGATGTTAAGATGCGTTTTTCAAGAGACCCCCTGGCTAGCTGAACATTTTGATTTTTTTTTGTAAGTTTGTTGATTGTTTGCACAGTTTATTTTTTTTTTCACTTCATGGGTTTCTGTAAATGTACAAGCTATTTGAGATAATTTGTTACACAAAGCCTGCTTCGACCTGATATTGTGCTTCTGTTATTACTGCTTCAGTTGCCGAGAAGAGCAAAGGCTTGGCTTGTCAGCCCTTTAAATTTAAGATTGTTTTACTGTGCCAGTAAGACGGAACAAATGAGCATGCAATACACAAGACAGGCTGCAACTTAAAATTGGTTATTATATTCCATTGAAGATTCCGTACACGCTGTTGTGGAAGTGAGGAGAGTATAGAACGGAGCACCAGAAAGTAACAGAAACGAGATTGTGACTTTAGAAAGCAGGACCAGATTGGTCTGCCTTCAAAAACTGCAGTTCTTTTCTAAAAGGTTGATTGATTGTGCTCTCCCACAGTTGCTTTCTTTTTTGTAAAGTACTATAAAAGCTTCAGTAATTTTTTCGCTTACTTTCCCAATGATTGTGTTTTTAAATTTTTGTGGGCACTTCAAACGCGACACTGCTTCTATGCTTCGTAATCTGCTCGCATGCGTACCCGCATCGAAGCAGTTGTTTCGCAGGCAGTGCCCTGTTTGCTCTCTGTATGCTTTTTACAGCTGTGGTGTTCTGCACCTCTACACGCTGTTTGCAATTAATCAGCATATTTTTATGCATGTTTCATGCCACAACGCCTCCATTTCCTCTGTCAGACATTTAATTCATTACGTAGCTTAGTCTCTTCAACTTTAGCAATGCCAAGAAAGCCACCTTCAGGCCATATTAGGCAGCTCTCTTCTCTAGCCTGTGCAGGAGATTAGCATGCTTACTATTTAGGTTGAGGTCGATAGAAGAAGACCTCGCCTGCCCCACTAATGTATCTGTAGAACAGCTGCTTTTGCTTCTTGTTCTGTCCTACCAGCGTGCCGCTGCTCTTGACCTGCTGTTACAGTTGATCTGTGCTTTTTCCTGTTAATATTTCCCTTAACTACTAGCTATATCATTTCATTTCCACCTTAGCCGTGCTTCCAGCCACTCCATAAGGGCATGACTCCTTCATGGTTCATATGCTATACCCGAATAACTATTTTTAGGTCTTGGAATAGCTGCAGTTGTAATTCTTCGTTGCTTTTTAGCCCCTGGTTTGGTACATCCAGTGCGTATGCTTTATAATAAAATAATGACGTAGAAAAATTGCAAGCTTGAGTTATCTTGAAACTCAGTTTTCGTCTTCTGTTAATAATAATAATAAGTGGTTTTGAGGGAAAGGAAATGGCGCAGTATCTGTCTCATATGTCGGCGGACACCTGAACCGCGCCGTAAGGGAAGGGAGAAAGGAGGGAGTGAAAGAAGAAAGGAAGTGAGCGGTGCCGTAGTGGAGGGCTCCGGAATAATTTCGACCATCTGGGGATCTTAAACGTGTACTGGCATCGCACAGCACACGGGCGCCTTAGCGTTTTTCCTCCATCGGCTTCTGTTGGAAAATTAGCTTCTTGGCTTCCTTCACATAGGCAGACGTTTATTTGCTAAGCAATGCGCTTACATGTAAGAGTCAGTGATAAAGCGGCAGTAGTCACCATCCTGACTGAATGCGAGTGTTCATTTCCTTGACTTGAATTTACATTTGAGTTTCAGGTTTCTGCATTACTCAAGCTTGCGTTTCCTTGGCATGGCTTACAAATAGAGTTGCCAGCATATTGTACATGAGCCAGCCTACTAAGAAGTGATGTGCCTGAAAGTGGCTGGCGGCATGGTTTAGAATATGATGAAAAATTAAAGCTAATGGTTAACAGAACAGTTGCTGGAAACAAGGCTAAACTTTAGCCGGAGCTCAGAGCACGTGGTGCACCAGTAATACAAGACAATAAGAAGCAGCAAGAATAGTTTTCCTGTATGTTCGCTATTTGCCGCACATGCTTAAAAGGATGGATGCCGAATAAGCTGTGTACTGGCTTTCTTGGCACTCTTCGCGTCAAGACTTAGCAATCTGGTGAATGGGATAGTTGTGGCATGACACATGAACAAAAATTTCAAGATACTCAAAAATAATGTAGAGTTCAGTGTACTGATTTTCTGCCAAAAATTGAATTGAGTAAATAGGAAGCTGCCTGAACGAATTACTGCACGAGCACGGGCATTCCAGCCAGCAGCTTGCTAACGCTCGAAACTTAACATCACATTGTTCAAGGTGGCGGTGCATGCCCAGTTTTGAAGACAGTAATAAGTAGAAAACTGAAAGCAAAATGCCAAAGCCTTTGCAATGACTCAAGTACGCGAATGCAAATTTGTTATTACTTCAGAAACAGAAATGATTAACAAAGAGAGGGAAATTGCACTAATGTCATCCTAAGTTTAAAACTGAAGTAAGATTTCGGTTTTTTTATTGTTTCGCTCCGCTTATAGCAGAGTGCATAAGAATCATGAATGGAGCATGATAAAGAGCGACTAGTTGCGGCCTGTCCTGTGCATTTTTCGTTTGTTTACATGCATGCAGTCAGACCAAGATAGTAAGGGCTGCAGTTAACATTAGTCCTTTTTTTTTTTTGCCCAGTGACTATGGCCGTTCTTCATGCCTTTTGTGGTACGCAACATTTGTGTTGGAGTCTTCATGGGGGTGGTCGGCCTGCAGCCTACCATGTATAGCCGCTGCCAGACAACTTTCCCTTCTAAGTGACGCTTTTTGTTATTCAGAAATCATTTGCCACGTGTTTTGATTCAGCGTTTCACTATTTTGAATCTTAAGCAGGAAGTATGTTTTATTGTGACAATAAAGTGTTCAATTTTTAATTGAAGTTATGTATTACTTTCCTTTTGCACTGAGGGCATGCCTGCATTGAGAACCAACAACGTTGTTTCTTTTTTATTTCTTTATTGAGAATTTGACTTGAGGTTCTACAATGATTGCATTTAACTGACTCAGTTTGCCCTCCCAAAGGTTTCATCTCATAGAAGGCATTACAGGAAAATGTCACGCTCGCACAATTCAATTACAGTTACGCAGCAGACAAATTGGAAGGCACTTTACGAAGAGCCCATGTCAGATGTCTCATGAGCGTTAAGAATTCAGTTTGGAGAAAATACAAATTGTTTGCATGTTTGGGAGAAAAAATTGTGTGTATTAAGGGTGGGTGAGAAAACTAGTTGTTGGGCTGCATCTTGCCCATCTTGTTTCACATTTCGCCTGTTGTCTCCGAGTAGAAGACATGTTTGCTGTGAGCAGAGGTCTAGGTTCCAGGCAAATGGTGCATGAGATGGCACAGCAGTTTCTTTTTGCGACAGAATTTTGCATATCAAGAGTGGAAAACAAGCCGCTGTCATCTCATGGAACCATTACTTGATATCTCGGCCTTTGCTCACAGCAAACATGTCTTTAATCTGCAGACAACAGGCCAAGTGCCAGACAATAGAGATGCAAGAGACAGCACAACAATAAGTTTTCTCACACCTACTCAAGACATACATTTTTGTCTCCCAAACATGCAAGACATTTGTATTTTGTTCAAGCTGAATTCTTATCCCTCGTGAGACATCTAGCAAAGGCTCTTCGTAAAATGCCTTTCACTTCGTATGATTACATTATCAGTGATACAAAACTGCTAAAACTCGAACAAAAACAAGCAAAGCTTGTAGCAGGCTTGTAACAAGCAACTTCGTATGATTACATTACCACAGATACAAAACAACTAGACCTCGAACAAAAACAAGCAAAGCTTGTAGCAGGCTTTTAACAAGCAAGCTTGTTACTTGTCAAAGAAGTAACAGGCAAAGTTTTCTCAAAGTTGTCTAACAAAATAATGGGGCTATGCATGCAGTCATGGTGGTGCTAGGTAAAGCCTCCCTTCGCTGAATACTAGCATTACATTACCACAGCTGCAATACAGCTAAAACCCTTCTATACAGCTAATGAAGGCATTAGCTAGAAATTCACAACACGTCATGGTAAACCTCTTGTAGTCGACAGATAGGGTCGCATTAGCCTGGACTACAGGAGATTTTCAAGACTTCGGACGGCCCGCTAGCAAACACTTCTATAAAAAATGCTTGGCGTATCTTTATTTAGACGTCGAAACGTCTTGGTGCAGATAGGTCTTAGATTTCGACCAGCACTCTCTCGTGTTTCCTGGGATGGGACAAAAAAAAAAAAACGTGGCAAGGACACACGACGCCTTTCACTTGTCGCAGCGCCGCGCTGCTCGAGACTGGTCCAGCTTTTGGCGCATTTCAGCGGCTTTGGCTAGCCCGCCTTAGCCGCGGCGAGTGTCGAGGCAGGAGGTCATTGTGGGTAAGGAGGCCGCGCCATTGTGAGCGTGACCCGAGCGGTTCTTGAACCGGCCGCCCCCTCCTCCCCCGCGGCGAACGCAAAGGCGGCGCGCAAAAAGCGCGCTGGAAACGAGGCCGGCTTCACGACGCATCGCCAAGTGTGGCCCGGAAGCCTGCGCTGTTTGCTCATCCACAGGGTCGGCGGTCAGGGTTGGCGGAAGACCGCGCAGTCGTAGCTGAGATGTCGCGGCCCGTCTCGTTCCCCTGCCGGCCTCCTGGCGCTGTTTCTCGATGCGTAATGCATCCGCGGATAACTGGTTTCTCGATCCACGAGCGGGAAACTCGTTCACTGCTTTACCTTTCACTCGAACGCTTATCTCGCTGGGGCACCTCTGTCGCTTACGCATGTGGGATTCGGACTGCGGATAGGCCAAGTTCACGCGCGCAGAAAGCAGTTTCGTGTACGCGAGTTTTTCAGACACTACAAAACCATGCGCCCACTTGAGCTACTGAAAAACTTTTTCCAAGGGTCATGAACGCACTTTTCGTTTGCAAATGTTTCATTGCGATTGTCTTACGCATGCCAATGCGGATCTGACGCAGGAGCTTGAGACACATAGCCTCTTGGCAGGATAGAACAGTTTCAATGAGGGGGCATCTTTCATTTCCCAGAGAGGTAACGAGACGGCAGAGAGTACAGCACGTCTTGATCGACGTTAGATCGGGGCACTGCGGCCTAGGTGACGCAGGTAACAGCCGCACTCACGCGAGTTAGTTTACTGCTACTTGCATGCCAGGAGCGCGCTGGAAAGGCTGGCGGAAGCGACAGGAAGCTTGCTTCCGAGCCACAACCGTTTCCTCAATCGCGAGGGGACTAGCTTCTTGTCCTACGTTTGCGCTCTGTTCACGTAGCGTGCAAAAGCACCCTTTTCGTCAGCTGGAATGCTGCAGCAAGCTGTGATGATTATTCGAGCTATGTCGCGCCGACGCTTAAATGTGTGAGCGTCACGTACTCCGTGCAGCTAGATGAAAACGTAACGCGACTTTCCGGTGTTGCGCTAGAAACGAGAATCCCTAGCGCCTGTGAACAGAACGTCCGCCATGCCAAGAAGCAGGAGTGCTCGGCTCATCAAGTGACCCATGCACGTCCACCGCATAGCAGCAGCCAAGCTCTATGCCCTTCGGCTGCTGCATCCGCTATCTGGCATGCAAAGTTGTTCGGCCGCATTCATTCAAGGGCGAATTCAGGAGCGTCTTTCCAGCTTAAACCCATTTAACAGCTCTGCTACTCAGCGTTCGCAAGCGTCCTCTCCGCTTTAGTGCCTCACATGCGGATGCGTTGCTTTGTGCAGCGGTCGCATTTGCACGACTCGTTGGAGGCACCTGTGCGTCATTCCTCAGCGCAAAACTCTCTCCGTTGCGTAAAATTGAGCACGCGTTAATGAAATGAATAAATAATGTTTCGAACGTTGTTGTCGTGTTTCTCGCCCTCGGCAGGTTTTTGCACTCATTGCTATCTACCTCTTCCCGTGTGCAAACCTCATCATCCTCAGCAAAGAAAGAACAGTCATATTCTTACCCGTTTCAGCGCACTGTTCCATCGTGCAGCTTTACAGAAGCTGATTCATCGCCAAATTCACAAATTTCTTGCGATATCCTCAGCCGCAATAGCAGTCGTATACGACAGCATGCAGCAATCCCGAAACACTGCCGAAAAAGTCGATGGGACACCTGATTTTCAGGCGCGCACCGCTGCCCGATTTCAGCGAGACATGGTGCATAGTCGTTTGACAAAGGCATGAACTGATGATGCCTGCTACCAGTTCTCGTTTCCAGGAGCCTTCGCTTTACTTCTCGTTGTTTAACCACGAATTTCGGAAGTAACAGCCACGCGACAGTGTTTTCAAATCCGTGGGGTGCGTGAACATTCGAAAGTTTCCAATAACGATTTGGACAGTCTTCTATTCGATTCATTGGTTTGGTTTAGGTTTAAGGGGGTTTAACGTCCCAAAGCGACTCAGGCTATGAGGGACGCCGTAGTGAAGAGCTCCGGAAGCCTCGGCCACCTGGGGTTCTTTAACGTGCACTGACATTGCACAGTACACGGGCCTCTAGAATTTCGCCTCCATCGAAATTCGACCACCGCGGCCGGGATCGAACCCGCGTCTTTCGGATCATCAGGTGAGCGTCATAACCCCTGAGCCGCCGCGAACGATGATCGGCTAGTGACCCGAACGATGTGGGTTCGATTCCTGCAGCGGCGAGTGCAATTTTCTGATGGAGGCGAAATGCTTAGTTCCGTGTCCGTTGCATGGCCAGTGCACGTGCAAGCTGCCTGAAAATTTTGGAGCCCTCCACTACGGCGTACCTCATAGCTTGAGTCGCCTTTGGGCGTTAAACCTTATAAATCATCCAACCAAACCGAATAATTGGCACTGCGTAGTTTTTTTTAGACGACTGTTTCAAAAACTCTCAAAAACGGCCCACTCATACACCACACAACATGCGGTCCCAATCGGTTTGCGCGAGATGAAGGGCTCAGCTTTCCATTCGGGTCGCGGCGTTCATGATCATACACGGCCCCCGAGATTGGGCGCGCAGCAGGGCTGACGTAGGCTCAGCAAACCCTGCTCTTGTGCCTGATCTCAGAGGCCGTGGCACGTGCAGCCTCCACCTCTCTCATCCACTGAAATGTGGCGCGGTCGTCATCGGTAGCGAAGGGTAATCTCCCTTATGTACATACGTAACATGACGATCAAAGAACTGCCCTCGTGTCGCGTGCCCCCTGGAGGAGATCAGTGTTGCGCTTTTGGCAGTTACAGCCATAACTCCGTAAGTCGTAGCACCGCGCAACAGTGCCATCACTAGCGCTCAGCTCTATTTAACGATTATTCGTATGATACGAATATTCGCGCAAATAGTGGATGTTCTTATAAATATTCGATTCGTATTGGTTTCGGTTTTGAAATAAGTACTGCTTGCACACCTCTACAAATCGGCTTTTCGGTTTTAATGCTAACTCTGCATTTGCTCTGCCCCATAAATATCTGAAAGAGCGCCCAGGATATCTTGAGTACTTTTTCCACGTTATCTTCTACTAGCCTGGCGTTAACACGGTCACATGCGCGTTACAAAAAACCGACTTAGTAGATAGTTTCGGATCGCACTACACTGCGACGAAAACCAGTGTGTAGTGCCAGTACAGCGCACAAAGAATTGCGGTCGTGCCGTTACTGTAACGCAACGAAGAGGAAAATACTCAAGTAGGTTTTCTCAGGGCCTGTCAGCGCTGCCTCCAAGCTGCTTCATGACCCTGTCGTTTTGGGCGCTTTTCGCTATACGGCAACAAAAATCTTACAGAACAAGGACTTTTATGCATTGATTGGTAATCCACTTAATGAAGACTCATACTGCAGAAGAACAAATTGGGCGTACACTTTTCGTTACAGAGTCGTATGAAATCATTCAGCCGATGCGTCGCAGAACAACTCGAGCAATAATATTTGTTTGACAGCCGGCAGCGTATTTCGTTTACTACTCCGTCTTTGTGTTTGAAATGTCGTTTTCACGTTCATTTTTTTTACCGAACAGCATTAGCGATCCGTCGCGTTTCCTACCATACAAAATGGTCGTAGTCGCACGAAAAGAATTTGCATTCGGTTTAATTTTTTGAAGCTTTACTCTCTGGACGAAGCATAATTAGATTTGGTCATGTACTCAGCCATCTCAGCTTCCCTGAGACCGCGTCAGTGGCCAGCCTCCGATGCATGGACGCAACCCAGTGAGCGGCGAGCCAAGGAACGCGCATCCTCCGCACCTCGCGTTCCATCGTCGATGCGCGGGACGACCAAGGACGCCTACCGGGATGCGCCAATTCCGCGCGCATGACCAGCGTTGTCACAACAGGTGCCGCACGAGCAACGCCAATTCACAAGAGCCCCCCCCCCCCCCCCCCAAGAGTCCCACGGAGGTCGCGGGTTCGACTGCTTACCTTTGTGACGCGCGCGAACGGCGAGTGGGCTGGCGCCGGCATCGCTCCCGGAGACGGTCGGCGCACGACTGTCCTGACCTCGGGCGGGGGAGAAGTAGGCCGGCCGCCTCCTCCCCCCCCCCCCCCCCTGCTCTTCTCCTCGTGTCCTCGCTCGCTCCGCTGACCAGACGTGTTCCTCCCGCTAGCCGGATCGGCTCGCTCCAAACCCGCACGATTTCCGGTGTATTTGTCGCGTTATTACACGACCGGCGTGCCTGTGCGCAGACTCCTTTCTTGATGCCCTGCGATATTTCACCTGTCTCTCACAAGCGTTGTCCACGCTAATCACTCATCTCAAGCAATACTGTGTAGGCTGACCCACCGAAAGCAGGCTCAAATTTAAAGGCCGAACAATTATTACTGCGCCGTGCTGGAATGAGTCGCCGAAGCTACAAACCTCTCTGCCTTTCTTTTCGGGGAAGGAGTTGAGCATATTTCGAAATGTCTATAGCTGTGAAATTCAGTAACTTCCATCTCAACATTCTGCGGTTTATATGAGCCAATTCACTACTCTAAGCATTTATCCTCTGACGACTCTGTCACAGTACCCTTCCTCTATGAATGTGGGATGCCGGACCAAAATCCGCGTGCCAGTCTGCTCCGGTTCCGAGAAATGATTCCTACTCGGTTAAGTTTCAGGTCTGGAGCTAAAAGTTCCTACCGGTTATGGATTCACATCTTCACGGGAAGAGACTGCCGAAACCAAGGCCAGAAGTAGGTTATTCAATTTTTAACGTTCGACAAAAATATAAACTAAGATGTCAGCAGAATGTTTAGCACATTACAAAAGTAAAAATTGGAGGACGCTTAAGCTTCGCCTTCAAGAGTGGAACGCGACAGCGTGTTGCAGCACTGCCAGGGAGCCCACGGAACGCCATCGCCCGTTCGGCCCGACGCCTTGCCCGTTAGACAAATCGCTCTGTTACCTACGGTGAAGCGGACGCGCGGAGCGGCAAATCACGTAGAAGCGCTGCCAGGCGCCTTGCCCAAAACGCGCGAGACTCAAGTTGCAGTCGTAGTTCGTCGGCACATTGTTCTCGACAAACCCGATGCCACAAACGCCAGCATAGCTTCCGCGCCGAAAGAACGGGCATCAAGCCGCAAGCTTCGTGGTAAACGCGCTTTGGATGGGCGCTGGCAAAAACTTTGGCATCATGCATGTATGTGAGTGAATATCATGTTGCTGCCGCAGCAACCCTGTAATATGACTGAATATAATTCGTTCCTGTTGTAGTACGCATCTTGCTCCTTTTCAGGGGCTTTGATTGCAATGTGTCAGCCGTCCACAGCCCCAACAACCGCAGGAAAGTGCCATTTTCTGTAAAACTCCTGAGCAACTTCTTGCAGGTTTGCAGCTCAACGAATGACGTCTTTTGCAGCACATGCCCATACCTCTATAATGCCATTAGTTAGATAGAACAACAACCCCTTACTGACACCAAATCGATCAGCAACTCCATGAAATGATTCCTGGTCGCCCAGCAACCACAGTGCCATCAGAACTTTTCTTTGCAGAGGTACGCGAGGTGTCCTCTCCATGGTAAGCCGCTCTTGTGTGATCCTCAGCAGCACCTGCATATCAGGCAGAGTATATAAAAGTTGATTAGCGGAGAGCAGGAATTCCTGCTCTCCAGTCGAAAGGTGGGAGCTTAGAGCATCGATTGAGTGAATTTCAGAAGCAACAAAATAAATAACTAGATTTGAAAATACTGGCTGACTGTAAGTGTGAACTACTGCCCTATAAACGATCAAAAGTGCGATGCCATGCATGTTTTCGTGCTTGCACAACCAGAGTCGCGCAGCCCATTTCATCTTTTTCAACGTGCCACACTCGTATTTACCCCAATGAAGTAATAAAAGTCTGTATTTTACCTCGAAGGTGCTTCGGGTGATCCGGTAGTGCTCCGTGAACTGGGTATCAGTGTACCGAGGTACCACATTTAGTACGTAGCCCTCAATACCACGAATCCTCCTCTCTGCGACTCCGCCGTCTGCATACAAAAGGTACGGGCAACATTCCCTCATGGTAGCAAGACATTGGAATGGTACCTTGCATGGCAACACGGGCAGCTTGCAGAACGAAGGTGAACCGCTGCTGCTGTCTGCGACTCCGGGAATCACGTTCCTCCAGCTCATCGTCGTCCATCAAGAACTGCAGCAACCTGCGCTTGTCTGCTGCCATAGTCAAAATGCGCGCCTAACAACGCGCCGGAAACGGAAATGCTAGAGGCGTCAGGCAGCGCTCTCATATGTGCACGGGAATCAAATGGACGTTAAGTTGCGCTCCGACTCCGCTCTTAGGTGATGCGCTCGAGCGCGCCCTCTTGGAGCTTGGAGTACGCTAACTTAACGCGCCCATTCTCGCCCAAGTCGCACGGGCCTCCCGAGTTAGCGCTTTGTTCCCTCCCTGGATTGGCAGGCTTTTTCATCGCAGCACTTGCTTAGTCAAGTTTCTCTAGATCTCTTCAACGTTTTTTTTTTCGGTTTCCTACGTCGTGGATTTTTGTAAGCACCGAGGAACTAATGGCGGAGAACGCCTGTTTGAAGACTACGCCGTACGCCCAACCGAATGTCGCGTGGTACGACGCCGATACGTTTGACCGTGCCGCGCGCGAGGATCGTTCACTGCGTCGGCTAGCGTCGCTTGCCCCATTGCGGGATGATGCGAATTCTCAAAATTCTCCGGCGGGAGCACTTTGTGTACACTGTGCAGAATGTCCGATGTTCCGAGCACTTTCCCGAGCCACTACGGATGGTACGAGCGCGCGAGCCGTGACCGCACCCTCGAGCACTAAGCGCGGCTCGTACATCCCCGACGCCGCGATCGTCACTCTGTACCCACTGCGAGTAGGGAGGTGTGGCGGTGCGACTGTAAATAAATAACATCCACTGTAAACAGATCGGCGTGAATGCATTTCCCACTTGCTTCTGCAAGATAAATTAATATCTTAAACGCATTAAGGATACTGATGCATCTTTATTAGAAGCACTATTTTAGTCATGCTTCCTATTCAAAAAGCAGAGTACCTCGCATAGGACGGTGTGGTTCGTCGGAGTGAAGTCCTTACGTCCGATGTTCTGAATCCACTTTTTTCTTCGACTGATGCCGTTCTTTCCTCGAGGAATCGTGAAAAGCATGAAGCCATTTTCACGCCGGCTTGTGTACTGAAATGCGCAGCAACCCGCCATAACGCGGCGCTAAAAGCACGGTTCGAATGAATGAAGCTCGACCCACGACAGAGGAAGGCGGCCTGCACATGGCGCCGAAGAAAAACAACAACAGAAGCAAAGCGACGCTTTCGCGCGCGTTTCCAAGGCGACGGCGGAAGGGCCAATCATCGGTCGGAAATGCGCCGAGTGGAGGCGCGGGCGAGGAGGGTTTGCGGTGCGGCGGCAAAGTTCACAGAATGGCGCTACTTGTATATCAAGGGGCTTTAATACGATCCGGCGCTGAGCGCCATCTATTATTCAAAATTTTTATTATGTTTTGCATAGCGCTTACCATCACCCCTTAGTAGTCGCTCTCTTCTGCTGAAATGGTACCCCGTTCCCATAATAGCGGACTTTCCACGGTGACCTCAGTTGTACAAGCATGCCGACCAAAGCGCTGACACCTAACACCATAATACGAAGGCTGCCACTCTTCCACCGCAGCTTGTCTCGTCGACACGAAGGCCATTTTCAACCCAAATTTCCTTCCACATAAGGTGTACTTAAGGGGGTGCTAACGTTAATAAAATGTTTAAACATACTTTAAAAAAAGGCAACATGATGCACACAAGTATCGTTATGCATACCGACATGTGGAGAGATGTTAGATTGATAGAATCTAAATCTCGCAGCAGAACGTTGCTTGGTGTACTTGTGCATGATTTTCCGTACCCTAAAAATTTGTTGTCAATTTTTTGAAAACTAGCATCGTGCGTGAATGCATCAATATGAGGCAAGGTCTTTTCATTTTGACGGTTATCTCACTGCATGCTTCCATCCGTCTCCGGTGCGTCTATACAAGGACCCCGCGAATAACAATACATTAAAAGTGAACCGAGGTGCACAGCATGAGCGCTGGCCAGCACAGGCAGTTGAAATTTAGCAGTGAGGTCCTGCAAGCTGCCTCAAAAGCATCTTGTTAGCTGACGTTCTCAGAAATCGAACTTATGTTACCAAGGCTGCCTAAAAGCACGCTCATACCTTTCCAGTGAGGGAAGCGTGCGATAAGTGCTGAACTGAAATCACAGAGCCTGAGAGATGTACGCAGTCGTTTGGCCAGGCCGACAGCAGAAACCTAACTTTGCTCGCGCAGACGAGGGCCTTGAGGAATCACAGCCAGAGGCTCGAAGCAGACGACAACGACCTACAAAGGCTGGAGCGAAAGGCGCGCGACAGAACGAGACCCCGTCAGCAGGACGTTGGAGCAGCAGGAACCTACCCGAAGCTAGGGCGTTCAAGTGTGTGTGGGCGTGAAGGCTCTTCAGGTCTACTCTTTGGTGAGGCCGTTCCACGTGTTGGGGTTTTGGCCAGGTGTTTTTTTATTGCTGTACCGATAGCTAGGGGCAATGTCCCCTAAGGCCTAGTGCAATGTCTTTAGTTTCGCCGGGTGGGAGTCCGGCTCTCTGGTTCGCCAGCCTGCCGGCCCAAAGTTTTCCCTTGGATTATTTCAGCCGAAATGGCGTCAGTGACATCCCAGTGGCGCTTGTACCCTTTGGAGACGGGACACTAAAATTGAAAAAATCTAAAATTATCCAGGAGCAGCTGAAGGCTGTTACCAGCCACCACCTAGAAATATCTGAAGTGCGCCCTTTCGGCCGTAGGGGCATTCTGTGCCGATTCTCGGATGTGCAGTGCGTGTCAGAGTTGCTGCGCTGCACATCCTTCGCGTCATTTCCAGTAAAGCTTTTTATTCCAGAGCAACTTGCATGTTCAAACGGAATCATCCGCGGCGTGGACCCATCGGCTTCTCCTCAGGAACTACTTGACGACTTTCAGGACGCCGGTGTTGGCGTGTTAACAGTTTACCGCTGCACCAGAGATGCTAATGGCTCACGTGTGCCGACAGAGTGTGTGATTGCAACATTTGCAGGATCTTCATGCCGGTCTCAGCTAAAGGTTTGGCCCATAGTGTACCGAGTCGACCCGCTACATACTCGTCCGTTGCAATGCAGGAATTGCTGGCGCTTCGGTCATAGCATCAAAGCTTGCAAATCTGCGACGCGTTGCCGACAATGCGGGGAGAACCATTCCGCAGACCTCTGCACATGTGAGGGTCCCATTTGCAGTCGCGGCGGAGTTCATCTGGCTGATGATGCTGGCTGTCCCAAACGTTCAGATGAGCAGAATGTTCTGTACATCATTCAGCAGAGAAGGTGCTCTAGAGCTGATGCTTATGCGCAATTAGACTGGAAGAGGCATTCTTATGCGGGTCTTGCTAGGCCATATGGGTTTGAGGCAGAGGTGTTGCTGACAAAGTCTGTGGTGTCATCTGCGAGAAGGCGCTTGCAGGTGTTGTGGACCGTATGTTGACTACCTTAAGTGAATTTCTATCCCAGGTCATTTCTAGTCAGGTTGCTCATTCAACCGTTGGTCTTCTCGTTCCATGAACTAGTCCATATCATAGCCTCTCTGGTGTCTCTCCCCTGGCTCCTATTCCTGCAGCTTCCTCGTCTGTGCCTACAAGTACATGGTGCCGGGGATACCAGCCTCTCTACCGTTTGCACTACGGACGTCGAGATGGCGAATCCTTCCCAGAAACGTCGAGCTTCTTCCTCTCCGTCGAAGTCTGCCCTCCCAAGCAACAAAAGCAAGAAAGGGTCCCCCAGTAATCCACATAAAACTGATGTGTTAAAGGAGGCTGTCACAGCCTCTCTGCTTTTACAGTAACAATGGCGGGGTTAAAAGTACTACAGTGGAATTGCCGTTCAGTCGCATCGTCTTTTTGCGATTTACCGAACCTTGTCTCACGATTCGACCCAGACATAATTTTAATTCAGGAAACTTGACTCATTTCTAATAGGTCATTCTCTCTAAAAAAGTTCCGGGTATTCCGAGCCGACCGCAATTGCGGCCGGGGTGGTGGCTTGTTAACATTAATTTATTCTCAATTTTTTTCATCGGGCGCATGTATCACACCAAATTCAAAGACCTGACTGCGAACTGTTGGCTGTTGAAATCGCAATTCCACAGTGTGCTCCTTACCGTTGCAAATGTTTACTTTCCTTCAGGTGGCCACAGCACAGATCATTTAAATGTTCTTCTGTGGTCTAACAATAGAGTACTGATTGCTGGTGGTTTCAATTCTCATCACGTAATTTGCGGTTTTCGTACTGATGCATGTGGGCAGCTTCTTTGGTCATGGATGTTGGTAAGGAACGTACGTTTTTGTAACAGTCCAGGAGTTACTTACATGCGTTCAGATTCTCGGTCTGTCATTGACTGAACATTGACAGTGAACGGAGTGCAGGTTTCTTCGTGGTCTACAGTGGATTGTGGTACTTCCAGGGATCACTTTCCGATAACTTTCACCATAGTAGCTTCTCCACAAACGTTCGTACACCACACACTTTTCAAAAAACTTGTGCAATCATCTTTTTCCTCCATTGCATCATCTGATAACTTGGATCGCGCTCCGAAAGTTCTCTATTCCATGTTAGGGGCCTCTGAGAGTTCCGTATTCACGGTGCAATCTACGGTCAAAATCAAACAGCCCTCCCTGTGGTGGAATGATGAGTGCGAGAGAGCATATCGACTTAGAAATGCTGCCCGGAAAAGCCTGTCTCATAACAACTGCCCGCGGAATTGGATAAATTACAATTTTTTCGCGGCTTCATTTAAAAGGACCATTTGGCAAGGCGAAGGAGGAGTACAATGCGAATTTGAAAAGTTATCTATCAAGTCCAAATAACCGCAAAGGTTTGTACCGATTCATGGAACGCAACCATAATACGCCGTCCTCTCATGTTACACAGTCAGTGGTGTTACCACCCCAGGACGCGAAAAAACAACATGACCAGATAGCACAAGGCCTTGCTCTGCTCTTTCAAGTGCGGTTGGCGGTTCGATTCGTCCTACCCCTCCGCGCGCAGACTTCATTGCGGTTACACCCCCTTAATTATTTTCCATAGTTACTGGCCTCAAACCTGCAGCTCCTGGATGCGATAAGGTCTCTATCGGTACGTTGAAGTGTCTAGTGGAAGAATTAACCTCTGAGGTATTGAATATTGTTATTGTGCCCCTGGAGACATCTTGGCGTCCTCCTGAATGGAAAATTGCGAAGATGATCTTACTCCTCAAAGATCCAAAGAAGGGTTTTATATTTGATAACATTCGGCCGATTTCCCTCTTGTCCAATTTAGTTAAACTTACTGAACGAATTGTTCAGATCACGTTCTTGCAATACAAGCCTTCAGTGCTTCTCCGATAGGGTTTCGTCGGGGGTGCTCCATTTGGACTGCACATTTAGATTTGGAAAGCAGAATTAGGGTTGCAATGGACAAGAAAGAGGTTGCGGCTTTAGTCACTTTGGATATCGCTAAATCATATGACAGCGTAGAGCATTCAATACTATTGAACAAGCTTGACGAAATTCGGCCACCTTTTTACATTCTTTTATGGGTGCACGAATTCCTAAATAAATAGACGTTTCTTCTCTTCTGATGGTTCCTTTACTTCCGAAGCCTTTTCACAGACTAGAGGTGTGCCTCAGGGATCGGTTCTGTCTCCTTTACTTTTTAACATTCTTATGCGGCACATACCAATTGAGGGTAACATAAAAGTGCATGTGTATGTGGACGACGTCGCCTTTTTTGCTTCTTCTAGTGACATTCATTCACTTTACCAGCTATTGCAGGCCTACCTCAATGCCCTGGAAGTATGGCTGGGCAAGTTACATTTAATTCTCAACGTGAACAAATCTTCCGTTCTCGTTTTTCCTCCAGCGTCCCCTCTTCGTGTCTGTCTACTGTAATGTGGCGCCTAAATTCCCGCAAGTTGAGTCCTTAAAGTACTTAAGTGTAATATACGACCCTCACCTAGACTGGCGACCTAATATCAGAAGTATAGCCCTCAAAGGTGAGCGAGCTCTCGGTCGCCTGACGCAAATCAGCAATAAGATTTTCGGTATGTGCAGAGACACTCCTATTTCTCTATAAGATTTACGTAAGACCAATTTCGGAGTACGGTTGCGTTCTGTTCTCCGGCTGTCCTAGATACAAAATTCAACCTCTGGTTCTTTTGGACAGGCGCGCTACGGCTTTGCCGGGGTTACCAAAATCAGTGGCAAATTTTGTCCTCTTTCTGGAAGCTTGCATACGGGACTTGAACTATCGCCTCCAGCTTCTCACTATGCGCACCTTCTTACGGGGACTTGAGCCTATGCCTGGAGTGGCTCCTCCAATTTTTTTGACTAACCCAGCTTTGTTTCTAGATAAACATCGGCCGCTTTACAAACTCCCTCAATTTGTGTTTACTGAGCACCTCTTGTCTCGAATTGCAGACTCGCTTAGGTCTGTGCAATGCGTCAGCAATGTGCAGGCTGCGCCAGCTGTTTCCTTAGACCATACGCCATTGTTCATGAAATAATGTCGTGCAGCTTCATGCGCCATGGTTTATGATATGCTTCAAGGCGTCTCATGGCTAAATGACCTAACCACTACTACTACGTCTACTCACATCTCACAAACCACTACTATATATTTCATACTATATATATATATACATTTCATTTGTTTGTCTGCTAATATATATATATATATATATATATATATATATATATATCAGTACGCAGTCGGCCGACGACTGCTGAATGCAGCTTTCTACGTGGCACAAGCTGGAGAGATTTCATCGCCTGCAATATGGATAAAAAATGAGCCGCGTCAAGTGGGCAACTTTGCACTGTAAAGTATGAAACCACCAAAGAAAAGGGTCATCACTCAGCCATTCGCACTTTTTTATTGCATTTATTTTATGTCCTACGCTCAAAATGCATCAATCAAAACACCTCGTCGAGGCAGTCGAGATTTTGTTCTCATCTCCGTCCATATTAGCGAGACAAAAATACATCGGTCCCAATGAGCTCCGTACATTTTAAGGCGAAAGTCTTTAAGGATCATGCGGCGTCCGTCCATCCGTCCGTTAACCTCTTGAACAATGGCCTCCGCGATTACACGCAGATAATATCGGAGGCCATGTTGCGCCATTGTAGTTGCCTACGATGTTGCCGGGCTTTAATTTCACAGAATAATCTTGCCCACTAAAATGAAAATAAAAAGTTTATTAGTAGATTTACCTAATTATTCATTTAATATGGAGCTCTACCAGGTACGTAATGTCCGCCTTGCTGAAGAATCCACCTGGACAAACCGCACCGCCGTCTCTCTCATGGCTTTGCAAGTAAAAGACTGTAGTGAATAATTTTAAACACCCGGTGTAGGTACAAAAGCTCTGAAAAACCATGGCAAACAGTGCTTGTGTGCTGTGCCACACTAGCTAGCTAAATGCAGCAACGTTAATTTTGTGAATGTTGGAATAACGTGGCGTACGTAGTTCCATTGGTATTATAGTGGGCTGTATCATTATCCTCTCTAATTTGTGCACTTGCTTTCTGAGCTAGCAGGTTTATTCGCTGTTCATGCCAATTATTCATTGTAGTTCACATTTACATTGGATGTTTCAGCTAACCTGTGGCAATCTTTTAAAAACCTAACGCGTTCTACTAAACTTCTACTAGCGCATAGTTGTACAGTTGTCTTGACCAGGTCGAAAAATTCTTAAAATGTGGCTCAGTTGCTAAATGACAAAGCTAAAATGCATAACAATTATCCTTAAATTTGAGCGAAATTTGAGTGTAAAAGTTGCACGGCATCTCGAGAAATGCCCAGTTAAGCTGTTTTCAGAATAAATTTAGCGCTGCTCCTTTTCTTTACCTTAAAATAAATCCCTCGAGATTTAAAAACTGTCACGCGAAAATGCGTAATCACAATGTTACTACCTGAAACACGCGCCGGCTGAGGAACCCTGCTGCACAAAGCCACAGTTAATAAGCAAACCAGGTGTTTATTTATTCATTTATTTAAAATACCCTCAATCGCCAAAGCATTGCAGAGGGGAGTGGGGTGAACATTTGCAGTGAACATTTGAGACGAAGCAAGTTGTATATAGCAGGTTTTAGAAAAAAAAACGGTATTAGTAACCAAACTGCAAAAACATTAGAGTAAACAGTAACAAACCATTGAAATCCCGACATAATATTAGCAACAAACAACTAAATATGAAAAAAGGTAGATAACAAAACACAAAGCTCAAATGGGTTCTTTCACGAGTACGAAGGCATAAGGAAAGACAGTTATGGAAAAAGAGGAAAAAAATTCAAAGCCGACTACTTAAGCATATAATTTTTATGACGTTACAGGATTGCAAAGAAGTTTAAAATGCCATGGCTTCATTTGAGCATTATAAATGAAAAATTGTTGCTACACTTAGGCCACGTCATCAACAAACATAAAAGCGGATAAAGCTTTCCTGAAAAGGGAATAATCATTGATGCATGCGATACCAGCCGGAAGGTGGTTCCAGTCGCCGCATGTACGTGGTAAAGATGAGTAAGAAAATGTGTATGTTTTACAACGAATATATCCAACCTTGTGTTTGTGGTAGACTCGTGACGAGCGATAAGCGGGTTCTAGAATGAGCTGCTGTCTTAAAGTTGAATGATGGTATACTTTGAAAAAGAGGCATAAACAAAAAAATTTCTACGCAGAGACAAACAGGGTAGTGAAAGACTGTTCTTCATACTTGTTACGCTTGATGTGCGATGGTAGTTAGATAAAATGAAACGAGCATGGAGAAGGGGCGCTCTTGCATAGTCACCTTGCAAGGCCCTCTGTCGCTACCAGCCCATCTGTACTATTATGGCTGTATTTTACGGCCTCGGCCATATAAACCGAGTGCGGTATATTGCTATAACTGCTTCCGTACTGGACATATGCGCAAATCCTGCACCTTCACTGCTGCCGGTGAAAGTACATCGGAAGGGAAAGTGGCTTATCGATGCGGCCTTTGTAAATCCGACGACCACAAGATAACATCTCCAAGCTGTCCGACAAAACAAAAGGCAACACAACAGACTCGTCGTCGAATGACTAAGCATTGGCCAATACAAGACAGTATAACTTCATTGCCGACATCCAATCGGTTCGCAGCTCTCCAGTGGGATGACGACGAGTGGCCGGAGCTCCGTGAGCACACCTCGCATGATCCTTCAGCTCAGCAGTCTTCTAACGATACTCTGCGAAAATAAAGCGTACGAAAACAGCCAGCAAAGCAGCACAGTGTGCCTGAACTACTGCAGGACGATATGGCCGCAGTCAACGAACAAATCGCACGTCTTTTAGCGGAGGTCACCAAGCTCCGGCAACACCGTGAACTGCTCGCTCGACGTAGACGGGCAGCGGAATCATCCGCCGCATCTATCAATGGCGCAGCAACATCGCCTTCCTGCCGCCCACCAGTGTCATTTCCTGCCGCCTCTTCCCAGATTACCGCAATGCCACTGGACAACTCTGCGACTTCTTTGCTCCGGTTTGTGGTCAACCAGTTGTCCAACCTGGCGTCCGTGATTCTACAGCGCTTGGGCTAGTAACTAGAAATGGCAAGTTCCAGTCTTGCTGGTGTGCTGCAGTGTAACAGCAGAGGAATTTCCACGAAGGTGGGAGAGCTCAAGACCCGACTACAAATTCACAAGCTCCAGGTATGGGCCACGCTGCTACAGGAACAAACGCCTTGCCATCGATTCCAGGCTTCAGTGCCTACATGTCTCCTTCAATGATAGACCGTCGTGTTCAAACTGCTGCTCCCCCGGGAAAGGCGGCGGTGTATGTGGACTCACGTTTTCCGCATGTACGCCTCGCTCTCGAAAACTGGTGCACGTCGTATCAAGAGGTAGTGGCAGTGGCTGCGAAACTTAAGAAGGGAACCGTTGTGGTCGTTTAATTTTACGGTAGACCAGCCGGTGATGCTTCCTCCCGTATTAATCTTGGCTGGTGAACAAGTGTCCATCGGCAGTATCCCGGGTGTCCGATTTTAGTCGGAGGTGACTTTAACGCCCCTCACCAGGATTGGGGGTACCCCACTTCAAGCCCCCGTGGCAGGCGTGTGCGGGACGCCTTCACGGATGCCCAATTTGTGCTGCTCAACCATCCTGGGACAGCAACATGGCCAGTGCGTCAAACTCGCAGTGATTCCTATGCTCCAGACTTGACGTGGTGGTCGGGTCCGTGTACTCCCTCCTGGCACATGGAGCCAGACTGCTGGGGAAGTGATCATCACCCTATCATCATCGGTCTTCACATCTCAGATATCCGACCTTTACGCTACAAATGTTCTGTGATCACCTGGACTGATGTTGGTCGACCGACACCAGACCTCGGCCTTCTTAACTTGTGGGCGGCACGCCGTCAAGCCGAGCTGGCTGCTACGAGAGACCCTACTTCGTCGCAGGCACGCATGCGGTTGCACTATCTTACAGCTAAGGCACGCAAATATGAACGTGACCTCTCTCGGCGGCAGTGGCATGCGTGGCGCGAACAATTTTCTGCAAAATTCTCGAATGCCTCTCTCTGGCGAACATTCCGTACAATGTAACGCGGTCGTCTTTCGACTGAGCAGCGGCAACCGCATGTTTCGCGGCTAACTTGTCGCTAGATGATTTCGCCAAAGAAGCAGCGCGAAATGTTTTCCCGAAATACGATGCTGTGCCTTCTTCATCCGCTAGTTTAAACATGGCAGGCATCCCCGCGCATGTATATCAAATGCCGTCTAATGTCGACGTAGATGGAATTGCGTGTCCATTCTCTATGCCTGAGTTGCTGGCTGCAATAGATGATGCGAAACGGAAAACAGCGCCCGGCCCGGGCAATATTCAGTACGAGGTGTACAAGAACCTGAGTAGCGCTGCACTCCCTCAACTACTTGACACCATAAACAAAGTATGGTTGGATGGCGTAGTGCCCGAGAGCAGGAAATCCGCTGTCGTGATTCCTATCCCGAAACCAGGAAAGCCTCCGACGGACCTTGCCAACTTGCGAACTATCTCCTTAGCTCCTACGCTGTGCAAGCTGGCGGAGAAAATGCTAGCCACACGATTGTCATGGTGGCTAGAGCAGCACGGTTTTTATCACCCAGCACAAATCGGCTTTCGTCGATATATTGGTACAGAGGACGGGTTGGCTGTCCTAGCATCTGCAGTTTTGTCATCTACCCGCAGCCGCAATGTGCGTACTGTTTTATCAATGGACGTTGAAAAGGCATATGACAACATCAGTCATGCAGCCATTCTGAACTCTATTGACATGCTTCATCTCCCTCTGAAAGTGCGCAGTTTTGCCCAATCATTATTGGAAGGCAGAAAATTTGCAATACGCCTCAGCGGCGAAGAGGTCGGATCATTTGTTCCACTCTGCAGCGTGCACCAGGGATCAGTATTGTCGCCGACGTTATTTAATATTGCTTTCATCCCGCTGGCTTGGCGCTCACATGACATCCATGACATAAAATTTCTTCAGTACGCTGACGACATCATGGCGTGGAGTACTCACCAAGATCTCCGTACTCAGGAGGCTGCCCTTCAATCTGCCTTGGATGTTACCTGTAATTACGCATCATCCAATGGACTTCAGCTATCCGTGAATAAAACAACATACACGTCAGTCCCCAACCGCTGGGGACGCCGTAAACTTGCCGCAAGTCCAATCCGTCTTTGTCTATCAGGCACCCCACTACAGTAAAGTCCTACTGTAAAAATCCTTGGCTTAATGATTCACCAATCAGGATCAGCGACTGCATGGCTTTCTCTGGTAAAAAGGCAAGCTATTTAGACTTTTGGTTTGATTAAGAGAATTGCCCCAAAAACTGGTGGCACAGGCTCGTTCGTTGCACGGCAATTGGTGAGGGCAGTTCTGCAGCCACTTATTGTTTATCAAGCCCAGTTTCAACATCTTACAAGAGCCCAATGGGATCGCCTTGAAGCCGTGAACCGAGAGGCTATGAGGACCATTACGTGCCTTCCACGCATCACGCCGGTCATAGCTTTACAAGAGAATGCGCAGCTCAATACCATTGATGAGCTGGTGCAGCAGCGCCGTGAAGCGCGCAGCCTTAAGGCCAGTCTATCGCACTCCACGCATGCACTGAGGACTTATGCAACGTCACACTCCATTCTTCAGCCACCAACGCCAGTTCTTCCCCCATGGAAGTTTGTACAGCTCAGCGACAACAAGGCAACAGATAATCGCCGGCCGACATCTGCCCATTCGGCATCGTTGCTTCGCCAGAAATTTGAGGAACAAGATGATTGCCTGCCTGAAGGATCCATTGTTGTCTACGTAGACGCAAGCATAAGAGACTACAAAACAACAACAGCTATCTACAGTCCGTGCAGACCTGCCCTGAATCAAACCTCTTAGTTTCAGCTTAAGGAACCCCCTTCATCATTTTGGGCTGAGCTCGTTGCAGTTCAAGAACCACTCTGCTCTGTGGCCGACATACCTATGCTCCTTGCGGCCCGCGTTGTCATCCGCACTGACGCCCTTCAAGCTGTCCGGTTGCTACGACGTGTTAGCCGCGGTCCCACGATGTTTCAGGACATCCACCGGCTCGCGGCACGCATCCCGCAGCCAGTACGTATTGAGTGGGCCCCACGGGATCTGCTGTCCTATCAAAGCCAGGCAGATTTAGCGACCCGCCTTGCGAATACAAATTCATCACCGCCTCGGCTTCTTAATTGGTTTTGGGGGAAAGGAAATGGCGCAGTATCTGTCTCATATATCGTTGGACACCTGAACCGCGCCGTAAGGGAAGGGATAAAGGAGGGAGTGAAAGAAGAAAGGAAGAAGAGGTGCCGTAGTGGAGGGCTCCGGAATAATTTCGACCACCTGGAAATCTTTAACGTGCACTGACATCGCACAGCACACGGGCGCCTTAGCGTTTTTCCTCCATAAAAACGCAGCCGCCGCGGTCGGGTCTCGGCTTCTTCATATGGACAATTTTACCCTCCTTTCATCAAGAAAGGAACTCCTCCGGCGCCGCACACGTGCTCTCATCCCTCCGTGTGCGGTAACCCTCCCCCGCGGTCTTACCCGTGCAGAAGAGGTTACGCTTAGGAGGATCCGGGTCGGGGTTGCCCTCACACCAGCCATCACTCGGAAGTGGCCTCAGTACCGAGAATTGTTTCCTCGGCCAGGGTGTCCGATATGTAAACACGAGGACATTGAGGCCGACATTCATCACTTACTGTGGCACTGCCCAGCTCTCAAGCCTACAAGGAGCCGGCACCTGATGGTAGCAGGTCTTTCACCAAGCAACCCTACTTCATACATTGCCTGGACGCAGGGACCATACCATCGTTCTCTACTGGACTTCATCAAATCAGCTAACCTTTTTCCATTCATTTAATCTCTACTACATCATTCATCACACCTTCACGCATCATTGATGCCCTGGGGAAATAAATGTCGTTTAAAAAAAATGAAACGAGCCGCATTGTTCTGTACAAGCTCAATGGACTGACACAAGTTAGCTTGGTTAGTGTCCCATATGGAAGCGGCGTATTCTAGTTTGGATCGTACAAGTGTCTTATAAAGGAGTATTTTAAAGAAACTGAGGCCTTGCTGTAATTTCTACTAATGTTTCCGCGGCAAACACGGGAACTTCGGTTTGCTAATCCGTTATGTTGCAGCATAGGCTCGACCGCGTTGGATGGCGAGAAATTGAGCTAGCTATACGGCGTGCTGCTGCTGCAGCGTCACAATTCCAAAAAAATGAAGCGTCCGCGCTTTTTGAGGAACCATGGCTGTAATCGGTGGCCTGTGTAGTCATTGCGAGGCTTTGTTCTAACGCATTTTCAGTCTAGTCACGTTCGAGGAAGCTAACACTGCATCGCGGCTGTGGATTGTCACGTGGGAAGTTTAAAATCCCGCTGAATTAATTTTATATAAAGTAAACTAGCCACGCTAAGCTTATTCTGAAGAAAACAGCTCATATGGGCATTTATGAACATATTTTACAACATGGCAGGGAAATTTATATGCTTTAGTTAGCGAAATAGTTAGAGTCGGATACAACCCAATCTCCGTATTTAAGCTCCGCCCACATTCAGGACAGCCGAACAGAATTCCTCCGTGACAAAAAGTAGACCACTGTTAAATCTTTCTTGTAACCTAAAGAAGTCGTCGTCATGTTTTAGGGCCAAGCCAAATGCGCCTCGCTGTCTTCCCGGCATTCCCACGGTGAATGAAGTGCTCTTTCATGGCCGTTTCAGAAACTCGCATAGACGGTGGCGCCAGCTTTCCGTCTAGGTAATACTTAGAAACTCTATGCGATTTGGAGTCGCTAGAGATGTACTGAGCGTACGAATGCACAAGGGTTAGGGCGATGGCGGCCTCCTCTGCCTCCTCAGGCGTAGAGCCCGAGGGAAGACGGTGTGTTAGCGGTGGGGTAGGGTTTGATTGTAGCCAACTGCTACCGCTTTAGGCGCTGTACATGCGGCGTCTACCAAAATTGCATCGTGGGCTTGCCCGTAATACTTAAGTAGGGCATTAGGGCGAGCTACGCGGCGAGGAATATGATATTGAGGATGGACGTTTTGAGGAAGGGCTTTCACAACAAGAGGTGTATGGATGTGTCGAGGGACGGCTATAAGAGTTGACTGGTTTCCGGGTATGTTGATGCGAAGGGAGGAGAGTGTACGACCAGTGTATGAGGTGTTCAATGGTTCCTATAGATTTACCACACATAGCACGTGTGTCATAGCCATAGTTTCCAAAAGCAAGTGACGCGTCTCCAGTCAGCTGGCTATCTGATCAGCCTCATTGTATCCGTATCCGAAGATATCTTGAAAACGGCAAAGAAGAAGGATAAGAACCAGAGCGAAGCAAATGGAAACAGAACGGTAGTATTCCTTACTTGCACAACACCTCGCATCGCTGGAACTCATCACACGAGCTCAAGAGGGGTCGCCTCCGACTGGAGGCCACCCTGGACTCGCTCCGACCCCAGCTAATCCCTTACATTTTGTGGCACCAAAGTTGTAACCACCACCTTCGCATCGCCTAAAGAAGATTGCGAAACGCGGTGACGTCGGAGTAGTGCTCTCGGCGCCCGAGAAGCTGGAATAACTAGTCAAAATGACTAACCCTTTCCAAAAGCCTAAAGAGCCATGCCGCATTAAGCAACGTGATCCCTTTGCAGCACGTGCGTCTGGTATATGGTGCATGAAATTCCCCTATCATGCGGCTCTAAATACATTGGTCAAACTGGCTGATGTCTGAATGAAATATTGCTGGAGCGCAGGAGGAAGGTAGGCAATTACAGAGTTGGTAATCCTTCTGAACGCTGTCCTTACTGTGCTGTAAAGAAAAGCCATGTAAACCTTTCTTCGGCGCATAGTGTCCAAGCATCGACTTTAGAGAAATAATAGAGGCAGATTTGATTAGGTAAGCGGGCTCATCCTGCGTTAGCGCACCATCGGTTACGCCGACTAGCAAGGAAACGGCCGCTTGATGTGGGCAATGCTGTCAGTTGACGTCTGCAGCAAGGTGTATTTTATGTGCTTGTATGTCAATAAACCTAAGTTGGAAGTAAGCGCTCGTGTTGTCCAACTCTTTCTCTGTCTACGTTCGTTGCGCTTATACGTGACTGCAATGCACAAAGTCGTCCAAAGGTCTGTGCTCTTGTTTTGACGGTTCGGGTCTCCGTGGGAAGGGGCAGGGGAAGGGGGGGGGGGGGGGGGGGGGGGGCAGCTGCTGTGAAACTTGGCTCCCCCTGGTGGAGAACCCTGCGCACGCCTACGGATATATAAACGAATGAATTCGGCATTTTGAGCATGCCATCGTAGACAGCAGCTACAAAAGTTTGTGCCTGTAACCTTTTTTTCGCTTTTTCTGCGCGTTAAGGAATTTTTTTTTTTCAAACAGGCTGGGACCGCTTAGTTTGTAACAGAGAGATCGCACAAAACGACTAGGGCAGGTTAAATATTCGCAAATATACTTAAATTAAACGATAAATTAACTAAATAAAACTAATCAACTTTCTAATCTTGATTTTGGTGGGGGGGGGGGGAGATTATACTGCGAAGGTGAGCCCAGTTTCTAAATTTTCTTATCGGCAATGTGGTTTGCGGCTGCGTTTTTATGGAGGAAAAACGCTAAAGCGCCCGTGTGCTGTGCGATGTCAGTGCACGTTAAAGATCCCCAGGTGGTCCAAATTATGCCGGAGCCCTCCACTACGGTACATATTTCTCTTTCTTCTTTCACTCCCTCCTTCATCCCTTCCCTTACGGCGCGGTTCAGGTGTCCAACGATATATGAGACAGATACTGCGCCATTTCCTTTCCACAAAAAAAAACCAATTATTATTATTAATGTGGTTTGAAATATCGCGCGTCAAAAATGCACATTTGAAGGTCCGCTCAGTTGGCTTTACCGTGTTGCACATTTATAAAATGGCGTCGCTCAATTTCCTAATGTAGAAAACACAAACGTCATTTGAGTATTTCATGGCGTAGAAGCAGTTAAAGTGATTTCTGCGCCGCTGCTACGTACAGCGAGACCATTTTATAAGTATTCAAAAGCGGGAAAGCGAACTTAACTGTTTCGAATGCGCATTTTTACGTTCAATACAGTCGTGCCTCGTTAATATGGAAACTATGGTTCCCGAGCAAAACTGTCTATAAAGCGAGACGTCCGTAATAACGAATATCGAAAAAAAAAGCGCTATCATTTAGGTCCGCTTCTGTGCATGCTGGTGTCCAGTGAAGTTGAACTCAGACATGATTTTCGGAGCAACAGAGCCATTATCCTGGTCGCCATTGTTCACGAAATAATGTCGTGCAGCTTCACGCGCCACGGTTTATGATATGCTTGAAGGCGTCTCATGGCTAAATGACCTAACCACTACTACGACTGCTCATATATATATATATATATATATATATATATATATATATATATATATATATATATATATATATATATATATATATATATATATATATATATATATATATATATATATATATATATATATATATATATATATATATATATATATATTAGCAGACAAACAAATGAAATGATGGGCTCGTTTGACAAACATATTACCGAAACCAACACTCACCGAAAACCCAGGCGCATAGGGGAATTTTTCTATTTTTTTATTTCTAATGCCAATCAATTGCCTTTAAAGAGAATTATTTATAAACCAGCAGAAAAAACAACCATGCCGCCGGTGGGATCCGAACCCACGACCTCCGAATATCGCGTCCGGTGCTCTTACCAACTGAGCTACGGCGACGGCTGTCCAATCTGCTGCTTTCGTGCGTATTTATGTTTTTGCGTGTAAGCGAACCTTGAGAGTGTTCACCAGCGCCACCCTCGCCCATAGTGGTGGACGTAGCACGTCCTGTAATACCGCAAGTGTGACGTAGAACGTCATCTAACGGCGAGGGCGGAAACTGTGCGAGAGCCCTCTTATGCTACCTATGGCATCAAGACTGCCAGAACCGATACCCCCGTTAAGCTATTAGCAGACAAACAAATGAAATGAGGGGCTCGTTTGACAAACATATTAAGGAAACCAACAGTCACCGAAAACCCAGGTGCATAGGGGAATTTTTTCTATATTTTTTAAAATTTCTAATGCCAATCAATTGCATTTAAAGAAAATTATTTATAAACCAGTAGAAAAAACAACCATGCCGCCGGTGGGATCCGAACCCACGACCTCCGAATATCGCGTCCAGGGCTCTTACCAGCTGAGCTACGGCGACGGCTGTCATATATATATATATATATATATATATATATATATATATATATATATATATATATATATATATATATATATATATATATATATATATATATATCAGTACACAGTCGGCCGACGACTGCTGAACGCAGGTTTCTATGTAGCACAAGCTGGAGCGATTTCATCGCTGTCACTCGTGCAATATGAAAAAAAACTGACGCGCGTAAGGTGGGCGACTTTGCACTGTAAAGTATGAAACCACCAAAGAAAAAGGTCATCACTCAGCCATTCGCACTTTTTCATTGCATTCATTTGATGTCCTACGCTCAAAAATGCATAAATCGGAACACCTCGTCGAGGCAGTCGAGATTTTGTTCTCATCTCCGTCCATATTACCGAGACAAAAATACATCGGTCCCAATGAGCTCCGTACATTTTAAGGCGAAAGCCTTTAAGGATCATGCGGCGTCCGTCCGTCCGTCCGTCCGTCCGTTACCCTCTTGAACAATGGCCTCCGCGATTACCCGCAGATGACCTCGGAGGCCATGTTGCGCCATTATAGTTGCCTACGATGTTGCCGGGCTTTAGTTTCGCAGAATAATCTTGCCCACTAAAATGAAAATAAAAAGTTTATTAGTAGATTTACCTAATTATTCATTTAATATGGAGCTCTACCAGGTACGTAATGTCCGCCTTGCTGAAGAATCCACCTGGACAAACCGCACCGCCGTCTCTCTCATGGCTTTGCAAGTAAAAGACTGTAGTGAATAATTTTAAACACCCGGTGTAGGCACAAAAGCTCTGAAAAACCATGGCAAACAGTGCTTGTGTGCTGTGCCACACTAGCTAGCTAAATGCAGCAACGTTAATTTTGTGAATGTTGGAATAACGTGGCGTACGTAGTTTCATTGGTATTATAGTGGGCTGTATCATTATCCTCTCTAATTTGTGCACTTGCTTTCTGAGCTAGCAGGTTTATTCGCTGTTCATGCCAATTATTCATTGTAGTTCACATTTACATTGGATGTTTCAGCTAACCTGTGGCAATCTTTTAAAAACCTAACGCGTTCTACTAAACTTCTACTAGCGCATAGTTGTACAGTTGTCTTGACCAGGTCGAAAAATTCTTAAAATGTGGCTCAGTTGCTAAATGACAAAGCTAAAATGCATAACAATTATCCTTAAATTTGAGCGAAATTTGAGTGTAAAAGTTGCACGGCATCTCGAGAAATGCCCAGTTAAGCTGTTTTCAGAATAAATTTAGCGCTGCTCCTTTTCTTTACCTTAAAATAAATCCCTCGAGATTTAAAAACTGTCACGCGAAAATGCGTAATCACAATGTTACTACCTGAAACACGCGCCGGCTGAGGAACCCTGCTGCACAAAGCCACAGTTAATAAGCAAACCAGGTGTTTATTTATTCATTTATTTAATACCCTCAATCGCCAAAGCATTGCAGAGGGGAGTGGGGTGAACATTTGCAGTGAACATTTGAGACGAAGCAAGTTGTATATAGCAGGTTTTAGAAAAAAAAACGGTATTAGTAACCAAACTGCAAAAACATTAGAGTAAACAGTAACAAACCATTGAAATCCCGACATAATATTAGCAACAAACAACTAAATATGAAAAAAGGTAGATAACAAAACACAAAGCTCAAATGGGTTCTTTCACGAGTACGAAGGCATAAGGAAAGACAGTTATGGAAAAAGAGGAAAAAAATTCAAAGCCGACTACTTAAGCATATAATTTTTATGACGTTACAGGATTGCAAAGAAGTTTAAAATGCCATGGCTTCATTTGAGCATTATAAATGAAAAATTGTTGCTACACTTAGGCCACGTCATCAACAAACATAAAAGCGGATAAAGCTTTCCTGAAAAGGGAATAATCATTGATGCATGCGATACCAGCCGGAAGGTGGTTCCAGTCGCCGAAAATACGTGGTAAAGATGAGTAAGAAAATGTGTATGTGTTACAACGAATATATCCAACCTTGTGTTTGTGGTCGACTCGTGATGAGCGATAAGCGGGTTCTAGAATCAGCTGCTGTCTTAAAGTTGACTGATGGTATACTTTGAAAAAGAGGCATAAACGAAAGAAATTTCTACGCAGAGACAAACAGGGTAGTGAAAGACTGTTCTTCATACTTGTTACGCTTGATGTGCGATGGTAGTTAGATAAACTGAAACGAGCATGGAGAAGGCGCGCTCTTGCATAGTCACTTTGCAAGGCCCTCTGTCGCTACCAGCCCATCTGTACTATTATGGCTGTATTTTACGGCCTCGGCCATATAAACCGAGTGCGGTATATTGCTATAACTGCTTCCGTACTGGACATATGCGCAAATCCTGCCCCTTCACTGCTGCCGGTGAAAGTACATCGGAAGGGAAAGTGGCTTATCGATGCGGCCTTTGTAAATCCGACGACCACAAGATAACATCTCCAAGCTGTCCGACAAAACAAAAGGCAACACAACAGACTCGTCGTCGAATGACTAAGCATTGGCCAATACAAGACAGTATAACTTCATTGCCGGCATCCAATCGGTTCGCAGCTCTCCATTGGGATGACGACGAGTGGCCGGAGCTCCCTGAGCACACCTCGCATGATCCTTCAGCTCAGCAGACTTCTAACGATACTCTGCGAAAATAAAGCATACGAAAACAGCCAGCAAAGCAGCACAGTGTGCCTGAACTACCGCAGGACGATATGGCCGCAGTCAACGAACAAATCGCACGTCTTTTAGCGGAGGTCACCAAGCTCCGGCAACACCGTGAACTGCTCGCTCGACGTAGACGGGCAGCGGAATCATCCGCCGCATCTATCAATGGTGCAGCAACATCGCCTTCCTGTCGCCCGCCAGCGTCATTTCCTGCCGCCTCTTCCCAGATTACCGCAATGCCACTGGACAACTCTGCGACTTTGCTCCGGTTTATGGTCAACCAGTTGTCCAACCTGACGTCCATGATTCTACAGCGCTTGGGCTGGTAACTAGAAATGGCAGTCGTGCTGGTGTGCTGCAGTGGAACTGCAGAGGCATTTCCACGAAGGTGGGATAGCTCAAGACCCGACTACAAAATCACAAGCTCCAGATATGGGCCATGCTGCTACAGGAAACAAACGCCTTGCCATCGATTCCAGGCTTCAGTGCCTACATGTCTCCTTCGATGATAGACCGTCGTGTACAAACTGCTGCTCCCCCGGGAAAGGCGGCGGTGTATGTGGACTCACGTTTTCCGCATGTACGCCTCGCTTTCGAAAACTGGTGCACGTCGTATCAAGAGGTAGTGGCAGTGGCTGCGAAACTTAAGAAGGGAACCGTTGTGGTCGTTTAATTTTACGTTAGACCAGCCGGTGGTGCTTCCTCCCGTATTAATCTTGGCTGGTGAACAAGTGTCCATCGGCAGTATCCCGGGTGTCCGATTTTAGTCGGAGGGGACTTTAACGCCCCTCACCAGGATTGGGGGTACCCCACTTCAAGCCCCCGTGGCAGGCGTGTGCGGGACGCCTTCACGGATGCCCAATTTGTGCTGCTCAACCATCCTGGGACAGCAACACGGCCAGTGCGTCAAACTTGCAGTGCTTCCTATGCTCCAGACTTGACGTGGTGGTCGGGTCCGTGTACTCCCTCCTGGCACATGGAGCCAGACTGCTGGGGAAGTGATCATCACCCTATCATCATCGGTCTTCACATCTCAGATATCCGACCTTTACGCTACAAATGTTCTGTGATCACCTGGACTGATGTTGGTCGACCGACACCAGACCTCGGCCTTCTTAACTTGTGGGTGGCACGCCGTCAAGCCGAGCTGGCTGCTACGAGAGACCCTACTTCGTCGCAGGCACGCATGCGGTTGCACTATCTTACAGCTAAGGCACGCAAATATGAACGTGACCTCTCTCGGCGGCAGTGGCATGCGTGGTGCGAACAATTTTCTGCAAAATCCTCGAATGCCTCTCTCTGGCGAACATTCCGTACAATGTAACGCGGTCGTCTTACGACTGAGCAGCGGCAACCGCATGCTTCGCGCCTAACTTGTCGCTAGATGATTTCGCCAAAGAAGCAGCGCGAAATTTTTTCCCGAAATACGATGCTGTGCCTTCTTCATCCGCTAGTTTAAATATGGCAGGCATCCCCGCGCATGTATATCAAATGCCGTCTAATGTCGACGTAGATGGAATTGCGTGTCCATTCTCTATGCCTGAGTTGCTGGCTGCAATAGATGATGCGAAACGGAAAACAGCGCCCGGCCCGGGCAATATTCAGTACGAGGTGTACAAGAACCTGAGTAGCGCTGCACTCCCTCAACTACTTGACACCATAAACAAAGTATGGTTGGATGGCGTAGTGCCCGAGAGCAGGAAATCCGCTGTCGTGATTCCTATCCCGAAACCAGGAAAGCCTCCGACGGACCTTGCCAACTTGCGAACTATCTCCTTAGCTCCTACGCTGTGCAAGCTGGCGGAGAAAATGCTAGCCACACGATTGTCATGGTGGCTAGAGCAGCACGGTTTTTATCACCCAGCACAAATCGGCTTTCGTCGATATATTGGTACAGAGGACGGGTTGGCTGTCCTAGCATCTGCAGTTTTGTCATCTACCCGCAGCCGCAATGTGCGTACTGTTTTATCAATGGACGTTGAAAAGGCATATGACAACATCAGTCATGCAGCCATTCTGAACTCTATTGACATGCTTCATCTCCCTCTGAAAGTGCGCAGTTTTGCCCAATCATTATTGGAAGGCAGAAAATTTGCAATACGCCTCAGCGGCGAAGAGGTCGGATCATTTGTTCCACTCTGCAGCGTGCACCAGGGATCAGTATTGTCGCCGACGTTATTTAATATTGCTTTCATCCCGCTGGCTTGGCGCTCACATGACACCCATGACATAAAATTTCTTCAGTACGCTGACGACATCATGGCGTGGAGTACTCACCAAGATCTCCGTACTCAGGAGGCTGCCCTTCAATCTGCCTTGGATGTTACCTGTAATTACGCATCATCCAATGGACTTCAGCTATCCGTGAATAAAACAACATACACGTCAGTCCCCAACCGCTGGGGACGCCGTAAACTTGCCGCAAGTCCAATCCGTCTTTGTCTATCAGGCACCCCACTACAGGAAAGTCCTAGTGTAAAAATCCTTGGCTTAATGATTCACCAATCAGGATCAGCGACTGCATGGCTTTCTCAGGCAAAAAGGCAAACTATTTAGACTTTGGGTTGGATTAGGAGAATTGCCCAAAAAACTGGTGACGCAGGCTCGTTCGTTGCACGGAAATTGGTGAGGGCGGTTCTGCAGCCACGTATTGTTTATCAAGCTCAGTTTCAACGTCTTACAAGAGCCCAATGGGATCGCCTTGAAGCCGTGAACCGAGAGGCTATGAGGACCATTACGTGCCTTCCACGCATCACGCCGGTCATAGCTTTACAAGAGAATGCGCAGCTCAATACCATTGATGAGCTGGTGCAGCAGCGCCGTGAAGCCCGCAGCCTTAAGGTCAGTCTATCGCACTCCACGCATGCACTGAGGACTTATGCAACGTCACACTCCATTCTTCAGCCGCCAACGCCAGTTCTTCCCCCATGGAAGTTTGTACAGCTCAGCGACAACAAGTCAACAGATAATCGCCGGCCAACATCTGCTCATTCGGCATCGTTGCTTCGCCAGAAATTTGAGCAACAAGATGCTTGCCTGTCTGAAGGATCCATTGTTGTCTACGTAGACGCAAGCGTACAAGACTGCAAAGCAACAACAGCTATCTACTGTTTGTGCAGACCTGCCCTGAATCAAACCTCTTGGTTTCAGCTTACGGAACCCCCTTCGTCATTTTGTGCTGAGCTCGTTGCAGTTCAAGAACCACTCTGCTCTGTGGCCGACATACCTATGCTCCCTGCGGCCCGCGTTGTCATCCGCACTGACGCCCTTCAAGTTGTCCGGTTGCTACGACGTGTTAGCCGCTGTCCCACGATGTGTCAGGACATCCACCGGCTCGTGGCACGCATCCCGCAGCCAGTAGGTATTGAGTGGGTCACACGGGATCTACTGTCCTATCAAAGCCAGGCAGATTTAGCGACCCGCCTTGCGAATCCAAACTCATCACCGCCTCTGCTCCTTCATTTGGACAATTTTACCCTCCTTTCATCAAGAAAGAAACTCCTCCGGCGCCGCACACGTGCTCTCATCCCTCCGTGTGCGATAACCCTCCCCCGCGGTCTTACCCGTGCAGAGGAGGTTGCGCTTAGGAGGATTCGGGTCGGGGTTGCCCTCACACCAGCCATCACTCGGAAAAGGCCACAGTACCGAGAATTGTTTCCTCGGCCACGGTGTCCGATATGTAAACACGAGAACATTGAGGCCGACATTCATCACTTACTGTGTGACTGCCCAGCTCTCAAGCCTACAAGGATCCGGCACCTGATGGTAGCAGGTCTTTCACCAAGCAACCCTGCTTCATACATTGCCTGGACGCAGGGACCGTACCATCGCTCTCTACTGGACTTCATAAATCAGCTAACCTTTTTCCATTCATTTAACCTCTACTACACCATTCATCACACCTTCACCCATCATTGAGGCCCTGGGGGAAATAAATGTCGTTTAAAAAAAATGAAACGAGCCGCATTGCTCTGTACAAGCTCAATGGACTGACACAAGTTAGCTTGGTTAGTGTCCCATATGGAAGCGGCGTATTCTAGTTTGGATCGTACAAGTGTCTTATAAAGGAGTATTTTTAATGAAACTGAGGCCTTGCTGTCTACTGATGTTTCCGCGGCAAACACGGGAACTTCGGTTTGCTAATCCGTTATGTTGCAGCATAGGCTCGACCGCGTTGGATGGCGAGAAATTGAGCTAGCTATACGGCGTGCTACTGCTGCAGGGTCACAATTCCAGAAAAATGAAACGTCCGCGCTTTTTGAGGAACCATGGCTGTAATCGGTGGCCTGTGTAGTCATTGCGCGGCTTTGTTCTAACGCATTTTCAGTCTAGTCGCGTTCGAGGAAGCTAACATTGCAACGCGGCCGTGGATTGTCACGTGGGAAGTTTAAAATCTCGCTGAATTAATTTTAATATAAAGTAAACTAGCCACTCTAAGCTTATTCTGAAGAACACAGCCCGTATGGGCATTTATGAACATATTTTACAACATGGCAGTGAAATTTACATGCTATAGTTACCGAAACAGTTAGAGTCGGATACAACCCAATCTCTGCATTTAAGCTCCGCCCACATTCAGGACCGCCGAATAGAATTCCTCCGTGACAAAAAGTAGACCACTGTTAAATATTTCTTGTAATCTAAAGAAGAAGCTAATGACAAGAAGAAATTGTGAGTTCAATAATGTCACGTAGTGGTGACGGCAGTCGAAGCAGCGATGAAGACGGACGAAAGGGGTCTTCTAAAAGAACTGTTTATTGGGCTGACTTGCACCCAGAATGGACTGAATCACTCGGTGGCGGCGAAGCGACAAGCGTGCTCGGCGGTCGTCGAACAGAATGCCCGCCGCTGTCGGCCGTGCTCAATTTAAAGCTGATAGCGAACATTCGAGATAAAGGCCGCAAAGTTACTAGAACATTCCGGAACAACGTAGAATCAGCTTTGCCTGGCTGCGATCAATCGAGATAAATCTAGTCGCGTCTTGCGTCGCAAACAAAGCGATAAGGTGGTGTCGCGGCAGATTTGAAAAACGAACAAACTGCAAATATTGGCGGCATTACTCCCCTCTCAAAGAAGCATCGACCCGATGCATTAAAACAAATAATGCGACTAGTAAGGGAAAAAAACAGATCTTGCGAAAATAGAGCATGGAAATGCAGCGGCCTTTAGCGGGCATAATACGGCTTCAGACGGACTACATGGACGACTTCTGGTCGTACGCGGCGTCGCTGGGATGCAGTCATTGCGTCAGGGATGACCTCATAATCCAGTTCACCCAGCCAACGAAGAACCTTGTACGGGCCGAAATAGCGGCGCAAAAGCTTTTCACTCAATCCACGGCGGCGAATGGGCGTCCACACCCAGACTTGGTCTCCTGGCTTGTATTCCGCGTTGCGTCTTCTTAGGTTGTAGCGTCTGGCGTCGGACCGCTGCTGATCTTTGATCCGTAATCGGGCAAGCCTTCGAACTTCTTCTGCGCGTTGAAGGTAGGCGGCAACGTCGACGTTCTCTTCTTCTGTAACGTTGGGCAGCATGGCGTCTAGCGTGGTCGTGGCCTCCCTGCCATGGACGAGCCTAAAAGGCGTCATCTGGGTGGTCTCCTGCACTGCGGTGTTGTAGGCGAAGACGACGTAAGGCAGGATGACATCCCAGGTTTTATGTTCGGCATCGACATACATAGCGAGCATATCGGCGATGGTTTTGTTCAGGCGCTCGGTCAGTCCGTTGGTCTGCGGATGGTATGCAGTTGTCCTCCGGTGGCTGGTTTGGCTGTAGCGCAGGATGGCTTGCGTGAGTTCCGCCGTAAATGCTGTTCCTCTGTCCGTGATGAGCACATCGGGGGCGCCGTGTCGAAGAAGAATGCACTCCACGAAAAATTTGGCCACTTCTGCTGCTGTTCCGTTCGGTAGGGCTTTCGCCTCGGCGTAGCGGGTCAGGTAGTCGGTCGCTATGATGATCCACTTATTTCCAGATGTTGACGTTGGAAAAGGGCCAAGCAAGTCCATGCCAATCTGCTGAAAGGGTCTTGAGGGAGGTTCAATGGGGTTCAGAAATCCTGCTGGTCGTGTGGGAGGAGTCTTTCGTCGCTGACAATCTCGGCATGTTTTCACATAGTGTGCGACATCGGCAGACAGTCGGGGCCAGTAATACTTGTCTTGAATGCGGCGGAGGGTGCGAGTAAACCCGAGATGTCCAGCTGTCGGCTCGTCGTGTGAAGCCTGTAGAACTTCTTCGCGGAGACAAGTAGGTACAACAAGGAGGTAGGCTGTTTTGTTCGCTGTAAAGTTCTTCTTCACAAGGACCTCATTCTGCACACAGAAAGAAGACAGTCCTCGCTTGAATGAAGCGGGGGGTGAAGAAACCTTGCCTTCCAGGTACTCGATGAGGCCTTTTAGGTTGGGGTCCGAGCGTTGCTGCTGAGCAAAAGAGCTTGCGCTGATGGGTCCCAGGAAGGCGTCCTCATCGTCGTCCAGCGGCGGTGCATCTACAGGGGCTCGTGAGAGGCAATCGGCGTCAGTGTGCTTGCGTCCGGACTTGTAAACGACGGTGACGTCAAACTCCTGGAGACGCAGACTCCATCGAGCGAGTCGGCCAGAGGGATCCTTCAAATTGGCAAGCCAGCAGAGCGCGTGGTGGTCGCTGACCACCTTGAACGGCCGTCCGTAGAGGTAGGGGCGGAATTTCGACGTAGCCCAGATGATGGCAAGGCACTCCTTCTCAGTGGTCGAATAGTTAGCCTCGGCCTTGGAAAGGGAACGGCTAGCGTATGCGATGACCTTCTCCAGCCCGTCACTTTTTTGAACGAGAACGGCGCCTAGTCCCACGCTGCTTGCGTCGGTATGAACTTCAGTATCGGCGTTTTCATCAAAATGCGCAAGGATCGGTGGGGACTGTAAACGACGCTGAAGTTCCTTGAAGGCTTCTGCTTGCGGCGCTTCCCATTTAAACGGCACGTCTGCCTTCGTCAGTTGGGTCAGGGGCTCGGCGATGCGCGAAAAGTTTTTCACAAATCGTCGGTAATATGCGCATAGTCCGAGAAATCTGCGCACTGCTTTCTTATCGGCCGGCGGTTGAAACTGTTCAATAGCAGCTGTTTTCTGCGGGTCTGGGCGTACTCCTTCCTTGCTAACGATGTGGCCTAGAAACAGCAGCTCTTCGTAGGCAAAGTGGCATTTCTCTGCTTTCAAGGTTAGGCCAGACGACTTGATTGCGTCTAGTACTGTTCGAAGTCTTTTGAGGTGCTCTTCAAAGTTCGAGGCGAAGACAACGACGTCATCTAAATATACCAGACAAATCTGCCACTTCAGGCCTGCCAGCACTGTATCCATTACTCGCTGAAACGTCGCTGGTGCGGAACAGAGACCAAATGGCATCACCTTGAACTCAAACAGCCCATCCGGAGTTATGAATGCTGTCTTCTCGCGATCTCTTTCGTCGACCTCAATTTGCCAGTAGCCGCTCTTGAGGTCCATCGATGAGAAATATTTGGCGTTGCAGAGGCGGTCTAGTGTGTCGTCGATGCGGGGGAGGGGGTAGACGTCCTTCTTTGTTATGTTGTTCAAGCGGCGGTAATCCACGCAGAATCGAAGTGCGCCGTCTTTCTTTCTCACTAGAACAACCGGTGCCGCCCATGGGCTGTTTGAGGGCTGGATGACGTCGTCGCGAAGCATTTCCTCGACTTGGTCCCGGATGGCTTGTCGTTCTCGTGGAGACACACGGTAGGGGCTTTGACGGAGAGGTCGTACGTGTTGGTCTGTTATAATGCGATGCTTGGCAATTGGCGTCTGTCGCACCTTCGGCGATGTCGAAAAGCACTCACTGTAGTTTTGAAGCAGATTGCGGATCTGGTCTTGTCTGTTCCGGTGCAGGGCTGGGTTGATGTCGAAAGTGGGCGAGTTCTCATGGTCAGGTGGATCTTCTGCCGAGGGGTCGGAGAGGGCGAAGGAATCTCGTACGTCAGATATTTCGTCGTAGAAAGCAATCGTCGTTCCTCTGTTAATATGCCGGAATTCTTCGCTGAAGTTAGTCAGCAGTACTTCGGCCTGGCCATTGCGGAAATGTGCGATGCCTCTTGCGATGCTGATTCCTCGGTCTAGTAGCAACTGCATGTTCCCCTCGATGATGGCTTCAGTGTTTATGGCTTTCGTGGCGCCTACGGTCACGATAACGCTTGAACGGGGTGGGACGCTCACTTCTTCCTCCAGGACACTTAGGGCAACGTGATTTTCCCGAGTTTTCATCGAAGCGATGGCTTCGTCCGTCGAAAGCGTGATCAGCTTGGATCGCAGGTCGATGATCGCCTGATGCTCATTAAGGAAATCCATACCCAAGATCACTTCGCGGGAGCATTGCGGTAGCAGAATAAAGGTCGCAGGATAGGTATGTCCTTTGACAGTCACCCGCGCTGTGCATCGTCCTGATGGCGTAATGAGGTGGCCCCCAGCGGTGCGAATTTGTGGGCCGTCCCAAGCCGTTGTGACTTTTCTGAGCTGCGCAGCGAATGTTCCATTCATCACCGAGTAATCGGCTCCTGTGTCGACTAGAGCGGTAACTTTCCGGCCGTCGATAGTCACTTCTAGGTCGGAGGTCCTGGGTCTTGCATTGCATGTCGCTCTCGGCGTCGGGTCACGGCTTCGTCGCGTATGCGAGTCACGGGTTGGGCGTGTGGTCGAAGCTCCTCTGGGTGGCGGCGTCGATTTCAAGGTAGCTTGCGTCGTGGTTCTCATTGTGTGCGGCGTCGGTGCAGCGAGTGTCGGTTCTTCATGCGGCGTCGCGGGTGCAGCGTCTTCATGGGGCGTGGTCGGTGGAGGATCTTCGGCGTTTAGCTCGTGAGCAACCTCACCTCCAGAGGTTGCTGCCTTTAGTTTCCCCTACGGGGGCTGGGCGACCTTCCTCGTACCGCGGCTGCGTAGCTGCGGCGTGGCGACGCAAAGCGCGAGGTTGACGGCGATGGTGAGCGCGAAAAGCGGTTCGGCGTGTACTCTTCTCGACGCAGGTACTCGTCGATTTCGTGCGGACGTTGTCCGAAGCGTGGTCGTGGGGCGTTAACGGCAAATCCTCGAAGACCGATACGTCGGTACGGGCAGTGACGAAGAATATGGCCGGCCTCACCGCAATGGAAGCACAACGGCCGGTTGTCGGAAGTCCTTTAGGCGTCGCATTGCCTGGGGCTTGAGCGTCGGTCATAGACTGGGCGGGTAGGGGCTGGGAGGCGGCGTTGTGGAACGATTGGCTCATCTCGGGGAGGACGTGGGGGTTGTCGTTGGGGCTGAGCAGTCCTTACTGCAGCGGCGTAGGTCATGGCCTGGGGTTCTGTGGCCGTCGGGGTGCCAAGTGCCTGTTGCACTTCTTCCCGTACCACGTTCATCAGAGTCGATGCTTGTGGCTGTGGGGAGGATGGCAGTAATAGGCGTAGCTTCTCTCGGACGATTTCGCGGATAACGTCCCGCAAGCTGTCGCTGGTGGTGGCCGGCGTGTCCGAACGGATTGCATAGGCAGAGGAAGGGCGGTTGTACTGCCGAGCTCAAACGTCGAGGGTCTTCTCAATCGTGCAGGCTTCTTGCATAAACTCCTCGACTGTTTTTGGCGGCTGGCGGACGAGGCTTGCAAAGAGTTGTTCTTTTACGCCGCGCATTAAAAACTGAACTTTCTTTTCCTCGGCCATCCCGGGATCGGCGCGGCGAAATAGGCGCTTCATCTCCTCGACGTAACTGCGGACGGGCTCATTCGGAAGCTGGATCCTGGACTCGAGGAGTCGTTCGGCTCTTTCTTTCCTCACGACACTGGTGAATACCTTCAATAGTTCTCTCTTGAATAGCTCCCATGTCGTAAGGGACGACTCGTAGTTTTCGTACCACGAGCGTGCGGAGCCATCCAATGAGAAAAAAACGTGTCCAATCTTTGCCGCATCATCCCACTTGTTGAATGCTGCCACGCGCTCAAATTGGTCCAACCATTCTTCAGGGCCTTCGCCTAGGGATCCATTGAAAGTTGGCGGCACCCGCGGCTGCTGCAGTATGATCGGTGTCGACATCTTTGGCGAGGTTGCAGTGCTGGTAGCAGCGTCTTTTCGCTGTCTGGTGCGGTCCGGCAGTTTCCCGAACTCAGGCTCCTCTCCCTGGAGACGTCGGCTGGCTCGCTGAGCTGCTGGTTCGTCCTCGGGTGTGAAGCGCTCAGGGCTGGGTCACGACTTGAAGGGGGCGTCCGGAACATGGAAGTTACCCAGCACCTCCACCAGATGTCACGTAGTGGTGACGGCAGTCGAAGCAGCGATGAAGACGGACGAAAGGGGTCTTCTAAAAGAACTGTTTATTGGGCTGACTTGCACCCAGAATGGACTGAATCACTCGGTGGCGGCGAAGCGACAAGCGTGCTCGGCGGTCGTCGAACAGAATGCCCGCCGCTGTCGGCCGTGCTCAATTTAAAGCTGATAGCGAACATTCGAGATAAAGGCCGCAAAGTTACTAGAACATTCCGGAACAACGTAGAATCAGCTTTGCCTGGCTGCGATCAATCGAGATAAATCTAGTCGCGTCTTGCGTCGCAAACAAAGCGATAAGGTGGTGTCGCGGCAGATTTGAAAAACGAACAAACACTGCAAATATTGGCGGCAATAATATCGATGCCCCTGGCTCGTTTGATACAGTCCACATTAAAAACTGCTTTTGTTCACTGTTGTGATTGGTCAGCGGACTGATACAGGACTTCACACTGTTACGGCTTTTTAGTCAGGAAATCAGGCGCAGATGTTAATAATATTCTGACGTGGCACAGACGAGTGCTGCACTAGTTCAATATGAATGAATGAATGAATGAATGAATGAATGAATGAATGAATGAATGAATGAATGAATGAACTTTATTTCCATCATCATGGGGCCTCATGGTCGGAGCGCAGCAGTTAGGAGAGGGTGCCTCCCAGCTCTTAGGTATACTCATTAGGTATACTGGCAGTTTTGAGATGCTTCCGTATGTCTAAGGAGATTAGCTCTGCAGTACACGGGGGTTTCCTCACGCTCTCCCCTAGGCCATTGAGGACCTGCCTGCCTGCTATTGAGGAGCTAAGCCTCCAAATATACGATTCTCTTACTGCCCTGGTGATCTCCGCACAGGCATTGTTGACTCCCATGCTAAGCACCTTCTCCGTTGAGGAGTTAGGTGGGATGCCGAGAGTTCTTTTGTATGCATCTCGTATGAACTTGTCTATTTTCTCCTCTTGCTGACTAAGATTCAGAAATGGAGTCGCGTATGCAATCCTACTCACTATGAATGCTTGTACTAATCTCAGGAGACGGTGCTCTCGCAGGCCTTTTTTTCTGAGTGAAATCCGGCACTGGTTCAATATCGGTAAATAACATCATTTTTTAAAGCTTGGCGCTATCCTCCTTTTGCGAGAAAGTGTGGCGCCACCACGTGGGAGCCGCGAGAAACACACCGAAAGTTAACGTAGCAGCAAGACTTTCATTTGAGCTAGTTGGTTGTAGCTTGACATGGTTTACGCAAAACGCGTACAGGCGCTAAAAGACGAAGACAAGCACATTTGTCTTTAGACCTTGCGATGAATTTGGTGTTTTCAAAACCTGGACGACACTTGCAGTTCTAATCATTGCTTGATCCTTTTGGCACGTGTTCCTATGCTCTGTCACTGCGTGTTTTTTGTTTTGCTTCTATCGTTGCCTGCTGGTGTGCTTATTAAGCGGTTTTTTTCCATGAATACACTTAGTTGGAAGTTGGCGCCTGTCCTGTCTTGAGTGTGCTTGTCTTCGTCTTTTAGCGCCTGTACGCGTTTTGCGTAAACCATGTCAAACGTAGCAGACGACGCGAAAGGGCACCATGCGGAATGGAAATGGCAACGCCAGCGCAGTTAGAAAATGGAAGCTCCCCAATGTTTGCCCTCAAGGCGAAAAATGGTGACAGCAACCGCCATATGGTGTTTTGCGCAGTATGGGGGAATGCTTCAGCGTTTTTGCAGCTGTCTCATCAACGCACGCAGCTGTAGTCTCGGCATTGTAAGAGTGTGGGGGGGGGGGGGGGGGGGGGGATTCCCCTGCGAAGCAATAGCTTGGCAGACAGGCTCTTATCGCGACTGTAATGCAGAGCAAAAGCCTGCAGGAAAGGAGCGTCATTTTCCTGTGAGTAGTTGATTCAGCGCTGCATCCGATTTATGCCCCCAAAACGGGTGTGGTCCCCCTAGGGAAGGGGTTTACGCTTGCTCAGAGAGTGCTTACTCCTGGGAATTTTGAAAGGGTCCATAACTTTGCTACGTCCGTAGCGATTGCTGTCGCATCATAATCACCTGGGTTAACCTCTAGCCGCGTTTACACGAATGCGACAGTACGCGTCTTGAGCCGACTTTTCGAGAGAAAGAGCTGGTTTTGAGATGCAAAGGCGTGATTCGTCCTGTGCTCTCTCCCTCGACGTTTCGAACTTTTTCTCAAATAAAAATTATCTGCGGTTCAACTACTGGTGAACCTAGCTGGTTAGAGAGCGAAAGCTGTGCTGTATTGGGCAAGTAGACGCGGCTTGGCCTCTATGAGTGCACTGCGCACACTGAATAGGCAACGCGCCACCCTGCCAGGTGGCGGTTAAATTAATGCTTGATGGCGAGAGGTTGGTCGCCCAAACGAAAGCTGATGCACATTGGTGGTGTCGCGTGTCGGCCACTACGTTGTGAGTGCTAATGCGTGCAGCCCACATCTCTCTCTCCCCACCGCCACGTACCTCAAAGCGCGATTCAGGCGTCTACTACCCCAGGGGGATGGTTAAGTTATGCGCCCTTCCTTTCCTCAAAATCATCGGAGTCTAGAGTGTTGCCGACGGTAACGCCAATGAACAAACGCCGACGGTCTATATCTTCAGTGTCGCGTTTCTGCTACAACGTTGGGAATGTCAACGTATGCAGCGCACATCTATCTATCGCTACCGCCACGTAGCTTAAAGCGCGACTGAGGTGTCCACTGTCCCAGGGGGCCAGTTATGCGCCTTTCCTTTGCTTTCGAAGAAAACTGAAGATTGGTTTCTAAAATTGGTTTCGAGGAAAGGAAGTGACGCAGTAACTGTCTCCCATATATCGATGGACACCCGAACCGGTTTTGAGGAAAGGAAATGGCGCAGTAACTGTCTCACATATGTCGGTGGACACCCGAACCACGCCGTAAGGAAGGGGTAAACGAGGTTGGGCTCAAGGTCAGCTGAAGGTCAAACTCCTGCGTACGCGAAACGCGCCGCAGCTAGCACAGTGAATCTTTCACTTCAAAAGTGGACTGGAGTCCACCTCTGTCGCATTCATGTAAATGTGACTAGAGAGACGCAACTCACGCGCATGTCAGTCAGGATAAATGCAGCGCTGTTACGTATCCAGAGCGCTCCACTCGGTGTGTAAACGAGCATGGAGCCCCCAGGAAACTGCTTTGTGCCGGCAGGTTTCCTTGCCGTTGCAGACGGTTGGAGGAAGAAGCCGACTTTCAAGCTCCCTAACGAAATGCAGCTCGATGCATACACACGGAGAAAAGTGGAGCTCGGTTCTCGCAGCAAACCGCGAAGGGGAAGAAGTACTGCGAAGAAGGGTACATACGAAACGTGATGTTTAACAACTTGTCACCGGACCCCTCGTACGGCCTCCTTCGCAGTGTTTGTCTGCCTTCTGTGAAAGGCGGCTACCACACTGTGCATGCCGCCGCCGTGGAGAAGGCAACGGGCGACGTGCTTTCGGGCCACGGTCCATGCCCGGCTGGGTGAGCAATAGCTGGCAAACTTTTACATGTGTTGATACTTTGCTGATATGCGCGTCTTCGCTAAACTATACGCATTTCTTTCTCGGTTCCCGCTGCCTTACCGGAACTTGCTTCTAACGGCCACTGACGCAGCAACCCTCGAAAATACCATGTGCACTGATCTCTCCTTCTGTGTGGATTGTGCCTTCGCAGGGTGAGGGGGGATTTCAACGTGCTGCCTCATAACCGCTGTAGAAACACGTTTTCCTTTGTTGTTTCTGCAAGGATAGCAAGAGGTTTCAGTGTGGGTGCGGACTTTTTTCTTGTCGAGATTTTCTGAATACCACATTAGCACTTGGTACTCTGTACTTGATTAAACATATAAGTAAATATACTAAATAAAATAAACGGTATATATAAAATTTTATTTATCATATTGACACATAAATAACACGGTTAATAATACCGGTAACAGTGCTTATAATATGAAATAACGATAACTGGCAAAGTTACATAATCGCAACAGCCTTAATGTGAGAAATATCCTTGCATCCATCAGTTGTGCTCTTGTGTCTGTTAAATCCAAAGTGAATTCATGCATAGACTGTCAGTATTGCAAAATTATTAGGTAACTGTAGAAAGTGGATTGAAAAAACTTTACCTAATGATATTCGTCTCTTATTTCCTCGTCATTTTTATTGATTATTCATTCCTTTATTTCCGCCAAAGAGCCCGAACCACCGATGCCGCCCTCAGATATTTTCTCCAAAAGTGAGGGCAGAAAACGGTGCACCCGCCGCGCTGGCTCAGTGGTTAGGGCACTCGGCTACTGATCCGGAGTTCCCGGGTTCGAACCCGACCGCGGCGGCTGTGTTTTTATGGAGGCAAAACGCTAAGGCGCCCGTGTGCTGTGCGATGTCAGTGCACGTTGAAGATACCCAGGTGGTCTAAATTACTCCGGAGCCCTCCACTACGGCACCTCATTCTTCCTTTCTTCTTTCACTCCCTCCTTTATCTCTTCCCTTACGGTGCAGTTCAGGTGTCCAATGATATACGAGACAGATACTGCGCCATTTCCTTCCCCCAAAAGCCAATTAATATAGAAAACGGTGCTACGACTCGACGCCAGGTAAAGAGCCAGCAGACCCCACTAGACTTCTACATGGGCTACAAGTAGCTTCGCCTAACTGCCTCGTCCTGAGCTATAATAATAATTGGTTTGGGGGAACGGAAATAGCGCAGTATCTGTCTTCAAACCGTGGGTCACGTGAGTCGATTTCGAACCAGGTTGAGCAGTAATTAAATCGTAAACAATATTTCTATACAAAATAAGCGCACAAGCTTTGTAGAATTACACGACCGCGCAATGGAGTCAAACATTCCTGGCGACTATGCGGCTCTCTTTATGACATAGAACGCTCATAAGTGCACTAATATTCTAAATAAATGCAGCACTTTTTGCTCTACTTCGTGAAACGCTTGACCGTAAGCTGCGAGAATTGTCTCTGTATCTCACATGCTTCTTTTATCTTCAAATTAATATTTGCATATATAATTGCCCCGCCGCGGTGGCTCAGTGGTTAGGGCGCTCGACTACTGATCCGGAGTTCCCGGGTTCAAACCCGACCGCGGCGGCTGCGTTTTCATGGAGGAAAAACGCTAAGGCGCCCGTGAGCTGTGCGATGTCAGTGCACGTTAAAGATCCTCAGGTGGTCGAAATTATTCCGGAGCCCTCCACTACGGCACCTATTCTTCCTTATCTTCTTTCACTCCCTCCTTTATCCCTTCCCTTACGGCGCGGTTCAGGTGTCCAAAGATATATGAGACAGATACTGCGCCATTTCCGTTCCCTCAAAAACCAATTATTATTTTTATTATCATATATAATTGACCTTTATCGGAAAAGAGGCCAACATTTCAAGGGAGAGCTTACAGCATCCCATTCCTGTGTCGTAATTGAGAGAGCAGCCGCGGATTACTAAAGCATAATAATAATAATTTGTTTTGGGGGAAAGGAAGTGGCGCAGTATCTGTCTCGTTGGACACCTGAACCGCGCCGTAAGGGAAGGGATAAAGGAGGGAGTGAAAGAAGAAGGAGGTGCCGTAGTGGAGGGCTCCGGAATAATTTCGTCCACCTGGGGATCTTTAACGTGCACTGACATCGCACAGCACACGGGCGCCTCAGCGTTTTGCCTCCATAAAAACGCAGCCGCCGCGGTCGGGTTCGAACCCGGGAACTCCGGATCAGTAGCCGAACGCGCTAACCATTGAGCCACCGCGGCAGGTATCCTGCGCTACAAAAAACAAGAGGACACAGTATTACGCAAATGTATAATAGCATTGCCTATTTGTGTATTATCTAGCAGGAACACAGCAGCAGGTATAGAAGCTGCTAATGTGTGCATAATATGGCAGAGTATAACTGTGCAGAAGGGGATTACCAGAGAATCAGCTAGGACATGCAGGACAAACAAAGCAAGCCTAATGTCAATGCTCCTGCTTACTAGCATTACTTATAAAGTTACAGCATTCATTTACCTGTTCAAGCTAGAAAGCTTCCAAGCATCTGTGCGTTCATCAGTCATGTGCTCCAGTGTTTCTGATAAGTGTAAGGAACGTGGGTGACACATAGTGGAGGGTATTCACCACCTTAAGTGCCAAGAAATAAATACAGGTAGTAAAGAATTTACACTCGCAAAAATTATCTACTACACATCACAGGCTTTAATGTAACAAGTTCAACAGCTAAGGACAAAAAAAACTTCTTTGTTCAATATGCATAACGCCGCTCAATAGTCATCCCCTGCATCCTGCACAGAACAATGAGTTAGCACAAATGGTGTGCAATGCTCACTTCAGTGTGTCGCGGTAATGTTTTGGTGATATGCACAGAAAGTGAACAGGTTTAAACTGCATTTTCACTACTGTTTCAGATCACAGACTGAACTCAAGGTGCAGAGAACCGTGATAGTAATGACGCACCACGCATTCCAGAAACACGCATTCAAGAAACATTTGATGGTAAGGAGATGGATGAATGTAGGCATCTAAACATAAGTGCAACAAGCACCATCTTTGCCAAAATTAGCCAAGCTATGGAGTCTACCTCCCAGCCATATAGTGCAGCCCCTACGGCACCCTTAAAGACCAAACAGCAACTATTAGCCTGATCTGGTACCTTGACTATACTGTAACTTCCTGCACCTAAACATCACCTGCATGAAAGAGTTATGTGACTGGTTTTACATTAAAAGCACACCTTTTTTGCAGCTATTCAACTGCTTACTATTGATAACAGAGCTCCCACCCTGGAGTCAAGTACAGGGCAAGCGGAAAGTGAGGCGTGGCACGTGTACTGCACCGGACGTTTGGCAGCTTCCATGTTTCACAGGACTTTATGGTGCCTCAAGCCTGAAGGTGCAATGAGACATACTTTAACCTCGTCAAGTGTGCACATAGGCAATATGTGCACATAGGCAAGCAGATTACAGCAATGAAACGTTTCTGTTTTTCACGATGCAAAAAAGGAAGCTTCTGAAGAGAACGCCTTCTCTAGCCATGATCAAATTCGATTATCGTTTGCTTTTCTGCTCATTTATTGCAATGTATAGTAAGCATGCTTTATTACAGGACATAATGATTTCAAAAAAACCCTTCCTTGCAACATATAATTTGCCGAAATTTCTATTTCTGCAGTCGTCGTCATGTCTTAAGGCCAAGCCAAATGCGCCTCGCTGTCTTCCCGGCATTCCCACGGTGAATGAAGGGCTCTTTCAGAAACTCGCATAGACGGTGGCGCCAGCTTTCCGTCTAGGTAATAGTTAGAAACTCTATGCGTTTTGGAGTCGCTAGAGATGTACTGATCAGCGTCCGAATGCACAAGGGTTAGGGCGATGGCGGCCTCCTCTGCCTCCTCAGGCATAGAGCCCGAGGGAAGGCGGTGAGTTAGGGGGTGGGATAGGGTTTGATTGTAGCCAACTGCTACCGCTTCATGCGCTGTACATGCGGCGTCTACCGAAATGGTATCGTGGTCTTTCCCGTAACACTTATGAAGGGCATTAGCGCGAGCTACGCGGCGAGGAATATGATATTGGGGATGGACGTTTCGAGGAAGGGGTTTCACAACGAGAGTTGTATGGATGTGTCGAGGGATGGCTGTAAGAGTTGACTGGTTTGCGGGTATGTTGGTGCGAAGAGATAAGAGCGTACGACCAGTGTATGAGGTGTTCAATTGTTTCTATAGATCTACCACACACAGCACATGTGTCATCTTCTTGGTCAAATTTCTTTTTGTAGCAGCGCGTTCTAAGACACCCTTACCTAGCTTCAAAGAGTAGGGCACTGCCTCTTCAGTTATCATAGAACGCTTCCTTCCTGATCTGCCTTCACCGGTACCGATATATAGTTCTACACTATGCTTCTTTTCCAGTGAATTAATCCAATTTTTACCTTCCGCGTTTTTAACCTGTCGTTTAATGCTCTTTCTTGCTCCGTCGTCGTGTCCGGCATACTCACTGCTTAGTTTCCTAGTTCTTTTCCACCTTTGTAAGTCAACGCTCTTTCTATATAGGTATTTAAATACCTTATTAGCTGTCCACCTGTTATCGTCCAATTTCCTCAGGCGTTCTTCATATAGTAGTGTACTCTGACCTTCCCGTGCTTCGAACGATGCCCAGCCCATATCCCCTTGTACTGCCTCGTTTGTGGCTTTGCCCTGGGCACCTAGAGCTAATCTTCCAACAGCTCTCTGATTTACTTCTGAGCTCGACTGAACTTCTGCCCTTGAACACAGAACTGCTTTCCCGAAAGTAAGCCCAGGCGCCATTATATTGCTTTCCAAATACCTCTCAGTACTTCATATTTGTTGTACCCCCATATTGCCCTATGTTTCAATATCCCGGCATCTCTTCGCCATTTTGCCGTAATAGACTGTTCGTGCTTTTCCGTGTAAATCTGCCCTTCGCTTACCCATACTCCTAGGTATTTGTATTCGGCCACTCTGGGCATTTTATGGCCTTGTATTGTAAGCACCTGATCAGTTGTATCGTAGAAAATCATCACACCTGACTTAGTTGCACTAAAACTGAAACCTAGAGCGTCTCCTTCGTATCCACAACAATTAACCAGAGTTTGCGAATCTTCCTGGCTATCTGCTGACGGTATAATAACGTCCTCACACATTAAACCCGGTAGCTGTTGCTCAATGACCTTTCTGTACGACAGATTAGGCGGAAAGGTCGTTGAGCAACGACAGATCATAACCTAGATTTCTTCCTTGCAGCCTTCTTTCCATACTTATCATGTAAAGCATGAGCAGCAGCGGTGATAGAGAACAACTTTGCCTTAATCTTTTGTGTACCCCGACAGCTGTCGTACTTTTTATCCCTTCCCATGTAATTTCAACTTTGTTTTCTCGGTATGTTTTCTCTAGCAGATCAATCACCTCATGAACCGATACCTTCATCTTTTAATATGTTTCACAGCAGCTCCCCGTCCACATTGTCGTATGCACCGCTTATGTCCAGGAAAGCTAAATAGAGAGATCTGTTTTCAGCCTGTGCTATTTCTATGCATTAGATAAGCACGAACAGGCTATCATCTAAGCGCCTACCCCTTCTGAACTCGTTCTGAAGTTCTCCGAGTATCTTAGTACTTTCTGCCCATGACTGCATTTTTTATTTCGCCGCCTGCATAGTCAGCCTGTATATAACGGATGTTATCGTAATCGATCGGAAGGATTCTATGTTCATCCCTTTCCCTTGATAAATCAAATTCATTTTAGTCTGTCTCCAGCTGGGCGAATTCGCTCATTTGTTATGACGGACTCCAATGCTTTTATCATCGTTTCTTTGCTTCTCGGGCCAAGTTCATTAATCAGCTTGATTGGAATTTCGTCTATCCTTGCGGATGCGCATTTAGGAATATTTGCTTCCACCTTTTTCCAGTTAAAACTGATCAGTTCTAAGTTGTTTTCTATTGTGCTGTCCTGTGTCGCTCCCTCATTTGGGAAGATTGCCTAAACGGTTCAGCTATAATGTAATGTAGTTCACAGCGTCGTCTCCCTCTAAACATTTTCCCTCGGCATCTTGAATCTGTTCCTGCTTTCTTTGATTCGTTTTACGCAGCCATCTTACATGGTTTCAGAATTTTCTGCCCCCCCCCCCCCCCTTTATTGCATCGGGAACTTCAGCCAGCCAGCGATCAGAGGACTGCTTGATCTTAGCTTGGACGAGGACCTGCACATGCTGTTTCTTTTTTCGATAAGATTCCCCTTTTTGGCCTATTTCCTCCTCAGATAATTGCGCCCTCTTTGCTTGTCTGTGTTCCCTTGAAGCCACCAGTCGTTATTCGATGGCCTGCCTAATTTCCTTATTCCACCAGCTTCGTGGCTTATTCCTCATTTCTCTCCAGTGGTTTACTCCTTTTACTTGTATCATTTTAGTGCTGATGAATAATTCTAAATGATTATAATCCCGTTTTTCCATGCGGCGTTTCTATACGACCTGGACAACTTTATTTGGACTCTGTAAATAGTGTAAATATGACTACTCCCTGTGTCCTTCCTTGCTATCCCCTCACCTCTTTCGTTTCTCTTCTTCATGCTGCCTTCTATCCTTTATTTCCGCTGCTCCAGCTCAGGTGCCGCCGATACAGTGATGGCAGATGCCGGGGTGAGCAAAAATCTTTTAACTTCTTTTTTATTATATTTTTTATTTTTGATTAAACACTTACTACTACTACTCTACTGCCTTCTCTGTGTCGGCTGCTATTAGCGCTATTTCTTCGTCGTTTAATTTTGCGTTCTCTTTTTGACTTCTCTGCATTTCTCTTTTGATCAGCCCCGCTGCTTCTCACTGTATGGTGAAGCCCTTTACAGAAAAGTATCAAGTGTTCAGCCGTTTCCACCTCCTCTCCGCACGCAACGCACAACGTGTCTGTCTCGTACGTGGTGCCTGACTCTATAAGAGTCAGTCCGCAAAACTCCTGTTCTGGCCTCAAACAACATATATAGAGCTTCCCCTACAATTATCATAGATATTTTCTTTTGCAATTTCCTGCTTAAAGATCCTGTATGTTCCCAGTGCCGATTTCGTCAGCATACCTGTTTTCCACAGAGCCCTCTCTGTTTCTGTAACCTTTTTCCTAACCGATAATTGCTGATTTGACCCCCTACTGCTGTCCAGATATTTGCTTGTCAATTTTCTAGTTCGCTTTCTCCATTTCGTATCAACATTCCTTATATACAGGTATCTGAAAACTTTCCTAGCCCACTGCTTTTCCACCATTTTACTCAATCGCTCCTCAAATGCTATCTTACTGCTAGCTTCTCTGCTCTCAAACGACATCCATCCCATATCACCCTGTACCCCCTGATTTGGTGTATTGCCATGTGCTCCCAAAGCTAGCCTCCTTATGCCGCGTTGTTTGATTTCTAACCTTGCTTGAACATCTGGCCTCATGCACAGGGCCGCATTGCTGAAAGTCAGACTAGGAACCATCACCCCTTTCCAGATCCCTCTTACCACTTCATATTTATTGTAATTCCACAGTGGCAACCTAACACAGAAAATAGGGTGCCTGGATGCCGGCTCGAGCGGCGCTGGCCCATCGAGGCACACTGACGGAAAATGTGGTAGGTTGCCATCTGTCGGCAGAGAGCGAAACTGCGAGACTTACTCTGCTGCGTTCGGAGCACAGAGCAAGCGGCGCTGCTGGTTCCAACGGCGTATTGTTCCTGTATATGTATATATAGAAACACAGGAACATTACAACGACGCTGTCCCCACGTCTCCTAAGTGCCGATTCAATTCTCTTAATGACCCCCTTGGATTCAACTCTGCGCACCATGTGTGCACCAGTACTTTCCCTCCTCCATGGTGTGCGCAAACTTATATGTCTATTAAGGAATTGTTAGTCGTCGAAATAGTGGCGCTGACGATAGCGGCACTATCGACGTCCTTCGTAGCCATGTGTGTTGTGTGTATGGCTGTGCGTGTTGCGTGAGCGCTGCTTTAGCAGCCTAAACTTGTTAAAGCGTGTGTGCTCGATATGGTCGAGGAGGGCCGCCACATCAACACCAGTTCCGAGTTCATTCATCGTGTCAACGCCAAAAATTGTAAAATAGTCGCATGCTTTGTTGTCGTTGGTTTTGTACTCTACCACGGCGTTATCCACCTGACGTACGGTACGAGTAGCGTTCTCGTGCGCTTGTGCGCGCAGTCGGAGAGAATTCGTACGTGAGCACATTCCTTCATTAATATAAGACGTCCTTTCTTGGCAGGAATTGACACCTGCAAGTGGCTGCTGAGTGATGGACGATTCCAGGGTTATCATGTTTGGCAACCTTACGGGTGCATGCTGCACACCTACACCAATGCGTAAGATCCACAGATATCGCTTGTAGTTGTCATATGAAAAGGCGTTGCCCGCGTATGCCTTTGACTAGCTTGCCTTCAGGGCTGCGCTGTTCGACGAACTTGCTTCATTTTGCCCGTGTGTACTAACCTGGGTCCGATGTCAGAGGGGTGCAGTGCTAAAACCCCGTCTTTTCATCTGCTGCGGCAGCACATGTTCCAAGTAAAGCGCGATTAATCATCCCGTTTGCATATTTCGCTTCTTATCTTGCTTTCAGCACTGCTGAATAGAGCTTTACATTCTGCGGCCTCTTTCGTACACCCTTTGTGTTCCGAAATGAGTACTGAGGCGGAATATGCTGTTCTTCGCAGTGCTCAGTCATCAACGCTAGATGTAATCGCAGTTTCTTGTGCACTGCAAACTACAGTGCATGTATGTCAGTGTACTAGCAACCAGCTTGGTATTGCTGCAGAGTATTGAGGTGCTGTGTAGTTTATTTGCAGCAGTTGGGTGGAGCGTGCAGCAAGGACGTGGTTTTTATGTTACGAAAGTGGTTGGTTGCTCGCCTAAGGTACAACCTTGACCAATTGTAAATCTTCACTGTTACAGTTTGAGGAGCAATTACTGGTTCAATTCTGTCTTTGGTTGGCTGCAGGGAATCCCGCATGTGCCTGCGCTACATTGCCTACTGGGGCGGCAAGAACCACATTGTGTTCCTGGGTGATTCGCGCATCCGGCAGTTGTACTGGGCCTTTGTGCAACAAGTGCAGCCTTCACCTCTGGCAGCCCCTCCCACACAGGCCCACCAAGACCTTCGTTATGAGGAGAAGGACTTACGCCTCACTGTGGTCAGTCATTGTGTCAGCCTGCCAGTGCCTTTTGTGAGTTGCAGCCAGGCAGAATTGAGACCTATAAACACATCTTATTTTTAAGGAAAACCAGTCAGAAAGATGAAGGACGAGACAAGGAAGGCACACAGCAATGACTGGACTAACATCTGTGCTTTATTGAAGAGCGCACCTTCCCAGCAAGGCTAGCAGGGCATGTGCAGCACAAACAGCAGCAAACACCACACAATGGCAGAAGGAAAAATAGAGTTCCTTGGGTTCTGATGAAAGCGAAAATTTTCCTCAGCTACCGGCTGTTCAGCAATGTTAGCATTCTTGGCAGGGGCAAAGAAGAGTGCGAGATTCTTGAAGCCTACTTCATTAGTATTAATGGCGATGACTGCAGGAGCACAACTTCGGCGCACCTGCTCAAAAAATAGTTTTCTTCTCTAGATTGTTGGTGATTTGATATCTATCTTTTGCCATTGTCTGGCGTTTGGCGCTGGTTGTGCTGTGCATGCCCTGCTAGCCTAGCTGGGAAGGTACTCTCTTCAGTGAAGCACAGTTGTTAGTCCAGTTGTCATTGTATGCCTTCATCTCCTAGTCCTTCACCTTTTTGACTGGTTTTGCTCATAAATATGTACCAATTGGCCCAGACTTCGACTCTGCCGGGAAGACATCTGTCATATGAATCTGAGGCCATAAGAATTTCACCATGCTTCGGCTGAAAAAGCTGATATTAAATTGCAAAGTAAACCCTGTGCTCAAGTGAGGAAAGGAGGCACACTCACAGCCACATTTATTTATAAGTGCCTTCCTTGAAAATGCTTACACAAGGAACAACCAGAACAAAAGCATAAGACACCTGGTGACAAGCTGAAGTGACTTTTTCCAGCAGGAACTGTGGAAACAAGTGTCAGACAGTTACTTCATTTAAAAAAAAAATTTGTGAGCTGGTGTTCATAGATGAAAAAAACATTAAACTTCCAGCACTAAAATATGTATTCAGGAATGGCCATGAACCAGCTATCACTAAGAGCTTTCCAAAGATAGGAGTAAGGAGTTTTAATATTCAAGGAAAGTCCTTCATGGCTTATATTTGCTACCCTACTCATGAAAAGAATTGAGTAGCAGCTAAAAGGCACAAGAATGATTTAAAGTTGCATTTAGCTTGGATCACACTGCTTCCTAGTGTGATTGATTTTCATTACCTTTTTCTATGCTGAGGAGCCACGTGGGCAGAATGTATGGACTGCAGATTATATGGGCAACTTTCTTTTCATAAACATAACAGATAAAGCTAAGCAGTGCAAAGAAATTCCCTGTTGTAATGTGAATTTTCCACCGCTGAACAAAAGTAGAAAACACTTTGCTGCAGTATAAATGTATTCAGGTTTCATTTACTGTAATGGTGTACAGTCGTGCCTTGTTAAGGCAGGGGTCCCACGCTTTGCGGCCACCGGCCATTTTTCACAATGTTTGTGTGATTGCTGTAGTCCTTCCGCTTCAGATAGAAAAGCAAGTTATAGCTCATTGGAAAAATAATTGTATTTACGTTTCATTGGTATGCATTGTTAATAGCAGTAATTATTGATACAAGTAGAACCAGCCGAAAACGTAGTACATAAAACAATACTTTTATTCGACTTGCCTGCTTCCATCAAGCTTTTGGAAAGCCTAAAAAAGGGCTGCAATGGTACTGCTGTTAACAATACATACCGTTGAAATGTAAATACATTTATCCTTTCCAATGAGTTAAAACTTGTTTTTCTATCCTAAGTGGGAGGACTACAGATCACATCGTAAAAAAATGGCCAGTGGCCGCGAAAGCGTGGGACCCCCCACCCGCCTTAATATGGACACTTTGGTTCCCGAGCAGAAATGCCCATAAAGCAAATCGTTGTCCGTAATAATGAATTGTGAAAATAAGCAAAAAAAGTATTTTCGGAAATAAAAACCTTTTTATGATTTAAGGCTTAATTAGCTTCTGTGCATATTGTCAGCAGTGAAGTGTATATTAGACGAAAGTTTTGGGAGCTCCAAGAGCGTTATCCTAGACATTATGATCTTCACAAAACTGCATAGTTTTGAGCACTTACACAGGGTGTTCATGCGATGTCACAAATGCTATTTTGGTGTATAGTGTGCAGCTTCAGCCGTGCACCCTGTAGCAGATGGCAATAGTGTGGCACTAACGTGACAATTAGGCATGTGCGTGGGCTTTGGCAGCTTTCAATGTTTGCCAAAGTGCCGGCCACTGTGGATTGAGTGTATACTGCCTTAGTGGTCCATGTGACATGTGGCGCCGTTGCATAGTTTCATCACCTGTCTCCTACTACGGCTGTCAACATCCCATGAACTTCTAGTACTCAGTCGGCTGACTGCTGCTGAATGCGGTTTTCAACATAGCACAAGCTGGAGGGAGAGTTTTCTTCCCATCTATTCATGCAGTATGAAAAATTTTAGGGTATTGGTCCATTGAATAATGACTGTTTAATTAAAATTTCAAGGTGCATTGATAGGGCATCTTGGCACTGTAAAGAATAAAGCCACAAAGGGCCATCTCTTGGGCATCTACATTTTCAGAGTGCCTTTCGGCAATGTCCTGCCCCCAAAATCAACCATGACAGGTGGTAAGTGAACAGAACACTATGCCGCTAGACACTTTTCCTTTACAGTGGGGCATATACTGCTAATGCTTTAAAATTATCGCAGGATGATGAAAAGACGACACGACATAGATTGGCGCTACAGTCAATTGGTCCCCCGCAATCTTATGTGCCGTATTTACTCCTTTAATTTGCACACATCCTTATTACCCGGGTTTATAAAAAAAAGAAAATTTCACAGACTCTCTCATCATCAAGAGTAGACAAAAGCATGAAATGCACTATATAGTAAAGGCGTAGCATATTCTTGGACTGCGCATAGATACTGATAGCTGCATTTGAGTCTTGGGGAGCTTCTTGCATCAGCCGTATTTCTTTTCTGAGCATTCCTTGGCGAGCGAAAGTGCGCTCAGGTTTCTGTGCCACTATTTATGTACGGCAACACGCGCAACCAGATATGGTTACTGGCTGTGCTGATGGATAGCACCACGGACCTGTGTCGCCGGCGCACACAATACATAATGATGGCAACTCGCATGGCGCTGTTGCCTCGCTCATAAGTGCCACCAGGACTGCGCGTGCACCTCTCGTGCTGCAAGGCAGAACTAAGGCTCCTTCGCTTGACGCGCTAGCTTTTACCAAAACAGGACCTTGAAGACGCTGTTGATGCATGCGCTACTGAGGCAGTAGCACAGCACGTAAGCATCACGGTCACTGAACTGAAAGTTTCCTCAATGTTCGTTTAGGTTTGGCTCCGTGTTCTGTTCTGGTGCCAAGGTCACCTGCGGCGCACCGACGACGGGAGCTAAAAGCATTTCAGGCTTAGAACTTTTACTCGCATATTTTGCGCTCCCTGCTGTGCTAGGCCACCAACATGCACACGATGCACGCAAGGCAGGCTTAAGAAGATCGGCGTGGCCGCGTCGTAGTATGCGGCTGCGATAGGTGCGAGTGGCTAGGTGAAAAATTGCGCACAGTTTACCCAGCTCACTTGCGTTGGCAGTCGTTGGCGGTAGCTTTTCCGGACAAATAGTTGTGCGCGCATCAGAATCTGAAACTACCGAACCGTCTGCTGTTCGGTTTGCCGCTAGTCAGCGGGGCCGCATGCGAGGGTGCCACTATACCGCCTGTTATGTCCATCTTCCTCTGACTGCTGTCTTCGCGATTGTATCGTTGCTCGTTTATTGCTTTGAGCTGCGTACATGCCGTCAGGCCATCCCGCGGGGAACTACATAAAGTGAGTCAGACCGGAGGGGGTATGCTGTTTATATTTGGAGTGAACTTTTAAAGCGAAAGCTTTACTACTCCCCTCCTTAGCTTCTTCGCCGTGTATGCGAGTTTGACCTTGAACAAAGGAGAAAGCACGTCACAGCTATGACGTCACCCAGCCACCGCCGCCGAAACCGAGTGCTCGCCTCTGTTTGTATAGGCCATCAGCGTTCATTGTGTTCATTGGTGTTGGCGTTTACAACGTTCTAGACTCTGATGATCTTGAGGAAAGGAAGGGTGCATAACTGGCTCCCTGGGTCAATGGACGCCTCAATTGCGCTTTGTGAGAGGGAGATGGTGGTGATAGAGAGATGTGGGCTACATGCATTATCACCGACAACGTTGTGGCAGACATGCGGTACTGTACCAATAGGCTGCAGCGTTCATTGGGTGACCAAGCTCTCGCGATCAACCATTAATTTAACTGCCACCTGCCAGAGTGGCAGGGTGGGCGTGCTGCCTATCCAGTGTGCGGAACGCACTCAACATTGCAGACGCCAAGCAGCGTCTACTTGCCTGATACACCACAGCCTTCACTCTCTAACCAGGTTCAGCAGTAGTTAAACCGCAGCCAATTTTTTTTTTTGGCCAGCAAGTGGTGCGAGTTGGGGGTCGACATAGAGGCGTGTTATGATCTTTGTAGAGTTTTTTAGGACATGTTTACAAAATTTTTGCGTAATTTGCACACCCCATTTTTGAAGCCTTAACTTAAAGAAAAAAACGCGCAGTGATAATTGCGCGAGTAAATACGGTGTGTGAAAAGCTTCCTACTTAAGTCTGGATTTGTCATTTTGTCCTGCCTGCTTAGATTGTGTAAGATCTGCAGTATTGTATAAGTGAATAAATTTAAATTTGAATGCCATGCATTACCTGTTTATGTGACTAAGTTGTGTTTTGCTGAAGGCTAGGATATAAGCTTGATGTCAGACTGCCACATTTATATGAAGGCAAAATGCAAGACTGCTTGCATAAAGAAACATGGCTTCCTTTAAAGAATGCCATGTGGTCAAAATTGATCTGGGGCCCTCCAGTGCTGCATTGTTCAGGGGAATATACCAGCTTTTGGCAAAACAAATATAATAGATTTGCATACATTTAATAATTACGGAAAGCGGCTTACCTGTTAATGACCCTGTGTAGGCTTAATACTTTCAGGAAAGCACTCAGGTGAAAAATTTACGCTTCTGTAGCATTACAGTTTGTAAAAATGATATATTGCAGCATTTACTATTCCCAGGCTAGAGTTTTCTATCTCCAGGTTCTATCTTAATGCATTTTAACACACTTTGAGTGCTTGATTGTTGTTTTTTTGCTAATCTTGTACCTCCCCACTGTAATGCCCAAAAGGGAGGTGCAAGTATGTAATAAATGTTTTTATTTGCAATTACTAACTTTAGTGGCAAGCACATGTCCTTCTTGGTTTGGTTTCTGCATCATACTTTGATTACCTTAGATCCGCTATGGCTGCTCAGTAGTTAGGGCACTTTGATGCTAAACCAGAGAATCCAGCTTTAGTCCCAGCCGTAGCGGCCGTGTTTCAATGGAGGCGAAACGTAAAAGGCACCCGTGTGCAATGCGATGTCAGCACATGTTAAAGAACCCTGGAGCCCTCCACTATGGCATGCCTCATACTCTGTGAGTCACTTTGGGACAATCCCTTGGCCTTTCCAACCAACATGGGAAGGTAACCTTGAGTGTAAATGCAACATAAACACCCACTATGACAACGTTGGGGATGCCCTCCAGACACTGCCTTCTTCCCACCCAATGCTACCAATACCATCACTCCTCATACTCCGCAAAGTACTGCTAAACATATTACACACCCCCACCCAGTCCTATTTTCATCAAATCTGCCTCGCAGCGGCATCTGCTACAGTCGTGAATAAAAAATATTAGTACAAATCACTGGCGATCAGAATTTGTATACCTCACCACACGGCGCTACGGTTTGCAGACCTGCCTGTCGGGCCGTTTCCATATCTGCAGCATGGGGGGGGCGACGGCAGGAAGTAGTAGGCTTTATCAAGCGTGCCATTGCCCCAGGGGCGAAGTGCTGATCCTACATGACTATGCATGCGCCATTTATTTTGGCTCAGTTATCGTGAGCAAAGATGGCTTCTTTTTTATTACTGTTTTTTTATGTACGTGATGGTTTGTCAAAAAGAACTCGCGGGAACAATAGATGATAGCGCTGCTGTTAGCCAGTATTACAAAAGCCGAAAAACAGATAGAGTTTATTTTCCCGATGCTACTAATTCACACAAGTCACTTTCACAAGTCACAAGAGTAGTAACAATATTAACAGGAGCACTATCCCATCAATTCAGGAAAAGAAGTAAGGAGTACAGCCAGCTCGATGTCGTGATGCGAGAGCAAACACGTCGTTGCACTAATGGCGTGCATAGGCCCCACCGACCCTCACAACGCTTTGAAGGTGCTCAGGGAAGGCTGCTTGCAAGGTCAGGAAGAGCCTGGAGCCTGCTCCATTCCTCTTGAACTGCCGCCCAAAGGATATCTATCTGGCGACGACTCATGCGGCTGCCTCTTAGCTAGTCACTTTTTCATTAAGCCCCATATATTTTCAATTATATTCAAATCTGCTCCCTTGGGAGGCCATGGCAGCTCCTGGATGCAGAGCTGTTCAAGCAGTTGCCAAGCGCAGTGCAGCTGAGGCTGCTCGCAAAATAACTGCCAAACAAGCAAAAAAAAACAACTATCCTATTCTTCACCAGTTGGCTGAGGGAGCAAGGCTGCGTTAAAAAAAAAGAGAGAGGGTGAGACAGAAAAAATAAATTTTGCTGGGCCGTGACAGTCCGGTGAACCCCGCTAATACTGTAGAATGGGAACGGCCCGGCACTCTCATTATCAGCCTCTTCGTCACCTGCAGCGCCACGCGTTGTCATTCTAGCGCTCCGGTGTTCTGTCATGTGTGCTAATCTTTTTTACTCGTGACTGTACATGCAAACGTTGGTGAGTTGCGGTTATTTAATTTTATAATTAAATAATCCCTAAGTTCATCATGTATTCAGTCTACGTTGATGATCTTCAAATAGCCTGCACGTCCTCAAAAGTAGGGCCACGGCAGATAAAAATGGTTTCAAGCTGCCACGCAAAAGTCAGTAGCTGTTCTATTCTCGCTTAGAAGAGGACTGCACACTGATCCCAACCTTTGTCTGAATGAAGTCACACTACCAGTAAAAGATGAGTACAGATTTTTAGCAATAACTTGTGACAAAAAACACATTCCTGCCACACATAAACACCCTAAAAAAAAAACCTTTATCCCTAAATATACTAAAAATACTCTCACGAAAACACTGGGGCTTCGATAGGACATGTGTTTTACAAATTTATTGCTCTGTAGTACGCTCTACCTTAGATTATGGATGCATAGTTTATGGGTCAGCAAGACCATCGTATCTTAAATGACTGGATCTAGTACATAATTTAGGTTTGTGTCTTTCCACTGGTGTACACAGGACGTCACCCATAAACAGTCTTTATGTAGAAACCAACAAGCTATCACTTACAGACAGAAGAGCCATGCAAACATGCTCGTACATTGTAAAGATCCATTCACTGCATAAGCATCTATGTTATCTTATCGCTACAAAATGCCTTTCTAGAACACTCTTTAACAACAAGAGATGTGCCAAAACCTCGGCGCACTAGACGCGTTGCCAAGCATTGCTCGAAGGCAAGGTCCACTGCTGCCATGGTACAATTTCCCTGAAATCCGTGATTTCACTCTTACACAGTTCTGTAAAAAGCAAATTTCACAACAACATTTAATACAAGTTCTTTACACTCGAGGAAAAGTACAGTACCTTCACAACTTCTTCTACACATGGTTCAAAAACAGATGTTTACGTTGGAAGCGCAGTAGTACAAGGAAATTGGCATAAAATAGTAGTAAGACTTCCACAGTGGGGGGTGCATCCATCTTCACTGCCGAATGTTATGCCATCTGTGTAGCCATAGAAAAAATAGTAAATGAGAACCTCGCCAACAGTATTGTTTGCACAGACTTGCTAAGTGTGCTTACAGCCCTTCATTCTCAAAATGCAATAACTCCACTGCTTGGCGACCTCATACACAACATTACAACAGCCAAAGCTCAAGGACAAAACATAAGACTGCTGGGTACCAAGTCATGTTTGCATAAAAAGCAACGAAAGAGCAGATTTGTGCGCTGCTCAAGCTCGTGACAAGCAAATTAAGAAAGTAAATATACCCTATAAAGATTGCATAAACATAGTACATCTTAAAGCAAGAGAAAAATGGCAATCCGCTTGGAACAATGCAATAAATAACAAACTGCACTTGGTAAAGCCAGCTTTAGATGAATGGAAGTCATGTGTCTACCAGGAACGTTTCAAGGAAGTCCTTATCTGCCATCTCCGTATAAGCCACACACACATTACACACAACTTTCTCCTAACGAAAAAAGACAAACCAGTTTGTACATGTGGAGATAAACTTACAGTAAATAACATTTTAATTTCATGCTCGCAACTGGAAAAGCTAAGGAAGAAGTGCTTTTCTTCATGTTATAATCAATGCATCCCTTTTCACCCAGCTGCAATCGTGGACATGTCTTGTGTTTTTAGATTTTCAACTGAAGGAGGTTTTCTTCAAAAAATGTAAATCATGACCCAGTGCTTCTCCTGATACACCGCAGCCACTTCTCATTCCTGAGAAAAAGGCTGAGGTCTTTATTTTATTGGTTGGGAGCCTCGAGATCCTTGCCCGGGCAAGGATGGCCGCTGAGGTTACCCGACCCTCTTTAGAGCTTCTGACAGTACCCATTTCTAAAATTTTTTTCCTTTGTCATCACGAGGTAGTACTAACGTTTTAGGCTCTGCACCACCAACGATTTTTCACATTTCTATAAAATTATCCAGAAAACTTCTCCTATACCTCGAGCTTGGCGCATGATGGCCTTAGTTGCTTATGCGCCATGAAACCCAACACAACACAACTACTTCAACTCTGAGCTACACTAGCCTACCTGCCCTAACTGCCTTGAACCTTGCATGGACCTAGGGCATTGCCTCTGCACAATCCCAGTCTTCATACAATCCCCCAACTTTCCTCATCCACCCCCACCTTCTCAGTTGGCTTTGGACCAGTTTGAGGATTTAATGGCCCTGGTGGACAAAATGAAGTTGCCGACTAAATTGCTTCTCCCTTGGGACATTACAATTTGTCTTCTTTTCTGTACCACTGTTTGAGGTGTGTCACCTGGTGGTGCCTTGCAGGAGTTCCTGTGGCGGCCCCTAGTGGACAGCTCGATGCGGGCGGCTGGGGCCCGCTGGCTGCAGGGTGGGGGGCCCACGCTTCTGGTGCTGGGCAGTGGCACATGGGCCATCCGGCAGAGCAATGGCAGCAGGGCAGCCTTGGCCGAGTACGCAGCCAACGTGAGCCGCCTGGTACCCTTGCTAGACCGGCTGGCGAACAGCTCTGCACGTGTCCTCTGGATGCTCCAGGATCCTGTGCAAGCTGACCGACTGCACCCTAGCCGCCGTGCCATCACCAATGAGCTTATCGATGCCTACAACCAGGCAGCCATGCATGCATTGTAAGAAGCAGGCAGTGGGTTGCTTTGCAGCAGGTATGCAGCTGATGGTGCACTTTGCAGGCGCCACAGCAGCGTGGAGGTCTGGAGCTCGATCCGGCTTATCTCAGAGGGCTACCCGAGTGACTCACTGGATGGCCTGCACACGGGCCCGCTTGCTGTCAACTATGTAAGCCTTATTCTTGCCTGTACCGCATGCACCATGTGATGCCTGAAACAGGAGTTTTTCATCGGCCAGAAACTATTATCAGGATTTCCTTTCAACCAAGACCCTGTTGTGAGACTGTTATTATCAGTGTGACTGAGTTTATTGCAAAACATTTTGAGAAAGGTGGAGCACTGAATTATTGGCCGCTGCATGCAGGAAAAAGGGAATAAATTAACTGTTCAGAAACTGGATACAACACATTCAAGGCAACTGAAAACTAAACTGCAACTAAATTAAGAAGGCTATAAATGAAGAAGTTAAATACAAGAACATACCAATGTAGCACAAGACGCTATAATAATGTTATTTATTTGTGATCAGTATTGAACTGACATTGTTTGTTTGAGAATAACGTTCACCTAACGCTCAAATTTTATATATAATGCATTGGTTGTGCATGAAATCTTTATTCAACATTTCAGATAAAACTAAATACTAGTAATGTTAGTAATAAAACAATATTATAACATATTGTAGTGACATATAATGTACCTTTTATGTTCATAACATCTATGTAATGTTCCATTTGGGACTGAAAATTAACATTAAAATCAAGCACAGGTGTAATGTGGCAATACATAACACATGATGCGTGTTGTATCCATAACAATTCATGCTGAATGTCTGAGTAGTGACGAGCTATAATGAAAGTTGAGGCAAAATTCCTCATTATTATTGAAACTGTTACATTAGCTTTTATAGAGCAGTAACCTATAACATTACAAAAACGTTACTGCAGCATCAAAAACTCGAGATTAACAGAGGTTTACTGCAAGCACCTAGTTTAAGCATTGTTCCATGATTTTTTTTTCATTTTATTCATTTATTTATGAAATACTGTTGACATGTTGTATGTCGAAGCAGGAGAGGAAAAAATACATAAAGGAATACCAGTGATTATGGCAAAAGGCGAGAAAAATCGCCAAGTACATTAGTACACTCTACACAGTCGTACAGAATAACGTGACAAATACACACTACAATAATACAGAATACAATACAGTCGAGCCCAAAAACCTAGATATTTCGAATTATTAGTTATATTGAACACACAGATTACCTCCCTTGAAAATCCCGTGTAAGATTATAAGACAATCATGCAGTATGTAGAACTCCAGTTTTACCTGTCGTTTGATATATCGAACTGCACACCACGCCCCTGCAATTGTCACTTCTCTCACCAGCACTCTTCGATCACATTTAGAATGTGGAGCTGGATCGGCTAAGCGGCCTTGGGCGCCTGCTGCCAGCTCTAGTGCTGTGAAACTGTGTGAAGATGTGAACGTGGGTTTGCTTGAGAATGGTCGTTGATCTCTTGTGCTGATTTCCCCTGCCTATGAAGCCAAGCTAGCTAACTAAAGCCTAGAGGCAGCCCTCACGTGGTGTGCACCGCTTGTTTCCCAAAGGCGTTGCGGAAGCCTACTGTACCTTAATTTTAATGCACGATTATGCTATTTATAGTGTACTAGCAACAGGGTTAGCCATCTTATGGCAGGCAGTGGCGAGTTTCAAAGAACCGTCTGCTGCGGCTTCGATGCAAAGCAGGGCCTACTAGCGCTTATCAGCATGCCGGTAGGCGGCAAGTTGCTGCAAGAAACACGTCACGTGAGGGTGCAATGTATTCTTGCATCTAGGTTACAGATAAGCATATATCTGTTTCCATTTTTTATATATCGAATTATCGGTATATCGAACTATTTCGTGATTCCTGTCGAGTTTGATATATCTGGTTTCAACTGCAATGCAATTGAAGAACGCAGTGAGACTACAAAAACAGCTCCCAAGCTAACAGCACATCAATCAAGGGGGTGAAAAAACAGGGAATGGTTAGGTTGAGCCTTCCATTCGGAAATTGACCATGGTGAAAAATGAAAACTTATATGTATTGGTGCACTCAAAGTTAGTTTTAAGGCTAAAGCTATGGTTATGATGAGAGGGTTATGTGGAATCTTTGGCGATGTAGTTTTCAGGTCGGATGCCAGGTCGAAAGTTTTTCCACACGAGAGTGGGGAATGCTTTCCCACTCTCGTGTGGAAAGATGTACATCGGGCAAACAGGGCACTGCATAAATGAGCGACTCAGGGAGCATGCGCTAAATGTGAGGAACAAAAGTGACAAAGGTGCACATCTTGTGTCACACATTATTAACTGCAGCAATTGTGCACCGCGATTCGAAGAGATGGCGATTCTGGGCAGGAGCAGAAACGAACACGCGTGGCTGGCTCTCTAAGTATTCCATATTAAGAAAAAGGCTGAAGGATGTGTTAGCGATACTTCCTTATCACTTTACTCTGCCGAATTGAAGTTTTTGTGCACACATCGTTGCCAGTAATCTCGCATGACTGGAATTTTTTGTTAGCTTGCGCAAGTGTGAAAAAAAAAATGTATATCTATGCGTTGGTGTGTGAAGAATAAAATAGTTGTTAGTGTTGCGGCAGTCCTTGTGTATGTCCCGAGTGTATGCAGTTCGTCGAATGTTTTGCGCACATCGTTCATCTGTATAACCATGCACCAACTAGACCCAACAGAAGTGTTATTACCCACTGAAAGTTTGCGTGCACAGTTCTAGAGCGTTGTCTTTTCACCACATTCACAGCATGTTGCAGTTCTTTTAGTTGTGCACACATCACAGTTGGATATAGATTGGATTTTTTTTAGGAAAGGAAATGGCGCAGTAATTGTCTCACATCTCGGTGTACACCTGAATTGCGCTGCACTGTAAAGGGAGGGAGGAAGGTGGGAGTGAACGAAGAAAGACAGAAAGGGGTGCCGTAGGGGAGGACTCTGGAATAATTTCGACCACCTGTAGATCTTTAACGTGCACTGACATCGCAGAGCACACGGGCGCCTTTCGTTTCCCCTCCATAGAAACGCGGCCACCGTGGCCAGGTGCGAACCCGGGAACTCCAGCTCAGTAGCCGAGCACAGTAGCCACTCAGCTACCACGGCAGGTCTGAAGTCTTTTTCTATGTAGTGTCCCTGGGGCGTGTGGCAATCCAGTCGCTGCACGCAAGCACACACGTGGGCATGCATAGGCGAGCGGGAATGTTCACGTCCATCGGTGCAGCGTGACTCTGGTTCGCATAATGGGTTATTCCCATTCATGTGGTCACAGGAGTCTGGCAGGGGTGTTGCGTAACTGCAGTTACATCGCCTAGCACGCCGCCTAGCGACTGAACGCTCATCATAGGTTGCTTCCCTCATTCCAAGGCGAAGCGTCTCAGTGATCATATCACACGGGGTCCTCAAACGCCACGGCAGTTACGGCACTCAACTCGTTCGGCCATCCAGTCTGAGAGTGGCCACCTCGCACGCATTGGCTTCAACTACCTGGCCTGTCGGGGGCCTGTCATGCCATTTACACGTCCACTCTTTTTAGCTGCCTCACACACAGCATTTCATCTGCTTGATGTACTGAGATGTATGTTGTTCGTCTCTGCACATGCGATGATTTCATGCTCTTTGCCAGTCATGGCACTCGACACATTGTTTCCCATTCCAGTCTTGGCCACCGTTTCACACTGTTGTTCGACAACACCAGGCCTGCCACATCACCCTTTACGTGTCTTATAGACTACATCGAGGTCATTGTCTCACACGTGTTATTCGATACATTCAACACATAAAGGAGCATCTCCTTTGTTTCAGAGCACATGGTAGCTACGGATACCATGGCTGTCATGGCATTCTTTTTCCCAGCTAAGCTTTTGAGTCGCATCGTGCTCGCAATCCAATCTGCTCAACACGTCAGTAAGCACCACTAGAATCTCGGCACAGTGCACAACAAGAATGTAAAGGCCGAACCACGAGGCATTTCTTTGGCGTCGCATCAGCGTCTAGGTTACTGGCATTGCTGGTAGCGACACAGGGAGACGCAGATATCTGGCAAGGCTAGATCTCAGCGTCGGCGCCGGATATACCTCGTAGGTGGGGATTGGTGGGGGCCATTAGCCGCAGCCCATTTTTGCGAAGGCAGCAGCACCCCTTCTGTACCCTTGCTGTTCTTCCCCTTGCCCCCGCAGTTGGTTCCCGTCACTGCTGACTAGGACGATTAGCTACGGACAGGGGATAATTGAGGGGCTTTATCCTCGATCTCTCCCCACGCCCGTCTGGAGACGCCAGTTTGTATGCCCTCATGTGTTTAGTCGCCTTCTCCTGCGGGCTCCAAGCAACAACACCGGTAGACGAGATGCTGACGCAGTGCTGAAGAAACGCTGCCTTGTGATTGGGCCTTAAACATGACCTTACTCGCCCATTGGGGTCCAAGCGTGTGGTGGTCTGCCTACCACTCATGGGCCCCGGCTGAGAATTTTGCACTGTGATACACTCATCAGTAATAAGGGAGTAATTACTCATTGGCATCCACCCAAGTGCAGCCAACGGCTACAGAGGAAAGCTTTACAGCTTTCTAAAAAATTTTGTAGTTAAAGAAAAATTCGCCCTGGTCCGGGGTTCGAACCCGGGACCACTGCTTCACCGGAGCAGTCACTCTACCAATTGAGCTAACCGGGACGGCAAGCTTATGGTAGGGCAAGAGCGAATTGATCAATAACTCGGAAGGGGGAACAGTGTTGGTCAAATGTTTAGGGGAATCCCCCAAGGTGGAGTAGATTTGTAATAAGAGAGTAATTACTCATTGGCATCCACCCAAGCGTAGCCATATGGTGTGGGGTTTGACTTGGGGAAATAATTGCGTTTACGTTTTCCCCACTCAGTCGCGGCTGGCACGGTTCAAAGCCGCCCGGACCCTACCCCGTGATCGCGTACGCTACCGAGCGCACGCCAACCACGGCGGGCCTTGCTCTGAGGGAACAAAGGAACGACACATTGGCTGACACAAACAGGCATTTATTGCTACGGCAACAATAACGCCAGCTAGCAACAAGATATGCTAATGAATCGAGGTCGTCCGACTCACCAGCAAGGTTCCGAGCGAATGTTCGCCCGCGCTAGGGCAAGGGATATATACTCCGAAGGCCGGACAGGACGATATACGTGAGTAGGTCTCCCCATTGCTTCCTCGCCCCGCCGGCGAAGAGCGGAGCTGCGAGCGACACGTCCGCTCGCGCCGACGATCCCAGCCGAAAAACCCCATCTCCCGCGCGCGGGCTTCAGCAGTCTTCCGCGCAGTGACGCTGGCGCCCTCTCTTGCAAGTTAATGTAACTGACAAGGGAATGCGGTCATCCTCGGGGCGAGACTGCTGCTGCATGGTGCCTCGCAGGAAAGCAAACACAGGGGGCTGCAGGGCAGGTCCGTACAACGGCTAGAGAGGAAAGGTCTACAGCTTTCTCAGAGACTTAGTAGGTAAAGAAAAATTTGTCCTGCTCCGGGGACCATCTGGGACCACCGCTTCACCGAAGCAGTCGCTCTACCAACTGAGCTAACCAGGACGGCTTATGGTAGGGCGAGGGCGAATTGATCAATAACTCGAAGTAGGAACAGTGTTGGTCAAATGTTTAGGGGAACCCCCCAAGGGATTGGCTGCGCTTGGGTGGATGCCAATGAGTAATTACTCCCTTATTACGCTGTTCTTTATTTGTCACACTTTGCTCCGCCTCCTCTACAATGACTTGCGTTTGCACATCACCCACAACTTGACGCCTTTGTGATCTGGCATGGTTATGCGGTGTACACGCCGGTCCCACATAAATAAACCGACAAGTCACCAGCACTACGCTATGTTGAGTTTGCATTTAGAGCGACCACAATGCTATTCGCCCGAAATATTGCTGATACGTGACGAAATGAACTCTAGTACCGAGCATCGGACCCACCCGGCTACTACAGGTTGTGCCTGTCGCAGTCGGTGGCGCCATCTGGCAGGCATACTGACAAATTTCTGGCACTCGGCCATTCTAAAAACACAACGCGTCCCATCCATTCCCCAGAAAGAATCGCTGATAATCCTGCTGCTGAGTATCCCCGAGGAGGCCAATTCATTGTCTTGAGTAGCTGCTGCCTCTTCGACATTTCCTACACCTGCTCACAAAATGCTCAAATTTGCCAGATCTGTGCATGTTAGGTAAAAGTGTGTGCTCTGCTGCTAGTACTGTGGCTCACCTGCACGAGCACCTGTCTGTTTACCCTGCATTACCTATTTAGTACCATGCCTGGTGCGCATCAGGCTTATTGGCTTGACAAAGGGTCACTGTCCTCAAGCATGGTGCTTAATATAGGCATAGCTGGTTTGCCTTTACACCGTAGCATGTGCAGATGCTTGTTTTAATATATGGTCGCTACAGTGTGGTCTTATATTTTAACAAACGGACACAACCTGTTATGCAGCATGAATTTCAGGCGTGAATTTCAGGCAGCCGTATTATTGAAAGCAGCATTCCACATATGCACACCCCCCTTCCTGTGAAATGCCTTCAGGCCACAATGTTTGCTTTTAGCCGTGTAGTGGAGCATTCAAGATGGCCATCAAGCTGTAAATTTATGTGAGGCGAGAAGAACCCTCGTGCTTGCTTTTCAAGGCCCTTTGGTGCCCGGTGGTGCCGGGAGTGCTCCACTATGCGGCTTAACACAGACTGTGGGGGCTGAATACCTTTGGCCAAGACTGGAAATTAAACGTAAGACTAGGCCGGTGTGGTGCCTGAAGTACATTTCACGTGTAATATTGCAAATGCATCAAACTTTTTTTTTATTTTGAGCTGGAGTTCTTTGGGCTGCTTTGCATTTTGATGTGAAATAAATCATTATACAGTCTGGTAAGTTTCTTTGGCACAGTTTGATCAGTTTGTGAGAGACATGGGTATTTCTCTGGATAGTGTAAGTCACACTGTTGTTGCGTAAGGAGTGTGTTCCCGATTTCAGCCACCACACACCTTGGCAGAACCTTGCAGTTTCTTCTGCTGGTACGCAGTGTACCTGTGACGATTGCAAAATAAAAAGATGTTCTGGGCAATGGAATGGTGCTGATGGGTAGAACCCAGAAGAACCTTGCTAATTTGTCACACAACAGTGAATCCGCTTTAACGTCAGTGTTTCAAGATTAATGGTAGGTGCCAGCTACGGAGGTGGCAGGTTCGGTGTAATTGGTGCTATAATCACATGAACAGAAGAAGAGAGCATATGGCGAAGTTGTGTTGGAGGCTAAATTTTCACTGCTTCTAGCTTTGCTGGCAGGAATGCCATAATTGTGGCAACCTGGCTGAAACTTGAAAACTCACTTGAAATGATGCGCTGTTCATTTGAATTGCTAGCATTGAAAGTGATGCATAGGTGAAGCATGGCAGTATTAGTGTGCCTAAGGTGCTCAGATGCATGGCACAGCATAGCGATGCATTTGTAATAATAATAATAATAATGTCCTTATTTGTGTCGTAGGGTACACGATTGACACTGGAGGCCGGCAGTAAAAGCTGTCACGAACGACAGCTTGACAGAGCCGCAGGCCCCCATACACTTGGCAACGGTACAGCTCACAGTACATCCTGATAAATAAATTCCATTTTCTAGACAGGATACAACATAAAATTTTGTTATATACGGCATAAATTAATACATAGAACATAGAATAGAACATACAACCTGATGGATAAAACATAAAATTATTGTGACTTAATGCATGAAACAATGACAAATCAGATTCTATTAAGTAATAAGAACAAAACTGGATATGCGACTATAGTCTAGTAAGGCACGAAAGGACAGCCATAACTACAGTTCACTCGTCGGGGGAAATAGCATGGATACAATAGAATCAAAAACCGGTAGGTAAACATGGTCACTTGGAGTAAGGAGAAATGATTCAATTGAAAAGGATGTAGAAACAAACTCAAGTGTTAAGAAACAGAAAAAAGAAGTGTAATTGCAGATTGTCAATGACAATCAGGCATGATCATTTGGGCATGCAGTATTTTCTGATTTCTTTAAATGTATAGATTTCTAACTGTACATTTTCTCTGTTCAGTTTATTTAATAATCTCTGCAACTGATTTTGCAGTGTTTGATGGCCATATGTTGTGCGGAATGTTTTTACATTCCAGTATTCGCTATAACGGGTGACGTGACTCGGAGTGTTGTTTTGTAGGTTCGCTAACTGTTTCAAGAATATACTACCATTTTCTACTTCCTGTTTATAAAGCTTACTCAGTCGGCAGTGATACGGTGTCATAATAGGCATCACATTGTATATTAAAAATAGCTCATAGGTGTGAAAACGACTGTGTACATTTTCTACTGTACAAAGAAATCTTTTCTGCAGTACATGGAGCTTTTGTACATTTTTCTTCGTTGTAGACACCCAGACTAACTGACAGTAGTTAAACCATGTGGAGAACAGGGTGTTATAAATAGCCAGCATAACCTTTCGGGGCAGAATACTGCGGTCGCGATATATGAGGCCTATAACTTGAGATAGTTTCGCTACCAGATGGTTGACATGATAATCCCAGGATAAAGTTTTATGAAAAATAACTCCTAAAGTTTTAAAAGTAGAAACGATTTCAATCGGAATAGAGTGTAAGGCTATATTTCTGTTTACTGTTATATTTCTCCGCTTAGACCTGAACAAAATGCATTTAGTTTTGGACACATTGAACGTCATGCAGTTTTTCTGAGTCCATTCCTCTAAAGCAAGCAGTGTAGATTGTGCGGAGTCAAATAATTCTTCAATATCTTTTGCTGCGAAAAAAATGCTCGTGTCGTTGGCATATGTAATAAATTTTGCAGTGGGGGAAATGTTTGTGATATTATTTATGTACATGTTGAACAAGAATGGACCCAAAATACTGCCCTGCAGTACACTACTATGCACCTCTCATCAAGTAGCGACCAGTTACCTATGGATTTCCTGTGTGTCGACAAGGGCTTTTGTGTTCTTCAGCAGTGCAAAGTAGGCAATTTGCAGTGAGTGTATGTTCCAACCCAATTGCAAAGATTAGGTTGCCTGTCACTTGTTCCGTGTTTTCTGGCACATGGGCTTGCACTTTCGACATCTCTTTGAAGCACACCGGTGCCAGTTCGGTGGCCATGGCATGGCAGCAGCCTGACACCTACAATAAACATATGCATGGTTCATATGCATGGTTTTGTATTCTTCTCATCCTATCTCTAAAAACTGCTCTTCAAAGCCTGTTCTGCACTGCCGCATTCACAGCTGAAGACAATTTCATGAAACCACTTTTCAGACATACACACTGAGCGCATGTTTTGAAGTGGTGTGTAAGATCACATGCACCGATATTTGCAAGAACATGGGAAGAAAAGGTACGATCGAAAGACCCCAGAAGTGTGCAAACGGCATGATGTGTGTTAAAGCGGCAAAATTATACAACTATGTAGACAGTAAACGGCTACTACACTACATGCACGAGAATGGGCAGACGATTTAGGGAGAAACATCATGAAGTGGGCGAATAACTGTGTGGTGAGTGCTAGAGTGACAAAAGTACACACCTCAGCTGCACAAACAGCTAAGACTGCACGCGTGCGAGAATATACGGGCCAGTAGCCTGCCTGTTTGCATGTGTCGTAATGTGAGTGAGGACAGTTGATGTATATAATGGAAGAAAGGTCCGACACAGTTGCTGGGACGCCGTAATATTGCAAACAGTGAAAAGAATTCTCTAAGACGAGCAGCGAAGTGGTACCTTAACCACATGACTTACCAGTTAGCGCTGCCTCTGCACTTTACGGTCGCTGGCTAACTCGGAACTGCCTCAGGCCTAGTATGCCTGCTTTTCCATAATCTGTTGCCAGTGGGTTGAAAATAAAATTGTCCGGGTTTGGAACCGCAGCATCTTCTTTCGCATTGGTCTCGTGATCTTCTGTTTCTTCCTTCTTCGAGTTCGAAGTCGCACGCACTTGATGACATCGTGTCATGTTGCTTGTGCGGTTCGTCTATCCTTGTTTATGCTTAGCGTAATGGTATTACCCCTCACACATTACCTCACACATTACATCACCCCTCATGTAATGTCCTGTGAAGGGACCCTTGAGGTATAAAAAATAAATAAATAGCATGTGCTTTTCAAGCAGACGACGTGACTACCAATTGACTTCACAATTTCGTGTACCTATGTCACAAGGTCACTGGTGCGGCTGCCAGCTTATAACATCACGTAAAAACCTGGCAACCACGAATCGAAACCGAAACGGCTCGCTACAACTAGTATGATAATAAATTATATAATACATGTTCGTGCTTCTTACACAGTGTTCCATGCTTACAGCATCACTATGCACCTATCAAGGAAAAAAGGACAGTCCAAAAATTTGATTTGTCTACCCTTCAATGTGGGTGCTGCTCTACCTATTTAGGTGTACTTCTGTCTTTGTTATTCTGCTCTGTCATTTTCTTTCAGTACTGTTTTGCCCCCATCTGCTTTGACCCAATTTTTGTCGTGAACAGTGTGGTTCAATCAGTAGCAATCTAGAGGTGAGGAGAAAATATCCTCTCCCTTAAGCTATAATCCCACCACTCCCGACTAGCCTTTATGGTGGGGCATGTTCAGTACATGAGTGTGAGTGTACTCTAGACCTCAGTTCCTCTCCCTTCCTATTACCTGCACACTGAAAGGAACACCTCGCCCCCGAAGCAGATGACATGTTGAGAAAGGGTTTGTTGTGCTCTTTGTGTGTGTGCAGTGTTGTTGCTCAGAATGTGCAGTTGTAGCTGAAAGTGGGCTCAGAATTCACTTTCGCTCGCAGGCCATCCAAATCCTGACCAACATGTACTGCAACGATCACATGAACTACAACGACGGCACCTGTTGCAGTAGCCCTGAGCCAGTTACCTGGCTGCAAACCATCACCTTCGCAGCCTTCGGTGTCATGTGAGGCTTTTCTCAGCTTTCATTTAAGTGTTGCATGTATTTTACCCATGAGTGGTGTGCAGGTGGATATGAATCATCTCTTATTGTCCTCTTCAATATTCTTCGATATCCATTTCTCCTTAAGTAACCTTGACAATCACAAAGTGAACAAGGGAGGGAATACCTCAGGGTTCTTGCCAACGTTTCGACACGAGGACTTTTCTTCGCCTGGGCAAAGCGTTCATTATTGGCGGGATTTAAATAGGGTCTTCCCTCTGAGGAGGAAGGCCCAGTGAAGGGGAATGGTGTTCATACCTTGTCCCGGTATGATGGCTGCTAAAGTTGTAAAGCTTTTTTTTTTTCATTTTTATGCATTGTCATATTTTATGAATACGCCGAAATCCTCGAATCTAAGCCAACCGAAGAGTTTCATATCTCGAGTTAAAAAAAAAATGTCAGCCTAGATTTGAATAAATATGGTAATTGGCTGGCACCACCTACAGTGGTAAAGATGGCATACAGGCATTCCTTAAAATTCATGTGGCAGCTGCCCGCAAGCTGCATTTGTGAACAGCTATTCTGTGGTGCAGTCTACTTCTTATTTTTCTTAACATAACCACCTTTGCAACACTACTGGTATGTAAAGATGCTGAAAAGCAGTTTCTGCATTCATTCCTGTGATGGAATGCAGCCTTGTGTTCGTCCCTGTTCTCAAAATAATATCCAATCCTGGAAGTCAGCTCACTGTAGCACTTATGTGCAGTCTGCAGTATGGGAGCATGAAGTTGCCTTCAAGGGAAAAGATGCACATGAATATTTATGCTTTGGCATTCATTAAAAATTGAGTATTAGACATTGCACAGTTAAACAATACTTTATAAAAGGCTAGTTAGCATATATGTGAAAACTTAGAAAAAGTTTTTGAAAGGAGAATGAGGACAATAGACGAGACACGTAAGCCACACACATGGTGCATTGCAGGACACATTATATACTCAACAAAACATATTTGTGTCTATGTTGCTTGACTATGTAAGTGGAGAAAAGATATAGCCCAGCAGATCTGACAAAAAAAGTTGGCAAAAGGAGTAGGGACTGGTTGTGGTATTAGCAATGCAGTCATTAATTGAAGTAGTTATGGCACAACTACAATTAAAGTTCAGTTCAAGTACTGTGGCACATACCATATTTACTCGCATAATTTGTGCCCTCGTGTAATATGCACACCCCTAATTTATTACCCAGGTTTATATAAAAAAAGGAAACTTGTACATTTTACGCTTCCTGCTGCACCAGACCACCAGCATGCACACGGGTGCACACAAGGCAGGCTTGGGAAGATAGCCACGGCCGTGTTGCCATGTGCAGCTGCGAAAGGCGTGAGTGGCGAGGGGACACTGCTCTAAGAAAGATGTCACTGCCAAGGCCAAGCCGTAAGGAGGTCATATGTGATGCGTGCGAGGGGCAGGCACGGCTGGCTTTTTTGGGCAACCAATGTTGGGGAACCAATGTTCCTCATTAGCCTTGATAACGAACCCCCCCCCCCCCCCCCCCCCACTTCCCGAGACACACTAACGCAAGTGGAAGCCAGTCAGCACCAGCTAAATAGCAATGAAGGAGATGACGATATAATGGAAAGAAATAACAGCAGGTCAACGACCACACTGCAGCGCATCCTTCCCTTAGGAATTCAAAGGCCATAACGCTCAGTATGCAGCATGTAAGATTACCTTCTTTTTTTTTTTACAAAAACAATTGTTCAAAATTGGGGGAGGGGTGGGGGGGGGGGGGGTGTCGATGTATTCTTGAATGAATCAGTCCATGTGGCAAGAGACACACCATGGAGGTCCTGGTAACAGACACCTCTCACCAGCCTCATAGAGCTATGAAAAAAAGGAACAAAACGAACTGGAAACAAATTCTGCATCATTCCATAGTGCATGCCAGCCTAGTGACACATTGTTTCTGGCATTGGAGGATTCAAAGCATCGCAAATCTCTGCGGATTGGGAAGAAAGTGATGCCAGCAGTGGCTGTCTATTCTGGCCAGTTCATGTGCTACAATTTCTTCGTTCCTGGTATCTAATATCTCCTAAGCATCCTAAGGTATGGCACTCCTGTGCTTGCGCTTGCCTTTATCATTGCTATGTCGGCATCCACAAACAACTCCTGTGACAGCTGCGATAATAGCACATTTCAAGCTCGTTTTACAAAGACAGTAATCTGCAAACGTTTCTTAGGGAGAGCTCTATGACTATAAGCTTCTTCCACTGCATCTTTTTTAACGGACCATCGGCAATGGGCTCAATCTTCGAATGTGCACGTTACGAGAGGGACCCATTGCACGAGCTTGCCTTTGCGGCCACCCTTGCCGCACTGTTACTTCGTGCTCCCCATATGGATTCATTTTGTCAGCGACAGGCCAGTGACAACAAGCGGAAAGCTGAGCCGCCTAGAGTTATGTGTTGGTCCTTTTTCATTATTCGTAGAAAAACTGTGAAATCGGTGGTTACAACGCGTGCTTGTAAAGCGCTCATTTGGTCACCATACTTCATACCCCCATATACTACCAAACTAGCAGTGAGTAATATGCTCACACGCACACACATCATATCCTGAATTAGCCTCTAATCAAAAAACGGGCACTGGATTAAGTGGCGGAAATACTGAAATCGTCAGTTTATCAATGCCATTGTTTACACTGAAACCTAAAGGATGAACCTAGTTTTTAAACTTATGATATTGAGTGCCCTTTATGCATCTTTAAATCCACCTTGCATCGACTTTAGTTCTAGATTATTTCAGATGTAATATATCCTGAAGTACAAATGAAGTAAACATGTAAGGAAAGAATATAAGGAAAATGAATGATTAATTTTACATATATAACCACATATCACAGTGTCAGCTGCCATCATACTCAGCGTATTGACTTCTGTAAAGTGATACTGCATGCAGATCTACAATATAAAACTGATGCACATGTGACGTTCCAGCCTTTCCGGGGGGGTCAGTCACAAAGCAACCTAATTTGTTGCTATCTACGGGTCCTGCTGAAGCGAGGAGAATCGAGCCAACAAGGCGGTAACCCAGCAAAACTTTATTTCTCTGCCTGAAGGCGAAACTGTTGGTCCGCTCACCGCTGGCTTTTAGGAGCCCAACATGATGGCAAGACGGGCGAGTTGGAGGAGCCCCTGGTTGTCGCTCCGGTAGATTGGGGCTCCACTCCAATCGTCTCGCTTCGGCGGGCCGCGGCTGCTTCGGCTCTCCTGTGGTCTGCCTCTCTTCCCGGCGTCTCGGCTGGCGGTGCGATGGGTCGAGGCCACAGGACTCTTGGGCGTTTTGGCTGGCGGTGCTGTGACGGGTCGAGGCCACAGGACTCTTGGGTGTTTCAGCTGGCGGTCAGTTTGCTACGGTCCCTGAGGTCCGGCTTCGCTGACTGCAGGCCAGTGCGATCTTGCGTCTGTTCGCCTCACCCATCTCTGCTCGACTTCTTTGCTTTGTCTCTGCTGCCACCCGCAGCGTCTCTCCGGAGATTCTCTTTCTCTCTCTCTCTCTCTGGGTAATCTTCGCCCAATGGCTTTTCGTCGCCGCTGCTCACACAGCCGACCAAGGCACCCGCCAAACTTCTAGGAACCCATGGCCGTTACGACGAGAAGGCCGATGGCCTCGTTGGGGATGGGTCGAAGGGGATCAGATGCCCTTCGGAGGGCAACGCTTCTCTGCAGTCAGTCTCGCCTCCTCTGCTGGCAGCCCGTCTGGTGCCAGCCGCCGACCTCCGCCGCCACCTCGAGCCATTACCGAGGGGGGGGGGGGGGGGGGGGGGGAAGGGGGGAGCACCGCACAAACCGCAGGGAAGACTGCGGTTGCGTTGGGCACCGCGTGCAGCCTGTCCTCTTTAGCCTTCCTTGTCTAGCTTATGTCAGAAATCGGTTGTGCAAAAGGCAGTGAAAATTCAAACGGAAGCCTGCTCGTGCTTCTTCTCATTAGACCATAATTCTGTCCTTTTACCAGTAATGCTACATAAGTAGCACAGTGGTACAGAGAATTTCATTGATTGATCATCCTGATTACTCCTGTGCAATTATTCGATAATTTCTAATATTCAGTCGAATAATAAAGTATTCGATATTCGATTCGAACCTAATGTTTGGTATTCGAAAACTCGAAGTATTCATCCCGAGTGAATAATGTTTCTGTAACTCTTGCTTCGTACTCCAAGATTGTAACGCAGCACGCGCATAACCAAAGCCCCGACTCCGCGTCCCGTGCCTGCACTCCCGCGCATATGCCAGAACCGGTCTGTGCATGCTTGGAACAACAGACGCGAGCAGGCGGAAGTGTGGCACCCAGATTTGTACTTGCCAGGTGTCCGCGGCCATGCTACATGCGGTTCGCATTCGCCATAACCGCGCTCGGTGGCATGCATCAGTAGAGAAATTTAGCAAAGCGCGATCCGCTTCCACGCGCCGCAAGTGGTCCCGACAGGGCAGGGGTGCGAACAGCTGGCCGGCGCCTTGCGACGTCCTCAGGGTGATCTGTGCATGCGCAATGGCTCTCCGCGGAATCGGATCGCCATAGCAGCCGCAGATTGCAGCGGAATCGGATCGCCATAGCAGCCGTAGATTGCGCTCTAATCAGAGGGCACATGGTTCTCTTGATCTCCGCGTTTTATAATCATATGTCATCTTTGCACTGTGTTTTGACCGTAGGGGCCTGGGTGGGAGTGGTTGGGAAAGTGGTGGGGGGGTAGCGCTTCGGTGAAGCTTGGCTACCGCTAATGGAGAACCCTGCACACTCGCTAGCAGGCGTTCTTGGGGTCGTCACCTAAAAGCAATAGCTGCGCAACGACACAATCGCAGTTAAGACTAGCACTTGAACGGGTCTCATATTAGGTGTCACATCCCCCCCTCCAAATGTGCTGGCTCCGCATGTAAGCCAATTTTCCAATTTTCGATGGCCCCTTTTCAGGACGTCAACACACTTCAATGAGTGCGATGAAGTTCAATGCATTTTTATTTTTTTTCTGGTAATGGCCTTGTGTGTTCGAAAAATACACAATTTTTAAAATGCCTACTGCACCATACAACTTATTTCGTGTGCTAGAAGTATTTGAAATATTCGCTTCGAAATTATTCAGAGAAAATTACTATTCAATTCGTATTTGCTTCGAACCAAAAAACCACTATTTGCACATGCCTAATCCTGATTCATATATGGCATGCTCCCCTGATGTCTTGCCGCCTGCTTTAGCCTGTACGATTCTCTGTGCCATTTGTCCCAAACATGTAAAAGCAGGCACATTACCATTGCTTTCTAGACCTGTTGCACTTATTTTGAGGCTTTTATATTACTTTCTTGTCCTTTTTGTATTTGTTGCGTGTGTGTGTGGGTCAATCTTGTCACATACTCACACTTACACATTTCCCCAGTGAGCACGAGTAAAGCTGCGTTCTCAATCCATTGCTTATTCATTAGTTTGCTCCAAAGCAGTGGTATATGTGGCACGTTATTGTGATTTACCGTGTCCAGGCAACAGGTTGTACCAGCGCAGACCGAAGGCTTCCTGCCTCCCTCTAGAGAGGTGGAGAAAGGGAGTCACTTGGTGTGCAAGAGAATGCTACTTTGAGGAGCCATGGCTGAGAAAAGTGGGCTGGAACTGCTTGTCTGCAATGACTATGATATTAGTTGCAGAAAATTTTTCTGGGGTGGAATTCCTTGGACATTGCCTAATACAGTATAACTCCACTGTTACGTTCACAGGTGCCGCGTTTTCCCAGCGCTACATTTTCCTGAGCCAGTCCCGTGCAAGCTCCCATGAATACCCATGGCATAGCCATATAGACTCGGCTGTTATGTCGAAATGTGGCAGCTTTCCCGCATGCTGCATTGTGATAGCGCTTTACCCCGTGCTGGGATTTTGACAGCCTACATTTAGCGAGCACAAAATGACAATGGCAGACCAGGCAAAGCGAGACTTGACTCCTTTGGTGCTTGGCTGCCACCGTGTTAAACAGCTTACAACGTGCTGCACCCACACCGATGGAGGGCACACTTATGGGCAGCGTGACTCTTTTTCCAGCAATTGGTGCAGTTCTGTTGCCACTGCAGTGTGAGCGCGCATGACCTAAGGCATGAAAATGAAACTTGCCATGGCAAACGCCGAGCGGGCAACGCTGTACGATGCAGATGCACGGCTTGGCTCCTAGGCATGGTTCTGTCATTTGTGTCTGCCATGTCATTCACAGCTTACAAACACAGTTCCAATAGACAAGGTTTGTTTAGGCAGGATTATACATAGCGGCTGCCACGAAAACAGCGCAGAACCACACTTGTGTGCGCAAACATCGCCCACTCCGTGGGCCCTCCCGCTTCGCTTCTGCCTCCATTCCACCAACAGCTTCTCAAGCAGACGGAGAGTCATTACAAGGCATTTCAGTGCATACGACCGAACACAAGAGCTGCAAAGCCTTGCAAATTCCAGAGAAGCATGCTGCCCCTACTACAAGTAAAAAAAAAAAGGGAAAGAAACACTGCAGACAGTATACCATTTTTTCACGTGTGCTTCCTGGCCTCTACGTTTCCTGGCTGGTGCGCGTCTTTTCAGTGGTCACTTGAAAAATCTAACAGTGGGGTTCTAATATACCACAATATTTCACAGTATCCATCTGAGCACACTTATACAGCTACTTCTCAACAACTTCGCAGCTGAAGAAAAATTCTTCCTGGTCTGGGGATTGATTGAATCCTGGACCACTGCCTGTCTGGGACAGTCGCTTTACCAACTAAACTGACCAGGATGGCTAGCAGATGGCAGGGCAAGGCCGAGCTGATCAACAACTCTAGGTTGGAGCGATGCTAGTCCAACGCATTTAGGGGAAACTTCCATTGTGTAGTAGATTTTAAATATGGGGTAATTACTCATTACTTCATATTTGTTGATCAGTTTGGCCTTGCCCAGCCATCTGCTAGCCATCTTGGTCAGTTTAGCTGGTAGAGCAACTGTTCCAGACAGGCGGTAGTCTTGGGATGGTTCCTGACCAGGCAAGTTTTCATCTACCTCTTGACTTCCAACTAGCTTTGGGTTTTCCATCTGCAGCTGGTCATACAGGCAAATCAGTGAGACCGCACATTCTGTGCTGCAAAACCAATAGTTGCATGTGTGAGTTTTTCTTGATGGAAAAGGTATTAGTGCCACTTGTTGTTGGTTGACATCAGTTGCAACTATTAAGGTACAGGTGCGGCCATAATAATATGGAGCACGCGGCAGGCGGTGCATCAAGGAGAAACTGCATCTAAGCACCACCTATCAACGACAGAAAGAAACACTTGGCTCTCCACGCGCAGCGAGAGTACCCGCCAGCAAGCCCTAATCTTTGCTTCAACCCTGGCGTTATATTTGCTCAAAAGATGCTGAGCTGTTCTGAGCAATTCTGCCAGGTGATGCCTTCCTCCAGACGGGCTGAGTTTATCATCGATGTCGCGTGCCGATAGGCCTACAGCAAAAAAGTGGGTCCGTGCCTCGGCGCGTGCCGACTCGCACAGTTCCCGACGCTCATGCTAAGTAGCGCACATAAGCAGTTCTCCGCAGTTCTGCGACCGTTCCTGTGCTCTGTATTATTCTGGCCGCGCCTGTACGTTGTTGGGCCAGTTGGTCCATACTAGCTCTCACAAAACAGCACATAGACGAGACTTAGTAATGACACGGCGCCTGTCCATGCCATTACTGTGTCACGCCTTGCCTTTGTGCTGTTTTATGTGGCCAATTGTGGCAACATGGTCTGAGACATTTTCAACCAGTGAACCTTAATCTCAGTGGCCAGGCTGCCACGATAAACTTTGATAGTTAAGAATTACATGATAATGTGCATTGTAGACATTCAAAAGCTGGATTTAATTATTCTATTGGTTTATTGCACAGTTTGAATTCAGAGCACAGATATTTGTACGTCCCCTGCTGACAACAAAATACAGCTGGGAGCTGAACTCACCGTAATCTGTTCTTGTAGTATTTTGTTAGCTGGGAGCCTCTCCAGTAGATGCCTGTGCTTCATCTTTGCCTTAAAGGGCTGTAGTGAGTGACACACCTGAGTAAGGGATTTTATTTCCGCATAAATTCAGGCCCCCTTCTTTTGGCACCAGCGTGGTGAGACAGGACAGTCCTAATATGTGTCCTTGTTGCTTGCAGCCTGGTGCTGACCCTGACGCTGGCAGTGCGGCAGCAGCTGTGGCCAGCAGCCGACTCTGCCCTGCAGGGTGTGCTGCAGCCACTGTCACGGCTGGGCCTGATCATGGCTTACTTCTTCCTCTGCGACCGCACCAATTTTTTCATGAAGGAGAACAAGTATTACACACACCTCAACTTCTTCCTGCCAGTGGCATACGTATTTGCACTGGGTCTGTTCTTCACCGAGGAGAGCCAGCAAACACAGGTGCTGCACCGTGACCAGACGGACGAGTGGAAGGGCTGGATGCAGCTGGTACTGCTGGTGTACCACATGACGGGTGCCAGTCAAGTGCTGCCTGTGTACGTGCACGTGCGCGCCCTCGTGTCGGCTTACCTGTTCCTAGCAGGCTATGGCCACTTCTCATACTTCTGGCACCAGGCCGACTTTGGGCTGCTGCGGCTGGCACGTGTGCTCTTCCGCACCAACCTGCTGGTGGTGCTGCTCTGCCTGTGCATGAACCGGCCCTACCAGTTCTACTACTTTGTTCCCCTCGTCTCCTTCTGGTTCATGGTAGTGGCGGCCACCCTGGGCAGCCTGCCACGGGTGTCAGCTGCCTCGGCGGAGGCCAACCCGCTCCACCACCTCTATGTGGTGCTCAAGTTTGTGGGCCTTTTCTCGGTTCTCACTGTGCTCTACATGTCCGAGGTAATTCATTCATTCAGTTTTAAGCTACTCTGCTAAAGAAACAGCTTCTTGTACCTAATACAGTAGAATCTTGATGATACTATGACAGTTGATACCAGTGTGGAGGTAGAGTGGAGAGTGCTTTTTTGCTTTTGATCTCCACTTGCTTCTGACTGCTGTCCTTTTGTTTGCATTGTTATATGTTTGTTGCTTGCTTTTTGTTTACATGCGCCAAGATGACATCCCGCGGTGAACAACAAAACAAAATGCGGCAGCGTGACAAAGCAGATAGGGGGGGTTATGAGTCAGCACATATTTGGAGTCAACTTTTTTTTTTTGGCTAGCAAGGGCTACAAGTTAGATGGTCGATGTTAACCTGGCAATATATATAGTAATCGCAAAGTTCGTCCATTATAGGTAGCCCGTTCCCGCAATGAAAGTTTTTATCTGGGTTCTTTTTTTTTTTTTTTGCTGTGGCCAGTTAATTTGAAAAACTGGTTAATTCGAATATTTTTCACGGTTCCAATGACTTCGATATAAAATTTTACTGTATACCATATTAGCTAAGAGTTACAGGGACCGCATGACCAGGCGCATCTTTGAAGCATTTGAATTGAACGAAACCAAGTTCTTTTTGTTGGTAGTAAGAGAGTAATTACTCATTTGTATCTACCCAAACTCAGCCATATGGCTGCAAAGGAAAGCTATGCAGCTCTCTCAGAAACTCCGCAGTTAATGCAAAATTCGTCCTGGTCCGGGGGTTTGAACCCAGGACCACCACTTCACCAGAGCAGTGGTGTTCCATTTGTGGATGGACCTCTCAAACCAAAGTCCAGTGTACAAAATTTTCTTCCCTCACTTCCTCCTGGTTACGGCATTTTTTTTTACTGTAGTTGTGCGCTTTGTAGTTCTTTGTTAGCCCTTTTTCTCTTTTCAGCTGTACTTCTTTTGCCCTCCTCCTCTTTTTCGCTTCATTTCTTTCCTTGTTCCTATCCTTATCTGTCCACCCTTTTGCTCGCCTTTGTGGCAGTTTTTCTTATGGCCCACAGCTGTGAGCCCCCCCAACCTCTTGCCCCTTTCCTTTCCAGTTGACAGCAGGTTTCTTCCCCACTTCCCTCTCACTTGTCCAACCTTCCAGTTTTTGCTACCACGCATCGCTTGCCGTTCATGTCATCAGGTGCTGTTTTAATTTTTCAGAGCATCTGCTCCTCGTTTAAATTTCCTTGCTTTGTAATTATGCCTTTTAGGTATACATTAGGAGCAGATGGGGTGCTGCAGTTGGGGTTGTTTGTACATGAACGAACGGGATTTTTCCTGCTGAGCCAGCTGTGGAAAGAGCTATGCATTTTATGTTTGCCTTGTTAGCGAGGGTAATACAGATTGAGAAAACTACACATAGCAAGCGTGGTCTGAATCGTTTCCATTGCTACAAGCAAAAGAATAGACACGCGAAGCCGGCAACCACGGCCGCCAGCAGCATTGCACATAGAAGCAACGCGACGGTGGCGAGGCAGCCGACCACGCTCCGAATGCATGCAGTGTTAGTGCCACATGCAATAGCAGCACGGAGACTCCTCTCCATTGGGAGGAGAGCGGAGATGACAGACTAGCAAGTATTTCTGGGGACCATAACAACACATCACGTGAAGTCGATTTCCAAGCACGACAGTGTGACGTTATTGCTGCGCTGCGCTTTATGGACAGCTGCTCCCGACAAATGACATGGGCACACTTCGTCACCGTCAACACTGCCACTGCACAAGCATGCAAGCATGCAGCATATAAACAAACATGGCCTTCCGACTACTCACTTGGCTGGTAGCAAAAGTGGCAGATTTTCTTTTTACAATGCTATTTGGCGTGTTTCATATCAACAAATGAATGAGTGCAAAATTATAGAGGCAAGATAATTATAATGCTTCTGATGCTTTTGTAATTTATTTTGGATTGATATTCTCACATGAGTGTCTGTTGTCGAGATAATACATTTGCTCAGAGAGCGCAGGTGAATGAATTCCAGAAACGCATTCGATCCCTATTGTCGTTTTCATCGAGTGCCCTTATATTTTCTTGTGTGGCAGCAAAGAAATGTCATTTTGAACAAATGTCATGCGATGGGAATGCTATTAACTTTGTCGTGTGGCAGGGATATAAGAAGCCCAAGAGTGTGCATAATCAACTGTTGTGTTCTGGTGCAGGTGTTTTTTGAGAAGATATTTGTGACACGACCTTGGAAGGCACTCTTTGTAACCACAGATGACTCCATCAAGGAGTGGTGGTTCCGCTGGAAGATTGATCGCTATGTGAGTAACACTTCATCTGCCCTTCTGCTATTCTGACGGAGGAAATCTCTATGTGTCTGTAGCACATGTACAGTCGCCGACTGGTTTTTCGGACTTGGTGGTACCAGGAAAATGGTTAGAATAATTTAATAGTCTGAAAAAGCCATGAATATCAAAAACATGGCAGACGATTTAGCGTGGTTAGGTCAGATGTGAATTAGGCGTGCTAGCACATCGGTTTCCACTTTGGTTGGGCTTTGAGGCTCTGTTGTCAAGGTCAAGCAGGCTTCAGACATAGATCGACTTATCGGTAGCATTAATGGGTTAATGCCCATATACGCGGAATTGTTCATTCTGTACAATACGTACACCCGCCGTGGTGGCTCAGTGGTTATGGCGCTCGGCTGCTGACCCGAAAGACGTGGGTTCGATCCTGGTCGAGGTGGTTGAATTTCAATGGAGGCGAAATTCTAGAGGCCCGTGTACTGTGCAATGTGCAAAGAACCCCAGGTGGTCAAAATTTCCGGAGCCCTTCACTGCGGTGTCCCTTATAGCCTGAGTCACTTTGGGTCGTTAAACCCCCATAAACCATATACTGAATCTACTTCACATTTATTGTTCGCTGGGAGTCATGCTACTCCTGGCGCAGTGGTGCAGCAGTTAAGTGATGCACCACTGCCCTGCAATAACAGGGGCTGCCATTGGCGGGGCTTGTGAGACCCAGGTTGCTCTTCCCGAGCAACCTCTCGTGATCGATCTTTAATATAACTGCCACGGTGGGCAGTTTTTGCTCACCTTGGATGGACTGGACAAACCGACAGCAGCAAAATCAGCGAGTGTGGCTCTGGTGCTAGCACACTTAGAAGTAACTTTTCTGTGAAAAACCGGCTTCAAGAATCACAAACTTTGCTGCTCCCAAAGTTCCGTTCACAAGCGATAATGTTATACTGTATCTGTCAGAGAGTCCTGCTTTCATCATGTCCGCAACACCTCACATCACGATCCCAGACAGTGCGACGTGCAAAGACCAAGACAGAGAACCCAGGGAAAGAAGCGAGCGCCTCCGAACGCACCTCTGCACATTCCCCATCTAAGCTACGGTAACACTGCAGCTGTCCAGTTTTCAACACGACCACATTCTGTTCTTTGTAGTCCACCTCAATGACAAGGAAGTGTGTGCCAGTGTCTCGAGTGTCAACGATGAAGAAAGAATAGCCAAGCCTATACTAACCACTTCCTCCGAATGACTATTTAAAACCAAGATGGTGCCTTTCACAGTGGTGAGGAACCGTTAGTTCAGGCTTAAATATTGTGAGCACAGTGCGTGACCCTCGTCTTCATCTGTGAATATTCATCATCATCTCGCATCTTCGTCTTTTGAGGAGTGGCCGCCATATTTGCCAGCGGGAATAAAGAGCTCGCTTGGTCCACAGTCTCACAAGTGGTGGAGGCTGCTCTAGATCCCGCGTCCTCTCTGTCGCCACACTGCAGCTCCGTTCCGGTCGTCACCTGGTCGGACCATCTCCGAAGATGGAAACCGTCGACCAACAACGCCGTGACGCTTCCGCAGGCCTTGCCGGTGCCTCAGCAGGTGTGCTACCCCTACCTGCTGATCTCTCCGGCCGCCACCCTGACTCCAACGCCCCCGCTGCTCTTATGTCAACTGGACACCCGACATGGACCGTCACGACCCTTCAGCGCGAGCCTCCTACATTTGCGGGTCTCCGTGGTGATGACGTCGAGAACTGGCTCGATCAGGACAATCAGGTCAGTGCCTACAATCGCTGGGACTCTGCCATGAAGCTTCTCCACGTGCCATTCTATTTAACCGCCGTGGCTAAGACTTGGTTCGTCAACCATAAAGATACCATCCCGGACTGGACCCACTTTACATCGCAGCTTCGGCAAATTTTTGGCACTGTTGGTGCCAGCCCGGCCATCTACAAACAAAAGTTAGATGCGCATGCCCAGCTGCCCAGCGAATCTTACACGTCTTACATTGAAGATGTCTTGAGCCTGTGTCGACGTGTCAACAGTGCCATGTCCGAGTACGATTGGGTCCGTCACATTCTTAAAGGCATCGGCTCCTTTGCTTTTACCACGCTGGCTGGCCAAAACCCTACCTCAGTCAACGATATCCGCACCACATGTCACCGTCTTGACGACCTCCAATCCCTCCGCTTGCAAGACGCCTGGGACCCCCGCCTTTCAACTGATGTGGACTTGCGCTCTCTCATCTGCTCCATCATCCGCGAGGAGCTGCACGGCTCGACCTTACCGCCGCTGGATTCCCATCAGCACCGGCCTCCGACCTCGCCATTGCGTGATCTAATCAAGGACGAGCTCGCTTCCGTCACTCGTCCCGCGGCGTCCGAACCATCTGTGCCTCTTTGTGCGCCCACGTATGCCCAGGTCGCTGCGTCTCCTGCTTCTCCCGTCTGTGCCTCACATTCGCCGCCCGTACAGCCGACTGTCGCCTCCTTATCCCAGCGGCCCGCAATGTACCCAGCGGTTTGGCGGCCGCCTTCGCCTCGCCCTATCTGCTACTACTGCGGAATTCGTGGACATGTTGCCCGCGTTTGTCGTCGGCGTCAGCGCGACGAGCGTAACCAGTTAGGTACCGTTCGCAACGACGAAACCTACTCATCGTGTGGTTACCGCCCTACATTTGCCTCCAATACTTCTCATCACGACGACACATACTCATCGTTTCCTTACCAGCCAACGTTTCACCCAACGGTCCTCCCCGCTTCTTCTCTCCATCGACCTCTCCCGACCGCTCGCCGATTGTCCGCTCGTCGCGCCGCCGCTCCCCGTCACCATTCCGGCGCTCTTCATCGCCTCTACGTCCAGCCTCTCAGGCACCTGGTCGCAATGCGGAAAACTAAATTGTGCAGTTTCCGGAGGTAAAGCTGCACCACTCGCCCACCCTTCAATTCCTCTTACGCTACCGTCGAACTTGTTAGCTGTTAATGTTGAAGGCAGTATTGTAGACGCATTGATTGACATCGGCGCTGCTGTTTCCGTCATCAGTTCTGCTTTGTGTTCCCATCTTCGTAAAGTGCGCACTCCTTACTGCGGTCCTTCTCTCTGTGCTGCTAATGAAGAATCCATGCATCCTTACGGTCTGTGTATAGCACGCATCCTTATCAACGGCATCCTGCACCACATCGAGTTCGCTGTATTTCCATCCTGTGCTCACCCTCTCATCCTCGGCTGGGATTTCCTCCACTCCGCGCAAGCTGTCATTATATGTTGCCCTCCTACTCTGGAACTTGCTGACTCCGACCCTTCTGACGCTCCTGCAATTCCATCTCATCACTTGATCAACACCGCGGACCATGTGCTTTATACCGGCTCCGAAGATGTCATCTCAGTTGCTTCTGCTTACGTACATGCTGGGGACGTTTTCGCCGCAGCCGTGCCCCGTCTTCTCTCCAGGGGCATTCTCCTCGTCGCATCCCTTCTTCGCTTCGTCAATGGGACTGCCCTTCTGACTGCGCTCAATACTACGTCGGAGCCCATTCTTCTGCGCGCTGGTACTAAAGTGGCTTCTGTGTCTACCATTCAACCTGTCACCGTTCTTTCCTCGCCACCATCCAGCTTCGCCATTTCGTCCCATCCTTCTTCTCCGGCAGCTATTTCCGCTACTATCAGCGACGATCTCATGCCTGCTCAAAAAGCAGAATTGCTTGCCCTCTTGCCCTTTTAACAAGAATAGGAGGGGCGAAGACCAAAAGCTGTGAAAACGGCTTGATGGGGTCCTGGCCCCATTACAAAAATTGGCACAGCAGGAATACAGGAGAAAATCAGTTGGCATGTTCGCAGCTAATCACATCTATGTTTTTACTATTTCTTGGGTACATACAAAGATAATTTATGCAGTGCAGCATAAATGCAAAGAGAAAGTGGCATAAACAATGCTGAGACATAAAACAATAATACAAAAGCATGTAAAGAGGAAGGGCAAACAAAACAGTCTTAAATTCATAACAATTTTTCTTGACAAAAAAAGGCTAATTGGGTGGTTTTGTACGCAAACCGGATCGAATCTGGCAGAATGCAACTTGTTTAACTATTTGTGAACGGTGAAACGCAGTGACTATGGAACAGCGATGCCCGCGGGCATTTGTATTAGGCCAAAAAAAAAAATGAACTTTAAATTGAAAAACGATCTCCACAGTAAAGCACTTAGTGGGGCAAGTTAGCACATAGGTTCTAGAATGCAAGCGCACCACAGATAGCACACAGTGTAGAAGAACGACAAACAGGTTCAAACCTGCCGCTTCACTGCAAGGAATGCAAGAAAGAAGAAAAGAAGACATGTGAAGCAAGGCTTCAAGAAACCAGCATTGTCAGCTAGAGTAAAGACACAATAGTGCGCAAATTAATAGAGGCGCACCAAATTAGAAAGAGTGGGAGTGCATGTGTTAGTATCCCTTCGATCATGATGCATAAGAAAGAATGTAAGTTTTTAGATATGTTTTAGTTTCTGCTGAATCACCTGTGTCCCCCTTTTTGCCGCCTTCGAGATCTCACACATGCCCCCCCCCCCCCCCGTGGCTCTTTAAGCAGCAGTTTGTGAAGTCAGTAAAGTGTTGCAGGTACTGTAGCGCATGTCCCATCATTCTCCTATTCTGTGTTTAGTCTGTGTTGAGCTGGAATTCTAGAAGATCTCCACAGTATTGCTGGCATCTATTTTAGTTTTTTTTTAAATCGAACTTTTGGACTTGACAGAGTCTGGAATACCGGTCGTGAATATGTATGCATTCCTGTGAGGTGCATGACGGTTCCACAGTAAAGTCCGAAATATAGTGGCAGTCAGAATTATTGGAGTCGAAAAAATTTGTCAGATACTGTGCAGTGAAATCTTGTTAAGGCATGCCTTGCGGGGCCACAGAAAACTACGCGCAAAGCAGCAGTACACCCTAACTAAAAACAGCTTAAATATATGCTTTGGCCTGATAAAGCGTGATACCTGAGGTTTTCCGTAAAGGAAGGCACACACGGGAGGTTTTATTCACGTAGGACCACAGAAGTCTGTTGTTTATGTCTCTCGTCAAGGTTTCCTCACAGCTAGTATATATCCTCAAAGGCATTTAAAACGGGTCCCATCTGACTGACTGAGTGGTGTTTCTGAGAGGAAGAAGGAAAAGGAAAGAGCACGGGCCTGCCTACTGGCTCAAGCCGAGCCATGCTCGCTGCCACGTCCTGAAAGTAGGAGGGGTAAAGGACAGGAGAGCAAAGAGTGAAAGAAAAGACGCGCCGCGCTAATATGCCCCGGGCCGATCCCGGAGGCAGTGCAATACCGGGCCGACCCGTGCCAGAGTGCTTGAAGCCAAGCACTCCGCCATATTCCAAAAATAAGTTTAATATCTTCGGTCCAAGGACCCGCTGGAGATATTAAATCGGGTGCGCTTCATCTGCTCTTTTAGAATCTGTATTTTGGGCGCACAGGTGAAACATGTCTTAACACGCATGCTGTTTTTTCAATGGTATAGGCCCAGTCTGTGTTCAGCTTCCTTGTCGATGACACTTTCATTGGATATTGTTTCGACCACACTGGAGAGGTCTTAGTTGCGCTTTCTATGTCTCTAAACAGCAAAATATGACAGTTTCTGCAGTGTACTCTTGCTGCAAAACATCTTGAGAGCCCTTCACAGCGTCGTGACCAGCGGTGGGCATCACTTGAAGCTTTGGCCCGAAGACATGCTGCGTAGTGAAGTCACTTGGGAAGCCCTAGGTGTGGGAAGCGCACAACTCATGACAACGCCAATAATGTGACAATGCAAGATGGGGTCAAGACAGCAGTGCATTGATGTCAGTCAGGCAGCAATGCAGCCATAGTGGCTACAGCACATGGAGGAAAATAAAAGTTTCCAGAGGCCAGCCTAAACTGTGGAGCTACTACGCTGTGTTCTAGAAGTTGAGTCACATGACAACAATAAGCAATAGCTATGGCAATGGGCTCATCCGCACAGCTTGAACAGGGACCACTCAAACACTGGTGCTGCGGTGGCAGGGCTACACTGGCACCCCCAGCGACTGGAGGAGAGAATCCCTCTGTGCGGGTGTGTCAGTAGCTGCAAGCACACTCATCATGTGCTGCACTGTATTAGTATCGCCGTTACACCGCAGTCTACACGTTCAGAGCATCGGTGAAGTTTTCGTGCTGCGTGTGGCGTAGTTCATGGGTGCTCTATGAGACACCCCTTCATCTTTGTATACAATGACAGGTATGCGCTAACTGAGACATTCAAATTAAGAAACTACGTCATAAGAGGACAGCAAATTCATGAGGTTTAATGAAGCTGAGTCAGGAATTTCATGTGACTATGTCTTGAGCGGAACTATCTCTTAAAAGGGAGTACACCTTAAAAGGATACTGAACAGATTTCAGAATTCTACGAGCATTAAGGGGTCGAAGATGGGGATCTTGCAGATAAAGCATGCAAAGTCATTTTTTTGATACATTTGAAATGATGACATAATCGTCAATTAAAACTGTAATGGTGTTCACGCTTCTCGGCAGCACATGGCGCCATGCAGGGCGCTGCCTTATGATGTCAGTAATGGTGGCGGTAGATTTCCAGTATAGTAACATTACAGATTTATAGTAGCGCCTGTCCTTGACCTTGTCTCTTCTTCGTGGATCGTCTACAGTGTTTGCACTCATCGTTCACCCTAAGAATATCATGCACCAACTAGCCCTAACCAAAGTATTGTTGACATTTACCCGAAAGAGGAAAACAAAAACCATCAAAGGCAAAGCCCTCGGACGTAGTTTGGCGGCATTCATTGGCACATGACGAGCCATGGGCACCAGCAGCATAAATCTGAAAGCCGACCATAGATGACATCATCACTGAGCTTCTTCACCTGCTTAGATGCTTCATGAAGTGTGAACATCGTTGTTGCTTTAATCGCCGATTATTTATTTTAAATGCTACCACAAAAACGCTTGGCATGCTTTACCTTCAAGCTGAACACATTCAAATCCTCGAATCTCCTTAAATTAGTCAGAAAAATGCTTCAGCCTCCCTTTAACATGATTTTATTGTATGAAAAAATTGGAGTGTATTCTGGCCAAAATTTTAAAAACAGGGTTTTAATGTAGTTCAACTGAGTAGGACGTGCGAGAAAGCAGTTGAGGCGACATCGCCTCATATGCAACCACATGAAAGACACGGCACGAGCAGCGCGAGTCCATCGCCGCCACGCGGTTGCTCGCTGTTCCGGCACCAGTGGGTACGCATCAGGAGCGATGACGGCAGAGCATGCCAGCAACACAAGGCGAAGACTCGGTTTCCTGGAGCAACAGCGGCGGGCAGACCTAGAGAGGGAACATGTGGGCAGAGGCAGCTCTGCGGCCGTTCTACGAGCCTCTCCTACACTCCCCACTCTCTCGTAGCGGTGTTGCATGAGGCACGGCGGAGGTAGTGAGGGTGAGGGCTGGTGCCGCAGTCACGCTATCAGCGCATGGGAAGGGGGGGGGGGGGGGGGGGGGGTGCCAGGTTTGCACGTTGACGTAGCAGCTGTGCAAGGCCTCTGCCACTGGCCCATGAAAGGTTGAGGGTTCCCTTATACCTCGGGACTTTCAGCTTTGCTAATGAAGTAGTGTCTTCGCATTAAAACAGGAAATGGACATGGGCAAGACATGTACCAAATCTGACAAAAGCATAGTTGGGAGTGGTGAAGAGTCAGATGGAGTGATGACCTTGGGAAATTGCTGGTTGCGACCGGTGCAATAAAGGAGCAGTAGGAGTTCATAGGGTTTGTCTACTTGCGGACTCAGTTGGCAGATGGTGGTGGTGGTGGCAGTTTATACTGAAAAGTTTTAAGTGGTTGAACATTTATCATGGATTACAGTAGTGTTAAACGCTGAAATGTTGTTTGGGCTGCAAGGGTGCTAGAGAGTGTGAAGCCACCTTTCTGTGCTGGGTATTGAAGAGGCACTGAGAACCGACTGAAGTTGGCCTGTATTGATAAATTACCGTAGCTAATGGTGAAAATGCTACTTTCATAAAAAATGGAGCTCTTGCAAGCTGGAAAAGGCAAGAAAATCAAATGCAGGTGTTGCCATCAACGGCTGGTTTTGCAATCAAACTGCAGTGTGTCAAGCGAGTTTTTAAAAATGACTCGAGGCTAGGCTACATCACCATTGACTCCCAAACTGTGATCACTGAGTCAATTTCATTCTTGACCCCCGGAATTTGAATTGAGTGGTGGGAAAATTTTTAAATCCAATTTTCTCGGCAATAAATGTGTCGTTTACTGCTGAGCAACCATCTGCGTAGCTGGAAAGCACCGTAGAATTGATTTTTACTGAGAACAAGAATTGGGTCGCATTGCCCTCAGTGTTATTTTCGAGGGCAGCTCCAAGGAATATTTTGGAGACTTTAAAATATAATGTGAGTTGATGCTCACATTATATTTTTCAGGCCTCCCTCTCTTAGTTGCAGTAAATCATTTCTTAAAACAATGAGCAGAACAGTTTCAAAGCATCAAAGACAGGGAGCCAAAACTGGACTGCATGGTCGAAGGCAGGGCTTTGCACAACTCATAAATGGCATCACGCACAGTTCCAGGAAAACTTTTGTGTGTGCAATGAGTGGCTAAACTGGTGACTAAATGATAACCCATTCATGAAATACTTCAAATTACTGAGAATAAAATCAGCGTTTCTTTTTTATATTATTAAACAGGTGCAGAGCAAATATCAGCTCGGAGGTAGCTTGCGACATCATAAATGCTGGATTGTCCATAGAAATCACACCATTTGAAGCCACAAAATATGAAACTTTAAGAGCCATTTGACCACAGCAAAAACAATTCAGCGCTGTAAAATTTTGCATGAAGGGCAGGGAGCCTAAGGAGAATCTATAGTAGAAGTTTCAGTAAAATGCATGACCCTTAAAAACCACCGGAACTGTACTTTGAAACAGAATTAACTAAAAAGCTTCATGGTTGTGGTTGCTTTATTTCCTAAGCTTTGCTTATCCTTTGGTCAATTCAGATTATATATATGTACACGTGTGTGCACGTGTTTGTGACACAGATGCACTCTTAGTGGAAAGCACTTGTGGCCAACTGCTCCTGCAGTGGTCATTCATTTGATGCCTCTTTTTTTTATTTTGTATAAAATTCTGTCACATTTCATGCGGTCAACTGGTACATGTCCATTTTATACAACCGCTTGAAGAGGCTTTTATCTAGAAGAGTGCATCAGTGCAATAGGGTCATTTTGAGTGAACGTGGCGCATGCACAATCGTTTCAGAGCGTGGCGAGTGGCATGCTGTTTGGCTTTGCACACTACCTGCTGCGACAGTACCGGGTCATCGGGGACAACCATCATGGGAACCTGTTCTCACGGGGCCTGTCACTTACTGTGGCCTTTGGAGCCCTTCTGGGACTTGGGGTTTGTGTCAAGCTTCTTTAGTCTGTTGCTAAAATGCGATAACACCAAATGCGTTTTCTGTGCTTTAGATGTTTTTCTTCCATATCAATACTTTGATATTAATTAAGGGAGCCCAAATACTCATGTCTTTAATTAAACAATCTGCTCAATAATGTAGCTCCTGAATTTTGCATTAATATTTGCTGTTGTTTATAGCTTGAGTCATAAGCAGTTCGTTCTGGAGGTACGGCTTCGAGGTTTATTTTTGCCACAGTGCATATCATGGAGATATGCACTGTGGCCATGACACTATGCTGAGTGAGAGCGGCAATCTTGGCTTCTTGTTTCATTTACAGCGAGGAAAAAGCAGCCCAGAAGACGAGGACAATGAAAAAGAGAAGAGAAGCACTAACTCGTCATGACTCATAAACCAATGCTTGTGTTATCTTTTTCTTTGTCCTCATCTGTTGCACTGCTTTTTCCTCATTGTACACTGTGCTGTTCTTTTACGAGCACCAAGTAGGGCACTTTCTTCTCTCTATCGCTCTGTGCATCTTCTCTCGCTCCCTCTCATTCTCACTGTTTGGAAACTTGCTGCACACACTGCACTGCAAAATTCTCCTAGCCTGCCTTTATGCTAAGTTCCCTCACAGATGGCATACAAAAAAGAACCCCAAAGTGCAGGGGAACCCCATAACGGGGGGGCAAGGAGGGCAGTTGCCCCCCCCCCTAACATGTCTCCACGGGGGCAGCACACCCCCCCCCAGCCTTCAACTGATTTCACTCAGATCAGATTTCTGACAAACACTTAAAGCTTACTTTAAGGGTGTTGTTGATGTAAAGCACAGTGGAGCTGAGCTGGCTGGCTTAATAGCTAGTCGTAAAGCATTTAATATGAGTAGCCTAAACCAGTCATGTCCCAACCGAAGTTGTTGATTGACTGGCCCCTGTTCATGAGTATGATTAGTACAATTGAAACAGAGTATGCGCAAAGTTGTTTAAGGCATTCGTATGGCAGTCGATCACTCCTCGTGTGCACATCTTTTTAAAGCTGTCCATTTAAATTTATATGCATTAGCAAATATACTTTTGAACAGTGAAATGTAAAAAATAAGAATATAAGCAAATGAAATTGATTAAATATTTAAATGAAACATTGAGTAAGTAAACAAACTCGAAGTCCTGCCCCCCTCCTTTTACTCGGAAAAAAGTTACATAGTCCCTGCCCAAGTTTGCTTGCCCCAGCACCTACTAGGTACTTGCCACAGCAGAGGACACAAGCCATTGCAACAAAAATGAGCTGCTGCCATCTTGGAGATGGCTCTTCTGTAAATATAAATAATAAGTATAAATGTCTTATAAATAAGAGATAGTGCTTTCATATACAGTAAACTGACTTGAATTTGCTTTATTTTTTTAAGTATAAAACATGGAAGAATGTACAAAAATGTTTTTTTTTTATCAAATTTTATGTTCTCTCAGTAGTCATTCCAGCAGTTTTTATAAGCTGTCCAGAAGTCAAAAAAGCTATCTATCCTCTCTTTCTGTCCCCTCACCTCTTTCATTTCGTTTCTCCATTCTGCCTGCTGTCCTATATTTCTGCTTCCCCAGCTCTGGTGCTTCAGTATTGATGGCAGATGCCGGGGCTAGAAAAATCTTTTCCTTCCTTTTTATTATTATTTTAATAAAACCACTTACTAATACTTACTAAAAATGTAAGGCGCGTCAACAAAAAAATATTATAAATTTAAGAGAACTTGCTTTTTTGAAGCGTATTCACGTGTCAGTTGCATACTGAGGTGGTCCTGGTAAAAATATGAAAGACAATATGTTGGACAGCACCATTCAAAGGCATTTGTTTCTGGAAGTTTAATCAGAACATTTTTTGTTTTAAGCGAGAAAATAATTTTTGCAAGTTGAGCCCTTGTGTTCAACCATGGCGTTGCTTAGTGCTTGTTATTCACTGCAGTACATGCTAGAGCTGATGTCAAGGAGACACACAAGCAATGGTGCTCTTTGCTCTAAGGGAATGCTTCTGATATTTCAGTGTTGAAAGCTCCTCTGTCGTGTTCGTTCACATTTCTCCACTTTAAACTCATGGGTTGCTGAGTATAAGGTAAGCCCAGCATTCACCTTTGAGAGCGATAAAGGTTTGATGTGGTGAAACCCATGTAATCCTTTCAATGGTAGCTCTCTTGCAAACCACCCAGTGAGTCCAGCTTCATTTCCTTGAATCATTTCTGGACACCCCTGTGGGCCAAGAGGGCTGTGACATGCTTAATAGTTTTTTCCGCCTATGTAAACAGCTTGTAGGGGGTCAGTATTAGATCTTGGTATGGCCTCTGAATACTTGCTCTTGCTCCCAAGTGCTCCATACTTCCACCAACGCCGTCGCAAGCACTTTTGCCATGTGACGTGGCAAAAAAATTCGATTCCATTCTTCAACATGGCAAGTTCTATGGGAGCGGTTTCAACTCTGATTGCTCAGACCACAAAGTGCGCTTCCCAGCTGAAAGCCAGCTCTGTACTGTTTATGTTAAGGAACAATAGCCATTCTGCTCAAGCTTAAACTGAAAGCAGTACCCGCATTTGGTAACGCTTCTTGCAGCTGCGGGATGAGGAGCATGGCTGCAGCAGCCTTGGTCCACATCTCCCATGCAGGGTATCCTGATTTTCCTGCCACGCAGCTGCTTCACTGTTATTTTTTGTAACCATGCCCTTCAGCAGATTTCTGTATTAATGAAGCTGGCAGTGTCCGCCAAGCCCACTGCACCATTGTATTCAAGCAGTGCATTGCTGCTTCTGTGTATTTTTCCAGCCGGCGGCGAAGTGTGCTGCATGAAAAGAGCAAGCACAGAGCAATGCTAAGATTGGATGCAGGGACTCAACTTGAAAAATTATTTTCTTGATTGAACCGAAAAATGTTCTGGTTAAACTTCCAGAAATAAATGCCATTGAATGGTACTATCCTTCATAGTTTTACTAGGACCACCTCAGTACGCTGCAGACAGCTGAATATACCTTAAAAAGCAAGTTTCCGTAAATTTAGTAGTATTTTTTTTTTTGTCGACACGCTTTACATTTTTGGATCTATGAAACGTTTAGTGTGAAAGCACTACTTCATGAGGTCTAACCGGCTCAACTAGTTTGTGTGAAGATTGACCTTGAAGTTGACCCTGACAAAACTTAGCATAGCAACAGCCCATGCAGAAATAAAATAAATAATGCCGCGACTAGGTTTCAAAGCCGTGGCAGTGTGAACAGATCAGCTTCGCTGGCCGCTTCACAAGGGCACTATGCTATCGCTGCAGCCGATCACGCCTCGTGTTTAGCTGCAACATACTCTCGCGCTGTACATTGCACATCGTCGTATTCATCGAATTCTATCTGCGGTGCGAACAAAGCAGGTCAGCTTAACTTCAATCAGAGCTTAACCTAAGTCTAATATCGTCACTAGTCATGCCATTGACCCAGCAAAGCAAAACCATGAGCCAATGAGGCCAAGCACATGCTTTCAGTTTATCTACGTAAAAACCCTGCCACTTTTTTTATCGTCTTCTTTGCCTTCTGGACAACTTAAAAAAAATTGTTAGAATGACTACTGTGAGAACATACACTTTGATAAAAATTTCTAAATTCCATATTTTTTACCTTCTTCCATGTTTTATACTTTAAAAATGAAATAAATTCAGTTCAATTTACTGTATATGAGAGCACAATCTCTCTTATTTATGCCAAAAAAGTTTCGTAGTAGCATAAAAAAAGGTTCATTTTTTACAAATTTATTTGTAAGATTAGGTTTTGCTACCGCTTGAAAACTTAAGATGGTGGCCGCGAGGCGAAATATTTTCTCGCCAAAAACCAGCCGTGATGACGTTTGTCACAGTAATGCAATAAGTCGATTAATTTTTTAAAATAAATTGAAGATGGTCAAGCGCATAGTCCAGATCAGTTGGCGTGGAATGGCCCATTTGTATTTGTTTTCTGAACCTTTGCAACCTTTGTTTTCTGAATTTTCTGAACCTTGCAATTCTTCACTTTATATGAATGATCTCACTGGATCTCTATGGCTTGTTCAACTGTCTTCGTTTTAGCCGGAACATATCGTGATACGCATTGTTGTACATGAGCCTTCAAGATTAGCCATAAGTCACTGGTAGACACTGTTGGATCGGTAAAAGGGTGTGAAAATTCAGTATATGACAGCTCCAAAAAATCAAGTGTATTCACATCATTAGCATGTGTCCAGTCTAGAGCCCGAGATCCATAACTACCATGGTCTCAAGATGTGAGAAGTGTAACAGTGCACTTGGTTGCCACGTGATGAGAAATTCCAGTCATTACTTCACAAAAAATGTTACTGTTAGGGATTGCATTACTTATGAAAGTCAAATCGAGGATATTACTGCTTGCGGGAGTTACACGGGTAGATTCACAACAATCTATTTGAACCCAAAATTGAATACCATGTTTAATAGAGCATCACCGTTCATTCTGTCAAATGCCCACAATATTCTATCAAGCACTATCAAATTCCCACAATATTCTGGGAAGATTAAAATCTCCACTGAAGATGACGTCGCATATAGTCAATTAGCGCATGCAGTGTGTAAGTGTTAGCATTAGGTGGCCGTTATATGGTTCCAAGATAAGTGGTGATCTGGTCAATTGCAATCTTACACCGAAGTGCTTCACTATCATCCACTTTAGGCAGAGCTACAAAACGAAGGCTGTCCTTACCAAAATCGCAACGCCGCCACGTGACGACGTGTCTTTGCACAAGAAAACAGGATACCCTGGGGGGAAAATATGAGAGGATAATATTTATTTATTTATTTATTGATACCTCACAGGCCCTAAAGAGCATTGAGTGAGGGGGGCATCAAGGAAAAGCAATATACAGAAATAATAAACAACACTAACGGTACAATGGACGCGGTACAAGGCGAAAACACAAATGCAAAGATGATTTAAAATGGAGCAAAAAGTTCAAAAAAAGTGCAAAACTTGAATATGCAAAGAAGTAGTAATCAGGCTGCGACCAAAAACAGTGGTACATCAGAGAACAATATAAAAGCAACTGAAATTGTAGAACAGCATTTTAAACAATACTAAAGGGGTAAATGCATACATAGGTCCGTTTTAAACTCTGTAGGATCAGGACAGGAGATTAAGTTGTCATGAAGATCATTCCAGGGCCTAATTGCTTTAGGTAATGCAGATAAATCAAATGGTTGTGTTTTGCCATATACCTTACTTACGCGCATAATTTTTGCCCGCGCATAATTTGCGCACCCCCAAAGTTTTACCAGAATGTCTGAAAAAAAAAAAAACTTCTACTCGCATATTTTGTGCTCACTGCTGTTGCCAGACCACCAGCATATAGTGTGCACACAAGACAGACTTGGGAAGATCAACATGGCCGCATCTCCGTGCGCGGTTGCAAAAGGTGCGACTGGCAAGAGCCCGAGTTGTGCACCGTTTACACAGCTCGCTCATGCTGTCAGTTGCTTTCCCGGACGAACAGTTGCACGCACGCCTGAACCCAAAAGTACCGAACCATTTGTTGTTCAGCTTGCCGATACTAAGCCGGGCCGCCCGATAGGGCCCCAATTTATCGCCCATTATCTCCTCTAATTGATTTGTTCATATAATAGGACATTGTTTAGGATGTCATATTGCAGGACAGGGTTAATTGAAAAAGGACAGCATTAATTGGAGTGATATGGGAGAGGCCTTTGCCCTGCAGTGGACGTAGTGGACAAATTCTGTACATAGATGCGCATTGCGTCAATGTTGTTATTCTTTGCTTACTTTGCAAATGCTTCGGCTACTGTTTCTCTTTTTTTTGTATTTACCTGCATTTATGTGCTGTGTTACTGTATCAACCCCCCCACTGTAATGCCAAATGGCGCTGTGGGTAAAAGATAAATAACAATAAAATAAATAATCTTTGCCTCCCACTGTGGCTTCACGATTGTATTGCTGTGCGTTTATCGCTTTGAGCTCCGCATGCGAAGTCATGCCATCCCGCGGGGAACTACATAATGTGGGGAGTTGTGGGAGGGGGTATGCGTCTTATGATTGGAGTCAAGTTTTTGCTGTCCAGCCTGGGGTGCGAGATCGGGGGTCTACATATGGGCGGCAGTGTACAGTATATATTGCACGTTATGACCTTTTTTAGAGTTTTTTTTTTTATGCATTCAGAATATTTTCGCGCAATTTGCACCCCCTTTGTCACGACGCAGCTGGCGTACGTCATGGTAAGGCGTGAGGAGGGCCGCCGAAGGGGAGCAGGGGAACGCGCCGACAAAAGGGAGAGGCTCTCAGGGCGGCGTCGCGCACGAGTGTCGGGAGCCTCGTCCTAAGCGAGGGGAAATGGTCCGATCAGACGTATGTGTCGTAAAGGGTTTCTCTCCGCTCGTTGTGGCATGTTTCTAGTTAGCCACGGCCGCTTGCTCGATGGGCCAGCGCCGGAGGCGGGCGGGTATCCGGGCACCCTAGGCCAGAGCGGCTAACAGGACGCATGTGTCGTAAATGGTTTTTCTTCCGCTCGTTGTGGCATGTTTCTAGTTAGCCACGGCAGCTTGCAGCGAGCGGTGTGTTCGATATTTTGTGCTTTTCTTTTGTGTTGCAAGGCGTGTGTTTTATATTGTGTGCTTTTCTTTTGTGTTGTGATATGTTGCGTCCGAAATGTGGCGGGAAAGTCACCTATTGGCTGAGGGTGTAGTTTTGGCGGGAGGTTGGTTGGTGGCAGCCGGACAGATCAGTCGTGTGCGGCCGGTGGTGGTTCTGGGGTCGCAGAGTTGGAGAAGCGGGTTGCTTGAGCGGTGGCTGGGCGGGTTGGCCGTGTGGTGGCCGACGGTGGTCCGGAGTCGCGAGAGTGTTGGAGTTTCGTCTTTTTTTTTAGTTAAAGTGGAGAGGCCGAAATCTGTCGGCATATGTAAATAAGTTTTGTAAATATTGTAATAAATAACTTTTTGAGGAAAGCCTTTCCAAGTGCCAACATCAGAAGACCTGCACACCTGTCTCAAACTCACCAGTCGCGAAGTACGTCCCCCGGGTCACTCAGGAGACCCGCCCTCTACCACTCCACGTCAACATCTGGATGCAACAACAACATCGCACAAGAGAGAGAGGGAAAATCAATATCGTGACTCCCTCTTTTTGAAGCCCAGATTTAAAGAAAAAAGTGCGCAAATTACGCAAGTATGTGCGGTATACGATTGAAGCTGGTTTGACCATCGACTCCTATTCTCAAGATCATCAATCAGCCTTAAGTAAGAGGCCATTAATGCCTCATTCCAGCTGTGCGATACTCTTCGAGAATGCTTGTGAGTGACTTATTTTCAGCATTCATGCCCCTTATTTAACAGATATAACAAGGCAGTATAATTGCTCAGAACAAAACAGTTCTGCCATGGGCACAGCAGCACCAGAAGGAACAGGTCATTGCTATGATAATGTTTTCTAAAACGTTTGCTCACCTGTATAAAAAAAAAAATGAAGAGATTCATCTGCAACATGTTCGATGCAGCGTCATCGTGCGCAACGCAGGGGCATATCTCGCAACTCAGTTTAAAGGACAGTACTGTCAATGTCGTTCCCGTTGATGCAACACCAAGGGGTGGTGATGCATAAGACATTAATTTACATGGATCACCACATCATGTTCGCCTATGACTGCGAAATAATTTATGATTGAATTTCTTCTCTCATGCTGTTTCTGTTATGGTTTCCATAGCTGAATGGTGGCTTACGATGTCAGAGGTCAGTATAGGTCATGTGAGGCATGATAAAACTATAATATAGTCTCTGGTTCTTTCGTTGTCATTTCATCTGGAGCAGGCTGGTTTTAGCATTGTAGTGAATTGAAACGACAAAGCAGTGATTGTATCGCTGTTTTTTTTTCAGGCCTCACGTGACCTATACTGAACTTTAACGTCACAGAGGCTGCTGAAACTGAAACAGCTTGAGAGATGAAAATCAATAATAAGTTATTTAATGGTGGCAGGCGACTATCACGTCGCAACTCATCTGTACTAACGTCTTACGCATTATTGTAAAGTAGACAACATACAACCAAAACTTTGGTGTCTGCACTCCTTCAGATGCAACAGACTTTGTGCCAGGACAGTCACTGCTGCTGTTATTGCTTCATGAAGGGATTTGAACATTTCTATAAAAGGGGAGACATACCTTGCAAGCTAACTAGTAAATCGCAGGCAACTTTGCTATGCCTTTCAGCACTGTGATCTGGACATAAGGCAGATAGTTTCAGTTCAGTTTTCAATTTCAATTTTATTTACTTTGGAACATACATATATACAAAAGCAGGTGACGAAAGCACCTGGGCCCTTAGCAAGTTGCTAGCTTGGGCCCATGCAGTAAGTGCACAAAGTAGCTTACCCGGGCGCTAGTAACAAATAATTGTAAAACGTGTACAGTTTTATAAGCATAAATCAAGTACCTCATCACCTACTTCCAACATAGCCCCAAAGACACAGAGTGGCTTATTTCTATATGGTATTCACACAGCAGCATTAAAAACCAAGTGAAACTAAGTGAAGGAGCAGGCATCCACACAGGTGCTCAGTGTGCAACATGTGTGTGTCTTCGCTATGTCCCATTTCGCCTTTAGCGCTTCTTTATGAAGAATATGCTAAAACAAACCATATATCTAGGCTAACAGTGCAGGTTAGCCAGTTTCAGTGTCAGCCTTCGAAAAAGTTTGCACTTGCTGAAGTCATTCTGCTAGTTATTTTCCAGCTGAGTGGTGAGAAACAGAATTATTTTGTGTTTTTTTGCTCTCTTACATCGTCTATGTAGGCCCACGTGATTTCTTCTTTATCATGTTATGTGAGCAGCTGGGTCCGCTCCTCTCTTGTCATGCAGTTCTACACCACCTTTGCATTTGTGTGCCGGTCCAAGCCTGACTGCAATGAGGTGCATGCATACATCTCCTTTGTGCCGGTAAGTGGAGCCCAGTGCTTGGTCGCTGCCCCCTTCCACAGCTGCTTTGTTCTCTGCAGATCCTGGGCTACGTCATTCTGCGCAATATTAGCGGCCTCCTGCGCACCCGCTACAGCACCTTCTTTGCCTGGTTTGGCAAGATCTCCCTCGAGGTGAGTCACACACAACCTTCCTCTGATAGTGGGGCCTATCACCCATAATAGCTAATGTGCCTGGTCATTGGGGGCGCAGCCGCCGCGGTGGCTGAGTGGTTATGGCGCTCGGCTGCTGGCCCGAAAGACGTGGGTTCGATCCCGGCTGCGGCGGTGGAATTTCGGTGGAGGCGAAATGCTAGAGGCCCGTGTACTGTGTGATGTCAGTGCACGTTAAAGAACCCCAGGTGGTCGAAATTTCCGGAGCCCTTCACTACGGCGTCTCTGATAGCCTGAGTTGCTTTGGGACGTTAAACGCATGTAAACCAACCAAACCATTGCGGTGCACATACACTCATTGTTTCATATCTGTGGTCAGGGATGCCAGAACTGGAGGGGTGAGCTGCCCCCCCCCCTCCCTCCCCCCCCCCCCCCCCCCACCCACCCACCTAAGTATTCTTATGGGGGTGCTCGCTCACCCTGCCCACTGGCTGTTTCATTTACATTTTTTTTTAATGCAAATTCTCATTTACATAGGAAAAGGAAGTAAATTTGCATAAAAGAAAAGGCTGCCAACCAAGCTTCTTGCCCTTGACTGTAGTAAAGAAATGTCGGTGGCGGTAGCACATTCCCCCTCTCCTGCTAGAGCACCACTTCCAGGCCCACCACCTGGCTGAAAAAAAAAAATGGGTGGGTGAGTGGGCTACTTGAGCCACACGGCCACACAGGGCACATTCTCGAAAGTCCCCACTTCAACACCCACTTGGGCCAAACCAACCTCAATCACATGACCACACAAGGAACATTCTTATTGGCCAGCACATGAGTGTGCAAACTTTCAGTCATGACTTGTGGCAGCAATGTCAGTGCCTTTTAACCGTGGAGAGAGCCTCCTGTACAGCTACCATGGTAGAAGGAAGCAAAGGAGTTAAGATTTTGCAAACAGTATCAGCCTCTGTGTTTTGTATGCTTATGCAGTTAGTAGGTAGTGAAGACAATGAGCAAACATCGGTATGGTTAAACTCTCTAGAACTGTCTCTGTAAAGCTGCATCCTTTGATAAGTTGCATAGCTAAAAGAGAATCCTTGTTTGGTTGTCATAGATGTAAGGCAAAAAGATCTAGTTGGCAGAAACCATTGAGCTTGTACACCTTGGCCAGAGAAAATTCCTGACACATTGCCATTCCAACTAGTGTTCCATAGCTTCAAGTCGTCAGTTGGCTTGTCTCTGGTGACATCTTGTGTAAGGGGAGACAGTGCAAACAACACAAGAAAAGAAGGGAGTGTAATTGAGCAAGTTGAATGTGTTGATAACCTAATAAGCGCGGAAAAACGTGCGATTGTGCTGCTATCGAGTGCAGCAGCAGCCACTACCATCTTTGCTGCAGCTCACATGACGCCGCCATGAGCGGGTGGGGAAAATGATGGGGGAGGGGGTCGATGGCACCTGCCTCTTTCTGCATGTTGCCTCTCTCATTCTGCGCGGCCACCGGTGCCCAGAAAGCAGACTCTTCACCTTGCATCACCAGCACTCTCCGCCATCCCCTTTCTCAGCACGAATCAACTGTGGGGGAGCATAAGCAGAATTGCACAATCAACAGAGTGGCAGTGATGGGTGTGCACTGCTCCTCCAGTGCCTTGTTCGCCATGTCCTATTGTTTGTGCTGCCTTTGAGCATGCTCTGTTGTAGTTCCACTTAGTGTGAAGCTTAAAAAGCGAAAGCTCTGAAAGAGTGCTGCATCTGCCACGTAGAGGTGCCGACCAGGCTGTAGCACAGTGTGTTCTGTCAGACGGTGCACATTCGCTCGTTGCTTCATGGACATATCTCTCATGGCAGTTCTAATGCAAAAGCATTTCTTGCCTCATGGATTGTGTGACCACGAGATGTGTGCATGAGATAGCGATGATAAGAACGATAAGTATAGACAACCAGGTAATTAACAGGTAATAATTAATAAAAAATCGTGACAGTAATAGTAGCGTTCGTTTACCAATACCCCTCAAGAGAAAAGTATACAACAGCTGTATCTTACCAATTCTCACATATGGGGCAGAAACGTGGAGGCTAACAAAAAGTGTTCGGCTTAAGTTGAGGACAACACAGTGAGCTATGGAAAGAAAAATCATTGGTACAACGTTAAGAGACCGGAAGCAGGCAGGGTGGGTGAGGGAAGAAATGTGGGTTAATGCCATCCTAGTCGAAATCAAGAGGAAGAAATGGGCTTGGGCAGGGCATGTAACGCGAAAGCAAGGTAACCGCTGGTCCTTAAGGATATTCGGAGTTGGTTCTAAGAGAAGGCAAGCGTAGTAGGGGGCCGCAGAAAGTTAGGTGAGCGGGTGAGATTAAGGGGTTTGAGGTGATACGGTGGCCACAGCTGGCGAAGAACAGGTTTAATTGGAGAGGCATGGGAGAGGCCTTCGCCCTGCAGTGGGCACAGTCAGGCTGATGATGATGATGAATAGTTAGTGGCAGTAATAGTTACAGTAATAATAGTGCTAGTAATATATAGTTAGTGGTAGTAATGGTTGATAGGGGTTTAGCGTCCCAAAGCGACTTAGGCTATGAGGGACGCCGTAGTGAAGGGCTTCGAAAATTTCTACCACCTGGGGTTCTTTAACCTGCACTGACATCATACAGTACACAGGCCTCTAGAATTTCGCCTCCATCAAAATTCGACCACCGCAGCCGGGATCGAACCCATGTCTTTCGGGTCAGCAGCCGAGCGCCATAACCACTGAGCCACCGTGGTGGCTTAGTGGTAGTAATGGTTGCTGTAGTAATAGTTAGTGACAGTAATAATAGTAACAGTAATAGTAAATGGTAGTAATAGTGATAGTAACATCATCAACCAGTCACATGATGGGACCCAACTAGTCATTTGGTAGGAACATGTCTAAACAAGTTGCCCATGAGTTGATAGCAACAGTAAGTGGTAGTAATAGTGATAGTAACATCATCAACCAGTCAAGTGATGGGACCCAACTAGTCACGTGATAGGAACATGTCTAAACAAGAAGTTGTCCATGAGTTGATGACGTCATAAAATACAAAAAGGAAGAAAAAAACATATCTAGACAAGAAGTTGCGTCTCTCCCTGTCAGTTCGTTCTTGAATGCCGACACGTTCCAGTCGAAGCTGAAATTTGGCCATTCCAAGTAGTTGTCTAACTCACCACTGCTGCTCTAAAAAAAAAAAGCGTAAGAACCAACAAAATGCTCAGTGTCGCCTTTCGCCTTTGATGAGTGAGCGCCGAAATGGACGCCATGATCGACAACCGGCGAACTACGTCCGGTCAGTTTCATATTTCAGGTCACTTCCTCGCATTAGAAATGGAAATGCAAAACTTTTAAACAAAAAAATATAGTGTTATAGAAGCAAACTAGATGGTGCACCTTGTCCAGGAATGCTGTCCTGAATTTTTGGCGGCAAGTTGAAAACGTCAGTCATATATGATCGATGGCCTATGGCGTGGTAATGAAAGAGTTAATTTAATTCAATAAAGTAAGGTAGTTCATTAAGTAATGAGGGCCTTACTGCTGATGCTGTGGATTCCACTGTAGATTCTAGGACTAGGTATATGCCTAAAACAATCCTATAACAGCTGTCGCTATGATAACTCATCACTAGTTACAGACAGTCGGCATGGTGAATCCATTATATCAAAGTCAACTTCGTCAACACCTTTGTTACGTGGAGTTCACATTTATACAGGCTTTAATGGGGTCCACGTTGAGGTTTTGAGAAGCTTCAAAATATCGAAGAATTCACAACATTGAGGTTCGTTACATCCAGGTTTAACTTTAAGATTGAATGATTGACAACTTTATTTATCCCAAAAGTGAAGGCGGCGGGGGAGGAAGAGAGGTCCTAGGCTGGGTAGGCCTCCGCCACCCTCTAAGCCCAATCTAGGATCTTGTCCTGAAGATCAGGCACTGGTCTGCGTAGGGCGGCCTCCCACTGCTTCTTTGAATCAGTATCGAGGGATTTTGGTGGGGGGCGACCAACACAGCCCCACATGATGTGGTCTAGATTGGCTCTGGCCAGGGTAGAAATTACAAGCTGTGGAGGGATAGACAGCTGGGTAGATGAGGTGGCAGAAGGTAGGAGCGGGAAATGTTCGAGCCTGAAGCTGATGCCACAGAATCTCGCGATACCGAGAGGTTTTGTGGTGAGCAGGGGGCGTATATAATTCGACCGAGGCAGTAATGGTTGCATATGTCATGAAGGGAAAGGAGGCGGTCCCACGGAGTAATCAAGGCCACGTGGCTGAAGGTAGACTGCATGGCCGGCGTCCAGACAGTGAAACCTCGGGTGCAGGCATGAGCAACCTCATTGCCAGCAGGCCTGAATGCGCGGGGGTCCAAAGAAGAGTGATATAGGGGGTTGGAGGGTGTTTTAGCAGAAGGGACAGGGCTGCATGGGATATCTGACCCATGCCGAAATTGTGGATGGCTGATTTAGAGTCACCGACAGTGGTGGTAATATCGAGAGTGGTCAAAGCAAGAGCGAAGGCCGCCTCCTCCAAAGAGGAAGTGTGTACGGTGGCAGCCATTTTAGTGCAGCTGTTGGATCAACAGCTGAAAGGGCATAGGAGAGGCTGGAGGGATATTCAACCGCATCGACATAGGCACGTCCTTGGCATTGGAAAGAAGTTTTTGAAGGTCTTTTGCCCATTTTTGACGTCATTGTGGATGGAGAACAGGGTACATGTTCTTGGGTAGAGGGGGAATATGTAGGTATTAATGAATATCGTAGGGGATAGTGTGCTTGGACTGAGTAATCGAGGTAAAGTCGATGGGTAGGGACTGAAGTATATGCCGATCAGTGGTGTTACGGGCAAGACTCTGAGGTGACGTGAGCCTCTACAATCTCAGGGAGGGTGTTGATGATGCCAGCTTGAAGACATTTGGTGAATGCATTAGAGGGAATACCAAGAGCATATTTATGGACACGATGGAGAGGAACATCCACGGCTTTGATTTCCACACTATGAGGCACCCTGTGAGGCAGAGGGTGTTGTCTACAGCTGTGCGCTGGGTTTGAATAGTATGAGTGTTCAGTCGGTTGGCCTGAATGAAAAGGCCAAGTACCCAAATTTGAGAGACCTTTTGAATGGCATGATCATTAACGTTAACAGTGATGGAGGGAGAGTGTCGATAACGTTGGTGTGAGGGAAGGAGCAGGAGTTCAGATTTGGTAGCAGTACAGTGTGGTTCATGGCAACAGCATGCTCTACTATTATGTATGTATCTGTTTTGTTTGGAGGGTATCTTCAATGGGACCGTCAGAGCCTCCAGATACCCAGAGGGTAATGTCATCAGCATAGAGAGAGAAATTGAGGGAGGAGATGGAGTGAAAAGAAGTAGGTATGGGCAGCATAGCCAGATTAAAGAGGAATGGCGGAAGGACAAAGCCTTGGGGAGTGTCGAAACTTCCCAGGGTGTAGGAGGGGGATTGCTCAGAACCGAAGATGAGGGTAGCAGTACGGGATGAGAGGAAGCTACTGATGTAGGGGTAGGTTTTGAAGCCACAAGAAATGTGGTTAAGGCCAACATGGATGGCAGCACGGGCTACGTTGGTAAATGTGCTACTTAGGTCGAGACCTAGTATGGGTTGTGTATCCGTGCTGCCATTGGGGACAAGGATGTCGTGCTTAAGACAGAGCATGACATCTTGGCATGAGAGAGACTGGAGGATATATGAGATTTTTCTCCATGTGTTTTTTTACGCTACGGAGGGTAGTGAAGAGATGATCGAGCTGATTAGTATACTGGTGAAGAAGTTTAGTGATGTGGTTGTGGGACGCACGAAAGGAGGTGGGTTAAAGAGGTGGCTAAGGAGTTGCCACGTGCATCAGGTGCCAAGTTGACCATGTATCCCTTCGCACGCTAGACCCCATTGCTGAGTAGACAGTTGAACTGTATTGTGTAAGCTCTTCGTCAAGCTTGGCCAATTTAAACCGGAGTTTTCGATTGTGGTGTTGCCATTTCCGATGCCGGAGGAGGGACTGCTTGGCTTCCTACATGCGGAGAAGTTTAGATTCGATAGTGGTGAGGGGAATATCAAGGGGCAGGTAGTAGTGTGAGCCTGAGCATCGTCCTGGAGTTGCTGGACCCAGTTGGAGAGGTTTTTGATATGAGAGGGGGCAGTGAAGTGACGGGTCTGTCGGGACTTCTCCCAATTGGTATGCGTGTCGGAGGTGCAGCGTAGTAGAGATGGTGTAGGCTACGCTAAAATGACTGCATTGTCACATTGACAATGGAGGTCATAGGAAGGAGCGCATATGCAGTGTGCTGGTGACCATGTGCTGGGAGAACGAATTACCCATAAATCAGGATGATGGACTAGTAAAATGCTTGAGGCCTCGGAATTAGCAGGTGCACTAATGCAGTGAAATATAAAGAGGTTGGCTGCAGGGAGCAGCCTCTCATACCTTCATTGCTGATTGGCGTCACTGTAGATTTGTCCGACATGCAGAGCACAGGTGTAGAGAGAGTTACTAGAGATAGGTGACATGCTGCAAATGGCCACACACCTATGATGGGTCTAGTGGCATGGATGAGCACGCTGAGTAATCGTAAGGCATAGACGTGGTAGATAACAGGAAAGGAAGCAACTGGGACATCAGTGATGCCCAGCCGCCACAGTGGCTCAGTGGTTATGGCACTCGGCTGCTGACCCGAAACACGCGAGTTCCATCCCAGCCGCGGCGGTCGGATTTCGATGGAGGTGAAATTTTAGAGGCCCATGTACTGTACAATGTTGGCACACGGTAAAGAACCCCAGGTGGTCAAAATATCCGGAGCCCTTCACTACGGCGTCCCTCATAGCCTGAGTCGCTTTGGGACGTTATACCCCTTATACCAAACCATCTGTGATGCCCAAAGTGTGAAATGTTAAGCACGCTGGTTTCAGTGCTGTCACTCACTTGGTGAGTACATGCTGTAATCACAGGCTACTGCAACTGCATGAGCCTACGGCGACTGTATGCAATGAAGGCAGGGTATGATCAAAGGCATACATGCTCTCATCCCACAAACTTGAGGGTAATCGTTACTTGGCTTTGTTGGGAGATAATGAAGTCCACTCACTGTGCATATGATTTGTTATACATGTGGTAATTGCTGTTTAATGTTAATTATGATAACGTTGTTAGTCATTCAGTGTACTGAACATTGGAGGGGCATCATGAAATATAGTTAACATATAGCTCTGATGTGGTTCATTATGTGACACTGAAGGTGTCGTTCTTCTTTGCCAGCTGACCCTTCTTTTATGACACCTGCTCATCCTCAAGGGCTTCAGCCCTTTGAGAGTTTGGCCTCTTGAAGTGATTACCGATTGGCTGAAGCAGCAGAAGCAGGTATAGCATTTAGCTGCACAGTAAAGCATTATTGGAGCGGCTGTCAGAGTTTTGTGGCACACATTCCTACTGAATCGCACTTTGACTCTATTTCTTGCTGCATTGTCTCTAATGCTGCAGACAGGGCTACAGCATCAACTGCCTGAAGAGATGCGCCAATCGAGGAAGAATTGCTCATGGGGTTAAAGCAGCTTAAATGTCGCTGGAGTTGTGTAGCAGCTGTGCACAGAAGAGCGGTAAAAAATGTGTTTTTTTTTTTTTTTTTTAGCTAATGAGCAATGATATTTTTCCGGACATGTTTCCAGTATGGTAGTGCAGTAAAAGCTCGATAACCTTTTGTAAGGTACAAGTTCTGTGCATGTTAGTGTGCAAATGGGTAAACTGCACTCAGGATGTCTCTAGGAATAGAATGGCATCACTTTCAAGCTGTTTCGTTTTATAGAAAAAGAGGTACACAGTTGCACCAATGTCTTCAGAAAAGTACATAAAGCTTGTTATGTGTCTGCACCGCAGTCTTTTGGATGTATAAGACAACATGGATTAGAATTTAAAATTGCTTCAAGAAGTACTACGAGGCAGTCGACTGATGGGAAAGGCTCAGAAGCTCAGCAGTCGACAGTTTTAGTATAGCGTTTGCGTTTTTTGCGTACGCAACACTTAAGATGGTTGCGCACACTAAATCCAAAGCACGAACGACGCTTTTAGATGAGCGCTTGTGGACCGTTAAGCAACAGGCGCTCAGTGGACAAACAACACCCAGATCCAGCCACGTTTGGGTAAGTACCTAGCGCCAGCACACGTAAAAAAAAAAGACTGTTCCCTTTCGCTATACTGCTGTTCATTTCCAGACCTGCATGTCAACCAAGAGAATGCTTTGAAACTTTGCACTCTACACTTTTAAACTATCTTTTCATGCAATCGAAATAAATTACTTGCGCAGGTTCACACGATCGTTGGTAGCGTACTGGCTCAGCAGCAGCTCAGCTCGTTCGCGCACAGCACAAACTGTGAATGCCTTTGCCGAATACTCATTGAGAGTTATTGCGATTTCGGCCTACTTGAGCGGATTCACGAATGGGTTGCATTCGTGAACCTCGCGCAGGAGCTCTATGTCATCCGCCATCGAAAAACGCGCGCGGCTGGCGGCCATGGTCCTCACACGTGTGTGAAACCGAAACTTCTGAGAAAATAGCCATACAAAAATGACACAAATGGCCTTTGCCTTGACAACAGTGTAAACAGTCTGTTGTTAGGCTTACAGGCATGAAAATAGACTGCTATCTCAAAATTACTGACAACTTATCGCGTATAACATTATATCTGGGTGAGATAAGAAGCGGAAGTGAATGCAACCATTTACAGCCGGTTGAGCGCCGAATAACACAATGACGAGGTATTTTAGAACCGAAGCGGGCATGCAGGGTGCCGCCAAGTTGCCTCCGTAAGCCCCGCAAAGATGATACGCTATTTACAGAAAATTGCGTGCGTACGCAAAATGCTAAGCTTCCTTTAGTGTTCTGCGCATGCGCATTCTACATACGCTATTTTATTGCGTACACAAAGGTTTTGTGTACGCTATACTAAAACTAACTAGTTTTTCAGAATGTTTTTTCCTACCAAGATGGGTCTCGTCGAACTGTGCAGCCGTGCTTGTAAAAACATACTGAACATCAAGGAGGCCTATTAGCAAAAGTTAAAAATGTACTGAATGGTTTGTTTGATAGTGTTCAGCACGTAAAAATATTGTACATAGGTGCACCGTTTTTCATTTGCCGGGACTTGAAGCGAGTGGCAATGGGACACTTGTGTCCTACTGTTATATAAAGGGTTAGTTCGAATATCAAGGGACTGAAAAAAGTGTTCAAATTATAAAATGACCTCGAAAAAACTGTCAAGAACTGCTTGCATCATGGTAAATTTATTTTGTGAAAGACTGGGCAATGACTACCTGTTTTTGACATGACAACGGCATGGTAATGACTATCTTTCACGTTTTCATCAATTTGTTATTAAGTGCATACTGTTGGCCATGTCCAAGCAGAACTACTTCGAAATAGTAAGGGCCTTTCCGGCATCCTTCACGGAGCGACACAGTAGTAGTTGCACTCCACTGCTAGCACGTCAAACCCCTCATAAGCGGCACCGTCGCGTGTGAGGAAGCGTCACCACACAAACGGCGAATGGCGCATGACAAGCGTGCAGTTTCGGCGCAGTTTGAGCACACTGGAAGAACAGAACCACGTGGACGGAAGCAAAGGAAACTCTCAGCGGCGCCGAAGCAGGGGGAAGAAAAAAGAGGGGGTGAGGAGAATCGCCTAGTGAAGCGCCAGTCAGCGTCCCAAATGTCGGTTGGCTGGCTGATGCCAGCTGGTAGAGCTGTCATAGCTGCGGTCCAGTGGGAAGCTCAGAAAAGTGAAACCAAGACTAAGCTGTCGGACTCTTCTTAGAGACAGGCCCGACCGTTTGTCGTCACGTCTGCCGTTGCACATCATTGTCGCAGGTACATGGGCTGTGAGCGAACCTGCTGCATAGAATTCAGGCTTTGAGTGGGGAAATTTCGACAGTCTCTTGCTGCGTCGGTCATACCTAGACATAGCGCCCCTGAGGAACCCATTCAGATTATCTGGTGCAAGACCCGGAGCATCCAAATTAGTGAGCGTGTGATGCCATATACTTACCTAGGCATTAGCCAGGTCCGAGCTGGCAGTTTGAGTGATCCGGATTTACGAATTAATGGAGTCAAATTTACGAGATTTTACTGTAATTTTATTTGGACATATGGTTTTGTTTTTGTGTGTTCAATACCAAAAAGATAGTTTACACAACTATGGAAAGGTTCATGTTTCCCATACACCCAACGTAGATGGTGTTACTGCACCATTTCACATTTTATTGCAAGTGAGTGCCAAACGAATTCTGCTGCTTCAGCCCATCCGTGAGTAATCCCTTGATGGATCAAAGTTAGGATTTGGGTGCTGATCTGCAACAGCAGTGTATAGCACCACAGATTAAACATGCCATAACTGTGCTGTGTTCAGCTGTGTTACCCAGCACTCCGCTCATATCCTGTGTCTTCTCCTTTTTTTATGCCACGCCATCTCGGGCCGTTTCCCTCAGAATGCATATAACCAGCTGGCCCGGTGTACCATTCACGTTCACTGTTCTATCTGGCTGTTGTGGTAAAAGTAATAGTGGCTTCTTTCAATATCCACTTTATCGTGCTCATCTGTGTGAAGCTTGTGTGCCGGAGCTTGTTCTGTATTCTTGGGGGGCAGCTGTTCATTGCGCAGTACCACATCTGGCTGGCAGCCGACACGCATGGTGTGCTGGTCTTGGTGCCGGGCTACCCTGTGCTCAACGTGATGATCACCTCACTCGTTCTGGTGTGTGTGGCACATGAGGTGCACTCGCTCACAGCGCGCCTGATGCCCCTGGCTGTTCCCTCTGACTGGAAGTACCTGGTGCGCAACCTGGCTGTCTTTGGCCTGCTGCTGGTGCCCATTGGCATCCATGACGGCATGTTCTGAGGGTGACTCTTTGGACCTCAGTGTGGGTGTCGTGATCAGGCACAGGGATCGTCAATGGAGACGCCTTATGTGCACAACACCATTGAGAATGAGCAATGGCACTTGCATTAGTGAGGCAGTCAGAGTTCTTGCAAATCACTTTCTTAGGTGCAGATAAGCGCAGTCAAACACGAGTTTCAATACAGGGCTGTATGCTGTTTCTTAGCTTATCATGGTTTTCATGGAGAAAGTGTCTTAAAACTGTTCAGAAATGAATCAAGCTGTCTGCACATCCACAGAACAAACATTTGGGCAGAAAAGGTGTACTGGGAATAAAGCTCATGGGCAAATGCTCTGAAAGCATGCGCACACAAGTTGTTATGCTGTGTGAGAATAACCTGAAGTATTCATTAGAAGTTGGAACACAGTAAGTTTCATCCAATATTTGCAGTAACTAAAGTTTCAAAAGCTGCTTTTTTATTCTTGACATCCACTGCACATATTTAGTCGCACAAAAGATATTAATTATTCATGTTCATGGTTTTTTTTTAAATGTCTGAAGCTACAACCTTTCTATTTATTTTGCTGAGAGGTTTCGGCTGGTATTTTGCACTGCTTAGTGAGCTTCTCATTATGCTGGGTTCACATAAGATTTCAGTACAGACCTGAGCCATCGTCCACCTTCTAGTGTCATCACTGCTTGTGGTTTACATCGTTTTCAAAGATTTCATTTTCACTCTTTGCTTTTCTCACAGTGACGTTGTGCCATGATATGTTGACTTATTGCAAGCTCGCTAATCGCCAGTACATTGTTCATAGAACGTGAACTTGGAGGAATGCAAGCAAGAGATGTTTCTTTCTAGTAAAGCACAGTGCATTGTTTATGTGGTTCTGTATCAGCACCAAGAGTGTCACTTTCTGGAGCTGCCTCATTTAGACACAAGCCCTTCTCTGCTAGCAAATTCTATTGCAAGTTTGCATAAAATGTGCTCTTACAGTACATTGTCCATCTACAATGTCTTCTGTTTCCATCCAGATGTGCCCTGCTGGCACCATGCAGTGTGAAGTAAGTCAAAACAAATCTACCATCACTTCGTTGCATCAAGGCAGGGGCTACCTGTCTGAGTTTTTTTTTTTAGTTCTTTTGGCAGCCCTGCTACTGTGAGCAAATGCATGCAGCCTGCCTCCTGCAGCTCATTTAATTCTCAGGATCTAAAGGTGTCTATCTCAGGGGTTCTCAAACTGGGTTCCGCGGGGGCTGCCTTAGTGGGTTCCACGAGCAGTCACACTGGCCTGTCCCCCCTTTTTGGTATGCTTGGTACGCTTTTTGGTGCAAAGCAGATGCAATACCTGGTTTGTTAAAACTAATTTATGAGCGTTAGCTCTTAGCTCGTTCCTCAGTTTCAAGCTATCAGCGTCGGTTCCTTCCCCAGCACAGACCATGGCAGCGTGCCAAGGCACTACTGCGCCCGCACACATGTTAAACCTCATTAATTCTGATAATTTGCACCACCATCGGAGTCCAGCCAAGTGCCCATGCAAGTCTATGGCATCGGAAGCTCGTTTATTCGGACATCACGAAGCTCAAACCGGTTAATTGGGCGGGCCTCCGAAGGGATGCCGTGACAAGATATGACGTTCTCGACAGGCAATCGTCCAGATAATTGTCCACAGGCCTGAACTTCTTATCACATTGTCTTCCATGCCCCAGTGATGTGAGCGCAAAGGCAAGCGTGTTGACAGTCAGCAGGCTCCCATCGGTAGGCCGAGCAAGAGTCCAGCCGCGTAGTTTCGTTTTCGAAACTTCGCTGCTAGCCCACGGTGACGGTGGCTATCTGCTGTGCATATCAGCAAGCCAGCCAAGCTGCACATCGTTTGGTACGGCGATTGACTTGTTGCTGATCTTTTTTGTTTGTTTTTCTAAGGTGTCTTGCCGCTCCAGCACTATTGCGCGCTTCCCTACTTCCGTCCGCGTCGTATTTTCCGTTTGTCCAACGTGGTGTTCGCTGTTTGTGTGGTGAAGCCTCCGTACATGCGAAGCCACATGCAAAGGAGCCCAGCGCACCCGTTTCGGACACTGAAAGTAGCCGCAGAGACCCTTAAGCAGTAATCGCATGAGGCAATATTCTTTCGCGATACGTCGCGCGATGACAGATGCCGCCGTCGCCCATCACTGCCACTGGCGCATACAGCACGAAGCGACGGGACTCTGGCGTCGAAGCGGCACCTTTTCCGTGTTGCTCGATTACGGCAGCCTCAGTGTTCTGTCATTTTGCATTAATTAACACGTAGAACAACGCTCTTCAGGCATCATACAAGATAGAACACTAAAAACATTGAAAAAATATATTTAGGTAATAATTTTATTTTGTCTACTACACAAAGTCACGTGACGCAGAAAAGCGCGCCCGAGGGATGCTGCGATGTGGCGCCAGGTGACATTCCTGCGCTGCTGTGACTTATAATGCGTGTAGGAGATACCCCACAACACTCTTTCTTCTTGAACTTCGTTAATGAGCCTTTCATTAAATTCTTGCATAGCTGCCATGGTGAGGGATGCGTCGGCTGCTGCTCTGCTGAAAGCCCGCTGGAAAAAAAAAAAACTACTTTCGCGCGCCAAAACGGATCGGAAGTTACACACCCGCAGGGCCTACCGTCATTGACTAGACTCGCACGGCATCTTCCGGGCGATGGGCGAAATTTTCTGCAAACCCAGAACCTGGGCAACGCGATGTGCAACAGTGCTTCGGCAGCCCTCAGCCCACCGGCCCAACGCGCGATAGCATTGCGCGGCGTGTCGCCGAGATTTGCCTCATGTAGTTAGCACTTTACTGAGGAGCAGTACTGCTTCCGCCACTCCCGGTAGCATGCATGAATTGAAACATTTTACGGAACTGCGTGAAACCGCTGCTGTCAAGCAGTTTTAATCTTAAAAACAGGTAACAATTGCCAAAGTTCGTATCAAATACATTTCGCTTCCATGCGTCATGACTAAAAGTGTGGGCTGCACTACCAAGCTGAGCCCAGACAAGACAAAAAAAAAGATATGCACGCCTCATTAGGTGTTTGTCTGGGGCAATTCAACGGCGTCGGTGGCACTAGGGAAAGGTTTTGCCACGGGTGAGCAGTATCTCGCCATATCTGTCTAAATTTTAAAAAAGAAACGCCTTCGCCGCATTGATGCCGGAGCCAGGAGTGGCAGACAGCCAATGAAAGCCTTACGAGGCGTTATGTGATTCAGTGCACAGCCTGGCCAGTTGAGTGTGTGTGTGAATGTGGAGTGTTTGTCTTCTGACTATACTTTTCTGTATTCTGGAGTTAAAGGGTAACTGCGTCACTTTTCGAGACTTCCGTGCTAGTCAAGGATTCAAATCTGTATAGGCTGCATGTAAAACATGCAAAGTGCTTCAGCGCTAGCATTTAAAGTAGTGACGTAATCAACGATTAAAATTTACGCTTCTCCTCACATCACTGGAGGAATGCGAAGAAATTTGATGTGATGTCATGGAAGCTGATTTCAAATTTGCACCGCCGTCAACCAAACCCTGCTGTGCCTAGGTGGATTCTGCCAATAAACACTCATAGGCATTTGCCTTTGGTGGCGTTGGTTTTTTTTCCTTGGAAGCAAACATTTATGCGTTGGAAATGTACGGTTACCTTCGATGACATCATGATGCCCCCCCTCACTTGGGGCTGTGCGCTACGGAGAAGCTTGATGGCCGTCTCAATTTAAATCCATGATTACATCACCATTTCAAACGCTAGCCTGAAAACACTTCTCATGCTTTACGTGCAGGCTTCACGACAAGCCCTTTAAGCTCGTCGATTTCTAAAACCTATGCAGTTGCCCTCTAAAGGTCTGAACATAAGTGAGAAATGGGCATTGAATAAAAAACTGATTGCTGAATGCAAGAAAACGAATAAATATGTACAAAAGTGAACAACAGAAAAAAAGCAAAAAGGGTCATTTCAGAAGCAGCACCAACCGTTTGTGACACTTGTGACGACAGATTGGGACTTTGAGGAGAGGGGAGTTCTCTGGGACACGTTGAAGGCTGTTGGGGTTCCTTGGACAAAACAGTTTGAGAACCCCTGGTCTATCTAAACACCCAAAGATGAAGTTGAAGATTTAGCTCCACAACAAAATTGTAGAGCTAAGCTTACTGGCTTGGCAGATTAATCAGCAACGGCTGTTACAGCTTTGGTTTAGCCATTTAGCCCTGCATTTGGCCGTGGAATCTACATCTTCAGCCATAATAGGCAGTCTAGCCATGCCACTGCGAATCAGCGAAATCTGATCTCCCACCTTCTTTCTCTGTCCTCTCGTACTTGCCTGCTTCCTCGTCTCCCCTAAATGAGGTGATTTCTCTCTCTCCACTGGCGCCCTCCAACGGTAGCAGTTGGCAATTTAATTAAATTCCAGTAAATAATTCACTAATTAAGCTCTTACGGCTGATGCTGTAGATTCCACGGTTGAATGCAGGGCTAGATGGCTGAACCAAAGCTATAACAACCGCCGCATTGGCTCAGTGGTTATGGCGCTCATCTGCTGACCTGAAAGACACTGGTTTGATCCCGGTCGCTGCGGTTGAATTTCGATGGAGGCAAGTTAGAGTACTGTGCGATGTCAGTGCACGTGAAAGAACCCCTGGTGGTCAAAATTTCCGGAGCCCTCCTCTACGGCGTCCTTCATAGCCTGAGTCGCTTTGGGACGCTAAAACCCCTATAAAGCTACCTTTGCTGGAAAAAAAGATTGCTTATATAGCAAAACCTTATAAATTGCAGCTGTTAAAGCATGAAAGGTTTCCCTATTATACAGGCATATTTAACTGCTACTTAACAATGGAAATCTACTGTGTTCGCAGAGCACTTTCCACGGAGCTCAGGGACTAGGTTCAACTTCGTCATGTAGTCATGTAGGTGCATGGGTGGGAGATGCATTTCTACCGATGGGCTCCCTGAATGTGCGCCCACCAAAGGGTGCCGAAGAGCAGGCATCTTCCGGCCCTGCTAGACACCAGGAAGGTTCCCCAATCTGGTAGGGGCACTGGGAGCAGAAGCTTCACACATACACAGATCACTGCTTTTTCACCCGCAAAAAAACAAAGGGTGAGGAACAAGTAAGATGACAGACGCAGAGCTCCAACTGATTTATTCGAACAACACACCATCCTTTATACATGCAACTGCAGTATAAAGGCAGTAAGAGGAGACGCGGGTCTTGAAATGGTAAAAAAATTGCGAAAATTTCGATTTTTCAGAAGTTGCTTATTCAGGTTCAATGTACTCTAAAATACCTACTTATAAATTCGCAAGGTTTGATTGGACCTCTAACTATTAAAATGCCGTTATATTTGATGCCTGGTCAAAATGCAGCAGAACATAGCGAAAGTAGCCTCCCACAACCACATTCCCGGTGGCCACCTTCTTGGTCCTGTTCGAAAGCTGGCATTCTTCCTGACTTTGCACTATTTATTACTCACTATTGTGAAATCCTCTCAGAACATCCCTATTAAGCCGTTTTCTGAGGCCCCTACAACAACCTTTGAATGGATGGAATGTGCGCACTCAATTAAATTGTTGTGGAAAGGAACGTGTGCACTTCAAATGCAATTTTCTCAGTTTCATCTTTTTTGCCAGCATGACTAGCCTTATGGAAGTTTTTGTTATGTTTGTTATGCAGCAATTTCAATTAATCTTATACCGTTAAACCGAGAAAGAACTAACCTGTGGAGCTACACTATATTTTTATGGCTGAGCCAAGCATATCAAATTTTGTGGATAATAATGTCACCTAATTATAGTTCATAATTATGGTGCTTTTACATAATTAAACATTTTTATTTTATAATATACCACAATAACAATATAAATAGCATAGCTCCACTTTGCAGGTCATTGGTTACAGCTTTATTTCAATTGGAACCAAAGATATTGAAAGAAAGTTTGTTAATATCCCGTAAGAAATGATGCAATTAAGCTAGTTATTTTTCTGTAATATGGGAACTAATCCAGATATACTGAAACAATTTATATTTTTCCATACAGGTAAAGAAATATGCACCTAATACATACACTATAGTGCCTATAATGTACTGGCATCTAACGACCCAACAACGTTATGCAACATTTCCTTTTGGAGACGTTCATTGTCTCAGACAGTAGAGACTAAATATGGCTGCTCATGATGGCTCAGCGGCTTTGGCGCTCATCTGGTGATCCAAAGGTTGCGGGCTCGATTCCGGTAGCTGGGGCCTCTTTTCGAAGGCGGCGCAATGCAAAAATGCACGTGTGCTGTACGATGTGAACGCACGTTGAGGAACCCCAGCTGATCTGCATTACTCTGGAGTCCTCCTTTGCAGCATCCCCGATGGCCCCAGTGCCGCTTCGACAAGTTAAACCCCAGAGGTTACCACTACTATTACAAAGTAAAGCAAGTATAAATTTGTGCAGTCTATAGTGCAATATCGTTAAGGCTTCCATTTTACAGAAAATCAGGCGCCGGTGGCGGCATTGTGAGTGAAATATCCCCGGAGATGTAACCCACCTAGGTCACCTGACCTTGTGGCGTCAGCACAGCCTGCCCACCGGATTGTGAGCAAACTGTCCACCGTGGCAGGTGGCGGTTAAATTAATCATTGGTCATGAGAGGTTGCTTGGGAAGATTAACCTGTGTCACACAAGCCCCCCACAGGCAGCAGAGCTCCCAGAGATCTATCAATGTAAAGTCTGGAATGACCAACTCTACATATATAGGCATTAACTCTGTCGCGTCACACCCTTAAAGGGGCTGCGAAACACTGCTTGAACGAATGCCGGTTACACTTCAGATAGATTCTTTGTCACGCAGGTGCTGACTCAAAAGTAATTATAAGAATCGATGCATAGGAACGGGAGTTATTCAATTACGAAATTTCAAAATACAAGCAAAGAAAATGCTCCCCTCAACTCGATTTTCGCCCACCTCCCGTTCCCATTTCACTCTCCCAATGACGACACTTGGGGGACCAACCAAAACAGCCTATCTGAGCACGTCGCGGAAGTTTGAACTCCATGGTTGCCTGTTCTCTGCAACTCATTCTTTCCAAGGCTGGCAACGCCGTTTGCATGGTTACAACAACCATGTGAACGCCTAGCTGACCCAGCGATGCTTCATCGTCACGTCAACGGCGCAGAAGGGTACACTGATAAGTAGCGTTCCCTTATGGATCCGAACTCGATCGCGAGATACTGCGACGGTGTGACGGCCTGCGCAAGATAGCACAGCATCATTTAGCATAGCGCGTACCTCTGCTCACCGCCTACCATGGCCCGTCGCTCCTAGCGCGCTGGTTGGTCACGGCGAGCAAGGAGTGCGCCCTGGATGGGATGGATGGATGGATGGACGGACGGACGGACGGACGGATGGAAGGAGCGTCCACTTTGAAACTGGGCGGTGGTAGTTGCCACCATGCTTTTTTTTTTCATTTATTTTTGTTTAACTCTGCTGTAAGTTAGCATTTGCCATTTTGTTTAAAATACGTCTTCCTACACGTTTAAACTTACGTCACCTCTGCTTTTGAGCCACCAATCCTCCAATCTCTTTTTGCTAATTTTCACCACAGATTTCTTTGCATGACTATTGTTCTCTAAACCCTAGGGCCTCGGGAAGAGTGACTATGCCTGCATCGATGGATACCATCACATTTTAGAATGAGGTGTTCTATTGTTTCTACAGATTTACCACACAGCACATATGTCATCTTTGTTAAATTTCTTTTTAAAGTAGCTGCGAGTTCTAAGACACCCTGACCTAGCTTCAAAGAGGGCACGGCCTCTTGAGTTATCATAAAACGTTTCCTTCCTGATCTGCCTTTTCCAGTATCGATATAGTTCTACACTGTTTCTTTTCCATTGAATCCATCCAATTTTTACCTTCGACGTTTTTAACCTGTCGTTTAATGCTTTTTCTTTCTCCTTCCTCGTCTCTGGCAAACTTACTGGCCGGTTTTCTAGTTCATTTCCGCCACTGTGTGTCAACGCTCTTTCTGTACAGGTATTTAAATGCCTTAGCTGCCCACCTGTTATCGTCCAACTTCCTCAAGCGTTCTTCGTATAGTATTTTACTCAGCTTCCCGTGCTTCGAACGATGCCCAGCCCATATCCCCATGTACTGCCTCGTTTGTGGTTTTCCCGTTGGCACCTGGTGCTAATCTTCCAACAGCTCTCTGATTTACATCTGATCTCGACTGAACTTCCGCCTTTAAGCACAGAACCGCATTCCCGAAAGTAAGCCCCAGCACCATTACTCCTTTCCAAATAACTCAGTACCTCATATGTGTTGTACCCTGATAATGCCCTGTTTCATTATCCCGGCATCTCTTCGCCCTTTGGTTATGAGAGACTGTTCGTGCTTTTCCATGTACATCTGCCCTTTGTTTACCCATACCCCGAGATATTTGTATTCGGCCTCTCGGGGTATTTCGTGGCCTTGCAAGCTCCTGATCAGTTGTACCGTTGAAAACCATCACACCTGATTTAGTTGCGCTAAAACTGAAACCTAGACTGTCTCCTTCGTCTCCACAGTAATTAACCAAAGTTTGCAAATCGTCCTGGCTATCTGCTAACAGTACACGGCGCTGTGGACGGGAATGTGGCGCCATCTGGCGCCGCTCGGTGACCCTTGATGCGCTCTGCTAAATGTTAAACAAACTGCTTTTTTCTTTGCATCCTTCCATGAGACTGAAACGAACGCTTATAGAGTGCAATGGCTCGATCGAATCGATTCCGCAGAGCCGCTCTTAGATACATAGTAGCCATAAGTGCTAGGTGGTAGGATGTTTAGAGATGCGCGAAGTCCGATGCAAAAGTAGCCAGAGCCTCTGGTGGTGTAGTTTTGTTTTACTTTCTTTACAGTGTTTTTATCTAAGGCAAACAAGTTGGTTTTGTTGATTTAAATTAAAACACAAAAACTTGACAAAACGTAACTAGTTATTAACACAGTTTGCAGTATATTTACTCTTTGTCCAATCATCAAGCTCCCACCAAGTGATGTCATATCCACTGCTAAAAACCGCCACTGTATGGTGACACCGTCAGCGCCATGAATTTGTTTTTGCGAGCTAATTAAAATATTAAAAGCCGTAGTATGGGCGGCATGACCAATGCTAATATCACTATAACTCATTCTATGCAACCAAGAGGAAGGCGGAGCTAAAGTGTCCCATCCATTTTCTTTTTTTTTTTCAGTATTGACGCTTAATTTTGGTGGCATGTTTTCTGTACAATGATATGGAAGACATTGCTGCCCATGAATCGCCGTGTGGTATTTACCTACGACTACTAAATAATTAATCATTTTTTTCTGTCATGCTGTTTCGGTTTCAACAGCCGAACGATGGCTGTGACGTCAGAGTGGTTTTATGTCACGTGAGGCATAGAAAAACGTCAATATAATAGCTGCTTCATCGTTTTAATTCAGTACATTGCTGACGCCAGCCTTCCTTAGAGCCAGAATGACAACGAATGTGGATTAAGTGATTATACTGCAGTTCTTCCATGCCTCACGTACGTGGCATAAAACCACTCTTTGACGTCGCAGTCTTCCTTCGGCTGTTGAAACCGAAACAGCACGAGAAGTTCGATTATAAATTATTTAGCACCCACAGGAGAATACTAGGTAGTAATTCATGTATAATAATGTCTTACGCATCATTACAAACAAAAAACACGCACCTAAAAGTTATGTCTATACTCCTTTATGAAAAAATAAATAGCGTTTACACAAAGGGGCAATGCGGAAATGTATGCGCTCGCTGGCATGGGATATTGATCATGCCCTTAAAGGAGCTACTCCAATAAATGTAACTCCGATGAAATTAATTTGTGTTGTGCGCTGAAATTGATTCCGCTTTAAAAAAACATGCCAGTCGCTAGTGGGCGACTTCGTCACGCTGTTCTTAGGCTACCAGATCTTGAATTCTCTGACAGGCGGCTGATATCTGTATCTCGCTGTCGCACTTTGGGTTCTTGGTGTCTCGAGACGAGACGCTTACGCTTGTTGGTGTTCTTAGAATGCTTTGGCGACGGTATGCGTGGAGCGTTCACAGCAATCCACATCGGCTGCAGGTGTTTGTGGTGAAGGGGGGTAGGTAGGTGAACGGAACAGTAATGCAATTCATGAAACAAGTCACAGACACGATCAGAGTAGAATTTGAGAACCGAGACACTGCTCTCGAGGCGGAATTTGAGAAAAGGGACCAGTGGATGTGCACGGAGTTCTAAACCAAAAATGCCTTGGCCGACCAAAACAGTAATACTATCTGACTGTGGAACTGTAGGGGATTTCTGCGTAAATCAGCCGTTTTACAATCGTCCCTTTCAAACGGAGACAAACCCGAAATTATAGCCTTACAAGAGTGCGGGAAAAATTCGAAGCTGCCCGGTTACCAATCGTACCCTCACTCAAGTTGCCACCATCGTCAAACGGAATGTTAAGGCACCGCAGCACAAGACCGGACACATCCAATTAGATCACCCTCTAATTGAAATGATACCGCAAAGGCGGAAAGAGAAGAGCCTATACGTCTTCAACGTATGCAGCTCTCCAAAATAGAGAAAGGATTGCGGCTTCGATAGGCTATTCGCAAAAACGAAACATATCGCTGGCGAACACCCCATCGTCATTGTAGGCGACTGTAACGCGCATCACCCCGCATGGGGGTACAAAATTACGCACATCAAGGGCAAACAACTCTGGGACAGCATTCTACAGAATGAGCTAATCTTAATCACTGACCCCATCAAACCAACAAGACAGGGTAATAGCGTGAGTAGGGACACTAACCAGAGGCCAAATCACGGCCAGGTGGTGTAACACGGGGAGGACCTAGGAAACGACCACAAAATTATTGAGATCATGGTAGAAGACGTACCGCCCGCGCCGAAACACAAAAAGGTCGCAGCTGTCAACTGGGATCTACTCAGGGAGAACCTTCATCCCCCGGACGAAATCAGGGACATAGAATCTTGGGGCACAGACATTCTCGCAGCAGTTAAAGAAGCCACCTCGGCCCACAAAAGAGACAGAAAGCCCCATGAACATGGGACAACGCTAATGGTAAAGGAGGGAAAATATCCTCGGTTGAGGTGATTAGACTACTGGGTCTTGGGATACAGTCAAACGGTGAGAACACCGAAACGATACAAAAACTCGAATTGAGTGTAGGCCAGACGTGTAGGCTACTCAAAAGAACAGCAAACAAACGCGTGGCAATGAAGGAGATGAACCTCTTGAGACTAGTCCAATCATTCGTAATCAGTAGAAACACATGCGTGGCACCATACCTACGGCTAGCCAAAGCAGAGAAGAACGATTGAAATCCTAATAAGGAAAGGAGTCAAAACCGCCCTGGATCTCCTCCCATACATATCCCCCAGCATTCTGAACATCGGGATTTCAAACACGCTAGACGAGCTCATTGAGGCTACCAGAGTAGCGCAACAGCAACGATTCCTACGCTGCCGATCGGGGCTAAAAATAGAAAAGCTAGGCTTCGAACCTTGAGCGAGGCTCAAACACGCGGAGAATATCCCAACAGACATAAAGAACAAAATCAGAATCTCGCCACTCTCAAGGAACATGCACCATGAGGGTAGACGAAACGACAGAGCGAAAGCTGTACAGAAAAAAACTAGCTGACAGACAGGACGTGGTTAACACGGACGCGGCGGAATACGAACGCAGAACGAGTTTCGTAGCCCTAGCAACCAGGGAGGGCGGGAACCGAGGCTCGCTGCAGCATCCGACAGAGGGACGTAGCAGCGGCTGAGGAGGTAGCCCACTCAGTGGCCCGGACTTCTGTCAACGGGTCTGAGTGTGGCGCTGGTGAACACTCTCAAGGTTCGCTTACACGCAATAAACATAAATACCCACGAGAGCAGCAGATTGGACAGCCGTCGCCGTAGCTCAGTTGGTAGAGCACCGGACGCGATATTCGGAGGTCGTGGGATCGGATCCCACCGGCGACATGGTTGTTTTTTCTGCTGCTTTATAAGTAGTTTTCTTTAAAGCAAAGATTGATTGAAGTATTTTTCTCCCACTAATCCGCACTATAAATAAAAACATTCCCCAATGCACCTTGGTTTCGGTGACTGTTGGCTTCCTTCGTGTATTTGTCAAACGAGCCCCTCATTTCCCTTAACTTGTCTGCTAATAGCTTAACGAGGGTCTCGGTTCTGGCAGTTTTGATGCCACAGATAGCATAAGAGGGCTCTCGCACAGTGTCCGCCCTCACCGTTAGATGACGTTCCACGTCACATGCGGTAATACAGGACGGGCTACGTTCGCCGCTATGGACGAGGGTGGCGCTGGTGAACACTCTCAAGGTTCGCTTACACGCAATAAACATAAATAATACCCACGAGAGCAGCAGATTGCACAGCCGTCACTGTAGCTCAGTTGTTAGAGCACCGGACGCACGCGATATTCGGAGGTCGTGGGTTCGGATCCCACCGGCGGCATGGTTGTTTTTCTGCGGCTTTATAAGTAGTTTTCTTTAAATCAAAGATTAATTGAAGTATTTTTCTCCCACTAATCCGCACTATAAATAAAAAAACATTCCCCAATGCACCTTGGTTTCGGAGACTGTTGGCTTCCTTCGTGTATTTGTCAAACGAGCCCCTCATTTCCCCTAACTTGTCTGCTAATAGCTTAACGAGGGTCTCGGTTCTGGCAGTTTTGATGCCAGAGGTAGCATAAGAGGGCTCTCGCACAGTGTCCGCCCTCACCGTTAGATGACGTTCCACGTCACACTCGCGGTAATACAGGACGTGCTACGTTCGCCGCTATGGACGAGGGGGCGCTGGTGAACACCTAAGGTTCGCTTACACGCAATAAACATAAATACCCACGAGAGCAGCAGATTGGACAGCCGTCGCCGTAGCTCAGTTGGTAGAGCACCGGACGCGATATTCGGAGGTCGTGGGTTCGGATCCCACCGGCGGCATGAATGTTTTTCTGCGGCTTTATAAGTAGTTTTCTTTAAATCAAAGATTAATTGAAGTATTTTTCTCCCACTAATCCGCACTATAAATAAAAAAACATTCCCCAATGCACCTTGGTTTCGGAGACGGTTGGCTTCCTTCGTGTATTTGTCAAACGAGCCCCTCATTTCCCCTAACTTGTCTGCTAATAGCTTAACGAGGGTCTCGGTTCTGGCAGTTTTGATGCCAGAGGTAGCATAAGAGGGCTCTCGCACAGTGTCCGCCCTCACCGTTAGATGACGTTCCACGTCACACTCGCGGTAATACAGGACGTGCTACGTTCGCCGCTATGGACGAGGGGGCGCTGGTGAACACCTAAGGTTCGCTTACACGCAATAAACATAAATACCCACGAGAGCAGCAGATTGGACAGCCGTCGCCGTAGCTCAGTTGGTAGAGCACCGGACGCGATATTCGGAGGTCGTGGGTTCGGATCCCACCGGCGGCATGGTTGTTTTTCTGCGGCTTTATAAGTAGTTTTCTTTAAATCAAAGATTAATTGAAGTATTTTTCTCCCACTAATCCGCACTATAAATAAAAAAACATTCCCCAATGCACCTTGGTTTCGGAGACTGTTGGCTTCCTTCGTGTATTTGTCAAACGAGCCCCTCATTTCCCCTAACGTGTCTGCTAATAGCTTAACGAGGGTCTCGGTTCTGGCAGTTTTGATGCCAGAGGTAGCATAAGAGGGCTCTCGCACAGTGTCCGCCCTCACCGTTAGATGACGTTCCACGTCACACTCGCGGTAATACAGGACGTGCTACGTTCGCCGCTATGGACGAGGGGGCGTTGGTGAACACCTAAGGTTCGCTTACACGCAATAAACATAAATACCCACGAGAGCAGCAGATTGGACAGCCGTCGCCGTAGCTCAGTTGGTAGAGCACCGGACGCGATATTCGGAGGTCGTGGGTTCGGATCCCACCGGCGGCATGGTTGTTTTTCTGCTGCTTTCTAAGTAATTTTCTTTAAACCAACGGATTCGCACTGCAGATTTAAAAAAAACAAATTAGAAACATTCCCCTATGCACCTTGAATGCGGTGACTGTTGGCTTCCTTAATATGTCTGTCAAACGAGCCCCTCATTTCATTTGCCTATATATATATATATATATATATATATATATATATATATATATATATATATATATATATATATATATATATATGAAGGAAGCCATGAAAGAATACATGAAGGAAGGAAGGACTAGAAGTCCTAACGCAAGTCCCGTACAATGGCCAAAACGTCATCATGTCCCTAGACGTCAAAGGCGCCTTTGATAATGTAGGCCACGCCGCCATCATGGAGGGACTCAACGCCAACTGCGGAAAGAAGATCCACCATTACACCAGGGCCTTCCTAAGCGACAGGACAGCCACGGCGGGAATCGGGGAGCTCAGAGGAGAAAAAGTCAACACGCCAAGGCTGGTCATATCACCGGTACTCTTCAACGTAGCGACGATAGAGCTAGCAAGAAGACAATCGAGGACATCGGCTTCGAAATCTATGCGGACGACATCACGATATGGGCCAACCGGGAAACGCTAGGACAAAAAGAAGCGGCGACGTGTGTGGAAGAGTGTGTGAAAGAAAGAGGACTGGCGTGCTCCACTGAAATGTCGGAGATCCTCAGAATTCAGAGAGGGAAGAAAAACCCGGAGAAGGCATAAATCCTGCTCGAAGGAAGCCACATTCCGGAGAGGGAACAGGCCAGAATCCTGGGAATGTGGATCCAAACAAACAGGCGATGCGGATTCGCAATAAACCGGCTTAAGCTGCCTGCGACGCAAGTGGCAAGCATGATAACCAGAGTATCGCAAAGAAGACGTGGCATAAAAGAAGGCGACACTGAAACTCGTAAGAAGTTTGATCATAAGTAGGGTGACCTACTCCCTGCCATACTTCCAAACAATTCAAGGGGAAATGGACCAAATCAACGCAATCATTCGGAAGGCGTATAAAACGGCCCTTCATCTGCAGATGCACACAGCAAACGAGAAGTTACTAGCACTCGGCATTTACAATACATTTGAAGAGCTGGAAGAGCCACAGCTAGAGACGCAATAGGAAAGGCTGGTGCAAACAAGAAGCGGCACAAGAATCGAAGAAAAGTTCGGATACAACTTGGAAAAAATACTAGAAAAGGAAGCAGACATCCCTGACATTAGAGCCACTATCAAAGTCTGCTCGCTCCCCAAAAACATGGACCCAAACCTACACCCGGCTACGAGAAAGGCGAGAGAAAATACATAGAAGAGAAACTGGCGGTCAAAGAAAATACAGTATATGTGGACGCGTCCAGATATAGATAGTCAAGCCAACAGAACAACTACAACGAAATTAGTATGTGTGGTTTAGATCGTTTTCATTCTTGGTTCAGTTGAGTAGATTGTTTTGTCTTTTTAGGTGTGCACTTTGCCATGAGACTAAATGGTATAAATATGGGCATCTTCGCCTAATAAGCGTTCTTTCGTTTACCATTCGACCAGTCAGCTTTGTCTCCTTCCCTTATAGAGCTTAGGCCCCCACCACACTTTTTTTTCTTCGATAAAAGTTATTCGCTCTCTCCGTCTACAAAGAGGAGACAGAGGAAAAACGTTAAGGCGCCCGTGTGCTGTGCGATGTCAGTGCACGTTAAAGATCCCCAGGTGGTCGAAATTATTCCGGAGCCCTCCACTACGGCACCTCATTCTTCCTTTCTTCTGTCACTCCCTCTCTTATCCCTTCACTTACGGCGCGGTTCAGGTGTCCGCCGATGTATGAGACAGATACTGCGCCATTTCCTTTCCCCAAAAACCAATTATTATTAAGAAGGGAGCCGGAGCATGGGTGAGCAAGCGAAAAGATAGTAGTGGAACACGGCAGCGTTTCGATGCAGGCCAAACGCTAAGGCGTGTTTGTGCTGTGCAATGTCAGTGCATATGTTGGGGATCCCCAGCTGGTCGAAATTACTCCTACCTCTTTCTTCCTTTATTATTTCACTCCCTCCTTTATCCCTTCCCTTATGGCTCGGTTCAGGTGTCCGCCTATATGTGAGAGACATACTGCGCCAATTCCTTTCCCCAAAAAACACAATTTTCAAAAACCAATTTCCCTTCCTTTCCTTGCGCTCCCGTCGTGCGCTATCTGTTGGGGCAGTGGTGGTGGTGGTGTAAACTTTATTACATACAGGGGAGTTTAGGACGCACAGGTCCTTGGGCCCCCGCACGGCCCCACTGCGCTCAAACGTTCATGTCCCGGAGGCTCATGACGCTGGCAGCCCGGCCTGTGGCGATGGCTTGCTTGGCCGGGTTTTCGGAGCGCAGTAGGGTCTCCCAAGCCTCCCAAGTGGTAAGGTGCTCCAGGCCCCGCAGGGGAGGATCCGCCGGGCAGAGGAAAAGGATATGATCGAGAGTGGCTTTGGGGTGGTGGCAGAGGGTACAGGAGGGGTTTGTGTGGACTTGGTGATAGCGCAAGAGTATATAAGGGGAGGGTAAGGTGCGTGTTTGGAGCCGCCTCCAAAGTGTCTGGTGATAATAGTCGAGGGAGGGATGGGGTGGGGGGTACAGCCGACGCTCGGCTTTGCAGGCCTGCGTCAGTTCGCTGAAGGAATGCATGCGCTCCCGCGAGAACCCCAGATCGGAGGCCGCCGGTGCCCGGTTGAGAGAACCTCGGGCTAAAGCGTTGGCAGCCTCGTTTCCGGGATTCCCGGAGTGGGCAGGCACCCATATGAGCTCCATGTGGCGGGGCGGGTGTGCGGAGAGGGAGTTCAATATGCGAAATGCAGGGACGTGAACTCTCCCACGGGCGAAATTTAGTATGGCAGTTTTAGAGTCCGATAGTATATACCGGGCCTCCGTGCGCGTGATGGCTAGGGCAATAGCGGCCTCTTCAGCCTCCTCCGAAGTGGAAGTGGGGGATATGTGAAGGGTAGCAATCGGTTGTAGGGAGGGGTTCGTGATGGCCACAACCGCGTCCTCGCCTGTGCATGCGGCATCCACCCAAACGCCATCCGGTTCCATGCCATAGTTTTTGTGGAGCGCCCGTGCGCGAGCTCTGCGGCGGGGTTCGTGGTAGGTGGGGTGCATGTTTTTAGGGAGAGGTTTAATAAGTAGTTCGCGGTGAATGTCGTGGGGGACCGGGAGCTGTGTGGGATCTGGGGCTGGTATCCTGATGCCGAGGGTGTGTAGGATGTGTCTGCCGGTGGTGGTTCTCGCGAGACGTATGTATTGTGTCTGTCGGTGGGCCTCGATAAGCTCACCTATCGCGTTGTGTATGCCTAGCTGGAGGAGTTTTAATAATAATAATTGGTTTTTGCGGAAAGGAAATGGCGCAGTATCTGTCTCATATATCTTTGGACACCTGAACCGCGCCGTAAGGGAAGGGATAAAGGAGGGAGTGAAAGAAGAAGGGAAGAATAGGTGACGTAGTGGAGGGCTCCGGAATAATTTCGACCACCTGGGGATCTTTAACGTGCACTGACATCGCACAGCACACGGGCGCCTTAGCGTTTCTCCTCCATAAAAATGCAGCCGCCGCGGTCGGGTTCGAGCCCGGGAACTCCGGATCAGTAGTCGAGCGCCCTAACCACTGAGCCACCGCTGCGGGGCGGAGGAGTTTTTCGGTTGAGGTATTTAGGGGTAGGTGTAGTGCTGCGTACATTGCGAGGAAGAGGACGAGTAATAATTGTTTTTTGGGGGGAAAGGAAACGGCGCAGTATCTGTCTCGTATATCTTTGGACACCTGAACCGCGCCGTAAGGGAAGGGATAAAAAAGGGAGTGAAAGAAAGGAAGAGAGCTGTGCCGTAGTGGAGGGCTCCGGAATAATTTCTACCACCTGAGGATATTTAATGTGCAATGACATCGCACAGCACACGGGCGCCTTAGAGGAGGAGGGCTTTTCGTTCACGGGGAGGAGGAGGGATTTTAACGCGACAGCGTTAAGGAGCTCGTGTCGCAAAAAAGCCGGTGTCGGCGGCGTCGGCCGTGAGCGAAAAAATGGCAGTGGCTTAGCTAGGCTATGCCAGGATATATGTAACGAAAGCAAGTGTGAAACTCCCCGGTTAGCATTGTTCACATATTCCACAACGCATGAAGCACAGGCATAAACGTTAAGTATGACCAGTAGGTCCATGTTTGATTTCAGCACCGAGGCTATCCAAGGATTGAAGGGGCCGCTTCACTCTTACGCCTATTCTCTAGGCTAACGGCACGTTGTTTCTTGAGCTTTCCGCTGAAGTCTCTTAGTCGCATTCCATCGTTCATCACGGGCCGTCTTCAGTGAAGCAGGACTCAGGTCTCTCCTCCGGCTGCTGTCGCTGCTGCTAGCAATAGAGACACCGGACGTTAAACTTGCCTGTCTCTAGGCGGCATATTCACGGCGGCGTTTAGCCAGTCGTTCGGCGCGCTGTTCGTCTGTTTCCTGGGCGATTCGTTTCCTCTTCATCTCGTTCCGCTGTCGATTCCAGGCCTCCTCCAGCTTATCAGAATTGTCGCTGTCCATACTGTCGCCTCAACTGTGGTTGCGGTGCACGCCAGCTCTCCTTTTTAATCCTGTGACATCTTATCACACATGCGACGCAGCTGTCGAAGCGAGCGCAACGACGAGGAACGCAGTGTCACGTCGTGCCAGATGGCGCGGCGAGCACGCGAAGCACAGTAACCTTCCGCGGCGAGGCGCGCGTTGTGACGTCACGTGCCACCATGGAGTACCGCCACGGCGAAATCGAGAATTTGCGGCCAATAAAGCTTTCACGTTAAAATGCTAAGACTAATTAGTCTAATTAGCTATGGCACCCTGTGAGTGTGACGTCATACCAGGTCACGTGACAGCGATGTAATGTGCCATCATACATAGTCACGTGACGACGCTGTAATATGACATCACACCTACTCACGTGACGATATAATTTCTCGTCATACCAGGCCCCCATCCACCCCCTTCCACCCCCATTTCAAGACCAATATGGATCCCACATGACTACACATACGCGCATGACGCATTACAGAGTGCCCAAAACCCGATCCACATTAATGACATTCGGATTGTCCAGCAGGTAAACGCGCCAGTTCTCAGGTACGACATACTGCAAAGATCATGCAACGACACATGCCTTTGACCCTCCAGATGATGGCGATGATGATGGTGCTAATAGTGTATCCTTATGAGCCCGGGGAAGTCTGATATACATCTACCAAATTAAATGTTGCCAGAATATTGATTAAATATTGCACATTACCCGGAAACCGAAGAAAATTATTGGGCGGGAAAATAGGAATACCTGCAGCTAATAAATAGGGATGATGATATTGATGTTCCTGTGAGGGCAAGACCCGCCCCCGTTTCCGCCACTTCCCTGCAGGTGGCGATGGTAATGGTTTCGCAATCCTGGGAATTCTCCGATGACTCGGTGATACTGCGGCATTTTGAAAGAAAGGGTTAGATTACGTCTTCGAACACTGTGCCAACTATTAAAATCACACGGGTTGAAACAAGTGGCCAAGAGTGGGCAGCGTGAACCGCTCTCTCTGTCAAGAGCACTATGGCTCTCCGCTCAAATTTCCCAGCAGCGAAATCTTTTTTCGAGCCCTCCTCCGCCCCCGGTAAAAAAACCGCCTAACAACTCATAGGCCTCAACAGAATTCTGAGACAAGCTGCTTTAAGTCAATCACTTGTTTTCCTTCAAAACTGAACTAATCAATGGTACGCCACCGCGAGCCCCGCGTGAGCATTCTGCGAAGCCTTTTAAAGTTAACGATGGGTCTCTGCAAAATAGTTAAAGGAAAGATAACGTGTAGTGCCTGGCCATCTGCGAGGCAGGCCGCCAATCTGACTGATCCCATACGAGAAAAAAAGAGAATGATTAGAAACATACAAACAAAAATCACACACTGAACACAGAAGTGAACAACAGTGTGCCCCATTAAATGTCATATTAGAAGGTTGGAAAGAGCGACTTAGCAGCACAGCGCGAGCATGTAATCAATTCTATTCACACATCTTCATTTAAAAAAAAAAAGAAAAGGAATCAGCTACCACATCGCCATGCATTCATTATAGTTTTGCACTTTTTCTCCGCTGTAACACCGCTATGCTGGCGCGTTCATCTCGTGTTGCGGTGTTTCGGCATAATAAGCGAATTTCCGAGAAGGAACAAGGAACCGGAGACCAAAAGAGCGGTTATTCGGAAGGATAAAAAGTGAAATTATATTTGCATCTGCTTCCATTACGGAACGGGAATATACGGAATTAGTGTGAGATTCGAAGGGGAAGTCACCGATCAAAAGCTTCGATTGTGTTATACAGGTTTTTCTGGCTTCGTGCTTTTTTAATCAAATCAGTAGATGTCGTTAGGAACAGCATGAATCATATTCTCTCACCTGTGCTGACTCCTCCAGTTTCTTTTAAGTCAGCTTGTAATAATAATAATAATAATAATAATAATAATAGTAATAATAATAATAATAGTTTATTTCCAGGCAATTGCACATGATAGTAACAATTAATCCCCTTAAGCATTTCTGCTTTGAGCGCGGCTGGGCAGTACAGCATGACTGCATGAGGACAAAGCCTTGCTCAAAAACAAAAAAAGAAAACATAATATTGGAAGCACATAAATGTTCCAAAAAAATAAACAAACACATGCATATCGCAAAGTAACGAGGCTCAAAACAAGGTATTAGTACTGGCATAGTATATGAACAAGATTGTATTTTCCTCAATGCACATAAAAAAAAACCAGGCAGGTCATTTTGCAATAATAATAATTGGTTTTGGGGGAAAGGAAATGGCGCAGTATCTGTCTCATATATCGTTGGACACCTGAACCGCGCCGTAAGGGAAGGGATAAAGGAGGGAGTGAAAGAAGAAAGGGAAAAGAGGTGCCGTAGTGGAGGGCTTCGGAATAATTTCGACCACCTGGGGGTCTTTAACGTGCACTGACATCGCACAGCACACGGGCGCCTTAGCGTTTTTCCTCCATAAAAACGCAGCCGCCGCGGTCGGGTTCGAACCCGGGAACTCCGGATCAGTAGTCGAGCGCCCTAACTGAATTATCTTTTGAGCACTACATATAAAGGAAGAGCATTGTTCCAAATGAATTACCTAATAAAGGCAGCATACGAAAAGCACCCGGTGTCATTCATTTGACTGCACAAATGACCGTATAAATGCCTTAATTTTTCGAACAGAGGTGAAGGTGTTGAAGCATGAAGGTACGTGAAATGCGCGGGTTCCCTTTACTTAATTAGTGTACAAACGTGGAATACTAAATTTCTCTATGTGGACAGAAGGATCCCCTTTATTCGACTGAAAGCAAGAGCCATGACGTCAGCGCCGGCAACGAGCATGAACACGAAGCAGTCTTTCTTGGGGCCATCCGCGCTGTGACGAATTTATTCTGTGCTTGTTAAACTGAACTTATTTGTTTGCGGCATCAATCTCTCTCTCTCACCACCGCCACATGTATCAAAGCACGAATGAGGCGTCCGCATATTTAGGGAGCCAGTCATGCGCCCTTTCCTTGCTCAAAGCCATCGGCGTCTAGAACATTGTTGAACGCCAACGCCAATGAACACAGTGAACGCCGACATCTTTCGCTTTGTATATCCTGGATTAGCTGAGCTAATCCACATTAATTTTCTCACTTTCCTTCTCTTACGGGCGCGGTTAGGGTGTCTACCGAGATATATAGGCGCCCGTATGCAGTGAGATGTCAGTGCACGTTAAACATCCGCAGGTGGTCGAAATTATTCCGGAGCCCTCCACTACGGCACCTCCTTCTTCCTTTCTTCTTTCACTCCCACCTTTATATCTCCCCTTACGGCGCGGTCCAGGTGTCCAACGATATACGAGACAGATACTGCGCTATTTCCTTTCCCAAAAAAAAACAATTACTTAGCGCACACCAACAAGAAGGGACGCTGTCTGACAGCTCACGGTTATGTGTGTCGTTTTGTTGTTATTTTCTAGGTGCATGATAAATAAGATCAATTAATTAAAATCTATATGCAAGTAGAGCAATTACATGTTACCTGTGTGTGGTCGAGTTATTTTACGCGACTACACAGATGAATTTAGGCAGAGCTTAATAACCAGACCAGCCTCTGAAAGGTTGTTCAGAAGGAAGACGAACTGCGAGCAGTTTTAACAAGGCGGCTTTCGTTGCACTAAAGCATACGCAAATAGTGCGTGGGCCAGATGGTCTTAAGTTCATAAAGAAGCTGCTTTAAGCCAGCTCGATTTGCATCGCCCATTTGTGCACTCGAATCTGTTCAAAATCGCGGTGCTCGCTTCATTCATTCATCGTACTCTTATGACATCAGCGTTTCCTCCTTAAAAACAGCATCCGGATTATCACCCTTGTCGCTCCGCCGTCGCATTGCCAGCCTGTCTTTATTTCACTTCTTCCACAGCCGTATGCACATCGCACCTTATATTCTTCCCCCAGCACGCATATCTCATCGCACCAGCCATCACCTACAAGTTGCCCGTCCACGCTCACGCACCGTCACTTTTTCTACTTACCTCTTTCCTCGTGCAGCCGCAGACTGGAACGGCCTTACAAACAACGTTGCCATCATCACTTGCCCAAGTCTTTTCGCTGAAAATGTAAAAACTTTCCTTTTATTGTGAATCTGTGCTTTTAATTGTTGCCACCCCTTATGTAACACCCCTCTTTTGGGGCCTTTAAGGTAAAAAAATGAAATGAAATGAAACCATGAATTGTCCACTGAAATGTCATTTGCATATATGTGATACCTGTACAATGATGATTCATTCTGATGTCCTTAAAAACCAGACCACTTGTGTAGAGAGTCCTTAGCACTATAGATATTTTCGGAAAAATAAAATTCTCTTAAACAACCAGATGGTCTTCCTGCGGAGTTCTGTTTACAGTTCTGGCATATTGCAGGCCCACCCGCCGCGGTGGCTCAGTGGTTACAGCGCTCGGCTACTGATCCGGAGTTCCCGGGTTCGAACCCGACCGCGGCTGCTGCGTTTTTATGGAGTCAAAACGCTAAGGCGCCCGTGTGCTGTGCGATGTCAGGGCACGTTAAAGATCCCCGGGTGGTCGAAAGCATTCCGGAGCCCTCCACTACGGCACCTCTCTCCTTTCTTCTTTACTCCCTCCTTTATCCCTTCCCTTACGGCGCGGCTCAGGTGTCCAACGATATGAGACAGATACTGCGCCATTTCCTTTCCCCAAAAACCAATTATTATTATTATTATTATTATTATTATTATTATTATTATTATTATTATTATTATTATTATTATTATTATTATTACATTGCAGGCCCCATTTTCTCGCAAGTGTTAAAACTGTTTCACTCGGCATGTCTTTCCCGATTCATTCAAAAAAAGGCCGCATTGTCCTGATCCCTAAAGAGTACTTTCTCGAGATGTCCAGCAGACTGGCGCCCTATCACCTTACTAAATTCAGATTATAAAGTATCAGCAAAATTACTCGCCCGCCGTCTACGGTCTCTTCTCCCGTCCCTCATTTCCTGCCACCAGGTTTGTTCCATCCCGGGTCGTGAAATACATAGTTTATCTTCCGTGACGCGACATATCCTACAGTATACTATACGGCGGCAAGCACAGGGTCTTCTTGTTTCCCTCGATCAAGAGAAGGTGTTCGACTTTTTAGAGCATGATTATATTTACGGTACACTGGATGCTTTCGGTCTCCCACCTTCATTCGTGCTTCTCATTAACGAGATATGTACAGAGACATTTCAAGCACTCTGTTCCTCGACGGCTGGGAAAGTATCGCATAATATGTTTTCCGCGGCGTCCGTCAAGGTTGTCCGCTGTCCTCCCCCCTATTGTTTGTCTTAGCATTAGAGCCTTTCCTCCTGGCAGTTAATCACCATTCTCTCACTAGAGGTCTGGCGTTGCCAGGCAGTGAGGCAGTACGCGTCACTGCTTATGCAGATGACATCTCACACACCACTTAGCTGATGAACGCAGCCTGCTCAAAGCTTTAAGCGTTTTTCGTGAGTATGCCTCCTTCTCAGGGGATGCTCTTAATTATTCGAAGAGTCATTACTTTTTTGTGGGGTCTCCTCGGAGACGTATTACATGTGCGATACCATTTTGCAGTGGTGTGCGCAGAGGCGCATTCTAGGCGTGACATACGACTATGCTGCAATATGGGATGGTATGTGGTCTTCGGTCGTAGCTCGTGTGCGGTGGGCCCAGACATTTGACCTGCCTCTGCTTGAGAGGCTCTACCTTGTTCAGTCGGTCGTGCTGGGTGCCTTTTGATACGTTTGCCACATTGTTAAGCCACCCCTGCGCGTCATAAGGCGGGTGCAGACTAGTTTCTTCTCTTTTTTTTTTTGGTCACGCGGAACCGAGCTTGTGGCTCGTGCTGTTCCTGGACAACCACGGGAGATAGGCGGTTTTGCCTTTCCAACTTTGTCCATCATGTCCTCGTTGTTACCTTTGTAGTGCATTTTGCGTATACTGCTGAAGGACGCGTTTCCGGCGCGAACCCTAGAGCGGTACTTTTTGGGCCCTTATATGCGCTTTTTGAATCCCTCAGCCCCTGTTAATCATGAACCTCAATCAGAGCAGCCTACCGCTTTCTATGCTACGTCAGAGGCCTTTTTCCGACATGTAAGCGCCGTAGCACTTGATGTAATTATGGGCTCGCTGTTGTTGCCTGTTGTGCCGGCGGCTCGCCGCTCACCGATGCGCCGCGTCCAATGGGCGCGTATAGCGTCGACGCCTCTCCCAGACCATCTACGCGACTTTGGTAACTTGGTTGGGCCGTGCTGGCTACTTGCGATCGGCTAGAGCGGTGGGGTACTTTACGCTCCAGTACCTGTCCGACATTGCCCGCTTCCGTAATGTAATCGCCACGCTATAGTTACCTGCGTGGTAGCGCGTGTCTTTTGGCGCGTGGTTCATCCGGGATTCTGTGGGCAGGGCATTTCGAGCTTTGTCTCCCGCGGCCGCTACCCCAGCGGACGTTTTGCTCGCCAGTTAATTGTTGCGGGTCTTTTTAGTTTATGGTGCAATCGATGCATCGCGGTCGCTGGTGGCTTTCGACGCCGCGCAGTGTGGCCAATACTTGGCCGTCTTCGAAGGGAGCTGATCAGTTTCTTGCCAGAGCAACTCTTTTTCTTGGGGAGTAAGGGTTTCTCCGGCAGTGGTCTTCCCATTCATTTCTGTTAACAACGATCGTCTTCTTCTGGTATTTAGACCAAACTGGCGCTAAGGCCCTTTTTTTCCCCCGTGCCAGATCGTTGCTGTTTCACTCTTCTGTGAATAGGTATGCTATCCCGTCTTAAATTGCTCACAAGCAATTCCTGTTAGTTTCTCAAAGCTTCTTATGGTACCTCTTTAATTGGCTCGCCTTACATGCTTAGCGTCATGTCTACTTGTGAATGTGTACATATGTAAATAAAATTTTTGCAGCCACGTCCAAATGTTTTACAGTCCAAATGTTTTTACAGCCACGTCCAAGTGTTTTACAAATGTTTTACAACTCCTTGTGTGTGCCCATGGATGACAGTCCGTGCTATGGTGCGTGCGCGAATAGCGCATTTGCTTCAAAGGGGAAACTATTATTGGTAGTGGTAATTTACGTTGTTGTATGTACCCACTCCTGCTTGGGCCCGAATAGGGCCTGCGGTATTTGTAAATAAATAAATAAAATTATAACAGAAGAATTCAGAGCCGCAGGCCCCTTGGCCCCCGCACGACCTAGATAGCGCTTAAGTGTTTGCTACCTGGTTCAGTCCGTCATGTTTGGATGCCTTTTGTACCATTGTCACATTGTAAAAACCGCCCCTTGACATAACACGTGTGCTGACAAGAGATTTTTCTGTTTTGGCTCGTGCTGTTGATGGACAACCACGCGAGTGGGGCAGTTTTGCCTTCCAAAATTTGTCCTTCGCTTCCTCATTGTTAGCTTTGAAGAGCGTTTTACACAAGCAGCGTAAACCCAGCGGCGCTCTCATCCCATTTCAGTCTCAAAAAAAGCGTGGATTAGCTCAGCTAATTCATAATATAAAGCGAAAGTTGTCGTAGTTCGTTCTGTTCATTGCCGTGGCTGCCCCACCATACTTTTTGTCCCTATCTACTTTTTGTTCATTGCCGTTGGCGTTGACAACGTTCTAGACACCGATGATTTTTTGGGAAATGAACAGCGCATAACTGGCTACGTGGCTCAAGTGATGGTAAAAACTTTATTTTCGTCAAAATTCATTCAGAGGTGCTCTTTCGTAGATCGAGTGGGGTCTCCATTGCGCTTTTCTTCTTTCCCTGCTTCACTGGTGGTCGCGTGATGTGGCCAGGAGCCCTTGGCGCTCGGCGACTTCCAAAGCTCGGCTCACGGCCCAGAATTGGATCCTCGGGTCGGAGCTGAGCACCGCAACCTCCCACTCTTCGCGGTTCGAGAGCTGCAGGTCCATCGGCGGTGTGTCCCGTGGACATTCATGCAGTATATGGGCTAAGTCGGCCCTAGCTTGACCACATAGCTTACACTGGGGCGAGAATACTCCCGGATACATAATGGAATTTTCATAGGGGTTGGGGAAAGTGTTTGTCCGGAGTTGTCTCCAAGCCTCCTGCTGAGGTTTGGTCAAAGACTTAAGGGGGGGGGGGGTATTTAAGTGTATTATTACGATAGTGCATAGTTATGTCATTATACGTGACCATGCGCTCCCTGGCCGACCTCAGGTTCGGCAGGCCACAGCCCGGTTGAAGAATCCTCAGCCAAAATCGTGGGCTGCCTTGTTCCCCAGGTGGGACGAGTGCGCAGGCACCCAGATAATTTGAATCTGGTGGTTAGGTGGTAGATTGGACTGTCAAGAATAGACGCGGTGGCAGCGTGGATTCTACTTTTCGCAAAATTTCGCACGGCTGTCTTGGAGTCGCTGAGAATATATTCAGCTTCCGTTGAGGCGGTGGCCAGGGCGATAGCCGCCTCCTCGGCCTCCTCCGCGTGATTCACCTTAACAGTGGCTCTGCAAGGGGGTTGCCCTATTTGCCGACTACCCCTATCGCGAAAGCCGCTTCCTGGTCAGAATACTCCGCGACATCGACGTAGTCTGTCTCCTGTAACTGAGAATAGTTCTTGTGTAGTGCTTTTGCCCGCGCTTTCCGCCTTGCGGCGTGGTGTTCAGGGTGCATGTTTTGGGGGATTGGATTAATATAGAGCTTTTTGTGTATATTCGTGGGGAGCTGGCCTACGGGACTGTGTCACTCCGTGTAACTGCCTGACGGAGAACAGAAACTGAAATTGAAAATTGGTTTTTGAGGAAAGGTTCCCATATACCGGTGGACACCCAAACCGCACCTTAAGGAAGGAAAATGAAATGAAAATTGGTTTTAAGGAAACGAAATGAGGCCTGTCTCACATATCTCGGTGGACACCCGAACCGCGCTGTAAGGAAATGCTGATAAAATAACTTTAATTGCACCCGCTAAGGAATCAGACGGCGGTGAAGTCTTGACCGCTGTCATCTTCCTCCCCTTTCTGCAGGCTGTCAGCGGTGTCCAGGGCCAGACGGATGACTTTTTAACGCAAAAGCCTTAAGGAGCTCGTGTAGCGGAAAAGTCGGTGTCACGTAGGAGGCATTGGCCGCGAGCGAAAAATCCTCCTTCTCCACTTTCTCTTCCTCCTCCTCGCAATGTACCCCTCCGCCCCAACAGATAGCGCGCGACGGCAGTGCCTCCCGCTCGTCTCGTTCGGCCGCAGTGGGCCCGTGCGGGCACGCAGGAATCGCGCGGTGATAATAATAATAATAATTGGTTTTTGGGGAAAGGAAATAGCGCAGTATCTGTCTCATGTATCGTTGGACACCTGAACCGCGCCGTAAGGGAAGGGATAAAGGAGGGAGTGACAGAAGAAAGGAAGAATAGGGGCCGTAGTGGAGGGCTCCGGAATAATTTCGACCTCCTGGGGATCTTTAACGTGCACTGACATCGCACAGCATACGGGCGCCTTAGCGTTTTTCCTCCATAAAAACGCAGCCGCCGCGGTCGCGGGTTCGAACCCGGGAACTCCGGATCAGTAGTCGAGCGCCCTAACCACTGAGCCACCGCGGCGGGGCATTAAAAGGCGGGGCGCAAGTGTTAAAACTCAGTTTCACTCGGCATGTCGGCATGTCCTCAGGTGGTCGAAATTATTCCGGAGCCCTCCACTACGGCACCTCTCTTCCTTTCTTCTTTCACTCCCTCCTTTATCCCTTCCCTTACGGTTCGGTTCGGTTCAGGTGTTCAACGATATATGAGGCAGATACTGCGCTATTTCCTTTCCCCAAAAACCAATTATTATTTTTCTTCCCTTGCGGCGCGGTCCGGGTTGCCCACCGAAATATATGGGACAGGCGTCCCTTCTTTTGTCTAGGGCCGTGCGGGCACGCAGGAATCACGCGGTGAGCGGCGAACAGCGCAGATCACACCCAAAACGCGTTCACCTCGAAGGCCCGCTCAGTGGTTAGGGCGCTCGACTACTGATCCGGAGTTCCCGGGTTCGAACCCGACCGCGGCGGCTGCGTTTTTATGGAGGAAAAACGCTAAGGCGCCCGTGTGCTGTGCGATGTCAGTGCACGTTAAAGGTGGTCGAAAATATTCCGGAGCCCTCCACTACGGCACCTCTCCCTTTCTTCTTTCACTCCCTCCTTTATCCCTTCCCTTACGGAGCGGTTCAGGTGTCCAACGATATATGAGACAGATACTGCGCCATTTCCTTTACCTAAAAACCAATTATTATTATTAAGGCCCGCTTTCACAATTTCACCGGCATTGGTTGCGAGCTATACAAGGTGTCCAGGCTAACTTTAGCCAAGGGTTAAATATATAAGGTATTTAGGTAGGCCAGGGAAATTACATACGCCTACCAACCGGCTTGCGCATCATAGGCAATATTTTGTTTTGCAATTAATTAATCAGCAACTAAGATAATTTTTCTAAATGCGTAAATATTGACTTTAGACAGAAAATATGATTAGCAAAGTTGGAGAGCACTTTCAGAAACCCCCATTCCATTTATTTGCGATAAAGAAAGCCTCACGTGTATCTTTTTTTCCGAGCTCCAAAGAAAGCCAGCGAAATACAAAAAAAGTCACATAACTAGCGCATTCACGCGCCACGATTGTGCTGCTCTCAATCATGGCTTAAGTGAATGAAATCAGCTGCAGGCGTGGCGCGACGATCCCATTGCTCCGGCAGGCCGATATGTCGACGGTGGTTCCATCGTCACGCTTGCAGCCTGGCTCGCGCGGGCGTCACAACCACCGTCGACATATGGAACGAAACGCCAGCCTTCTTGTTTCGCTGACTGGACATGCAAAACGGAACGCAACAGTACTGCGTTTTCGCTCGCTACTCCCTCCAGAAACTGCAGTCATCGACACGTCACTTGTCAAACGGTAACACTAAACGCACCACACAAATAAAATGAGAATGAGAAAACAAGAAAATGCTGTGCTGCATGTGTGTCGTCTGCTAGAGGGTTATCTGACAGCGCCGCCATACGGCGGACGCGCGCTCTACGGCGGGCAGAATAACCTCTGACGCTTCAGGCATGTTCTTCAGGAGGGATTGCTTATGGCCGATTCACACGACGGTCCGTTCGCCCGCGACCCACGCATCACGTCTTCATGCGCCACTAAAAAGTGGCCTGCGATCCGATTACGTCAAGCGGATGCGACGGACCAAAAGAGCAGACGACGCGCTGGATGCACCACTGTTGCCAGATTATTTTAAAGCGTTTGGCAACGCTGGTCAAACTGGTTTTTCCTCCCGACCCATGACTGCGATTGAATGATGCAGGTGCGGCCCTTTGTCCAATTCCTCAATGGCCTGGGTCGTCGTGCTAGCCGAGTCGATCAATTTGTCATGGTAGCGAACGCAGTGCAGCTTGTCAAAACACCGCGCCAGCTCAACGCCACTCAGCGAAATGCGGCAGCCGAAATACTGGCAAAAGCGGTGGTTGCCAGAGCTGGCGCGCGCATCTTCGCGGGCCGCCGCTAATTCCCGCGAGGGGAGAGGCACTTGAACTTCCTTGGTTGTCTTGGTTGTCCAGTCCGCGAGCCTACGGCACGCCTTTCGATTTGGTGACGCACGAACACAACTCAGTGTCTAATGGCAACTTATTCTTCGATGGATCTGTTTTCTTCTTGTCCCACTGCAATGTTCGTCGGCACAGCACCTACAGAAAATGTGAGTCCTTCACGTCATTTTCGTCTGTTCGACTGCACTGAGAGTCGCCCTCCAGCAGGGATCATAATAGTTTGGTTTGGTTTAAGGGGGTTAACGCCCAAAGCGACTCAGGCCATGAGAGACGCCGTAGTGAAGGGCTCCGGAAATTTCGACCACCTGGGGTTCATTAACTAGCACGGGATCAAAATGATTCATTACAGCGATGTTCCGTTTCATGTGGCTTGTTCATCTGCATTGTTCTTTTTGATGGAGTTTTTATTTTTATTTTTTCAAGTTTCAAAGGTTGCCTTCGTAAGCACCGTTCGTAGTCGGTGGTAACCACGGTGCGAAGGCATCACTTCGAAATCCATGAACATCGGGAAGTAGATCCTGATTACAGCATAGATCGAATAATCTACTGAGTGTATAGAAAGCCTACACTGTCTAGCTGCAAGTATTTTCAATGGAAACCCCGAAATTAATGTTGAGTGCTTCGTCTCAATAGCTGGCGTCCGTGGACACGTTTTCTTCACAGCGCACAATATGGCGTCTCATTAGAACGGGCATGCGAGACCCCAGTTCTACAATCCATTCGCATCGACAGAAAATACAGCCAAGCGGCCTTAATCCAAGGCGTAATGGAGGGACAAGTAGAAGGACAGGGCCAAGTACATAGTAGTTTTGTGGGGAACCAAAAAATAATCTTTTGTAACGAATCGCAAGTGTACGACGGCGGCGTCCACTTCCCCAACACGTGGGAATAGCGCAAGGCGGCAACAGTCAGACGCGAGGCCTAACGGAGCCGAGAGAGTTACACGCTGCGTAGTAGACATGGAAGGTCACCGTTCATAAAAAAAAAACAGTGACTTTCACTTTTCTTTTTTTCTTCGAGGAAGACTCCAGAGTTTTCTAGAAATGCCTCAGTACGCGGTTATACCGAAATTGAACATGCAGCCGCCACCGGCGTTCATACTGAAGCCGGGCCGGCCTTGGGTCCCGGTTTCTCATTAGTTGGTACCAAAGGTCGCTGTAAGAAGCGTCGCGACTGCCAGCAGAGCACAAAGGTGCACTCCTCATTTATCCCCTCGATGATTAGGATTATGGTGTCAATTATTATGCACTAAAAGCTACTCAGCCACCTGTAACGACGACGAACGCAACCAGACGAAGAGCTACATTCTGAAGCAGATATGTTCCCTATCGTCACATGTCATCATCGAGCGCCACCGTTTTCAACGCAGATGGCAAGATCAGGGGGGGGGGGGGGGGACAATTTCCGAGTATGTTACAGCTCTGCGGGACTTGGTGAACGCGTGCTACTATAGCGCGTCTGAAGAGAGGCCTTGCGACCAGTTCATAATGGGACGGGCGTTTGAGAGAGTCCGTGAAAGACTATTGGTACTGGGATGATCAGTGATGTTATAGACGGGTGTCCGCATTGCGACGCTGTATAAACAAATAGTGGCAGACGATAGGGGGTTTTGACGCAGTAGTGCAACTTGAGAGGACATATGCCGCACCGTCCGCATCAGAAGTGCGTCTGGCGACGAGGCAACGGACATAGCCAAGCCAAAAGAACTGCAACCAAATTAGTATGTGTGGTTTATATGTTTTCATTCTTGATTCAGTTGAGTGGATTGTTTTGTCTATTTAGGTGTGCACTTAGGTTTCATGAGACTAAATGGTATAAATATGGGTGTCTTCGCCTAATAAGCGTTCTTTCGTCTACCACTCGACCAGTCAGCTTTGTCTCCCTCCCTTGTAGGGCTTAGGCCCCCACCACACTTTTTTTCTTCGATAAAAGTTATTCGCTCTCTGCGTCTACAAAGAGGAGACAAAGGAGGGAGCCGGAGCATGGGTGAGCAAGCGAAAAGATAGTATTGCAACACGGCAGCGTTGCGATGCAGGCCAAACGCTAAGGCGTGTTTGTGCTGTGCAATGTAAGTGCATGTTTGGGATCCCCAGCTGGTCGAAATTACTCCGGAGGCCACCTCTTTCTTCTTTCACTCCCTGCTTTATTCCTTCCCTTACGGCGCGGTTCATGTGCCCGCCGATATATGAGACAGATACTGCGCCATTTCCTTTCCACAAAAAAAAAACTTTTTTTCAAAAATCAATTTCCCTTCCTTTCCCTGCGACCCGCCGCGGTGGCTCAGTGGTTAGGGCGCTCGACTACTGATCCGGAGTTCCCGGGTTCGAACCCGACCGCGGCGGCTGCGTTTTTATGGAGGAAAAACGCTAAGGCGCGCCCGTGTGCTGTGCGATGTCAGTGCACGTTAAAGATCCCCAGGTGGTCGAAATTATTCCGGAGCCCTCCACTACGGCACCTCTTTCTTCTTTCACTCCCTCCTTTATCCCTTCCCTCACGGCGCGGTTCAGGTGTCCAACGATATAGGAGACAGATACTGCGCCATTTCCTTTCCTCAAAAACCAATTATTATTATTATTATTTATTTCTTTGCGCTGCCGTCGCGCGCTATCAGTTGGGGCAGTGGCGTACATTGCGAGGAGGAGTAGTAATAAAAATTGTTTTTTTGGGGGGAAAGAAAACGGCGCAGTATCTGTCTCGTATATCGTTGGATACCTGAATCGCGCCGCTAGGGAAGGGATCGAGGGAGTGAAAGAAAAAAGGAAGAGAGAGGTGGCGTAGTGGAGGGCTCCGGAATAATTTCGACCACCTGGGAATCTTTAACGTGCACTGACATCGCACAGCACACGGGCGCCTTAGAGGATTTTTCGTTCACGGGGAGGAAGAGGGATTTTAACGCGATAGCGTTAAGGAGCGCGTGTCGCAGAAAAGCCGGTGTCGTCGGCCGTGAGCGAAAAGAATTAATGTGGATTAGCTCAGCTAATCCAGGATATACAAAGCGAAAGATATCGGTGTTCACCGTGTTCATTTATTATCGCGCGACGACCAACGACCGCGCGGCATGTCAGCGTCTTATATACAGGCGAGAAGCAGGGAAGTCTGCGAGATTTCGCGCAAGTGCACAAATTACTCTCCATGGGAGCATCATGTGCTACGCTGTTTCTTTCGTGAGGATACATGCTGTGCCGCCTGCCTCTTAGTCGCAAAATAAAAAAAAAACAGGTTTTCAACTGGTTCCACATGAATTCAAATCGAATGCAATTGGTTCCTATTGGATAATCCAAATCCTATTGGATAATCCAAAGTAGTCCATTAGTTCCACGTATATGCTTGCTCAGGAAAAAATCTAACCATTTGGAACAAGTCGCATCGGTCCCAACTGGGAACCTAATAAAGCAGCGTCATAATGCAGTTCTTGCAGGTACTTGCGTCTTCTTTCACGGTACATGCAGTATGCACCGGCGAAAGGTCATACTGAATATAGAAGCGTCAGACTGTGGAAGGACCATCCAGAAGATGCACAAGTTCCTCAATAATGATTTTCACCTATTGTATATATGTACCCCCCAAAAAATATATATATATATATATATATATATATATATATATATATATATATATATATATATATATATATATATATATATATATATATATATATATATTGCAGCGGGTAGACGACGACGACGACATTGAGCGAGTGAACGAGTGGACGAGGAAGAAGACGAGAACTCATCTCTGGCTGTGTTCTGAGTGCCGCCCGTAGCTGTTCATTCGTTTTTGTAAATAACTGTAAATATATTCTTTCCCGCAACATATTTGGTGGAGGTGCGGCTTTCCTCTACGCCTACCGAAGACGGAGCTCCGCAGCGGCCGCCAGCTGACTTCGCTCACCATGACCCACGACGCCTCCCAGCAAACCTCACAATCGGCAATGCCATCGCTCGTTCTTTCTTCCCCTCGTGACCCTGGGACATTTTCTGGCACCGACAACGTTGACGTGGACGACTGGATCAACATGTATGAACGCGTGAGTACGTACAACCGCTGGGATCCGACTCTTATGCTCGCGAATGTCATCTTCTATCTAAAAGACACCGCCCGCGTCTGGTACGAGACTCACGAAGATGATTTGACCAGCTGGGACGTCTGCAAGCAGAAACTGCGCGAGCTGTTTGGATGGCCGCTCGGCCGAACACTCGCCGCTAAGAGGGAGCTTGCGTCCAGAGCACAAACGTCTACGGAATCCTATGTTTCCTACATTCAGGACGTGTTGGCCCTCTGCCACAAAGTTGACAATAACATGCCCGAATCTGACAAAGTGGGTCACGTGTTGAAGGGGATCGCCGACGACGCCTTCAACCTGCTCGTCTGCAAGAACTGCACTACAGTCGACGGCATTATTAAGGAATGTCGCCGCTTCGAGGAAGCTAAAAGCAGACGTATTAGTCAGCCGTACACACGCCTCCCCAACACGGCTGCGACTTCCTCATGTGAAGACCTGCTGCACCGGAAAACTCCTGCGCCTCCAGAAAATGTGACCCGCATCATTCGACGCGAGCTCGAAGCTATGTCCCCTGCCTCCCTGCCTCTCCGTGATGGCGACAACCACTTGCCCACCATCTCGATGGTACAAGCCGTCGTCCGTCAAGAGCTTGCAAACCTTGGTCTCCAGCCCGTCAACCCTGTGCGTCCTTCATCACCACCCGACATCACTGCTATTGCTCCTGAACGACCTTCCTACTTCGCTCCACGTCGCCGTAACCCTAACGACTGGCGGACACCCGACGACAGACCCATTTGTTTCCTCTGCCACCGCATTGGCCACATCTCCCGTCACTGTCGCAATTATTGGTCTCGTCGTAGCACATACAGTCATCTAAGCTCTCACCGCAACGATGACCAGCCCCGCCACTTCACGCCCCCTCCAGCCCAGCAGAGTGCTACCGTTGACGGCCAGATTTCCCGTTCCAGCCGCTCCTCGTCCCCCCTGCGTAGGCAGTCTCGTTCGCCCCTACGCCGTCGCTCCTCTCCTGGCCCCTACGGACGCTCGCAAGCGGAAAACTAGACGCTGCAGTGTCTGGAGGTGATGCTGCAGTACAACCCCAGTCCCAAAATCCTCGCTTAGCCCTTCGCTCACACCAAAATTTGCTCGCTATTCATGTCGATGGAGTCCCTGTGAGAGCCCTGATCGACACGGGCGCGCACGTGTCCGTCATGAGTTCCACCCTCCGACGCCGCCTCAGAAAGGTACTGACCCCTGCACCCACAGCCGTTCTCCGCGTTGCCGACGGCGGAACGCCTCCTGTGGTTGGACTATGCACAGCCCGTGTGACCATATCCGGCCGCCATACATCCGTTCTATTCTCTGTTCTGAACCAGTGCCCTCATGACGTCATTCTTGGCCTCGATTTCCTGTCTGAGCATTCAGCCCTCATCAACTGCGCCACCAGTGTTGTCCAGCTTGACCTTCCTCTTTCTGCTGAGTCGCCGTCCCCAGTTGTACCTCGTCTTTGTGCTGTCGACTTTGTCCGTCTACCGCCTCAAGCCGCAACTTACATTTCTTTCTCATCTGTTCCCCCTGTCCCAGATGGCCCCTACGTAGTCACTCCGGACCTTGACGTTGCCCTCACGCGAAGTATTGCGCTTGCGCACACTGTCTTTACAATGTCGGCAAACCGTGCGTACCTTCCGGTTCTGAACTTTGGCTCGTCTATCCGACCGCTCCCGCAAGGCATCTCACTCGCCACGCTGTGCCCTGCTGCCGAATGTGTCATATCAGTGGTGGACAGCTGCTTACCTTCCACTCATCAATGCCTGTTGCCTGCGGCAACATCACCAGAGAAACCAACGGATGACTACGCCGACATGATCTGTTCTGACCTACCAGCGATGCAAGCTCACGATCTTAGGTGCCTCTTATCATCTTTTCGCGACATCTTCGACTTTGATGCCCGTGTTTTGACTCGTACCTCTGTGGTGACGCATCGGATAAACACCGGTGATGCCGCTCCTCTCCACAGACGTCCGTACCGCGTGTCCAGCGCTGAACGCACCGTCATAAATCAAGAGGTCGATAAGATGCTCGTAAAAGACATCATCGAGCCCTCGTCAAGCCCTTGGGCTTCTCCAGTTGTCCTGGTAAAAAAGAAGGACGGCAGCTGGCGCTTCTGCGTTGATTACCGGCACCTAACCCGCATCACAAAAAAAGACGTATATCCTCTCCCGAGGATCGATGATGCATTAGATTGCCTCCACGGCGCCAAATATTTCTCTTCAATTGATCTTCGATCGGGGTACTGGCAAATTGCCGTAGATGAAAAGGACCGTGAAAAGACCGCCTTCGTGACGCCTGATGGCTTATACCAATTTAAAGTCATGCCATTCGGACTCTGTAACGCGCCGGCTACCTTTGAACGAATGATGGACTCCCTTCTTCGCGGCTTTAAGTGGTCTACCTGCCTCTGCTACCTAGACGATGTTGTGGTTTTCTCGCCTACTTTTGCCACGCACCTCGAACGCCTCTCCAGTATTTTGACAGTGTTTCGTAACGCCGGACTCCAGCTGAACTCATCGAAATGCAAATTCGGTCGCCGCCAACTCACTATTCTCGGACACCTGGTTGATGCTTCTGGTGTACGCCCAGATCCAGTCAAAATTCAAGCCGTGAAGGAGTTTCCTCTTCCTAGGTCGTCAAAAGATGTGTGCAGCTTTGTCGGCTTGTGCTCGTATTTTCGACGTTTTATCAGATTTCGCCGGCATCGCTCGCCCCCTCACCGACCTTCTTAAGAACGACACCCCCTTTATCTGGGGCCCTGCTCAAGAAAACTCATTTTCCTCCCTCGTTCATTTGCTAACCTCTCCGCCCATCTTAGCCCATTTTGACCCGTCGTCTCCCACAGAGATTCGCACCGACGCCTCCGGATATGGGATCGGTGCCGTGCTAGCCCAACGTCAACAGGGCCAAGATCGCGTCATCGCTTATGCCAGCCGCCTACTTTCCGCCGCAGAGCAAAATTACTCCATTACTGAGCGCGAGTGTCTCGCCCTTGTCTGGGCTGTCGCTGAATTCCGCCCGTACCTGTTCGGCCGCTCATTCACTGTCGTCACTGATCACCACGCTCTCTGTTGGCTGTCTTCACTAAAAGATCCCACCGGTCGCCTTGGTCGCTGGGCTTTGCGCCTTCAAAAGTATTCATACTCAGTCGTGTACAAGTCCGGTCGTCACCACCAGGATGCTGACTGTTTATCCCGATACCCTGTGGAGCCACCTGACCTCGAAGACGCTGAGACCCTACCCTGCCTCTTAGCTATCACTGCTCTCACCGATATCGCCAACGAACAGCGCAACGACTCATCTTTACAACCTATCTTTGATGGCCTCCGCTCTGCAAACCGATCTCCGTCTCTGCAACTTTATGTGCTCCAGAATGGCATTTTGTATCGCCGCAACCTACGCTCCGACGGTCCTCCGCTGCTCCTCGTCATACTCTAACATCTACGTTCTTCTGTCCTTGAGGAATTGCACGATCTGCCGACAGCCGGCCACCTTGGCGTGTCCCGCACGTACGCTCGAGTGCGGCACCGCTTCTTTTGGCCTGGTCTGTATCGTTCCGTCAAGCTTTACGTTGCCGCTTGCGACCTGTGTCAACGCCTGAAAAGGCCCTCCACTTTGCCTGCCGGTCTTCTACAACCCATCGACGTACCTCCGGAACCTTTTCATCGTGTTGGCCTCGACCTTCTTGGCCCTTTTCCCACGTCCCTCTCCGGTAACAAGTGGATCGCTGTCGCAACTGATTATACGACTCGGTACGCCATCACGCGTGCTTTGCCCACCAGCTGCGCTGCCGATGTTCTTCTCCAAGACGTAATTCTTCACCATGGCGCCCCTCGTCAACTGCTCACCGACCGCGGTCGTTATTTTCTGTCCAGAGTGATTGATGACATTCTTCGTTCGTGTGCCACGCAGCACCAGCTCGCGATAGCTTACCATCCACAAACCAACGGGCTTACGGAACGGTTCAACCGCACGCTCACCGATATGTTAGCAATGTACGTCTCACCGGACCACCGCGATTGGGACGCAGCCTTGCCTTATGTGACATTTGCGTACAACTCTTCACGGCTGATGAAGTCGAGAGTGTGACGGAATCCCGTCTGGCCGGGGGGATACATTTCAAAACAAAGAGACGCCGACCAGTAAAACGAAAAGATTGCCTTCGCGGGCCTCGCCGCGAAGAGGCCCGCACACGGGTGGTGGGCGTTCTCAACGCCATTCATCGCGGGCCTTCCCGTTCTGCTTTGTCTCGCGAGGAACAATCCGCTATGAAGAGCCTCCGTGACAACAAAGATATTGTAATTTTGCCAGCAGACAAAGGCAACGCGACAGTCCTTTTGGACAAGTCTGACTATGACCGCAAGATACTGTCTCTCCTGGAAGACGGTGACACGTACGTCCGCCTCAAGAAGGACCCTACACTCAAGTTGGAGAGGGAACTACAGAAGCTTCTCGCCGACGTATTTCAGTTCGTCCCGCCGAGCCAAAAACCGCTCTACTACAAGTTACTATGCCACAATGGTTCCGCGCCAGCGTTTTATGGCTTGCCAAAGATACATAAACCAGGAGTTTCAATGCGACCTATCGTGGATTTTACCCGCTCCCCTCTGCACAGCCTCTCCAAATTCTTGCACCGTGTTCTTTCCCCGCTTGTTGGCCATGGGACTTGCCACGTTCGCAACTCATACGACTTTGTTGAGAAGACCCGCAACACCCTGATCGAAGACAGTGAATTGATGGTGTCTTTCGACGTGAAGTCCCTGTTCACGAGTGTACCGACTGACCTTGCTGTCGACGTATGCACCGCTGCGCTCGATAGCGATGCCTCTCTACCGGAAAGATCGCCAATAGAAGCACGGGACCTGCGCCGGCTGCTTGCTTTCTGCCTGAGCAATACCTACTTTGTTTTTAGGGGAAACTACTACAAGCAAGTCCATGGGACCCCCATGGGAGCTTCTGTTTCGGTGACGGCCGCTAACCTCACCATGGAGTCATTGGAGCGACGCGCGTTAACCTCCTTTCACCCTGCCCCCAAGGTCTTCTTCCGTTACATCGACGACTGCTTTTGCATTCTGCACAAGGACGCGGTGAGCCAGTTTCTGACACACCTGAACAGCCAGGAAGACGCCATTCAGTTTACGTTGGAAGAAGAGGTGGACGGCAGTCTGCCTTTTCTGGACGTCCTCGTCTCAAGGAAAGGCCAGAAGTTGTCGTTTAGCGTGTATAGAAAGGCTACACATACAGGCCGCTACCTACATTTCAGTTCCGTCCATCCTGCCGCCCAAAAAAGAGCCGTTGTGAGCAGTTTAATGCAGCGGGCCAAGAAGATATGCACAAACACCACTGACGCCGCTGCGGACGCGTCAAGGGTACGAAAAGATCTCACTAGTTGTGGTTACCCAAGCCATTTCATCAGGTCCACAGAACGACGGCTGTCACGGCCTCGTCATCCGGACGCCCCTCTTCCGCCCAAAAAACGTGCGGCTATTCCTTATGTGCCGAAAACAAGTGAGTGCCTCGCCCGTGTATTACGAGAGTATGACGTGCAAGTTGCCCATGTCCCTGTCAAGAAAATGCGACAACAACTGATGAACGTCAAAGATCAGTTGCCAAAAGAGAAGTTCCCAGGAGTTGTCTACGCCATCCCTTGTGCAGATTGCAACGGTGTTTACATCGGCGAAACCGGAAGTTACAAGAAGCGCCTACAGCAACATGCTCGTGATGTGCAGAAAGAAGATACCCGCAATAACGCCTTGGCAGAGCACGCGGTGACGGCAAATCACAGAATAGATTGGGAAAAAGCAAGAATCATCGAAAAAGAGAAACTGACAACATCACGGCTTCATCTCGAGTCCCTGGTGATACAGACAACGGCTCACACGCTTAATCGTAACGAGGGCAATCTTAACCCGATTTACGCGCGATCTTTACGGCGATTACTATAGCTTTTAAAAAGACGAACCCTCTTGGTGTGTTTCCATTGTGAACAAGGCCCCCGTTCTGGGCGCCGAAACGTAAAAATACAAATTTTTTCGTTTTACTGGTCGGCGTCTCTTTGTTTTGAAAAAAAAAACTCTTCACGGCATGACACAACAGGCTACTCCCCTTTCTACCTTTTGTTTGGTAGGCACCCCCTATTGCCTTTGGACACACTCATGCCGCCTTCTTCAGTCCCCACCACTGCTTACGCTCAGGACGCCATCGCCCAGGCCACGCTGGCTCGCCAAATAGCCCGTAGTCGGCTCCGTGCCTCTCAAGCTTCCCAGAAGTCCGCCTACGACCGCCCGCACCGGGCCGTCGAATATCACCCCGGATCACTCGTCCTTCTCTGGACGCCGTCGCGCAGCGTCGGTCTCTCCGAGAAGCTCCATTCTCACTACCGTGGCCCTTACCGTGTGGTGCGCCGAGTCACCGACGTGAACTTTGAAATTGCTCCCCTTGCGTCCTCGCCATCGTCCTCTGGCCCCTCTACCGACGTCGTCCATGTATGCCGCCTCAAACCTTATCACGACGCTCCTACGCCACCACTCTAACGCCGAGACGGCGTTTCATCAGGCGGGGGTCCTGCAGCGGGTAGACGACGACGACATTGAGCGAGTGAACGAGGAAGAAGACGAGAACTCATCTCTGGCTGTGTTCTGAGTGCCGCCCGTAGCTGTTCATTCGTTTTTGTAAATAACTGTAAATATATTCTTTCCCGCAACTATATATATATATATATATATATATATATATATATATATATATATATATATATATATATATATATATATATATATATATATATATATATATATATATATATATATATATATATATATATATATATATTACAGCGACAGCTATCTCACTATTCCCCGCGTCTGCGCGTTCGTGGTGCTCTGGTGCTCACACAGCTTTCTTCATAAGGGGATCGGTAGCAAAGAAAAAAATACAGGATTGCACTTAAAGGGCCGCAGAAAGGGGTGTTTGAGCTTGGCTTTAAAATGCTTGCACAGCGTAGAATACAGGCCACCGAGCGTCCATGCCGCGTACGAGACCTCAAAAGCGAGCGGGAAATTTACAATACATTTTTAAAATTGCCCGCTTTCGCACCTCGCGGCGACGCGCGGTGCCGGGCTTTTACGCGAAAATCTGGCAGACGACGTCACGTCGTGCAAATGACGTCAGCAGTCGGGGGTTATCATTGGTTCACAGCGCCAAATTCTTGCAGACGTCACGCGCTACCGCGGTCACTCCGCGCGCGCCGCAGCCGGCGGAGGTAGGGGAGGGGCCGCAGCACAACACCCCGCGTGCATGCTTTCACATTCACGGCACGCAAGTAGTCCTAAGTGCCCTCCGTATTTTTTCTTGCACTTCGAGCGCATCTTAAAACACAATTTTCCTATAGTATACTTAATCTCCAGCCGAGTCTGCAGCAAGGATATGGTCCACCTACCAGAATTGTAAGAAAAAAAAAAACAAGTGCTCTGTGCTGTCCCAACTTTACTGCTTTGCTTTTATGGTCGGTTTATTCGGGCAGAGCCGCATAGTTCTGTGTTAAAGAAAAACACATCGGGCAACATGAGATTGTTTCCTATTTCAAGCAGTAGTATTCTGCATGTTTAATTGCAAATATGCGAAGAAAATTTCCTGTCACCTTTGTATAGAACATGTACTTTTCGATGAAGCACAAAGTGCTTTTCAAGCGGACATGGTGAATTCGAGCAGCACAGTCACGGTCATAACAATACGGAGCATGCTTCTGCAATAAAACTTTGAGGTCCGTAATACATATGCGAATAAATCCAAAGCACATCTCGAGTGTGCATAGGCACTCCGGGCCAGCAGCAGCAGCACATGATAAGAGCTGGTGCAGTTAAGAGAGCCATGCTCTTTCAGCAGTCCGAACCTTCGGAGATCGGATCTCAAATTAATTGCGTGCATAGCTGGATAACTACACCATATGACATCACAAAAAAGCACACAAAACATCAGTGAAAATGAAACTTAACAGCCAAAAAATCCAATCCATAGCACACACAATCTACCAGATGTCAATCTGAGGCAATCTTTCCGGCATGCCTCGGGCGGCCATGGTAGATGAAGTGCAGGGCCACCAGCTTTCGTTCTAGTCGATAGTAAGAAACTATGGCTGGCAGCGAGCGGTAGGCAGTAACGTGCACTGTGCTACGCTTAATTAAACATGGCAATTCCATTCATGCCAAGATGTAGCAAAAATAAAGTGTACTAGAAGACCACAGTTGGCTTACTCCCTAGTCAAGCTTCTGCTAAGCACTATACTAACTATACCCCTGCTAACAAAACACTGGGCAAATCGCCGAACGTTTCGAGACGAGGTATGTGACAATCGAGTTTTTCAGTGTAGTGAAAATTGCACAACATAATGTTGCGACTGTTGCACCAGTAGCCATGAATTGAAATGGCACAAAGAAAACGAGTTAATTCTAATGCATCGTAACTTGCGGCCTAAGAACACCACCGGTTATGCCCTAGGCATGGCTCGCAGCCAACCAAGTTATATCCAGTGGATATTCACCAATCCACAAGATGTCAATGTCCACATGATGTTCACAAAAGCACATACTACGTCCATATATCTTCAGGCTGACGATAGTGGACGTCCATATAGCATTCATATCATGCCCATATATGGCATTCCTAGACATTCAGAGGATGTTCACCAGATATTCAGCCAGTCTATTTTCAGGTTGGGGGTGGGCTGCTGTCCCATTTATTTTATGCACTGTACAGCTCACAACAAAACAAATATGATGCAAAATATGACAAAGAGAGACTGAGCAAAAACCAACAATTGTTCATTACCCAGGAAACTTCCATCTTTTGTACATAATCTGGGAATCACATTTCAAAGAATGCATGCATAGCAAGAAAAGTACACATTGGTCCCTGATCAATGCGATTGCATAAACATGTCACAAAGTGTCATTTTCCTGGTATGCACGTTACCTGAAATGTCATTTCCAGCTCATGCAAGACAGAATGAACATATATGTGTAATGAAGTTGTTAGTTGGCACCCTATATGATCTTGCATCATACTCATTCTGTTCTAGTAAGCCGTACAATGCTTAAAATAAACAAGTATAATCTAACAGCAGCAGTTCTCGTTTATTCAGAATATTCCACCAAATGGGATTACATGGGCAAGGAATATGCATAGGCACAGGCTTCAAGTATGGAAGAACATCAAGGAATACAGTCACTTGTGTTTTGCCCTCAGCCATATTTATTGCCCAGTAGCCATAATGATCAGCATCTCTTGCCACCTATTCTTTTACTCCAGGTCCTAGGAGGCCTGTGAATATAACAGTACATCGTGTTGAACAGTAGTGATGAAGCAGCAGGAAATATGGACAAAACAAAATGGGTGCACAAGAATATGCTAAAGTTAATGTTTTGCCCACATGACTTGGGTATCTTTACTGAAAAGTAACAAGAGCAAAAAGCATGCGATAAAAGCCAAGTACACAATTGTGCATCCACCACCTTACAGAGTAAGACTGAAGTAGCTGTAATGCAACAGTAGCACAAGTTTATTAGTTTACCCTCTAAGTCAGCTAGAAGCATCAAGGAAAAAAGTGGCACTAGTGAAAAAATAGATATGGCACAAGAGGAAAGAAAACAGAGACCGTTAGTCAAAAACACAAATATTTCGTTAGGTTTGGAGCAGTTCAAATAAAAGGGAATCCTTAGATAAAAGCAGACCAAAATCCCAACAAAGGTGTTAGTGTACAAAGATCAAATGCAACAGTCTGAATGCTCAACATGAAAAAGAAGACCAAGCCACAGCAAACTGAAACACAAGGACAATAACCAAGAATTTCAAGTACATATATGCAACGGCACTTTTGCAGAGATTAAAAGAAGTTAGCATGTGCAGTGCAATAATGAATAATGTCGGTTGGCGACTACAGTCGGATAAAACTCAAGAATGAAGCGGCAAATGCCGCTCAAAGCAGGCCCTCCATACAATGGCATCAACAGGTTCTCATCACATGCTGGTCAATCCACTTGCACCAGCTAGCGTGACATCGCAGATGAAAAGGGATTAACCACTGCGTCATGAAAATCGATCCACGCCATTGGCGCCAGATGTACAGTTCACCTCACCCCTATTTTTTGTTTTTTTTCCTTCTCTCCCTGTACATAACCCATTCCACATTGAGACTATGTTTGCTTTCGCGGGGGGAATAATGCCACGTGCCTAGCACGCCGCGCGGCCTCCACACTTAGTCGAAAACAGCGACAAAGCGGTGGTTGGCTCTCGAAGTGCTCTGGCTCTCTAATTAAAAGCTCTCAGTCTTAGGTTCTCCCCGATGCCTACCTGCACGGCTCCTCAGGTCGTGACTCATATATCACCAAATTTGGTGAGGTATGTTGACTTCGTGAGGGTGGTTAACTGATGCACACAGATATGAAGTGGCAGGTGTGACAAAAGTGCAAAAAGAGCCAGTTGTGGTCTTATGAAAATGACAAGAGGACACCTTATGGCAAAGAGTAAGGGGGGGGGGATATTAGGGTTTTTTCATGTCCATGGTACTTGCAGTATGCTAAGCAAGCAGGATGACATGCACTGAGCAAGTGTGCACATTCTTGAGGGCATTTATTAGCAGACCAGCCAGAGCCCACATAGAATGAGGATATTGTAGATTAAGTCAGACATAGGTAGGGTACAAATGCTTTTTCGGTTCCATTACAAAAATTGTGTTCTATATGCATCAGCATGCAGCTAGATTTTGATGTTATGTAGTCAATATTAGTTGGACTTATATGAATTTTTTTAAGGTTGTAAAGAAAGAAGTCAAGGCAACTATTCTTAAAATATAATATAGACAGGGTGAATGGTTATTAGATATGGTCATAAATTTGTAACACAAATTAAAGATTATAGAGATATCATTACAGAGTGTTACTGAATTCAGTACAAAGTGATGTAATGTCAGAACCATCAGTTATTTTGCAGTAGATGACACAATAAGCAGCAAAAAATAGAACTAGAAACAAAACTGAATGAACTGCTAATACAGGTCAGAAAGAATAAACATGCTAAGGAACATCCTTGAGGCATGGCCGAAAGTATGGGAACACCATGAGTTGGTTGCATTAGCAGTCACATGACGCGTTGTTAGAAAGGAAATCAGTGATTCTGCAGAAAACCAAGTAGTCAATGTTGAGGTGCCTTAGTTTTATTGTATAAACCTGGAGCTAACCTGGATTGTACAAACATGGAGAAATGCCTTGGAGACATCTAAAAACAAAGCTTTTTCCAACCCAGAAGCTATAAATTAAAACATTAGAAATTGTGTCTCATGAAAGTAGCTAAACATAGAGCAGGAACAAAATGACGACGAGACAGGACAAGCGTTCGTCCTGTCTCGTCGTCGTCTTTGTGCTCCTGCACTATGGTTCTTTAGTTACAATGTATCACCAACACACCCTAGCCTATTCTCTTCTGATTCACTTTTTTCATGAAAGCACTTGTGGAATCAAAGCTGGGACGAGTGGGAAAACAGGTTTTTCATTGCATTTATTTTTCCCTTAATGGCCTGAAGACATTACATAAGGGAGCAAAATCAACATTTTTTAACAAGAACACATCAAAACAGAGAAAGAATAATTGGATAAAGGAAAACAAAGAAACAATAACAATATGCAGCAGTTAAATGATTTTGTGAGCAGTGGCGTAAATCCACGCAAATTTCAGGGAGGTACATGGCTGTCCAGCCTCCCCCCACTTGACCTAACAAGTCCTAGATGTGGTTATAGACAGAGCCGCCGCCGTCAGCAGAAGCCCATCTGACCGGAGCCCTATGCAGAGGTGTTGACGAGAGAAGGCTCCAAAATGCCCCGTAGTGAAAGGCCATCACCGTCCAGCTACAAAGCCTGCATAGTGCCCCATGCGCACAGTTAAATGCAGCACAGTGTGCCGTAATGTTTAAAGGTGGATGCTTTCCATTTGAGTACAATGGTATCCTCGCTTGTGTTCCTGACTTATGGAAAGCTGACTAATTGAAGACGCTTTGCATTTTTGGACAACCTTTGTGTAACCCATGTGGATGTGGTCCTTAGGGTTGCAGATCCCTCTCTTGGGATCTGGAGAGTGTTCGGACTTTGTAAAGCTGCTAGCTGTGCTCGAAGGGGAACTCTCTCCTTATCTGAAAATGGTATGATTCCATATTCTTCACTGCTACATGAAGTCTCCTCACCATGTAAGTAAAGCTAAGTCCATAACAATGCGCTCACAGTGCGTTAGGACGGAGTGCGCTTACGAGGGGAACAGGTAACACTTGCACTATATAGCCGTTGTGTTTAGAAATTTCACTCCTAAAGAGTTGCCTCATGAGCCACTGAAAAAGATGGCATGCAGTGCTCTTTTATTAACACAATATTTTTTGGTTGTGCCCAGCTTGGGTAGGCACTCATCGGTGGTATGAACCCGATGTAGCGCTTCTTGCTTTCTGCAACTTTTTCAGCTGCTGCACAGATGTCTGTTTACTGCTCGTTAATGTATTTCTCTTTTTTTAAGAGTGAAGTTTCATCATGCAAAAGCAAACGGGCCTGCACGGGCAAGACTGAATGAGCGCAGGGCCGGACAGGTCATTGAGATTGATAGCGGTCCGCGGTCGGGTTCGGAATCTGGACCAAAGTAGTGACAAGTAGGTCCAGGCCTGGTCTAGATACTGGCCCATGCAGACCTCTAGCGCCGATCATAAAGTTATATTCTGTAGCTTCCCTCGCATCTAAAGCCTGCGTTGTACTATTTAAGCATTCGAGTTCAACAGGTGTGCCATTTCTACATCATTTAACCAGCATCGCTTTCTCGCGCTACAATCACAGCCTCCATGTTCCTCTATTTTTGGCGCATAGGACGCGTGGGCACGAGATAATGAAAGGAAAATTTGCAATTTTCTAATTGGAAGGGAAGTTTTAAAAAACTGCAAGTGACGGCGGTAGACATTGCTCAATTTGTTTTACTTATTTTCTTTTTTTAATAAAGATTGCCAGCTGATATGAAGCAGTTTTATGCATGCCGCCAAGGCAAGAATCGTGTCTATCAGCGCTTGTCTTGCGCACTTTTAAAACACTTACAGAGTCCGAACAAAAGAAAGACCCCAAAGAAAGCTTCGAGGGGTTGCGCTGTGCTAACCCTTGAACGCACAGGACTACCCTTTAACATCTCTCAATCACAGACTGACCCCCCCTTCGAGCTTTATGCCACTGCTTGTGAGGGGTATACAATGCCAAGTGGAATGCACGGGATCGGAACAAAAACAAAATTTATACATGAAACACTCGAGCAATAAAAGAGCAACACAGTGCAAAAGGCATGACATCAAAAAGAAAAGTAGTAACAATAAGCTCTGTAAAGTGCCGAGATGAATATGGCAGAAAAGACTGTCCTCATGAAAAATGGTCGTTTAGTTTTTCCTGGAATGATTTACGGTCAGTGCATGATGTGATGATATTTGGCAGGCCATTCCATAGTGCTATCGCGTTCGGAAAAATGATGACTTCAGTGCTAAGGTGTGACAGTTGATGCGTGCAATGCTACGGTCATGGCTTAGGCGGCTAGACGTCCTGTGCGGGGGTTGTAACTTAAGCGAGTTAATGAGGCCAGTGAAACGAGATTGCTTGAATATTTTATGTGTTAAGTGAGGAAGAAAGATGTGGCAGTAGTTGGTGATTAGCATGTTGTTAATGAAGAAGTAGAAAATATTTGGTGAAAGCTATTTGCTTTCCTTAGTTCATGACTATAAGTACCTAAATATGAAGTATGAAAAACAGTTTCATACCAGCTGTTTGTCTTGATGCAGCAGAATGCAGCTGGTGAGTGACAAGATGCATGAGACTGTCGCTTCTCTGAACATGTTCTTCAAAGTACCTGTGAAGGAACAGGAGAGAAGAACGGTCACGCCCAGCTGCATTATATGAGGTTTACAACCAACAACTCATTTTATACACCATGTAAACCCCTGCTGGGGCACAAAAACAGTAGCAAGGATTTTCACAGCACAACTTTAAGTGTACACACTGCAATAAAATAGAAAATTTCAGCAAAAGTTATAGAAACGATAAGCTGAAAGAAAAATATTCAAGGACCAAATATCGTGAAATGTGCAACAACTGAAATAATAGGAAATTACATGAAATGATAATGGACCAAGTTCACAAAGAGGTTTAAAAGCACAAAGATGGAAAAAACAATGCCGGTTCCCAAAAAGGCAAATTTAAACACAAGAGTGTGACTAAGGCAGCCCACTTAGTGTTTCAGAGAAGGGCAGCAACGAATGAGGAACTGTTAACAAATTTTACACCAACACAAGATCTGCCAAAACTGTCTTCTCGAGCCACCAGAGACTGGAAAATGCCCAACTTTGTAGTAAGGGTCATAGCATGCCAAGCGGCCGGAATGTGCTACGGAAGGTATTCCATCAAACTGCAGGCTATTACAACAGTTGTTAGAAAGCACAGTTGTTAGAAAGCACAGCTAACTGCCACCGACACTTGGCCTTACAACTCGGCACTGAAGTCCCATGCGTGCAGGTCGCTATTTAGAGTCAGAGAAGTGGCCATTCCCGCGCCACTACTGTAACGTGTCTACGCTTCGGGGACAAATCGAGCTAACTGAACACCAAAGCCAGTCGTGCTAAACACCATGTAGTCCGTGAACCGATAAACCGGCTGGTGAAATCGCCAGCACGAAAATTGCACAATGCCACAAACGAATACCAACCCCTTGTTTGACAGAATAGTGTCGTAAAAACTCGCCACTACCGCTGTTCTCCACGTAGTCCCCCAGTACTTCGCGCAATGCGGGCTCAGGACTTTATGCAACATGCATAAGCTTGCCGCCACAACGAAGAAAATGCGAACACGCGATACGAACACGTATACGAAGCGCTCAAAGTAGTGAACCACTGCACCCACGGCCGGTTTCGAGGGGAGAGCGCGCTTTTCTTCAGAAGAGCGCGCGCGCGCTGCAGTTGAAAGGAATCACGGAAACAGCAAGGTAGATCCGCCTAGGGAGCCTACATACATGCCGCCTGCCGCCTGGCTTAGGGTGGTGACATCTCTCCCAGTGTTGCCGAAAACGGCCGCTAAACATGACGGGCAGCCATGTTGTTCCCCTTGAAGAGAGCATCCCCGGCTTTCAGTGGCGTGGTCGCTGGGGCGATCTACAACATTAGTTTATATTCTAGTTTATCGGCGTTTCTTTCGAAGTTAGTACCAACAGATGACGCCGTTCCGACGGCATAGAGCAGTTCTCAGCGACGGTGCATTACACTCCGAACGGGTCTCTCCTCTGCGCGCGTCATCGCGCCAAAAGGCAGCGCTTATCAATTACGTAAAAAGGGTTCCTCCTCACGATGAGCACTAACCGAGCTTAGGTGTTGGGCGTTCAGAATTTAATGTTATGATGGTAATCAAAAGATTACGCAGGCCCACTTTTTAATGCTTATCAATTACTTGGTTCATGCGCGGCCTGTACAGAATGTGGCCGTAGTGGCTGTGTAGCTTATGTCGGTCATAATCGCCGCAAGTGTTCTATCGTTGGATAGCTTATGTCGAGTATAATTGCACCGGACTAATTGTAGGTCTCAATTAATTACCGGTAATTAGTTAATTGTAATGTAATTGAAATTTAGGCTACATCACTAAGTCGCTGGATAGCTTATGTTGAGTACAATTGCACTGAACTAATCTTGTCTTACCGACCATTAATTAGATAACCGTGATTAAAAATCAATTAATTAGATAACCGTGATTAAAAATCAATCGTTATGCTCCATCATCAAGCTATATATCTTTGGATAGCTTATGTCGAGTATAATTCCACCGGAGTAATCGCAGGTCTTAATTACCATTAATTATTTATTTGATTTAAAATTGAACCTAATGCTATAGCATCGTCATATATCGTTGAAAGGTCTCGATGAGTAGAATCGAAAATGTAACGGTAAACCGAGCTAACGCTGGTCTATGTAGGTTCAAAATAAAACCACGCAACAGAAGCAAAACAGTAGCACCTAATGCTTATGCATTCACAGCACGGGAAGAGACTTAAGTGCCCCAGTAGTTCTATTACCGACATCACAATGGCATTTGCGTGTGCAATGTACCATTAGTTTGTGCATTTTGCTCTTCTGTGAGCAATTACACATGCTCTACGCAATGAGCTATGCAACCCCATACTAGCACACTGTAGCTTCAGCAAAAGGTATAAACATACTTAAAAAAATTTAGGGAATCTTGAGGCTGATGTTAACAAATTAAGATCGAGTGTTGTAAGCGTCTTAGTTTTGTACAGATTGCCATTGAGTTAACATTAAAGCAGTGCTTCATTTCACATTGCCTACCATTTTTCCACGTGTGCTGAGAAACTAACTTACACAGGGTGTTCAGTAGGAGGCTCAAATGTTCAGAGTGTAACATGAGACTTGCTGGAATGGAATCAGAGAAAGAGGAGCAATACAAACAATGGGACAAGTGAGAAAACCTAAAATCAAGAAACCAAATGACATTTTCAGACGCCTTCGTGTAAACATTCAAGAAGCTTCTTTTATTGCCGACACACTTCTGGCAACTGTCAATTAAAGGGGAGGTGCTCATATTCTTTCTCAAGCAAACTGACAGAATATATAAGCATCCGCAGCCAGCTAAAGTGCATATGAAATTACATTCTTCCATTATCAGCATCTGTGAAACCAGTGAAATTTTTGTACACATATCAGTCACTCCTGTAAAACATATCTGGTGCGCACACTGATGGTGTAATTGCAAACAGGCTTATTATTTTTAAACATTGACCGAAGTAAAGCAGCTTCGTTGCTCAATGAACACTTATACATAAAACAAAATATACTGATAGCCATGAACAAATTGCATGAGTGCAGTACAGAGGACACAATAAATGGGCTAAATTAGCAGGACTAGTAATGCAAACAACTCAAATGATAATGAGAAACACCACGGCAACTCTGTGGGAGCGTATGTTTTACAGCCCCTAAATAATGCAAGGCATGGTAGTGATGCTCCAGCCACAAAAATAAGACTGTTACGCACTTCACAAAAGACTTGAAACAGTGGTTTACACATTTGCATCTAGTTCCAACACTTGCTCCTAAAAACTTCACCTTTGATGAACACACTAGTGGCACGCACTGTAAATCAGTTTGCTATTTCCAAATGCTGACTGAAGCAAAGCAGCTTCATTGGTTAGTGCACACAATCTGCAAGCAACAGCTTGCTACAGAGAGGTGACATAAAAATATGCTGAAAGACGTGAACAATTTACAGGCGAGCAAAGTACACACGACATACACAGTGAAAGTGTCAGAGTGCTATATTCGGGTACAACCCAAGGAAGTAGTGGCAGATGCCCCCCGACCGTTTCCCTCCAGCCAATAGCAGTGACCGATTTTCATGACAACGCGGTCAATCCGATTAAGCCACGGTTAACTGCCGTTCATCTGCCACTCCCAGCGATGCAACTTCCCAGCATTAAACATGGTGTCATGAAAATCGGTTGGCGCCATTGGCTGGATAGAATTCTTTAAGGACATCTCCCCTATTTTCTTGAGTTGTGTCAAACTATAGAAAAACAACGAAAGCAAGGCCAAATCATTAACTAGCTGACTGCAAGCATCTAAGCATATGATGTTACCATCCTTCTCAGAGTTCAGACCAGGTTTGTTGCGGCACATGTTTTGCTAGACATTCCATCCACCCTCTGTGCATGCTGCTGTCGTAGATGGATCCTCAGTCTTGTCCTCACATATTTTGTCAGGAGGACCTTCCCTGCCTGAGCATGATGTGTTTCACAGCAACCTAAGTTCAACTTGACAGCCTTGCACAGGGCATTCAGAATGCTAGCAAATGGGGTTTTGAGCACCATGATTTCCTTCATATCTGCAAAAGTCTTAAACTGCTCCTCACATTCTATAAGGACATTAATCACTGCTTGCGTTGGATAAATGAGGTTCTCAGAATTTTTCACGTACTCTTTAAGCTTAATAAGATTGCTATACTGATTTGTAGCATCTCCAACAAGGGCATTTTTGCAGTCACTACAGTTACCAATGGACTTCATGACAGACTTGACCAGGAATCCTCCTAGATAAGCAAGAATGTCACATTCTGCTTCTGTGAGAGCACACACAAACAGGTTTTCTAGCTCTTCAGGCTCTTGGTTTTGTCCTTCATGTCTCTGGATAGTTGGGTCAAGGAGGTCAGCTAGATGCAAGCTGTCATCAACCTCGTAGCTAGAATTTGTAGGTGTGTGCATGAACTGTCCAACACAAATCAGCTTCAGTGCACACTTAACGTCGTATGCACTAGGGACCGGCTTCTTGAGTCTCAACACAGAGAATATGTTTTCGAGACAATCTTGTACGAGCCGGCCAAGAAGCACATACTTGTAGCTTTGGTTGTCCAAGAGGTCTTGCGACAGGCTGAGAGCAACAGTGGTCGATGCCAGAAGGCCAGCTTGTGAAGGCTTCCAATGTGCCGTTGCTCCCATTTTCATTTGACGGAAAGTGCTGCACGTCAGTTCCAAAAGCGCAGTGGCCTCTTTATGCTTTGAAGGATCTATATCGCTCAGAGCAACAACCGGATGTCTGGCCGACATAAGGGTGTACCACCTGCTCACGAGGTTAAAAAACCACGCTGTAGCCTCTGCTTCGGGGGGCAAAATTTTTTGTTGGATTAAATATCGGATAGCAGCAGGAGCCTCACGGAACAATTGCACAGCAATGTTCACTTTCATGGTAGTGAAATGTCCACTGCTGATGTGGATTTCCGACAGCCTATTTGCAATCTTCAGCTCACTTTGACAGTCGTACTTCAACACTGCTTCAACATGCTCCACCTTGACAGTGCCAGAAGGAAGACTTTGTTCCTTAACAGTTTCTTCACCCAGAGTGAATTCTCCCACTCGGAGTAGTTGGGCACGGATGTTCTTCAAGACGTGGGCGGGGTCAGCCATAAAGAATAGTTGCCTGCCACGGAGGTGCGGGTGCGGAATACAGCAGACAGTCTGTGAGTTTCTGTGGTTGGACAAGCCAAGCAGGCGCCAAACTGCACGGTTGGCAGCTCCCATGTCACTTGTGACAACAAGCACTCTAAGCGAGATTTGAAAACAAAGCTCAATCAAGTGGAACACAATGTCCTTCAAAATAGAGCCATCTATCGACCTTCCAGTGAAGTGATAGGCGATAACCTGTTTCCATCTCGTGTTCACGCCACCAACCATGAACACAAGAGCATGGTTGGCAACATCTGTAGCGGACTCCGGCAATGTAGTGCTCCCAAAAAAGCAATCAAGCGAGCGATCGTGGTCAAATCCTTGGGAGATTTCCATCTCATCCATGAAGAGCACACAGTCTTTTTCTATGTCTTGCATTGTGGCTACTTTGGATTTCAGGACATTAAAAACTTCATGAAGAACTCCAGGCAAAAATTTAATATTTTGAAGCCTTCGTATTAATGTCCTATTGCATGGCAGTGGATATGATAATGATCTTAATAATTCATAGCCTGCTGTTCCACATGCGTGCTTTATTTGAAGGGCCTCTCGAATAGTCTTCTCAGACCACTTAAGGCCCTTCGTAGTTTTCACCGTCAAAGCCCTTCTCTGGTCGTGTTTGAGGAACGGTAATTGTTCCAAGGTTATCATTTTTTGTTGTGGCGACTGTGACTTCTTTACAAGACTGCGCAGTTTTCTCTTTGTTTGCTCGTGAAGCCTCTGTAGGTTTCAGTACTTTTGGGCCAAGTCCTTATTTCTCTTTCTCAGCTCAGCATTCTGTCTTTGAAGAGACAAGTCAGTTGAAGCCGTACTTGAACCAAGTGTGAATGCAGCTTGAGGTATTTCTTTACTTGATCGCTCATTACTATGCTGTGACCTTTCAGCGCTTAAGGATTCGGCCTCCATGGGTGAAGCTGCGGGCAGAGGAAGTCGACTTGCATCAGTGGAATCTTCCCCACTGGCTTTATCTGTTCTCAGAAAGGAATGGGCAACGCTGTCTGCATAGATAACAGTGTCGACAGCTTTGGGCGGCAGCAAGGTGGTTGTTAAAGGTAGATCATACCCTGGTACCTGAGCACATTGTAGTGGACTGACAGTGTCCTGGGAACTCGTGCTGTCACTCACAGCCGAGTCTTGTGTTTGTTCGGCTGTTGATGCGAAGACAGGCTCTAGAGCAGCACTACCACATGGTTCATTTCCGGTGGGGTCAAGTACTGGGCTTTGCGTTGGCGTGGCCGGACGAAAGCAAGACCGCTTCTTCGGAGGCTTCCGGTGTTTCGGGATGGCTGAAATAAAAAAATTCAGTCAATAGGGTAGCACTACACTCAAGAACTGCAGAAATTCTGCATTTACAGAAGAGCAACCTAGTACCTGCATAAAACTTCCAAATAAACTTCAGGAGTAGTAATATCAGTTGGGTTTTAAGATCCCAAAGCTGTACTGGGGGGCTTTAGATTTCTTACCGCCAGTGCATATTTAACAGCGTCGGAAAGCATGCTACAACTGGCAATGATTCAGTCGTGCAAAATTGTGCTCAACAGCAGGTTGTGTTAGCAGCTGAGGTACCATTGATGCAACTAGAATTACTAATCGTCCTGAATTTTGCCATTTTAGCTTCTGTGCCAGGTGACATAGAACAAATGAGACAGCACAGTATGCAGTCTGCTTTAGGATATTTGTTTGATTCTAGACGCCCCCTTTCTCGCAGGCGTCGGGTGAATTATAAAGAAAAAACGATGCTATACAAAGTATAAACACACTATAGGTGGCCTTGTGCTCTTTGAATACAAGGCTATATCTGTGTGTTACGTTTTGGATCTTAGTATCATATATATGAGTGCATTCAATGTGTAGAGAAGATAAACAGTAGTCCCTTAGGGAAGCAGTGGGTGTTCAAGAAAAGCAAATATAGTAGGGGTAGGCAGAGAGTTAGGTGGCAAAAGTTTTGTTTAGTTCCATACTTTATACCTTTATGGCTTACACGGAAGATTTCAATTGTCATTCATTCATTTTTTTTTTCAATCTACAGTGAAAAATGAGCCAGAGGTAATGCAGAAGCCGTTAAAACACGGCTTAAGGTGATTTTATGTTTGAAGGTGCTGTTCGAATGCATGATCCTACAATAACGTGCAATATACATATTTTTTTATGCCCGCGATTTAGTTTTACAAGAAATGAATTGCATGGATCCCAACAAATTTCTAGCTAGGGATCTAGATGCTGATGCAAACATGCGCTGTAGGAATGCTTGGATATAAAAGCCATATCAATAGACCAAGAAGTTTGTGTGGATAATGTGGCCACAGATGGCACAGGAACCGGTTAAAGGGAAGTCAGTAGGATAGGCTTCGTCCTGCTATGGACCTTGAAATGCTGATGGTGATGAACCTTTCTTTGCAGCCTTCTAAAAGCAGATGAGCGCACATTTTTGAGCTTGCACAAAGCAACCACAGCACTACCGTATACGTGTAGACAAATTTCTTTGCAAACATTTCATATGATTGAGGCAGAGTTGTATTTAAGAGATGGATCAAAATTAGAAGCTTACCTCGATAAGTAAAAAGTGTGGGAACCGCATCTGGCCTTAGCTTTTTTAAGCCATCCTGTCTGTTTTGCTCGAAACTTGTTTCTTCAAAATGTGCCTGAAATGAATGGCAGCAAGTACTTCATAAGCATCAAGAAGTATATTCATACCTGCACATAACTGTGACAAATGCTGCAAACCGGAACATGACTAGCGTTACAACTACAGAGCTGTTTCTACCTGCTGTAATGTTTTCACATGCTGTCTTTTACCAGGCTATAGTGCCAAGCTAAAAAAACTGGATAAGGGCTTCCTAAAGGCTTCATATGCATGCCAGTAACCGGGCATATACAAAATGTGTTCTTTTAGTCTGATCTTGGGTTTCCAATCTTTTTCTACCGAATAGCGTCGTACAGCAGAACGGTGCCTAGATAACCAGACCTGACTGAAAATAAGTTCCTCCGACCACAGCGCTCACGAAACAGCGAACGCGTACAATGTCAGAGAGATGTAGAAATTTATTTTCACTACCTCAGTCATGTTCTCTGACATGAGTCTTGGCGCATGTATTACAGCGCAAACAAGGAAGCGGGCGCCAATATATCGTGAGTGCACTCGCGTGAGAATTAGTCAGCGAGGGCGAATGCGAACCGTTGCTTCTCGCCCTTGGTGCTCGAGACACGCCGCCAGCGCATCTAAAAACTAACGAGAAGATTGCACCCACGCCCGCAATGCGTAGCCTGTTATCAAACCCACGCCGCGCACGCCGTTCGAGGCGGCCGTGGTTTAATTATCGTAAACGTGAAGCACAGTACACCAAACATAACAAGCGAGCAGGTAACAAAAGAGAAAAAGGTACGGTACTCACAGAACATATGCGAGAAGCAGCAGTGGGTTCCCAGCAGTCTCGCTTTACTTGTGCCAGCCAACGTTTTCTTCGGTTGGAGTCAGCCGGGAAACGAAACATCCGTGTGCCCTTCCTGCAGTGGTTCGAGCACTGCGGAACGCAACACCCGGGCATTGCTGCTGCGTAAGCTTCCTGGCGCACTTAGTGCAACAACCGACAACATATGACTGTCCCACTCAACGATGAACGGCGATGAAGACGCAACTGCTGCAGCAGCTAATGCGCGGCTATGCCTATGCACGGCGGGGAACAAGATGGCGCGGCGTCTTCCCGTAACCATGACAACACACGCGCTGGCAACATGGGTCTCAGCGGGAGGCGGCATGTGCTGTGTCAAAGGAAGTCACCACCCTAAGCCGGGAGGGGGCGCGACATGTAGGCTCCCTAGATCCGCCTTGGAAACAGCGCTGCCGTGGTGGCGCTAGCGGCGAGTTGACGATGCCCGGGGCTGTTAGGCTGCCCAATGTGAAGAGAGTTCTAATTATGGTTCTGGTTTTGAAATCGCGGCTTTTGTGGCGGTCGGTCTAACTTGAGGAGTTTCTTCAAAATTAGTACTGTACGTGCATTGCATGCATAAAATAAAATGAAACGTGTAATAGCAGACTGCTTAAAATAATTCGTTCCTGAAACCTGAAGACTGCGAAAGCAGGAATCATTAAAACATGTATGCCTTCAAAATAAAAATTCTGGTTCTAGTACATCCACACTGTTTTTTAGGCGCCCTATAAAAATATTAGGCACATGTCACAAGCGCGTATGTTGATTGTGTTTATATATTTCTTGCTCACGAATGTGCAGAACCTTATTGTTTTCTGCGTCGTAGTCGCAGTTAATTGTTTTCTTTTTTGCTATCCTTCGGTTATACAGGTGTTTTTCCATTGAGAAGAGTCAGTGAATTCGTCTATAAATGTTAAGCCGACACCGACGCACGGGACAGTCGATATGTTAGTCGTACTTCCACTAGTTCTAAATGAGATTGCGTTCTTATTCTTTACATTATTTTTTACGTAAAAAGAAACAGACCTCATGTAAGACCAACTTTTGCTTGGTTCGGCCCTTTACCTGACAAGCAATCAGTAGATGTTATAAAACATAAATTTCCGACTGGACAGTTAGTGAAATAACTTGTTCTGAATATTAATCACCATTTTTTGAAGTAACTGTTCTTATAAGGGCCTTTTCCCGGAATGAAAAGAAATAAAATATTTCTTTTTTTGCAGCAGGTGACCATTTTTGTAGCTGAGATATGTTACGATGCGTTGATGCCGTTTTGGTACATGTCGCTAAGTCCACCCGCAGCCAGAGTGCCCGCGACCCTCAAGTCGTGATTCCGACGTTCCGAAACAGTTGTTCCTTCTTGTTGGTCCATGTTGCGCTTTTGAACAAGTTTCTGAATGCCACGTTGCGTTGTCTGGTGACGATGCGCATGCGTAGACGAGCGGAGAGCAGGGTTGCTTTTGTTTGTTTTGTGTTGATTCATTGCAACACACTTGACATCGTATGATCACTCCTAGACATGATTGCTTAAATCGATGATGTTTACAAGCATGCAATTAACTTCACTGTTCATAACACCTCTGCTTCTTGTTTCTGAATGGCCAACTAGGTTGTACTCCTATACTTTTGTATATTAGTTGCAAGTTTCTGCTCAAAATTAATGTCCTATGTTTGTGAAGTACGAGCCCAGGTGGTGCAAATATCAAGGTGTGCTATTGTGTTTGTGTAAATAGTTTGCTGAAGTGTTTTATATTTGAAGCATGCAAGCTGAGAGGTGTGTGTGCTAATGTGCCTAGTAACTGTTCAAAACATGAGCTCTGGTTCTTGTTCCTGAGTAGCCGAATAGGCTGTGTGCTGTTTTGTTGATTTGTTACGTTTCTTTATAAATTAAGTAAATAATATAAATCATGTAAGCCCATGTAGCACATTTTTCAAGCTGTGCAAATGTGTTTGTGTAAATGTTGAGTATATGATAGGCTGTACTGCTATTTTGTATATTGTTGCAAGTTTCTGCACTGGATAGCTTACTAAAGTGTCTTATATTTGTAAAACATAACTTGAAGGGCATGTGCATTTTGAAGATATGCTAATATGTTTAGTAACTGTCGACATTATCTGTGCTTCCAGTTCTTGAGCAGATAAATTGGCTGTGTGCTATTTTGTACAATTGTTGCAAGTTTCTGCATAAAATGATTGTCTTCATGTAAATGTGTTTTATTGAGAAAAGAGCTGCATGCCAAGATAACGTGGAGTAATACTGTAGTCTGAAGCTTGCTGTAAGGCTAGTTGATTAAGTTATCGACGAAAATAGTGCTATAGAAACAAATGATGACTATTGGTAATGCGCATGCATGTATATAAATCTTTCTAATTGTCAAAGTAACCACGTGCAGTGGCATCTTCAGGTCATGGCAGCTTGCAGAATCTAAATGATAAGAGCAATGGTGCAGAGCTGATGCATATTACATTTAAGGACTTTGGAGTAAGCGGTCCGAAAAGTATGGAAAAACAATGTGTCGTGCAGTGCAGCCTTGTAAGTATTTCTATTGTACAGCAGAGGAGCAATGCTCGGTTGCTATATATGTGCAGAGAGGTGCTCGGGGAGAGGCCCCTAGTGGGTCTCGCCCCTTACAATAGAAGGCGGAGTCCCTCATTCCGGGACCCCGTTGGTCCTGACCGCTGCGCAGGTCCGCCGAACCAGGGCCTGTTGGGCCGATGGTTCCTGGCAGGCGAACAGAGCCGCCTCCCAGTCCCCTCGGGTAAGGGAAGGGGTGATGAGGGGGAGAGAAGAATTTTGCCTGCATGCCCAAACCATGTGAAAGGTGTTGGCTACCTCCCCACAGAATGAGCAGCGGCCGTCAAAAGAAGAGTCAAAGTGCTTGAGAACCGCCGGGCACAGCAGGGTGTTTGTAATAGAGCCTAAGGAGAGTTTGTTCGCCAGTTTTACCCAGTCCCTTCATAGGAACTGGGTAGCGCCGGTGTTCGGCACGATAGTGCTCAGTAATCTCTTTAAAAGAAAGAAGAGGGCTGTTATCTGGCTTAAGGTCCGCCCAAGAAACGCCTGGTGCCCGGTAAGTGAGTGTGCGGGCTGCCTCATGGGCGGCTTCGTTACCTGGCATGCCTTGGTGGCCGGGGACCCATATGATTGAGAGATGAGTTGGATCGCAGACGCGAGTACTCTGGTGAAGAATTTGGCGAGCAAGTGGAGTGACCCAACCGAACTCAAAGTTGCGACAGACTCCGCGAGATTCTATGAGGATGAATTTAGAGTCGGGATGTGAGGCTGCGAGGGCGATCGCTACCTCCTCCGCATGAATTGAGTTGGGCGCTCGGAACGAGAGGCCGTCCGCCTGTTTTCCCTCGTGTATGACTGCAGCCGTGTACCATTCCCCCCTGGATTGGTAGGGGCCTCCAATGTCGACGTATAAGACGTGTTTCTTTGAGCCATAGTGGCGGTGCTGGGCATCCGCCCGCGCCTGGCACCGGCCATTATGGTCCTCCTTGTCGGAAGGGGTCGAACGTAGAGGGCGCGTCTCCACAGTTCGGGCACTCGAACCCGTTCCATCGTATGGTGGCCATGTCTGATATGTAACCGGTCCAAGAGGCGGCGACCGGACACGGCCTGAGCGAGAGGCGCCTCGCGAAGTTCCCTATAGGTGTTCACCATCGCCAACTGCTCGCGTTGGGGATGACAAGTTGCACGTTGGTGAATACTAAGGAGTCACATTCACTATACGTTCGCAGGGGACGCAAACAAGGCCTACAGTAGACTGCGAACCACAGTGGTTGTGCTACAGTGGTTAGAATTCCTATTACAGCCACTGTAGTTGTGCTAGGGCGCGCCATCGCGCCGAGTGAAAACGTCGGCGGCGGTGGCGGCGGCGCGCTGATCAGTTTGCGTCGACGGCGACAGCACAGCGAGAGCAGTCGGCGGCGCGCCGATGCCCCGGCGCACTCGGTACACGCGCAGCTAATGACGATACCCCCCCCCCCCCCCCCCCCCCCCACCTTCATCCCCTTCCCCCCTCCCCTGGTCCCCAAGAGTGATGCCCAAGGGGCCAACGTACGTCGGGACCAGTATCCCCCTCCCCCCTTCATAGCAACAACCACCACTATCACCATGTAGATGTTGAGAGCGCGTGCGTGAAAACCAAGAACGTTGGTGAATACTAAGGAGTCACAATCACTACACGCTCACAGGGGACGAAACTCAGTGGTTGTGCCCGAGTGAAAACGTCATCGGCGGCGGCGCGCTGATCAGTTTGCGTCGACGGCGGCGGCGCAGCGAGAGCAGTCGGCGGCGCGCCGATGCCTCAGCGCACACTCAGTGCACGCGCAGCTAATGTCGGCATTGAGAGCGCGAGCGTGAAAACCAAGAACGTTGGTGAATACTAAGGATTGAGTCACATTCACTATACGTTCACAGGGGACGCAAACAAGGCCTATTGTAGACTACGAACCTCAGTGGTTGTGCTAGGTAGGGCGCGCCTAGTGAAAACGTCTGCGGCGGCGGCGCAGCGAGAGCAGTCGGCGGCGGGCCGATGCCTCGGTGCACACTCAGTGCACGCGCAGCTAATGTCAATGTTGAGAGCGCGTGCGTGAAAACCAAGAACGTTGCTGAAAACTAGGAGTCACATTCACTCTACGTTCACAGGGGACGCAAACAAGGCCCATAGTCGACTGCGAACCTCAGTGGTTGTGAGACGAGCACATGCGATCATTGCGATGATGCAATACGGAATTAAGATACGAAACGGGAAAACGCACGCGCGCGCGTGGAGCACACGATTCATATCCGCGGCAGTCGAGGCACCACGCAGACCGCGCGTGCGACTACGACACGAGAGCTCCCGCGCTGCAACCTGTTACAACTGGACGCTTACAACATGCCACAGCTATAGATGCTGTTGCCGCCGTTGGAATGATAGACCGCTGTGAGAATGAAGCGGCGAGATTAGAAAACAACAATAGTAAAACGGCGAGGGAGAAGGGTGGGCAAGGAAAAGGGAGAGTGAACTAGCGCCCGCAGCATGGATAAATGCGCAACTAGAGCAACTCTTGCATATTTTTAAAGGCAATTATGACAAGTTTGCAGACGAAATCGAGCGCAAAAAATTCACTTAGAGGAACACCAAAACAACAGCGCTCTAAAAGCGCCGCTGCTTTAAATAACCTGGCGCGTCTGGGCATGCGCAGTAAAATACTCGCAGCCCTCTTCAGTAGGCCTAGTATTTTTTAACATGGACTCAGAAGGAAGCCGTGAGAGATCCTGAAACTTTTTAATTTATTGCAAAGTTTATTCGTTTAGTGTTGTTGCAAGGTACCTGCAGTCGCCTAGAAGCAAATTTGGGATCCATGGACAGTACGTCCATAATTACTCAAGTTAACAGAGAAGAGGAACAACTAACAAATTTTCCTCCAGATAGAGGTAGGTGCATTGCAATATGGCGCCATCGCGGGCTCGTAGAGAGGGAGGTAGTGTCGCCGCGAAACATCGAACGAGCACAGCGTTCGGACCGCTGCGCCCGGCTGCACACGGGGTCTATGGGCGCGAGCGCATGCGACCTACGGTGCGCGGCCGTGCTTGCGGCGGCGCGTTTCGTCGGGCGGGGTGACTGCCGCCGCCAGCAACTCGGGCCGCTGGGGGGAGCGCTCACGGGGTGGCTGGCGCGTGCCTGCGAAAGGTGGCGCGGTTACGTGCTTCTTGAAGCCGCTCTTGTTAAGAAAAGCGAACAAGCGATGCGTGTCTGGCCGGCCGCTTTGGAGCACCGGGGCGGCCGGCTGCTGTGCTCGCGTAGAGCCATGTGGCCCTAGTGTCGTAATGCGCCCGCAGGCCCAAGGTAAGCGGCGTGCGCTCGTGTCGGCGCCACTCCGAGCAGTGTTGTGTGGGCGCTCAGGGCGGCGCTGAGCGGCACGGCGCGGCCCAGCAAAGGCAGCAAGGGGGGCGGGGCGCCCACCCCGTCGACGGGCGGCTCGACCTACCCCGGCGGCGGCGCCCGGGGCCCGCCGCCCCGCAAGAGCGCGGCCGCCGGCGGTGAGTCCGGGGCCCCAGGCCAGTGGCAGGGGTCCGCGGCTACAGCGCCCTCCTCCCCCCGCGCAGTGCCCTCCAGCAAGAAGCCCCGGCAGCGCGGCTTCCTCAACACGCTGCTGTGCTGCTTCGGGAGCAATAACCAAGGTGCTAGCAATCCCGTGATTGCCGAGGAGAATGGCCAGTACTCGCCCAAGGTGAGCCCCCCCTTGACTATGCTCCGCTGGGTGAAGGGTTGCGGGTTACGCAGGTGCTGCAGTAACGGTGTGCTGTTGCAGGCTGTGCCTGTTTACATCGCCCTTGCCGTTTTGCAGCTGCATGTCACAGTGGCATGCACTGAGGTCTCCCAAAACTATTGTTGGGGCCACGACAATGCTGCAGAAAGTGTCTAGTGCTTTGCATCCCTGCCCCTTCTACGAAGACGTTTCTCCCTTCCACAGGCGACAGTGAGGCCTGTGGGGAAAGTGTTATATGGCCGACAGTTCATTCTTTCTGGGATTTGCTCCCCACGATTTGATTTGTTACACTTTGTGCACATTGCACTACTGCTGGAACCACCTGACAGCTTGCTCACATAGTCATGAGAAGGGTTTGGCTGGCATCTGCGCGTCTGCTTAATATGCATTAAATGTATGCAGTGTTTCACGCAAAGAACTGTTGCTTTTCATTACTGACCAATGGAAAGTGGTCCTCTGTGTGAAACTGCTAATTTGTTTGCTGAGAACCTGGTTTCTGCTGATGCATTTTGCATGTTCACATAGTGTCATGAAAATTGAGCGTGAACACGGCAGCGCGTGCCCGATAGCCTGGTCTCTTACTTGTGTTGATACGTGGCAAGCTGTTTTCCGCAACGTGGTGGAAAGGGTTATGCCACCTTGCCTGCTTCTGGCAAGCCGAAGGCCACACCTCCCTTTCAACTTCGTTTACAAAAGCGGCCGTGTATTGCCACGAGTATTGTTCGAGACTATTGGGCACGCGCTGCCGTGCACTCATAAATTTCATGACTGTACAATTAATTTCCAGATAAAGTTGGAGGGTCAGATTTAGCTCATTCATTGTGTTGCCTGTTGTCACTCAGCAGCTTGAAATCCCTTTATTTGCTCAAGTGTCAACCCTGAGGAGAGGCAGTTGTCTGTGGAGTATGATACCTACGCGAGTTTTTAGGTTACCAGCTTCAAATTGAGAGATGCACTGAGCTGGTTGTGTAGTTGGCTCCAACAGTTTAGGATATGTGAGTGTAGGGTGATCTGCGTCACTGTTGGTTCCGACATGACTCCTGCTATGAAGTCATCCAAAAGTCAGCTCTGCACCATCTTTTTCCTGGGGTTCGTACAAGATGGGATGGCGGTATTTGCCACAATGCGCCAAGAAGCTTGTTTGCCTCACAATGTGTGGCACATTCTAGTGCTGCACTGTTTACAGTATTTAACACTTTTTTTTTGTTAAGACAACAAGCCACCGCACACTGCAATTGTGACACTTCATGTGCATTGTATGTAACCTTGTGATGATGCAAAGACGTCGTGTGGGCACAATTAGCTAGCATCCTTACAGGCAGGAAAGGAAGGCTGCCAATACAGTTGCAATATCAGAGTTCTGGGGCACAAAGTGCACAGCAGTGCGTGCTAGCTTAGGTACAGGTGCTCACAAAAGTTTTCGGAACACGAAAATTACATGAAGGCTTAATTTCTGGCCAGCCCAATCATGCAGCCGCGAACTGATAAATGTGTTCCTACACGACCGGAACAATGCACTTTTCAATGCCTGGCTGTGCCTCTACGTAGCAAGAAAATTCAGCTTTTTCGTGATTTCGGCGTTCGGAAAACTTTTGTAGGCACCTGTATGTGTGGTCAGTAAACTCTTGGAACAAACTGTATATGCACTTGCAGCATACGTTGTTCAATACCTTGCCTAGGTTGCAATGCCTATGCATGGCATTGGTATCCAAACTTAAGTCTTCCAAAGGCATACTCTAATGTTCACTTCATGACCCTGCTGAACAATGTTGTGCCTATTGAAGCTCGCCTGTTCATTTTGCCATGGTGAACCCAAGAATAGGCAAACTGGACGTGTTGTGCAAATGTGAGTTAGTTTGTGCTGCAATTGCATTTTTTAGTTGAATTCTTGATTCGCTTGTTAATGTATGGAAGGACTATCAGTGCTTCTTACTCGAAGCTATTTCTGTAGTGGTGAAGCTGCTTTGGAACACATCCTATTGATGCTGGTTCATGTCTGCATAGATTGTGCGGAGGCCTTAAGACTTAGGGATTAGAGTGGGGTTAGAGTGGTCTTCCAACTTGTGGCTGTGACTATACCTTTACACTTGTTCACTTTCTTTTCCTTGCAACATTTAGTGTTGTGCTGGCACAGGGGAATTTGTCTTGTGCTGTCAGTGAAGCCTTTATACAGTTTTCGCTGACTACATAGTGGCTGCCATCTTTTGCTCTTGTGCCAGAAAATGCTTTGAAAGCCTGGGCGTTTTGCTGATCTGCTAATCACTAGCCGGTTCCCGCATACGCTGTGGAAGCTAGCCTCATTATCCAAAGATGGCATCCGTGACGTCATGTGAAAACTATCTATAGCACATTGAGGGTTGTGAAATATACTGTGACGAAATGCACCGTGAACTTGCATTTTTATGTGAAGAAGTATGGACAGCAATTTTTTCCTGTGTGCAATGGTGCGATGGGGCTTGGGAATGAAAAAAACTCGCAGGATATGGTCTATTATCCTTTAAGTTAATTATTGCACTGTTTTTCACTAAGTGTTGGTTTTGGTTCCTGCAAACTAATATTTGGAGAGAATACACAAAACTGTCATTAGTCACTAGCAGAACAGCATCTCATTTGCTGCTTCATTGTCTGCTGCAAGCACTTGGGATGCGTGGCTGTTCTGCGATTCATGGTGGATGATGGAGCAGCGAATCCATCTCTGTTCTGTGAGAAACATGACTTGTTGAGGTTCTTTTTATACCCTCTTCTGATGTTGCAGCTCGCGGGAACTGAAAACAAGACCCTGCAAAGGACAGTGCTCTAGTGAACAATTTAAAGCACAGGGAACATCCTGTGTCCAGTTATGTCATTCTTAAGTTTCATGCACAGTTATCAGCAAAAGCAGTCTGAAAACTTAGTATACCTACTCTTTTGAGAAGTGGGCATTAAGTAGAAATGTGTGTGCATCGTGGCTTCTACATTCCATTGACAGAGTTTGGCGTATATAATCTTGACTGGCATTGGGGCTTGAGAGTACAAGCTGCATACCATGCAACCAGTAGCTTTTGGTATTGTTGTGTTTTGAAAGGGAAAAATCACTATCTTGAAGTGTTCAGATGCTGTTGTTGCTTAAGCGTTTGCTTGTATTGTTGGAAACATAGATGATGAGTTTAGAAGGAGGTACAAATCGTATGTTTTCTAGTAGCATACTTGTGCTCCTGTTCATATTGGTGTTTTTGTCAGTTTTATTTACATGGCTTTAGTGATGTGACGGTAGTTGGAAAGATTCTTGTCTGACAGAAAGTGGTATTCTGTGTTCTGTTCAGCATAGGTTCCCTGCACTGTTTATCCAACACATAGCAAAAAGGTTGCTCCTAGATGCCCACTATAGCTTTTTCACTGGCAGAGTTAGTGGAAAGCAGCGTATGGAGGTTGGTCAAATGGAGTGGATGTTGAAGGAACTAAATGTGGCAGTGCGAGGCATGAAGCACCTTCTTCCTTCCATTCAGCCTTTGTACAAGATTGGTTCTCATAGGCGTTGCATTGGTTGCCTATTTAGCCACACTGAAGCTTCTTTGCTTTCGCATAGCTATCAATGGTGTTGCTGCATTTTGCCCTGGGTCACAAGTCTATGCAGAAAATTCTCCCAGTGGGCTGCAGAAATTTCGTCTTAACATGGTATTAACTAGAAAATATCTCTGCAGCCATTACCTAGGTGAACATTAACAGGCATGCATCCCCAAATGATTTGTAGTTCCACTCGTTCATTTGTAGATGCTCTGCTTATAACCCGACGCTTTGGGACAATCACCTATATTTACCCATTGTTGTAGTGGCATATGACAGGCCAAAGGGCAGCAGGGTGCTCCGAATGACATGGTAAATCTGGCCATTGACTCTTTATTATAGATTTCAGTAGCATTTTTTTTCTGTAAAAAGTATTGCATTTAAAATTTAATGCAGTAAGGAAAACAAAGCTAGATAAATGCGCTTTTTAGACATATAAGAATGAGTAACGAATTGTGCTTTACAACAGAAAATTTTATTTTTCAAAACCAAGTTTTTGGGTAAAGATTGAACAACACTTGTAAAGACAAGCTTGTATCTAAAAAGAAAAAAGTGGTGATTTTTTTTAAATGTGAAAAATGTTTGGTATTCTATTGGCCACTAACTGTGAAGAAATCAAACTTCTATCTTGAATACTATTCTCGCTACAAAACAGTTACTGGAAACCATGTAGTTTGGCACTGGAGAGCCTGTGTTCCAGGCTGATTTCCGTCCTTGCTGGCTGATGTCGGAACTGAATTCTGACGAAAAGTCTGGATCTTCAGACTCGCTGCTGCTCGGGGCGTTGATAAAATCAATGGCTAACAAAGCGGAGTCTGATATTTGTGATATTTTAGAGCGTGTGGAGCGCATGCGGAGGCTGCTAAGCGACTTTTACTCTGCCGTGTCTTCTGAGCGCATTAAAAAAATGCTGCCTTAAGAATGGCATCAAAAATAGTCTTATTTGTCTACTTACAAGCCAAATGACTCACCATGCCCGTAAGCAATGCGGAAGGCTCCGAAGTCAAGTGGCAAAGTTGTCAGCGGGGAATGAGCGTGGTACTGCATCTTCGCAGTTCGTTAAAACAACTGTTGACTCGCGGGGAAAAAAAAACATTAGATACGAAACTTCGGTTCTTTTGACTACAGGCTAGATTCGCAGTGTGGCTGTAAGGAACACGGAAGGTTCCAAAATCAGAGCGAGAAGTCATCATTAGGAGCTAAGGATGCTTAGTGGGCACGGTAAGGAAAGAGTTAAGCATTCTGCATGACTGGCAATGCAGCATCCTCCAACCTGCCTCTCCATTACATTGGCATAGAAAGTATTGCATTGGAGCAACACGTGTGGCAGGCAGTACTTGTTGAAAGGGAGTATTTCCATAGCGTGACCATGAGCTTTTCCAGCATGACTATATGTATGTACACTTTTACTTGTTGGCATGTAATCTGGAAATGTATGCCTGTTATGTTACAGCTGTTGGGATGTGCAAGCATTGCCTGTGCTCTTTGTGATAATCATGACCTGTTCCTCACAAATTTAGAGATGTTTTCGTGCAGTCATGGATACAATTTTGTGGAATGTGGTAGTGCAGAAAAAAATTAAAGCAAGAATTCATTCTCGGCCTCCACCTTCCATTTTTCGTGATTGTCTGGAATCTAAGCTTGCCCATTGGTTTGTTGATGCTATGGTGCCCTGATGCATGTGCACCTTATGCCAGCTAGGAAATGAAGAAAGCCAAGTCACCGAAACAAAGGAAAGCGCAAGGGAGTGTTTTTATCCTTTTAATTTGTGTTCATCAATGGTAGATTAAATGTGTAATTACTTTATTGCTTAATTAAAGATAATTTAGTAGAAAGCAGCAGAAAAAATAACCACATACCTCCGGTGGGATCCGAACCCATCACCTCTGAATTTCAAGTCTGGTGCTCTACCAAATAAGGCATGGCGACAACTGTCCAATCTTCTGCTTTCGGGGGTATCTATGTTGCGCTTAAGCTAACTTTGTGTTCACCGGTGCCGCCCTCGTCCATAGCGGCTAATGTAGTGTGTCCTGTATTATCGCGAGTGTCTTGTGAAATGGGACCGAACAGTGAGGGCTGAAGCTGTGCAAGAACCCTCTGATGCTACCTATGACATCAAGACTGCCTGAACCAAGGCCCTCGTTAAGCTGTTAAGTAGACAAGGGTAGGGAATTGAGAGTGCTCATTATGACACACAAATGAAGGGAGCCCAGATTAACCGAAATCAAAGAAGGCATAGGGAAACGCTTGACAACTGTAGTCGACGACCGGTTTTTTGGACTCTGTAGGGATCATGAAAAGTTCTGAAAAATCGGGCAGTCCGAAAAATCAGATTTCACCAAAAAAAAATCACTTTACTATTGCCATTACGCAGGGGGGGGGCAGTAGCTTTGTGCACATTCTGAAGACCCTCATGACTAAATCTTTTCGCGCATTGCGTACACAGGCGATAGACGGCGACCGCTTTCACAAGCTTGGAATTTGATGGCTGTACTGCCTTCTGCACGTCGCCAGTGAACACACAGCTTGGGACAAAGTCTGAACGGGAAAGTGAACCCGCTGCTGCAGTCATTGTGCTGTGTCCGCAGTACGAATGTCCCGGAACGAAAAGGCGATGGTGAAACGATAATAACAAACAGCTGCAGCAAGCGCTCTGTTGGTGTTGGCCTTCGTAATTAGGCCTACCAGCTCAAGCCAAAATCGGTATTGCAACCGGCGGTATGCACTCAGCGGTGGCTTGCGTATATTCAGATGCATCTTGTCTGTCATCCAAACACCAATTGTTGACTGTTATGATGTAAAAGTCGAGGCTGCGGTATGCTTTGCTATGCGTACGCTCATTTTCTTCCACGCTCGTCTCTGTGAAGCCGTACGCCTCCCAAGCGCATCTTTGCTACCTCTTCCCGTATTCGGGACGAAAAACTTGGCGTAGATGAGTTCTGTGAACTTCGACTACTAATCAAGGTTAGGCGGCAGACGACGTCCAAGAACAGTACGAATTCGAAACCACGCGGAAGGAATGTACCGACTCACGGAGACCGTCAGCCCGGCAATTTAAGAGGCTCCCTTTTAGCTTAAACTTCGGTTTGTTGGGAACAAGGTTATACTGTACACATTATATGGCAGCTTGGGCATTGGTGGTGAGTGCGAACGAAGTCCGAAAAATCGAGCAGGTGCAATGTGTCCGAAATTTTAGGTGCTCTTATACATTGGCGCTATGGGCCATGTCGCGGTGCCGCAAAAAAGTCCGAATCATCAAGCATGTCCGAAAAATTGGGTCCGAATTTTCGGCCATTGACCGTACGTCATTTCGCTCCCCAGACAGTTTCATCGGGCTGCGATATTGCTGTAGGTGGCAGCAGCTTTAGCTGTTCGCACGAAGATACGGTACCATATTGCTGCCAGGTGTGGAAGTCTTAGTTAAGATAAAATTTCAGAACAGCAGGATCACGGAAAGACATTTCTTTCCGCTTTGCCTCTCTACACCACCAGCTGATAGTTCAAGCTAGTGGTGCATGCATGTCCTCTCATGCTTCCACTCTATTAGCAATCTAGCTTGCCTGACTATACGTAAATAAATTGCTTATAATGAATCCGCACCCCACAAGTTTTTTGTCCACCACTAAACAGGCGAAATACTTTTGGTTAAAATGACATATCTATAAGGTTTAACTTTCAGTCGAATGTTGGCGTTGAGGGGGGGCGGGTGGGGGATATAATACCCCTGTCACACGGGACGTTGAATGTCATTCGCAGCGAATGACATTACGTTTGAATGGCGTTTTTTTCGCTGCTACACGGGCACAGTCAATGACATTCACAGCTAACGACATTCGCCCATTGAATGAGTTTCCCGAACTCATGCAAGCGCGACCTGTGTAATCTCGACGACAGCGGCTTGGCGAAAAATTACAAAACTGATTAGTGAGAACAAAACGTATTCAAAGAAAACTTTATTTTAATTGCTGCAATGAACTTTTGAATCATTTTTTGATGTAAAATAAGGTATTTGAAGCGATTTGCGCAACTACACTCTTGTTCCCAGTCGCCGCCAGTTACTGTAGAGACGGCCGCGTTTGTTTACAAACCGTCCTCCATCTTGCCTGAGTAGCGTGGTCGTCACTCCATTTGCCTTCAGTGCTCGCAATGGAAAACAACTCTGCAGCTTCGCCAGCCCAGCAGAAGGCGTGTGAACAAGCAATGTTTGCTTGCACTGTTGCTCATCAGCGACTGTCAAGAATTCGGCATCAATTTCGCAGCCCTCCATAGTGCCGACAGCGGGAGGAAGTGCGGGCGGCATGTACGGGAGGGATCGTGAGCGGCTTTGAGCCTGTCTTGCTTTGGATATTTCAGTGGATTGCTTGTTGTCTATTGCTGCCGCAAGGCGTTGCAAAAAATTTTTAAAGAGTCTATTAATGTGTAACAGTGTGATACAAGCAATAAACATAAAATATGTGTATGAAAAACATGATTTGTAACGTTCTGCTGTCATAGCAGTTAGCCGATGGACATCGCCATCATTTGCAAATGCCGTTTTGTGTACCCGTGTAGAACGGGAACGCCAGCAGGCAGTGACATTCGTTGTGAATGTCATTCGCTGCGAATCACATTCAACGTCCCGTGTGACAGGGGTATAAGATGCAGAGATAAGTGCACATGGTTTTACATAGCAGTTGCATATTGGTCTGTGCTAGTCTTTGTGACAAACCTTTGACGAGAATGTTAGTATTTCTTTTCGCATATAATTCACTGGAGCCCTGTTCTGACATTCTTATGGTGCCCCTTTGACAGTTACTTCAGTTGCCTCAAAGCACATCGGCTTTGAGCGGTGCATCTTTTGTTTTAAGCCAGCTTCGGTTTAGTTCTAGCTTTTTTCCATAGGTGAAAGTTCTGATCACATGAGTAGCAAGTGACATTGTTTTGTTTGAAAAAATGCTTCCTGATGAACAGTGTGCAGGCATGTTCAGCAGTGTGGAAGGCACTAGAACAGAGCACTTCGCATGTGTTATGTCCAACACATGCAGGATTTCTGGTGGGTGTGGAAGCTTGGTGTGTGCACTTAGTGGCAGGTATTGCTCCCCAAATGTACATGCAGCTGTAATAAATTGGCGTGTGCTTCAGTGATCAAATTCGTCTTACAGTTGTGTTAGGAAATGCCACTGGTGTACTCGCACACAAATAAGAAACCGTTTTTCCTCCCCCTTTCCTCTCCCATGTAATGCGTGAGAAACACTGAAGTGCGCTCTGTATTATTCAGGTCACAACTGTACAGAGTTCATGCATTGTGGATGAGGAGTGGTGCCTTTGTTTTGCATTGGGTGGTGATGCGTGTTGGTGTGCTTTTGGTTTTGAAAAGTGTAGCATGAGGGAAGGAAGGTTCATGGGGCACCACGTGCTCTGTATTTGTGTTGTGCACTTAACAGTGTTTCTGATCGTGTGTAGCAGGGCTTGGATTGCTGTGCATGAGGCTAGAGGCCTTCAGATAGCGGTGACGTGTCTGGCTGCTGCAGCAGGCGTCCAAGTCTTCACGCCAGTCAGCTCCACCTAGTGGCACATCGACGTCGCCCATCGCCCAGGTGCAGCAAAACCAGGCACCAGCACCCGTGTTGGCTCGAGAGTACGCCGCCCAGGAGTACACCAAGATCAGTAGTAGCAACCTGGTAACTACCATTGTGCTTGGAAGCCTTCGTTTGAGTCGATAGTCTGCCATTGGTACCGTGTTAAAAGAACCCAGTGTATGCGGCAACATTTTTAGTGTATGCGGCAACATTTTTAGTGTATGCGGCAACATTTTTAAAGTTCTGTCTGCCTGCAACACATATTAACTAATATATTGTGTGACGAAGGGAGCATGCATTAGTGGGTGACCTGGCAAGGCTGGTTGTATGAACGCTTGCTTCTGCAGATTCAGTAAAAATATATCTTGAGGCAGGTTTATTGAAGCAAAATGTGGTGTGCATTACCTGTCACGAGTATATGCAGGCTATATCTGCAGAATGTGTGCACCTGCTGAGTTAGTCCTTTTGCTGCCGGCAGTCTTGTGTGGCAGCGCAGGTAGCTACTGAATGAAATATGCACACAGAAGGCCAGTGTTGCTGGCTCGATTGTTGCTGTTTTACCTTCTTGTGGGCAACTTTCTTCAAGGAAATGCTTTGTGTAGTGTGTCTTTAGCTTTGTTTATTCTGGCCATTTTTTGTGTGCCTTGCGTGTGACCTCAGTGGAATAAGTGGGCTTCATAAGTCATACACAGCTCACATTTGTTGTAATGTGCAGTCTGCATCATCCTTGTGCAGAGCACTCCAGCAGTGTGCATCACAAAATAAAAGCAAATTAGAAAGAAGCCATTTGTTTCTAGGCAAACTGCTTACAGCCATCTTACTTGCAGGTCTGTGTGGCTCTGCTTCCATGCAACCACAGGCTGTAAAATCCAAAAACCACAATGAGCTGTAGGAGTTTGTGCAGGGAAGTGTGGCACACAGGCACTATACACAAGGGTGATGCAGGCTGTACTGGCTCCAAACCGCACACATCGCTTTTATTCTATGTCTCGGATTACTTTCTCACTTGAAGCGCTTTGACTGTGAATGCATCAAGATTTTGCTTGTGTGGTGTTCTTGGAAAGTGCAGTGCCTAAACTTGCTGCTCGTAAACAGTGAAGCAAAATGTCTGGAAAGCACTTTGATCAATCATGCACTGGTCTTAAGGCAGGGATACTTTTATTGTTTCTTCACTGTACCATGAAGCCCGTGCCTTTTTTAACCTAAAAGATTTTTTTTTGTTTTGCCTTGCTCGCTGAACTTGACCCGTTGCACTTGCATACTGCAGCCTTTGAATATTTGTGGGTGTGCAGTGAAGTAAGCAGATTTAAATCCATTACTTTTCGTCCAGTGTTTCCACATCTCGATTAAGCCTGTTCATGTGTGAAGGTGTGGCCTGGGTTTGTTGGGCAATGAACACCTAGCCAAATGTTTGAAGAGCTGAGCTAGCATTGGATAGTGGTCACTACCAACAACTTGTACACAGCTTGAAAGGTAGTGTAATGTTCGGTTGCGCATCCTTTTCTATATTGCTCTAGCTCGTATGTGAAAGAGCTGTCGGGGGGGCTGTTGAACCATATTTACTTTTGTTAGGCCAGTGTAGGGGCATTAGTGTTCCCCCCGGATGGAGCAGCCGCTGTCGGTTCAGATTGTCGCCTCCCACCCTCTCTCCACCTTGACACCTGCTGACCGAGGCTTCAGATGGATGGAGGGGCAGAACTTTCCAATGTGGAGGTTCTTATGCTAACTCATTTAAAGAAGTTGCAGTATTCATCTCAGTGCAGCCATATAGCTGAAAGCTGTACAGCTTTCTCAAGTTATATTGAACTTTGTGTGCTGGAGTGAATACAAGCCAGTTGATTTTTTTTTGTGTGTTGTGGACTGTTACCACCCTTTGCAATGCCTGATTTCTGGTAGTGTCATTGATTAATAATTGTGAAATGTCACATAAATCTAAACGTCAATGTTATTTAAAGGTCTGTTGTTATGAGAGTAAGGAAACAACTGTTATGCCATTTTTATTCAGATGTAGTTGTGTTGTTTTTTACAGTGTGGACATTTTTGTTCGTTAATTTGAGAGGCTTCTCTTTTTTAGACAGTGTGTTGGAAATTTGAAGCACTGAATATAATGTAAAGGTTGTCGGTTTGTAATTTAGCTTGGCATGCCCAGATTGATCCGAGTGAATGGAATTCATTGTGGCTGTTCATTTAGATAGTGCACACTCTCCAGCTGGAGGCTTTCTGTCTGTAATTTATCCTGGCAATCCCAGATTGATGCTGAGTAGATGGATTTCAGTGTGGCTGTTCATTTAGATAGTGTGCACTTCCGAGCTGGATAGTGGCTGGCAGCTCAATCTGACCTTGTGCGGAAGCTGTGTATGGGAAGCCGCCCCGATGGTGCCCTTTCTACCTGGGCCATGCACTGCCATTTTATCTGTGTGTGACGGCTGCACTGTTGAGGCATACTTTTGGCTTCCCTGATTGGGTTTTTGTTTGTACATCAGGGTTGACTACAACTTGCTTTATTGTTGCATGCTGTGCATGTACCACACACCAGTGTTTTGACAAGTAAAGACCAGTAACCAGTCAAATCTACTGAACTGTGCCATGATGGTGTCCCAAATAGTAAAGCTTTGCCTCCATTGTGCACATAGATACACCAGTGCAGCAAGAGGTGCAGCAAAAAAAAGAAGATACTGTACCAAAGTACAGTAAAACCTCGTTGTTCAGACTTAAGGGAATGGAAAAAATGTCCGAAATGTCCGAATGTTGAATTACTGAACGCCCCCCCCCCCCCAAAACTGCCAAAAGCCATTTGCATGAAAGCGAAATTTATTTGGTGAGAACCAATGTGATTATTATCACCTTTTAAGATGAAAACTATGTGACAGCGATTTCTCGCAGTTCCGTCAAATGTTTTAGTTCATGCACTCTATCGAGAGTGACGGAAACAGAACAGCTCCACAATGGTAAAGATCTCTGCGCCTTCTCTCAGTGTACAAAACGGTAGCATTGGAACTTCTTCGCATGTGGAGTTGCATGTGAGGGGGCTTTAGCGCACTAACAAACAGCATGTTACGAGTGCAGAGTATTGGTGTGCTGGAAAACGGAAATGCCACGGAGATGGATCTGAGGGAAGCGCGCATTGGTGCTGTCACGGCAAAAAACAAAAAGATCAACAAGGCATTCGTCATACCAGACTGTGTGCGACTTGGCTCTCTCGCAGCCTATAGCCGCCATTGCCACGAGCTGGCGGTGAAGCTCCAAAAATGAAACTATACTGCCGGACTCTCAGCCTGTTGACGGGAACCTGCCGACCGTCAGCACACCTGCCTTTGCGTGCACGCCAGAAGGGGTGGGTGACAATGTAATATATAGTTCAGGCCTGTGAATGAATATTTGGACGATCGTCTGTCAAGCACGTCATATCTTGACATGGCCCCCACTTCGCCAGCAGTCCGAATTAACGAGGTTTCACTGTAGGAAACAGCTTCAGAGTGAACAAGGCTGCCTCAGTCACTGTACAGTATATATATATATATATATATTTTTTTGTGACTGCTGCTTTTCCACAACACTTGGGCGGGGAGTGACAAGCGGGGAGAGTGCATGTGATGTACCTGTAGGCATGGTTGTGTGCTCTACTAAGCTGCTCAGTTTTGGTTTGGCACTGAAGTGCCGACGAGAGTTGCATTTTAAAATATTTACATGGAGCTACAGATCTCAAGTTACAATGAGGTGCCAAACTGTAGTTATTAAAAGTTAATATTTAGATTTTAGTTAACCAACTTGGTAGTTAATATGTTTGAGCTTTTTCTGATGTCTGCCGTTGGTGGCCGCACTGTGCCAAAGAAAATGTTCTTTTAACTCTGAAAACCTGTTAAATACTATTGTTAAGTCTTTGGTGGAACACTCTGTAATATAAAAGCATTGGAAGAACCTTGATGCAATTATTAGTGTCTAGATCATATAATATATATGTTGTCACATGGATACTCTGATAGCACCAACGTGCATTTCTGACTGTTGCTTCTTTTTTTGTTTATGGAATGCTGCACAGACCTTTCAAGTACATCCGCATGTAGTCGCCATGGTTTGCAGTCCCTGCGAAAGTTCTAGTATAGAGAAATACCTGTGCAAAGCTATTCATATTAGGGGAGGGCTCTGCTCTTTGAAAAAAATTTTATTATTGAAGTGAGTTACGCAATCTTCAGCAAACATGCATTTTTGTGTGCTGATTCTGATTGTCATTTAATTTCATGTAAAACAGGTCCTTGTGCTTATGCACTATTTTATGCAAGTCTTTTGGAGAGAGCGTTTAACAAATTTTGCTGCACGGAACTTGCTGAAATGCATACCACTGGTTTCTCTTGACATCAAGAAATGCAGTAAGGGTAACGTTATCTCATTGTGCTTATGTATTCCTACAGGCCTCAAGAGAAGAATTGTGTAAGGGGTTTAAATACGGAAGTTTGTGTAAAGAAAAGTTGAAAATCATAAGCATGATTTCATTTCTGTACAGGATCCGTAGAATTTTGATGAAAGATTGTGTTGCTGCAGCTGCAGGGCAAGTTCTTGTTGCCCCCTGTGCGGCATCAGGACATGCACAAGATCTGCCTCATCATCGACTTAGACGAGACATTGGTCCATAGCTCATTCAAGGTGAGGCCCTCGTGCTTTGTGCTGGCTGTGCCCTGAGTGTGCCCCTTCGCAGCCCATCAGCAATGCCGACTTCGTGGTGCCAGTGGAGATTGATGGCACAGTACACCAGGTGTATGTCCTGAAGAGGCCTTACGTGGACGAATTTTTGCAGCGAGTCGGCGATGCCTACGAATGTGTCTTATTCACAGCCAGCCTTGCAAAGGTACGGCCTTACACCTATGTTCTAGTTGCTAAATGGAGAAGATTTTGCCGAGTCCGTGCTGGCAGTATTGTCTGCATTGACGCTTGAAGGTCTTGGTGAATGGGGTAAAGGCTGTGTGCTTTGTTACTGAACTACAAAAGTCTTAGGCATGCAAATTAACTGCACAATTTTAGTGATTCAAACATTGTTGCAGGCGTGTGAATGTGAGGTGCCAATATTGCATGAGGAAGAAGTGATTGCAGTGGGACTGCGTCTGGGATAAGGCATTGATTCTGGCAAAATGTGCTCTCACAGTGATTAGCCCCCTTAGGGCTTAGGGTCCCTTATGACATGGCTTATGGTAAGCTGCCCGCAGTATGTAATGTCCACCGTGATCCAAAAGCCTTTACTTAGGTTTTATCTTTGGCAGAAGCAGTGACGCGATGGCTGCGGAGGTCATGGGATCTTTCTGGCTGCATGTGGTTGTCTTTTCTCCTACTTTGTTAAATTATCTTTCACTTCAAAAAATTATTAGACTACTTAACATCCCAATAATTAACAGTACAGTGACAAAACAAGCTTTCTTCAGTGTGTGTGTGTGTGTGTATGTGCACACACGCACATAGTATTTTCTGGCCTCTAAGTCGCGCATAAGTGACACCAGTGTGTAAGCTCTGAGTATTTGTTCGTTGGAGAAGGTGTTGAAATACACGCGTGTTGGCAGCTGCCATATACAGACTGTCCTCGAGCTCTGAAAAGTGTGCCTTCTTCCTGCAGCCTGTCTTTTTTTGTTGTCTTCATCGACTCGAGCGTTCTTACCGCGCACGAGTCCCAGACAAATTTTTTTCTCACATTGAGCTGTCTCCTTGCTATTCTGTTCCCGTTCTCTAGTGCATATTCACCGGCACGCATTTTGAATTTTGCGTTGTAGCTTCTTCCCCTTGCAGGCGGCGTCATGTTGAGCAAAAACAATGCACGGTGTGTGTGAAGTGATACAGATGCAATGCTGAAATCAAAACTTTCAAGAATATGAGTGGACTAGATGCAGTGGTGGTGTGCGCTTTTTGCCTTTGCCACATTCAGTCTGGTTGTTTGCAAGATTGTTTTTCTACCTGTAGGATTAAATTTTGAATGCACAGTTTTAGAATAGCACAATCTGTGCAGGTGCAACCGGGCTGTGCAGAAACGGATCACGGTGCGCTAAAACTCTCTAATAACTTGTTCTTTTTCTCTTTTACACATCTTTTTTCTTGACTAACGTAGTTACTGGGAATGACAAAAGGTGGTCCACGGTGGTGCGTCATTTTTTGTGATATATATCTTGCACCGCCAAAAAATCCAGAAAAATAAAAGTGGCTTATACATCCAGACAGTGGCATGTATCTATGTGACTCCAAAGTGGCTTTGGTCAATCGCAGCACGTCATGTGACATCGCAGTGAGAGTGTGAGCCATTAGCTCGAACTGCTAAGTCTCTTAGTGTCATGATGAATAAACAGCGCAAAAGGAACACGAGGGACGGAAAGGGAACGACGCAGACAAGCGCTTATTGCCATGTTTTATAAAAAGCCGCATTTTGCTTCTAAAAGTGCATGAAAGCAGGCTATTGTTCAAAAATGCCAGGTGCTGTAGGTAGCAAGCTGTTTTTAATCTTTGTCTAATGCTGGTGCAGAGCAGTGGCAGCACCAACCAATGCTTTCTAGATTTCGGTCGCATCCAAAAAAGCCTGCTTCAGCATGTTGTGTACTGTCTTCCTACCCTTTCTTCCAGCCTTCGTGCCTGCTCTGCACATGCTCTCTCTCTGCACATGCTCTGCACATGCACTGAGGAGGAGAGTGCCCCTTAAGTAGCAGTGAACCACGGAAAATTAGTGATTAGAGGTTCGTTCTCTTGTCCTTTGCTAGTCAATGCTTCATAGAGGAACATTTGCCAGCCATGCCAGAAGCGCATGGTGTGATATAAGGCACTGCTTCCCATTAGAGGTGCCATATTGTGAGGAGTAAACGAACAAAGACGTTCACAGGGTTCCCATTGTGAAGCGGATGATGTGGCTGGCATTGGAATAGAGGTCTTATGCCAACATTCAGATTACACGGGCTTTGCAGGGGTCTTGAGCAGTGTCAGTTTTGCTTTTATGTGTAGTGAAAGATTAATCCAACCTAAAGAGAGACTTGCTCAGGTTGGAAAATTGTGCTGATAAAGTTGCACAGCCAGGTGACCTATCATAATGACCTTCCCTAGGTGGCGTATCATAGCTATAGCATTCTGCTGCTCAGCATAAGCTTGCAGGTTTGCAGTCTGAGCTTGTCAACTCTGTTTTGTTGCCATTGCCAGTACTATGGTTTGAACTGGGTTGTTGCCAATAGATAGTGTGAATTTCAGCAAACAGGAATGCAATGCAAACAGGAGCCTGCTTGCATTCATTCTGCTTTCCCTTGTGATGCGGTGGCTCAGTGGCTCGGTGACTCGGCTGCTGAGCCGGAAGGCCTGGGTTCAATCCTGGCTGCAGCAGGCACTATCCAATGGAGACGAAAAGCAAAAAGGCGCCTGTGTGCTGTGCAATGTCAGCATGAAGAATTCCAGGTGGTCTTAATTAGTCTGGCGTCCTCTACTGCGGTATCCCTCATAGCCCATGTGTCGCTTCGGGGTGTTAACTCTTTCGCCACCGCGGAAGTATGGACGATTTGGAGTGTACTGAAAGAAAATTTTTTTTCACAAGAAGTAACAAACCCAGCGCATATTGCAACACATGAAATTGTAGCTTATTAGTTATTCTGAATGAAACAAAACAGCAGAGTCATGTGTGCAAGCAGAATAGTTTCATATATCAATAATCCTATATACAAAAATATGTTGATGTAGCATAAAGAAACCTTAGCAGATTTAATTTCATGTGATCATTACAGGCGATATTGTTAAGTGCAGCAGCCAGGGCGTACAAAAACTGCACAGACATGTTGAGCACCATGACTGACATACATGTGAACTGAATGCATGTGTATAAAAAAAAAAGCATGCTGCATCTAAATCAGTTTTGCGTGTCCCATTGTTTCTTCTATTTATTTAGTGCTTGTTTCTTCTATTTATTTAGGGCTTATTCTGGAAGTGGCCACTAAGTGGACATGTCCACTTTGGTCTACGCGTGTTGATTGGAACATGAAACACAGAGGTGATGGCGCGTGAGTCCCAGAGATGGGCATCCTCACGAGGGCAAACCCTCATGAGGGCGTCCTCACCCTCACCTCATGAGGATTTCACTCGGGGAGGTGAGAGTGATGGAGGAAGGATAGATGAAAATTCTTGTGGACAAGGGTGAGGAAGGAAAGACATGGTGAGGCGAGGGAGGGCAAAATTCACTATTTGAGGGCGAGGGTGGTGGCCCGAACCGTACTCCGGGCTAACGCTTTTGTCTGTGCTGCCCATTATGAATCCTCATTTAAAAGCGCGAATTCTTAAGGTGAAGATTCCTGGGGAGGGCGTAGTTTCTGCGCTCTGGAGGTACACGTGGCGAGCACGAATTGCAGGTGCAGCACACCTCCGTCGGCACGATGTACTACACCGCCGAAAAAAGTGCTCTTCTAACTCAAACACCCTATATTTAAAAACTGTGTAAAGTATTCGGAGAAACACCTTGTATAGTGTGCCAACAAGGGGCCACTGGCCGGGCCGTGCGAGTGGCCGCCAGTCCAGCGGGAACCATAGTACCGCAGTCAACATTTTCATTATCAGCCCAGTGTCTGTCGGATGATCAGAGTGTAGAGTAAAACACGTAGAAATTATACCTAGTAAGGCTGTTGAATTTCCGAGTTCTTGGCCTTCTTTGCCGGAATGAAGTCTTTATTTCAGCTCGGTAAGATTTCACAGAATTGGCTGCAGTGCAATAAATGCTTTTACGAAATTCCACTGTAAAATCAAACCCTGTTGGCAGCTTTGGTGTGCAGTTTTTCATTCACGCTTTGAGTAGTTCAGTAGAGTCATGTCATCTTTCTATTTTCTATTTTCTCTGGAATTGCGGTGTAGGAAAGCGGTGCTGCAGTGTGGTAGGTAAAGGCGACCACTGTAGTCTTACCATGAAAACAAAGCAGGAGCTTAATCACCTTGGTCTGAATCATCGCTCGCTCGGTCTTGCATTGTACAGCGTGCTAGAAAAGAAAAGTTGTACTGGTTTTTAAATAACAGGATCATCTCTTGGTTTATTTGCTGTTTCTGGTGAGACGTGTGACCACAAAATCGTGCGCCTGATTATATGAATCAAATTTCTAGCAAGCATGGTAGGGAATTGACACTAAGCGTTTGGGTAAGACGTAGACGTGCGAGCAAAAAAATCATGGGTGGTTTAGCTTGTGGGTTAACCATGAATTATTGTGTGCTAGCACCATTAGTCCTGCTGTGCATGGTTTATCTTGCATGGTTGCATGGTTATCGTGCATGGTTTATCTTGACCATTAGCTGAGGATTTTTATAAACGAGTTAAGGAAATACGGAAATAACTGTGGAAAAGCTCTAAACAAGAGAGGAAAGAGGGCTCCAAGCTTTAAAGCTAATCTCTGATAAGCTAAGCGTTGATAGAAAGGAATCAAACTGACTCCGTACTAAGAGATCTCAGACACTGACAATACTAAATGTTAATTGCAGAAGTTTCCTAAACAAGTCAACTGAGTTAGAGGCTCTTTTGCTTTTGTATGATCCTGAAATAGCGGTTTTGACAAACTTAGCTTAACAATACAGTGTTTGACAGTGAGTTCGTTACCACTGGCTACAGTACAGTTTGTACCGAAAGGATTGTGATGGTAGAAGTGGTGTTAGCATTCGGTTTAAATCATCCCTGCGACTTTTATCGATGCCTGATGTACCCAATGTAGAGTGCATTTTTTGCATAACGTACTATGGAAACGTTAGATATATTATTGGAGCAATGTACAGACCCCCCAACTCTACCGTTGCCGTATTAGACGAACTGAAACAATATTTGTGCACGAATGTTAAAACCCGATAATCGTATTATGCTGTCAGGATGTTTTAATTTGCCTGAAGTAGACAAATTTTTCCATTAAAAACCATGACCCCCAAGGTGAAGCTATTTTGGATATTGGTTTTTTCCTTCTACTTATTGCAAATTGTAAAAAAAAATACGATATTTCAGGGCAATTCTCAATCAATGCTCGGCCTCTTTTTTTTCTAGCGGATCAATTGCTGTCAAAACAAGTTGCCAGATAGTAGATGGAATATCGGACCACAAAGCTGTACTGCTCACTGGAGACGCTGCTTTAGATAAGAAACCTAAATATTCACCCTATCGAGTCTTTTCTTGAGCTTATCTCGAGATACATTATAAGTATCTTGGACTCTTGATCACTAATGACCTGTCCGACTGCTCGCACACGAAACCGTAATTCTGCCGATACTAGACTATGCATGCTTTATTTGGGATCCTTTCACTAGAACTTACTCTAATAAGATAGAAATGGATTTCAACGTCCGTCAGTGACAGAACTCGTTACTAAAGCGGACTTGCCACTATTAATGCAAACAAACTGTGTGCCATGACTAAAATTCCTCTTTCAACCTATTAGCGGCCACTATTAGATAGATCTCACGAAAGTAATTTCTTTTTCATCTGGTTGTGCCACTGAGCAAAGGCATAGCCGCACAGTAACGCCATTTACTACGCGTAATAACCGTTCAAAGTATTCTTTCCACGAACAGTAATTGAGTGGAATGTCGTAACCAATGACCAAGTTTAAAAATCATGTATGTTGACATTTCTTTCCAGTATTTTTTAAAATGTGTTGTCTATGCTTATTTTCCAAATCTTTCAAGCTAGTTATTCCACTTTGTTCTTGTGTTCATTGCCTGCATTATTACGTTGTTTACTTATCTGTATCCCACCCTGCTTAACTCCCCAGTGGGGATTGCAGTAGAAGGAAAATAAATATATATAACAATGAAATGTTAGAAGTGCAGTGCACATGTATGCATGCAGTACGTGCCAGAAGTAAAGGCAGAGTGATATTTTAGGCTCAACTGTTTCGGTTTTGTTTCGCGTATTAGCTCAGACACGTACATGCACACACGCAACAGTATAAGCATCTAGCCTCTCGTCCAATAGTGCCTTCAGGGCTTGTCTTGTATGTGTATTACTCAGTAATATCTCTAGAAGTTGCAGACTAGAAAATATAACTCGAATTTTAAAATGACTGTTAGTGAGGGTGAGGGAGGGCCGACGATGTGAGGGCGAGGGAGGTCCAACAAATTTTTCGAAGTAAGGGTGAGGGAGGGCTGGATAACTTTTCAAAATGAGGGCGAGTGAGGGTGAGGGACGGCCATGCATTCAAAAGTGAGGGTGAGGGAGGAAAAGTAAATATGAAGGCATTTGCCCACCTCTGCATGTGACATATTATGACCAGTCTTTCCTGTTGCATTATCTCAGCTGAAGCTGCACTTGCCATTAGATCAATGATTGTAGTGAAAAGTGAATATTAAAAAAAAAGTTGCTATAGGTGCAGTAACTGCTTATGATTTATATTAAAGCATTTAAAAGCTGGAACAGGCAGCTATGCTTGATTTAAATTTGGTGGGAGCCTCTACGCGACTGATACGTTCCGATGTGGCCTTTTAAAGCCACACCTATTTTTTAGATACGTATACTTAGTGGACACTTCCAGAATGCAGCTCCTGATGTCAGGCATGCTTTATTAGTGGTCTCTTTCCAAAATAGTGGCAAAATTATATTTTTATAGCTTAAGTTTGTAGGCTGTGTCTCTTGGGAAATCTTTTCTTTCCAAAGTTTATTTTCAATTTCCTGTCTCACGCATCACACATGAACACAGCGCAATCTGCAGAGCAGCTGCTCTTCCTTCAACTGCTACAGTCGAGTCCACTTATAACAATATTCAAGTGCCACGAAAATTCCATTGTTATAACCAATAATTGTTTTAAACAGGTTGCACGAAAAAAAAGCATAACTGCAAAGAGGGGTCACGGATGGCAAGTGACATGCGAGCTCCGCCGAGGCATCGTTTTGATGGCCCCGAAAGGGGCCTTGTAAAAAATAAGAGAAGGTTGGCGCGGCTGCCTCTCAGCTTGAGAAATCGCGGAGAAACGCTGGGGTGAAATCGCCTCGAGCATCTCGCCATGTACTTATCACTGGCTTGCACGAGAAAACCACATGTCCGTAAGCCTTGCTTACCTCATGCGAAGCTTGCAGACATCCTTCTCCATGGCGCTCTCTTTGAAGCGTTGTATCCAGCCGCCACCTGTCTGGAGGTCCACATTGTTAATCAGCAGGGCAAATTGCTTCGCCTTTGTGGCCAGAATCGGCCCGGTGATAGGCAAGTTCTGGGCACAGGCACCAAGAAACCACTCGTAGAGGGCCTCCTCCACCTCCTTATAGGCACCTTGTTGAACATGTTTACGCCCATCGTCAGCCAGCACTTTAACTTCTCTGCCGGACGGATGATCGTCGACACCGTCGGCTGTGATAGTACGTAGTTCTTAACCAAGTCACACACTTTCTTAGTCTTTGTAGCCATTCACGGTACTGCACTTAGTCTCCAAATCGATAGTTATGCGCTTTTTTTTCACCGGTAGCGTCGTCCGATAATCAGCGGGTGGATCAGCCATCTTCCGTTTCTGTGGTGATTCAAACGAGACGGAGAAACCACGTGGCCAGGAACGACGAATCAACTAACACTAACTACCAAATCCGTTGGCAAAACTGCGCAGAATGAGGGGCGAGTGAGCAGATCAGCGCTGTCGGCGCATTGGCAAGGTCCATTTGTGTTTCGGAAGGTGGCTCGGCGTAGAGCTATGGGCGCAGCGGAGGGGCGAGAGGGCAACGGGAGTGAGGTGCGCGAGGCTGGTGATGCGGAGAAAGCAGGAAAACAGGTTCTACTGTGTGAGCGCACGGGGAGGGTGCAGTGGCTGGAATTTTTTTTCTTTTCAAGGATTTCGCATTTCATTACCTTTTGGCACGAGCACTCAGGAGCCAGAGTTCATCGTTATAACTGATAATGCGGCATGTGGGGGCATTGTAGTAAGCGGGTTATTTTACCATAGAAAACAAAAAATTGGACGGGGCAGCAGCTTTTCATTGTTGTAACCGATATATTGTTAAAACTGGTGTCGTTATAAGTGGGTTCGACTGTACATGAGCATAAATTTCAACTTCCGATACGTGTTTGTGAGTGAAGCTTGTATGTTGCATCTTACTGAGAATCACCGGAATCACTGTTTGAAATGTCTTTCTTTATCTGTGATGCATTTTCTTTGTCTCATGGGTTCATTTAGAAGTGAGTAATGCACAGCGCTTACAAGTAACATAAAAGACTAAAAATTTGTAGCTTTGCGTTGGAGTCCGATGCAATAAATCGTAGGCTGCATACCTTTCTAGTAGTTGAGCAGCTATAAGTGCCCAATGTTGCTCCTGAGGAACGCCCCGCCCCTTCTTGCTCTTTGGTAACACATTTACAGTGCATTGCTAGGCTATTTATATGCCATTCACAGCTTCTCTTTTCTGATGTGATTGAAATAAGATGTTTGTAGCCGTGCAGTGACCGGCTGTCATGCTAGCTTGATATCGCTCACTATGTGCGACGGTTGCTCAACAGACCTCATTCAGCGCATCTTTTGAAGACTGAGGCTGAATTTAAGTGGCCTTGCCTTACAGTAGATGGCAACAGGTTGGTCAACACAGTTGTAGTATGCGAGAAAAAAGTGCCTATATCAGCTGTTGCTTCTGAGCAGCACTGGGCATTATTGGGTGGACTGCATTGAGCAGTTGAAATTGAAACCATGTAAAACTGAAGAACAGAATGTGAGCAGCGCAAGTTGCAGAACGACCTCAAATCTTGGGTGGTACATGTAATGTGGAAAACAGAGAGGTGACGCCCTGTAACTTTGCTAGGAGCTAAGAGGTGGCGGCACTGAAGCTCCCCTTGTGACTAATTCGGGCACCCATCATTGGTCTCCCCACTCCGCGGCACGCGGCAAGCCACTGAAAAAGGCTGCTCGCCCCATCCTTTGCGCGCCAGGTTTTGCGGCAAGCAGCTTGCCGCCGCCGCCGTGCTGCGCGTGTTTTGCTTGTCAATGTGTCTGTACCTTAAAGGGAACCACAATGGTGCAGCAGAGAGACGTGGGGAGGTGCAATTAGGAAAGTTTTGAGGGAGGGTGGTCATGCAGAAAATTGGAGGTTATTGGGATAGGCCTTTGTCCTGTAGGGAGCGTAACCCGACTGGTGCTGCTTCTGATGTTTGCTTACAGTATGCCGATCCTGTGGCGGACCTACTGGACAAGTGGGGTGTCTTCCGGGCGCGGTTATTCCGGGAGTCATGCGTCTTCTACCGGGGAAACTACGTCAAGGTACAAACCTGTTGGAAATTTTGTGCTTTCTCTATCGTGACTCTCATCGGACAGTGGCTATCCTCTAATGTGGTTTAGTTGGGCATGGGAAGGCAAAATTGGTGGTGGATACTTAGCTTTCTGTATAACCAAGCAATGAATATGGATGTACTATCAGCAAGAAATGAAATGCGAACAGTACAGTTCAGCTACAGACAGCAAAATAAGAAGCTCTTAGCTGGGGGAAGTTTACTACTAGCGGAGGGTAATTTCACTTCGAAGGTTCGAAGACTCTAGCGGAGGGTGATCTCACTTGGAAGGTGCAAAGACTCTTCAACAGAAGTGTTAATCAACCTCGCTTGTATTTGCTCTCCAGGAGCTAATATGTCGGTGTTTTTGTGTTGACGCTTCAGTTTTATTTTTGTGTTTCATTCATTGCTGATAGTACAAAGAGGGTGGCTTCACCTCCACCACTTACAGATGTGGTAGCACATGGCTCATGGGTGTAGCTTGTGAACGTGCCAATCTCTCATTCACTTGCTACCATTTCAGAGATGGGTCACTGAAGCAGTCCTGGGGAGGAGAATTTTGTGTTTGTTGCCATGAATGTGAGCGCTAGCAGCAGCTGTGTAAGGATTCAGAGTAGCTCAGTCTTGTTATGGAATGAAATCTTCGTGGTGAGCGGATTCTGACGAGCGAGCTTGTGATGCCAGGAAGATGAGACAGCAGTGCCAGATTCGACAAGTGCATGCCTGGGGAGCTGAAGCTGCTGGATGCAAGAGACTGGCGAACCATGATGGTGCCACTTAGACATCTGAGCATAAAGTGAGCGTCAGCCCAATTGGCCTTGCATGTTCAGTCTGTGATGAACACTCTAGATGCCCAAAATTTTATTGGTAGCTACAGTGCAATCCACTTATAATGAAATTGAAAAAACAAAACAAAACAAAAAAACAATCACATCTGGATCCTATTATATCTGGACCGGTATAAAAAAAAAGCAAAAAGAACACACCCATATATTCCCCCATGGATGTAAGTGTTACGCCATGCATGTAGCCACCGCAACTGGCGCTTCTGTCAAGGATGCACAGTGTCTTTGCACCCTGCCAAGCGATCCACCCCTGCCTGAGCACCCTTCAATAGATAAACTCCCTGATGTTATTGGCCCACAGCATCTTGGCGCGCTGCCAAACCTGTGCTGCGGACAGCGCAAAAAGGAGGAACTGCAGGTGGAACTTCAAGTCAAGGAAAGCGCAGTCTTGCTTATACTAAAGATTTTTGGTCTGGGGCACTGTTGGGAAAAAGAAAGTGGTCTCCGAGAGGCTCTGAGCAACAGGTTGTTTTCATCTGAAACAGTGGTTGGTCTTTGGTTTTCCCATCCTCCCCTCAGTCTCACTTTCTTATCCCTTCTCTTAACTTTCCTGTCTTGTGCCCACTTCTTGGCTTTCCTTTCTTTTCCTGGCGGCTAGGGTTAACCCTGTGTGGCTAACTATCCTGTTTTACGCCTTATTTGGTTATACACTCAAACCTGCATACATTGAACTTGCAAAAATATGCATGCGAGTTCGATATAACATATAATTTGATATGAAAGTGGCAGTAAGTTTAACATCGTACAAGCATAGTGAGATGAAAAAAATGAATTTCTTTGATAGCCACTTGTTATGCGCAGATTGTTGAGCAAAATAGCCATGAATTTCTTTTTTCTTCATGTTTATTGCCTCGGAGAGAACACATTTTTAAATGTTTATCAGTGGACTCCGAACAGCTGAGACCGCAGTTTTCTATCGACGCACATTAGCGACGAACCATGCTGAGCGCACGGAGCACGTCAAAGCACGGGGGCATACGTTCTTTTAAGTCCTCATCACAATTCGCTTCAGTGGTGTTTTTGTTATCCGCGACGTCTGCAATGATGTCGTTGTCCGGAAGCTGTCCCGCGGTCTCTGTCGTCGTCCGTAGAGACGATGTCGCCTGCGGCTGCCCGTCGCAAATAACACCAGCAACAGGTGGTTCCACAAATCGAGACTTGCGACACCTTCATCAAGTTCACCGGACAAAGAATTTGCTTCGTCTTCTCCGGGAGAGCAGAGAGCAAAGTGCTGGAAGCAGATCTGTATAGTTTCCTTTACATCATTCCACGGCCCACTTAGAACAGATGGGGCGCCTAAGACTTCGATTTTTGGGTCTCTTCTAGTCCTCTGGTTCTGCAGGGGCCGTTCAGTCAGATGTTTTCTAAAACCAACCTTCATCACGTGGATTATCTCCTGGTCCAAGGGTTGAAGCACCGATGTTGCGTTCGGTGGCAGGAAGCGAAGTGCAATGTTGCTTAGCGCTGCAGCGGTGGAAACAGATTCATAGCGACCTTGGCCTGTCAAGTCGTCGTTCCAAGGTCTTAGCCATTTGGCGAAAAAGTTCGCGGGTTATCCACGCTCTTTGATTGGACCTGTGGGTTGCCAGCACCGGAAGCACATTCTTCAAGCATCGTAGAGACTAGAGACTTGTTTTTTCCGATCACAAGTGGTCAAAACTTCGTTGACCCATCCATGTTGGTGGCGAACAACTTTGGATTTCTTCTCACCTTGTTCAACTCGCTTGATTATTTCTAGTTTCATGGAAAAGGGGAAGTTCTGCTGTTTCGTGGCTGCCATCGCGCATGCACGCAGACAACAAAAAACGTGCGAAATTTCCACTGGCACACAATGCACCGAACGTGTGAACTGCATCACAACGCGGGTACAACTGACTCAACGTGCTGAAGACACTTATTCTAGGGCTGTATTCAGAGTTTGTGTCAGAATAAAAAGCGTCACAATCTGTCACAGTGGCCGCACCTGATTGGTCAAAACGCCAGAAGCGGATGTCTGTTCATTTGAGATTGTGAGCAGCGGCAGGATGTCACTGCATTGTGATTGCAGCAGGGAAACGTCCAACGGCTCTTTTGCTCTTTGCCAACAAATGGAATGAGACCAATGCGAGAGAAGAAACATGCAGCCACAAGTTGTGTTGCCCATCGGATTCCACTGTAAAGGGGTAATATGGAAAGTGCTTTATTTGCCCAGTGGACTTCAACAAATAGAAATAATAGCTCAGATACCTTTTTCTGCACCGTAAAGGCCGGAGGTGTACTTAAAGAAGAAAATATTGTACACAACTACGCATGGCTTTTCAGGGAAAGAAGGCGGCCGCTACAGCCGTCGATCGCCAATGGTGAATACAAGGTAGCTAGCTTGTTCACACAACACTGCGTTTTACATTTATCTTGAGGGTAAAAGGGAACAGAGAGGAAAATTTGTGGCATGCACTCACTCTCTGCAGAATGCGCGCTCCGTGCCGTGCTGAACCAAGATGCCGTGACGAATTGCCACCTGCAACATCGCTGAACATGAGTTGCTGCAGACGGTAATTTACGCTTTTCATTCCTTTATGCAGGCACTCCAAGAACCGTGAGATGCCACTGATAGGTTTTTAATTTTTCTGCTGCCAATAAATAAAAGGGATGAGCTAAAAAAAATCTTGCTGTGTTTCTTTTCATAGGTGCGTTGGGAGACTTCGCAGACGAAGTTTTCATATGTTCGCCACGGTACGAAGTGCAGGCATGCCCAGACTGACTCCTGATAACTAACTTGCAAGCTAACTCGTGAGCTCAATGCAGAGCCACACTACCGCGGCTGCCGAAAAACCACCTCTCGCATGTAAAATGCGTCGGTGTAGCAGCACGTCGCTGGCGACTGACCATCCGCGCACATCAGTGGTTTCACGCTGCAGACATTACACATGAGCATGATGCAGGATGCTTAAACAGCTAATAGAGAGTTCTAGAATAGGAAATGCACATTTGCGTGCAGTAAACGCAAGTATTTTGCAGGTCAATATGATTTATGTTACATCACTCAATATACGCAGGCGAGATAACTCCAGTGATAGTGGTGCCATCCGGTTTGAATGAAGAGAACAATTTCTACAACAAACCGGTGCTCGTTAGGCCAAGAAGGTACCGAATCGTCCAGCAAAATAAAAAACAGGCCAAATTTATCGGCCATCCAATTTGTTTGGGCAAGGTAAGATGAAGCGAAAATTCCGTACCCAGTTTATAGCCAGTTCAAGGGCCGAAAAACGCAGTAACTCCGAAGAGTTCACTTCGAAGCGAGAGGCTCCGCTTCAGAGCGCACCGCCATGTTGTTTGTCTTCGAGCATCTGCTGCTGGAAGAGCATACGCTATGTGTCTGACCTCTTCGACCCTTTTCGCTGCATCCGAACCACCACATCCGCTTCCGGCATTTCGACCAATCGTGTAGCCGCTACGGCAGATCATGAGTCTTTTTATTATGACACAAACTCTGAATATGTACCCTGGTTGGCTGGGTACGCGCCCAGTGCCTACGTCACGGAAAATCCACGTCATCATTGGTCTGCGCGTGCTACGTAGCACCAATAGCACCCACAAGTCCATGCAGGAAAGCTAACCTTCGGAGATGTGCTGAGGGAGAGCCAGCTTCTTGAGTCGCCCGGTATCGCCCGAAGTTCGATCTATCGCATGTGACTGCTAATTTTTGGACGATATAGCCATACATTTTGCTATATGCCTCAAAACACGGGAAATCTACACTTTCAGTGTAAACGGCAAAAATAGTTCACATGATAAACAAATGAGAAAGATTTCTCATTGGATAAATGCCTGCCTTTCCATTCGTCTTTCTCTCTCTCTCTCTCCTAGTGGCTGTTGTTGGAACCGTAGGTGGGCCACTCACTGCGGCTTCCCGCTTCCACTGCAAGTTTGACAGAGATGCGCATGCGTCATTTGCTGCCCGTGGGCATACTGTACAGTTAATTTTGCAGCGAAAGCATGCGCAAGGGAATCGCGCTGCATGAGAGTGGACATGTTGCTGACGTTACATCGCAGAGGGATGGTAATGTTTGCCACGGGCGAGCATCGCTGGCCCTTGCTAGATGAGCAGCTGATCATAGTATGTCGTCTCTGCTGACAGGCATTTATCCAATGAGAAATCTTTCTCATTTGTTTGTCATGTGAACTATTTTCACCTGTTTACACTGAAAGTGTAGATTTCTCGTGTTTTGAGGCTGTGTCAATGGACTTCTGATTGACACAGGTGCGAGGTTGTGTAAAGGCAGTGAAAATAAAGCTGGGAAGAACTAATGCACTTAATAATTCGCAAGTAAAACTGATTGCCGTTTTTTAGGTGGTAACTACGTATTTGTTGCTGAACTGAGATGAAACAAGCCTCGCTTTCACGTGCGTCACTGTGTTCATCACTTGAAGGAATGCTGACATATTACATTTTATAGCTATGTAGCTTGTTATACTGCAATTAACGTGCAAAAGCTAAATATTCAAATTCTTTACAAGAGTCTAATTTAATTGCCGCTGTTGAATTGTGCGGTCAGCCTGATAAGGCACAGAAATCGACCTTCTGACGAAAGAATTCTTTTCAATTGGTTTGCTGTATGCATATTTGAAGTTTTGCTCGTTACAAGTGCGGAGTGAATGCATGCTCTTTTCGGGGCAAGCCATTGAGATTGTACCAGAAAGGCATATCGCTGAAACGGTGTCCCTACTGACCAGGGCAAACCGTTTTTTTTTTTTTTTGAGTTTGCATTTGAAGGGAGGGTACATTCGCTTCGCATGGCAAGGGGGCTTTCTAGGTGCAGTATCTGTTGTACAGACAAGGTGGTCCAGTCCAGTCCGGTCTATTCCATCTCATGCACAAACATAATAAATAGAGGCCAGCAACATTCCAAGCAGTAACAATGCAAACGAAGGTCTGTTAAGTTAGTGAAATTGAGCATGGCACGTAAAACACTTGCAGGGCAGCATGACTAGTATGTGTGTTAGCTACTGGCACCGTAGCTCTGAAGTTCAAGCTTCTTGGACTGCCATGAAGTCATATTACAAAGCGCTCGCAAGCAATGGAATGTCTCGAGAAAGAGTACAGCGCTCACAAATGCAAGTGCAATAATACAGCCGCTTGAGATCGAGTGGCCGTGGTAATAAACAGTGCAGTCGGCCTGGCAGATTATCATCATTTATATAGTGGAGAGCGTCCATCGATAATTTTAAAGTGACAGGCTGCATTTAAGTGTTAAGTATGGAGCGACAGTCAGTGCCACGATAAACGTGGGTACACGGTCTTGTGTGGTGCTTTCTTTTAAGCAGTCACTTGTTTCTCAATATAGCCAAATCATTGTTAGAAGCATACAGAAAACAGTGAGCCACTCACAACTTGGCTCCGCATCCCCCATCTCAGCTTCTCACTTCAACTTTTTTTTTTCTTTAAAAGCACACATTGAAAGGAGGGCGATGTGTCGCATTTGCAAACAGTGCGCCTGTTCTGCATTTTGCGAGCCTTAATGAGGACACTTCGTGTGAGAACGATCACTGAATGGTGGTTGGGGGACAGAAGTACAAAAACAAAAGTTTGTGCCGGGTTCAGTTTGCATGCTAGAGTGTTTATTTCTGTTTTTCTTGTTAAACAGCCGCGATCTGCTGCTGTTGAGGGAAGGTGCGGAGAAGTCACAAGAGCGTGTTCCTGGGCAGTTTATCAGTTTTTGAGCAACCAGCTGTGCAGAAGTACATTCCTTTATCTCACCGAAAAACAGTGCGCTTACACGGGACAGCGAAAGACACACACACATCGGTGAGATCATGCACCAACTGGCCCGGCAACTATTCTTAATACATTCCTTTATGTCACTGAAGGTGTATATGAAAATAGATTTGCGGCTAATCAGTACTGCAGATGATGTAAGCTATGAAAACACAAGCACATCGTAAACGGATGGGGAAAGCTGCACATGCGGCCTGGCCCACCCATGCTTTGCAGGCTTCCTGACAGGTAGCACAGCCATCATAATGTGCACGGCGTATACATTCACGTTGTAGCTTTACAGTGCTTAGAAATGTGATATTAACAATAATTCAGCTGTGGCGGACAAATTTTGATGGAGGAGAAATTTAGAGGCCCATGTACTGTGATATCAGTGAACATTTCTCAGTTGTCATTAGTGCTCAGGTCCAGTAAGCTTTCGGCACTTGTTCATTGCTACCGTATTTACTCAAATGTAACGCGAGTTTTTTTCCACTATTTTTTTCTCTTAAAGTCCACCCTCACGTTATGATCAAATACCGCACTTTGATTGGCCTATTGCAGAGCTGCGGTGCAGCTATTTCAAAGCAATCAGCATGGAAGCCAAATCCTCATCCATGCAAAGTGAAAGCATTGTTGTTCTGTCATTTTTTTTGTGTTTGTTGCGGCCTCGCACTGAATGCGTCGTCGCGTCGTGTTGTGGCAACGTTCGTTTTAACAGAAAAGCGAACATGTTAGCTGAAGAGGTTGGGAATTCTGCGGCAGCTCGAAGACTTGACCTCAACGAGTCAACCATCCACGGATGGCGGCTGCAGTGGGAGGGGCTTTTTAAATGTGAGCCCGACCGCAAAGGATTTAGTGGGCCTCGCCACAGCCATCACATCGAGCTGGAGAAAAAGTGGCAGACTTTATTATCGAGTAGCGCAACCATCTCATGGGGGTCAGTGTCGAGCTGATCCATTGGAAAGTTAGAGACGTTGCTCGGGAGGTGGGAAGTGCAGAGCATCTCATGGGTGGGCCCAAACGTTCATGAAGAGGAATGGGTTCTTTCTGCGGCGAACAACATCGATACGACAGAAGTTACCGGGAGACTTCGATAGCGAAAAGGAGGACTCCGAAAGTGGGGACATGTTTGCCACGATGTCTATTAAAGGTACTTTGTCTTGCATCCTTACGCTTCGCGTTACATTCGTGGTTTTATTTTTTCCCGCTGGGTGGCTTGTAAAGGCACCCCTCGCATTACATTCGTAGTCGCGTTACATTCGAGTAAATATGGTATATTCAAGATGGCTGTCATTGTTTGCGCCGAAGAAATGAACTACGCGCAGGGTCTTAAGTTCAATGTTTCGAGACTGGTGATGCAGGTGTGGTGGCTGCAGCAACGTAAAATTTTCAGCTGTTCCACGCGATGTCGGGGTGCAGTTGTTTGCGATGCACGGGATTTCGCGCGACGACAACGCGCTGTGGTTGTTAGTGAAGTACTTGTTTTGGCTGGACGCCGGCGTTAGGATGACGTGCTGTGGAACCGCAGCAGTGACGACGACGGCTGTACTAGTGGGGAAAATGGTGCAAATGTGGATGAGTAGTCCAGTGACTAATACATTTTCGTTGTGGAATGTGCCCACGGGCACGCCGGGCTTTTTTTTTCTTTTCTGACATGCGAAAGGAGGCGGGGGGTCGACTTGCGTCTTTGCCGCTAAGGGCCTTGGAGGTGAAGGCGCCCGTCCGGGACCTTTGGAGCCCAAAGATGCAGCCTTCAAGAACCTGCGATCAGCATGCCAAAAAGTAAAAGCGATGAAAAAAAAATAGATGCAGCCAACAATGTTTGAAAACATCTTTAAAAAATACGAATGTTGTTTCTGGCTTTGCTTTTTCTATGGGTGTTTATATTTTATCCCCAGATTTCAAGACAGTAAAAGTGTTGCATCAACATCGACTGCCCCTGGGGGACAAGGCAATACACAAAACCTGCTGTTGCTGATGGGCGTAGCTGTTGCAGTTCTTTTAAGGAAGCAGTTAGAATAAACAATTGCCTGAGCTCAACGAGTGAATATAATTCCCCACTTTAATTTTAAAACTCGTGTTAGCCGCCTCAAGCAGAGCAGCGGGTGCTAAGCCTCAATGGCTGTTCCACCTTCGGGCTGCACCATGTTGCTGTGTCCCTGCTCCTTTGAGCTTTCGCTCCTTTGGTTAAAAGAGGTGCCTTTGCTGGAAAGGCCTTTAAGGAACGCCATGTGACAGGGGTATTACAATTGTGTAAATACGGCAACTCCTTCCCACCAAGCGAACATATTAAACTTCGCGCTTGGCGCATGGTGGCCTTGGTTGCCTATGTGCCATAAAACCCCAAAAAACACACACATAGTAGTTGACTGCCGTTGTGTTCTTCAGTGCCAATGGCAAAAAATATAGTAGTAAACCTCCATGATCAATTTTCTCTTGGGGAACCTTAGTATGAGCCTCTCCCAACTTGTAACACTGCAAAACAGTTGGTTGCTGAAAGCATTGTGAAGCAGGTGTTGCATGTACTGAGATGGCCCTAATTGTGAGAGGTGGAAGTGAAATTTGCTACATGTGTGAGAAAGCTGCAGAGGCCAAAATTGGCGAGGCCGAAAAAGCTGCAGTTGGTAACACTGGGCCATGGTCCTTGGCGTCCTGTATTACTCCGCTGGCCAAACGCAACAGTAAACGAAATCAGCTTTTTAACGTTTGACTATATTAAACAAACCAGGCATCAAAATTCTAGAGCTTATAATTTTTGCCTTGTGATTAGGTTCTTGTTTAGGCAACAGGAAAAGTTTTAACAAGACTACTTTTTGTCATGGAGGAATTCTGTGCGGCAGTCCTGAATGTGGGCACATCTTCACTGCAGACATAAAGGGGCTCTGAAAGGGGTGGTATGCCAGGGATGTTAAATTACGCTGCTTCACGAATATTGTCCGGCAAGTATTTGTTTAATGCGCTTTGTAGAAACTGAGTTATCTTTAGTCAAAATTTGAATTTCAGCATGTTCGCGCCTTTCCCTCTCCTCTCGTCACTTTTTTCACGCTGGAAGGTCGGCGCTCCTCCACCGGGCCCACTTCTGGCAGCGGAGCTTCCCGACCCGCCGGAGCTACGTGGCTTATTGGCCGCGTCCTTGGTCGCTGCCTGACGTCTCAAAGAATCTAACCAATAGGCGTCTCTAACCTTGTCTACGTAGATGCGAGTGACGGAGGAGGGTGCTGCGAGCATGAAAAAGTCGCCGGGAAGGGCTCGCCAAGTTTCGCGTGTGATTGTGGGTCTTCTGCTGCGAGTAGAAGTGTACTGCTTGGCTCAGGTGTTCATGACAACACAATGCAGTGATTGAGTGAGTTCATGTGCTCTCCTCAGAAGGTGTTTCAGAGCCCCTTTAAAGCGGCTCAGAAACACCTTTCAAGATCACATCAACTCGCTCAATCACTGCATTATGGTGTCACGAACACCTGAGCCAAGCAGTACACTTCTACTCGCAGCAGAAGACCCATGATCACACGCCAAAGTTGGCGAGCCCTTTTCAGCGACTTTTTCATGCTCGCACCCTCCCCCATTGCACGCTCCTGTGTATACAAGTTCAGAGATGGCTATTGGTTAGGCTCTTTCAGACGACAGGCAGCTACCATGGCCACGGCCAGTAAGCCGCGTAGCTCCTGCGGGGCAGGAAGGTCTGCTCCAGCATTGAAGCCGGGTTACGAGTGCTGACATTTCAGCTTGCAAAAACTGACTAGAGGAGAGGGAAAGGGTGTGAAGACGCTGAAATTCATATTCTGACTTCAGATAAGTCAGCTTCTACAAAGCACATTAAAAAAAAAATTCTTGCTTGAGGATATTCATTAAGCGGCATCCTTTAACAGGAACACCGCGCCTTTATTGAGAGCCCCTTTCAGAGCCCCTTAACCCTTTGATGCCGTACATGTATGGGGGCGGTTTTCCGTCCCGCAAGGTCTTTGCCGTACGGGAACAGTTTCAACCCTCCATTTGAAACTTTGCGCCATAATTACGTATGCTCACCGGGAGGTGCTGCCACCTCCTAGGACTTAAAAGAAGAGTGAAATTTGATTGTGCTACCTTCTTGCGGAGATAAACAGAACCGATTTCTAGCTGCAGCATGTCGTGCCGGCTGCGGCAACCCCCTTCGTTGTTTGGGTTTCACTGCTTGATCGCAGTGGAGGCACGCAATACTTCATCACGCAGGTGATTTTTCGCCATCTGTTTTCACCTTCGACGGCTCACAATCACGGCAGGTTGCGGCCTCTTTGCTCCTGCCAGAAGCACCCGAATTGGATTATTTAAAACTTTTTTTTTTATGAAGAATGTGTTGCTCATTGTCATAACAAGTACGGTAGTTAAAAAACAGGCGCATGTCACTCCGGCGCATTGTGGCTAAAAGCCTGGGCAGCCGTGGACCTCCCGGAGCTTTACTGCTTCTAGGTAATAGTGCTGCTTATGGGCCTGGTGTGGACGGACACCCTGCGAGACTATTGGTCGATGGACCCGATGCTGCTGACCCAGTTTTTTTCTGTAAACCACTTTGTTCTGCTGTATGTCCAGCACTTCAGTTCGATAACAGAGCAATCCGATCGCCTAAGGGCCATCAGAGTTGTCATGGAGGCCATTCAGGAAAAATTTTCGACTTTTCCTTCCATCCCAAAATTTATGCATAGATGAGTGGCTGATGCCTCGGAGAATCCGCCTTTCATTCCGGCAGTACATACCATCCAAAAGACACCGGTTCGGAGTGAAGATGTTCATGATGGTGTGACGTGAAAACTGCATATGTACTAAGGTTTCTAGTTTATACAGGAGCAACAGTTAGCCTGGCCAAAAGAAAGCTTGGTTATGCGAGCTCTGTTGTTGCTGACCTTCTACCAGACTTCCTTGGAAAAGGACACTCTCTGTTTGTGGACAATTGGTACACGAGCCCAGTGCTGTTTGAATTTCTGCAGAGCAACAGAACAAATGCATGCGGAACTGTGCAAATCAACAGGAAGGGCCTGCCCTCTTTAAAAAAAACGAAGGAGGGTGAAATAGAAAGCTTCCACACAAACACTCTGTCTGCTTGTCTTGAAATGGTTTAACAAGCACGAGGTCACTCTTTTGACATCAGTGCATGGACTCTAGATGCAAGAATCCGATAAGGTGGACAGAGCGACCGGAGAAAAAGAAAAAAAAAGGCCTGCATGTGTACTTGAATATATGAAGAAAATGGCACTCATCGACAAAGTAGACATGCATCTTAGTTTCAGTGAAAGCACTAGGAAAACTGAAGTGGAACAAGTTCTTTTTTCACCTGCTCGACATGACGTTTATTCTCTGCCGCGTGAGAACTGGCACCCCGATGAAGCTTGATGCGTTTAGAAAGAGTGGACCCAAATATTGGAACAGTACCAGACCCAGATCCAACGAACAAGGCGCAGGAAACGTACCGCAGACAACCCGCTACGACTGTCGGCGGGCCACTTCCCAGAGAGGGTGCCTCAGACCTCTGCCTAAGGCAGCCGCGCGCAGCGAAGATGTCATGTGTGCCAACACAACTCGTCGCCCCAAGAGGAAAACAGACATGCGTTTTATGTGTGCAGACTGCGATAATGCACTATGCGTAGGCCAGTGTTTCAAGGAATACCACACTGTGAAATACTATTGAACAATTTGAAGTTCTGAGTGATGCTGACACCAAAATACTATTCCTGATTTTTTTTTTACAATTTCTTCACGGCTTTACGCATTTTGTGCATTCAAAATCTGCAATAAAGTAATTTATTTGACCATCTGGGAAAGCTTTTTAAAATTTGACCCTCAAAGGGATAAAGTTGTATACGACTGTGGACACGACATCAAGGGAGAGGTGCAAAGCGAAAGATGTCTATTGCATACATTCAACAAAACTTCCTTCGCTTCTTGCAATCATCTTGAGGTTCATTACACGTGAGGTTTTTTTAATTTCTGGTGATAATTTACAGTTTTCCAATATTTCTCTGGAGTAATAGTAGTAGTAGACCTTTATTCGGCCATAATTTACAGGCCGAGCATGTGGACTGTCTGGGCGACCGGACGTCACTGTTCTTCCCCTTCAGTGCCAAGCCAGTCGAGCCAGGTGGTGATGGATAGAGAAAGGAGGGGATAGGAACCCGACTGCTGAGCAGCCGGGGCAGCTGGGACAGGAACGGTCAGATTGGTAGCGATAGAGAAAGAGGCGAGAGGAGGTGATGACAGCATTCATTTGGATGCGCCGAAGAAGGCGAGCCTCCGGCACAGTGCGTGATGGATGAGAGGGAGGGTAGAGGCGCTTGTAGAGGCAGAGCTTGAGATAGACCTCCTTTATGGTGCGGCACAGGGTGAGTCTTCCAAGGGCTTGGGCTAGGGGATCAACGGCGCCCGGTAAAGAGTGTCGTGGGCGAGCTGATGGGCCAGCTCATTGCCGTCAATCCCCGAGTTCCCAGGGACCCAGCGGAGGAAAACGATGGAAGGCTGTGTGTGTGTGAAGGGGGCAGGGTGCGGTTCTGTATGTGGCGGATAGCTGTATAACAGCCTGAATACAGTGTGTACTCAGGGAGAGAGGGAAGGAGGGCAAATGACTGGAGAGCATGCGCAATGGCAAGGATCTCTAGGGACAATGCGTCCAGAGGGCGCAGGTACGGTCGCTGGTGTGGGTTTCAGGTGCAGGGAGGTGGGGATGGTATAGGGCGTAGCGACAGGAACCTCGAGGATCCACGAAAGAGGCATCCCTGTAGGCCACACCCTGAGTATCGAAGACGGGGGAATGGTGCTGCGCGGTCGCATGACGACAGCCGGCATGCAGGGCGGGGGACATGTTGGTCGGGAGGGGAAGGATGTGAAGATTGGGAGCCGGGGTGGGAATAGGAGAGGTTAAGGTGGAGATGGGAATGGGACAGATATCCCCCTGAGCCAATAACTACTGACCCTGACGGGTAAGGGAAAGCCGGGCAAGCTGCGAGTCACGGTGGAGAGTGAAAAGAGAACGGAGAGGATGGAAGAGGCCTGTGGCAAAGAGCTTAGCGGTTGAGGTATTGATAGGGAGGTTGAGAGCTGCCTTGTAAAGGTCCACAAGGGCAGTCTCGAATGCTAAGTTGAGTCTGAGTGTAGGAAATATAGGGTACAAAGTACAGGACTTCGTTGAGGGTGAGCACGTGGGCAACGCAGCTTGCATGGCTCTTGTGGAGACCTGAGCGCCGACTGACCACGCGCCGCAGGTGGCGAGTAAGAGTGGCAGGTGGTGACGGTGTGGTAGAGGGCTTGCATGCTCTTTGTTTCATGCAAAGGGAAGCCAAGAACTTTACACTGGGTGGTGACAGGAATGGGACAGCCAGAAAGTTGGAGAGAGACGAAATGGTTGTGCGAGCGCTGATATGAGGAGTGGTTGGGAAGGAGAAGCTCGGATTTCTCCTCAGCAGGACAGAGACCGGCGGTGATGAGAAAAGAGTTTTTTAGATCAAGGCCACGTTGCAGGGTGTCCTGTACGTGACCGGGAGAGCCAGACGAACACCAGAGAGTGATGTCGTCGGCGTAAAAGATGGCTGGCTGGATGGATGGATGGCAAAAGATGGGCTGGATGGGAGGTGAGAGGGGCCATAGCTAGATTGAAAAGGGAAGGAGAGAGAACAGCACCTTGAGGAGTGCCACGGGTGAGGTGGTGAGGATCGGACAGATGGGTGTCTACGCGAAAGCGAGCCACTTTGTTAGAGAGGAATGACCGGATGTAAGAGTACATGCGGGAGGCACAGGCCAGGGAGACGAGTTGAGAAAGGATGTGGTCATGGCACACACCGCCGAAGGCCTTGCGGACATCGACGGTCGCAAGTGCATGAATTTGGGTGGGGGTAGGTGAGAGAAAGGTGTGCTGGAGAATCAAACATGTTCTGTGCACAGACGCGGCGTTGGAAGCCAACAAGAAAATGGGGGAAGAACTCCCTCTCCTCGAGAAAATTAGAGAGACGAGTCAGGGCCATTCGCTCAAGGGTCTTACCAACGCACGATGTCAGGGAGATTGGGCGGAGGTTAGAGAGAGAGAGGGAGGTTTGCCCAGCTTTGCAATCCTAGAAATGAGAGAGGAGGTCCAGGAGCTCTGTAGGCAGCTGCTGTCCCAGCCATCATTGTACGCCTCAAGGAGGAATTATTTGGTGCGGTCAGGAAGGTCACGAAGTGTGGTGTATGTGATGGCGACCTCACCGGGAGCCGAGTGAGTAGCATTGGCAGCCAGAGCCGCTTTGAGCTCCCAGAAAGTGAAGGGTGGCCCAGATAGGGGTTAGGTCTGCCCAAGTATGCCTGGTAGGAAGGAGCAAGAGGGGGCGGGAGGTACAAAGAGGCGAGCTGATCAAAAACATCCTTAGTGCCAAGGAGGGATTTAAAGAGAGACCATGTGGATCGCGAGCGCAGTGCAGATTCAAGACCATCACAAAGCGCACTCCAACGAGAGTGTTCAAGGGAGGCGCAGTGGGCGGCGATCTCGGCTCGCAGAGCAGTGATCCGAGAGGAAAGTTGGGTATTTTGGGGTTGGGAACGGAAGGAGCGTTGAAGACGTTTATGGCGACGCCATAAACTGAGAAGGTGATGGTCCGGGTTTGGGATTGGGTGACGATAGTGAACGCAATGGCTACTGGACATCAGCGCTGCGGAGATGTGCGACGTCCAGTCATCGTAGGATTGAAAGGAGTCGGAAGCGAGATTAGTGCTAAAGGCGTTCCAGTCAATGTGAGTGACCAGATGACATCGAGGGTTGTGGGAAAAAGAGGTGGTAATATGGATGAGAAAGTGGTCACTGAGAAGAGTTACGGCTGTGACCTGTTAGTGAAAGGAAAGTGAGCCCCGAGAGAAGGTGAGGTCGGATGTCGTGGGGCGCTGCGAGACAGTGCCCGCTCGTGTAGGGGAGTCAGGAGTATTAAGAAGGGTGAGGTGGCGTTCCCGGGCCAGACAGTGGAGGAGGCGGCCGGGTTTGAGGGTTTGGGGGTAGCCCCAGAGTGTGTGAGGGCCATTAAAGTCACCACCAAGGAGAAGTTGGGAGGTAGAAGGGAGAGAGTGAAGGAACTCTTTCATTTCATTGATGATAAGAAGTATAACATTTTATGGGGCGATGATTTTAACATTGATTCGGAACAATTTTGAAATTCTTCTTTCTTCAAATGGCTGCTCAAACATAATAAGAGAACCCACTCGCATTACTTCCAACATGGCAACGTTGCTTGATCTTTTTATTACTAATTTTGATATAGCCCTTATTAAGAGTGGTGTAGTCTGCTGTGACATTAGTGACCACATGGGAATTTATATGTGTAAAGAAAAACATCGTACAAAGAGGCTATCTGATCAGCCTTATTACCGCCAAATAATCTCCGAGCATAGACTGAACACCTTCCGCAGAGAAGTAGAAAATGAGACCTGGCATGACATTTGTTCAATAATGTGTCCTAATAACGCCAACCACATTTTTTTACGCAAGTTTATCGCTCTATATCAAAATAATGTCCCCCTTACGAAGGTAACAAAACGAAGAAGAATTAGGAAGCCATGGATTTCATCGTCTTTGTTGCATCGCATCGAGGTAAAAAACAAACTTTACTGGAAATTTATCTAAACGAGAGAGCCTGATGACTGGACACAGTACAAAGCTTATCGCAACCAATTAAACCGTGATATTAGAACTGCTAAGGACTGTTACTACAGTGACATCTTTGAGAGTAGTGGTGGTCGCACGGATGTATTGTGGAAACAGCTTTCCAACATCATTAACCCTTCAAGTATTACCAAAGCCCTTGATATTTTAACAGTTAATGGTGTTGAGATGAGTAGGTTCGACTTGGCTAATGCGTTTAATGATTCCTTCTTTGATAACTTGCGGTCCCAACATAACCCGGAAGCGATCGAATTTCTAGAGACGAACAACTCGCAGAGTGTTTTTCTTACTGCAGTTGACAACGAAGAAGTTCAGTCAATCTTCAGGGAACTACACAATAGCCCACCGCCTGATGCGGACGGACTTCAATTTTCTCCTGTTAAGTATGTTATAGACGTTATTTCACCCTCACTGACTCGTATCTTTAATCTATGTCTTAGCACTGGTACGTTTCCCACGGAGATGGAAGTTGCTAGAGTACTGCCTGTATTTAAAAAAGGTGATCGCAATAATATCGCCAACTATAGACCAATATCCCTTCTACCAGTGTTTTCGAAAGGTCTTGAAAAAGTGGTCGCTAATCGCCTGCACCAATTTTTGGATCGCCACACTATTATTACCCGATCTGAACACGGTTTTCAGAAAGGATTTTCTACTGAAACTGCATTGGTGGCCCAAAAAGAATTTATCTTAGAAAACTTTGAAGAAAAAAAGATTACACTTGGGGTTTTCATAGACTTTAAAAAAGCCTTCGACAGCATTAGTCATGACACTCTTCTTGCGAAAATTCAGAGATATGGTATCAGGGGCCATGTGCTAGAGCTAATTCATTCTTATCTTTCGCACAGATATCAATATGTGGACATCAATGGATGCTCCTCGTGCATGACTCAAATCAAAACTGGCGTCCCGCAAGGGAGTATCTTGGTCCACTTCTGTTTAATTTATACATCAATGATATTACCACTATTAATACGAATGCATACTTTATAATATACGCGGACGACACAAGTATATTCTTCAGTGATTACAACCCCGATGATCTCATTATCCTTGCAAATAGGACGCTTTCAGCGCTTGTCCACTGGGTAAACTGTAATGCTCTACAGATAAATGTTTCGAAAATGAAAGCAATGTTCTTTCGTCCGAAAGGAAAAATATTAAGTTTCTCCAGACAACTCTGCTGTGCCTCGAGTAGTATAGAAATTGTTAACACCTTTAAAACATTAGGAATCTGGTTTACGGAAAAACTGCTCTGGGATACACATATTGATCATATATGCCTTAAGGTTGCTCGTGTAGTTGGCGTACTGTCACGTTATCGCCATTTCTCTACCTCAATTAAACTGCTTCTGTTTAAAACCCTCTTCATGTTACATTTGCATTACTGCAACCTAGTTTGGGGAGCTGCTACAAAGACCACTCTTCAAAATATTTACCTCCTTCAAAAGAAGGCCTTAAGAATTATTTTTAACCAACCTTACGATTATCGTTCCTCAGCCCTTTTTCACAATAGTAACGTGCCGAGAATATTTAGTCTCTATGATATACGTCTGTCCTTGCGCTACAAACAGGAAACACGGGACAAAATTTCAACAATATCTCAAATTATTAACCTTGAGCTCCTTGTGCCTACATACCCGCTACGCCGTCTGCGGCACTACACCCTTAACACACCACGAACTAACTATGGGATATAGATGCTTAGATATTATCTTCCCGCACTACTCAATCGTCTCTTTGATGCAGGCATTGACAATAATAAATGCAGCAATGCTGACCTCCGGGCGTTCTTTCACAAATAATTCTCTTTTTTTATGGTTTGTGGTTCTTACGTATACGGTAGAAATATGCAGGCTCGTTGAATGCTTATCGTAACCCGTCAGCACGCCCATATCATGCTGTCTTCATTCATGTATGTTGAAAATTGTTCTTTTATGCGTTGTCAATGTGTTCACTGCTGTGAAATTAAGTGCTATAATCTCTACACATCTAGAATGTTTAAATAATGCTTTCAGTGCATGCTTTGAATTTTATATATTACTTGTTCTTTATGTTATATTGCGCGCTTAGTTTGTGTTTCCGCTGTTCATTCACAGATTGTGAATCATGCCTTAGGTTGATGTATGCCTTTCTTGTTTGCACGTGACCAATGGCGCCACTGTTGCTGGATGTTGTGGGCCTTGGGAGCTTGTCAAGCTACGGCTTTTTTTCCCGGGGCCCACTGCTCTCTGTAGCAAGAAATAAATAAACTGAACTGAACTTAACTGAACTTGCCCAGGGCGGAGAATAAAGAGGTAGTGACAAGGGGGTTGTAGAAAGACAAAAGGACGAGTGAGGTGCGGGAAGAAGGGTGGTAGCTGGATTATATTTTCTTTTCTGATGTGACAACTGCCTTGTGGTGCAAAAGTACTTGAGCTTTACCCATAGTTGAGCTACTACAGGGATTGGCAGAGGGCATTTTGAGCACTGCCCATAGGCGAAGAGGCTTCTATCAATGAACAGGAGTATAAAAGAAAACAAATTATCCAATAACTGACAAAAAAAATCTAGGTAAATATATGTGTGGGTATATACCAAGTGTTTCAGGGAAGCTTGCCACTAATTTTTAAAAATAGGCTTTTTGAGGTAGAAGGATGGCTTTTTGGGTAAAGTAATACCAGTTTTGGCGGGCATCAGAGAGCACATGAATCATGGTCAAGTCGCGAATAGTGGCCAAAAATTTTTTTGATAATTTTTTTAATCTGGTGATGGCTCAGTAGTTATGGCACTCGGCTGCTGACCCGAAAGACTCGGTTTTAGACAGTTCGGACATTTGTGTGCAAACTGCATTATAAAAAATGAAAACCAAAAAAAAAGTTGTGGTGTAAAAAAAAAAATTGAAGATTGTCTTCTCGCATAGCATGTATTCAGAATTGGAGTGAATGTTGAACCAGTCTTCTAATACATTTTGTTGAGCCTGCAGGCTTTCTACAAGGTGTAAAAGAGAAAGTTTGTGGGAAAAAAAAGTTCTTCAGATATAATGCTGAAATTTTGTTCGTTTAAGTTTGAAAGTTATGCTAACATGAAAAAAAAATTTAACTAAAATTAATCAAAAAATAAAAAGTTGGTGTTGAAAGCTATATCCCCTTTTAACTAGTAAGCTTGTAAAGTAAAATGTAGTCGTTAACAGTACAACTATACAGATAGGCACTTAGTTGCAATCAGATTTGTTGCCGACCATTAGTAATACTAGCCATGCCTGTTTTTAGACTTCCAAAAAAAGCCTAGTCTCTGTGGCTCAGAAAAAATTTTGGCGGTTCCTTACACAATTCGAAAACCAAATTGCATCACTCCGTGGTGCACTTGCCCTGTGAACTTCTCTGCCCCGTGTATGCTGCGGTGCTCCTCGCTGTTCCAGCCACCGTTGTTGCTGCTGCTGTCATATGTTGCCAGGACACGCTGAGGAATACTTGTGTTGTTTGCGGATGAAATGTGTGTGGTGAAGAAGTGTTTGCCGTGTTGTTTTTGGTCCATTCTCTCCGAATGTGTGTTGTAACAGAATCTACTGGAAATGAAGTGTAGTCAGTGACAGAGCTAGGAGGAGCTGCCATCTTCACAGATCAGTATGTTATGGCCGATTATCCGTTAAAACCTGATCCTCTGTAGCGAGGTTGCACAAAAATTAATTGGAGGTGGCAATTACACGGCATTATTTGATATTCGCTTACATGGCTTTGCTTATGTGGTTAAACTGCTGCCTTTTGCTGCTGCTTGTATTCCACATTCAATCACTGTTAACCGGCCACAGTGCTGTGTAGATGCATGGTAAACATTGCTGCAAGGTTTACCAGGAACCTAGAGCGGAAGAGTTGTGTGGCCTTGCTTTGTGAAGTTTTGAGGAAGCCAGCCACTGTAATGCCATGGCTTTTAGCTCTGTTGCAGTCTTGTTGTGTTAAGTGCACTCCTATTGTATTGCTGCAGGAAAAGAACGTGCAAGTAGCCTTAATACTTGTAAAATTGTTATTTAGGCATTTACAGATGTTCTGTAGAGCAGCTTCAGCTCTTTTTGTTTGCTGGTGTCCCCCTGTGAATGAACTGATTTCTCGTGTGCAGGACCTGGGCCGGCTGGGCCGGGACCTGCACCGGGTGGTGATCATCGACAACTCTCCTGCCTCTTACATCTTCCACCCGGACAATGCAGTGAGTGGCTTCTCTTGTACAAATGCCATCTTTGGCAAGAATTAGGTATTGGTGATGGCTATGCCTCACATTGTTTGCAAGCATTGCACAGAGGTTGGAAAGATGAGAACATGCTAGCATCGCTGGGTCATAGCACTGTGTGCATTTGTTTAGGTTCATGCTTTGGTTTCAGATATGTGCAGGCGACTTTGTGCCAACACAAATTGCTTTGTGGCTTTCGCATATAGTGCAACGGGTGCACTGAAATAGGTGCACATACAAGTGGCTAATTCTGTTTTCTGGATGCATTTACTTCTCTTCATATCTTCTGAACATGTTTGTAACCACCTTGCATACCTGTTCATACACAGGTATGCAAGGCAGAGAGCTAGGGGAGTTGGTACTGATTCGCACTTTAACGAACAGCACAAAAAGGCATAGAACCAAAAGGCACACGAGTGACGAGTGCTGACTTGCAGCTAGTGTACTGTATTAACCCGGTTCTAACACGCCCTTGATTGTTATGAGCGCCTATTTTTGACGATTGCAATGTGCGTCAGATTTTCATGCTTAAAGAAATGAATCTTCTTACTTTGATTCTCACTTTGAACAACCTTTACTCAATAGCAACCACTGTAATGTCACGAAGAAGTAAACCGGGCTGCCACCTCGCTCGCTTTTCCCCATCTGGCTGGCAAAACGGTCATCACTTATCGTCGCTGTCAATGCCTCCTTGTTGCTCTCAATGGCCCTAAGCATTTCATCCTTGGTGCTGTCCATGACATTTGAACTTTCGCACATCTTGAAGGCCTTGTTGACCATGCCAGATGTGATAGGACATTTACCCATCCCGCCAAGTCTCCTGCAACATGGCATGCTTCGTCTTGTTGGTTGGTGTGAAATGTGTGGCAGCCATCTACAAACCACTCTGTGTAGAGTGCCCAAAACCTCTCCTTCACCGGCTTGTTGAGGCAGACATGCAGCTGCTGCAGCTGTAGTGTCATGTCAGAGTATGGCATCAAGGTCAGTGTTGCATACATGGAGCGCTCGTCCAGTTCAGGATGAGGTACGCGTCTATCCACCCTTTCTGATTGGTGGGCACAATATCATCGCTTGGGTACACTGTGCCTTTAGGGAGCATCTTGCGTTTGGAAACTAGGAATGGAGGCATGCAGCAAAGCATTACGGTGACGCTTATCTTCTCTTCACCAACAGATGAAACGTGCACTTGTTTTGCCCACTTGGTCTCCACAGTTGGGGTGGCTGGCATGTCGAAGTAGAGTGGTGTTTGGTTAGCATTTTCAATTTGCACGAGCTGGTAGCTGTGCTTATGATGCAGACTCGGGACATAACACTGAAAAGCGTTCATGTTCTGTTCGCAATTTCTAGCATATTCCCGTTTGCCTTTTGAGCGGAAATCCACACCTTTTCATAAAGTTTATAATCCAGCACCTTCTGACTTGGAATTCCATCCGCATTAGTCATTTCTGCTGCACCAGCTGCATAGCCCTAACTTTTAACACTTCTGTAGTCACAGACCTGTGGTCTGCTCGCAGTTGTTGCATGAAGTCGGCAAACTTCTATTTCTGGGAAGAGGCCCTACTTTGGTCCGTTGAAACCCTTCAGAGTCGACTTGTCGAAAATCCTGTCTCTCTGTTTCTGCCAGCCACGAACACAAGTTCCAGGAACACCAAGTGCACGTGAGGTGGCCAAATCTGCCTTTTTTGAAAGATGTGGTGCTCTCTGGGGAGTGGCAAAAATACATCTGCTACTGGTTGAAAACAGACACATGTGGGAGACGCAATTGCGATCAGATTCCACAAAGGGGCATTGTATTCGGATGTTCTCGGTGCAGAGGCATGCGCCGGTGGTGATGAGTCACGCCAAGTTGGCTGTGTCTGTAGAAACGCATGCGCAGGACGTCCGACACGCCATCTGTCGTTGCTGACCTGAAAGATGTGGATTCCGGCCATGGCAGTCTCATTTCGATGGAGGCAAAATTATAGAGGACCGTGTACTGTGCGATGTCAGTGCACGTTAAAGAACCCCAGGTGGTCGAAACTTCCGGAGTACCCCACTGCGGCATCCCTCATAATACGAGTCGCTTTGGGATGTTAAACCGCATAAACCATAAACCAAGTGAAGCGCAAAAAATAGGGGTGTGCTAATTTTGACATCCTCAAATATGAATCAGACACAAGTATGAAGAAAAAATGCCTTCGAATATTGAATATCTGTTCTGTATGAATAAAATTTCAGGAAAAAGTAAATGGGCAAATGTTGTCCTTCACTTTTTACATAGTGTATTGTCTTTGCAATCGAAATGAGCACAACTAAACTGGCTCAGCACTATATTTAAAAAAAACAATTGACCACAGAAAACATGACCTCATTTGTACGGACTTCAAGGGACTGCAGCAAATACCCGAATTATCCAAAGGTCAAGTTATTAATGCCCCTCCGGCCCCCTCAAGAAAATGAAAATGCCGAAAATGCAGTGATGCCTTGTGTGAGAGGGCTGGATTGCACAAAACGGCAAAAACTTTGTGACGAGCGTGCAGTTTTGGTGTGCTGGAAGAAAAACTCTGACCTAATTAGGGGAATGCACATTGGCATGAGAATGGCGGGACTCCTTCAGAAAAATTAGCCGACGATTACGCTTCTTGGTAATGCGATTTTTAAGTGTGGCTGCTGCGACACTCGAACCATAGGCGACTGCACATGGAACACATAGTGCCAAATGGAGGCTGCTCTGGGTTTCGATTTGAGCACCGTGCATAGCGTTCTGCTGCCGATGAACCTCTTCTGGGCGAATGGCCAGCACGTTCACAGCATGTGCTATCCTTGTGCCATCTCTAGCTAGCGACACATACCTTACCTACGATGCGATCGGTGAGGCTACTCGGGTGTTGCGGGTTGCCGTTGTCCAACCTGCCTTCATGCTATCGCTGCACCCTCCTCCTTCGCTTTCCTTTTAGTGCTGTTTTTGCTGTTTGGCGCATGATAGCATTGGTTGCTTATGTGCCATTAAACCCAACACAACACAATTGTTTTTGCTGTCGCCATCTTTCATCTTCCACTGCACTCGTTCGGTTACGCGGCTCAACCCAGGATCGGGTGCATAAGAGCTGCGCTCTAGAAGAAAATAAATGACCACTGATACGCCAGTTGGCATTTGAAAGCAGCACACAGCTAGATTAGATGGCTAGCGAATGCGCGACCGATAGCCAATGTTGCTTTAGGCGAAACTATGTGGCCAGGTGATTTTTTGGCGTAGCGACATGTGCCCTCCTATTGTTGTCATGCCTGCCGTTGTGTGCACGTCACAGGTGCACACATTTTTCAGTGCACCTTGCAGGAGGCGGTCTTTCGTGACACCTCTACTCTGGTTCCCGTAGGGAGCCCAGTGCGAAATTCTGCTAGTGGGCTATTCTGCATATCGTAGTTGCCTAAAACGAGGTGGTGGAGCTCACTCTACAAGAGTTGTGTAGGCAAGAGGATGAGTACGATGGGTGTGAGCATTAAGCATGTACAGTCGAACCTCGTTATAACGAAGTAGCATCGGGACCGTAAATCAGTTCGTTATATCCGATATTCGTTGTAACAGTAGACATAAATATCGGCTGTGACAAATTCGTAATTTGGCTCGCGCAAATATTCTAGACACTAAAATGCATTATATACTTGGCTTTGAACCCACTACAAACGTGGTAATCCTTACCTGTCTCCTTGTGGCATTCAATCAAAATAGGCCGGAATATGGGAAGGTTGACACGACTGTTCTTACGTCGCCGCGCACGTGAAAGTGCGTGGCGCGAAACGACTGCACCATGTGTCTGCGCATAGGCGACTTGGTGTAGAGAGAGGAACTCGAGTGAGACACAGCGGGAACCATCGCGCCTGCGTGCTCTGCCGAAGCGCGATTGGTGGCCCCGAGAGGGACCGTTGAAAAAAAAAAGCTGCCAAAGCAGCTTTGAGAGAAGAGGAGGAGGAGGAGAGGGGGCGTTGGGCGAGAAGAGAAGGAGGAGAGGCGGCGTTGGGCGAGGAGACATATGCAACGCCAGCCCGGGATCAGCCAAACAGGTTTGCATTCGTTCATTTGAAGAAAGATGTTATCTTCGTCTGGTGGCTTTTCACAGCGCTGCGCAGAATGAAGTTTTCTACATTGTCCATGCTCAAGAGGGCCTTTTCTACGTCAGCAGTTTTCGTCGTCGGGAGTTTTTCCAAATATCCTTTCAGCCTCCTGGCCATGTCCGCGGCATCCGCACTGCTCATCGTTGGTTCATCCCGTTCACTCTCACCGCTGTCGCTGCTGCTGTCATCCTCGGGCAACAAAACGCGATCCACAATTTCTTGATCCGTCAGCTCGGGCGCCACGGCCAAGTTCTCATCGGCCGAAACGAAATCGTCGAATTCGACGCCTGGGACTGCCAGCCGATCCCAAGTTCTGTCCAGCTCTGCCTGGTCTTCGGGCTGCACTTCTTCGTCGGCAGGCAGAACAAAACCGGCATCCGCGAAACAGTTCCTTATTGTCGACTGCCTCACCTCATTCCACGACCCGTACAACATTTCGAGTGTCGTCTTGATGTTTATTGTTGTCGATCTATGTCGATCGATGTCAAACACCAGTTGCGTCACCAAACGCTTCCTATAATTGCACTTAAGAGAACGAATAATGCCTTTGTCTAAAGGCTGCAAAGCAGAAGTTGCGTTCGGTGGCAAAAACTGCAAGCGAACTGCCTTCAGCACGATCGAAACTTTATGCGCCGAACAGTTGTCCAAAAGCAACAGGACCTTCCTGTGCTGCCTCTCCATGTCCTGGTCGAACGCTCTCAGCCAGTCCTCGAAAAGCTTGGTCGTCATCCACGCTTTTTTGTTCGACGTGTATTGAACCTGCAAATTCCGGACGCCTTTCAGGCACCTCGGATGTGCCGACTTGCCGATGACGGTGAGCCGTCTTTTGTCGGAGCCGTCCATGTTCACGGCAACGACGACAGTCACCCGGTCTTTGTTTTTCTTGCCCCCATGGCAGGTCTCGTTCTTCATCGCCAGTGACCGCTCTGGCAACAACTTGAAAAACACGCCGGTTTCGTCGACGTTGTATACGTCGCACTCGTCGTACTCCTGGAGCAGAGGACGAAAATTCTCCAGCCACGTTTGACATGTCTCCATGTCGACAGCGGACCCTTCGCCAGACAAAGTGTGGCACGCGATCTCGTGCCTATCTTTGAAACGTTGCAGCCAACCGCTGCTTGCACAGAAATCGTCATGCCCCAGTACGCAGGCCAGGCTGTGGGCCTTCTGTTGAAGAAGTGCTCCCGACACCGGCAAATTTCGCGCCCTCACATCTTTAAACCAAGAAAGCAAAGCCGCTTCCACGTCCGGGTGATGGCAAGGCCTAACTCGTTTACGGTCGGCTTTTATGGCGTCCTCGGTGTTGCCCTCAATCTTCTTTCTAGTGGCCAAAATGGTGGATAACGTACTTGGAGGAACGCCGAATTCCGAAGCAATATCCTTTTTCTTGCGGACACTGTCCACAGCTCTCAGTATCTGCAGCTTTGTCTGGAGCGAGATCGCTTTCCTCTTCGATGCCATTTCGAGCGCTGCAACAACAAGACTGGCCGCTGTGCTGATGTCAGAACGCCGGCCTCAAAGTTGCCAATGTTGCTGCGCTTGCCTTTCTTTACCGCTGGACAAGTGGCGCCGCCTTTCGGCCCTCTGTCATGTCATGAGCTTTCAGAGTTTTCGCGCTCTGTTCACAGGTGGCGCGACCATCCAAACGCGATTTTTGTGCCAGATGGCAAAACTTTTTCAAACGATAAAAAAAAAAATTCAGCTGTGTATCGGCCTTCGATTTTCATTTTGGTTTTTGTTTTTTTTTATGCTACTTTCAAGTTCTGAGCCTCGTGTAAACCAAATATTTCTTCGTTACAGCCGATATCGCGGCGGATCTCGCGTTTTCGGTTTCGTTATAAAAGAATAAATGTCACTGAAATGAAGCATGACCACCCAAAATTCGTAATTAGTTCGCTATAACCGATAATTCGCTATATCAGTGTTCGTTATAACGAGGTTCGACTGTAGTACATTATGGAAGGGCCCAAGAAAACACCGCACTGCTTTCACATTGTGATTGTTGGACGCCGGTGGTCGGCCATCCTCCTCGTCGTGTGTGATATGTGTAAAAGCCCACTTGCAGAATTTCACACGAGTTCCAAGCCTAGAAGCATCCGAATGTGATCAGTCCACACAATAAACAACAACAAAGAAATTGGAGCGGATGCCTCTGTACTGTTTTTCTGAACTCGAATTTGGGATAATTTGCCCCAGTATTGTGGTTATGCCACAGACAGATTTATCAAAGTTGACGCGGTAATCGATTGCTACTGAATATTCAGAAATTCTCAAGTGTCAATTTCTCTAACCGAATACTAACCAAATAAGAAACATACGATATTTACACGATTTTGAGTTGACCTTTTATTTTTTTTTTAAATCTGAAATGGAGGGGTCAACATACAATCGAAGCCAAAGCATAGTACCATAAATAAAGGTGAGACAGACGATGTCAGGGGTGCTACAGCATGGTTCACTTTTATGTTTGCTCTACGGCTCTGTCCAGTAGCATTCAGCTGTTCTGCGTGCTTGTTCAGAAGGATTTTTATTTTTTTTTTATTTTAAGTGCACACTCTGCGTTTATGGGAGTGTCAACAATAGTTGATGGAAGGGCCACCGTTCCAATCACGGCGGCGCCGCCACTCGGTACAGCAGTGCTTCCGGGGAGTGTCTCTAGCTGATGGAAGAGCCTTTGCGCTTACGCATGGTTTCTCTTTGGCTCTGTTTGATGCATTTGACTTGACTGCTGGCCAAGTTTTACCAGTTTTTAATGTAGTGCTTCGTCAGTCGTCATTTGTGCTCTGAGGCTGGTAAGTGTTCAGTGCTCGTTCACGGCTACATTCAAGATGGCTGTCATTTATGCCAAAGAAATGAACAGTTGTGCGCCGGGCCGCAATTCCAAGTTTCAGAAGGGATGATGCAGGTGTGGTGGCTGTGGTTGTTTGTATGCTGTGGTAGTTACTCTAGATACATTGTCATGACTGATATAAGTACAAAATACTGTAAATTTATTTTCTGCAGCTTATCATAGCTTGAATATGGTTAAAATAGCATTTTATGAATATTTCACGGGCACTTAATTTCACGAAGCAAATGTGGCAGGTCCCTTAGTGCTCGTTAAGTTTCCCACTGTCTTGCGCTACGCGCGTGGAACAGCTATTGCAAAGGTGAACTTGCAAAGGTGAACTTGAGCAAGCGTGATGAAGGCCATTCACGCATCATGGAAGAGCACCAGGACGTTGCATAGAACAGGTACTGCGTGGTAGATACCTGGAAATAAATATTTTTCAGTCAGCTTGAATTCTGCCTACAGTCAAATCCGGATATATCATACCCGCATATTTCGAATTATTGTCTGTATCGAACACAAAGATTATCCTCTTGAAAATACTATGTAAAAGTGTAGGACAGTTGCGTAGTATATCGAACTCCAGTTTCGCCGGCTGTTTGATATTTCGAACGCCGCGCCGGGCCCCTGCAAGGTGCGCTCTCCCCAAAGACACTCGCATCTCCGGTCGCTCAATGCGTGGCACGGAGGGCGAGCGGAGACGTTTGCAAGCCATTTTTCCTCGGGAAAGAGAGAAAACTGGTCATAAGTGATGGCAGTGCCTCCTCACTGGTGAGGTAGATGAGAACTGGAAAGAGCCAGGTAGTGGTTGCGCCCGCGGTGCCCTATGACTGGCACAACTAGCACCAACGGCTTATTTCCGCTGAGTTTTCTTCCTCTCTCTCCTTCATTTCCCTTTGTGCCTTTGTCATTCCTTCGTTGACTCTTGCTGACTCCCCGACTCGACCGACGTCAGTGGACTCCATCGGCCAGTGCGAGGCTGTCGCATTTTTCTTGTGCATGTCTGTTTCAACGCTCCGATTGTAGCGTGCGTGACTGCTGTCATCTAATGAGCTATGGCACCCACGGACGTAAAAAAGAGAAAGAATCTGGAGTTCGCAACACGCAACAAAGCTTGAGGTGATCTGGCACGTCAAGAATGGTGAAAAGAAGTCCTCCGCAGCACACGCATTCGGCATTCCGCGGAGCACTCTAAGTAGGCTGTTAAAAAACAAGCAGGACATCACGCTCAAAGCAGGTGAGCAAAGTCGGTCGGGAGCACGTCGTGTGCACCCTGCTGCTTTTGACAATGTTCAGAAGGCGCTGTATGCATGGTTTCTCGGAAGTCCAAGCGAAAAATATCCCTGTGGATGGCCCCATGTGAATGGAGAAGGCCAATTGGTTTGCCACGGCTCTTGGTGAAGAGAACTTTTTCGGTAGCACTGGGTGGCTGCAACGGTTTAAAAACTGCCACAGCATTGGGCGAAAAGCCATTTCAGGCGAAAGTGGGGCTGTCAGCAGCCAGGAGATTCAGCAGTGGGTTTCAGAGGAGTAGCCGAAAATCGCTGCAAAGTTTTCGCCTGCTGCAGTCTTCAGTGCAGACTAGACTGGTCTCTTTTGGCAAATGCTGCCGATTAAGATGCTCGATCTCCGTGGGAGCTCATGTGTAACAAAAGTAAAAACAGCGCTAATTTTTACACAAACCACACAGAAAGACCAGACAGGATGGGTGCTGACTCAAACTATGTTTGTTGAAAGCCACATGTTGCATATATATAGCCCGAAGAAGGTGAACGCATGCACACTTCTTACACGGTAAAAAAGGAAAAATATATAAATAAATAAAAACAAAAAAGCACTCAAACCAAACCTACTCATTATTGCATATTCTTTAGCAATCTATGCTCACTTTCTCGTAGGGAGATAGAAGTGGTGCTGACGCACATGCCACCTCACTCTTTGATAAAAAAGGCTTCGGCCAGTTCCCGAGCTAATCTATCTTTGCTTCTAGCTAGAATTTTAATCTCGCCAAGTAATGCCGCTGCAATGGCGGATTCCTCCAGCGGCGGAGTTCGAGGAATCTCCGCTGGGATCACCTAGTAGCAATAAGCTTCTATTGGTCAATCCACACTGTTTCTTCAGCTAAATGCTAGAATAAAAAGCAGGCACTTAATGGGACATTTATTTAGAGGCAGTAGCCATTAACGAGCTTTGCAAAGGTTGTATATAGGTACCAATGTCAGCAGCTTTGTCGCATTGCGCGTTCTTGTGTTTCTCATTAAATGTTTCTTTATACATTACTTAAATAAATTTACCTATGTTCTAAATCTTTACCTTCCTTAGTTCTGTATGTACAGTTTTATGGAGCGCACCTTTAATCCGAAATGAAACACACTCGATTTGCTTCACAGCTTCGTATGTACAGTTTTATTGGGGACACATCTATTTATTATAGTTCAGTAGGGTAAACTGCTGGGCTAGTCGGTTCATAATGCACAGAAGGTGGAACCAGTGAAACTGACGCAGGACAAAGGAGGCACACGGCGGTGTTGTGTGTGTGCCTCCTTGTTCTTGTCCTGCATCAGTTTCACTCGTTCCACCATCTGTGTATTTATTATAGTTTTGCTCTCAAGACAAATATATACATTTCCGCTGTCCACGTAATTACAACATAGCTAGCAGGTGTCTTCATTTGTAGATTTAGAACTTCGACTGAGGTCGGTGCAGCTCTTCTCAGTGGTCACAAGTAGCTCTGCCACCAATTTCTTGCTGTTTTCCTATATATGGAATGGAGGAATTGATTTCCATTTTTGTTATCGGTGTCTTTACAAAGTAAACTGTCATAATAAAGTCAGCTTTTACTGCAACTGGATATTTGATTCATGAAGCTTGGTCTTCAATGTGTGCAGTAAATGAGGCATTCAATTGCTTACATAATATGCTAGAATGTGGACTTCTTGCTGGCTACATATTCCGGTAAGTCTTAGGTTTTGAAATTTATCCGCTTCCTGATTTTTACGGAATACTTCGGCAGACTCTTCAAGTGCTTCTTCAAAGCAGCAGACTTGAGAGGCGTTCACTTTGAGTCGGGGACATCCCTTGAGGTGCATGGCTGAGAAAGACCAGACTGGAAACTGATGGGATTGCGCCTGTGCGAAAGTGGTGCAGTGGTGGTGCTCCCTGTAAGCTCGGCGATGTAGGAGGCCTCTTGCACGATGTCGATCTCAATAAAGTGAAGTTAAACCTAGAGGGAAGTTCAATTTCGTTTAAACAGCAGCTGTAACTTGGCAAGGGAGCTATCTCTTGAAATGCTACATTCACCGCTTAAAATTGTAACAAGGTTCCTGGTTTAAAGACACTCATAAATGCAGCGCTAAGTCTACCCTATCTTTCAGAAGTGACTTTATTTGAAGACACTCCAGTGCAGTGGCACAACGAAATTCGCTCGTGGTATTGCCCTAATCCAGGCATTCTATTCTTCATCCCGGGGAAACTTGAAGACATGATTTTTGAGGCGCGATTTTTAATTAGTCCGGCAAATGGGCACGCAGCACTTGTTATGCATATAGGCCTAGACTCTGCATTGTATTCCTTGCCTCATTTACAATGCAGGGAACTTCTGTGCAGGCCTCTTTTTGCCTGACAGCTCGGGGGAGGGGGGGGGGACAGCCAGAAGGCCTTAACTCCTCTAGAGGGTGTTGGTCTAGCCACCCCCATTTTGAGGGTAGTCTGTTTTCTTATTCAGCTTATACGGTATTGTATAGCCACTGCTGGGAGGAGGAGAGGTGCCTCCAGACCTGTTTCCATTCACTGCAAAAGTTGACTCCCCCCCCTGAGGGCAGTCTGTTTGGTATTGTATGGACCTCCTTCACCCCGCGACGTCACGAAGATGCGGTGGTGCTGATGTCAGCAGCGACTTTCGCATAGTAGGCAAAACAGCTACCGCCAGCCGGTGCCTAACGCAGCTGCTACAGCTACTACAGGTACTAAAGCACGAAGTCTGGAGTCGATCGGCACTGCCACTCAATGTACTTAATAGCATATAAGTTACTGCATTCATTCACCTGAACATCAGCATAGTACGCTTATAACTGCGGAAGGAAAAAAAGCACGTATGTAGCTGCGCACGCATTTATCACCTTGAGCCGGTGTGCACGGTGCCCCTGCCGGCAGGTTCACTCGCCCCCAAGGAATGCGTTCTTTTTTTAATAGCACAGCATGTTTTAATGGCACGTTTTACGGCATTTGATATTTACTTGAAAATGTTTCTTAATATGACAGACGTAATTATTTGATTCGAGTAGAAAGAAATCTGACAAGTTCATGCGCGGTCACGTTGGCTTGCTTAGAATAGCGTACATTAACTGTGCTAAAAGCCACATGCTTTTTCATTGCATCATGCATGCGTCATGTTTCATGATGCAGTCCATGACCGCGAAGGTTGTTTGGAAAGAAGCAGCCGCAGGCGTGCTACGAACAGACGTGTCGAGATTGAGAGGGGGCGCGGAGATTGAGAGGGGGCGCGGCAATGAAAAGTGTTTTCGTTATTTATGCACGCGATATGAAACTAAATTTGGTGCAAATATGAAATTGCTACGCTAGTTTCTGTAATGCCTTTTATTTTTAGCTATACCTGGTGCAGTTCTTGGGTAATTATAATTAACACCCTCGTCAAGTCACCTCAAGGTGTTAAATAATTGAGTAGAAAGTGTGCAATTTTTTTATGCCAGCATGTTCCCAAAGCCCTGTTCTGCATATGACGCTATTACTTCTTTTTTTAGACGTTCATGTACTTATGCATGGATAGTTACGTGAAAATGTTTCTTACAAAAATAACGAACATAATACTGCACGTGTAGGAAAAAAAATCGAGAGATAAATTACACTCCTCAACATCTCAAGAATCGTTTGCGACAAATAGAATCATTCTATTTTCATGCGTTACGAAATTACGAAGATGTGAGTGATGCCAATCGCAGAAAATGTGAAAGGCCAGAAAACGAACCTTAACGTTTACTTCCTCGTTTTTGGCCTCTTCGCTTGCGCTTTGGTCAAAGAAATGCGGCCTTGAATTAAAAGAAAGCCTCAAAGAAATTACCTCACAATTTTCGACGACCACGCATTTCGAAAGCGTACTTTATAAATTTCTACTGAATATTAAGGTATAATTTTTCGTGACGAAACAAAACACCCCAGGGCTAAGAAAAGTAATTCCAGAAATCAAAAATGTTCACCAAATCGACCAGTTTAACAAGGGGAGAAGTCGGCCTGGCTGTTGCGTGATCCTGCGGATAAAAACAGCGCTTAAGCGGGGCAGCTAGAGGAGAATGGGGACAGGACGCTGTCCCCACTTTCGCACAGCACGACTCCTACGTATGTCAGCAGACGGTGAGCGCACGTCTGCTCCGCCGAAAGAACGCCAGCACATTCTCTCACTACTGTCCCGAAGTAAATTATTCTGGCTAGAGCAGAGTGTCAAAAACTTTCTATTTTATTCAATGCCTAGCGTAGAAATCAACTCCAGAAACGCTTTATGTTTACTACTAACCATATATACAATACACAGTGGCGAACTATTTCTCTGAATACGCCGCACGTGGCCAACGCGAGCTGGTGTACTTCAAGAAATTACTAAGCTGTAAACATCAACCATTGCTGTGATTCGCAGAAACTGAAAACGCGCCTACAAGCCTTGAAAACCCGCGCTCAACGCCTCTCCGCAACGACACTCCCTGGCCTTTTGCCTACCACGAGCCCGCTAGCGACTGCAGCGCCACCTAGTTTGTTTACAAACATGCAGGAGGTCTATAGCCAGTGTTGCCCCTGAAAAAAAGTAGTGCACATTACTGTGCGGTTACTTTATGGCCATTCATTTTAATTAGTCCTGGAATTAAGAACTTCAGATAACAATTTTATAAAGCTCACATTTCACATGAAACTTGTGCCCCAAACAAGATTTTACGCGAAATCCTGATTTAACGAGAATACTTTGCACAAATGTGCCGGAGCTAAGCAATGTTATAGTGGCCTAAAGTTGCCGGTAGAGTTACATGTGATAGCTTCTGACTCTGTGGCACATGGTGAAGCCATTTTCTGAATTTGATATTAAACACAAAATGACATTTCATCATCAATTCTACCTTCACGAAGAAAACATTGCTGAACTCTCAATAAATTTAAGGTAATTATTAAAAATGTGATGTTCCAAAGTGCTGTACATGCTTCCACTCTTTAGAGAGTTGTTTGAGTGGTTTGGGAAGGGGAGGTAGGTGAAGGCAAGTGTGTGAATGCGTGTTTGTGCAAGCATTTCGTGTTTTATGGCTATTCTGTCTTTTTCTTTTAGTTGGGTGCGTTGTCAAGGGCAGGTGTTTTCTGGCATGCATGCGAGCCGCAACAAGGGTCATCGAGAGCACCTGTTCATTTTGTTTATTTACACCATCACTTTAGTTGCTCAGCACTTTTTTTTTATTCTAAATAAGGGGGCGGAGTAGGTCACAACTGGAACGAAAAGTAACTAGTAAAAATGTTAACGTAAGGACGTTACCCGTTACAGTTCAGAAATGATAACAAGTGCGTTGCTAAGTTACCAAAAAAAGTAACCCATTACCGGTAGCGCCATTACTTGCAACGCGTTACTGCCAACATCTACCCTTCCCTTGTGGTGGCCTATTGCTCCAGGAGAGGTGAAATCCTTGGCAGGCCATGCTTCTGCCCCCCCCCCCCCCATCTTGAGGGCACTCTGTATTGTATAGCACTCCAAGGAGGAGGAGGAGGGGCGAAGTCAACTTCCTTTCTGGATTTCTGCATCTACTCCTTCCTTGTGACCTGTTGCTCCAGGAGGGGGTTTTCCTGCAAGGAGCCAACTAATGCTCTCCCATTAAAAAAAAAAGACAGCATAAGAACCCACAAGAGTGCTCAGTGTAAAGCTTTGTAGGGGTCTAGTTGGTCGTGCATACTGAGACTGGGGAGCGCTAGATTCATGACAAGGGAACAACACCACATAGGAACACCACGAGACATGAGCGCAAAAACTCTCGTGTCTCGTGGTGTTCCTATGTGCTGTTGTTCCCTTGTCTAGAATCTAGCGCTCCCCAGTCTCCGTGTGCTCAATGTAGCCTTTGGTCTTGCAGGAATGCGCCACGAAACCATGATACCGCACCTTGATACCGCAGACTAAAGGCAGATTCACTGGACCGTGCACACTAGGACCGATTTCGTGCAGTTAGTTATGGTTTCCGTAGTAAAGCGGGGAGGGAGCGCAGCAAATTGACTTAAACCTGTCGCACGACCTCCGCGACTCCAGTGTGAACCCAACTTAAATCCGGTCTTTTTCTTTTTTTACCCTCGTCTCCTCGCCTTAGGAAAGGAAAAAAATCTGAAATAAAAGATGGTGTTATAGAAGCAAACTAGATGGTGCAGCTTGTCAAGGAGCGCAATCTTGAATTTTGGGGGGCAGGTTCAAACTGTGGGCTATATATGGCCCATTGCCTATGGTGCGGTAAGGAAAGAGTTAAACTGAGTAGGACGCACGAAAACACTTGCACCCACTATCGGCTGCGATGCGCGGGGGTTGTGGGGGGAGGGGGGATGCCAATTCCCCGCATTGACGGAGCAGCTGCGCAAGGCCTCTGGCGCTTGGGCTCCGTCAAAGGTTGAAGCTTTGCACATATGTCGGGTTTTCCAGTTTTGCTAATGATCACTAAGTAGCGCTTTCGCACCAAAAACATGCCGAGGCGCTCGTCGCGCCTTGCCCGCTGCCCGGGTAAGCCAGTTTTTTGGGAATTGACCACGTGCGCCATCTGATGAGTTTGTACACACACCTCGTGAGGGGCCGCCACTTTTTCCACTTCCCAATACTTGTTAACTGTACCGTCTGTATGTCATCGTGGGTCGCGAGCGCGCCAGTGTTGCCCGACTGCTACACGGTTCAGGGGAACTTTTAAAAATTCAATTACGAATTACTCGCTGCATCAAATGAGATCATATTTTGCTCCAGTTGTTCCGAGATGCATAGCGAACAAAATGAATAAACAGCTTCTACGGTCTAAAAATGGTGTCATGACCTCTTCAAGGTTCAGTTGCCTTTTGCTGGATTCTGTTTCTATTGCATGCATATAAAGTCAATCCCGGGTATATCGAACTCAAAGGGGACGGCAGTATGTATGCTTATATATAACCTAGAATCAAGAATACTGTGCATCCACGCTAGTGGCACCTTTCTTACAGTGATGTGCGCCCACCGGTGTGCTGACAGTGCACTGCTCGCTAGGAGTCTCTAGGCCTAGCCTGCTTTGCATCAAAGCCACAGGGGACAGTGCTTTCAAACTAGCCACTGCCAATCATAAGACGTCAAATCATGATACCAGCGTGCTATAAACTAGCCACTGCCAATCATAAGACGTCGAATCATGATACCAGCGTGCTAAAAATAGAACAATCTCCGATTAAAGTTAAGGTGCAGTTTAAGTCCTTTGGCAGCCAAGTGAACGAAGAAATCCAGGTGAGGGGCGCCGCTAGGCTTCGGTCATTTAGGTTGGCTTCATCGCACGACAAGCTAAGCACCGAATGCTGCCTTTCCCGCATGGAATGAAGGCTACCCTCACGCATACCCTATGTTCACCTCGTCATGCGGTTTCACTGTGCTAGCGCTTCCTGTAAGTCTCCAAGCCAACACATATGACCCGTCTCCGCGGGCAAGTGATCACCTTTTATGTGAAGCGCCACTTGTAGGGCCGTGGCACACCTTCACCACGAAGAATATTCTTGTGAACGAATAAATGCGAACTTTAGTGCTATATATTTGCACAACATTTTCAATGGGACCGGCTTTAATACCCCGCTCAGCATCAACCGACACCATTAGTTAGCATCCTAGAATATGCAAAAGGATTTGTAGATGTGCAGTGATTTAAGTTTGGCTGCATGGGTGCCATGCTGCGTTTGTCTGCTGGTTGCATAAACACTTCAAACAAAATGCTTATTTGCGCCCATTTTCTATTTTTCCTTTAAAATAAGGCTTCAAAAAGGGGGTGCGAAAATTTCACCTAGATTTTGCCACCATGTCCTAAAAAAAAAACTCTACAAAGAACATAATTGTATATTGCTGCCTATACGTCGACCCCCCCTCCCCCTCTACCTCGCGGACCAAAAAAGTTGACTCCAAATGTAAGTCTACATAACCCCCTCTCTGCCGCCTTGCCCTACATTTTGTAGTTCCCCACGGGATGGCATGACGGTGCGTGAGCAGCTCAAAGCAACAAACGCACAACTTTAAAATTGCAAAGCCAGCAGGCAGAGGCAAATGGCGATAAAAGGCGATAAAATGGCACCCTCGCGTGCTGCCCGGGCTGCCTGACGAGCGGTAAACTGAAGAGTAAACGATTCAGTAGTTTAAGGTTCCCTAGCGTGCTGGAGGCTACCGGAAGTTTTCTCTCACAGCTGTTCATTGGGAAAGTGGACTGCCAGGGCAAGTGAGTGGAGTAAACGGCGCACAATTAGATTTTTTTTTGCCGGAATCAGTTTACAAACTAGTTAACAATCAAAACAAAGCACTTTTGTTCCGAAGGTATGACTTCGCTTTGGCCTGGCTTTGGCAGTGGCATCTTCCCTCGAATGGAGTGGTGGCGTCCCCTCGCCTCTCATTTTTGTAGCCGCACACGGAAACACGGCCACGCCGGTCTTCCCAAGACTACCAAGCGTGCAACCACATGCATGCTGGTGGTCTGGCATAGCAGGGAGTGTAAAATATGTGATAGACCCGGGTAATAAATTGGGGATGTGCAAATTATGCGAGTAAATATGACAGGCATTCCTTATTTCACATTTCACAGTCTTTGTTGGTGCATGCAACGGTGTAAGCAGTTGTGTGAGCTGAAGTTAACTAGGAAATTGTTGATGGAGTTGTCAAAAACTACAGGCAAAGTTAACTAGGAAATTGTTGATGGAGTTGTCAAAAACTACAGGCAAGTGGCTTTGAACAGAGGAGAATTATTGAAGCTTAAGTTATTATGTAAGTGGTCTTGTTTCGTGCTTGGTTTAGTACAGGCTGGAATCGTTTGCCTCAGTCGACGTCACACTTCCCTCTGGCCATAAAACACTCACACAATCAGCTGAAAAAGCAACTTTTTGTGCAACCCATCGCTCACATAATACGCTCCAATGGGCCTTTGAAGTATTAAGGCCATCTTGACTGAAATTTTACTTAGGCTGCAGTGGCTGTTATTAACACAACAACATGTAAGGAAGCAGTCATGGCAAAGTGGTATGGCTATAAACTGTTTAAAATGCACCATGGCAAGCACTGCACTTGGCCTCACTGTGAACCGCAACGGAGATACAACATCACGTCTTGGATCACCTTTGCTAGCTGCAATCCCTCTTGCAAGTGGACAGTCTGCAAGTAATGAGTCTGGAGTATGCGGGTTCGAACCTGACTGTGGCGGGCTGTGTTTTCCATCGAGGCGAAACTCAAAAGGCACCCATGTGCCGTGCAATGTCAGTGCACACTAAAGATCCTCAGGTGGTCGAAATTATGCCGGAGCCCTCCACCACGGCACCTCTTCTTTTCACTCCCACGTTTTTCCCTTTTCTTAGGAAGTGGTTAAGGTGTCCACCGAGAAGTGAGAGTTGCTGCGCCATTTCCATTCCTAACAAAAAAAAAAAACACCAAGCAGACCAGGAAAGGCTGTTGGTGCACACTAGCATTTCATGTTTTTTGCTGGTTTTGTGGCGTTTTTGATGACTTCTTGCTGTTCTTTGCAGGTGCCTGTGGGGGTCCTGGTTCGACGACATGTCGGACACAGAGCTGCGGGACCTGATGCCATTCTTCGACAAACTGAGCCGTGTCGAAGATGTGTACACGGTGCTGCGAAACTCCAACAATGCTGCAGGCGGTGGCGGCGGCGGCAGTGGCGGCGGCGGCGGCGGCTCACCAGCCTTCCCGGCACCGCTGCTCATGAACGGTGCAGCGCTGCATGCTGGTGGTGGCTCCTAGCATTTCGCCAGACAAAGGACCCCATGGTGGGGCAGTGGCCCGCCATTAAACACGCACGCGCGATGCTCCCTGTCTTGTGCAGCAGTGCAATAGCCCCCCCTCCTCCGCCGGCAGTACAAAGCGCTTACGGGTCCCGTGCTAGTCGAAAGACTCTTGCCGCCCGGGAGCTTTCGGGCAGCCTACTTAAAGTGGGAGGGGGGGAGGCCGGCTGCTCCTTTGTGCCTTGTTTCTTCCCCGGTGCGCACCGGAGAGTTTGTATAATAACAGTGTTCCATAATCTCACCTGTATCATAGATTAAAGAGGACTATTTCAGCTTGCACACCTGCCCTTGTCTGCTTCACTGCCACGACTCTGCATTGTCTGTCTGCTCGTGGCCGATTTTCAGCACACAGCAAAAGCATCTAGCGTTTTGGTCAGCCAATGCACGCGCCGCGTTGTGCCTCGATGGTTGGCCACGAATGCACCAGCCAGGAATGCTCCTACCATTTTCTCTATTTCTACCATTTGCTCCTACCATCTCCTCCGTGGCTGTGTATTTGTGGCGGCCCTGCACCAATTTTGTCTAGTGTGGTCATATCGGCTAAAGTAGACCGAAACAAACCTTGGAGTCTGCCCGCGTAGGTGCATTCTTGCCCGTGCGCGCTCGCGGCTTTTTTTTTTTTCACATTCGGTTGTGCGCTCGCGCTTCTGTGGAGATGGAACATGAACAGCAATAAAATTCAGGCCGTGTGTAGGCATGCAGAGCAGCGTTAGAGAAATTTCCTGAATGTTTCTGAAACATCAAGCTGTCGGGCACTCTTGTGAAAACGGAATGCTTTCGGATATAATTACCTCTGCTGTGACTGATTTAAAACGTCAGATTTTCATGCAGAATTTTTACTGCACAGCTAAAGGCACAAATAAGTTGTTGTTGAGGTGATAAGAAAACATTGCTGTTGTAATTACTGTGCTGATTATCATACGACTTTTATGAGCCTATCACACGGCTGTGTTGCTCTGTGAACTCTTGCACAAGCACTAAGCAGGCTTTGTCACATTTGGGCAAAATTACTTTGCCTGCTTTGCTGTCCAGGGCTACTGCATACCATTCGTTTTTCAAACTGTCGTGTTGTGCTTGCCAGGAATTCAGTTGTGGCCCTTCGATAGCCCTCTCTGATGTCATTTGGTATAGGGAGCTTGTAAGAACGCCGGCAACGCTGTGCCTCCTGGGTAGTCCGCCTGCCTGCCGTCCTAGACGGCAGTCAATGCAGCTACCTCACGTGTGACACAGCAAAGTTTACATGTTCGCGTAGTGTGTACAAACGGAGCTGGCTTGATGCTGTACTGTTGTGTAGTGGGCTGTAACATCCGAACCCAAAGCAAAGCGCGGAGAACTAAAAGACATGCAGGACAGGCTGGCTGCGAGTTCATCAGGATACCTCGAATGTATTTGACCGCTCTTGCTTATGCGTGTACATTTTCCAGGTCAGCTGTCAAAACTTATTGATGATAGCAAACCGACTGGGCCCCCCGGGTTATGCCTTGAAGTTCCAAATCAGCCGCGCTATCAAAGCCGCAAAGCACGAATCCATCGCCCATTCAGTTCTACTCTCAAAAAACCTCTACTGAATGTCAGCACCGTTGATGTGCTGGCACAAACTTCTAAATCCATATTGCAGTCTGCGTATAGCGTGAGGTGGGCCCTTTCCGTACCTGTTTGCACTTTGCTCACAGCGTGCCTTATCTTTTGGTCACAGTGTCGATGCGTAGGTACCTGAGGACACTACCGACGTCTTTCTCATACTTAGGGGTGGCACACAAGCAACAGTCGGAAACTACACGGCACTTGGAAGCCTAGCTGCGCTGCGTTGACTGCTGTCTGACTGTCTGTGGGAATAATCGCGCCAACATTGGCTGGGAGGGAGAAGGGGGGGGGGGGGGGGGGGGGGGGGGGGGGGGGGGGGGGGGGGGGGGGGGGGGGGGGGGGGGGGGGGCTTTTTTCGAGAGGCATTCGCAGCTATGTGCTTCTTGGATTAACTGGAATCATTAAAAGACAATACTGCCTGGAGGCAGTAGTTTCAAGAGTGTCAATTTTTCTATATAAATCATTTTTCACCCTGAACATTCCATTAGCTTATATTAGGTTTTCTTTTATTTAAGCGGCATAATGAAGGCATTTGTGTTTAGGGTGTTTGACTGTTTTACCTGGTGGGTGAAACTTCCTCTACCTGCCTGTGGCCACGATTTACAGACTCTAGCACCAATTCCTCCTTCAGTTACGTTCATATCGGTTGGCGGCCGGATAACTGCGGGGCGTGTTCGCACCTGCTGCAATCGCGTACTGGTTCGAAATCTGGCCTGCTAGGGGAGGTGGGCGGATGTATCGCTGTCCGCCTGCTCTGCACGCAGCCGCACGCCACGGTTTTACTTCATTTTTCGTACACCAATTCTTTACTGTTGCATGATAAAATTGATTGCGCTGCTAGTCTACAGTGGTAACCGCACGCTGGGCCAAGGTGCAGAGAACATATTTTACGTGGTTTTAGTAATGTTCCACTGACGATCAGTAGTCTTCTTTGTTGGTCCGATCGCGGATGAGAGCGGCTTCCAATAGGAGTTTGACAAGATGATGCAGGTGTTCAACGACAGTGATATATTTTCTTGTTACATTTCCGAGTGACAAAAAAAATACAAGAGGTGCGGTTCGCCGCAGCGTCACGGTTCTGGCCGCGCACGGCACACTTATGGCTCGCAAGCCGTTATGAATGGTCCAGCCGCACACGACTGCCCGGAAATGCGAGGAACCCTTGGGTGACCGCTCAAGGCTCAACCATCTGAACTTGCAACCCGCGCACAGTCGCTGCTCTGTTCATACTCGCACTCGCCGCTGAACATTATTCCCGTGTGCAGCCTGCCCACGCTTTCTTTTTAGTGCGAAAGCATTAGATGGCTATGTCCCGAGTTTCGTGTCAGCTAAACTTTCTCCACACGATTATGCAGCTCTGAGAAGATAAATGTGCAAAAGTTTGGTTGTGTTAGTGTGTGTGACTAGTCATATCGCTGTGGAAAAATTTGGTAGATGTGGTGTAATTAGTTGATTAAACGCAACAATTACACTTCGACGTCACAATAGCCATGGACGTCGACATAGCTTATCAGCACATTTGTGTCCTATAAAGGTGTATGTGGAGAAGTTGGATTGGGTCAGATAGTGCGTGATGAGCTCTTGCTGTGTGAAAAATTTGGTTGGTGGATTTTAATTTATGCGAAAATTACACTTGGACGTCACAATAGCCCCGTGTATGTGTCCCGTGCTTCCTGTCAGCAAAACTTTCTCCGCACGATTACTTCGTTTTGTGAAGATAAATGTGCAAAAATTTGATTGTTAGATAGTCGGGATGAGATGCTGCTGCGTGAAACATTTAGTTGATGAATTGTAATTAGTTGATTGCACTTCGACGACACAACAGTCACGGACATCGACATAGCACCTAGATGTCAAGAGCCACGGACATAGCACCTGGACATGGAAAGTAAAAATAAATAGTAAAAGTAAAAAGTACTGGCGTCGTGGAAAAAACCCGCGAGCGGGTTTACTCTCGCCGCTGTGGCTCAACAAAGTTTGACTTTTTCGACTAGTTACGTGCACTGCAGGAGTTGCTTTGCCTACATGCTTTCGAAAGCGCATGTATTTTCCCACGATGCAGACAAATTTTGTCGAGCCACAGCGGCGAGGGTAATTGCGTTTTCGAAATTCTAAAAACTGATATGGCTATTACTAATGACCGACTACAAGTGTCTAATTGTAACCAGCAGCTTAACTGTATTGTGTATTATCAGGAATTAGTTAAGCGGCTAACTAGTTAACATTGACATTTTTGCTGATGTCCGGCAACGCAGGTATTATTGTGCCGCAGAAGCCGCCTTCATACCTGAAAAAGCCTATTTAAAAAAAATTTTGTTCACCTTCGTTGAAACACTTGGCAGCAACGTGAAGGTGGAAGTGGGTGATGCAGGAGCGAGAGAAATCACTTGTCTACAAATCCCTCAGTGTCCATCTCCTGCGTGTGTTATTCCCGCTTTATTTCGGTGTTTCTGTTTACTTCTATCTTCCCCAGCCTTCGTTTTATTTTTGTCCATGAAAAAAATCATCGGAAAAACTCTGCGGGCCCCAATGGACAACTTGCAAAATTGCAGGAAATTGATTGTCATAAAATATTTTCCTACCAAAAACCCTCGTTCACAGACCGCGTTTTCACTTCCTGCTCTCCTAACAGAAAGAGCGCGAAGGGAGATGAGTCAGTCCCCCCCCCCCTCATTGTACTCTTTTTCGAAAAGGTGAGGGGGCTTGAACGGAAACATCTTCGACGGAAGTCCGTCTGGTTGGGTTTGTGAGATAGTTGAGAGAAAACTGATGCCAACCATGTTTTTAACTTTACCCAACGTTTCAGGACCAACTCGGTCCCTTCTTCAGGGGTGACTAAAGTGCGTCAGCAGCAGCAGCGGGTTGCTGCCTTCGCTGTCCCTTTGTTAGCATGTGGCGCAGTCCACTAACGTACGTCGAGGGGAGTGTTCCTGGACTCCTATTCATCGCCACCTTTTTTTTTGAGCCGGATGTGCCATGACTCCACATGTCGCCTCTTGAACAGGTTTGGCTCCACGGCCAAAACGCTCACCTCCTCGAAGGCTATCCGGTGGTCGACGCATTCGCAGTGTTCTGCGAGGGGGTTGGATTCTGAATTCATTGGCCGGATGTCATTTTTGTGTTGCCTTATTCTTTGGTGGAGGTTTTTTGTTTCGCCGTTGTATGAAGCCGGCCACTCTGAGCATGAGATTTTGTAGACGGCACCCGGTTGTTTTTCTCTGGGTTCGCGGTCTTTCGGTCGTGGTAAGAAGCGGCTTATTGTCGAAACAGGTTTGTGAGCCACGTGGATTCAACGTTTTCCGAGAATGCGTGCGAGTGCCTCGCTGGTTCCCCTCGCGTATGGAAGCACAATGCGCGCGTTTCGTTGTTTCATTGTTGGCTGGTCCCCCTATCCTCCGAGCTTGACGGAGACCAACGCGTTGAATAAAGCCACGTGTGTAGCCATTCTTCTGTAGGTCGGTGTGAACAGTGGCTTCTGCTTTTTTCTCCGCTTAGCTTCGGTAGAGCTTTGACTTTGCTGTTCTCAGGAGAGAGGAGACGACGGATCCCTTGTGGCTAGTAGGGTGGTTGGAATTAAAATTTAGGTAACGGCCGTATGGGTTTGCTTCCTATAGACACCGAAATTTAGATCTGCCCCTTTTCTTCTTATCAAGGCGTCCAGGAATGGCAATGTGTTGTTCACTTCTCGTTCCATTGCGAACTGAACAGAAAGCTCGACTGAGTTGAGGTGTGCGAGGAAATTTTCGACCTGTGATGTCTTCAGAATGCAGAAACAGTCGTCGATGTAACAAATGAAAACTTTGGGTTTTTCTTGGAACGACATCAGTGCTTACTCTTCGATGGCCTCCATCGTCAGGTTGGCAGCAGTCACCGAGATCGCGGCGCCCATGGCGCTGGTCTGCTTATAAAATTCTCCTTTGAACGAAAAAGCTGTGTTGCTTAGGCAAAAGTCTAAAAGCCGGCAGAGTTCTGGGTTCAGGCTCGTCCTGGTACCCAGGTCAGCGTCCGATTCGAGGGCTTGCTTCGCTGCGGAAACGGCAAAGGGCACAGGAACGCTGGTAAAGAGCGAGACCACGTCGAATGAAACCATGCACTCGTCCGCTTCCAGTTGTACGTGGGAAAGACGTTCGATGAAGTGGCTGGAGTTGCGCATGTGCGTTGATGAGTTGCCTGTCAGGGGTGATAGGACTTTGTGGGGGTAGGCCGAGAGTGCCTTAAGCAGTGAGGTGGCGAAGTCGACGATGGCGCGCAGCGGAACGCCAGGTTTATGAATTTTTGGCAGTCCGTAAAAAGCCGGGCTGAGCCGTTCCAGCAGATCAAGCGTAAGTAGAGGTGTTATGACTCCTAGTGGATGCTAAAAGTTTGTTCATTCTGGTCTGAATTAAGTTGCGGGGTTGGATCCTTAATTTCTCGTAAGCTGCACCGTCAAGGAGTGTTTTGACTTTTTCTTCGTAATTCTGTTGGTTGAGCACCACCGTAGCACTCCCTTTGTCTGCCAGGAGGATGACGATGTTTTGGTCGTTGCGAAGACTGCGAACTGACATTTCTCCTCTCGAGAGGTTCTGCGGCTGGCGGCCGGGAATCTTGAACAGAACCCCGTTAGCTGTTAGCCGAACTTTTTCGCGGGCGGAAGATTCAACATGCTTGATACCGTCCTCCACAGCTGCCACTAGTTGTGCGAGGGGTGGCTTCGCTGACGTGGTGTTGAACCCGTGGCCTTTCGCCAAGGCAGAAGTTTCGTTCGCAGACAGCGATCTCGGTGATAGGTTGGTGACAAAGTTGGAGTTGTCTCAGGTGGTCTACTTGCCTTGTCTTTCTCCTTTTGCAACTTGCAGAGTTTTGCTGCATGAGATGAGTTCTGTTTTTCTGCTGTGTGGAGGAAACACTTTCGGCGAATGCCTTCAGTGGGTCGAAGACATCCGCGAGTCGATGTTCAAGTTGTCGGCGCAAGAAGAACAGGTCCAGCTCCCTCCGCCTCGGGATGTCATAGCACTCGTGCATCCTTGCTTGCACCAGGCGTCGTTCAGCCTGGGATACAATCTTCTTGCCTTTCGGAGTGTGGACTAGGCACTTGAGTCGAAGGCTTTGTAGAACTAGTTGCATATCTCGGCAGGTCTTGGTGAAATCCAGGTGGGTCTTGTACGTGGCCACAGCGTGGGAGCAGGTGACAAAGCGTTTGGCCAATTAACTGTGCATGGTGTCTGTTGACCGAAGTCAAGGCGCGCATAATGATTTGAACGAAAACATCTTTGACTGAAGTCCGTCTGGTTGGGTTTTTGAGGTAGTTGAGAGAAAGGGGGCTGTTCCCAAATCTGTGAGAACCTGAAGCTCCGATATGGTCTCACCGCCAGCTTCAGAGACAGTGCTAAGGGAAGTCGTTGAAAGGTTGCAATGATACATTCCCTTGACTAGTACCTGTCTCGGCCTGCTCCTCGGGTTCGCACCTCTGCTTTATTGTGTCCTTTCAGCAGCTTCCCTCATGCAGATAAAGGGCCCTCTCCCCCTTTTCGAAGAAGAATGCGGGATTGCCGTCTGCGAACGAGGGTTTTTGGTTGGAAATTTGTAGAGGGCGCTTGACGTTCTGCAAGTTGTCAATTCTAGGCCGATCCCCCTGTGTGGGATCGGCCACACACACACTATTGTGCGTTTTTATCATGAAGACTAAAAAATTTCCAGCCTCAACCGCTGGCTCATTTACGGTGAAACTGCACACAGAGCTTGCGTATTATGGTAACTTTTGTATCGTAGCAAGTTTGACAACGGTACTTGCTTAGTTGAGCCGCGCATGATGCGAAAGCGCAATCGTCTACGCAGAGATAGGCAAACCAAAACCCACAAACGGCGTTTTTTTCGCTGAAGGGCGGCAGTGGCACCGTTTGTTTTAGGCAGTGGAAAGCACTGATCCCTACTAGGGGGCTGGATGCCGCATCGGGCGCCCGAAAGTGAAGCCACCAGAAGTTGGGTGGCATGTCCCGGAAGTCAGCCTTTGTCAATGCACGAAATCGGACCTCAGCATGGTTTTTCAGTTTTGGTTTTCGTTTTCCACTTAGCATTTTCTCTTTTCGACGTTCTCATCTTTTTTCATGACGATGCCTACCTGTTGCGCCGTCAACTGCATGAGGAGAGCAGAAAAGTCCTCGGGAAAGACGTTTTAAAAATAAGGGTCCATTGCATCGCTATGGGACAACACTGGCAGACAACAGAACGTCACTGCACACAGTACATACGGAGCCTCGTCTGCTCAGCTCTGTGTCGTCCCGTTCGCTAGCGTCGCCAACGCTGCTCTTTGTTGTGATGCGCGTTGTCGCCCTCTAAACCCAAGTTATACCATCAATGGGGGATAAATTTAAGAAAGAATAGGTGGAAACCTTCATTAGGCAGCCGAGTTTGCAGCGACCATTTTGCCGGATTGTGTTTAGACCGGAGCGAGGCCACAATCTGGTGAGGTGCCGTCGGTGTTCTGCTGGTTAACATTAGCGCGTCCAAAAGGTATATGGTAGTGCTTTTTCGACGGAGTGTATCAAGTACTGTTTCGTACTGTAGCATATTATGCCTGAATGGGCTCTTATTATTTATGCTTGGCGCAGTTGACTTCTAACAGCGCTTGTCACATGCGCTGCTGCATTAGTCTTTCTCGTCAGTCGTTTCTCTCGTGCTGTGTAGATGGAACACGGCTGTGCTATAGAGTTAGATTAAAAGCATGTGTGGAAGGTAAGTCACACACTAAAGCGATAAACATCACCTGCCACCGATGAGAAGATACATTGTCTGCCACCAACCCAAAACTTCGAGTGCCAGGATTTCCACGCCATTGCCTTTTCTTTGCTACACGAAAATTTGGTTTTAAGATGACCTAGACTCATCGTCATTCCACTACTTCTCCTAATTATCCTAATTACTCTTGGAAGACAAGAACCAGATCAGAAAATAGTGTTTAACACACGTACTCCTTTACCGCGGCATGGTGAGACATGAATGCCTGTTCACTTCGGTTCCTCTGAAATTACAGTGTTCCGCGAACAATGCTCTCATTTATTACGTTGAGCTTGCTTTTTCCTTTGATATTACCGTTAGGCGTTACATGAAAACAACGCGAAAAACAGAACGGGAGGGCGAAAGACGCGACTTTTTGCATTGGAATACACAGCAGACACCAAACTTCCGGGACATGTCATCCAACTTCTGGTGGCTTCACTTGCGCCCACTTCGGAAAGCGGGAATGCGGCATCCAGCCACCTAGTAGAGATCAGTGGTGGAAAGCGTCACGACAAGGCGCCGAGCTGAGCGTTGCAAACAACATTCTTTGAAAGGTAAAGCCGCGTTAAATCAGTTCTGATATTTTTTTTCCCGCCCAATTAGCCGAAAATGTTGTAAGCGCATGAGAGAGGGCGCTGCGATCGCCACGCGGAGCGGACGTGCGGTGCATGGGCTCCGTGAAAAAGCAATTCCTCAACTGGACAATTCACCTGGCCACCAAATAATTTTGGCGGAATCGAAACCACAAGACGAGGGTCACCAGGAAACCTTTTTCAACCCGGTAAGCCAATTTTTGGCTTTTCTACCGGTCTGCGAAATCGGGCCGAGTGACCGGGGGAGCTAGGCCTACAGACAAGGCCTAGCAGCCCCGCGTCCGCAGGGGCGACCGGCCATGCGGACACCCGAGATGGCTGGGGTGAAGATGCGAACGCAAAATCAAACCACGGCAAGAAACCCGATATCCGATCCAGCCCAAGATCGAGAGGAAGAATCAGGAATGGAGGTCACCAACTATGCGGAATTGGAGGATGCGCAACGCACGGAGGCGGAATGCACAGGCCCCCACAAAACCATGGAGGTACAGCAAGGAACCGATATCGGCGGATCCTACGACAGCATGAAAGACAAGCATTGGAAGGTAGTCCAATCCAAATGATTCATGAAGCAGGCTAGGCGAGAAGCCAAGGAAGCTGCCATTTCGAAAACAAGGGAGCCTCTACAAGGGAAGAACAATGGCAAGATGGCGCCAGCAAACGCAGCTGCCGGTGACGTCAGACGCGACGCAGCAACGCCTGCGGCGCAACAAGAACATTGGCGAAAGAGCAACGACGACCTACGCAAGCGCTGCCACCACTCCCGCGGGAGCAAGTCAAAATCATCATGAGACCACGTGGTGGACTCAAGGTGGGAGATAAATACCCGTATCAGGTCGCACAGGCCATTTACGAGGCAAGCGGCGGGAAGATCAGTAGAGGAAGATTTCTAACCAGGCTGAGACCGGGATCCAATATCATTATAGCCAGCGCAGCGGAAGAAGAAACAGCAGACAACATTAGGAAAATCAATCAGCTGACCTTCGAGGACAGAAGCTACGACGTCCAAACATGCGTAGCAATGCCGGAGGAAGTCAAAAGAGCAGTAACTCACGGCATACCATTAGGCCTTACGCCGAAAGAACGAAGAAAACCTCCGAGTCCAGACCAAGGGGGTGAAAATCTTGGCCGCAAGAGCTCTGGGAAGAAGCCGAACAGCTCTCATCACCTTCGACGGACCCTTTATACCAAAATTGATGATACTCGACACAGTGGAGCATAAGACATAACCGTATAGACCAACCAGGCAGTGTTGTTTCGTCTGCGGCCAGCAGGGGCATCGCTCCGACGTCTGCCCCACGCCGGAAGAAAGAACCTGCAGGCAATGTGGAACCAAGAACCCGGCAACGGAACACGAATGCCAGATCAAGTGCATGATGTGCGGGGAAGCCCACATCACAGGCAGCAGCGACTGCAAGAAACGACTGAAAACTAAAGAGGAGCTGAGAGGACGGCAACACATCAGCAACGGAAGAACCATGGGACAGTCGAGAAGGAGCAGGAGCCGCAACCGAAGACCAAGATGGTTCAGCTCGGAAAGAGAAGACCACAACGGCAGCAACTTCGATGAAAGATCCAGAAGCAGAAGCAAGGGCCCCCAGGAAGGAACCAAATGCAAACCCAGAGGAGAGAAGAGGGACGACTCGTATCCACCTCTAGGGAAACAACAGGAAAAACAAGACGCGGCACCGCAGCAAAAGAAAACCAACGAAACCAAGGTGAGCTGGGAAGCGGGTCCTCCCAAATCACTGTCTCCGCAGGAAAGAAAAGACAGGGAACTGGAAATGATTAACAAACAGCTACTAGGAGAAATAGAAGAGCTCAGAAGGGAGGTGAGGACGTTAAAAGAAAGCAGCCCCCAAAAATCACCCCCAGCCCCAGAATATAGGCTCCAGCAACCTAGAGAACCCAATTTAACAGAACAGCTAAAACCACTAATTCAGGCTATGCAGCAATTTAAGCAGATACAAGAACAGCAGAGTAAACAGATAGAACAACAGAGTAAACAAATAGAGCAACTAATGCTAAAACAGGCAGCCCACGATCAGGACATACAGTACATCCGAAGCTACATAAAAACTCGGAACACACAAAAGATAACGAGTGAAGTCCGAGACAGGCTATACAACGAAAGAAGATTCAACACCGAAAACTCAAGCAGCACCTCTAACGAACTATCATGGCTGGACAAACCAATTAAACGTTTGGCAGTGGAACTGCAGAGGATTTAAGAGGAAACAAGGACTCCTACAGCAATTCATTTACACACAAGGAACGCCACCGGACTTCCTCCTACTGCAGGAATCGAAAGGAGCCACACCACTATCACTAAAGGGTTTCACATGCCAAGAAAACGGCGGATTGCAACCCTCATCAACAAAAGGCTAAATACGATAGATCATGGAGAGATTCTGGACTCCAAAATCGAACACACAATAACAGAAGTCATACCGAAACGTAAGCTGAAAGCAAAAAGCATCTTCATTGTCAACCTATACAGCCCCCCAAGACAGAAGGACGGAGATTTCAACAAACTCTTTAAACAAACAAGCAAGAAAGCTAAGGACAACATCCTCGTTATAGCCGGAGATTTCAATGCGAGAGACCCAAAATGGGGGTACCATAATGGGGAAAAGAAGGGCGCAAGAGTAAACGAAGCGGCGGAACTCCACAGGATGCACCCTCCTCACAGATGAAAATCAACCCACCCGCATTGGCAATAGCGTCAGCGTAGATAAATGCCCAGACCTAACCTTCGTAAAAGGAGCACAGGCAGAGTGGACAAATCTATTAGAGAACCTAGGAAGCGACCACTAGATAATCAGAACCACGATAGAGACCAAATACGTCAAAAGAAAAATAGGTGCGCCAAAATTACGGATTGGGATAACTTCCGCAGGAAATGTAAACAGATAAAAGGGGCGATCTCCTCAATCGAGGAGTGGACCCAGCAGCTAAGTCAAGCACAAGAGCTGTATACAAAGGAAATAGATAGAACTGAGACTACACCAGAGATAGACTCGAGACTAATCAGGATGTGGGAGGCAAGACGAGGCCTCGTGAAAAGATGGAAAAAGCAAAAGTGGAACAGTAAGTTAAAGAAAAGAATCGCCGAAATTGCGGCAACGGCGGAGGAATACGCGATGCAGTTAGCAAGGCAAAACTGGGAACAGTTCAGCAACTCACTTAACGGCACGCTGAGCACGACTAAAACATGGAGGATTTTAAAGAGTCTAATGAATCCTACCAAAACAAAGACGGAATGCAACAAGGCCATCCACCGCCTTGTCCACCAGCATGAAGGAACCGATGAGGAGCTACTTAAAGCAGTCAGCATCAAATGCTACGGCCAGGACAAACCCACGGCCTATCAAGAAAACTACAAAGGCAGAGAAAACCCGGAGCTAGACAAACCGATCTCCAGAGATGAGGTCTACGCTGCAATTAGGTCCATCAAAAGAAACACAGCAGCTGGAGAAGACAAAATTAGGAATTCCCTAATTCGCAACCTGGGTGACGAGGCAGTGGAACAGCTCACTACCTACCTAAACAAACAATGGGAGGCAGGACTGGTGCCCAAGGAATGGAAGCACTCTATGGTTGTAATGATCCCCAAACCCGGAAAGAAACTACACATAAAAAACCTGAGGCCCATTTCACTCACACCTTGCTCGGCAAGCTCTATGAAAGAATTGTAACCAAAAGAATTCAAAACTACCTAGAGGGACAATGAGTTGTATCCCCATGGCATGTTTGGGTTCAGGGCAAACTTGTCAACGCAAGACATCCTGCTACAAACTCAAACATGAGGTAATTGCCAATTCCCCGCAGCAAGGAGAAAACATAATTATGGCAATTGACATCAAAGGGGCCTTCGACAACGTTAGCCACGCGGCTATAATGGAAGGCATCAACAATACCAACTGCGGAAGGAGAATCCACGACTATGTAAGATCTTTCCTGACAGAAAGAACGGCCACAGTAGGATTAGGAGATATAAGAAGCGGTACCATAGACACACCAAATAAAGGCACACCGCAGGGATCGGTTATATCGCCAATCCTTTTTAACCTAAGCATGATCGGTCTGGCAAGGAAACTTGCAAACATCCCGGGCATAGGACATGCCATATATGCGGACGATATAACTATATGGCCGAACCAGGGATCACTGGGGCAGAAGGAACAGCAACTGCAAGAGGCAGCAACCTGCATCGAGCAATACAACCAAAACGAGGGGTTTAACCTGCTCAACCGAAAAAATCGTAAATCCTTAGGATAGGAAAGAAACCAACGGATGCAAGACTAGAAATAAAGCTCGAGGACAACACCATCCCGGAAAAGGAGACTATTTGAATTTTAGGCATGTGGCTACAGAGCAACGGCAAATGCAACCACACGATAAACCTCCTTAAAAAAATCAACGGAACAAGTTTGCCGCATGATAACCAGAGTATCATCAGAAGATACGGCATGAAGGAGTGCGACACGCTGAAACTAGTGAACAGCCTAGTCATCAGCAGAATAATCTACTCACTACCATACCTCAACATGCTCAAAAGCGAGGAAAATCAGACGGAGGTTCTAATCAAAGCAGCCTACAAAACAGCTCTGAACTTACTGATATGCTTGGGGTATCGGCCACCGAGGTCTTCACCGCATGACGATGAACTCTGCAGACGACGGAGGGAAGCCTTAAGGAGGGTTGGTAAACTTGAAGGTTTATTTACATATTTACAAGAGAAGCCTGGAGACCAAAAGTCCGAGATGAAGTGCTACATATTTACAACAGAGCAGAGAGACCCAAAAGTCAGAGATGGAGTGCTCTGAAACCAGCAAATCGCGGCTTAAATACAGTGGATATTCCCTAGGCACCTAGTTAGGGAAACCGGTGGCTGATCAAGCGTCCAATGGGCAGACACACTCTTCATAGTCTCTTCCCTAACCGCGTGACCGCTCCGCCCCCACAAACACGTGCACAGGCGATAAGGAATCCTGGCGCCTTGAGGTCCTGGAATTGTTTCCGACCGGTTGAGCAGGTTCATAAGGTCGTTGGCTTAGCAGGCAGTGACCCCCTCCGTGGGAAAGAGGCGTCCCGGAATGTGTTTTCCGACGGGTTGATCATGTGCACAAGGTCGTTGGCTTAGCAGGCGGTGATGCCCTCTGTGGGAAAGAGGCGTCCTGACGGCCCCGGGCATTCCAGAGGGTAAGATGAATCAGCCGTGTCCGCCCCCCGCTTTGTCTGGCCGCACGTGCAAGCGAGCGAGGCGGGTTCGGCGCCTTTGTTCGCGTCTTTCTGCCAGTCCACGTGAGGGCGCAGTTCGGGAGCAATGCCGCATTCCATACTCCGGACGAAGGGATGAGAGGCCTTTCGTCACAGCTCGCCGTCGCCAGGAGCCGTTCCTAATCCTCTTCTCAGGACGACAGCACCTTTGGGTCAAGCATAGTTCGATGGCGCCCTGCCGGGCTCGTCTGTTCAAGCTGTCGGGGCCTCCGATCACAACATTACCAAGAAACACGTCAAACGACAAGCTGGCCGAACTGGGGCTGCACGACACTTTTGATGAGCTTAGTAAGGCACAATTCATGTCGCAAATACAAAGGCTAAGGAACTCGACAACAGGAAGGGCCCTCTTAAGAAGGCTGAACTATAAAGAAGCCTTGGACATCGAGGACAGGTCGGAAAACATCCCAGATGAAATACGTCGAACCTTCCATGTTAGTCTCATACCCAGGAATATGGATCCAAACCTCCACGCAGCAAGAAGACAGGCAAGGGCTAAATATGTAGAAACGAAGATAGCCACACAAGATCGAGTAGTGTACACTGACGCCACACTGTATCCTTGGAATCGCAGCCAAAGCATCAAGAAAACAGTTTCGGTTGTAACAACGAAGGAAGGTGACCTCATCAGCGGTGCATCCACGAGAGATGGAGCGATAGCTGAGGCAGAGGAGCTAGCTGTAGCCTAGCGGCAGCCGAGGGCTATCGCACCAACAAATCTCGCAATCTTAAATGACTCCCAGGAAGCGTGCAGACGCTACATGGCAGGAAGAATCAATAAGAAAGCACAAAAGATACTCTTGAAAACGAAGCGAACCAATGAAAATATCCAACATAGGATCTACTGGGTACCAGGACACGCCGGAATCAAAGGCAGTCTGAAGGCAGACAAGCTATCTCGCGAGCTCACTACCCGAGCTGGTGCGTCAAATGCCTCGAACGGCCCGTGGATGACGGTGGAGCTCACGTACGCAGCTATCCTCAACCTCATTAAATACAGAAGGCGCAAATACCCCCAGCCACACCCTCAGCTAACACAATACGAGGCGACATGCTGGTGAAGACTTTAAACAGGACCTTCTACAACCTTCATTTCCTACATAAGATGTATCCAGAGCAGTATAGGGATACATGTCCGTGGTGCGGGGCAACCCCCACGTTATATCATCCACAAAAACAGACTGGATTTCAAAGCGCAAAGAATGCGAAGATGACATTCGATTCTTTGATAACCTGACGGCTTCTAGCAGGAATTTACTGTGGCTCGCTAAAATGAAGGCTAAGGAAATGAAGTACGCTTTCGTCTGGTCTAAGGAAGGAAAGATCTACGCTCGAAAGCAACCTGGTGCACGAGCCATCAGGATCGCTTGTGAGGAGGACATTGATAAGATGGTTTAATCACTGTTGCTGCGAGTCTGCGTAGTACGCCTGCTCAACAATGGCTTATTTTACTGCCGAGTCATTCACCGACTTTCTAAAGGACGGTGCTTACAATCCTCGCAACACACTATCTCTTTACCACTTGAACTGTCAAAGCCTAAAAAATAAATCAGAAGAAGTAGAAGCTGAATTAACTAAACTGAACTTTAATTTTGACCTTATTGCCTTCACTGAAACATGGTTTACCTCAAATGCAGATGTCAGCGAGTTTCCTGGTTACAAACCCATTTCAGTATTTCGAGATGGAAAGCGGGGTGGTGGTGTATCTTATTATTTGTGCTTTGAGGTCTTGTCGGATTATTCACTTGTTTGTACTGATTTTGAAACTGTCTGCATTGCTTTTCATAGAGTTGCTATTAATGGTTGTGTATCGCCCCCCTCAAGGAAATTCTGACAATTTTTTTCGCTTCATTGATTGTTTTCTGAAGTTTGCAAACCAAAACAACTGGCGTATCATTGTGCTAGGTGACTTCAATATTAACTTTTTGGAGGATAACGCTCTGAAGATTAATTTAAATGAAATAATGCTGTCTAATGGTTGTGACAATACTATTGAATTGCCTGCTCGCATATCCTTGCACTCTGAAACATTAATTGATTTGTGCTTCACTAATTTACCACCTCAGAGTTGCATATCCGGTGTTTTTTCTTCTGGTATTAGTGATCACTTGCCTTTCTTTTCACTTTTTCCTGATACGACCAAATTGAATAAACCCGTTCACGCTCGTAGAGTTAATGATGAAAAGAGCATCTCCAGATTTTGTCACTTGTTGTCTACAATTAATTGGGTAGATGTATATGGTGAAAATGACTCGTCCCCGTGCTTATGATATATTTATTCAGAAGCTGCTTGAATGCTATTACGCCGCGTTTCCACTCAAACTATAAAAAAAACATAGAAAGGCTAGAAAAGAATGGATGACAGGAGCACTTTTGAAACAAATTAAAGAAAAGAACAAAATGTTCTCTCGTTTTTTGGAAACGCGATGCCCGGATGATTTAGTTAAGTTTAAGAAGTTTCGAAATAAATTAAACTCAGATCTAAAGAAAGCTAAATCTTTTTTTCTATATTAATAAGTTTTCGTCAATCTTACACAATCCTAAATTACTTTGGCAAGGTATTAACGTTATTATAGGGAACAGGAAGAATTGTCTTCCCTCTGAGCTGAAAGTCAATGGGGTGAAATTATGCTGGAGTTTCACTTGCCAATATGCTGAATGAACACTTTTTAGCTGCCGGAGCATACCGACCTTCTGCTAGCTGTCATTCAACCCGGACTGTCGACTCATACTTACCCTCTTGCAGTACTGAATCTATATTTTTGTCCCCTACTTCAGTGGATGAAGTTATTTCTATCATTAATTCATTTAGGAACACCTGCTCACCTGGAGATGACGAAGTTGCTGCTTTTCCTATCAAATGTGCTGTAAATATTATTGCTGGCCCTCTTACGCATATTTGTAACGGAATGCTACTTTCTGGTGTATTCCCTACCAAATTAAAAGTCGCGCGCGTTACCGTTTTATTCAAAGGAGGCAACAAAAATGACCCAAATAATTACCGTCCTATTTCGGCATTGCCACTGTTTTCGAAGTTAGCTGAGCGTGTACTCTATAGGCGACTAAACAATTTCTTACAAGCTAAACATCTTATCTGCCCCCAACAGTATGGCTTTCAGGCCGGTAAATCAACAGAATCTGCTCTGTTAGATATTAAAAACTCTATAATTAACAATTTTGAAACTAAGCTTTTTTCTGTTGGAATTTTTCTTGACCTACGCAAAGCTTTCCATTCTGTGCAACATACAATACTGCTCCATAAATTAAAGACTTACGGGATCCGTGGAGTGGCAAATTCACTTTTGGAAAGTTATCTAACTGCACGGATACAGTACACTAAGATTCATGATGTAAAATCCAGTTTTGGTATGATAAAATTCGGTGTCCCTCAGGGTTCAATTTTGGGACCACTTTTATTTATTCTCTATATTAATGACATTGTAAACATTCCATTAACTCCTAATATCATGATGTATGCCGACGATACTAATGTCTTTTTTTCCGGCTCCAGTCTCCAAGTAATTGAACACCAATGTAATGCCTGGCTTGAGGAGTTAGCGGTTTGGCTCTATGTTAATCAACTTCAATTAAACGTAAACAAAACAAAGTTTATGCTCTTTCATCCAAAAAACAAACCATTAGATCATCACATCAAACTATTTTTTAATGACTTTAACATCGAGCAAGTTCATAGTTGCCGGTTCCTTGGTGTGTTTTTTCGTAGCGATTTGGGTTGGAGTGATCATATAAACTACATTAGACTAAAAATGGCCAGATCTATTTATGTTATTTATCGTGTTAGACATCTCCTCCCATTACAAGTTAAAAAACAGTTATATTTTGCCCTTGTTCATTCTCACCTGGTGTATTGCAACCTAGTCTGGGGTACATGCAACAAAACTGATTCATGCAAATTGCTTTCTCTCCAGAAAAGAGCTCTACGTTTATTAAGTTCAAGTTCATCTGTTGAAGCAAATCTTTTTGAAACATTTCATGTTCGCAATTTCTTTAATTCATACAATTTTAGTTTGCCTCTTCACATTTTTTATAAAGTCAAGCATGACATTAGCTCTTTTTCGAATACTTATAATTCAAGAAACGTTGCGTATGGTCTACGTTCCGTTGCCCTATCTTCTGCAAGACCCAGAACAAATTATGGTAAACAAACAACCGATTATCAAATTATAACATTGTGTAATGCCTACCAGTATCTTACTCAGATTGCTTTAGAAAGTTATAGTGTGTCTGTATTCAAGAAAAAACTGACGATTCTTTCCCCCCCCCCCCCCCCCCCGGTTAAATTTCAGCTAATTCTGTATACTTAGTTTTTTATTTTTTGAGTGTGTTTGTGTTCTGTTTCCTTTATTATTTTTTGAATGTGCTTTTATGAAATGTTTCGTTTATTGTTAATTGATATTTATTATTGTCTATCATTAACTATTTTCTATTGTGATCATGTTTGCTCATTGTTTTTTATCTTTTGTCCATTCGGCCCCCGCTTTCCATGATGTGTGATCGGGGTGTAGGCCTTGTCAGGAGGTATGCTTGGTCTACCTCCTTTAGCCTCACCTCGAGGGCATATTGTATATAATATGGCCAAATAAACATACTACTACTACTACTACATGGGAATGTACACACAATGTAGCGTTCCGAAATAATAAAGACCCAAATGCGGAGCAGTGGAAGGACCGGCTAACCAGCAGCCAGCTTAATGTCCAAAGAGACCTAGTGAGCCACGCATGCCGGATGGCCAGGGACAGTGGTGCCTTGGACTAAGGGCGCCAACCACGCTCAGCCTGGAAGACATCGGCAGTCTCCGGGCACGCAACCAAACCTCTCAATTGGAACAATAAAGTTTACTCTCTCTCTCTCTCTCAACCATGTCCCGCTCTCCTTCTTTCTTAAGAGGCATTAACAGACTTCGGGCAATGGGAATACACACAAAAATGCCAAAACGACTATGCCGGTAATGTCAAAAGTTTAATTTGACGGGCCCAGAGCCCATATATTCCCTATCCCATTCACGGGGCATAGTGATAGTATGACAGTACAGTCGTGACTGCACTGGTTTTTTTACACAAACATTAAGTTATGACAGTGGTGACTCTAGAAGCTCCTTACTATTACAGCCATTAGTGTAGATGATGGGCGCTTAACTTAGGTCAGTCATCATCATCATCAGCAGCAGTAGTATAACTGTGTCAGCACAGGACAAAGGCTTTTTGCGCATCTCCCCAATTAACCCTGTCTTTTGCAGCTGCGATCACCTTATCTCTGCAAACTCCCTAATTTCATCCGCCCACATTAGTCTCTGCCTCCCACTGCTACACTTGCCTTCTCTTAGAATTCACTCTGTTACCTTAAGTGACCATCGGTTATCGTGCATTCGCATTACGTGCCGTGCCAATGGACTGCAATGCTATAGCTATTCTTGATTTTGATGAAAACATCATTAACCTGAGTTTGTTCCTTGACTCATGAAATAATAATAATTGATTCCAGTCAGCCTCAAAATAAGCCGCACAACAGCTTGCTCACACACCACCTTGCCGGTCGCAGTTCGACCTGTCCGACACCACCCCGTGGGACCGGGCCGTCGAGTTCGGTGAAGGACCCTTCAAGTGCGGTGCCGACGTTCTGGGCAGGAGCCGCGTGATGCGCCTGACGCTCAGTGGACTCCGCCACTAGGCGCCTCTCTGCAACCTGATCCTGCGCACGCGCAAAAACGCGCAGGTTTTTTACGTGCCGGTGCGCGAGTTGCAGGCGCGCGAGTTGAAGGCAGTGGCCAGGCCCGGCGTGCAGGACTTCGGCGTCGTGTACGCCTTGCTCAGCGTCTGGTCCGAGACCTTTCAGGTAGGTATTTAACTCGCTGCATAAATTTCTTGTAAGCTCTACCCTAAGAACAAACGTCAAAAGTGTGGGGATTAGAAATGTTCCATGACGTCGGCGTGAAACCTTCGATTTTCTTGAACATTTTTTGTTCTTGTCACTTTCAAACTTCTCGCTTTCTGAAGAATAAGTTAAAAGACATACATGACAGACAGTAGAAGACACCTTTTGCATGTCTATATCCGTCGGACTTGGATCAAGTACATCACATAATTTCCATGTACAGGACCTCCAGGAGATTCATGTCAAGTGCGTTCTAAAGGTAGCTGCCGCATTGGCTGAGTGGTCATGGTGCTCGGCTACTGACCCGGAGGACCCGGGTTCCAATTCCGGTCGCGGCTGCCACGCTTTAGTGGGGGCGAAACGCAAAAGCGCCCGTGCGGTGTGCACTGTCGTTGGTCGTTAAAGATACCCAGGTGGTCGGAATTAATCAAAAATTCCGACCATAAATTCTGGAGTCACCTACTGCAACGTCCCTGACAGGATAAGTCACTTCGGGACGTTCCCCTCATACCACACTAAACAATTTGAAATGCAGAATCAATAAGGATTATGACGAGCGAATGCATATTGCTTCCAAAGTAAGGGTTACACCGATGCATTGGATCTACGCTGTTGACGAATAAAGATGATCTTCGTTCGGAGAATTGCTGCGTTGGCGGTTCTGGCATATCGCGCTGTGCCATGACCTGGCGTAAATATAAAACTGCGTCACTATTCTTTGCACACAATTTTGCGGACCTTCGGTGTCATTTTGGTTTTCAATAGAGAGCTTCCCGAAGAGAAGTAGAATTAAGCGGGCGTACGACTCGAACGGCGCTTGAAAGCTGCACTGTCGAACGCGGACGAGCAACATGAGGATTACTGCCTTTGCAGGTCACCGATGAGCTCGCGATGGATGCTCAGAGCTGCCGGGAAACGCTCCTTGAGTTGGTTGCGTGCGCCGAGGAGTGTCCCCGTGCCCTGGAAGAAGCCCTCTTCGAGATCTATTTCTCGCTTAGCCAGGGAAAGGTGAGAGCCCGGTTGGCAGGCTGGCTTTAACAACAAAAGCTTAAGGGCCCTCTTAACGTCCGTAGCCCGCTCGCCTCGCACCTGGCCAATAATGTGCCACCTATACAGGGATGAAAGGAAAAGCACGATTGCCCAGTGGCCTTAGTAGAGGGCGCTGTTGTAATACGCTCGGTATTTAGTTTTCCACATGTCAGGCTCCGCCGAACGCCAACTAACGGGCATTCAGTAAGATTTGTTTTATGAACTATGTTAAGTAAGGTTATATTGCAGAATTCTGTACTCAAGGCAGCAGCAGAACAGCAGTTTTCTTAGAGCGAAAGCTCGACTCTTCCCACTACAACTCCCAAGGTCAAGTTAGTGCGCGTTTCACCTTGAGCCGGCGCAACGAAGGCGTAGCAAGGAACGTCATAATACGTAGCTCGCCGTGGAGAGTCGCCGCAGCTGGGCTCGCTCCGGGCCTCGTTGCTGCTCTGCCACGTGTCTAGCAAAAGGTTGCAAAAGCAGTTGCTTCGCTGGCGCTTGGTCTCTGTCTCGCCATGGTTATGACGCGCACCAGACTGACTCCGGGGCCAAACCATATGTACCTATGCTTAACAGAGCTTTGGCTCGTATTACTAGGTTCAACAAGCGCTAAACCTCTGCTAGTTATTTTTTAGCTGAACAGTGTAACTACAGATGTGTTTTATGTAGCAGAGCATGTTCAGTTCGTGCCCATCACAACACTATGCGGATGTGTGCAGTAGTAGAACCTCGTTTTTTCTTAGATAGTGACGGTAAAATGAGGCTAGTGGAAACGTGAGGAACGCAGTGTAACGAATTAAGAAAACAGAGTGAAAGAAGTTACATTCAAGTTTGCAGTATCCTCTTTCTTGGGAACGCGCAACCGACCAGAAGCGATGGACCATGTTGTTTACTAGGAAGCGCAAAAAAAAAATGGACGTGGGACGGAGTAGGCGACACAGAAACACGTTCACGAGCGCTTGTGTCCCCTACTCCGTCCCTCGTCCGTATTTTGCACTTCCTAGTAAACAGAATTCATAACCAACTAGCCCGGCAGGTTGTTCCCCTGAACTACTCCACCAGTTTCCCCAAGGTGAACACCTGAGAGGCACCTGCTTCTTTCGCGACGAAGTTGTCACAAGTATAGCCCGCTGTTGGCGTAAGCATTCCGCCTCATTCCTTCACGACGGCTTGCAGACTGTATAGGGCAATGGTAGCGGAAGTGGGAACTACCAGAGACTGCATCGAAAAGTGACATGCTGCTTTCTTAGAGAAGTTTCACTTTAATCTTCCAAAGGTGTTGTATCTGCATTATTGTCGGCACATTGCTTGCCGTCACCAAGCTTGCTCACGACATTTTCCGTTACAAAATTCGAAGTCCGGTTTCCTGTGTCTTCCCAGCGTATCGCAAAAAAAAAAAAATGTGGATAACTTTTGCTTTCATGCAATGTGAGCCACCGATGTCGGAAATTTTTTATTGTGTGCCTGATCGTCGGATAAATAGCTTAGAAATGTGTACATGCTGATATTAAAATAGCTGCTCTTTGAACGGTTGCGAACAAATGAGGGGATAGGTCGTGCTATCTCTTTCACCCTGCTAGCATACGGTGCATACCGACGTTCAGTAAGCGTTTATTCAAAAGATCTAAGCGTAACACCACGCGGGCGCATGGGAGACCTCTGATGTTGGTGCAGTGCTGCATGACATGGTGTAGACTGCGCTGCTGTAAGTTGGCTGACAAGTGCGCAATATTACAGAACTGAACGAGGACTCAGTTTTATACACAAAGAACTCAGTATTAAGACATGTGGTCGGTTAAAGACTGCATGCAGAAATGCAGTATGCTAATTGTGTGATAATACGGGCACACAGGTAAGTGAACGGTGTGTAGATTAGCGATTTTGAGGAGCCAGATCTCAAGGTGTCATTTTAAGCAAAAAGTGAGGGGAAAAAATTCATTTTACACGTAAGAAGTGCCGGTGAGCCCTGAACATAATCGTGTTTAAAAGAAGTTTAATTTCTTCTCGGACTACAGTTCCTTTCAATGCTTACTGTACATCAACGTTATTGCCTCTTTTTCCTACCAATCATTGTGCAACGCTTCTATATATCCAGCATATCAAGAACAGTGTCACTGTGGCGCGGTACAGCGCAGATGTTCTGGTTCCGCAGTGCCCTGGAGCACCTGTACTTCCGGTATCGGGCGCACGGGCAGCGCATCGACGTTTTCACAGGCTCGGTGATCGCCCAGGAGCTACCGTCCCATATGGTCAAGGTGCGCAAGGTGATCCTGACGCCCACTCGGCGCGTCTACATGCCCCCTCAACTTGTGTGCAAGAGCCGCCTGCTTCAGCACTGCGACCCAGATTACGCCCTGCGCATCGTCGTGCGGGACGACGACTGCAAGCTCATCTCCTTTTCGTTGGGTGCCTGCAAGGACGACTTTCTCACCGCGGTATGCTGTTCGGAGGTTCATGATCGCCAAGGAAACAAGTAGCCGTAGCGTGCTTAATTTTTGGAAAAATGCAGTAGCTGAAGTCTCAAGGGGAAAAAAATGGCTGGCGGTTTAGCATTGCGAAGCACAAAAGACTGGGCGAAAGGACGGTTTTTTTCACATGGACACCACCGCCACGTACCTCAGAGCGCTTTTGAGGTGTCCCCTTACTTGGGGATCCAGTTATGTTCCTTCCTTTCTCCAAAGTCGACAGTCTAAACATTCCACAGGTTTCGAGAGAAGGAAAGGCGTGTAACTGCCTCAAATTGTAAGTGCACAGCGCCACCTATTCACAGTGCCACTGACGTGTCCACTCACCTATAGAGCCGGTAATACACTTGCTACTGAAAGGCTTCACACGCACAGACACTGCTGATACCCGAGGAGTGCGGCTAATTGCTTTCGCACTGAAGGGCACAGGGAATCAGAATTTCATGCAACAAATCTACGTTAGCAGTAGTGCTACATTTCAGTCGCACATTGATGTGCTTTTATTTGCCTATTTTATTTGATTTCGCCGTCGCTTTTTCATTCCGCAGCTGTATGGATCAATGTAGTTGAAGTACAGAGGAAGGCACATAACTGCATGAAGATATTTGATAGGAGCACTGAGGAAAGTGATGCATGGGGTGTGCTCTTTGCGATGACAATGTAAGGCGTCCATTTAGGTCCTCTCTTCAACGTTGGGCTTGTTTTCTACAGGTGATCAAGCCTCCGCTGTCGTCCGGCCTGAAGATTGGTGGCCGCCGGTTCATGCTCCTGGGTAGCTCGACGAGCCAGTTACGCAACCACGGCGTCTGGTTGTACACGCACGACAATCAGGGCCACACCGCGGAGCAGATACGCGATGGAATCGGCGATCTCTCTACCATCCTCAGTGTGCCCAAGTTCATGGCACGGCTCGGACAGGTCAGAGGCCAGTCACGTTCTTGTTGACAGAGGTGACGAGAAAAGCAACTAAATCGCATAAAAGTGTGTGAGGGAATCTCTTCTTCGCTTTTAGTAAGGGAAGTTTTGTTTGCAAGAAGGCTGAGCCAAAAGGCTCTGCCATTCACCATCTTTCAGCACACTTTCGAGGCCAGGTGCATTGCGTTAATCCATATATGTTTCGATGGCACTGCAGCAATGTGAGCCCTTCATTGATCAGTGGTTCGCAGGGATCAGGCGCCATGGGCAGTGACTCATAGCTGCCTGTGAAATTATCCACATCATCATAAGTTATGCCTTGCGCGTTTTTGAATCGATTGCGGGGGTGCCAAAATACTCCAGAGGGGAATGGAAAGTAAGACTAGCATTCATAAATATTTACGACACTGCGCAGACTATGCCCTGAGATCTAGCCATGCAAATCAGCCTACTTTTTGAGTAAATCAGCCTCTTTTTGGAGTACCAGTTCCTATTATGAAGGTATTAATTGTTTCCATTACACACTTTCTACTTCTGAGAATCCACTATTTAATGTTCTCTATACTTGCGCAATGGTTTCACAAGTTTCGCAACTCCCAGCTGCACAAACATGAATTCTGTATCACCAATGTTATAGCCAGCCAGCTAGGACGAAGTTGCCCACTCGGGAGACCTCTTTTCCTGCGTGCAGGCCTTTTCGCAGTCGTTGGGTCTGTTAACGGTCCCGAGCCAAAACACGTCTGTGGAACCGGACATCCGGCACGCAGCCCCTGGCCGCAGCAGCGATGGTTCCCATCGCGAGTACATCTTCAGCGACGGCATAGGGCGAATATCGCACGGCCTGCTACGCAAGGTATGTATATTATCGTCCTTATCGACAACCAGTCTAAACTTATTCTAAACTTTGCTAATGTGTCGCTGATGCCACCAAGGCAAGCGTGGCTGTGCCGGCGGTGATTTTGCCTGCGCCCCAAGTTACTTCCGCGCGGGTAGCAACGAAATTCGTCGGTGCCAAGACGCTCCCGCGCAATTACTATGCCTCGATATGAATCGACTAGAGAAATTGTTATCGTGCCAAGGCGATGTGAATTTGAATCGACTAGAGAAATTGGCAGCGTGCCAAGTAGCGGCAGGCCGTCCTGAAAAATTCATTGTTTTCACACCCCTGCCAACGCTCATACATTCACGTTAGACACCCGGTAACAGTCCTGTGTGAGAGACAGAGATAGGGAGAGAGCAAAAACATTTATTCCCACTAATCAAAACCGCACTTCAAAGTAGTCATCCTCCGCAGCGTGTCTGTCCGTCGGCCGGGATCCCGAAGGTCACGGAAGCAGACAGAGCTTGACCGATGGTTTCACTTTGCATTTAACTGGGTGGGGGCACAGTCCTGCAAGTTTTTTTTTTGTTAACAGCAGAAGCCTTTTTTTTTCATGCCTCGCACCTCCCACAGCCATCTTATCCGATCTAACTTCCTGACAGGAATACTCTACCCAGAACTCTGCCGACCATGATAATGCTTCGCTTCTTTTGAACAGGAGAGGCGATCGTACGTCTATTGTGAGCAGTGGATGTGTTATCAATGTCCAAGAGCTTTCCAATTCCAATGTCTACTCATGCATCATGCATGGGACAGGTTTCTGCTCCTTGAACTGCAGAAACCTGTGAGGAATAGGACGGTATATTTGCAGCGATAGCTGCATACGCCTTCTTGCCGTTTAGATAGTCTAGAGATGGTGCTCTCGGCAGTGCGTCTTTTGTGGTTATGATGACCCAGCGGATCTGACCGTTGAGACCCTAATAAAGTGGAACACGAGCACCAGGCCAGGAGAAAGCGTGTACCGGTACGGAACTGGGAATCGTGTAGTCCCGCAGATCACGCATATGACAAGGTCCTGGCGGTTTTTCCTAGTTTTGTTTTCGTATAATGTATGGAGTGACCTAAGTACATAGTCGTTCATAGAAGCCTTAATTGTCTGCCCTTCCGCAAGTCCACCACGCCTTGGAGCTGGAGGAGGGCGAGGAGCCGTGTGCCGTACAAATCCGCTACGGCGGCTGCAAGGGAATGCTGTTGCTGGACCCGACGCTGAGCGGCTGCCGCATCGTCTTCCGCGAGAGCATGCGCAAGTTCCACTCGGACCACTCCGACCTATACGTGCTGAAGACGAGCAAGCCGCGTGCGTTGTCTTCATGCGCTATGACCGCGACCATCGACAGAAAGCGCTTAGAGAAGCAGTTGGACCCAGAGACACATAATTCTCCCGTACTCTCTCCCGCAGTCCACTATAGTCGGATGCAACTGAAGAGCGAATCGACTTTTCCCTGTCAGTCAAAAGACTCCCTTCCAGCCAATGGCGACGGCCGGCTCTCACGACCCTGCTAGCTAGACAACGCAAGGAGCGGCGCGACAATGCAGGGAGGGGACTGTCCCCGACCAAAGAGGGAGTGGACAATCGCTTTTCATCTGGCACTTCCCGCATGTCACGCTAGCAGGGTCATGGAAATCTGCTGACGCCATTGGCTGGAAGGGGGTCCTTTTACGGGTGAGAGCCGCTTCGTTCTTCAGTTGTGTCCGACTGCAGTTACGCTGTGTCCTAGTGGGCTTGCGCTGGGCTCCTTACGAGCATCGTAGCGAATTTTCAGCTATCCATAGTTCGGGTTGCTGTTCCACGCTTACAATGAATTGTCGTGCAGAGCATCCCACAATTTCTGTTGAAGTGTAGTGCCGTTTTTTTCACGTGGCCAAGAACAGTCAATGCAAAAAGTTTACGGGAAGCAGGATTGTAGACAAAATTTTCCTCTGGGTCAGATAAACCTGATAACTGAAAGGCTAGAATACGGGAGGGGTATTCATTCTCTACCCACTGGAATGAGTACCAAATGAATGGATAGCGACGAAAGACTGTGCTTACTTGCGCGAAAATTTCAATGTACTTTTCCCTCTCAGTGCTGCACTTACACATCTGACTTAAAGCTTGCAATTTTGGCAGTCGTGCACTGTTCTGTACTTCGCTGCTCGCTACCACAAGCAGACAGAAGGCATAGTCATCGAGCCACAGTATGTTACAAAGCGTGAAGGGGCACGCCTTCCTTCTGCGGTGGACGTCGCTGATTCTGTAGTGAGGATAATCCGTGGCATGCATTGAAAATTGTAGGAATAGATTACTGCAACAGAGTTGCATTTTGAGCGTGCTGCCGCGACAGTATATTTACGCCCGTGATGATTCACCGTGCTCCTCGCAGGCGTTTTTACATGAACCGACCCATGATCACCATCTTGGAGCAGAGTGGTATAAGGCCGAGGTGTTCCTGATGATGCAGAACAAAATCCTCGATTCCTTCATCGACAGCATTGTGAGAAATTTTTTCATGTTCGCAGCTTTTGTGCCATGTGTGGTGTCAGTGTGTTGCACTGTTCTACGTATAACTGAAGCTCATGTACGACAGCCGATCCCATATTAGACGACTAACTGAACCCTATGTACGACAGCTGATTCTATTTTAGTCGAATTACTGAAACCCATGTTCGACATCCGATCCCATTTTAGTCGCATTTAAGGATGGATTCAGGGTTTCGGTGACGGGGTCGACGACCTCTGAAGTGGGACGGAGCTTGTAAACTGATAACGAAACTGGGCACCTTACTAATTGTGCAGGTTCTCCGTGCCTACTGCGCCTTGCGTCTCCCGTACAAGGAGCTGGCCGGTGTGGGCATTGACCTGACAGTCGAGCCCTACTTTCGGGCTCTGGTTCGCGCCGTCAACAAGAAGGTCCTGAGTGAATGAAACGCACGAGCTTAACCACTTTTGTTCATTTCGTAGTCTGAGAAGAAGTGTAGAGAGGCAGCACCCTGGCCCCGACTTCGTCCTTTTGTTGATTAGTTGCGGTAATTTCCGGGATCTTTCAAAGTTATCTCAAATTTCCAATTTCTTCACCAGATGCTCCTTGTCAGTTTTGTGCGACGTTTAGCGCAATCATAAGATTCTTACCATGTGTTTAATGTTACAGACAATAGATTAAAAGCTATAGGTGACACCATTGAGAACCTGTCGCTTGCATTAGCCAGGCCTATTGTGGTAATCGTTACAGTCATTGCCCTTAGCGTCTACAATAACCACACATTTCTAGAATGTGGTATCTGGTCTGAAATGCCTTCAATCAGTGTCACAGTGAACAACGGATAATTTTGACCCGTGTACAAGCCTTGTAATAGCCGACGAATGCATATATGGCACCTAAAGGACCGGCTTAACTTTCAGCGAATTGACGACAAAGATTATGGCCAAGTAAAAGATGGCCCATAAAGATAAATGTTTCCTGAGGCAAAAGACTTCAGCTAATAAGGCATCGAATGGCCCTCAGGGAGCTTGTCGAAACTTCTCTACAACAGTATGTGTGAACGACGAACCCTTGTCTCTTCACGCCGGATAATGTATGCGCCTTTGCAGAGGAACTGAGGACCAAGGCTCGTATTCTGGTTCCTCCGAACTATGGGCGCACCATGTTCGGCGTGCTGGACGAGACCGGAACGCTCGAGTATGGACAGGTGTTTGTCCAGTACTCGAACGACATGCTACGGTACAAGGTCAACGACCCTGCGACCATCCTCGAAGGTATCCCAGCTACCTATTTTCGTGCTATAGCAAACATAGCGCAGCGTGGTCTTGGTGCGTTTAGGCAGCAGCTTTCGTATTTTATTCGAAAGGATTCATTAATGTGAACGCAGTTAGAAATGATAGGGGAATAAAGTGCCCGAGTACATGTTTTGAAGGCGTATGCAAATGTGCTGCGTATTCGAGGGCTGTTGTTGCAGAAATATAGATTCTTGTAGTCGGATCTAAAAGTAGAATTCTCCGGCGGTATAACAAGTTATTGCAGTCTGTATAGATGGACGCACACCTAGATTTCGCGTGTGCTGATTCTGACCGAAATTATCTCGTTTCGGCCTCGCCTGCGAGCTCCTTCTCTGGTCACAGCATTCTCATGTCTGAAGCCAAAGCTAGGACTTACTAATGCTCAGTTGTCCAAGAAATGTCCCGGATATATCTTGGGAGATATCCGTGGTTTGCACGGATTGATGCTTTTATGTTGACAGCACCGGATAGACAATAAAGAATATACAGTGGTGAGGTACCCGGGCGTTGTGCGCTGCTAATCGCGGTAATCTTGAGAAACCGGCATCTGGAGCCGAAACAGTATATTATACTCGCCGCCAGCTTAAACGCCTATCTCTCTCCCTCGTGAGAGCGTGGCAAGAGCGCGCATGTGAAAGCCTTGCGCCTCGCCCTCGTAGCTTCACTTCATAGCCACAAAAAGCTGTCCGCGAGTATATCCATTTTATTCATGGGCTTGGAAGGAAAGGACTATTATTATTTTCGTTACATCGCATAGAGGAGCCGAAAGGTTGACGCTTGAGATACGTTTTTTTTTCACCTGAATTTGCAGCCACACTTTGCGTTAAAATCACTGAGTATTCCATGCATGGTGGGATGCGCAGGCGGCGTGATCGTGACCAAGAACCCGTGCATGCACCCGGGGGACATCCGCAAGCTGGAGGCAGTGAATGTCCCGCAGCTGCATCACGTGCGCGACTGCACTGTCTTCTCTCAAAAGGGGGAGCGGCCACACCCCGACGAGATGGCCGGTACGCACCCTTCCTGGCGCGCTCCCTGTTGACACTGAGCTATGCGGAGACGGATGTAACCGTCGCTCTCTGTGCTTGTGACGGATAGCGTGCCTTAGTTCACATGCACGTTAGGTCAGGGCTCTGCCAAGGCCAGGACCCTGCGGGCTTTGACTGATATATGCTGTGAGCACAGTCACAGCGTGAGAAAAAACGTACTGTGAGGTTCCATGACCTGGGGCATAAAATCTTTCGCAGTTTCTCATTTCGGAGTCACAGCGATTCCTCTACTGACTGATCTCTATTTAATTGGGTCATTTAGCAAGGCCCTTCTCCGTCACTGCTTTGAGAGACGGCCGGACGCAGCTTGTTGCCAATGGTACCCCTTAATGTAGTCTCCACCTGTGCTTAGGTTCTGACCTGGATGGCGACGAGTACTCAGTGCTGTGGTACGAGGACCTCATCTTCAATAACAACTGCAATCCCATGCACTACTACAGCGGCCCGCCCAAGGAACGAAAGGCGTCCATTGGAGTGAGCAATATCGCTTATTTTGTGGTCTCTTAGCCTGCTTAGTCTTAGTCGGGGGGTTGGGTGGGGGAAGGGCTTTATAATTCTGGATAAACTATTTTAGGTGCCAGTAGTCCAGTTGTACCGACTGCAGTATTGTCTATAATGAAATATATTCTATATTTTTCAGCTATATCAACGGTCAGCGGTAGAATACGACGAAATCTAGATTGTCGCTGTATTTTAAACATTGATCACAAATGGGTTGCAATGGAGTCTTAATCAGCTACAGGGGGCCTTTTGGTTCGAAAAGAGGCAGTAGTCGAGTTATGGTTCCGTTGTCCAATAGGCTGTAAAAGCGGTAAACCTATTGTCTATGTTCGGAATTTTGATTTCCGTGTAGAAAGCAGAAATAAAAGGACGCCTGGCAGCTCAGTTTTCACTCGCGAGGGGCAACGCTCTTTGCTCAATGGGGATATTACCTTGCAAACCTTGCGTCGTTTTGACCATTTTAGGTTGAGAGCGGTGGCTTGACCATCGGACTGTGTCCGTACTTGAATAAGACGAGCTGTCGGGCTAATTGTATCTTGTTGGTTTACCAATATGAGTGCCTTGTTGAGTATTGAGGTTTACTAATATGTTTGTCTTGGATGTTGACCAATGTGACTGTGCGTAGCTAAGTCAACACAACAAAACCGATTCAAGCAGATGATTATTTGCTAAGGAAACCATGCGAAACTTTCTCATAAACAAACTTGTCTAATTTTTTATGAGATGTCAGTTATGACGTCAAGAGAGTGTGCAGCATGGCTTACTTTAAATAATGGTGCCATTGTGTGAGAAAGCGAGCACATGTAATGCATTTCTGTGCCTGTACTACTATATACGTAGTTGACTGGGAAGGGACGGCTGCTAAATGTCTAAATTTCTCGCCGGCTCAAGAGTAAATTCAGCAGCACAGGCCTAGAAGTGACCCGCTCGCGCTCGTTCTCTTAAAAGTGCCACCAGATATTTTGCACACGTGTAAAGACTCTGACCTTCAGTTTTTAGACGAATGTAAATGGACGGGGCATGAAATATGTTATCGTCCGTCTCATGAGAGAACTTGCACAAACATATATAAGGTGGCAGCAAGAGGGTACAATCAGGTATGCGAGGTCACATGGAAACAGTGAATAGTCACGTCAAATAATGAATTTAGAAATCTGAGGCTGAGAAGGACGGAAGGGAAGAGGCGATATAACAGAAAAAAACGATAAAAAACTGCACGGTGTAGAGGGCCGTCACGCGAACTAAGAAAAACCAGATGAAGGATTAAACAGGATGCGAAAGAATGGCGAAAAAATGGGTTTATAAAAGTTTAAAACTCGTGGAAACGATAGTGAAAGAATAAAACCATTAAAAACAATAAAAATTGCTGTGTGCGGCTAAAAACATGTAAAGAGGGCGTTCAACATTTCTCAAGTTTAACAGGGGCCAAAAATTAAAAAGACTAAAAGATTTTTGAAGGCGTTTTTCGTTGACTGCCTCCATACTCCAAGAGCATCCAAATATCCCTTCAGAATCTGGTAATGGGAATGGATATCCCTGGACGAGGCGAAAAAAGCTATGTGATCTGCATACACAAAAACTGTTATATCAGGACGAATGGGGATGCCACTGAGCAAAATATTAAAAAGCAGCGGGGATAGGACCGATCCTTGAGGCACACTCGTTCATTGATAATATGTATTAGCACATATGGGTAGTGCAATAAAAGTATCTGTCCTTGAGAAATTCACATATCCACACATAAATGTAGGTTGCAAGATGTTACTGAGCAAGTCTGTTAAGCAAAAGAGTATGTTCTGCACTATCATAGACCTTTGCTACATCAAGAGTGACCGAGAGAACGAAGCAGCGCAAAAACATGCAATCACACAAGAAGGACAATACACAACCCGAGCACTGTGTCCTTCTTGTGTGATTGCATGTTTTTGCGCTGCTCTGTTCCCTTGGTTAAAAAATGCACCAACTAGCCCAAAAAGTTTTACTCAAGAGTGACCAAAGCTGAAACTTCCCTTCTGCGTAGCGAAAGCCGAATTCTGCTTTCTAGATCCACATGCGCGGACCATGTAGAGCATCCGCGGCGAAAGCCAATCTGGGCTGAGCTGAGACCGTTGACGTCATGAACTTATGAGAAGCGACTGTGCACTGTTCTTTCTATTAATATGACTAAATTTGAAATCAGCTCAAGTGGCCAAATATTATCTAAGATTTATCCTTTTCCTGCATGTTTCATCAATAAAATAATTTTAGCTGTCTTCCAAGTGCTTAGAATCCATGCATTTTCCAACGAAGCATTGACCATATCTAAGAGGTCGCTTGTAAAATCTTCGGATAAAATTTTAATCGTACAAACATTGACATCATCTGGTCCTGGAGCAGCAGGATGCAACATTGCCAGGGCTGAGAGGAGCTCTGATGCATCAACCTCGGTATAATCCGAAGAGGGTGAGATTTTGCACAAAGGGACGTTTCTCTGCATCTGGAAGCGTAACGCCAATCCCTGAAAAATACACTCCAGGGTTTCCTAAGCACTTTGTGGAGATAACACTGTTGAACTAGTTAGGAGAGAGACTGCAGAACTCTTGTTATGTGCCATGAATCTATACAGGGCCTTCTGATTGCGAGGATTTGAAAGATATATGTTTAAATGTTAGTTGTACTCCTCCTTGGCTTTTGCAGTTGTTCTTTTGAAAGATGCAGAGAAGAATTTGTAATTTAACCAGTTAGCTGGACTCTGGTTGCAGGGTAGCCTCTTCCAGGCCGCTTTTCTACGATGATAGGCCTTCTCACATTCTTCTGTCTACCAAGGAGATGGCTGTTTTTAGAGGCTGCTGCAGGTACAGCGAATATTGAAGGGTGTACTGCATTTTGCAAAAATGAAACCATCTGCTGAGCTCTGTTTCCTCGGCTTGTACTAACTATAGATGCAAATGAGGCGGAAATCTAATTTTTATAAATATGGTGGTTGTCAAATTTATGGGTTACACAACAAGCTTTGAGCAGAGATCACTGGATAGTGATTGTTACAGGACGGTGATCACTAGATGTACCCGAATCCTCTGTCGACCAGTCAGTCACCTCTAGCCTACCTGCTGATAATGTTAAGTCAATGGCCGAGGGAGCAACCCCTCACATAAAGGTTATTTCTCTAGAATTGCAGCAGCGTACAGCATTTCCAGACAGCCACGGCCAGAGAAGCTTGCCACAGTAATCAGTACGACTTCCCCAGTCACTATGGTGAGAATTAAAATCTCCTGCGATGACTGCACTGCTTGTGCCAGTAACCAAGCTGTCTAAAGACTCTGTCCTGTGTGCACCTAAAGGAAAATAGATGTTAGCAATTGTAATATCGGCACAATGCGGTATTGAAATTTTGATCTCTAGAAGCTCACAGCCAGGGAGAAGAATTTTCTTATAGATGCCTGATGACATAAATGTTTACATAGCATGGTTACCAATCTGTCTCCCCTGCCAACATTTCGATCTGACCTAAAAACTCGAAAGTTGCTCATTGAAAATGATTTACAAGGTGATAACCAAGTTTCTTGTAAAAAGCACAATATCAGGTTTAGATTGTGAATAAGTATTTCTAGATCTGGAAGAGAAGACAATACGGATCGACAATTCCAGTGTAATACTTTGGTACCTGCCATGATTACTGACCATTTGAAGAGGCAGAACCTGCCTCTTTAAGGATATCAACATGGGGAAGAAGTTTGGGTGGCCCTTTTTCAGGTTTCATCTGTGGAGATCTAGAATTAGGTGGTGACGAGTAAGCACGGCGCTTGTGCGTAGGACACGACATTTCGACATCTGTGTGCAGATGTCAGTCCGACATGCAATGCTAGGAACAGAGATGTTAGGTGGGATCTGAGTAGCATCAGGAGGTGATGTTGAGCGGCCAGCACTAGCTGCACAAGCTGAAACAGATGCAGACGCTGCTGCAGGACTGATGTTGATGGTTACACAGATTGAACTGCAACAAACTGAGCCAACGCCTCAGAAAAAGTGTTTAGCATTCGCTCAACCGCATTATTAAGGGCTTTTTCCACTGCGGTCACAGTTGAGGCAGTCAAGTTGGACTCAATGTCCCCAACAGAAGCGCGCACGACTAGCGTATGAGTCTTTTGTCCTGTTAAGAGCAGCGTAAGCATCGGCTCTTGAGCACCGCTTCTCTTTGATAATGTCCAAAAAGCTATGCTCTTCTTTACGTTTTGCGCAGTCGGGAATCATCAGCTAAATGAATGTAGCTGCAGAGGCAGCAATGAGGCTGCTCTGAGGTGCAGTTATCAGCAGAATGACCTTCTCCACATAAACGGCAGGGGGTCTCCGACTTGCATGCTTTTCCGCTATGCCCGAACCGACAGCAGTTGGTGCATTGAAGAAAGCGGGGTTCTAGAGGGTCCACAAGGTAAAAAATCGGCCAGAGTTTTAGTTCAGTAGGGCATCTAGAGCCAGCAAAAGTTATTATTACAGGCTCAGCAGCAACACGCAAGCCATTTACCTCTCTACTACAGCGGTAGACTGAAAGGACCTCAAGTTCTGCATCCTGAAATTCTTCTAGAATTTCTTGCGGGGATGGTGCTGGGTAAACACCACGTACGATAGCCTTGACACATGCAAGCTGTTCGGGAATGAATGCTTTCGCCGGCAATGAGCTGAAAATTTTGCGCTGAAGTAAGTCAGCAACACTAGCGATGCCTGAGGACTTGCAAACAATGCCTCAACACCCAAATGGACGCATTTCAGAGATCTTCAGATAATGGGCTGTCAATGATCTTAGCTCCTGTTGACTTAGTTTGGGGGTTTTCATTTTGTTTGCACCCTCATCGATTGGGACGCGAGCCACGGGAATTGCGTCAATGCCATTTTTTCGAAGGAATCAAGCGGCACGCTTTGGGCTGGCAAGCTGGCAAACCAAGCTGCCAACCCTTCTGGGGAGGTCAACGACATCTCTCAGCAAAATGCACCGTCAGGTTCACATGAACTGCACTTTAACCTACACCTTGGCCAAAACCCCCCAACGTAGTACGGCCTCTGCAATGATGAACAAGCCGGAACCACCAGGAGAGCCAGAGAACAGCAGCTGCCAGCAAAACACATCAGCCTAGCAAACTTCTTCCTCCCCGTTTCCAGTCACAAATCACAGTTCAGTGACAGTGCTTCATCCTTTTCCGTTGCTCCAGGTATGCTAAGAAGATTCGGGCACTGCTGAAGTCGTACCGCATCAAAAGTGAAAGCGAGGCCCTCTCCGGGGCTGTGTCCAATCTCAGCAAATATATGAAGGAGAACGACCCTACAGACATGGCCATGGTGCTCGAGAGCCAGGTCGAGCATGTGGTGCGCTGAACGCGCGAGGAGTTTTTCTCTGAGCAGCTCGACGAGGCTCACGAGAATTTGAAGGCCTCCGCCTGGTACCAGGTGAGGCGTACAGCGCTTTCAATCTGGTATTGAGCTGTGCTATCGTCAGTGCACATTGAGGGAATCTGGGCGTTCGAACAAATGAGCCGAAAACAGATATCGCTCATGAACGCAACGATAAAGGCTGCCGCTTTATTATCTTGATAACAGTGTCGTAGTCGTGTCACTTTCTTTGTCCTTCGCTTTGTTAGTTAGCCGTATGTAGAACTTAATGGCTGAAATAGCATCTCGGGGAGGAATACCAGCATCCGCATATTTAACGCGGATGGTGAAGCACGTGGCTTGGAGGACTGACCCCAGTGCCACGGAGCGTTGGCTGTTATGTCTGAGACCATGTTGCACGGTGTGTTTGCGGCGGCTGACGATAATGGGTGGCCATAGGATGGCCTGCCGTTTCTATCGTCGTTAACGGTGCTGATGTCCCTCGAAGCGACATGTTCGGTAAATCGTATTAATCACACCTTTATTCTAAACCGGAGTGACGTCGCTTGAAGAACTGAATGAATCCATCGACGTCAAGGGGCATTTGCCCCTAACGCTGTGACGTTGCCGAACTCGCCTGTAAAACCTGTAAACAACCAGTGTTTGGGTTCAGTGCTGCTTTTGTTGCGATCTAACGCTTTGCGTTTAACCAGCTAAATGTAGTAAAACATTTGTATTGGTCAGATGTCATTTCCGCACTATTCGTTTTGCTCGGCGTAAAACAAAGGCACGTACGCTTCAGCGCCGAACCGTCCGTTGCCTGCCGCTTGCCTGCTTGCACCCGAAATTGCATGACACAATGTTTTCGCTCTTGAATCTGCACCAAACGTGCTTTCGCCGCTTCTGTTCATTAGAGAATATTTGCCTTTATGAGGCGCTTGTCAGCGATTCGCGGCCGGCACAAATCAAGGCACAGAGCACGAGCACAAACGAGGGAACATACGCTGTTGCAATTACTGTGCATCTGGGTCGTCTAGGAACCAATACAGATTAATTTACTCACGAGTTTTCAGTTTTTGACACGTATGCGGCGTTGGGTAGCGTGCGCTTACTGTTAGCCTGATGCTTCGTCCAACGACGCCGCATTAAATCAGTAAATGAGATTAACACAATATGTCAGGTGCAGATTGAGGCGCTCATTAGAGTAATTAGACTGATATATTTGGACTTCTTTGTTTTCTTGCCTGCTTTGTTCATTGTTTTCATTCTCGAGCCGGAAATGTGGGGCTAATTCCAATAAAAACTTCATGTGCAGGCTCATTTCGAAGACAAGAGCTTCGAACTAAACCGCGCTGACGGATGGATGTCACGGATCTCTCCGGAGAACACTCGGATGAAAGAATGGACTAGGCGACGAGTGTACCCACACAATCGCACATTTAATACACCGTACGCGGCACACACACTAGAACACAAAACTAACAAAACTAACACAAAACACAAAGACTATAAATACACACGACCCGGGCACACTGCTACCAGCGTCTACTACTAGTGTTCTACTACTAGCGGTCGGCGTTCGTGCTCACGGTTGGTTCGGTGCGGCTGCGGCGTTGTATGGATCCACTAGCCGGCGTCGAGGTGGCGCTCGGCGTGCTTGGACTGGCGTTGCTGGCTGCGTCGTATAAGCTCCCAGTCCAAGCGCCCTTGGAGGAGATGCCGGTGTTGTTGGCGTTGGGGGCACCACCCGGCTAGGTAGCAACAGCGCTGGAGACACCCCTGGCCGTAGCAGGTGGTAGCGTCCTCCGTTGACTCCCCGGAACGGGCTCAGGCACGGCAGGCGGGGGAACAGCAGACAAGCGGAGACTCTGGCAGGTCAGGGACACATCGGCTGGAAGAGAGCGACACCGGCTACTGCTCCGGTGAGCTCGCGTTCTACGACTCCGCATCGTGGACTTCCTGGCGTGCCTGAGCCCGTTCCGGGGAGTCAACGGAGGACGCTACCACCTGCTACGGCCAGGGGTGTCTCCAGCGCTGTTGACACCCATCCGGGTGGTGCCCCAACCCCAACAACACCGGCATCACCTCCACGGGCGCTTGGACCGGGAGCTTGCACGACGCAGCCAGCGACCCCGCCAGCAACGCCAGCCCAAGCACGCCGAACGCCGAACGCCGCCTCGACGCCGGCTACGGGAGCCATACAACGCCGCAGCCGCACCGAACAAACCATGAGCACGAACGCCAACCACGAATAGTAGAACGCTAGTAGTAGACGCTGGTAGCAGTGTGCCCGGGTCATCTGTATTTATAGCCTTTGTGTGTTGGGTTAGTTTTGTTAGTTTTGTGTTCTAGTGTGTGTGTCACATAGGGTGTATTAAATGTGCGTTTTTGTGGGTACACCCGTCGCCTAGTCCATTCTTTCAGTCCGAGTGTTCTCCGGGGAGATCCGTGACAGTGTCATTAGACCGCCTTTGTTCCCTCACCTACTCAAGACTCTGCTAGCTTCCGGTCTCAACCCTTTTCGTTAGCCTCCATGCATGCTTCTGCCCCATGGGTGAGTACCGGTGGGATGCAGCTGTTGTGTTAATTTTTCTCTTGAGGGATATAGGCGAGCTGCTCTACATGATCTGATCGTACGTGCCATATGCGTTCCGCCCCATTCTTACTCTTCTCATGATGCGGATCAGCGGTGACTGCTTGCCTTATGTAGACGTCAGGGCAGGTAGTTACCGCTACGCTGGGTGCCAGATTTGAAAGATTCAAACTTTCCCTTGAAACGCCTCCTTTCCGAAGAGAAGCTTTCTGAGCACCATCAACATTGTTGCACATTCACCAAAAGAACCAGTAGTCATTGCATGACACAAAAAATGAGAATGGAACTCTACGGCATCAACTGCGGGGACAGTACTAATTACCCTATGCTGGACGTGATTTAAGCTGCAGCTGTTTTTTACAGGGTTTCATTGGCGCGTAAGCAACTGAGGTTGTCATACGACAACTGCACGTTTACTGTAAGTCTTGTTTTCCATTGAAAATTCATGTTTTAGCGTCACTATAACGCCTTCAAAATGTTGGGTCCGTGCTGTAACTTGAAGGAAAATAGCTCAATCTTCTTCCGTGAAAGTACCACCAGCAAACCGACGGCACGCGAACATCGCCACTGCTGACGGTTGTGTGTAAGTGGCATACTCTAGGTATTGAGTGCAGTTCTAAGTTTAGTAAGAAGGTTACCAGCTTTTATTCTATCACTTAGTAAAAAAGCTGCCTATCGAAGAACACAAAAGAAAACTGCCGGCTGTGAAAACATATTTCTGTAGAATTTCTGTGCATGAACTTAGAGCAGATTTTCTGTAGTATTGTGTTGTTCCTTAGAGTAGCAACAGAACCACTACAAAATCTACAATACTAGTGAAAGTCAGTCACTGCGAGAAAAGATTTTTTTTCGAATTTCGATTCTATAGTTTTTTTTTCGATTGGGTTTCCAGTCGAAGAGGCCTGTTTTAATGAAAGCTCCTCGTATCCGAAATTCATGGCCTTCTGGGCAAAAGCATAGACGGCATCCGTCTACTGGAGTTATAAACAGTATAAATAAACGAAGCGTCAACTTTTCCTGTTAAAAACGTGTGCGTAACTTCCGCAGAAAAACTTTACTCCAAATGTTGCAGAACTTATAGACGCAAGAATGTGCACAAAAATCTGCGCACGTGTTTGTAGTGACGATCAATGTTCTGGTCCCTTTGAGCCGATGTACACACATGTTTAGAACTTTTGAGGAGCCTGCTCTTCAGTGCTTGAGCGATATCTGCAGTTTGCCTCTGGGTTCGGGATTAGCCTGTCTGAGCGTGCTGCCATAGACACCTAATTTAATGCGTGTTTTCTGCGTTCACATAGTGCGTTGGATATTAGAACACAAAGATCACCGCGGGGTGTTCACCTACGACCGCAAACTATATATTTTTATCGCGCAAATATTGCTTTCTGCATAAGAGGGTTAAAGAACAGAAGGGGCAGTTCAGAAGCAGGGTATGTCATGTCCAGGAGGACCCGACCTCAGGCGTCAGAGCAGCATAAACCCGGATACTCCTCAACGCCACGCCCTCACGGTGAGCTGAACCGCCGGGAAGATTGAATCCACGCAGTCGAATTCAAGCACGCGTGGAGCGGCAGAGAAATTCCTTTTTAGACAGTACGGCAATTTATAGTTCAATTTCTTCTCTCATGCTTTTCGGTTTTGGTTTCTTCAGCCGAACGATGGCTTTGACGTGTGGTTCAATTCTGCGTCGGTGATGCGCGGAGGGGCTGCAATATTAATGCTGATCCGTTGTTTTCAGGCCCTAAAACATTTAAAACAGAACTCTTCAAGATCTATACAACAAACGCCGAATTAGCAGTTATATTGCCGTTTTTCCGTGCCGCACGTGACGTGGGGTTCTACTGCGCGTCGCAGCCGTCGTTCGGTGGATGAAACCGAACCATTGTGAAGAAAATTTCAATTAAAATTTGTTTAGTGGTCGTGGGCGAACACTACGGGGTGCTCTGTGGATAAAAATCTCTAGGGCATCTTTGGAAAGAAGAAAACACGCAAGCGAAAATGCGTTGTTTATAAAGTCATTTAACGCCTCGGATTTCAGAGGCCGCCTTTCGCTTTGCGCATTGTTCGCTGCCGGCATAGCGTTGCCGGCATATCCAGGCATAACTAGAGGGAGAGCTGGCGGCGCTACAAGTCAGCCTATGTGCATAGGCGCAGGAATGCCGGGAAGATGACGTTTCTTACTTGCCTTGGCTGGTCTTCGGCATAAAAAGTGGATTTAGCCGTAACATTACGACTCTTCTCGAAGTAGTCCTCGAAGAAATGCTGTAAAAAGCTTCCTTATTACCCTAACACACACCTTTCACTTGCGTTAAATCTATTCAAGAAGCGAAAAACGCAGTATTGAATGAATTTAATTTTTGCAAAGAGGTGAGAATTGCGTTTTAACTACTAATTTTGAGGTAGAATCCACGCTTTCGGCCTGACACTGGCCGAGCCAAGAAGGAGGCCTCGTCTTCCCGGCGTTCCCGCGGTGGAATAAGTGCTCTTTAAGAAACACGCATAGGTGGTGGCGCCAGCTTTCCCTCTAGGTAGTATTTAGAAACTACGGCTGCCGGGGCCTCAGTTTCTAACAGCCGAAAAAGCACTGCGTCATGTACGATGCGCGCAGCCACTCACAAATAGTGCGTCCGGCAGCGAAATAGGCGCGCAGCAACAGCTGGCCACGGAAGGCGACAAAAGGTAACGGACCACACTCCGCTCGAACCGGGAGGCCAACGGCGGATGTCGCTCGAACTCTCTAGGTTCGTCGACAAGCGTACCATCACAATGATGCATCAAACTCGTCCGACGCGGCAGCTCCACTGTGCCAGCAAAGTTAATGTGCACGTACCCGAAGCAGCGAGGAGAGCGGCTGCGCAGTGGGTGGTGACGGAGTCGGCGAGGTTGGCATGGCGGGAAACACGCTCTCGAATATGGCGGTTCTGGAAGTGGCAGCCATGGCGCGAGGCGTGTCCCGGAGCGCCTCGAACAGCGTGTCCCGCACGCGGGCCAGCGCCTCGTGAACGCTGCGCCTCCTGTCGGCGGGCGAGATCCGCGAGGTGTCAGCGCCGTTGAACACTTGGTGTGCTGGGTACCACTCTTCCCTGCGTGGTACAGTCCCAAAGATCTGTTATGCGATGATGCAGACCCCATTAATTTGAGTGCAGCGATTGATGCATGCTTATACCCTGGCGTCGTGCAACCTTAACATGCCGTCGTGCTACCGCAGAAGGAGGAAACAGGTGAAAAGAGAAGAGTGCAGAAACTGTGTTATTAAAAGAAAAACAAACAAAACACTATTATGACCACATGATTAGATTAAAGTTATGCACATTAACAGATATAATTAAGCGGACATGTGAAAGGAACAGTGACAAAAGAGCCAGGGTCGGCTTTATGCGGAAAAATCTATACAAGGAGGTCCGAGTGGACGGTTTCATTTGTACAATGAATTACATTTTATCACGAAAAATAGTACTTCAATAAATTTCTCATGCAAAATTTCTCGCTGATGGTGGGAATACCAAACTGGAGAGGCCGCACTGATTTGGCATAACGTGAAGTACATAAGCGCTCTTCCGATACCGCGGTGTGATGGCGAACTTGCGTTTTCGGCTACAGCGGTAGCTGTGGACAGTTTGGGCGAGATGCAATAGCTGTATCTTGCCGTTACTCACCTATGGGGCGGAGACGTGGAAGCTGGCGAGAAAGACTTCAGCTTAAGTTAAGGACAACGCAGCAAGCCGTGGAAAGAACAATGATAGGTGTAACGTTAAAAGAGCGGAAGCGGGCAGAGTGGGCGAGGGAACAAAGGCAGGCTCATGACATTCCAGTCGAAATGAAGAGGAAGAAATGGGATTGGGCAGGGAATGTACTGCGAAGGCAAGATAAATGGAGTGGATTCCAAGAGAAGGCAAGCGTAGCAGGGGGCGGCAGAAGGTTAGGTGGGCAGATGAGATTAGTGAGTTTGCAGGCATAGGGTGGGCGCAGCTGGCAGAGGACAGGGTTAATTGGAGAGACATGGGAGAGGCCTTTGCCCCTCAGTGGGTGTAGTCACGCTGCTGATGATCATGGTGGTTATGCACTGAGTGACACTTTAGCACTCAGTTATCGTAACGTCATGACAACACATATACGCCACAAAATCCGTGTTCAGTTACCGGTACGTGCGGCTTCAACTCATTTATTTGCTTATCGACGTTCCATATTGTAAGTGCAGGGCATCACCGTTCAGTTCAACTGGCGCCTCTGTGGGAGCTTTTGTCGTCATGGCCAGTCCAGCGCATGGCCGGAAATCTTAAACAGTTAGACTGTTCTCTTTTTTCGCTTTTCGTGCAGTCCATTCTGCGTCAGTTCCAGTCAGTGCAGTGTGCTGTACGTCACGTATGTAGCCACCAAATGCGCACGAACCGGCTAAGAAACAATTCCAGAAGCCACAGCTTCAGCCAGCCAATCAGAGTCTAACCATTAAAGCATCCCGCACTGTCTGACGTGATTGCTCGAGTGACATCATATGCAGGCATATACAATGACGTTTTAAAAATTCGGCACGGAATCGGCGGGTGCCAGTTATAGCCGCCACTTCTGTACGCCAGTTTTAAGCCAGGAGTAAGTTACACAGGCTTCAAAAGCGAACCATTTACTCAATTTCTGAATGCAGAATAAAGACCAGAGCATGGTTTCGATGTAATTAAAAACGGTACCGCGTGAAGGAAGCCAGCGGTCGCCAAACTAGGAGATTGTGGTTTCAGATTCAACCGGCAGCATGTTTTTTCTTCTGCTTTCGAACCAATTATCTTTCAGCGATAAAATGTGTACACTATTATTCTCTTACTGATCAGCACCGCTATTAAAAAAATTATGTACATTTCTCTATGCTTCTTGGTGCTGTAGACTGTTGGCTTCCTTCATATGTGTCATAACAATCCCCTCATTTCCATTCTTTTGTCTACTCAGCAGTACCGTGTATTACATGCAGTCTGCAGTTAATGGTGCCAGCGTACAATTCCCGCTGTGTAACTGTGAGCATGGCTACGGCGGAAAGAACGAGCGCGGAAACAACGTCAAGTAACTACAATGTGCAGAGGTGCTTTCGGAATTTTCCTTTACCTTAGAGCAGCGCGTAGTCAAAGCGATCCCTGACTGCACAATTCTGTTTTCGCAATTAATATGAATGCACAGTTCGAAGTCGCTCAAGTTTTAAAAACGCATTCAAAAGCAATAACAGTTAACACTGGTTTTGAATAAAATAAAATTTTACGCCTTGCTATTGGAATGCCTGGCATGCTTTTCAAAAATTAAGCCTTTGGAAACTTACTTGCTGCCGTCCTCTATGCTGACGTTTCCTTCATCTTCGAGAGCTTGAACTGCGGACAATGAATGAGTAAAGTATTATGAATCCTTGAAGCAATTATAATACGATAGAAGTAATCGGTCACTCAATTCACTCAAATTTCCGCATGGGTCGAGCTCCAAAAGCACATCTTAAAACGACGGATGAATAAGGACCCGTGTACAGGTAAAATGTTAGTAGCTGTCACCTTGCACCGTTACAATAGTAGTCGCTTTTTCGCCCCGTGGTATGGCGGGAAGGAAAGTTAAAAGTTGTTTATCGCTTCACAAAAATAGTAGCAGGGATGAGCAGCATATATACAATAAAATACACTGCACTTCATTGCTCCTCTCCAAACGAAAGAACAGGTTCCTCACGTTGCTCGCAGCATCGTTCCAATTTGCAGCGGGCAACGTAACCACTAAACCATTATAATTAGAGGGTAGGGTTATGGGAGCTTAACGTCCCAAAGCGACTCAGGTTATGAGGGACGCGGCAGTGAAGGGCTGCTGAAAATTTCGACCACCGGGGGTTCTTTGACGTGCACTGTCATCGCACAGTTCACGGGCCTCTAGAATTTTGCCTCCATCGAAATTCGACCGCCGCGGCCGCGATCGCACCCGCGACTTTCGGGCCAGCAGCCAAGCGCCATAACCACTGAGCCACCGCGGCGGGTTGTTATAATTAGAATCGATGCTTTTAATTATATTAGGCTATCGAAAAGATAAGTCGGGGCGAGCATTAAGCGGCACCAGAAGAGGCAATGTTAGTATAGTCGGATACAATTTAAGTGTGCAGTGAAGCTCCGCCCATATTCACGACAGCCTCACAGATTTCCTGCACGACAAAAAAGTATAGCCCGTTGTTAAAACATTTCTTGTTGCCTAAACAAAAAACTAATCGCAAGAAAAAAATTATGGGAGCTATAATTTTGATACATCGCTTGTTTAATATATATATAGTCAAACGTTAAAAAGTTGATTTCGTTTACTGTTACGATGGGCCAGCGGAGTAATACAGTACGCCGCGGACCGTGGCCCAGTTTTAGCAACTGCTGTTTTTTTAAGTTGTATCCTACTATAGATGAGCACGATTTTGAGGCCTGCTAGCGGCGTTATTCGGTCTCGCTCACTACATGCGGAATGCGAAACTTGTAACAGAGTTGAATGAAGCAGGGTCCTCTCGGTCCAAAAATGCGGCTTGCACCTGATTGGTACATCATTCTTTGTAAGGCCTTAAGGTGCGTAAAGGCACGGCTTATGGTGTTGAACGTCATAAAACTACGGGTGGGCAACGGAAGAAACCGTAGTGAAGGGTTCCAGAATATATTTTTCCCCATTTGAAGCACTTTATCTCTGCGTTGTCAGCCTGGTTCCAAAAAAAAAGCTATTTTCTATTTGCGTAATGCCAGTTCAAGGGGTGTAAGTGCATACAAAGGTGCCAGTTCTTCCGAAGGTTTACATCAGAAAAAGACGAGCACCTTGCCGCGCTGCATTTACCAACAATATCAAGTATGCACAGCCGCAATCTTTGCAATTCGCAGCGTCTGCGTTACTATGCACCACAAAAGCAAAAACTAGCAAAAACGATGCCACAAAACCTGGTAATACTGCAATTACACATTGGTGCGAAAACTTCGTTGATGACGCATGAGACAACGTGTGTCGTAACAGGAAAATTGACTGCCTAGGAATCGTACTAAGCCATTAACCAGTATAATGGGCACCCCAGAGCAATAGACCACAGCTGATCGCGATGAGCTCGACACACACGGTCGCTCTCAATCTGCTGCTGGCCGCTGGCCACGTTGAAGCCGCTGATAGCGCACGAGGGGGTTGGTAGCCACGTAAACGGACGATTGCAAAAAAAAAGAACAGCGGCGTGTCTTCGGTGATACAGGCATTCCGAGCGCCTACCACACTATATAGATGCTCTCCCTCTAAGTCGTCGTTGCACTCTGAACATAAAATACTCAAAAGTGCAACGTAACAAAGCACTTAAACATCACTGAAGCTGACTAACCGTTTTCCTTCCTCTTCTCGAATCATTCTCCTGCATGCTTTGGTTGCAGTTATACTAGCATAGGCATTGATACTAGCATATAAGGCATTGATATACATGGATCCCCATCCGGTATTCTCCTGCCGGCGCTGAATAATTTATAATCGTATTTCTTTGTCGTGCTGTTTCGGTTTCAGCGGCCGAATGAGGACTGTAGCGTCAAAGAGTGGTTTTGTCACGTGAGACATGAAAAAACTACAATATAATCGCTCCTTCCACATTAGTCGTCATTCCGGCTATTGAGGAAGGCTGCCTGTAAACACTGTATAGAATTAAAACGATGAAGCAGTGATTATAAAACCACTCATTCACGTCGCAGCCATCATTCGGCTGTTGAAACCAAAACCGAAACAGCATGACTGGTTAAATGTGATTATGAATTATTTAATGGTCGTGGGTGGGTACCACATGGTGATTCATGTGTAGTAATGTCTTTCGCGTAATTGTAGAGAAGAAAACGTGTCACCAAAATTAGGTGCCTATACTCCAACACATGTCAGCGTTACGGCTATCCATGCACACCGATACACCAATATAGAGTGTCCCTGTTGGCAACATAAATTTAATGTGCGCACACGACCTCACAAGCTAGGCCACGTCTAATACCATGAAGCTTATTCTGCTACTCACCAGAAATGTCTGCGCTGTTCGGAACCCCTTGGAGGCGGGGAGTGACGGGAGTTCCGTTTGGAACGCTGGCTGCAAGCTCGTGTGAACATGTCTGGGAAAACATCCTTTCGTTCGACGTATGGAGGATGTCGACGCTGATCCCAACTCCTCGCGGTGTGCTCCTCTGCTGCTCGTCTGTGCGCGCCATGTCAGTCTGCGCAGAGACGGAAAGGCACATGAGGCGCAAAAACCTACTAAGAAAAAACTTCATGGGGCGATCAGACATCTTATGCAAGAATTTTGCGAAAGCAGTTGCAATTACCCTCCATGATTACTTTCCGATTCTCTGACTCTTCGCACACGTGTCATGTGACCTTCTCTGCCCCGCCCGCGACACCCACACGGGAGAGAGGAGGTCCCATACAGGTACGCCTGGAGTGACGTGCGCTGGGGGCGCTGCTTTTGCGCTTGCCAGACAAGTGCATTTGAAAAGCACGCATCTTTCGGGGGCCAAATGAGCCACAGCGGCGAGGGTAATAGCGGTATAGAAATTGTAAAAACTGATGTGGCCAGTACGACCAGTCGGCTAAAAGTTTAAAAGTTACAAAGTTGACTATCAAGAATAAGTTAAAAGCTTGATAGTAACAATCCTTGCCTCTTTTCTATGTCCGCCAAAAGAGATATTACTATGCCGCGAAACTCAGGTTTATAACTCGGAAAGATTATTTTTTGAAAAATTGGCTGGGGGCCTTCCTAAACACGACTGCGAACCCAGTAAAAAATTTAGTTGCATAGGTGAAACGTGTACAACAGTTTTAAAAATGCATTGAATTTCGAAATGACAAGTTATGGATATCGCAGTGGCACGCTTTAAATACCTGCGTCGCTTTGTCGGTAGGGGTCGGCCGAGAGCACGGACACAGCACAGTGACGTGCACGTGTAGGTCATCGTACTTGTGGCAGCCGCAGCTAGTGGCGGACACTACTGGCAGGGGCTGCTTTTTCAGCGGCTCTCCGGACGCCGCGGAACAGGAATCCTCCACGGCCTGGGTGCCCTCTCCCATTGCCGATTCCCTTTTCTTGGCCGCAAACGTGGTCAACAACTGCTGCCTCAGCTCCTCCCTCAGCTGGTTGGGGCCGGCAGCGGCTTTCGGAGTCCGGCTCATTGCACGGTGGCTACCAGGTGGGTGCTCAAGTACCTGCGAGTGGTTCTCGGCGGCGGTGGTGAATCTGCTAGGTACTAGCTTGCCCCGAGGACCAGGTGTTCTCTTTGGCTTGACAACTGCAGCGTCCGGTAAAAAGAAGCTATTAGTTCTGACCCAAAAACCTTTGCTAATAACCACATCGTCTCCCAACCCCCGCAGGGGTAGAAAGCCAGGGCGTCATCCCCAGTTAATCAAATACCGAAAATGATTAGCGTCCATGCCGATTAGAGCAATCAGTCATGGTGGAAACCTATTCGGCGACGCGTTCTAGAGCTCACAAAATGATTGCCCTACATTAAACAATCACTAACATCGATTACACTGAACTGAATCTAGAGTACAGCCAAGCGCAAAAAATTCCAGGCTACCACCGGAGATGCTGAGAGTTACCGCACGAGTTAGTCACTTGACTGGCATATGAGGCCGTTAAGCATCTGCCTTAGCAGATTTGGAATGTAACGTGGCATAACTGGGGTATATAACGTGTGTGGTCGTGGCTATAAATCACGCTGTTGTGCGATTGAGTGACAAGCCACAGCAGATCCAGGGGTATTACACAGGGGCTGCCAAAGCCCAGCATCAGTGGCTTTGGGGGAGGCTTAAAGGTTAATATATCCTGTCGCGCAGTGTGGGTAATAGTTCTGTGCGCTTGGCGAGGCGGAACGTCATGAAATTGACCAATGGCTCTAACACAATAGGCGTTGTAGGAGTGGCGCGACCAGCAACGCTCGTTCTGAACAGTCATGTTCCATTTGGGGATTTTTGCGCAAGGTCAGCAAATGTAAGAACTTAAATCGTCTCAATTTTTGAAACTGTCGGTGTTTTAAAGCTGGTGCTGCGAATAAAGTCCCCAAACGGAAATTTTTGCTCCAAAAGAGGGAATTTTCGCTTACGCCAATGAACATCAGGTTCTGAAACCAAATGTCCAGCTTTGCGCTGGCATAGCTAATTTGCGCTGGCAGAGATAAACTCAGTTTGAACCGCATTGCTGCTGCGATCGAGAAGCCACACTGAATTCTGAGGTAAGCCTGAACCAGAGTGGTGGCATAACGCTGGTGCAAAAAGACGATTTCCAGTTGAGCACGCGTTCCATTGACAAGCTATGAGGCTCAAGCAGACTCGGCAGCTACGAACCGCCTCCGCTTGCTAATAGCTGACGCGAACTTGCACCCTCATTCGAAGCCAGTGCCGAGTAAACCGTTCCTTTATCGGGCGTTACGAGAGCAAGCTCCCCTCAACTGCACTTCGTCGCGCTGAACAGACGGATAGCACTGTCCTGCCTACTTCGCCTAGAGAGCATCGCCCGCGGTGAGTGCGTAGCCTCAACCTCCACAAACAGTCAAAGTAGTTCGCCCTCCGAATAGGCAGCGAAGCACTGCGAAAGACAAAGAAAGGAAACGACGGGCTCACCTACTTGCGTCGAGTCGCAGCCACGATAGAACAAAGCCGATCGGTCGCACTGCGCTGGCACACTGCTGCGCGTGTTAAGCGCTGGTGCTCTCGCGATGCTCGCGCGCTGCTCGCGCTCCTCGAGCAGGGCGTAGAACGAATAATTGGTCGTCGAAGACGAAAACGTTCTGAGAGAGTTTGCGACCGTTGATGATGATGATTACCTAACGCCAAGGTGTCATCTTTACTAGCTTTTTTTTAATTATTTGAGGAAGCCTGCAGCATGCTTATGCGGGAGGGAAAAAACAACGACTTCACATTTAGAGCTCTGTCAAGTCACAGGTCAGTGAACCCGAGTCTGTTTTAACAATGAACCCTTAACAAAACAAGAAAGACTTATTAAACAAACTGAACTAAAGGTGACATTCAGTTCATTTTGTCAGATGTATCATCATCATTTTGAGACACATTGTAAGCCGTCTACAACAGCTGATCTGCTATCTGAAGGTAGGTCATCTGGAGGAAACGCCGCCATTCATAACTTCTGTTTCACTCTTCACAAAACCGCTTGGCGGTTCAAGAATAAGTGGTTCACTGTCATCGTCATTACCACATTTTATTTGAATTTCACTTCAGTCCACACGAGACAAGAAATGGCTGGCGGTTTAGCATTACTAGGCACAATATATTGTGCATTAGCACGGCTCTTTGCAGGGAGGCACCACCGTCACTACTTCTAAGCTCGATTGTGGTTTCCACTGACCCAAGGAGCCAGTTGTGAGCCTTGATTTCCTCAAAATCAACGGAGTCTAAGCCTTCCGTTGGTTTTGCGAAAAGAAGAGATGCATAACTGCCTCAATGTGCAGGCGGACGGCACCGACTACTCAAATCGCGACTGAGGTGTCCACTGACCCCGTGAGCCAGTCACACCTGGAGTTCCCGGGTTCGAACCCGACGGCTGCGTTTCGATGTAGGCGCCCCTGCGAGGCGCAGGGGCGCCCGTGAGCTGTGCGATGTCAGTGCGCGTTAGGGATCACCAGGTGGCCAAAATTTTTCCGGAGCCCTCCACTACGGCACCTCTTCCTTTCGGCGCGCTTCGGGTGTCGCCTATATGTGAGAGGGGTACTGTGCCGTTTGCTTTCCGCAAAAACCAATTTTCTAAATTTCCAGAATCTTGCGGAATTTGTGGCACAAGTGATTCCTACGACGGTGAACAAATCTCGTATTGCTTTAAAATCTACTCGCCTATTCAGAGATGGTATTAAGCTTTTCATCTCCTCAAGCAGCACACAATGTTGAGGAAGTTTGAGGCGCCATATTTGAAGAAGTACGAGGACACTTTCGGCGGCTTTGCTGTAATACCAGCACAACTTGGGTCGTTTCGGTACATAACGTGGTTGTCGCTATATGTTCATTATTAGATGCCACAGCAGTTCGTGACGCAGGTATTTCATACGACCGCAGAGCCTTGTGGGCTGCGTCGAATATGTGAATTGTAAGGTCTGATGATATCGGCACATATAACATTGCGAAATTAGCAGACTATTTGCATGGTTGAGCGCGGAATATCGTGTAGGAGCACTCGAGTTCGCTGGTGCTGGAAAATTTGTTGTTGGGGAAAACGAATTGCGCAGTGCATGTTTCACATATCGGCGGACGCGTGAATCGCTCCGTAAGGGGAGAAACAGAGAAAACTTTATTGTCAGTAAGAAGATGGTGCTCTTGGGTTTCTTCAGCCGATTTAGGTGGCCGGCAGTTTGTCTGTCGGCGACTTGCTACGCTCTTGCCTTGGTCCGATACTGAACGTCTGGGTCCGGGCTGGCGAGAATAGCTTCCAATTTAACCCAAAGATCATCCAGTATCAAAGGTCAATGAAATCATCCAGTATCAAAGGTCAATGGTCAACTCAAGGTCAGAGGTCAAAGATCAACTAAAGTTCATGCGTCAGTGTCAGGGGTCATGGGTTCCACACCATAACTGTATCACATATGGTCATACACGGCCAACGTGTTTGGGCTGAAGGTCGTTCAAGGTCGTTCTGCGGCCTACGCGACTACTTTACCTAACGAAGAGAAGCTTCATTTTCGGCCACCTGGGTATATTTATCGTGCGCTGGCATCGCACAGCGCACGGGCGCCTTCGCGTTTCGCCTCCGTCGGAACGCCGCCGCTGCAGTCGCGTTCGAAACCCGGGATCTCCTGATCAGAAGCCGAGCGCTCTAACTACTGAGCCACCACGGCGGGTACGTCGCCTGTGCATACGCGTTTCTGCTGGGATATGAGTGTGCACAGAGCTGTTTTCTGCAACCCTGCGCGATGTGTGTGTGTGCAATAAGAACTGGTGTGTGCGGAACGTACTGCTGCTGCTGTTGCTGATAGGAAGAAAAGGAAAGTGCACGGGCCTGCCTCCTGGCTCAAGCCGAGCCACGCTCGCTGCTGCGTGCTGAAAGTAGGAGAGTTATAAGATAGGAGAGGAAGAAAAAACAGAAAGAAAATGTGCGCTCTAATATGCCCCGGGCCGTTCCCGGAGGCAGTGCAATACCGGGCAAACCAGCGCAAGAGTGCTTCAAGCCGAGCACACCGCCATATTCCAAAAGTAAATTTAATATCTTGGGTCCAGGGACCTGCAGTAAATATTAAATCAGGTATCAGGTATGGTGGTGACAGATTAAATCTAGTGATAGCATCATTGGCTCAACTAATTGGGGGGGGGGCATGATTGCCTACTAGGTTTTGAAAAAAAATTTTGAGCAACCGTTCATCGTACAGCGTTCCGGGTGTTGTGACAGCACTTCTCTTTCATATAGATTAAATGTTTTAGTCAAGTTTGAGGCTATATCTTGTGACAGGGGTTCGGACCGATGACATATGCGCCTTCATTTGCATGCTTTAAGGCGCGCTTGAGGTGCCCAGCGAGATGTGAGAGCTACTGCGACCTTCCCTTTCTTAAAACGATGCGCTCGGCTACTGATTCGGCGTACTCGGGTTCGAACCCTGCTGCGCCGGCCACATTTTGAAGGACGCGAGGCGCAGAGGTGGCTGCGTGCTCAGCGATGTCGGTGCACTTTCTGGATCCCCAGGAGGTTGAAATTATTCCGGAGCCCTCCACTACTGCACCTCTTATTAGCGGGAGCTACACTATGCTACCGGTCGAACATTTCGCGGTACACGCGAAAGGCAAGTTGTGCGCATTCGCCGACCATGGTACATGGGGAGGAGGCCAGTTGTGCGCATGCGCCGTTACCATGGCAACCGGGGAGGAGGAGTGGGTGCGCCGCGCGCTTCGTCGCCGCCGTCGCCGCTTTTTCTTCCGGAGTCCCTCTTTTATCCCTTCCCTTATGGCGCGGCTCAGGTGTCCGCCGATATGTGAGGCAGATACTGCGCCAATTTAGATTCTTCGGCGGGCGCTCGAAGCGAGCGGACGTGTTTTCTAGCTCTCTGCTCCTTCGGACGCTGGGCCTAAGGCTTCGCGGCGTTGCGGGGTCTCCCCATGGAGGCCACAGACACCGTGAACGAGCGAACGCCTGTGTTCGGTGGTGATAATGAGCAACGCAGGGCAGGCCGCTCACGCTCACGATCGCGGAGACGAACGCCATCCAGAACAAGGTCGTCCAGCACCATTCGGCGAACGCAGGCCGAGATCGCTGATCTGCGGGACACGGTGAGGAGCCTGACGGCGGCGCTCATCACCACCTCGGCGAACCTCGAGTCCGTCATCGGGACCTAGAACGTGTCGCCGGCGGACCCACGCGTTCTAGCCTTGAGGGACGCCATGGCGCTCGCTCACCAGACGCAGAACTCCATGGCGGCTCCCTCCCCGCCTCTGGCCACCCCTGCGCTTCCTGCCGCCATTGCTACATCTGGGGAACCGGCTGTGATGCCCTCTCCCCCTGAAGCTGCTGCTGCGGGCTCACCGCGGACACCTGCAGCCGAGGATAGCATGTGCACCCCAATGGACGAGTCTGCTCTCCGGAAACGGCGACGCTCAACAGGGTCCGAGGAGGAGAGGGACACGGAAACCAAAAGGGACATCGCGGTGGCCAAGCGGGAAGCTCGAAGCCCCCACCGTCACTGTTCCCTCTCCCTCCACACTCGAATGAGCAGGGTCTTCCCAGCACGAGCCCCATGGAGCCCACCTCCAGCCTGCTGCTGATGCTGCTGCTGTTGCTGCTGGGGCGACGGCATCCGGAAGAAAACCGCGTGCGTCCTCACCAAATCCCGCCGCACGAGACCAGGCTGCGGCTGGGGCCTCATCGGCTGGCAGTGAGCGCGCCCAACTCCGCGGCGCGCCGCAGCAATACGCCGCAGACAGCGGCGACGCTGATGCTGGGGCCAGCCTGGTGCCGTGGCGCATTATCACTACCAAGGCGCAGCGGCGTCGGACAGCTGCCCTGGAGTGAGCCGAGGCTGCCGTGGAGGTCCCGTCCAGCCTGTTGGGGACGGTGCTGTTTCGGCCGGCGAAGCGGGGCACCGCCTTTACCAGGGAACAGGGCTGGGAGTTGGCCGAGGAGATCGGATCCCGCCCTGGCGTCCTCGCCATCCGGGTAAACATGCGGCGGAATGTGGTGGCAGTGGACGCGGGGAGCAGCGATGCTCTCCAGGCCCTGCTAGCCACAGCCGTCATCTGCGGCGTGCCGGTCTGCGCCAAGGAGCCTCCTCCTCGGAATCAAAGCTACGGCCTGGTCTTCGGTGTGGACGGGCGCAGGACGGCGGAGGAGCTGCTAGCGGCGACGGAGTCAACGGTACCGATGGTGTCGGCGTCTCTGTCGAGCAGCACACTCGCTCTCCGTTTTGCGGCGCCGACACCCCCGGCATTCATCACCATATTCAAGCGCAGGCTCGCGGTAGCCCCTGCCGTCCCCGGCCGCTCCAGTTTGCCAAGTGCGCCCGCCTTGGGCATGCCACTGAGGTGTGTCGTGCTCCTGCCCGATGCACGCGCTGTGGCGGGCCGCACGAGCCTGGTACCTGAGCGAGCAAGCCCCGCTGCATTAACTGCGGGGGGCGGCACGCAGCCATTGACCCAGCATGCCCGCACTGCCAGCGAGAGCGTCACGTGTCCACTTTAATGGCCACATCCATGGCACTGATGTCCAGGCGGGTTGTCCGAGCCGTCGTCCAGGCTGAGACAGCGGCCCCAGCCCAGCAAAATCAGCAGACGCCGCGCGCGCTTTCTTATGCGCAGGCCGTCAGGGGAACACCCCAGCAGCAGCAGTCACCGAAGCAACGGCAGGGCCGGCAGCGGCAGCGGCGATCCGGTTGCCCGGCGTCCCGTACAGCGTGGCCCGAGCCTACGGCCGCTTCTCATGGCCAGCCCCCTGACGCACGGGACGCGGAGATCGCGCGCCTAAAGCTGACGTTACGCGCCCTCAGCGCACTTTCCCCGGAGGGCACCGATGGACACCGGGCTTGCTTAGAAGCAGCGGGTACTCCCGCACAGATAAGCCAGCATGATGGCTAGCCGCCGGACTCCCTCCTGCATACCATCCATCCTGCAGTGGAACGTGCGCTCCCTTGCGGCGCGGTACGCCGAAATGCGAGTTCGCATCGCACAGGATTCGCCGGAAGTTATCGCGCTGCAGGAGACGTACGTACGTTCACATGACGGGGAGCCCCACATGCGGCTACCTGGCTACATTGGCTACCTCTCAGCCACCACGTGCGAGGAACCCACCTGTGCCGCAGTGCCCTGTTGTGTCACATCTCATCGCCCCGGGAAATCAAGGTGCGCGATATACGTGGGGCAGGACGTCCATCACACCCTCGTCGGCTCGGCGGCGGCGACATCTGACGCCCAGGAGTGCGTGGTGGTGACAGTGCGCGTCGGTGGTGTTGACACGTCGGTGGCCAGTGTTTATGTGCGTCCAGCTGTCGCGTGGAACGCGCTGTGTTTTCGTGCTGTGTCTTCGTGCTGTGCCCCGCGCCAAATCATCTATGGTGATTTTAACGCCCACCATAGTGCGTGGGGCAGTGCGCGCCACTCCGCGCGTGGAGACGACCTGCACGACGCAGCAACGCAGCTGGGTCTCACCCCCTTGAACACCGGCGAGCCCACCTTTCGACGACGCGGAACAACCGGCTCCTGCATCGACGTTGCCTTCGCACCCAGAGGCATCGAGGCGACATGGCGCCGATCACCATCTCTCTGGGGCTCGGATCAATACTCCATCCTAATCGAACCCACTGCGTTGGAGGCGCGCCCCAAACGTGCCTAGTCCATTACCAACTGGAGTGCGTTCAGGCGGGCGGTCGACGAGGCGGCGGCCAATGGCGCAGATTTCTTTTCAAGTATAGTCCGAAGCACTCTCGCAGCCACCCTACGAGCAGAGGTAAGGGCAGGGCAGCCCACACCTGATTTGAAGCTGCTCAATCTGCGCGAGAAGAGATATCGCGCAGAGCGACGGGCGCGACGGACTGACAGAGCCGCCGACTGGACTGTCTACAACCGCTTGAACGCAGCAGCGCGCCGCCACGCCAACAAGCTATACCGCCCGCAGCGAGCTTCAAAGGATGCCAAAGGATGGAGGAAGATGTCAGCTCGCGGAGGCTGTTTGACACCCTGCGGCCCATCACCGAACCACAGGCAAACCGTCAACCGCTGGCCGTCCTCGCAATCTCCAGCGGGCTCAGCTTTGTAGAAATGGCAGAGCGGTTTGCCGATCGATTCGCGCCGCCCTGCCCCGCAAACGCCGCTAACATAGCTGCTCCTGAGAGCCTCAGAAGCGACGCCAGTCCCTCGCCCGTCGCCTCGGAAGGTCCATGTGATGCGCCGTTCACCGCGGCGGAACTGAACAATGCGCTGCAGCGCTGCCGCGGCCGCTCGGCGCCCGGACCGGACGGGGCGACATACCAGATGCTGCGAAACCTGGATGCACAGCAACGACAGATCCTCCTGCAGCAGATCAACCTGGTGTGGGAACGCGGGGAGCTACCGGAGAATTGGCGAACCGTGGTCGTTTGTCCCATCCGAAAGGCAGGGCGCCCACCTACGGAGCTGAGCGGATACCGGCCAGTGGCATTAACATCGACGGCAGGTAAGCTCATGGAGCATATGGCGTTGCAGCGTCTGAACGAGCGGTTTGCGGAGGCTGATTTGTTTGACGAGCGGCAGACGGGTTTTCGTGGGATGCGGTGCACGGCTAATTCTATATCGGACGTTGTTACAGCGCTGGAGCATGCCAGGGCGGCAGGCCAGGTTGCGCTGCTGCTACTGCTGGACGTCTCGGGCGCTTTTGACAACGTTCACCGCGCACCAATTCTCGCGGTGCTTGAGGGGGCTTGTGTGAGCGGGCGCCTTTTGCGATACGTTCATAGCTGCCTGAGCGGGCGCACCATGCGCGTACGAGTAGGGGGTAAGCTCTCCAAGCCTCGCCCGGTGGACATGGGCGTGCCGCAGGGCTCTGTCCTATCGCCATTTCTGTTTAATGTGGCCATGTCGGTGGTGCCGGCCTCCCTCGCCACGAACGGCCGACACCATGTGTACATTTCCATATATGCAGACGACATAGCTCTGTGGTGCCGGGGACCACCGGGCGAGGTGTTCCGCGTGCGGGGTTGCCTCCAGGGAGCCCTGACCGCAATCGATGCCAGCTTGCGCGACTTGGTCTGTCGCTGAGCGCGGACAAATCGGTGGCCATGGCCTGCGTTTCGCGCTCGCGCGCGCACCTTGCGCCACTGTCACTGGACGGGACTCCGATTCCTTGGCGTAAATCGGTGCGGTACCTTGGCCTGGACATCGACTGGCGCCTTTCCTTCCGCCCCGCGGCGACCAAGGCCTGTCTGCAGATGAAGAGGATCACCGCCGCCGTGATGGATGGAATCGCGACGAGTGATGTGTGTGACGGATGCGGTGCAGTGGAAACACTAGAACACCTGCTCCTTCACTGTGCCGCGTTCGCCGATGCTCGTCGCGATATGCTCGCGGCCTATAGGGCGCAGGGCATACTACCAGACTCCATCAAGACGCTATTGTGGCCGCAGGGCAGTGCGCGCACTTGTGAGCGAACTTTGGTGAGCCTCTGTGCATTCCTCGAACACACGGGCTTGACGTCCTGTCTGTTCTCCGTCAGGTAGTTACACGCAGTGACCGAACGCTCCGCGAGTTCTACCTTGAACGATTATTAACTGGACGCCCCACTCCAGTTGTAACCAACACAGTGCTGTGCGCGTGTGTGATTTAATTCCTCTAAAATGAACTAATCACGCGCACAACCTGGACACATTTCTTATTGTGTAAATAGTTTGTACATATTACTTCTCCCCCTATCCTCTCTTCCTGTCCCCTCACCTCTCTCATTTCATTTCTCCATTCTGCCTGCTATCCTTTATTTCCGCTGCCCCAGCTCAGGTGCTCCAGTATCGATGGCAGATCCCGGGGCTAGCAAAAATCTTTTCCTTCCTTTCTACTATTATTTTTAATAAAACCACTACCACCCCCACCACGGCAGGAAGTCCACGATGCGATGCCGCAGAACGCGAGCTCAGCGGAGCAGTAGCCGTCGCGTCGCTTTCTTCCAGCCAAAGTGTCCCTGACCCGCCGAAGCCTCCGCTTCTCTGCTGTTCCCCCCGTTCCTCGCTCTCACACGCCCTTTTATAGCCTCGGTGTTAGTCCACGTAAGCCTTGTCGTCGTCTTCTTCTCTTCTCCACCAATCATCTCTCTCCACCTCACCGAATGCTTCTTCCTCTTCTTTATTCTTCGGTTAGTCGACGTCGTCTTCTTCAGACCTCTTTCCTTTAAAATTTAATTTAGGCTCCTTAATATATGTGACAATGGAAGAAGCTCAAGCACAATGCTGTCGCAACGATGTTCCCATTGAAAGGTCAGATACCTGCTAACCTTGGTGTTTGTGGCCATGTTGCTTCTCGCCTCGTCTTCTACATTTGAAGACGTTGAGTGAGGAAGTGGTTGGTGTGCATGCATATTAAATTTTCTGGCGCGTCTTCTATGGACTCTTCTCAAAACTTTGGAGGTCAGCTTCTTGGCACAGCAAAATTCTTTCACCCTGGCCGCCAAACCAGCTTTGGGGTAAAAAAAAAGTTGCAATGCTGCAGACATATATAGGCTGAACAGTTCCGCGTTCCTTTCCTTTGCACGACACGTTGTCGGGATAAAGGGATTAGCACCAGCTTTGCCTAGCCATTCCTTTTGATGAAGGGTTTACAACAGCTGTACCTGACGTTTAGGATGGGCCGCATGGTGAAGGGTCCTTTACAATGAAGAAAAGCTTACTTTCGGTGTTTTGCAAAAGGACAACTATTTTAAATATATAAAGAGCAACTTTCGCTTATTTTTTCTGCTTCCAGAACCTGCTAAAGAGCGAAGGCCACCAAGGGACCGAAGTGTGCATGTGCCTGCATTGTTCAGTGATGACGCTGACGCACAAGGTTCTTCACCAGAAGTGAGAAACACCCTTCCCTTAAACACGCAAGAATATCTTCCAGCAGATTCATCGTCAGACGGAGTGTAAAATGAGACATTGGTGGGGACAGAAAACAGCAATGCTAGTGAGCAACGTACTCCGACCACCGCGGATGTACAGCCTCAAGAAACTGCAGTGGTTCGTGCGACTCAACCCTTTAATTCTGAGGCACCAGAGTTGAGGAACAAGATAGTAGATCTCACAGAAGCCAATAATAGGCTGAAAAAAACACCATAAAGAATCTAAGAACACTGTCAAAAAACTACAGAACCGGATTCGCAAGCTGCAGAAGGAGGCAGCTAATTTCTCACGAAATACGAAGTTTTTAATTGAAGACCAAATTCGTGCCTTTTCTGGGAACAACAATCGTGGCAATTCATGGTCAGCGAAACAGTAAAGTAAGGCGTAAAAATTAAATTTGCTTGTGGAACCCGTGGGTATGAAACTCTCTGAAAGATTGGCTACCCTCTGCCATCAAGCAGAACACTAGCATGAAGAATTCAGAGCGTGAAGTTTCTGCCAGGTAACCTGCATGAAGTGATGGACGTAATCAGGTCGAAAACAAAGGGAATGGAGGACGCGGCAAAAGACTGTGTCCTCTTTCTAGATGAAATGGAGATAGCACCGGGATTTGAACTCGACCGGGGAGAAGACGTGCTTTTGGGAGGAACGACCTTGCCCTCAAAGCCTGAAGAGGCAGCCAACCATGATTTGGTGTTTATAATAGGTGGGGTAAACCAAAGGTGGAAGCAGGTGATAGCCTATGAATTTACTGGTAGGCACGTGGACGGTTCTGTACTCAAGGCATAGGTCCTGGAAATAGTCCGGATATGCAGCCAGATTTCTCTAAGAGTACGGGTAGTCAGTCACCTGTGACATGCGTGCAGCAATCTCCGCTATGTGGAGAGAATTTGGCTTTTCGAGTCACCGTCATTCGACAACTTCGTGCTCAATACCCCACCCAACTTTAGATGGGAAGGAACTTTTTTCATCTCTGACCCAGCACATGTCCTTAAAAACCTGAAAGGACAGCTTCTAAGCTCTAAAGTTTTCACACTCAGTGATGATACAGTAAGCAAGAACGGATTGGCTTCCTCGAAGGTTTATCTAGAGCATGTAGTACACGCATGACGAAATATTATGCCGCCTTGGACACACTGCGTATGGTAATAGATACGATCAGAGAACTGAAACTGGGCCCTCTGAAGTGAAGGCCTCCGGAATAATTTAGACCACCTGGGGATCTTTAACGTGCACTGACAACGCACATCACCCGGTCACGGCGGCGGCCGCGTTTTGATGGACTCGAAGCGCAAAGAAAAAATAAACTGAAAACTTTTTTTTGGGGGGGGGGTGGGAGTAAACGGCGCAGTATCTGTCACATCGCGGATACCTGAACCGCGCCGCAAGAGAAGGAATAAAGGAGGGACTGATAGAAGGAAGGAAGAAAGAAGCGCCGTTGTGGAGGGCTCCGGGATAACTTCGACCACCTGGGGATCTTTAACGTCCGCTGACATCGCACAGCACACGGGCGCTTTAGCGTTTCGCCCTCATCGAAACGCTGCCGCAGCGGTCGGGTTCGAACTCGGGTAGTCCGGCTCAGTAGCCGAGCACTCTGAACACTGAGCCACTACTGCGGGAAAGCCAATTCGGCTGGGTTTCAAAAAGCGTAGCGCATCAACAAATGCAGTGCAGTGGTCGTGGATGGCGAAGGCTACCAGACGTGGGCTGTTGGCTCGTCATGCGTTTGAGAACATAGCAAGTGCGGAAGCCGTGGTCGCATGCTTGGATGGAAATTTGGCGAGAACAAAACAAACAAAAAACGGCCTAGTTGCAAAATGTGGTCATTCAAAAATCCATACCCCGCATTTATATTGATTGTTTTCAAGCTGTTCCGCCTAACAGCTCAGTCAGCCGACTAAGGTGTTGCTCAGTTGTGATTCAGCTATGCCAGTACACTGACACACCCAACATAAATAAACCATGTAGTTAAACAGAAGTTACGCTCATAACGAGAGCACATTTCCATGTTCTCTATCACAGCATGTAGGAGCGGCTGGAGCCTCAAGCATCATCATCATTGGTTGGGACCCGTAGAATATCTGATCCGTGTCCCATTTGTACCCAACATATTTTTGGAAATGTGGCGGAGTGCTTGAAGGTTGCTTCACTTCCGCCACCAGTTGGCCCGGTATTGCACTGCCTCCCGGATCGGCCTGGGTCATTCTATCTGCACGTGGTAGCGATTGTGGCTCGGCTTGAGCCAGTGGGCAGGCCTGTGCACTTTCCTTTTCTTACTTCCTGGCAACAACAGACAGACCGACAGCATCAAGCTCGATTTCGATAACACTGAGTAACAGGTAACACAGAATTTTTAAGCTCGATTTCGATGTCACTGCGTATTCTGTACAAAGGAAAGCGAAAGGGCTGAACAGCACCCGATAATGCGAGCCACAAATTAATGTTTTTGTAGCGAAAGAATGCGCAAGCGTCGCTAGTCAGTTATGCGCATGCGCCACGCACCGAGCCACAGGTGTACCGCCGCTGCGGCACGCATTTCCTCAAAATCCTATTGTAGCGATCTTCAGCGTGGCACCCCTTGAGCTCCGTGGCGGCGTCGTGGCCTTGAGCTGGCTGGTCACGTGGTGGGGAGCAGCTGCTGCTGCCGGCGGCACTGCGCGCCTGTGAAACCGAGCTGCAACAGCTGTGCGCATGCGCCGTGTCGAGTGGAGAGGAGTAGAGATTGAATCCACGTCCAGGGACGAAGATGAAGGATGAAGAAGGAACGCCAGCGAAATGGAGCGGCGAAAGACTGACTTCGCAATTCGACTGAGCGAGTTCCACTCGGCCAGATGTAGCTCTCGCGAAAACCTGGCTCTTCTAAACGTCGGGGAACGCACATACAACTACATGGCCAATTTCCTTTGGTTAACCCCATGCCAAAGCCTGGAAAAGATCCTTCTATCATTTCCAACGTCAGACCAATTGCTCTCACTTCCACCGTTTTGATTGAGCGACTAATCAACAATAGGATTCAATATTACCTGGAATACACTACAACTTGGTACCACCCTGCGCAAACTGGCTTTCGCCCCAATTTGAGTAGAAAACATTGCTTGTGGCTGCTTCGGCGAGTCATTAATCGAACTTCCCACCACCTCATGCCTGACTAAATCCTCGCGGTCGACATGAGAAAAGCTTCTGAGAACGTCGATCAAAGCGTCATCTTTGTGGAGCTTTCCCAGTCCTACCCAAGTCAACGGGTGCTGAACTGGATACGAAACTTTCTCCAGAGCAGACCCGTACGTCTCAACTGTGGTACCCAAGAATGCACCCCTCGCACATACTACCTAGACAGGGGAGTTCCCCAGGGCTCAATCATGGGCTCTTTCCTGTTAACTTTGCGATGGCGAAGGCAGCAAGACGGGCAGAACAAAACAGTGCAGCAAGATTCGCGATCTACGCGGACGACGTAACAGTGTGGGTCGAGGCCAATGATTTTGAGTCCGTCGATCACATGCAATCCGAGCTGCAGGCAGCGTTCCATATCCTGGAGACCTCACTAACTGAGCTGGGCCGCGAACTGGCACCTGACAAGACTGAATTTCGCAGCATTGATGGCAGGGCTCGTACTAACCCGTCCCAGCAGTTGCATCTTCTCATGGCGGGCCAGGTGCTCACATCTCATAACGGATCAATCAAGCTTCTCGGTGTTCCCGTCAGCAGCTGTAACAGTCCTCGTAATTGGATCAAACGCCTCAAGAGCACCTGGAAGAGCACCCTCCGCCTCATCGCTCGTATGTCAAACAAGTACGGTGGTGCAAGGCAGGAGGCTTGTCAGACGTTGGTTCGCGCGGTAGCAATTGGCAAGATTTTCTACGGCGCCCCTCGTACGAACTGACCACGGAAGTTTGCGAAGAACTAACTCGTCTGCCCAGGGTCACGTTCTGCACCATGACAGGTCTAACACGACATACGCGCATCACGGCTCTAGAGGAAGCGGTGGTCCTTCCTTCTGTACACAAAATCATTGAGGAAGCTGTAACTCGGCACGAAACACGCAGAACTTGCACGAAACATAGACGCCCTTTGAGAAGCTGGGACCGCCAACTCTTTGTACCATTTGATTATGAAGGCCGGACGGCTCTGCCCTGGCTTTGTCCACATTTCGGCCGTTACAGACGTACGGCTCCACCCAGAGCACAAACGGCGGCAAAGCTCCACCTAGCTCGACACACGGCCGCTGATAGAGAACAAGATGAGGAGGACATATACGTATATGCATCCCTTAAAGACGGCGCCATATCAATGATATGGCGCAGCCGTGAGAATCTCAATTTCAGCGGTACCCGTACTATTGCTGCACCCGGTGGGTGCATAACGGAAGGGGAGCTGCTCGTTATATATATGGCGCTGTACTGCAGGTGGAAAACGTTCTGGTCGGCAATCAATTGCTACAAACTGACATGTCGCGCAAAATCCGAATACTATCTGATTCTTATGAACCTGTACGCGAGCTCCACAAACCATTCTTGACCCACCCAATTGCACAGCAGATTACTTTTATAATCAGAACCCTCTCAACACGCAACGTGCGCGTCCGCCTCGCGTGCATCCCTGGGCACACGGGCGATGACGACGGGAACCATTCCGCTCCCAACGCGGCTCGGGAGAGTGACTCGTTCCTTCCTCCGCTGGAATACCCTGCCGTGACCGACCACCCTGCTGATATGTCCAACAACCTGGCTGTCCGAACGTGTCGACTAGAGCGCGCTAAACAGAGGAGCCGTGCACGACTTACGGCCGTTACGCCACCGGGTTACCTTGATACCTCAGCTGGTCTCACACGGCATGAGCAGATTTGCATTAATAAGATCATCGCCGATGCCACCTACACGCCAAACATAATCTCTAAATGGCTTCCGACCCTCGCTGGCATCAAGAGGGCAATACTGACGTTGTGAAGTGCCCGTACTGTGGCTGTATGTGTCTTGCTGACCTGTACCATCTAGTTTGGCTTTGATCAGAGATCCGCAAGTGACGCGACGACATTGTCGCCAAGCATGGTTTACCCACCGATGGCGAGGAATTTCGTGCATTGAGCAGAGCCGGAAAGAACGGCATCTGGGAAGATATTGGCAAATATGCTAAGATAAGTGGCCACTACAAAGCAGTGTAAAGCGTTTCGTTTGAAACAGGTCAGCGCTAAAAAAGACAAACACGGCGAGAGAACGACGACACAGGGATGAGCGCTCATCCCTGCCTACCCTCTTTCACATATTGACCTCATGTTCGAAACAGGAATATTTCCTGCTCAGCTCAAGATAACTAAGATTATTCCAGTTTTCAAGAAGGGTGACCTTCATTCTCTAATTATCGCCCCACTGCCACTTTACCATTTTTGGCAGACTAATAGAAAAGTGAATCGAGCAGCGCCTAATTACTTTTCAAGGTTCAATATACTGTCGCCTTATCAATTCGGGTTCCCCTCGGTATTCAACTAACTCTAATGTTGCTCGCCTTCACTGACAAAATTAAATCTGCCGTTGAAAGGGGGTGCTTTGGCGGTGCGGAATTTGTTAACTTATCCAAGGCTTTCGATTCTATCGTCCACTCTGTATTACTAACTAAACTAGAAGCTGTACGGGCAATACGGCCGCCTCTCTAACTGATCAAGCGTTACTTATCAGACAGAGAAAAAGCTGTGTTCATTTCTAATGTGCTAACTTAAGTACATTTAATGCAGGTGTACCTCAAGGTTCCATTCTTGGCCCACTGTATCTCGATATAAGCGCATGGCGTGCTGTTTGCACGGGCAGTCGTCGACCAGCGGGACGCGCGGTCTGACGGCCGGCTGACAGTAAACCCGAGTTCTTGTTACACCTCGGCTACAGTGTCATTCCCCTCCCAAGACACAGCACTACCGATAAATCAATTCACTCATTAACAACAATGCTCACTACTGGTCTCAATAATATTTTACTCTGGTGTCATCGCGACTACTTACAGATTAACCCTTCTAAGACAACATTCATGGTATTAGCTCCTGCACACATTCCATCGCTCGCTTTTAATTCCCATTCGTTGAAGTATCTGGCCATTGCACTCTTCATGGTGTCACTCTAGACGCTAACCTTAAATACACTGAGCGCATCTCAAGCATAAAACAAAAAGTGTGCTTCCGGAATCAGAGCATTACTAAAACCGCGTCCATTTTTCAGTCGGGATACTCTTTACTACGCATTCATCATATTCATAGACATTTTACTTACTGCATGACATCATGGGGAAACACTTACCCATCGAATTTAAATCAACTACAGCATCATCAAAAATCGGGCTATTCGTATAATAACTTGCATTTCATACCGCAGCAGTGCTATTGCTTCTTCACGATCGCAACATTTTATCAATTGCTTCACTGATTGCCTCTAGTCTCGCAATCCTGCTCTATAAAGCTGTGCACGATACCATTACCTCAAATATAATCAAGTGGGAGGCCGTCATCAATAACTATACCAAAGGAAATTTGCCAGGGCAACAATTTTTTTACTACCAACCGTTCGCACAAAATTATGGGAATCACACTGCTCTTCTTGCATCTTTACAAATCTGTAATAACCTGCCTTCTGATGTCCAACAATCGCCGTCACTGTTTCGTTTCAAACACCAACTGTTATCCGTGATACCACATTAGCGTAACACTACTACCAAACAAGTGTTTCGCTTTGCATACCGGATTGTTCATATTTGGTTTGGTTTGGTTTATGGGGTTTAACGTCCCAAAGCGACTCAGGCTATGAGGGACGCCATAATCAGGGGCTGCGGATAATTTCAACCACCTGGGGTTCTTTAACGTGCACTGACATCGCACAGCACACGGGCCTCTAGAATTTAGCCTCCATCGAAATTTGCCTCCGCGGTCGGGATCGAAACCTCGTCTTTCGGGTCAGCAGCTGAGCAGCATAACCACTGAGCCAACGCGGCCGCGCTTGTTCATATTTCACACCGGAGTTGTTTCATATGTGTGTCGGGAAGCATTATAAAATTATGCAAAACTTTAACGTATTTTGTTCTAACTGCAGCAGCCTCGTATGAAATTTTCAAGCTGCTCTTTCTTCATTTGCCGTATTGTATTCGCTGGTTTTGTTTACTTTGGCTACATTTGCTGTCCTTCCAATATTATTGTGCAAAAACTTATTTATTTGTAGGAGGTCCCGCTACTGCCTTGTATGATCTTTCTGTATGGTTTGTGTAATACCTGTCTTTTATGAATGAACATTATCCTTAAAAAACAATTAAGGTCAGTCAAATCATTACGGGGGCCGTCTTCAAGGACGCAATGATGAATATTTTGTTGGTAGTTTCAAGCAGTCATCCCATTCCCTTCAACCACCGCCGTTAACCTGGCGTGCCTGGCTCGGTTTGCGCAGAGCTAGCTGCACAACTAGCCTTGGCACGAGAGGCCAAGAAGATGCTGAGCGTCTAATTTGTCGCCAAATAACGTGTTTTTCTCTCTTATTGGAAGTGTCGCTATCAGTATTTCAGCGTAGAATAAACCTCGCAGTTGAATCATGGTTTACATATGCTTTCTATCTGAAAGCACCGCCACTTTCCATTCTCCGCACAGGCGTCTTCCGTAAGCAGGCGCGTGGCGTGTCGCGGCTTGACTCGTGTGTGTCCCAGCCGCTTCTCTGAACAAACTCCAAGGCCTCCTCAGCCGCGAGTCGGCGTGAACACAAAGACTAATACGAAGGTCTTTTTTACGCGTGGAGGCAGATTTGGTTTGCAGTGAAACCTTTTATGCCGCAGTCCACAGACCCGCCGCGGTGGCTCAGTGGTTAGCGCGCTCGGCTACTGATCCGGAGTGCCCGGGTTCCAACCCGACCGCGGCGGCTGCGTTTTTATGGAGGAAAAACGCTAAGGCGCCCGTGTGCTGTGCGATGTCAGCGCACGTGAAAGATCCCCAGGTGGTCAAAATTATTCCGGAGCCCTCCACTACGGCACCTCTTTCTTCCTTTCTTCTTTTAATCCCTCCTTTATTCCTTCCCTTACGGCGCGGTTCAGGTGTCTAGCGATATATGAGACAGATATTGCGCCGTTTCCTTTCCCCAAAAACCAATTAATATTATTAATATTATTAGTCCACAGCGGCAGGTAATTCAACGCAGCCGGCAAAGTGTGGTGGTGAGCCCACGATAGCGTTAAAGGGGCTGTGAAACTCCTTCCGAGGAGAGCACATTAACTCACTTAATCACTGCACTGTGTTGCCATGAAAACCGGAGCCAAATAATACTCTTCTACACGCAGCAGACGACCCACAATCGCGCGTCAAAATTGGCGAGCCCTTCCCGGCGACTTTTTCATGCTCGCACCCTCTTCCGTCCCCCGCATCTGCGTAGACAAGGTGAGAGGTGGCCATTGGTTAGATTCTTTCAGACGTCAGGCAGCTACCGTGGCTGCGGCCAATAAGCCGCTTATCTCCGGCGCGTCGGCAAGCTCCGCTCCCACAGGGGGGTTGGCGAAGGAGCGCCTACCTTCCAGCGCGCAAAAAGTGACGAGAGGAGAGGGATAGGCGGGAAGACGCTGAAATTCAAATTTTAACTACAGATAACTCAGCTAACTACAGATAACAAAGCGCATTTAAAACAAATCCTTGCTGGACACTATTCGTGAAGCGGCGTGCTTCAATATCTTAGGCATGCCGCAACTTTATTAGAGCCCCCTTCACAGCTCCTTTAAGGGTCCCCGGTCGCAGAAAACTCGGCGTCGTTTTTCGTAAGCGAAAAATCCAGATGGAACAAAGAGTCAGTGAAGGTCAGGAAAGTTACCGAAGTAAAATAATTGAGCTGAAAAGAAAATTGTGTTAACTTGGGTGGGAATAGAATCCAAGACTGCGAGACGCTACACACTGGACACGAAGGCTTTATTTAAAAAAAAAATTATTGCATGCAAGTACAATACGTACTGAGACTTCTAGCTTTACTTATCCAGGCCGCATCCTGCGAACCCGTCATACATAGTCACCAGCATCCTGCTTGGGAGACACACACAAGCAACGAGTAAAGGTTTGCGCACACTGATATCTGCACAGAGACATCGATGAACGCGGCGGCTCTGCGTGGCGATGTGTCATGCGGCTCTTCCACAGGCTACACTGTCCCGTGAGTAGAAAAAGTTCACATGGAAACTTAGCACCTTCCATCGTATAGTATAGGGCGCGATCTCAAAGTATTTTTGAACGTCCGTTGTAGAATGTCGCAAAAATACACGTCACGACTAAACACAAAGCAATGATCAATAGTCTGTGGCTGCTGACGCAGGCCACGAAGGCTCGTTGGTTCAAGCAGAAAGATTTAGTGAATGCGTTGTGGCCTTTGACTTTCGGAATTGTTTTAGTGACACGTGCTAATTAGGCAGTTGTGCACAGTTAAAGGCTATCGTGTTTTAGTTTTAAAGCTTAAGCGTCCCCCAAGAGAGGGCAGCACTACATGTGCACGCATGTTTGAGGTCATCTCCGATAGGCGAGAGATGCCGTAGGTTTTCGAGCAAAAATGAAAAGCCTCATAAATGGACTTTTTTTTCCACCTTCCTGCGAACTGCGTCTAGAGTCTTCGTCCACCACTTTCACAAGGCAGCGCTTCTGCAGATACGTTTCCTTTCGTCTGGCCAAGTATCTGATGACCCCACTGTAAACGCCTTACCAGCGGTACCTCTGAAGATCGTAACGTCTGCTTATTTACGCAACAATTAATATTTTCGTGTCTACATATATTCGTAATAGCAATATAATTTGGATATATTAGATTCAGCGGCAGCCCTTCTACAGCTGTTCCTCTTATAAGGGGAGTTATACCCTCATTTATTTTTTTTTGTTTTTGTCGGACAAATAAAGAACAACAGCAGTGATTAATTAACCTTTTATGAAAAACGTCTGTCGGCCCGTTGCTTACCTTTTTTTTCCATGCGACTTGAACTTGGTATCCGGATACCTTTCCTTAAGCAACTGTACTATCATCACCGATCCTTTCATCTCTCAGTGTGTTTCATAATAGGCCCCCGTATGTACGCAGGTGTCCAGAAATGAATGCTAAAAACACCGGCCTGTTATCGGCCCTAGCTGTTTCTGTACTGTAAGTTATCGTCTAAACATCTTCCGATTCCGGCGCTGAACGCTTCCCAGTGCGTTATTGCAAGCATCCAGCGCCGCGTGGACGTGACACCAATTGTCGTGGTGCGGGTATTGGAGCGACGGCCGTTCCGCGGAGCCCCCACTGCCGTCGCATTCGAAAATGGGTGTCGTTGGTACCCTTATTTACTCTACACTCGTCGCACGCGGGAATCCTGCAGTATTTCGATGGCGCCGAAATGCAAAAGTCGCCACTACGGCGCCTCTTTCTTTCTCCATTCTTGCAATCCTTCCATCGATGGCAGATGCCGGGGCTAGCAAAAATCTTATTCTTCCTTTTTATTATTATTTTAATGAACCACTACTACCACTACTACTTCATCCCTTCCCTGACGGTGCAGCTGTGGTGTCCACCGAGAGCCACCACTCAACATTAAGGATTTCGCTTCATTATCATCGCTAACCTAACTATAGGCGATGCGCGGGTTTTATTTGTACAGGTTGCATTCGTTTCAAATAAATGTCGACAACCCCGAGTTGTTGCTCGACGTGGGAGTGTCCTGGATCAGTCCTGAAAACAGCAATTTCTAAACGAATTGTGCGCAGACATCTTATATATACGTTGCACATTCGCTTCGAAACTCTACCCGGTTTCTGTAAAATGATTGTATGGATTTTTTTTTTGTTTGTTCGAAAGCAAATTAAGCATTCATTGCTGAGACAAGTAGGCCTAAAAGTGGACCATTTTTTTTTTCAAATTCGTGACCAAAAGGACTCGGTGTAATCACCGCTCGGAAGGAGGTGTAACCCAGCCTCAGGGATCCTGTTGAGGATCAGGGATCCTCAGGAAGATTCTTCGGAGGAAACAACGTTCATTGTTGCATATAGGCTGTGTAAGAAGCGGTATTTACACGACACAAGCAGTCGCAGGTATCTAGTGATTCCATTTGGAGCCATTATTTTGTGCGACATATTTTAGCCCTTGTAAATGCGTTTTACCGAAAGAATCTGTTTTGAAGGAGTAACGTGAAGCTTACTTGTACCCTTCCACATCGTTAGAGAAAAACAGAAATGGTTTTTGATTCTTCTACACGATGCAAGAGAGGAAGTGGTGCCAGCCGATGGTGACATCAAAGCGTACGCCATTTATATATCCCTTTCCTACCTACTTGCATATGTCGGCCAGGTAAAAGGCCTTTAGTATAAGTTGATCAAGTGCTAAATGTGGGAAGTTCTAAACCGGCTTTATTTTTCGTCCGTTGAATCTGCAAATTTTCTTAAAACTGTTGCAACATTACAACAGCGGACAACAGACGTATTCACTAGAAACCCCCACACTGGCTAGTTCTCTATCTCCGCACCCAAAACAAGTTTCAGTCATGAAAGCATAATGGTCCATCACTTCTAAACAAATATGCAAAGGATTTTTTTCCATCTAAGAAAGAATGTAAAAATTATTTCTGTAACCTCAACTGAACTCTTACGTGTCACCCTGATTTGATGCATCTTGCCGTGGTTTTAAACTGACTGTCCTTTGACCGTGAGTTTCCATATCATCTCGTGATTTTTCTTTTTGACTCACTGTTTGTTTCGTGTATATATGCGCTTTTGAGACCTGCTTTATCGCCCATATATTTTCAATGTGACCTTTGATGAGTGCGGTTTCCTTTCTTTTGTTTAATAATCTGCGTCGACTGCTGTCTTGTAAGGTGGCCCCTGGGCCGTCGTCAAGTTGCTTAGTGCAACTTTTAGTCCAGGGGATCATTCAGAGTTTGTGTTTGTACCACTCTGGAAAATAAACGAATTGAATTGAACTACTGCAGAAACAGTCGCACTTTATTGCTCAGTGGAAGACTGGCGGCCTCTAAATTCGGTGATTCCACTTGGAATATCCAGTGGGCCTGAAAGGGTTAATCCATTTACACACGCTAGAGTGACATCGCAGGTGGCTACAGGTTGCATGATTTACTGCTCGAACTGCGGAGTGGCAGTTCCAGCAGAAGAGCAACACACCATGACGTCACAAGAACGCCTCTTCAGTGGACACGTGGTCAACTTTCCCTTTTTAACTCCCTTTCTTTATGGTGAAGTTCAAGTGCTCACCCAGAGTGACACAGCTGCTACACGTTTCCTTTTTATTCCTGCTGTTACAGAACCGCTGCTAAAATACTCGGTCGTCGCGACTGCTGTCTGCCGCCGACGTACGCGAAATGTCTGGAACAACTCTTGAAACGTACTTAGCGCGTTGTTTCGAGCTTTTCGTGCCCAGAGTGAACACAAACCTTCTAGGGCGGCCCCTTTCTCGCATGAATTTCTCAATGGCCGGTGTTGCTTTAAAGTAAACCCGGCATTTTAAGATGTGCGGCGCGCCGAAACGTCCACAGCTATTGCACCCGCGTAGAAGGTATGCTGCGCGACATTTTAGAAGGTTATCCATGCTGAAGACAAACACAGACCATCGAAGGACGCCACTGGAGAGCAGAGGCTCTGGCGCCTGACCTACGCGCGCAGAGTTCTTGCGAGCTTCTCTTCATACACGCTTCTTCCTGCTTCAGGCAGGGTGCAGCGTTACAATCACCCCAAGCAATCACGACTCAATTTTTATTGCAGGTCCTCTGTCTGTCAACGGACAGAGAATCGCGTCATCAAAGGGTTGCAGCAAAATCACCGAAGCTGGACGGTCCGCAGCCGCTCTGAGCTGATCGCGCACAGGCTCTACTGAACTGGCCTGAGTAGCAGCCCTGCGCATTGTTCTAAAGCGGCCGCGTGCAATAGGAATGTGGGCCAAAATGTACGCGCAGCACAGCGTACTTCGCTGCTGGGTGTCCGTTGTGCTCGCTCGTTTGCGCTGACTTCCCGACGGCGTCGCAGCATCGGGGGGCGCTTCGGTGGTCCTGGTGCCGCGAAGAGCGCAAGCATTCCCGTCGATTCTGCTGAGCCTTCCGTCAGGACCGGTCCGCCTCCTGCACCCGTGCGCACTCTGAAAGCGATTGCGGAACGGTTAGTTGGCGTGCAAGGGGAATTTAGGCCTGACAGAGAAAACACCATATGCAGTATAGTGCATTTTTATCGTGAAGACTTATAGAAATTTCCCCGACTAACTGCGCGCAAAGCTTGCGTATTGTGGCGACTTTTGTCTCGGAGCAAGCTTGACAACGGCACTTACTTGGTTTGGCCGCGCATGATACAAGTGTGAAATCGTATGCGCCGAGATCGACGAACTGAAAGCCACCAGCGCCGGATTGCCGTCGAAGCGGGGCAGTGGCGCCATCGAAGGAGCCATCAAGGATCAACTACAACGTTGGGCCGAAGAGGCAATGGTTTTAGGGGAACGCGGAATGAATGAATTCAGACAAGGACGTAGATTAGACGACAGCTTGTTTGCAGTCACAAAATACATCGAAATTGCTGCAAGCGAAGAGCGACCACTGTTCTATAAAAACAGCGAAAACGAAGACGCAGGACCAGGAGAAGGCGCATGCACGTATACACGCACACACACGCACACTCACGCACGCTCGCGCGCGCACACACACACACACACACACACACACACACACACACACACACACACACACACACACACACACACACACGCACGCACGCACGCACGCACGCACGCACACGCACACACACACACACACACACACACACACACACACACACACACACACACACACACACACACACACACACACACACACACACACACACACACACACACACACACACACACACACACACTGTCGCCTGACTTGACTTACAAGTGGTTTATTTCTTGCTTTTCCACGTACTTAAAGCCATTTTCTTGCGCAGGCGCACATGCAAAGAAAACAATCTAGTCATAAGCGATCCGTCTGTCATCACAGAGAAAGAGCGGCGCTTTTTATAGGAGTTGGAATGACGACCGGACTTCACTGTGATTTTTTTTTGTATGCGCGCTTGCGGAATTGGTTTGAGTACGTGGAGGAGCGAGAAATAAATCAGTTGTAAGTAGGGCGACAGAGAGAGAGAGAGAGTGTGTGTGTGTGTCGTTGTCGTCTTTTCCTGCAATTTTCGCAGTTTCTTTTTGATAGAACATGAATAACCAACTCGCCGAGCAATTCACGCTTGTGAACGACCACTGTGGATGCAGTTTTTAGACATAAAAGGGGCTTATAGGACAATGCAAACCACGGCCTGAGATGCAGTTTTTAGACATAAAAGGGGCTTATAGGACAATGCAAACCACGGCCTATACTGTGCCCTTGTGAGACCGCGTCTTGAGTTCGCGTCAGTAGCCTGGAATAGCGTATCTGTCGCCTATTGCACGAAAATTGAAAATGTCCAGCGTAAGTTCATACGCATCTATTATGATAGATATGTTGGTTGCCGTCGTTTCTACGACTATGATTCTCTCTTGGCAGACCTCAATATGTCTACCCTTGGCGACAGGCGACGCATACGTGACATGCAGTTTCTGCAAAACGTCGTGCGCGGTTACATTAACTGTGGGACCTTACTGATGTCGCTGAATTTTCGTGTGCCGCATGCAAAAGCTGCAAAATGTTTCGACACATTTTATCCCGATTTGCACGCCATCTGTCCAATGACTCGTTTACAAATCTTATATAACAAAACGTTTAATGACATGGACATATTTGCCTAATTGTTGTTTTCGTGCCTGCTTTTAAATCTTTTGAAGTGGTATTTTTGATGTATCTGACCTAGTGTGCGCTCGTTTAGGCCACTTGGCTGTTGAGGCACACTCAAATAAACATATCTATCTATCTATCTATTGTGAGAGGAAGGCCGATGATGGTAACAGTACGCAAAGCGTCGTCCAAGCTCGAACTTGCTCGGTCACATTACACAGAGTCAACTTCGGGAGAATTAACTGTTTACTTACACTTAAAAAATAATACAGGACGGAAGAACAAGGACAAAACTTCTCGCAAGTTTTATGGCCTATAGGGGGCGCCACTAGAAAAACAACATGGCTGCCCGAGAGATGATCCGGCGGCCGCGATATATGTATTGCTGCGCAGACGCTTTCAGTGCAGGCCCTGTTATGTGCTGTGGCGCGAAGATATGCACTCTTTTAGTCCCTGTGCCCCTGCCCTCATTTTGCAAAGCAACCGAGTAAACTTCCAAACGCTTGCTCAATTACAGCTTGAGGAAAGGACGATGCAGGAAATCGAGGCTATGGGAAAGAAAAGCTTTCCCCATCCACACAAGTCATTTCACTCTGCGCCATTTCACTCTGCGCTATAGCTTTTCGAACATCCTCGTGTTCCTACGCTTCGGCATAATTACACACTCACAAAATACAAGCATAGTAGGTAGTTTCGCCGAAAAACCCGTTCCCAATCAAAACTGTGTCATCACTTAAACTGAAAACCTCGGCGATCCTCGCCTGTACAGTCGGCGGGCGAACACAGCCTATCCTGCAAAGCGCGTCGCCTGAGTTTTTGCTAGTTGCCTTCAGCAGAAACGAGCGTTCATAGTCGCTTGCGAAGCGACCGTGCGAACCGATTTCTTAGGCCATCCCGGAACGGCGCAAAAGACAGCATCCGCATCAAGTGGCGGCGCCGTCGAGTAGGGACAGAAGGGCATAACGCGGATGACTCGTGGCTTCCCGCGTGCAGCAGTGCTTACGCTGGGGCAATTAATAAAAAAATAAAAAAATAATAGAAATGCCCCTCCCGGTTTTCGTGGATTACAGCGCGCGCTGGCCTCGCTCATTGAATGCGCCTTTTTAAAGGGGGCTCTGAAACAGCTTCTGAGGAGAGTAGATAAACTCACTGAATCGCTAGATCTCTCGTCATGAATACCTGCGCCAAAAGCTCATGATCGTGGGCGAAAGTTGGCGAGTCCTTCCCGGCGACTTTTTCGTGCTCGCGCCCTCCTCCGTCGCACGCTCCTGCGTAATTCTGTCCAGAGACGGCTATTGGTTACATTCTTTCAGGCGTCATGCAGTTACAATGGCCGTGGCCAATAAGCCGCGTAGCTCCGGCGAGTCAGGAAGCTCCGCCCCCGGGGAAGAAGCGCCGACCTTTGAGCGCACAGGAAGTGACGAGAGGGAGAGGCGCGAAAACGCCGAAATTCAAATTCTGACTGCTGATAACTCACCTTCTACGAAACGATAAAAAAAATTGGAGGGAACACTTAAGCTCCTCCTGAAGGGATGACGCAATTCCCATATATGCAGAATTAGTCACTCTCTATTTTACACCCTTGCCACTGCTGGCGCAGTGGTTATGCGACGCGCCACTGCCCTGTGACGGCAGGTGCTGCCACGGATGGGGTTTGTGCGACCTAGGTTGCTCTTCCCGAGCGACCAATCGTTAATTTAACTTCCATCTGGCGCGGCGGGCACTTTGCTCAGAATTCGGTGGGCAGGTTGTGATGATCCCACAATTAAGGTCGAGTGACAATAAGGGGCCGCCTGCCTCTTAGGTTGCTTATCTGGAGATTTTGGTGGATTTTTCGCTCACGGTCAACGACGACGACGACGCCGGATTTTCTGCGACACGCGCTCCTTGACGCTATCGCGTTAAAAATTCTTGCTGGATGGTATTCGTGAAGCGGCGCTCTATAGCGTACCAGGAGTACGGCACCTTTGTTGAGACCGCCTTTCAGGGCCTCTTTAATTTCGCGAGTTCTCGCACAGCACCGCTCAGACTCGTCCTTCGCGCTGTAGTCGAGGATTTAAGCAAACGCGCATGAAATGTGCGCCGCTCAAGTAAGAGCCGTTCTGCGTGATATATTTGCATGGCTACGGTCCCTTGCCCGGGTTTCGCGGTGAGCTAGGCAAGGCTACCGCCGCACAGTGGACGCCACTCACGGCAGACACGGCAGCCGGCCTCGTCGCTGTTGTCTCCGCAGCCGTCGACGCCGCTGCACAGGATGGCGGACGAGCGGCACGCCCCGTTCGCGCACCGGAAACTTGTCTCGGGGCACCGTTGACCTGCAGCACAGCGACAGACGCGAGGGAGTAATTACTCACTGGCATCCACCTGAGCGTAGGTACACAGAGAAGACACCAGGCCAGCACGACTTGCCCAAGTTTCTGTACAGCATTATTTTCGTGACCGTTTTACCGCAGCTGGAGTAATTACTTCGTTTATTTGTTGTTTTTTGTGTATGCACGCACGTGAGCTATGACGGTGGCGCTCAGCTCGCCGAGGCGATAAAATTGTTCTTCAAAATGTTTATCTCAGCCGATTAAGCGGAACACAAAGAAAGCTCTTGCCTCATAGAGTCAGACGTCGGTTCCAGTTGCGCTCATGACGATTTAGATTATTTGGAACACTGACGTGCACATGAACGACTTCGAATTTCGTCGAAATCGATGAGATTAACGTTGTGATCTCAATAAAACGGCTTCGCAAGTACACTGGTATTTTTTGTGAAACTGATGGTATTTCAAGGTCTCTTAAAGAGACACTCAGGACAACTTCATTTCATCTGTGCTCTTAGTAAAAATCCACTTATTGTTCCTTCTGGTTGTGTTCATGATTGTTCGGCAGGAAAAGAGGAATGACAGAGTTCGATTTGAGTATTGCTTCCTGCCACTAGAACCAAGCCGGAGGCGTCAAGACCAAACATAATTCCGCGATGACGTCGCGCCTGGCAGTGAATGCCGCGGTGTAGCCTCCTCAGAAATCCGATCTGTTTTGCAGTTTTCCTAGCGAAAACGGCCACTGAAGGCGGTACCTTCATTTTTGGCCTACGCCAGGCTATACAAAATCTGTTCTCAGTGGAAGTTTGCCAGCGGAAACTTCCATTTCTACGAAAAGAGTGTGGCGATGATGCCTTAACTGCGTACAAGCTAACATTTTCAGTTTGATTATTTGATATAAACGCCGAGAACTGACCTATGAAACTTAACGGTCGGTGAAGCTTTTCTGCATTTCATTCGCTGTGAGGAAAAGAGGCATGCCTACCTGTTAAGAGCGGAGTTCGTGCCTTGGTTATCGAGGCATACTTTTTTTTGGTAGCGTTGTTTATTGCCTCCGGGCATAAGGGGAGTTGGGAAGAAAAGAGAAACGAAAGAAAAGAGTGGGTGGGTGTTAAATAAAGCAGGAAAGGTGGGCCCATCTAATGAAGTCGCGCCGGGCGACTACCGGCCGAATCTCCGATGCACGCGTATTCCAAACGACAGTCTGAATGCGACACGCGACGATAACATGCTTGCGGAGCATGAGTTCGTCTGCTACGTGCACCTCAATCATGGCGGCGGGTGGCGGCGCGGCTGTGCGCCAGTGCAAACCGTTAACATGCTTGCGGAGCATGAGTTCGTCTGCTACGTGCACCTCGATCATGGCGACTGGCGACGGCGCTGCTGTGCGCCAGTGAAAACAGATAACATGCTTGCGGAGCATGAGTTCGTCTGCTACGTGCACCTCAATCATTGCGGTCGGCGACGGCGCGGCTGTGCGCCAGTGAAAACCGATAACATGCTTGCGGAGTATGAGTTCGTCTGCTACGTGCACCTCGATCATGGCGGCCGGCGACGGCGCGGCTGTGCGCCAGTGAAAACAGATAACATGCTTGCGGAGCATGAGTTCGTCTGCTACGTGCACCTCAATCATTGCGGTCGGCGACGGCGCGGCTGTGCGCCAGTGAAAACAGATAACATGCTTGCGGAGCATGAGTTCGTCTGCTACGTGCACCTCAATCATTGCGGTCGGCGACGGCGCGGCTGTGCGCCAGTGAAAACCGATAACATGCTTGCGGAGTATGAGTTCGTCTGCTACGTGCACCTCGATCATGGCGGCCGGCGACGGCGCGGCTGTGCGCCAGTGAAAACAGATAACATGCTTGCGGAGCATGAGTTCGTCTGCTACGTGCACCTCGATCATTGCGGTCGGCGACGGCGCGGCTGTGCGCCAGTGAAAACCGATAACATGCTTGCGGAGCATGAGTTCGTCTGCTACGTGCACCTCAATCATTGCGGTCGGCGACGGCGCGGCTGTGCGCCAGTGAAAACCGATAACATGCTTGCGGAGTATGAGTTCGTCTGCTACGTGCACCTCGATCATGGCGGCCGGCGACGGCGCGGCTGTGCGCCAGTGAAAACAGATAACATGCTTGCGGAGCATGAGTTCGTCTGCTACGTGCACCTCAATCATTGCGGTCGGCGACGGCGCGGCTGTGCGCCAGTGAAAACCGATAACATGCTTGCGGAGTATGAGTTCGTCTGCTACGTGCACCTCGATCATGGCGGCCGGCGACGGCGCTGCTGTGCGCCAGTGAAAACAGATAACATGCTTGCGGAGCATGAGTTCGTCTGCTAAGTGCACCTCAATCATTGCGGTCGGCGACGGCGCGGCTGTGCGCCAGTGAAAACCGATAAAATGCTTGCGGAGTATGAGTTCGTCTGCTACGTGCACCTCGATCATGGCGGCCGGCGACGGCGCGGCTGTGCGCCAGTGCAAACCGATAACATGCTTGCGGAGCATGAGCTCGTCTGCTACGTGCACCTCGATCATGGCGGCCGGCGACGGCGCGGCTGTGCGCCAGTGAAAACCGATAACATACTTGCGGAGCATGAGTTCGTCTGCTTCGTCATCCCATGAGTTCGTCATCATGAGTTCGTAATCCCCCTTTTTTCCTGTGTGTGTGTCTTTTGCGCCTTTCTGAACTTCGTCTGCTACGTGCACCTCAATCATGGCGGCCGGCGACGGCGCGGCTGTGCGCTAGTGAAAACCGATAACATGCTTGCGGAGCATGAGTTCGTCTGCTTCGTCATCCCATGAGTTCGTCATTCCCCTTTTTTCCTGTGTGTGTGTCTTTTGCGCCTTTCAGAACTTCGTCTGCTACGTGCACCTCAATCATGGCGGCCGGCGACGGCGCGGCTGTGCGCCAGTGCAAACCACACGCAATTTCTGTACGCGCTATAAAAATAAAATATACGCGCTATAAAAAAGTGCTCGTTATGGCATAAATGACGGAAACCAACAGCCACCGAAACCAAGGAGCACTGGGTACGTCTTTTTTATTTGTAGTTTTTCATCAATGGGAGATTAAGAAAAGCAGAAGAAACTACAACCACATGCCGCCAGTGGGATCCGAAACCACGACCTTCGAATTCCGCGTCCGGTGCTGTACCAACTGAGCTACAGCGACGACCGTCCAATCTGCTGATTTCGGGGGTATTTATGTGTAATTTAAGCTAACCTTGAGAGAGTTCGCCAGTGTTCGCAAAAAAAAAGTCATCCCCTATGGTCCTTTGTTTCGGTGGCTGTTGACTTCCGTCATTTATGAATGAAGAATGTGCAGTCGTGTCCTCGAATGCTACCACAGCAATGAATGCGCTTCATTTCTCCTCTCTTGCTTGCAACGGCCCAAGCAGCACAGGTAATTGGCCCAATATTGGAATCGCTTAGGCAAAGGCCGGCCCTACAGAGGACCAGGATGGAACTATCCTGTTGCAATATTGGGCCGATTACCTGTGCTGCTTGGGGAGTACCCGAGGCGCTGTACTTCATAGCCGGAGATGCTCTTTCGACTGATCTCCGCACTGAACCGTATTATTCTAGAGAACCTCGTTGTTTTTCCTTCACAGCATCTGCCCGAAGCCAACATGGCAAGCCTCCCGTTAGAGTGTCCGCCCACCGCTCACCTTGCTTCCAGCATTGTGGGCCTTGACCGAGGACAGAGGCGCGCATTCACGAAGCATTGCGCGACAGCTCCATCTTCTTCGCACGCCAGCTCCCAGAGAACCGCCAATCGAGCCTATTTCTTTCGCTGTTTAATGCCCACCCCGATAGTGTACATATACTGCGAACGACTTGGCTTTTGCATAGACCTGGCGGAAAATTGGTCCGGCTGGGCGTAACAAGACGCTCGGGCAGGCCGGTGCCGCATCGCTGCCCCGCCAGGGATGCGTACCGTGGACGCAGGCCTGCTCGTCTTCGTCGCTGCCGTCGGCGCAGTCGACGACGGCGTTGCAGAGCGCGTACTGGGGCACGCACTGGCCGCTGCGGCACCGGAAGGCGGCGCGGTCGCACTTGACGCCCCGGTAGCAGCGGGCCTCGTCGCTGCCGTCGGGGCACTCCCAGCGGCCGTTGCACACGGCGGCGCGGGACTTGCAGGTGCCGTCGTCGCACTGGAACGCCGCGGCCGGGCAGCCTGCGCGAGCGGAGTGTTCAGCGGAGCCCGCCAGAGGGCGCGGAGGGCGCCGACTTACGGTGCGGCACGCAGCTTGACTCGTCGCTGCCGTCGGCGCAGTTCTTGAGGCCGTCGCACACGAAGTACCACGAGAGGCACTCGCCGCTCCGGCACTGGAACGTGTCGTTTAGGCAGCCTGCGCGAAACACGCTTGCAATGGCAAACCTCGCCGCTTATAGCTCATCAGTTCGCGGCCTGCCCTGCCTCCACTCCGTGCCCCTTTCCCGCCCCAGATCCGCCTCCTCCCCTCTACTCTATCATCCCCCCCTCCCCAGCAAAGCCCGGTTGTGGTGACCCCTTCATTGGAGGCAATTACCGGGCTGCGCTAACCCCCAATTCTCTCCCCCCTGCCCTGCTGCTGCCCCCCCTGAGAATCACAACTCTCATCAGTCTCGCGCGCACTTCGGCAGCGGCTTCGGTCATCTGCCCGCCGTCTTCGCTGGCGCGGTAGCCGTGATCCAACGACCGCCGCACACCCCGCGCTTTTTCTATGAGTGCAGCCATAGACGCGTCAAATATCTTGAATTGTTTCTGAGGATCTACCATGCACTGCACAAGTGTCATCCTTTCGCTTAAATTTCTTTTTGCGGCTTCGCGTTTTAAGACGTCCTGATCTAGAGCTTCAAAGAGCATGGGAGTTGCTTCTTGAATTGCCATATAATGGTTACTTGCTAATTTGTCTTTTTAATTTTCTATCTAGGATCATAGTCTGCTTTTTTTTCATTTAATTATTCCAGTTCTCACCCTCTGTAGTTTGGCCCGGCGTATAAAGCTCTTTATTGCCCTGTTTTGGTTTCTTGCACACTTGCTGGCAGATACATAGCCAGGAATTTTTTTCGGAAGAGATCCAATGTAATTTTTTCTAGCCGACAAGGGGGGGGGGGATTGTTGGCAGCTGGCTGAGCACTGCCAAGGGAACAGGAAGGCGAGGGCAAACTTGATTTCGCCCATCCCCCTTGGATACGTGCCTGCTGACTGGTCAGCTTTCTAGTCCTTTCCCGCCACTTTGACAAAGCTTTTTCTGTACAAATATTCAAATAAATTAGCTACCTATGTGCTATCGTCCAATTTACTCAGGCTTTCTTAATATAATATCATATTCTTTGCTTACCGCGCTTGAAGCGACGCTCAACCCATGTCCCCCTGTACTGCCTCATTTGTGGTCTCACCGTGGGCAGCTAGAGCTTATCTCCCAACAGCTCTCTGATTTATTTGTAGTTCCGACTGAAGTTCTGCCATCAGGCACAAAACCGCATCCCCAAAGGTAAGCCCTGATGCCATTATTCCTTTACAAATGCTTCACACCTGCTTTACCCCCATAATTCCATATGCTTCGCCATAGCGGCATCTCTTTGCCCTTTCTCCCTTGTAGCCTTTTCGTCCTCTATGTCTGTCCTTCGTTTACCCGTACCCCGAAATATTTGTATTCTGCCAGCACTGGATGCCTGATCGATTGTATTGTAAGCATCCGATCTTTGTCAGTATTATCGAACTTGAATTATTTGCGCTAAAAGCAAAGCCTGTGCGTCTGCTTCGTCTTCACAAATAATAACCAGGGTTTTTAAATCTTCTTGTCAACCGCTAATAGCACAATTTTGTAAGCATACACTGAACCTTGGAGCCGCTGCTATACAATCCTTCGGCCTAATTTTTACAACATTTTTACAACATTTTTACAACATTTTTACAAAAAAGTAATATTTATCATGTAAATCGTGTACAGAAATGGTGATAAATGCCAGCCGTGCCTTAATCCTTTGTTTACCTCAACTGTTGTCACACTCCTCATCAGTTCCCATACAATTTGAACTTGATTATCACGGTTAATTTTTGTTAGCAGTTCTATTAGCTCATGACTGATGCCTTCAGATGTAAGTATGCTACGCAGGAGCCCCCTAATACTTTGTTGTACGCAGCGCCGATATCCAGGAAGGCTAAACAGAGAACCCTGTTTGCCTGGGGCGCCATCTATCAACCTTCACGTCAGCGCTACCCGCCGGCACTTCCCGCCGGCTATTGTTCAGGTATCCCCTTTCTACTTTCCTGTCTGTAGTCCGCGCTTTCTCCTCGCGCGAGTTACGTGATGAATTCCTGCTTATTTTGCGAACGCTGGTCGCCATCTCTCCAGTTCACTTACAGCAGTTACTTGTACTGTCGCAATTACGCTCTGGCCGGTACCAAGTCCTGATAGTCGCAGAGAACTCACCCGTGCTGCGTGCGCTGCAGAGCGTCGTGGGCGCCAGGCAGTCGCAGAGGCCGCGCACGCACGCGCTGTGCTTGTCGCGAAGCCGGCACTCGGCGGTAGCGTTGCACGGCTGTCCCAGCGACGCCGCCTGCAGCGCCACCTCGTTTGCGCTCGTCCCTGCGTGCAAGCGTGGCGGCGGCGTTAGCGCTACGCCCATCTCGGGACGGGCAAGGGGTCCTCACCGGAGGAGTCCTGTTCGCAGCGCATCTTGCTGCGCGACATGCGGAAGCCCCGCGCGCACACGCACACGCTGGTGTCGCCCTTGCGGCCGCAGCGCGAGTGCCGGGTGACCCGCGAGCAGTCCTCGTCCGTCCGGCAGGCACTCTCCAGATCTGCATGCACGGCGGTAAGTTCTCTGCAGTCATGTTGGACACTGTACACGGCGCACAATTCTTGCGAGCGCAACCTCGGTGATACGAGCTCGCTTACCATAGACTGCGGGTTTATTCCAGCTTACGGTCCTGTCCCGTCAACTTCAAGTGAATTAAAAAGGCACCCCTTTATTCCAAACCTTCGAGTTCGAAATATCGAGAGTCGACTAATAAGCTTTGCGGATAATACGTTACATTTTAACCACGGTTTCTGCAGTACACAAATTTCTTCACTGCCATTGCAATTGCGAATGAACATTTTACCAAACTGCCGAGTCAAGACGTCAGCCCATAGCTTGACAATGCGCATATGGGCGCTTACTACTAGTACACTGTAAACCACTTTAGACCCCTAACGGTGGATTGCAGCGTCTATACCTCATACCCGTGCACCAGCCCAAATGGGCATGTAAAAACACATAAAGTAGGCGCTTCATAGGAGATTACTCCCATGCTCTAAATGGTTTTGGAACCAATCAGCACCATTATGGAAGGGTGCAGCTAGAATAATTTCATGAGTTTACTTGGGTGCACGCCATTATCATGAGTCATTGCAAATACACAGAGGACCTCTTCATGCATCTACCACGAAACCTGCTCTATCCGCAACATTCAGCAGTATATGACACAAAGCCTCAACGCTGCAGCACATCAGCACACAAATGCTCCGAGGAGATCGGAAGCGGAACCGCTTGTGTCCACGTACAAAGACAGATGAAGCCGGCACACAGTGCAAGCATGGCTGCAAATCACCACAATGCTCCGTGTACTTTGCGCTTGCACATTTGCCGAAACATGTATACAGGGTGTCCCAGCTAACTGTAGTCAGGGTTTACAAATATGCCGAGGCATTTTAAGACGACGCGACCAAATGCATGTAGCTGTTTATTGCATGCAGAAATTCACTATGTTTTGTATTCTGCTTATTTGAATTATTAGTCGCGATAAATTAACCAACAAGTGCAGCGATGGCGTAGAGGTAGAGCGTCCGCCTCGGGTGCAAAGAGGACCGGGGTTCGAATCACGGTGCCGCGCAATTCTCCACCGGGTTTGAAAAAAAAAAGAACTCTGCGTGTCGATAGAATTGCATAACCAGGCCTGGGGTGCGATCTGATCTCGGTGATCAGAACCGACAACACACTCCCTCACCAGAACAGGATTTGGCCACCCTGGTGTAGTACTTGGCCACAGCCTTCTATGAAAAAACCAGTTCAAAATTTATGATTTAATCAAAAGTTACTTTTCTAGTCGAGAGCAATGCGTTGTTACCAGAAACTATATCTCCGCTCCTCAAAAAATCACACTTGGCGTGCCGCAGGGCTCTGTACTCGGGCCCCTTCTTTTTTCTGTATACATCAATGACTTTCCATTGTTTCTTAACTATTCTGAAGCTGTTATATACGCTGATGACACTGTGCTATTTTTTACAGGAGATACATTAGAGGATCTGGAAGGCAAAATTAACGAGGAACGTAGTAAAATTTCCCAGTGGTTCGTAAGCAATCGGCTCACACTTAAAACCGAGAAAACGAAGTATACTTTATTTCACTCAAGGAAAAAGAGTATTAGCTGTGATAACTTATTTCTAACATTAAACGGTACGTATTTGTTTAATGTCTCCCACACCAAGTACTATGGTACAGTCTTTGAATCGGGCATACATTGGAAGCAGCAAATTAAAAATGTTTGCTCTAAATTAGCTTACAGCTGTCATATTTTATTAAGGGCGAGGGAGTGTTTTCGTGCACCGATTTTACGCATATTGTACTTCGCGTTTGTCCATAGTCACTTATGTCACTGTCTAGAGACATGGGGCGGTACCTATAAAAGGTATTTAGAATCAATCTTACGCTTGCAGAAGCGTGCTGTTCGTACCATAACCTTCGCAAAGACAATCGACCCTAGCCGACCACTCTTTCCAGAACTGCGAATATTATTGGTATCAGTTGCATACAAACTAAATATCGCTCAAATAATAAACACAGTATTAAGAACTAATGATGCGATTCCTCTTAGACTGTTTAGATCGCCGTTGAGACAAACAAGAGCCGCCACTAATAATAGATTTAACCTACCGCCTTGTCATAACACTTACGGTCAAAGGCTATTAGAGTACAATGGCGCCCAGATATGGAATGAGATTCTCGATGACATCAAACTCAACCATAATTTTTCGGCCTTATTGAAAAACATTTTTCTTGTCCGCCCAGAACTGTGGGACTGAATGCGTTTGTGCTTGGTTTTGTACATTCATAAACCTATTTTTTTTTGTTTTTCAGAATATATATGTGCTTAACATATTTGCAATGTATTTTGAATGTTTGCCATTCTTTAGTGAATATCATGTATTTGGACCTTTCACTAGCCGAGCTGGCTATAGGTCCAATCAAGTTTTGATGTATTGGTTTTATAAAATAAAATGATGATGGTGAAAAAAGAAAACCCTTGGCCCTCAGTACCCAGCGGCTGGGAAGCAACTGACCACGGCGGCGGTCAGACCTGTGACGCAGCGGAAGGTGCTAAGAATCTCTGGCTCCGGACAGGCCGCCATTGGAATCTGAACCTGGCAACGATTGACGCTAGAACTTTATCTAGTGAGGCTAGTCTAGCAGTGCTGTTCGAGGAACTAGCGGGAATTAAATGGGATGTGATAAGGCTTAGCGAAGTTAGGAGGACAGGCGAGGCGTATACAGTACTAAAGGACGGACACATACTGTGCTCTCGCGGATTAGCGGATACAGGAGAACTTGGTGTGGGATTCCTCATTAATCAGGATATAGCCGGCAACGTAGAGGAGTTATACAGTATTAACGAGAGGGTGGCAGCTATCGCAATTAGGCTCAATAGGAGGTACAAGCTGAAAGTGGCGCAGGCCTACGCGCCTACATCCAGCTGTGATGACGAGACCGTTGAAAGTTTCTACGAAGACGTGGACTCGGCAATGAATAAATTAAAATCGTAATACACTGTACTCACGGGCGACTTCAATGCGAAGGTGGGCAAGAAGCAGGCTGACGACCGCACGGTAGGCGACTATGGTATATGTTCTAGAAATAGCAGGGGAGAGTTATTAGCCGAATTCGCAGGAAGAAATAATTTACGAATCATGAATACCTTCTACCGTAAACGAGAGAACAGGAAGTGAACCTGGAAAAGCCCCAATGGCGAGACTAAAAATGAAATCGACTTCATACTATGCGCTCAGCCTGGCATCGTTCAGGTTCTGGAGGTCCACGGAAAGGTGCGTTGTAGCGACCACAGAATGGTAAGGTCTCGAATTAGCTTAGAGTTCAAGAGAAAACGGAAGAAGCTAGTGAAGATGTTGCTGTTGTGTTGGGTTTTATGGCACATAGGCAACTGAGGCCATCATGCGCGAAGAACAAGGTATAGGAAAAGTTTTTTTTTAATATTATAGAAATGTAAAAATCATCCCTGGTTTAGAAGCCCTCTAAGGTTAATACTTCCGAGTGAACACATACACAAATTGTAGAAATGGCTACTAGTAAAAGTTTCAGCTTTAAAGAGGAAGCTAGTGAAGAGGAAGTTCATTAACGAGCTAGTGGTAAAAGGGAAAATAAAGGAATACAAGATATCACTGCAGGACAGATATTTAGCTTTAACTGAGGAAGACTACCTTAATGTTCATCCAATGAACGATAATTTGACAGCTATCAGTACGTAGTGCGCAGTAGAAGCAGGTGGTAGGACGGTTCGACAGGATACCGGCAAGTTATCTCAGGAGACGAAAGATCTGATTAAGAAATGTCAAAGCATGAGAGCGTCTAACCCTACAGACAGAATAGAAATAGCGGAGCTATCGAAGTTAATAAACAAGCGCAAGGTAGGCGACATAAGGAAGTTTAATATGGAGAGAATCGAGCATGTTCTAAAGAACGTAGGTAGCATAAAATCGGCGAAGAGGAAACTAGGTATAGGTAAAAACCAGATGCATGCGTTAAGAGACAAGCAGGGCAATGTCATTAGCAATATGGATAAGATAGTTAAAATAGCCGAGGAGTTCTACACAAATCTATACAGTAGCCAATGTAATCAGAACGTTAATGGGAGAGACAGTAGCGTACAACAATGCGTCATCTCGCCAGTAACGAAAGAGGAAGTAAAGAAAGCCTTAGGAGCTATGCAAAGGGGAAAAGCAGCTGGTGAGGATCAGGTAACAGCAGATCTCTTGAAGGACGAAGGGGAGATTGTGCCAGAAAAAAACTAGCCACCGTGTATACGCAAAGCCTTATGACCTTGAATGTACCAGAAGCTTGGAAGAACACAAACGTAATCTTAATTCATAGGAGATGCCAAGGACTTGAAAAATTTCATACCGATTAGCTTACTGTCCATTGCCTACCAGGTATCTACTAAGACAATCGCTAATAGAGTCAGGGCAACCTTAGACTTCAATCAACCAATATATATATATATATATATATATATATATATATATATATATATATATATATATATATATATATATATATATATATATATATATATATATATATATATATATATATATAGCAGAGAAGGCAAACGAAGTGAGGGGCTCGTTTCACAAACATATTAAAAAATCCAACTGTCACCGAAACGAAGGTGCATAGGGGAATGTTTCTATTTTTTTATATCTAGTGCCAATCAATTAGTTTTTAAAGAAAATTAGTTATAAAGCAGCAGAAAAAACAACCATGCCGCCGGTGGGATCCGAACCCACGACCTCCGAATATCGCGTCCGGTGCTCTTACCAACTGAGCTACGGTGACGGCTGTCCAATCTGCTGCTTTCGTGGGTATTTATGTTTTGCGTGTAAGCGAACCTTGAGAGTGTTCACCAGCGCCACCCTCGTCCATAACGGTGGACGTAGCACGTCCTGTAATACCGCAAGTGTGACGTAGAACGTCATCTAACGGCGAGGGCGGAAACTGTGCGAGAGCCCTCTTATTCTACCTATGGCATCAAGACTGCCAGAACCGAGACCCCCGTTAAGCTATTAGCAGAGAAGGCAAATGAAGTCGAAGGAAGGCGAATGAAGAATATATATATATATATATATATATATATATATATATATATATATATATATATATAGGAACCACACAGCTACCATAGTACTCCATAAAGTCAGCAACATAATTCCAATAAGAAAGGGTGTCAAGCAAGGAGACACGATCTTGCAAATGCCATTCACCGCCTGTTTACAGGAGATATTCCGAGGCCTGAATTAGGAACAGTTGGGGATAAGAGTTAATGGAGAATACCTAAATAGCCTGCGATTTGCTGACAACATTGCCTTGCTGGGTCACCCAGGAAAGAAATGCAAAGCATGATGAATGAGTTAGACAGACCGAGCAGAATGGTGGGTCTAAAAATTAGCATGCAGAAAACTAAAGTAATGTTCAACAGTCTAGCAAGAGAACAGCAGTTCACAATTGGCAGCGAGAGCCTGGAAGTTGTAAAGGAATCGTCTACTTAGGGCAGGTAGTGACAGGTGATCCGGATCATGAGAGGTTTGGTTTAGTTTAGTTTATGGGGGTTTAACGTCCCAAAGCGACACAGGCTATGAGAGACGCCGTAGTGAAGAGCTCCGGAAATTTCGACCACCTGGGGTTCTGGGGACATCGCACAGTACACGGGCCTCTAGAATTTCGCCTTCATCGAAATTCGACCGCCGCGGCCGGGATCGAACCCGCGTCTTTCGGGCCAGCAGCCGAGCGCCATAACCACTCAGCCACCGCGGCGGCTTGGATCATGAGAGGGAAATAACTAGAAGGATAAAAATGGGGCGCAGCGCATATGGCAGGTTCTCTCAGATCATTAATAGCAGTTTACCAATATCCCTCAAGAGAAAAGTGTAGAACAGCTGTATCTTACCGGTGCTAACCTACAGGGCAGAAATGTGGAGGCTAACGAAAAGGGTGCAGCTTAAGCTAAGGACAACGCAGCGAGCCATGGAAAGAAGAATGATAGGTGTGACGTTAAGAGACCGGAAGCGGGCAGAGTGGGTGAGGGAACAAACGCGGGGTAATGACATCCTAGTCGAAAACAAGAGGAAGAAATGGGCTTGGGCAGGTGATGTAATGCAAAAGCAAGATAACCGCTGGTCCTTAGGAGTAACGGAGTGGATTCCAAGAGAAGGCAATCGTAGCAGGGGGCGGCAGAATGTTATGTGGGCGGATAAGATTAAGAAGTTTGCAGGCATAGGGAGGGCGCAGCTGGCAAAGGACAGGGTTAGCTGGAGAGACATGGGAAAGGCCTTTGCAATGCAGCGGGTGTATTCAGGCTGATAACGATAATGATGATGATGAATTAACCAACTTCGAAAGCAACGAAGTTGGAGGAAACATTCCAATGAGAAAGTTGTAGAATGGTCCGCAAAACATCCGACTGAGCAGTCTCTGACTTTCCATCTATTGCGTATTAGTTTTTTCCCGCTCACTGCAGATGTCCGCGAAATACAAAAAAAATACCACGTGACATACCGCGTGCCGCGTTGCAGTGCTCTCAAAATTGCCGGGTATCATTTAGCCGGATGTGCTACAGCTAAAAAGGTGACAGGTCAGCGAAGCTGGCAGTGGCTGTGCGATTTACGCCGGCGCAAGCGATAAGGGCTGCGTCCGCTTATCGTTATCATGATCCGCCGAGAGGGAAGCATAGAGCTGGCGTAAATCGCACAGCCAGCGCCTGCGTCGCTGTCCTGTCGCCTTTTAAGCGGCACCAAGTCCCGCTCATTGATCTGTTCGTTCGTACGCGCGAGCGCTCGAGAGCACTGCAATCGCGGCGCGCGAGCAGGCATGTCACGTGGTGTTTTTAGTGCGTAAGGACCATACCGATGGGTATACCAACCACGAGCACAACCGTCCGTTGTCGCGTGGTCTGTTCGGCCGGCCCGCGGCACTGCCCGCTCATTGTCTTCTACGTGGCAAAAATCCGTGCTTTCGCACCGATTCGAATGTAGTAAACATTCTGTGTAGTTTTTTCTTTTATTTCGCGAGCATCTTCAGTGAGCGGGAAAAAAATACGTAATAGATGGAAAGTTAGAAACTGTTCAATCGGACGTTTTTCGGACCGGTCTACAGCTCGTTAATTGGATTTTTTCGCTTAACTTCGTTGCTTGCGAAATTGGTTAATTAATCTCGACTAATTATGCAATTAATCAGAACACAAAAATAGTGTTACTTGCTCTATACAATAGCCAGCGACATGCATTTGGTCGCGTCGTCTTCGAGTGCCTCCACATATTTTTAAACCCTAAGTAAATTTATCAGAGACACCCTGTATATCCAACCTCGCAGTGGGGCTCAGTCTTTATGCGAGGCTTTTAATTTTGCTACAGACACCTTACGCCACAAAGAAACTCTCTTAGGTGATCCTCGGTAGATCGTTTGAATGCGTCAGCAGCCAACGTTCGTTACATGCAAACTACAGTTAGTTATATTCGAGGTGGCACACTTTGGTTTGATATATCCGAATTCGACACACGATATTTTGTTACATTCGAGGCGGCATACTAAAGTTGGTTATATAAGAGGTAGCATACTAGGTTCGTTCGTAGCCCGGTAGGCCAGCTGCCACTGGCTACTGGCAGACTGAGCTCGCCATTTCCGCTTGCACTGAGCCGTCTAACGCTGACATATCAATAAACACAATTCCACGCATCAGGCACAGGCGTCTGCAATCAGAAGGACAGTATTAATTAGCACCGTATTTTAGGCAGCTTTAAGAAGGGTTCCTAACCGTTTGCACCCGAGAAGCCTTCAAGGGCACAGTGACAATAGATCAATCTATTTAACCCCCTGAGAATAAAGGTGGGTGCAGGTTTGATGTTACCCTGTTAGGACACCCGTCTTGCTGAAATTATGATCTAGGGTGCCTATCAAAGTTGTGCATCTCGCACTGACTGTTCTGCAGCGCATCCCCAGATGAGCGCTGTTATCTGCGGTGACAACATGCCTGCTTGCTATGGGGAACCTGCGCTGCCAAGATGGCACTGCAATTGTTCCATTCAGCGACTCAAAACTGCTTTTGTCAGCCGCTTGGACCGCTGCAAACGCGAGAACATATTCTGCGCGATTAGATACCCGCGTTTGGCTGACAGCATTCGTTGCCTAGCTTCTCTCGGCGTATCCCAGATAGCTGACGCACGGCACGTGCGCCTTCGACAGAGCGCGGAGGCTCACGCCAATAAGCGCCTGAAGGTGGCGCGGAAAAGTACTAAGAGTACTACCCAAAACTGCTTGCTCTTCTCGCTAGGCAGTGTGTTACGGCGTTGCAATCGGCACCGCAAACTTCAGCTCAGGTTCCCCATTGCGTACACCCGCACAGCGCTGGTCATATCACTGTCTCGACTCACTCAGGCGCTTGGCACCGGTCTGCGAAAAACCTTTAGAATTCGAATGCCGGTACTGAGACCCCACGTCTGGAGTAGATGCCGCTCGGGCGAATGACTTACAGGGCAGGCACTCGTTGGCGCGCGTCAGCAGGTATCCGTTGGGGCACTTGCACTTGCCGTACACGCCCGGGATGATGTACTTGCAGTAGCTGAACGGGTCAGCGAGCCTGCACTGCTGCTCGCTGAGGCAGTAGTCGTCCAGCTTGGCCGCTGCGCAATCGCCGAGTACTGACCACAACTGAACACAGCAAGAGAGCCAGTGCATAGCTTCAAGACAAGCGAACTACGCAGTGTCGAAACGCCGACAAAAATGCAGCGGTGGTGGCAGCACTAGAGGAGGCACCTTGCGAAGCGCGCTTCCGCGAAATAAGAGCCGCTCGCTCCATCGCTAATGCGTCGGCGTTGCAGCGTTCAGCAAGAAATAAATGGCGGAGGAAGCTCTGCCGAGATGCGTATCCACCACCGGGTTTAGACGACAAAACAGGCGTCTTGAAGTCGAGCACCAAAGAGGGTGCACTCACGCGGCAGGCACTTGTCGAGGCGCAGGGGCAGGTATCCGCTTCGGCACTGGCAGAGGCCGTCGGAGCCGCAGCGGCTGTGTGCCACGCGCAGGGAGCACTGCTCGTCCAGGGCGCAGCCGTACGACAGCAGCGACGCTGCAAGAGAAAAACAGGGTCCGCCGCTGCAGAGGGCCACAGCGTTTCGCGCGCCACCGGGGGCGATTTGCTGAGACATGCTGTGCACGACCTATAGACAACCGCAGTTTTGTTGTGGGTGATTGCCCATAGTAAGCTGGCTTATTTTCTACGCAATATTTGCCTCAATTCGCATCTGAATGGCTTTGGACTTTTCGCCTATACTTAATGGCAGCGCTAGATGTGTTTACTGTTTTTCTTTGATACTAGCGGCCATTCTGTATGTATTATTATGAGCGGCTGCTTTGCACTTCTAAAGGCGGTGGGAAGCAGTCAAGCTGCTTGAAGTTCACTCACCTCTTCATGTACGATGCATGGAAATAAATTGAAACAGACTGAAATTAGGTATCCCTTCTGCTGGTAATGAAATATGGCAGCCGACGCTGCAGGAACCAGCCTACGATTGGCTTCTCAAATAGAAAGAGCGAGTCACAAATTCCTTTGTAGAACGTGAAGAGGTGACTATAAGCTGGCCGCGCAATATGCTCTGGGATGACAGTGTCGTCATGTGCAGTGCATCCAGGTATGAGAACAGCGGCGAAAACAGTGTATACGCTTAATGGACGGGTTGTAGAAATAAAAAAAAAATCCCTTCACGACAGCCGCCAGAGAGGTTTTGGGGGCGGAAATTAAGTGAAGCCCGGGAGACTTTTACAGTCAGAGAAATCCCGCGAGCCTTTCCTGGGCAAGCGCAGCTCTCCCAAACCACAGCTTGGCAGGTGCAACACACCTTCCGCGGTAGACGGCGCGAACGGAGGTGAATCGCAGTTGGGCCAATCTGCCGAACGTTGAGCCTCGATGGAGTGAAGGTGCACCCCCGCCAGATTTGCTGAGTGCACCGGTCTTGAAAGAAAAAAAATTTCCCATTGCACCGGTTTGGTGCAACCTATGCTCTTGCTTGAGAAAGCGCAGTGTTGCTCTCTGGGTGCAGATTTAGAGTTCTAGCTCGGGACCCAGGTCAGCGGCAGCGCATGGTCTCCAAGCTACGTTCATTTTCTTGCAACGTAAAAACATCATGATGCCATTCATAGAAATGGGCAATGAAAAAAAACACGATTTGTTTGCAACCCATTGCTAGCGCATGCTTTATATTTATGCAAATTAAATAAGTTTATGCGGAATTTGTGCTTTGGCGTCACATCATGAGAGGCAGGAAGTGCGAATGAAATACGACGCTTATTTTCTCGTGCGTACAGCAACTTCGTGAAGTAAGCCGCCGCGTCCGGGGTCCAGACTGCATGCAGCATAAACAAGCGATGCTAAAGCTGTTACCCAGAGGGTGGCAGAAGCCCCTGTAATGCTGTTTGGCAGGCATCATCTACTTTATCGTTTATTTTGCACATGTACTTCAGCTTGAAAGCAGAGTTAAAATCGTAATCCGTCACAAAACCCGCCAACCGACAATTCCAGTCACTGGAGATACCGAATGCGGTTTTCGCTCGTCGGCAGCGCAGCTTTGTGAGGCATCTGTGACGACGACTGCGCCTTTCAGTCAAAGGAAACAGAATCAGCTCGCGGCCCCGAGTGCAGAGACGGATTATGCATGCACCTGCACTACACAGGCCAACGCAGTGAGCTGATTTTCTAGGGCCACGGCGAGATAGACACACGGCTTTCCAAGGGTCGTCTAAAAAATGCAGGACGTGATAGGATCTAGAAAGGCAAATCGCGGCCGTTGAGCCATTTCTGTCAGATGGGACAGCGTTGTGAGAAAATTTATTCTGCCTTGGGAAGTGTTTGATGACATTAATAATAATAATTGGTTTTTTGAAGGAGAGGAAATGGCGCAGTATCTGTCTCATATATCGTTGGACACCTGAACCGCGCCGTAAGGGAAGGGATAAAGGAGGAGGAGGAGGAAAAACATTTATTCAGAGCACAAAAACTGGGTGGGTTCAGTACGAGAACCCATTGGTCGCCATCATAATCCGGCCCCTCTCAACCAGCAATTTCTGGTCGAGTGGGCTGTGGCTATGAAGGGTTGCCTCCCAGCGCTCATGAGTCGGATCGGGATTGCTGTCCAAGTCTGGGTTTTCTTGACATTCCCAAACCGCGTGAAAGAGTGTGCCAACAGCTCCACAGAAGGGGCAGGACGAATTGTAGGTTTCTGGGTACCATTTACTCATTAGGTAAGGATTGGGCAGAGTATTAGTTTGTAGTCGCCTGATTATGTGCTCTTCATATTTACTTAGGGTTTTGTGAGGAAGAGGATATTCCCTTCTTGTGATTTTATAGTACTCCGTAATTTCTGCGTAGCTTAGTAAGGGTGAGGGGTTGTCAACTATGTCAGAGAGAGGCTGCGTGCCAGATGATCGGAGGAGGAGAGCTCGAGCAGCTGTGTTGGCCGCCTCATTGCCCGTCGTTGAGAGGTGCCCTGGCGTCCAGAAGATCTGGATGTTGGAAGGATTAGACCTTTCCAAAATTTCCCAACACGGAGCGCCAACGCGGCCTCTGAGGTAATTGCGTACCGCTGCGTGTGAGTCGGACATAACCATTGCCTCGCTGTTCTTTGATATCGCTAGTGCGATAGCTGCTTCTTCAGCCGATGTGGTATCCACCGCTTGGATAAGGCTGCTTGCAATGATATCTCCCGGGGTGAAACTGCTGCAATTGCCGCGACTCCGTTAGCGGGTCCAGCCGCATCGACGTAGATCGTGTCCTTGTTTCCATCCCAGCGCTTAGAGAGGTGTCTAGCTCTGGCTAGTCTCCGTCCTCTGTTATATTCCTCATCCATGCGTTTTGGTATGGGGTGATTCGTAATGTGTGATCTCATCTGCATGGGCATGTCGATCTTGTCAGCGACTTCCCGGGGTGGACTGATTCTCAGCTTCTGTAATATTTTCCTGCCAGGCTTAGATGTTGAGAGCCTGACAATTTGATTTACACGGTGGGCCTCTATTAGTTCGTCGATGGTGTTATGGATCCCCAGCTGTAGTAAGCGCTTAGTGGATGTGCATAAAGGGAGTCCCAGCGCCGTCTTAACTGCCTTTCGAATAATAACATCTAGTTGGTCTTTTTCCTTTTTGCTAAGCCGTAAGTACGGGGTGGCGTATGTTAGTTTAGAGAGAATGAAAGCCTGAACTAATCTTAGGGCCTCCTTCTCTCTTAGCCCATTTCTTTTCTTGATTACCCGGCGTAGCATTCTAGAGACTTGTTCGGAATAGGCTTGGAGCTGTCTGATTGTAGTGGTGTTAGTGTTGCCGCTGGGTATGATGGCTCCCAGGATCTTGATCTCTTTCTTGATCGGAATGCTCATACCCTGGACCGTAATGGTGACAGAGGGAGTGGACGGCAAAAGCCCCGTATTCTGCCTCTTGCCACGGTCGATCAGGAGTAACTCTGATTTCTCGGGAGAGCACGTTAACCCATACCTCGCCGCATGCTGGCACACGACATTCGCTGCTTCCTGAAGCCGGCCTTGAATTTCCCCTTCATTACCGCTGCAACACCAGATCGTAATGTCGTCGGCGTATATAGCATGCTCAATGCCTTGGATGCGGTCTAGCTTCTCTGGTAGCCCACGCATGGCCAGGTTGAAGAGAAGCGGAGACAAGACCGCTCCCTGCGGAGTGCCCTTGGAACCTAGATTGAACGGAGAGGAGGTCCGATCACCAATACTTATTGACGCTATTCTATTGGAGAGAAAGTCCCTCACGTAATTATATGTGCGGTCACCACAGTTGACGCTGTTAAGCTTATCCAGTATTCCCTGGTGGTTGACATTGTCAAATGCCCCTTTTAAATCGAGCGCAAGGATGGCCTTGACCTGACATCTACCGGGGTTGTCCAGAATATCCTCTCTGATACGGAGGAGAATATCCTGTGTAGACAGCTTTTCTCTAAACCCGTACAGCGTGTCAGGGAGGATATCAGTCTTCCTCAGGAGTCGCTTCAGTCGGGCGTTCACGACCCTCTCGAACAGTTTACCCAGACACGACGTCAGGGAGATCGGTCGTAAATGATCAATATCGCATGGCTTATTGGGCTTGGGAATAAATCGCACTAAAGCCAATTTCCAGGAGTCGGGGATCTGGCCCTTGTGCCAGCACTGCGTGTTGAAGTATTTCACTAATTTTCTTAAAGAGATGTCATCCATATTAAAGAGAATCTTGGTGTTTATCTGGTCCGGTCCAGGAGCGGTGTTCTTGCGCATGACGTCAAGCTCCGCCCTCAGTTCCTCAACCGTTACGTCTTGGTCCATCTCTTCATTGGGTGCACCGGTGTACGCAGGGAGAGGGTACGAGGATCCCAGATCGAGGAATTTCCGTGCAAGTTCTGCAATGAGGGCTTCCGTTGTCCCCTTTATAGCTGTGCAAGGCGTTACAGAGCGTGTCTGTTTGCTCTTTCCGGTTTGAGTTCGGCTCGATAAGGGATCTTAGGAGTCCCCATGCTTTAGCCGTGCCCATTTTACCGTTGAGCTCATCACACAGCTTGAGCCAGTTTTGGTTAGCGAGGTTATGTGCGTAGTCATCCGCTTCTTTGGTGAGTTCTGCAATCTTGGTCTTCAGCTTGCGATTTAACTTTTGCCTTTTCCACCTCTTTGTCAGAGATCTCCTGGCTTCCCACAGGTGTAACAGGTGCGGGTCAACTGCCGGAGTTTCCTCCGTGGTGTTCACTGTCGCAGAATGCCTGGCGACGGTTTTCATCTGTAGCGCTGTCCATGCCTCAATATCTGTGATATCTTCGTCCGGGAGACGTGCGAGCTCCTCTCTCCACTTGTCCCAGTTCACAATCTTAGCCTTGCCAAATGGTTTCCGACATTTAACTCCCTGAACAGTGCAGGATATGATGAAGTGATCACTGCCCAGGGACTCGCCAGTGTTAGACCAGGTGGACTGCAGGCAGTTTTTCACAAGCGTGAGATCGGGACAGGTGTCTCTGCTGACGCTATTACCCGCTCTGGTGGGATGCAGGGGATCCGTTAAGATTGTGAGCCCTTCTCTGTTAGCGATCTCAAGGATCCTCCTGCCTTTCGGGCTGTTAAAGTGATATCCCCATGCTTGGTGGGGTGCATTGAAATCACCGGCTATGACGAGGGGGTCCTTACCTGCCCTCTTGATAAAATTATTAAATAGCGTGGCTATCTGACGACTTGAGTCCCTGGGGCGACTGTACACGTTCAGTATGTGCAAGCTGCGTTTTCCCCTGTGTTTGGGAAGAATTTCAATGTAAGCATGTTCGATATTTTCGGTTAGCGGTTCTTGCAGCGTTGCGGTAAACTCTTTGTGAACAAGTATTCCTAGGCTATGCTCGTCTTGGAAAGTTTTGTACCCCTTCATGCTGATGATCGTATTTGCTTCTTGAAGTACTATTACAGCAGGTGGCGCCTCCGACATGTCGATGAAAAATTGAAGGCTTGCTTTTGTCTTTTTAAAGCCCCGACAATTCCATTGCGAAATAATTGTTTCCTGTCCCCTATGTGCCATGGTCCTTATTCGTCCTCTTCTGGAAAGGGGTGCCTGTCGGCATATTTGGATTTCCTATTTCTGAAGTTGCACTCGTTGAGTTTCGATTTGAATTCGCCTCGGACTGTGGCAATGGCAGAGTTTATGTATTTCCTAGTGTTGGCGGACTCGTTTGCGAGCTCGTTTTTGACCATCTGAATAACTTGTAGGAACTTTTTATTCTGCTCCTCTCTGTCAGCCCTCAGCTCTGCAATGACGCGCTCATAAACTGACTGTGAGTTTGGCAGGGCTTCGGGTGTTTTGTCGTGAGTTGTTTGTGACTGCAGCCTGACCAATTTAAGTTCAGCTCGCAACGCCTCGTTCTGTTTTTTTTAGCTGAATAGGGATAAAGGAGGGAGTGAAAGAAGAAAGGAAGAAGAGGTGCCGTAGTGGAGGGCTCCGGAATAATTTCGACCACCTGGGGATCTTTAACGTGCACTGACATCGCACAGCACACGGGCGCCTTAGCGTTTTTCCTCCATAAAAACGCAGCCGCCGCGGTCGGGTTCGAACTCGGGAACTCCGGATCAGTAGTCGAGCGCCCTAACCACTGAGCCACCGCAGCGGGGAGGACATTACTGGAATATTCTTTTTTTTTAAAGAAAGAGGACATTACTGGAATATTCTTCTTTTTTCACGCCTGTGAGGGGCCAGAGTCGTTTCCCAAGATGCTTGCATGTAGCTGCGGTGTAGCAGCATGTGCTGGTCTTGTTTAGGTAGTCGTTTAAACGTGCCGTTCCAGTGCTGTGCATCACCCGGATTCGGTCCTCTGAACCCTGTCCGTGCGTGCTACTATGCCTGCCCATTTCCTGTGGTTCCCACGGGGAAAAATTAAGTGCATTGGTGATGGCAGTCAGGTAGCGCTCTCCCTGTGCTCCCATTCTCAGCAACAGAGCGGAGAAAGACAAGAAACTGTCGACAAGAAGGGCTGGGTTTTGGAAAATTGCGTTGGTGCGCTATACGACGACCCCATTACCATCGCAACAGCGTCCTAAGCGCAGCAGTGAAAATATTTTAAGACAAGACTTCATCGACCAGGTTTATTCTAACCTGCAGCCAGAGACGCGCCCCGAGCGAACAGCACAAGCGATGACGACAGTACTCACAATATTGTTAGCCAAATTTAATAGCTAAAGGAGAGCCTGCTGTGGTTCCGTTACAGAAATGACCTTCCCGTGTGCTGTGCGATGTCAGTGCACGTTAAAGATCCCCAGGTGGTCGAAAATATTCCGGAGCCCTCCACTACGGCACCTCTTTCTTTCACTCCCTCCTTTATCCCTTCCCTAACGGCGCGGTTCAGGTGTCCAACGATATATGAGAAAGATACTGCGCAATTTTCTTTCCCCAAAAACTTATAATTATTATTATTATTCCGTTTATATTTTGTCGAGGCTCGGTTGACTTGTAGCGGCGCTGGCGTCGACAGCGGCGCTGATGGAGAAGAAGAAGAGCTCGCTCGCGCTGAACCAGGCCGCTGATGTGGGCCCTTCTTGCTCCTCACCGGTGTTCGCGTCTTCAAAGAAGCCTGCCACCAGTGGCTCGGCCGTCGTCACAAGCGGGTTCAACGGGAGCCCACCGCACACAACCTCTCACCCACTGCAGGTGCAGTTTCAAACCGTGCTGCAGCGTCATCGGCCGTCGTCTGGCAAGATGCCTAGGCTGACCAGGCCAACGGACGCTCCCCTGGTCGCTGTCGCGGTGCTGAGGGCACCTCCTGTTGCCGCTACCTCACTGGAGTCCTCCTCCATGAACGGCGCGGCGCCGCTCCGCGCGGTGGTGCTCGTGCGGCCGCCCGCTGCGTTCAAGCCCATCACGGCTGGCAGTGCGCATGTCCCATGCAGTCCACCTCAGCCATTCCCCTGGCTCGCACCTCGTTGCGCCTCCTGTAGCCGCCTGCCTGGATATATACAGGGCCGCTCCGCCCGGCAGCAGTTTCTCACGGCCCGCAGCGCGCCTAGCTGCCCTCCACTGCCACCACGCGTCCCTCGACGCCCCCTCGAAAGCTAAACCCCAGCGCCACAGCCAGGGTCGCCGGACTGAGCCGCGTCTTCGGACCCCGGACGGCCTGCACGATTCTTTGACGGTTTGACCAGCACTTTGTTCCCACCGCTTTGTGCATCATCATTCTCATCCTTTGGCTCCCCTCACCCTTTGCGAAGCAGCCAGGCTCAACCGCCCGAGTTTTCTTTTCCCGCCCGGTGGCCTTCACGAACTCTGACCTGGACTTCATTAGCATGTAGAAACTTGTACATACCGTTTTATTATTTTTCCTTCATCGCGCATCGCACTAGGGGGGGGGGGGGCACTGTAGCGGCGCTGGCATCGCCAGCCGCGCTGATGAAGGAAGAGCTCGCTCGCGCAGCACAGAACGCTTTCGGCAACCGGCCTGGCCAGCAACGTCAACGGTCCGCTCAGTCGCGGCTACCGGGACTCCAATAAATGTGGAGCACCCTGCACAGACTCAAAGGTTTTTTAATGTAAATATTTAGAGAAGAAACCCCAATCACATTTTCACCGAGTACTTCATTACGAAATATTTGCTTAGTAGTTAAGGTTCAATTGCGAAGGCGGTCATGTAGCTAAGCTTAAGTAAATCGGCAGGCCCAATCTGGATGCGCCTGATGCAACCACAGCCTTGCCGGGGATTTTATGCTTATAATTTGATACAACTTAAGCCTGCAGTGAAGCACCGCTCACATGCAGGGCCGCCGCACAGAATTCCTCCACGACAAAAAAAAAATATAGTCCGTTAAAACATTTCTTGTTTCTTAAAAAGGAAGCTAACAACCAGACGAAATTATTAGCTAACGATTTTTCATGCCTGTGGCTTGTTTGACACAGTCAAACATTAAAAAGCTGATTTAGTTTACTTTTTTTGACCAGGTCAAATGGAGTCGCACAGGGCGCCCATCGTTACCAACTGCTGCTCTTTTTGAAGTTGAATCCTGCTTGGTAAAAACGCAGGCAGCGGCTCAAGCTCTCCTCTCGACATGCGAGAAAAGTGCCCAAGTTAAAATGCGCTCTCAGGGCTACATTTTGTGGAGGATTCCTGTGTGCGCTCATGCAAAAGCGGCTGCTATACTGCCTTTGTTTTTGGTGTTCTGGAAGGAATCAAAGTATTCAACTAACATAACATCACAAATGAGCCTCATTGATTGTGCTGCACACATAATAAATAAATAAATAAATAAATAGCCATAAAAATTCAGGGGAGGGGGGAACTTTGTTGACCTAAAGTGCGGTGAGGCGAAATCCTTTAGCGTGGTGTTGCTGCGTGTGTGACTAATTTGTGGTTAAGATGTTAAGTGCACAATTGTTTGGGAATCTTAAATGCTGGAGACACTGGAGGGCGTTTGGGAGTCGTCCGTCTGATTCGACGCCTTCCTGCGCACACTCTCCAGCGTCCTAGACAAGGAGAACTACATATGCGTCGGCAGGAAGTAGCGTAGTCGTTAGCACGCTCGGCTGCGGGACGGAAGGGTGGTGGTTCGAACGCCGTCGTGCACAATGATTTTTTTTTCTGATAAAGTTGAATAGCGTAACGAACGGACGGACGGACTTGAGCAAGATACATTAAAGGCTTTCGACTTAAAATAATTCACATAACACTGCTGATTGGCACTTCATCACCTGCACCCATCGGCACACCCTTGTGTAGGAGTATACAGGGCGTTTCACCAAGTCTCTATACAATATAAAAAAAGGCATTTTGAGTTAGAAGAGCACTTTTTTGGCGTAGCACTGTTAGCGGGATAGTACATCACGACACAGCCAAGACGTGCTAACTAGCAGGCTCGTTAACTAATATTTAACGGTTAACTTTTAACTTCCTGTTAAACTCTTTAATTACTGGGAGGTGTGTAGCCCACCGAAATTAATATCCATATCAGTTTTTAGAATTTCGGAAGTGTGGTTAACCTCGGCGCTGTGGCCCAGCAAATTTTGGCCATTTCGACAAGCTGCGTGCACTGGAGAGGTTGCTTTGCCTGTGAGCTTCCCGAAAGAGCATTGTACACTTGACAGAGCTCAGTAATAGAAAAATTAAGTTACTAAAATAAAATGATCAACTTTTTTATTTTAATTGTAAGAGGCAAGAATATACTGCGAAATTGAAGGTCGCCAGCACCTAAGGTGGGCCCAATTTTTAGATTTTCTTTATTGGCAATGTGGTTCGAAATGTCGATCGTCAAAAATACGTGTTTGAAAACTCCTTGAGATGGGCTTGCAGTGTTGCACACTTATAAAATGGTGTCGCTGGCGTTTCTAATGCAGTTAATGTAAACGCCGTTTGTGTATCTTATCGCGTACAAGCAGCAAACGGGATTCCGGCGATGATACTATGCTCAGCGACACCATATCGCAAATGTGCAACAAGGGAAAACTAACTCAATGAGCTTCCAAATGCGTACAGTTGACATTCTATATTTCGAACCACATTGCCAATAAAGAAAATTTCGATGTTCACGGCCGTCAATTTCGCAATATAATCATGGCCGTAATATAAAAAATTAAAAAGTTGATTAGTAAATGTTAGGCAATCAATCGTGTACTGATCGTACTGAGCCATTTTGTTACGAAGAAGACGACGAACTGTGCAGTGGCACGGGCAGGAGCGCTCGCGCTAGGCCAGCAGCCATTAAATCATCTCATTGCCATCGATCATCGTGTCTTTTTCTTCGGCTCGCCGCCACGTAACATTTGGTGGAGGTACGGGGTACCAACGACATCCTGGTCCGGGGGGCTTCCGCGCCCTGCGTTAGGCGTGGTCGTCAGCCGTGAGTTCCTGGCGTGCGTCGTTCGGCCGTGCCCCAGCGTTTCAGACCCGAACCGACCTCGCCGTTGTTCCTCCCCGCCCCGTCCCCCGCCCAGACCACTCAACACGACGAACTGAACCCGGTGCAAGGACCTGACCTATCGACCCCACCGACCCGAGACGCCGCGTACATCTGAAGACACCGTTCCCCTGCCCAGGCCGATCGGCGCGTCCTGGGGCCTCGTCCCGGAAGCTTAGGCCCGGAAACTTCAAGACCAGGAATCATTCAGCCATCTCAGTCATCGTGGCGGCCAGCACCTCACCCCATTCTCGTTCCGGTCCAACCATCCTCTTAAGCCCGCAATCACTTCGCGCGTCTCTTTGTCACCGATCGAGAGGATCGCTCGGTGGCCCCGGGTAGTGTTACGAAGAAGACGAACTGTGCAGTGGCACGGACAGAAGCGCTCGCGCTAGGCCAGCAGCCATTAAATCATTTCATTGCCATTGATCATTGTGTCTCTTTCTTCGGCTAACCGCCACGTAACAATATCATGTGCACAATGTCTGCCTTGGTGCACAATTCGCCTGCACAGACCGCAACGATGTATCTTTCACACTTTTAAAAATAAAAAAATATGTAACCTGTAAAAAATATCACCCTGTATACACACTTCCATATTAACAGAGCAAAGATGGCACAAAAGTGGAAAACACAACAGCGCTGCGACACACACAGACACGCACGACCGGATGTTTGGAGGTTGCAGCAATAAAGTGTGGACACTCATTGTCTGCACTTCTTACAATAGAAGCAGATGCACCCCGCGAATTCCATTGGCAGTGGACGTTCCGGTGTAATAGGAACGCATGCATACGATTTTTTTTACTTTTATGTGCAGTGGCAGTTCTGAAGAATGTCCAACAAGATATACGAGATACGAGAGCAAAATTTCAACACAACTGTACTCAATGAAATTTTAACTATTTCAGTGGCTACTATTCAGGAGATCTCAATGCACCCTCAATGTTGCATCAAAAGCAAAACAATGCTATTTTAACGTGACCTGTCAACGCTGATCAGTCACATGTTATTTTTCAGCAAAAAAACATTTGTAAGGGTTACAATTATGATCGAGTTTTAGCGCCCAGATATCTGAAGTCTTTCTTTGAGTATGCCACCTTCCCGCGTTAAGGTGGTGCATATGCGCAGTTTTGACAGATTGCGCTATGCGCACTCTTTGGTGTGTGCATGCGTGCTAACATTATAGATGAGCAATAATTTTGACTGCATGCGTGTGAGTTCAAAGCATCAGCGAGTGAGTAAGGTTACGAGTTTTACTTGTTCGAAGAGAGCTGCCCGCATGGTGTTCAAAAATACATGAGGCCACCAGAAACCCCGCGCCTCCACTGCAAGACAGCTGCGTGTGAGAAGGGGGCGCGCGTCTATGCCGCGGCAAGCGCACTCACTCTTGAGGCAGGCCGTGTCGTTCTGGCGCACGTGGTACGGCTGGCAGTCACAGACGGCGCCCTTGTGCCAGTTGCAGTGGCTGTTGGCGACGAACAGCAGACACTCGAGCGAGGACCGGCACCCGGAACCCAGTGCCAGCGAGGAGGGAAGAATGCCTGCGCAAGGTTCGCCACTTAGGACTCTGTCTGCTCAGTCGTATATGCACGAGGTCGGCTAGACAGGCTAAGTGTTCTTTTTTTCTTTCACGAACCGACTCTGGAACCTATGGGAACGAACGACCGCTCGCATCCGGACCTTTTGGTCGGCGGTTGTGTTTTCCAGCATCAGGAGTCACCATCGAATTATTGCACACTTACTGGGGCCACACAGTGGGGAGTTTGTGATCAATTTAGCCACACACTAATATGTCCGGCGATTCGTCCTTAATGCAGAGCGCTCGAGCGCGATAGTAACACGTCACGGCATATGGGTCATTCCTTGCGCGCCTTGTCGTAATCGAACGAGGCGCTAGCTTGACCTGCTATCGGCAATGCGCTGACAAAGCTTACGCCTCCGCGAAAGCTCTCTACACAGACATTCAAGCCACTAGCAACCTTACAAGAGCTCAGATGGCTCCCTACAAAGACATGAGAGCGTGTATACTCTTGTGAGGTTGCTGAACCATGCGATACTTACCGGAGGCAAGTTTCGTGAGCGCATCGCCGATGCCAGGTCACGCTCGTGCCCACGCGGTGAGCTCTCGTCGCCCGCACTAGCGCACGGACGGAGAGCGCCAAGACCGGCCAAAATGGAGTTCGCACAAAGAACTGCTGTCGAGTGCGTCAAATCCACTCGATCGTTCTGCAGGCACGTGCTTCAAGCACTGCCGCACGGGCCGGAGGTCAGGTCTCGTGCCAGGCCACGCAGTTTTCCTGTTCCGCTCATTCCATTTTGTGCCACAGTTACGCGGACACAGGTCCTTCAGTATCTATACTCCAAAATGCTTTGCTTTCATCTTCCACAATTTTAGTATCGAAGCCAACTCTCGCGCAATGCCCTCCGAATGCTGCGCCTTTGTAAAGGTGTTCAAAATCAGGCTTTAATTAAAACGCAATCAGCAGTGCACGAAAGCCGCCTTTGCACGAACCCGACCGCGGCGGCTGCGTTTTTATGGAGGCAAAACGCTAAGGCACCCGTGTGCTGTGCGATGTCAGTGCACGTTAAAGATCCACAGGTGGCCGAAATTATTCCGGAGCCTTCAACTACGGCACCTCTTTCTTTCACTCCCTCCTTTATCCTTTCCCTTACGGCGCGGTTCAGGTGTCCGCCGAGATGTGACATACTGCGGCATTTCCTTTCACCAAAGACAAACCAACCAACGCACGTTATGCAACCACGCGCACACAAAGTGAGAGTATAACTGTTGTCGCCAGTGTTGTAAATGAGCAAAGCCATCCAATACACTTTTACTCCCACGCACTTATTGTGCATAATGACATTGGAAACTCAAGGTCGGTCGTATTCCTAGACTATTCCAGTGTTTCGAGATATCCGACTCCAAATTTCCGCTTGAAACTGGCGTGGCTCAGCTGTTTCTTTGATTTCGGTAGTCAAAGACAGTGAGGGAACCCATGCTGCCCAGCGCCCCATTGTGAGGATTTTGCACCCATCCTCACTTCACGGTGACACCAAAGCCGGCTGATATAGGCAGACGTATACAGGAGAGAACGCGGAGGCGATTCTCTAATGCTGGCATAGTGAAGCTTTATTTCGTGCTTGTAGCGGAGAGTTGCGTCCAACGTCGATGGATAAGTGCAGGGAGTCCCGGGCGCCCAGTGTTGCAGAGCGAGACGACGCAGCACCCCAGTGCCTGGGATTCCATCTCCACCAGCGGTTCACTTCAATGCGGCTGTTCTAGATCGTCTGTCTCCGAATTTTGCACGAATGCCGCCCATGGCTGATCGAATTGGAGAATTTCTGCTATGGCAGGAATAGAAATGGGCTCCCGAATGTTTTACGCTTCGCTCGTACATTTAGTCTCCATCTGAATGCGGCTGGGATTCTGACAGAATTCTAAGGGTTGCAGTGCCCATCCATCGAGAGGCTGCTGTTCCTGCTAATGGAGGCGAAATATGCCCGTGTGTGATGTAAGCGGACGTTAAAGATGGTCTAAATTAATCCCTCATAGCGCACTTGTCACTTCCGGTTGTTAAACCTGCGTGGGGTTCGAACATACCGTCTATTTGGAATCTTTATTCAAGACGCAACGAAGCGCTGCACCCGAATATACGGTTGTGTATCAGTCACGGCAGACTCGCTTTTGGAGCGTTCCTGTGTTGTTCGAACACAACACACAGCTCATCCCCAAAACACACACTTTCGTATATCCCCTGAAGCGCAAACGACAGCGTGAGAAGTAAAAAAAAGCATGTGGCGCGTAGGTAGAAAACGGTACATTGGTAGCGGACGAGTGAGCTGTCAAGCTAAACAGTTTGTGCTGTGTATCCGCGCAAACAAACTCGCTTGTGCGGAATTATGAGCATGGTAAACTCTTCTGGGCGCGTTGGTTCATTTTTAGCAAAAAAAGAAGGGGGGGGGGAAGCAGCATGACAGAAGACAGGCGCTATTGCCTTTGCGTGTCTTCTTTCATGTGACTGTTCCCGTTTTGAGCTAAGAAAAAATTATTACCGCGGCTTTCTGGGAACATTTGCTGGCGTAAAAGCTGACTCCTTACAACTGTGCTAGAAGCCGGTAGGCACTGCACCTCCCCTCAATGCTGGGCCCACCAGTGGTGCTCATGGCACGGACACTGCCAGTCTCTTCGCATTTTGAACGGCACACTTTATTTCATCTGGCTACTGCCGCCTTCCCGTCAACGAGCGGTTATTTACAATCTTTATAAATTCGTCATCCCCTCTGAACTTCTAACGAAGAAAAAGGACAAAAAGCGGTGTGTTTGCGCATACAATGTCAGAGATTCTTTGGTTTTTCCTGCCACAGTTTGCAACAATAACTTTTTCTTAATCAGGCATACCGACTCGATCTGTCATCATGGCGTAGTCCATAACTGCCTATGCCCCTGCAGAGTGTGGTTGACAGAGGGGGGCAACCTCATGAGGTCGACCTCAACCTCAAAATGACCTCAACCTCACGTCGTGAAGTGAGGTTGAGGTCAGGTCGGCGACTGCTCGAAATTTTGTGAGTGAGGTCAGCAAATCAGACCTCAACCTCACATCTGAGTTTGAGGTTGAGTGATGTCGTCACTCAGTGAGGTCGAAATTTTGAAGTCGTGACTTTCTGGAGTTGCCAAGTCTTACTCCGAAGAGTGCCGCTACCTAAGCGGAGTTGCAGCGCATCACCGCAATGACGCTTGGTGTTCGGTTTCCCTTGTCTAGACAACCGGATGCCGCAGTCCGCTCTTAGCTTCCGGGGCTGCGCCGCAATGTCCGCGCAGCCCGAGAATACAGGAAGACGCACCCCTCTGGTCTTCCCGGAAGGAGTGTTACTGTCACAGCACGCCACTCTCCCTCCCCCTTGCCCCGATGGCGTAGCACCCGTAGCTGCCCGCCGGTTGGCTCAAACGCCAGGGAGCGCGCAAAGCACGTAACTCACATTGACCCGCGGTGGCTTTGTTTGATGCCGCAAACAAATAAGCTCAGTCCAACAAACACAATAAATTCGTCGCAGCGCGGGTGGCCCCATGAAAGACTGCTTCGTGTTCATGCTCGTTGCCAGCGCTGACGTCATGGCTCTTGCCTTGCAATCGAATAAAGAGGATCCTGCTGTACACATAGAGAAATTTAGTATTCCACGTTTGTACACTAATTAAGTAAAGAGAACCCGCGCATTTCACGTACCTTCATGTTTCAACACATTCACCTCTGTTCGAAAAAATTAAGGCATTTATACGGTCATTTGTGGAGTCAAATGAATGACACCGGGTGCTTTTCGTATGCTGCCCTTATTAGACAATTAATTTGGAACAATGCTCTTCCTTTATATGTAGTGCTCAAAAGATAATTCATTTGCAAAACGGCCTGTCTGGTTTTTTCTTATGTGTAATGAGGAAAATACAATCTTGTTCATATACTATGCCAGTACTAATACCTTGTTTTGAGCCTCGCTACTTTGCGATATAGATGTGTTTGTTTATTTCTTTGGAACATTTATGTGCTTCCAATATTATGTTTTCTTTTTTTTGTTTTTGAGCAAGGCTTTGTCCTCATGCAGTCATGCTGTACTGCCCAGCCGCGCTCACAAGCAGCAATGATTAAGTGGGTTAATTGTTACTATCATGTACAATTGCCTGGAAATAAACTATTATTATTATTATTATTATTATTGTTACTATTACAAGCTGACTTAACAGAAACTGGAGTAGTCAGCACAGGTTTAGAGAGTATGATTCATGCTGTTCCTAACGACGACATCTGCTGATTTGAATAAACAAGCACGAAGCCAGAAAAACCTGTATAACACAGTGGAAGCTTTTGATCGGTGACTTCCCCCTTCGAATCTCACACTAATCCTGTATATTCCCGTTCCGTAATGGAAGCAGATGCAAAAATAATTTCACTTTTTAACCTTCCGAATAACCTCTCTTTTGGTCTCCGGTTCCTTTTGGAATCTCACACTAATCCTGTATATTCCCGTTCCGTAATGGAAGCAGATGCAAAAATAATTTCACTTTTTAACCTTCTGAATAACCTCTCTTTTGGTCTCCGGTTCCTTGTTCCTTCTCGGAAATTCGCTTATTATGCCGAAACACCGCAACACGAACGAACGCGCCAGCATAGCGGTGTTACAGCGGAGAAAAAGTGCAAAACTATAATGAATGCATGGTGATGTGGTAGCTGATTCCTTTTCCTTTTTTTTTAAATGAAGATGTGTGAATATTATTACATGCTCGCGCTGTGCTGCTAAGTCGCTCTTTCCAACCTTCTAATATGACATTTAATGGGGCACACTGTTGTTCGCTTCTGTGATTAGTGTGCGATTTTTGTTTGTATGTTTCTAATCATTCTTTTTTTTTTCTCGTATGGTATCAGTCAGGTTGGCGGCCAGCCTTGCAGATGGCCAAGCACTACACGTTATCTTTCCTTTAACTATATTGCAGACACCCATCGTTCACTTTAAAAGGCTTCGCAGAATGCTCAAACGGTGCTCGCGGGTAAAAAACGTTCAGTATGCTGGCGTACCGTTTTGAAGGAAAACAAGTGATTGACTTAAAGCAGTGTGTCTCAGCATTCTGTTGAGGCCTATGAGTTGTTAGGCGGTTTTTTTCCCTGGGGGAAGGGGGGGGGGGGGGGGGAGTGGGCTCGAAAAAAGATTTCGCTGCGGGGAAATTTGATTGGAAAGCCATAGTACTCTTGACAGAGAGAGCGGTTCACGCTGCCCACTCTAGGCCACTTGTTTCGACCCGTGCGATTTTAATAGTTGGCACAGGGTTCGAAGACGTAATCTAGCCATTTCTTTCAAAATGCCGCAGTATCACCGAGTCATCAGAGAATTCCCAGGATTGCGAAACCATTACCATCGCCACCTGGAGGGAAGTGGCGGAAACGGGGGCGGGTCTTGCCCTCACAGGAACATCAATATCATCCTCCCCATTTATTAGCCGCAGGTATTCATATTTTCCCACCCAATAAATTGTCTTCGGTTGCCGGCTAATGTGCAATATTTAATCAATATTCTGGCAACTTTTAATTTGGTAGATGTATATCAGACTTCCCCGGGCTCATAAGGATACACTGTTAGCACCATCATCATCGCCATCATCTGGAGAGTCAAAGGCATGTGTCGTTGCATGATCTTTGCAGTATGTCGTACCTGAGAACTGGCGCGTTTACCTGCTGGACAATCCGAATGTCATTAATGTGGATCGGGTTTTGGGCACTCTGTAATGCGTCATGCGAGCATGTGTATTGATGTAGGATCCATATTGGTCTTGAAATGGGGGTGGAAGGGGGTGGATGGGGGCCTGGTATGACGAGAAATTATATCGTCACGTGAGTAGGTGTGATGTCATATTACAGCGTCACGTGACTAGGTTTGCTGGCACAATACATCGCTGTCACGTGACCTGGTATGACTTCGTACTCATATGATGTCTTCACTAATTATAATATTAGTCTTAGCGTTATCTAATTATATTACTTATGATTAGGTGACATCATCATCTTCGTCGCATGATTCGTCGGCGCGTGACGTTACCTAGTGCCGTTTCTTGCGGACACTTTTTTGCGGATATAAACTTGAAAGTGAGCCATTTAATGCTTTTGCATTAATAAAACAGCCCGCTCACTTCTACACAGACATAAACAAAAATTAGGGGACGCTTAAGCTTCGCCTGTAAGAGTGGAACGCGACAGCGTGTTGCAGCACTGCCAGGGAGTCCACGGAACGCCATCGCCCATTCGGCGCGACGCCTTGCCCGTTAGACAAATCGCCCTGCTACATACGGTGAAGCGAACGCGCGGAGCGGAAAACCGCGTAGAAGCGCTGCCAGGCGCCTTGCCGAAATGCGCCGGACTCAAGTTGCAGTCGTAGTTCGTCGGCACATCGTTCTCGACAAACCCGATGCAACGAACGCCAGCATAGCTTCCGCGCCGAACGAACGGGCAGGAAGCCGCAAGCTTCGTGGTGAACGCGCTTTGGATGTGCGCTGTGTTGTTCGCCGCTCACCGCGCGATTCCTGCGTGCCCGCACTGGCACAACCTGGACACATTTCTTATTGTGTAAATAATTTGTACATATTACTTCTCCCCCTATCCTCTCTTCCTGTCCCCTCACCTCTCTCATTTCATTTCTCCATTCTGCCTGCTATCCTTTATTTCCGCTGCCCCAGCTCAGGTGCTTCGGTATCGATGGCAGATGCCGGGGCCAGCAAAAATCTTTTCCTTCCTTTTTACTATTATTTTTAATAAAACCACTACCACCCCCACCACGGGCTCACTGCGTGCGAACGAGACGAGCGGGAGGCACTGCTGTCGCGCGCCTTCTGTTGGGGCAGTGGGGTACATTGCGAGGAGGAGGAAGAGTAGGTGGAGGAGGAGAATTTTTCGCTCGCGTTCAACGCCGCCGACGACACCGGCTTTTCCGCTACAAGAGATCCTTAAGGCTTTTGCGTTAAAAAGTCATCCGTCTGGCCCTGGACGCCGCTGACAGCCTGCTGAAAGGGGAGGAAGATGACGGCGGTCAAGACTTCACCGCCCTCTGATTCCTTGACGGGTGCAATTAAAGTTATTTCATCAGCATTTGCTTACAGCGCGGTTCGGGTGTCCACCGAGATATGTGAGACAGGCCTCATTTCGTTTCCTTAAAACCAATTTTCATTTAATTTTCCTTCCTTAAGGTGCGGTGTGGGTGTCCACCGATATATGCGAGCCTTTCCTCAAAAACCAATTTTCAATTTCAATTTCTGTTCTCCGTCAGGCAGTTACACGCAGTGACCGAACGCTCAAGCGAGTTCAACCTTGAACGATTAATAACTGGACGCCCCACTCCAGTTGTAGCCAACGCAGTGCTGTGCGCGTGTGTTTTAATTCCTGCAACATGAACTAATCACGCGCACAACCTGGACACATTTCTTATTGTGTAAATAGTTTGTATATATTACTTCTCCCCCTATCCTCTCTTCCTGTCTGCTCGCCTCTTTCATTTAACTTCTCCATTGTGCCTGCTATCCTTTATCTCCGCTGCCCCAGCTCAGGTGCTTCAGTATCGATGGCAGATGCCGGGGCTAGCAAAAATCTTTTTTTCCTTTGTACTATTATTTTAATAAATAAACACTACCACCACCACCACCAATTCTGCGTTCCGCACACTGAATAGCGCGCATACCCTGCCACACCAGCAGGTGGCACTTAATGGTTCATCGCGAGAGGTTGGCCTCGCAATCAACGCTGTGCCCTATTGCTGGAGTGCCGCGTGACTGCCACAGCCTTGTAAGCGCTAATGCATGCAGTACACATCTCTCTCTCTCAGTACCCGGGTTCGAACCCGACCGCGGCAGCCACTTTTCGATGGAGGCGAAACGCTAAAGGTGCCCGTGTGCTTTGCGATGTCAGCATGCACGTAAAGATCCCCGGGTGGTCTAACTTATTCCCGAGCTCTCCTCTACGGCACCTCTTTCTTCCTTTCTTCTCTCAGTCCCTCCTTTATCCCTTCCCTTACGGTGCAGTTCGGGTGTCCACCGAGATATGTGACACTTTCTACGCAGTTTCTTTTCCTGAAAAACCAATAATAATAATTGGTTTTCGGGGAAAGGAAATGGCGCAGTATCTGTCTCATATATCCACGGACACCTGCACCGCGCCGTAAGGGAAGGGATATAGGAGGGAGTGAAAGAAAGGAAGAAAGAGGTGCCGTAGTGGAGGGCTCCAGAATAATAATAAATAATTTCGACCGCCTGGGGATCTTTAACGCGCACTGACATCGCACAGCACACAGGCGCCATAGCGTTTTGCGGCGGCTGCGTTTTCATGGAGGTAAAACGCTATGGCGAGTGCGCAGGCACTCAGATGATTTGAATCTGGTGGTTAGGTGGTAGATTGGACTGTCAAGAATACACGCGGTGGCAGCGTGGATTCTGCTTTTCGCAAAATTTCGCACGGCTGTTTTGGAGTCGCTGAGAATATATTCAGCTTCCGTTGAGGCGGTGGCCAGGGCGATAGCCGCCTCCTCGGCCTCCTCCGCGTGATTCACCTTAACAGTTGCCGCTGCAAGGGGGTTGCCCGATTTGCCGACTACCCCTATCGCGAAAGCCGCGTCCTGGTCAGGATACTCTGCGACATCGACGTAGACTGTCTCCTGGAGCTGGGAATAGTTCTTGTGTAGTGCTTTTGCCCGCGCTTTCCGCTTGCGGCGTGGTGTTCAGGGTGTATGTTTTTGGGGATAGGATTAATATAGAGCTTTTTATGTATTTTCGTGGGGAGCTGGCCTCCGGGACTGCGTGTGGATTCGTATCCAATCTGCAATTCTCGCAACACTTCTTCCCGCTGGAGTTCTTCATAGACGCTAGTACTGAGCCACACGATGGGCTTCAACCAATTCCGTCGTCGTATTGTGTATCCCTAGTTGTAGAAGTCTCTCAGTGGGTGCACACTTGGGGAGATGAAGGGTGGATTTGTAGGTTTGCGTGATGAGGCACTCTACTTTGCCCTTTTCTGATTGATGGAGATGTAAGTAATGTACAGAGTAGACGATACGACTAGGGACAAAGGCTCGAACCAACCTCCTGGGGCCCGCCTTCTTCATACCGTTGTACTTGTTCGCGATACGCCTGATTAATCTGTTTGTCTGGCTACCGTTGTTTTGAATGTGCATGCCTAGAACTCCGATTTCTGAGGGGAACATGAAAGACCAACGCTGCCGACATAGCGGAAAACGGTGTCAGCCGCGCCTGCAACGTCTCCTCCAGAAGAAAGGAAGAAAGAGGTGCCGTAGTGGAGGGCTCCGGAATAATTTCGACCACCTGGGGATCTTTAATGTGCACTGACATCGCACAGCACACGGGGATCATAGCGTTTTGCGGCGGCTGCGTTTTCATGGAGGTAAAACGCTATGGCGCCCGTGTGCTGTCCGATGTCAGTGCACGTTAAAGATCCCCAGGTGGTCGAAATTATTCCGGAGCCCATAATGACATCAGGTGCTACAGCGCTTGCATGTCGGAAAAAGGCCACTGACGTAGCGTAGAAAGCGGTAGGCTGTTCTGATTGAGGTTCATGATTAACAGGGGCGGAGGGATTCAAAAAGCGCTTAGAAGGGCCCAAAAAGTACCGCTCTATGGTTGGCGCCGGAGACGCGTCCCCCAGCAGGATAATATATAATGGGTTTTGGGGGGGGAAAGGAAATGGCGCAGTATGTGTCTCATATATCGTTGGACTCCTGAACCGCGCCGTAAGAGAAGGGATAAAGGAGGGAGTGAAAGAAAGGAAGAAAGAGGTGCCGTAGTGGAGGGCTCCAGAATAATAATAAATAATTTCGACCACCTGGGGATCTTTAACCTGCACTGACATCGCACAGCACACGGGCGCCTTAGCGTTTTTCCTCCATAAAAACGCAGCCGCCGCGTTCGGGTTCGAACCCGGGAACTCCGGATCAGTAGTCGAGCGCCCTAACCACTGAGCCACCGCGGCGGGTCCAGTAGGATGCGCAAAATACACTTCAAAGGTAACAACAAGGACGTGATGGACAAAGTTGGAAAGGCAATACCGCCTCTCTCTCGTGGTTGTCCAGGAACAGCATGAGCCACAAGCTCGGTTCCGCCTGATCAAAAAAAAAGGAAGAAACTGTAGTCTGCACCCGCCTTATGACGCGCAGGGGTGGTTTAACAATGTGGCAAACGTACCAGAAGGCACCCAGCACGACCGACTGAACAAGGTAGCGCCTCTCAAGCAGAGGCAGGTCAAATGTCTGGGCCCTCCGCACACGAGCTGTAATCCCCTCTACGACCGAAGACCACATACCATCCCATATTTCAGCATAGTCGTAGGTCACGCTTAGAATTCGCATCTGCACACACCACTACAAAATGGTATCGCACATGTAATACGTCTCTGAGGAGACTCCATAAAAAAGTAATGACTTTTCGAATAATTAAGAGCATCCCCCGACAAGGCGACATACTCACGAAAAACGTTTAAAGCTTTGAGCAGGCTGCGTTCACCAGCTAACTAGTCTGTGAGATGTCATCTGCATAAGCAGTGACGCGTACTGCCTCACTGCCTGGCAACGCCAGACCTCTAATGAGAGAGTGGTGATTAACTGCCAGGAGGAAAGGCTCTAATGCTAAGACAAACAATAGGGGGGACAGCGGACAACCTTGACGGACGCCGCGGAAAACATCATATGCGATACTTTCCCAGCCGTCGAGGAACAGAGTGCTTGAAATGTCTCTGTACATATCTCGTTAATGAGAAGCACGAATGAAGGTGGGAAACCGAAAGCATCCACTGTACCGTTATTATACTCATGCTCTAAAAAGTCGAACGCCTTCTCTTGATCGAGGGAAACAAGAAAACCCTGTGCTCGCCGCCGTATAGTATACTGTAGGATATGTCGCGTCACGGAAGATAAACTATGTATTTCACGACCCGGAATGGAGCAAACCTGGTGGCAGGAAATGAGGGACGGGAAACGAGACCGTAGATGGCGGGCGAGAAATTTTTTCTAATACTTTATAATCTGAATTTAGTAAGGTGATAGGGCGCCAATCTGCTGGACATTTCGAGAAAGGGGACTTTTTAGGGATCAGGACAATGCGGCCTTTTTTTTAATGAATCGGGAAAGACATGCCGAGTGAAACTCAGTTTTAACACTTGCGCCCCGCCTTTTAATGCCCCGCCGCGGTGGCTCAGTGGTTAGGGCGCTCGACTACTGATCCGGAGTTCCCGGGTTCGAACCCGACCACGGCGGCTGCGTTTTTATGGACGAAAAACGCTAAGGCGCCCGTGTGCTGTGCGATGTCAGTGCACATTAAAGATCCCCAGGTGGTCGAAATTATTCCGGAGCCCTCCACTACGGCACCTCTATCTTCCTTTATTCTTTCACTCCCTCCTTTATCTCTTCCCTTGCGGCGCGGTTCAGGTGTCCAACGATTATGAGACAGATACTGCGCCATTTCCTTTCCCCAAAAAACCAATTATTATTATTATTATTATTATTATTGCGAGAAAATGGGGCCTGCAGTATGCCAGAACTGTAAACAGAACTCCACAGGAAGACCATCTGGTTGTTTAAGAGAATTTTATTTTTCCGAAAATATCTATAGTGCTAAGGACTCTCTACACAAGTGGTCTGGTTTTTAAGGACATTAGAATGAATCATCATTGTACAGGTATCACATATATGCAAATGACATTTCAGTGGACAATTCATGGTTTCATTTCATTTCATTTTATTACCTTAAAGGCCCCAAAAGAGGGGTGTTACATAAGGGGTGGCAACAATTAAAAGCACAGGTTCACAATAAAAGGAAAGTTTTTACATTTTCAGCGAAAAGACTTGGGCAAGTGATGATGGCAACGTTGTTTGGAAGGCCGTTCTAGTCTGCGGCTGCACGAGGAAAGAGGTAAGTAGAAAAAGTGACGGTGCGTGAGCGTGGACGGGCAACTTGTAGGTGATGGCTGGTGCGATGAGATATGCGTGCTGGGGGAAGAATTTAAGGTGCGATGTGCATACGGCTGTGGAAGAATTTGTGAAATAAAGACAGGCTGGCAATGCGACGGCGGAGCGATAAGGGGGATAGTCCGGATGCTGTTTTTAAGGAGGAAACGCTGATGTGAAAAGAGTACGATGAATGAATGAAGCGAGCAGCGCGATTTTGAACAGATTCGAGTGCATTGATGAGGTAAGCTTGATAATGATTCCAAATGGGCGATGCAAATCGAGCTGGCTTAAAGCAGCTTCTTTATGAACTTAAGACCACACGCACTATTTGTGTATGCTTTAGTGCAACGAAAGCCGCCTTGTTAAAACTGCTCGCAGTTCGTCTTCCTTCTGAACAACCTTTCAGAGGCTGCTCTGGTTATTAAGCTCTGCCTAAATTCATCTGTGTAGTCGCGTAAAATAACTCGACCACACACAGGTAACATGTAATTGCTTTACTTGCATATAGGTTTTAATTAATTGATCTTATTTATCATGCACCTAGAAAATAACAACAAAACGACACACATAACCGTGAGCTGTCAGAGAGCGTCCCTTCTTGCTGGTGTGCGCTAAGTAATTGTTTTTTTGGGGGGAAAGGAAATAGCGCAGTATCTGTCTCATATATTGTTGGACACCTGAACCGTGCCGTAAGGGAACAGATAAAGGTGGGAGTGAAAGAAGAAAGGAAGAAAGTGGTGCCGTAGTGGAGGGCTCCGGAATAATTTCTACCACCCGCGGATCTTTAACGTGCACTGACATCTCACTGCATACGGGCGCCTATATATCTCGGTAGACACCTTAACCGCGCCCGTAAGGGAAGGAAAGTGAGAAAATTAATGTGGTTAGCTCAGCTATTCCAGGATATACAAAGCGAAAGACGTCGGGGTTCAGTGTGTTTATTAGAGTTGGCGTTGACAATGTTCTAGACGCCGATGGCTTTGAGCAAAGAAAGAGCGCATAACTGGCACCCTGGATATGCGGACGCCTCATTCGTGCTTTGATACATGTGGCGGTGATGAGAGAGAGATATCGCATGATTGTATTAGCGCTGACAGCATTGTGGCTGACTTGCGGCACTGCAGCAATAGCTAGGCCGCAGCGTTCATTTGGTGTTCGATCTCTCGCGATGAACCATTAACTGCATGCCACCTCCCTGGTTGGCAGGGAGGGCGCACTGCCTATCCAGTGTGGGTAACGCAATCAAAGCTGGCTTTTGCAGTTGGACACCAACGCCACGTACATGAAAGCGAGATTGAGGTCTCCACTGACCGACGGAGCTGGTTGTGCGCCTTTCCTTTCGTGAAAATGAACGGTCTTTGCAATGCAGTCAGCGCCAATGAACTCTATGAACCCCGTCGGTTCACTTGTTTTGTTTTTAGAAAAGGAAATGGCGGGGTAACCGTCTCACATATCTCGGTGGACACCCGAGCCGCGCCGTAAAGGAAGGGATAAAGGAGGGAGTGAAAGAAAGGAAGAAAGAGGTGCCGTAGTGGAGGGCTCCAGAATAATAATAAATAATTTCGACCACCTGGGGATCTTTAACCTGCACTGACATCGCACAGCACACGGGCGCCTTAGCGTTTTTCCTCTATAAAAACGCAGCCGCCGCGTTCGGGTTCGAACCCGGGAACTCCGGATCAGTAGTCGAGCGCCCTAACCACTGAGCCACCGCGGCGGGTCCAGTAGGATGCGCAAAATACACTTCAAAGGTAACAACAAGGACGTGATGGACAAAGTTGGAAAGCCAATACCGCCTCTCTCTCGTGGTTGTCCAGGAACAGCATGAGCCACAAGCTCGGTTCCGCCTGATCAAAAAAAAAAAGGAAGAAACTGTAGTCTGCACCCGCCTTATGACGCGCAGGGGTGGTTTAACAATGTGGCAAACGTACCAGAAGGCACCCAGCACGACCGACTGAACAAGGTAGCGCCTCTCAAGCAGAGGCAGGTCAAATGTCTGGGCCCTCCGCACACGAGCTGTAATCCCCTCTACGACCGAAGACCACATACCATCCCATATTCCAGCATAGTCGTAGGTCACGCTTAGAATTCGCATCTGCACACACCACTACAAAATGGTATCGCACATGTAATACGTCTCTGAGGAGACTCCATTAAAAAGTAATGACTTTTCGAATAATTAAGAGCATCCCCCGACAAGGCGACATACTCACGAAAAACGTTTAAAGCTTTGAGCAGGCTGCGTTCACCAGCTAACTAGTCTGTGAGATGTCATCTGCATAAGCAGTGACGCGTACTGCCTCACTGCCTGGCAACGCCAGACCTCTAATGAGAGAGTGGTGATTAACTGCCAGGAGGAAAGGCTCTAATGCTAAGACAAACAATAGGGGGGACAGCGGACAACCTTGACGGACGCCGCGGAAAACATCATATGCGATACTTTCCCAGCCGTCGAGGAACAGAGTGCTTGAAATGTCTCTGTACATATCTCGTTAATGAGAAGCACGAATGAAGGTGGGAAACCGAAAGCATCCACTGTACCGTTATTATACTCATGCTCTAAAAAGTCGAACGCCTTCTCTTGATCGAGGGAAACAAGAAAACCCTGTGTTCGCCGCCGTATAGTATACTGTAGGATATGTCGCGTCACGGAAGATAAACTATGTATTTCACGACCCGGGATGGAGCAAACCTGGTGGCAGGAAATGAGGGACGGGAGAAGAGACCGTAGATGGCGGGCGAGAAATTTTTTCTAATACTTTATAATCTGAATTTAGTAAGGTGATAGGGCGCCAATCTGCTGGACATCTCGAGAAAGGGGACTTTTTAGGGATCAGGACAATGCGGCCTTTTTTTTAATGAATTGGGAAAGACATGCCGAGTGAAACTCAGTTTTAACACTTGCGCCCCACCTTTTAATGCCCCGCCGCGGTGGCTCAGTGGTTAGGGCGCTCGACTACTGATCCAGAGTTCCCGGGTTCGAACCCGACCACGGCGGCTGCGTTTTTATGGACGAAAAACGCTAAGTCGCCCGTGTGCTGTGCGATGTCAGTGCACGTTAAAGATCCCCAGGTGGTCGAAATTATTCCGGAGCCCTCCACTACGGCACCTCTCTCTTCCTTTCTTCTTTCACTCCCTCCTTTATCTCTTCCCTTGCGGCGCGGTTCAGGTGTCCAACGATTATGAGACAGATACTGCGCCATTTCCTTTCCCCAAAAAACCAATTATTATTATTATTATTATTATTATTATTATTATTATTATTATTATTATTATTATTATTATTATTATTATTATTATTATTGCGAGAAAATGGGGCCTGCAATATGCCAGAACTGTAAACAGAACTCCACAGGAAGACCATCTGGTTGTTTAAGAGAATTTTATTTTTCCGAAAATATCTATAGTGCTAAGGACTCTCTACACAAGTGGTCTGGTTTTTAAGGACATTAGAATGAATCATCATTGTACAGGTATCACATATATGCAAATGACATTTCAGTAGACAATTCATGGTTTCATTTCATTTCATTTTATTACCTTAAAGGCCCCAAAAGAGGGGTGTTACATAAGGGGCGGCAACAAATAAAAGCACAGATTCACAATAAAAGGAAAGTTTTTACATTTTCAGCGAAAAGACATGGGCAAGTGATGATGGCAACGTTGTTTGGAAGGCCGTTCCAGTCTGCGGCTGCACGAGGAAAGAGGTAAGTAGAAAAAGTGACGGTGCGTGAGCGTGGACGGGCAACTTGTAGGTGATGGCTGGTGCGATGAGATATGCGTGCCGGGGGAAGAATTTAAGGTGCGATGTGCATACGGCTGTGGAAGAATTTGTGAAATAAAGACAGGCTGGCAATGCGACGGCGGAGCGACAAGGGTGATAATCCGGATGCTGTTTTTAAGGAGGAAACGCTGATGTCATAAGAGTACGATGAATGAATGAAGCGAGCAGCGCGATTTTGAACAGATTCGAGTGCATTGATCAGGTAACCTTGATAATGATTCCAAATGGGCGATGCAAATCGAGCTGACTTAAAGCAGCTTCTTTATGAACTTAAGACCATCTGGCCCACGCACTATTTGCGTATGCTTTAGTGCAACGAAAGCCGCCTTGTTAAAACTGCTCGCAGTTCGTCTTCCTTCTGAACAACCTTTCAGAGGCTGGTCTGGTTATTAAGCTCTGCCTAAATTCATCTGTGTAGTCGCGTAAAATAACTCGACCACACACAGGTAACATGTAATTGCTTTACTTGCATATAGATTTTAATTATTTGATCGTATTTATCATGCACCTAGAAAATAACAACAAAACGACACACATAACCGTGAGCTGTCAGAGAGCGTCTCTCCTTGCTGGTGTGCGCTAAGTAATTGTTTTTTTTTGGGAAAGGAAATAGCGCAGTATCTGTCTCATATATTGTTGGACACCTGAACCGTGCCGTAAGGGAACAGATAAAGGCGGGAGTGAAAGAAGAAAGGAAGAAAGAGGTGCCGTAGTGGAGGGCTCCGGAATAATTTATACCACCCGCGGATCTTTAACGTGCACTGACATCGCACAGCACACGGGCGCCTTAGCGTTTTTCCTCCATAAAAACGCAGCCGCCGCGGTCGGGTTCGAACACGGGAACTCCGGATCAGTAGTCGAGCGCCCTAACCATTGAGCCACCGCGGCGGGGCAGGGCGATACTTCCCGAATCTATCCTCAAGGCAATCTGTTTGAAATTTTCCAAGGAGCACATACCAAAATCCCAGCTCTTCAAGGCAGTATAAAGCGATCTCATGCAGAGCGTGGCTCGTGTGGCCAAAAGCCATGTGAGTTTCTTTCGTCAGGTGGCCAGCATCGTATCTGAGGCTAGCCCAGTAGTCTAGCCACTCTGGTATTTTCCTCAAAAATTCAAGCTGTGGACATGTTGTTGACGCAATCGGAGACTGCATTTCATCACGCAGGCGTTCACCTTTTCTTGGCGTCTTTACATTCACTATTCGCCACCATGTCAAAATGGTGTTTATGAAATCTGCTGTTCCTTTAGCATGTTGTACAGCGGAACATTGCAGTGCAGCTGCTGTCGATTCATTGAAAAATCCTGAGAGCAAGCTTAACGTTCTGGCGCTCCATAGTTGATGGGTTCAGTGCTTTTAGTGAGAGTGTTGGTGCCAGCTTTAAAAGGTTATTTTGCTCAGCCTCATGCAGATCACACAAAGATTTAAATGATGCCGTAAGAATAGGTGGCTTTGGGTCATTGCTGCTTGGATCAGGGTAATATATACACTTTCCACTGCTTCTCTGGGTTAGCCAATTGTTCCTAATTGACTTCAAAAGGTGCACATGGTCCAAAATGAAAAACAGTGGACGAGAGGAATCAGCTGGGTGTGTGTAAACTATACTGGCTTTGGGAGGGCTAGCAAAAAATGTCATGGCTTTCCGATTGATAGCATTGTTGTCTGAAACAACAGCTAGTACCTTAAATCCCAGTGACTCAAGGTCAGTAATGAGCTTGTGCAAAAATAGATGCAGTGCTTTTGCATCTATCTCTGCGACTGGCAAAATGTGAACAACATCCTTGTTACTTGACAAAAGGCTTTGTAGCATGAACACATATGCTGTTTTAGCCGGATCGGAACTATTGGCTGCGGCACCTGTAACGAAGCCTGCTTTGTACTCAAAATAGGTTTGAAGATGGATCTCATCTATCATTAATGTCACAGTGCGCTCATGTTCGGCCATTGCTTGCAATACAGTTTTAGCATAGTTCAAGAAACAAGGATCTTGCTGTTCAAGTGCTGGATTCATGTGATATGACGAACACAGTCGTCGAATAGTGTCTGGGTGCGGCAGCTTAATTTTAAGCGAGCTTCTGATGAACCTGTATGCATGTGGAGAAATGGTATACAGCAGACCTGAAAACACAAGTACATCTGGTGGATATCGAGGCACATTTTTCAAAACAAGCTCGACTTGGCTTCGCACAAATTTCAGTACCTGTAAGTTCCATCCATGATGTTCTTGGAGCTCATAATCCTTGTTCACCTCATCCAGGAGCATTAGCACAGTTGCGAGAAGCTGGTGTTCCTTTTCGCTGCCACTAGCACAACTCAGCAGCTTTTCAACAGACTGCAGCACTTTATCAAGCACCCTTAAATCCTTCATTTGTGACGGCACACATTCGTCTCCAAGATTGTGGAGTCGGGACCCTCCGAGAAACACCTTAACAGACAGGTCGTCTAAAACCACCACTGATGAACGCACTGCGGGAGCTTGGTCGAGGGAGAGCGCCAGGAACAAAACCTTTGCCTGCGTAGTGACCACAGTCCAGAAGTCAGAAGTCTTAAGCTTCAGAAGGGCAGAACACAGCTCCCCAAAACTGCAAATTTTGTTCCTGCGATCTTCCTCTTGAGCAGCAACAGAAAGCTCTATCGCTTTTCGCAGTGACGCTGCCTCGAGTCGGGCCTTCTTTTCTGCAGGAGCTTCTCGCGAAGATGGTGGCTGAGAGAGATATTTCGGGCAGCCGGGAAACACACTCGGGACAGCAGCTAGCTTCAGGCGGACACGCTGCAGCGGAACTTCGATAACGTTTCCAGTGTTCTCGTCCGTGTACGTTGCAAACCTGACAAAGTCACTCGTTTGAAAGTGTTTTTCACACCTAAAAGAAAAGTAAAACCACAAGTCCATTAGGTTTGGGCGACAGGCTTACAAAATTCGGCAAGCGAAATAACTGGGAAATAAAACTCCGCAAGCGAAGTAATAAGAAAGTGAAGAAAAAGTCCCCTCTCCGAAGCAAGCCATAAAAAAAATGTCGTGTGAAGCACAAGACCAAGGAAAAGGAGCAGCGCAAAAGCATGCAACCACAAGAGAAGAAAGGACAAGACACGGCACAAAACGCGAAAACAGCGCTCGTGTCTTGTTTTTTCTTGCGTAGTTGCATGCTTTTGCGCTGCTCCTTTTCCTTGGTTCAAAATGCACTAACTAGCCTAAAAAGAAGTTTTACTGAAGCAAAAAGTTTAAGGCAAGCATCCTGAAAAACAGCACCAAAAGTGACGCTTACCACAGTGTGCTTGATTGGCACAAAATCTTCGCGAGAAATAGCCTTTGTCCATGCTGCCCTTTGCGTCTCGTCGGCAGGAAACTTGTAGACGCGAACACTCGGACCACCATCATAATTTGATCTGCAGCCTGGGGCGCAGCAGCAGCTAGGCATTTCAGAACTGAGGCTACGCAGGTTCAAACACGCAAACGAAGCCTCTGCAGATGAAAAAGCTTGCACAGTTCTTGAGCTCTTCCGTGAAAACGCGACACATTCACGTGAGCTAGCACCATGACCATGTGCGTACTGGTTGTCTCAGTGTCCCCAACCAACTTAGGATGCGGACTGGCATTAGCTTTCAAGCGCAAGTAGAGTTTGATATTAAACATTGTTAAAGCCGCAGTTGACAGCAAGGATGCAAGGCTTAACACGACATTTATTTTTGCAATATTTCAAACTATAAACTCGTTAATATAAGCGTGGCAAAAATAGGAAAAGAGCTTTCTTGAGTTTTATTTGAAGCGACAAGAAAATAGCCAAGTTCGAGCCAAGCCAGGATAATTCCAAATCCGATCGAGGGAACAGAATTTTTCCGCTTAGTCAGTTTTCTCCCAGATGGCGCCACGTCAACCTGCTGCGCGCTGCATCTCTTAGCAGTGACGTAGACGCTTGGCGAGGAGGTCATGCGGGGGCTTTGTAAAGTTACCTAGGTGGTATTGCTAGAGAGCGAGCGAGAGAAATATCCGCGGCGAGACGCCCGTTGTGACGTCATGTGCCTCGTCTAAGCAACGCGACGGCGAAATCGCAAGTTCGCGGCCAGTTTAGCTTTCACTTTCAAAAATTGAAGGACGCATAAGCTTCGTCTTTAAGAGGCCGCGACAGCCTGTTGCAGCGTTGCCAGGGAATCCACGGAATGCCATTGTCCGTTCGGCGCTACGCCTTGTCCGAACAATTTAAGGAAAGGAAACATCTTGGTGGTGGCTGAGAGGTTAGGGCGCTCGGATACTGATCCGGAGTTCTCGGGTTCGAATCCGACCGCGGCGGCTGCGTTTCGATGGAGGCGAAACGCTAAAGCGCCCGTGTGCTGTGCGATGTCAGTGCACGTTCAAGAACCCCTGGTGGTCGAAATTATTCCGGAGCCCTCCACTACGACACCTCTTTCTCAATTCTTAAATGAAGCCTTCAGGTGTCTGCCTACACACACACGCGCTCAAATGCACCGGAGAACGGCTTTTATTTTTATCTGCGGCTTGTATTTCTCGTGTTTTTCAAGGAGACTCGGCGATCGCGCCGAGATGTGAGGCAGATACTGCGCCATTTCCTTTCCCTAAAAACCAACAACCAATTATAGAAGAAAGGGAGGAAATTAACAAGGAGAACAGGAGTCGCATTAGGATCCCCCTTTCCTAAAAAAACATGCACCCAGAACTAGATATGAAAGAATACAAAAGAGATCCGAAGTGCTGGAACCCATATACGACCCATGACTCCGATTGAATGATGCAGGTGCCGCCCTTTGTCCAGTTCCTCATTGACCTGGGCCGTCTTGCTAGCCCCGTCGACCGCTTTGTCATGGTAGCGAACGCAGTGTAGCTTGTCAAAACACCGCGCCAGCTCAACGTCCCTCAGCGAAATGCGGCAGCCCAAATATTATAAAGAGCGGTAGTTGCCAGAGCTAGCGCGCGCATCTTCGCGGACCGCCGCTAATTCCCGCGAGGGGAGAGGCACTTGAATTTCCTTTGTTGTCCAGTCCGCGGGCCGACAGCACGCCTCTCAATTTGGTGGCGCACGAATACGTGATGCGCGGGCCGCGGGCGAACGGTCCATCGTGTGAATCGGCCTTTACGGCGCGGTTCGGGTGTCGGCCGATATGTGAGACAGATACCGCGTCATTTCTTTTCCCCAAAAACCATTTTTCAATTTTTTCCACCCCAAACACGCCGTAAGGCAAAGAAAATGAAAATAAATTTGGTTTTAAGGAAACGAAATGACGCCTAGCTGTCTCACATACCTCGATGGACACACAAACCGCGCCGTAAGTGAAGGAAAAGCACCCTTCTAAGACAACACCGTATTCATAGACGCGCCTTTGTTTATTCCAAACCATCGAGCTGGCGTGAAGGTGTGGTTAGCGAGCTCGTCTCGCACTCCCGAGGCCCTGGTTCGATTCCCCAACTCGACCAATTTACTACTCGGTTTTATTTATTAATGCTTCTGGGATTTTTCGCTCCCGGCCAACGACGCCGACGACACGCGCTTTTCTGTGTCACGGGGCCCTTAACGCAACGTGCCTCTGTTAATGTATTACAGTCTCAGCTTGTGAAGTGCTTTCGAAGGCAATATACAGAGAACTCAAGAGCATTATCGCTATGCCGGATAGAGCTAGAAAATCGAAATATATCGATATGCGTCTGCATAACGGAGGCATTAGAAAGTACATCGACGACCAGTTTCCTTACATTCGGTAACTATTCTCAAGCCTAAAAACAGCATCGTTAATACCTCCCCCTCCTCCCGATCTCTGGTATATGGTGTAGAAGGTCTATGTTTGCGAATTGCCAGTTCGTGCATGAATGAGCGAGAGGCTTCAATACGAACAAGTATACATAAAGCAGGTTGCCAAATATTGACACATATAAAGTACTCACCAACGTACTGGTGGTAACCGCGTAGGGGACACCCCTGCCCGCAGGCCATAAACTCTCTGACGGCTCATCCCAGATTACAAGCTTCTCCTATTGCGTGCACATCAATAGTGTCTGTACAGATCGTCTATCATCATTTTGGCTTGCCTGTCTCACAGGATTCTCAGAACTGTTGCTAACTGAAAAACTTCTTAATCGCTTTTTGTTTGTTTTTCGTTTTTTTTTTTGAGGTTGAGCAGCCAACCTCAACTTCATAATTTGAGGTTGAGGTGAGGTTCAGTGAGGTCAGCAGTGACCTCAGGAAAAGAGAGGTTAGGGCGTCGAAGGAGACCTCAACCTCAACTGATGAGGTTGAGGTTGAGTGAGGTTGCAAATTCTTTTGAGGTTGAGGTCCAGATTTTTGAGGTCAAATGTCCACTTTTGGTGGTTGGTAATTCCATGGCCAGCTCAAAAGATAGTCTAAGCTACCCCTTACAGTGTATTTCATCCTCACAATTTCTGTAAGAAACAAGACAAGATCACAAACATTTATGGGACGTGGGAGCTATGAAAAAAACAGTTGCTTTTCGCGGCCCAGACGTATAACTCGGACGAGTTTTCGGTGGTATCACGTGTGCCGATAGACTGCTCCAATCAATGGCAAGCTGCAAATACAGAACTCAAGAAAACTCAGGTTTTTTGCTCCTCGAGTGATATGCAAACAAGGGCAGATAATACAATTTTCTGAACATGCCTCTTGCTCACAAAAAAGGCTATTGCATTTTTCAGCTAAGGAAAGGTATCGATCGCCACCAGCATTGTCCAAGGCAGGAAAAACGCCTTTACCAATCACCTCCCGACTTTGTTTCACGCCAGCTGCCGCAATGATGCTCTAGTATATTTCATAATATCGTCACTCCATTCGGCTGCTGGGCACCTGCGATCACGCTTTTCTTCTCTTCGTATCTACACAGACAATTTAATCGACCTAATCCTAGCCGATGCAGTAATCCTAGCTGATAATGTTTCACCTATTGATTTCCTTTTCATAAACGGCTGCGCTGTTTTTGCATGCGTTGCTTTTGTTTTTTTGTTTTCAGTTTTTTTTTTAAACCGCGGAAGCTCTTATACGGAGCCCATCCAGGCCGGAGCTTCATCGTCAGTCATATGCGCAGCTACCGTGGCCGCTTCGTCGTCTTGTAGGCTCAGAGTGGAGGGCACTCGCATAATGCTGCTCTGAACGCTTGTCCTGAAAGAGGTCATGGCTTCGTGAACGGCACAGTGCGACACCTGCGATATGTGCGTAATATGACACCATTTGGAATCTGGAACATTTTGGGAAAGTCGGGGATCGAAAGTTGTACGGGCGTTCATTTCACAAACCACCAGGCGGCCCTTCAACACTCTGGAGAACACTCTCGAAAAAAAAGTACGCTTCAACTTCATGCCTTAAAAAAAACTTGGAAAATAGAAAAAATATTTCAAATGTCTAAATAATATATCATGGATACTTCACTTTGCGTTAAAATTACCAGGAAAACTTCCGCATTCAACAGGAGGGACCCCCACGGCAGCTGCGCTGTAATAACGCATTACGAAGTATCGTAATCGCCCTTCGAGCTTTCGCTGAGTTCTGTGCGTCACACAGGAGAGCGTAAACACCAGGTAGAATATTTTTCACACCCCATATTAAGCCCCCATAGCTAACTACTGCAAGATTCATCAGTTTTATACTTTCTTTTTCAGGTGTACCGATACACTTCTGTTCATAATTGAGTTATGCCAGGATATTGCGCTCCAGACCATTTTTATTCAGCTGCCAAGTTCCCTCTCATGATCTGTACCCGTTGTGATTACTTGGATCACATAGATGCACCTTAACTATAGGAAGCACTAAATTGTCTGTTGGGCCAGTTGCCATATCGTACCGAATTTTGAAAGCGCAGGTGAAGGCAGGCACTGCAGAAGGAAAGAGGACAAGCCCTGGACAAGTGACAAGGACAAAGGAGAAGTAAATCGTGTTCATTGCTGTAGTCTCTGTCTTCATCTTTCAAAGTTCGGTATACTTGAAGCGCACCTATCGCGACTGGTTGCTATTTTGCCAAATGATTCAAAATTAATATGGTTTTATTCATTCTAATTTTTAAGCCCACCGTTTCACTTTGCGCGCTTAGACCCACAATCGTACACTGTAATTCATCCCCCTTTTGCTTACCGGGATGACGTCGTCGTCAAATACGAGGTTGCTGATGTATTCGAATTAATAGCGAACTGTGATGTTGATGAATTTTCATGACGCATGCGCGGCTTGGCCAAGAAAAAAGGTCAATGTCTACTCGCCGTCTACTCAAGGTGGCGTCAACGTCAGTGGCGTCAGATAAGCCGAGCGCACAGAGCAAGACTATACAGGAGGTGAAACTCCCGTCAGCGCGAGCGAGCGCAGGCAATCAGGTAATGTCACAATTTTATGCGCCGACGTGGTCGCATGCAGTGGCGGCGCCATACGGCGCAACGTAAAAGCAGCAGCGAAAAAAAAAATGCAGCGCCCGGACAGGCTAGTGTTCCTGTATATGCTCCCATATACAGGAACACTAGGGCAGGCGGCTCCAGCGCGCTCTCCGGCGGCGCGCGCTCAAAGCATACGACAAGGAGACGACACGGGTGTTTGCTTCAGCGGGCACGCCGTGACGTTGTATTTATGCGCCCTTAAGTCAAACAGCAACAGTTCTTATCGGTGTCTGTGCTCAAATGGTTGAAGCGTAGCACCAGTTGCTCTTCGGGCTATCAGCGGTAAAGAAGCGCGCAAGAGTGCCCTCAATAGAAGTCAGGCGCGCGCGGCCGAACGGGAGCAACACGCTCGACCGGTTGCCTTGGCAACCGAAACAGGCAGTAGTTTCTTTCCAGGCCGCCAGGCACCGCCAGCATGATAGTGGCGCCGCGGGCTTGTGACCTTTTCTGGTCGCCGCAGACAGCGGAGCTTCCTCTCCTATATAGTCTTCCTCCGTGGCCGAGGGCCAAGCCAGGGCAAAGCTTGTAGCGACTGCACCACCGGTGCGCACCCGGAGACGCTGGGGATCGAAACCCCCGCATGCGAGGCGAATGCCAGACTTGGCAGTAATTGAAATACTCATCATCATCATCAGCCTTACTACACCCACTGCAGGGCAAAGGCCTCTCCCATGTCTCTCCAATTAACGCTGTCCTTTGCCAGCTGCATCCACCCTTTGCCTGCAAACTTCTCATCCGCCCACCTAACCATCTGCCGCCCCCTGCTACGCTTACGTACCCGCCGCGGTGGCTCAGTGGTTAGGGCGCTCGACTACTGATCCGGAGTTCCCGGATTCGAACCCGACCGCGGCGGCTGCGTTTTTATGGAGGAAAAACGCTAAGGCGCCCGTGTGCTGTGCGATGTCAGTGCACGTTAAAGATCCCCAGGTGGTCGAAATTATTCCGAAGCCCTCCACTACGGCACCTCCTTCTTCCTTTCTTCTTTCACTCACTCCCTTATCCCTTCCCTGACGGCGCGGTTCAGGTGTCCAACGATATATGAGACAGATACTGCGCCATTTCCTTTCCCCCCAAAAAACCAATTATATATTCTCTTGGAATCCACTCCGTTACCCTTAAAGACCAGCGGTTATCTTGCCTTTGCATTACATGCCCTGGCCAAGGCCATTTCTTTCTCTTGATTTCGACTAGGATGTCATTAACCCGCGTTTTTTCTCTCACCCACTCTGCCCGCTTCCGGTCTCTTAAAGTTACACCTATCATTGAAATAGTGTAATGATATTAATGTAATTTAATTACCTTTCCGGTAATTTATTATATATTGAATTACTTGTGGTCTAGTGATTGATTAATGAAATGAGTTACATTGCAACCCCAGCAAAAGTAATTACTAGCGAAATTACTTTCATTCAAATGAACTGCTACTCTTTGTGTCGTCAGAGCTTTGACCTCTCGTGCGCCTCGAAGGCAGGAATGACGCGCGGCAAGAACAACGTATACGGACTGCTTCCGAGACCACTGGCATTCTCTGCTGTCGGGTCGCTGCGCGTGGGCATAGGAGGCGGGAGTCGTAGTGATTCACGCAGGTCGCCTGGAAAGGAGTTGGAGCAGGAAAGGACTTCTTGCAGTGTATTGAGATCTTGTTAGAATTGAGACGGGGCGGTCGGAGAGCGAGAAGACAGCCGGGCTCCTTTTACGGGAGTCTAGTGACACACAGCGCTACTCCCGGTGGCCGCCTCGAAGCCTGGTCCGTGCCCTCTCAATGTGTCAGCGCTGCAGTGCAGCTGGCGCCAGCTCCAGTCCAGGTTCACCGGGCGGCAGGTTCTCGGGGCGACCGCTTTGAAGCTGGCCGCCAGCAACTCGACCAGGTGCGATAGCAGAGTGTCACACTGGGTCCTTACCTCCCGCTCGCCGCTCCTTTTCTCCCAAAGTCTCCAATGAAAGGGGCGAGGGGATATTTCCGTGGTTTCGCAGAGGCCACGTTTGCCGCTGCCGCTAATTTATCGTGACTCTCGGGCTCGGAGATTCGGCTGGTTCGCCGTGCGTTACGATCGGGGCACTACCGCAACGTGGTCATTTATACAAGAAGGGGGAAAAGCGGCATCCATTCCCCTAAATTACGATGCCATGCAGTATTGCCACAGCCCGGCAGCAGTACTATAGTCGGATACAACTTAAGTCTGCAGTGAAGCTCCGCCCATATTCAGGACCGGTGCACAGAATTCCTCCACGACAAAAAGTATTCCGTTGTTAAAACTTCTCTTGCCATCTAAAGAAGAAGCTAATCACAGCAAAAAAGTTATGAACTCTTAACTTTGGACACCTGGCCTTGTTTAATAGAGTCAAACGTTTAAAAGCTGATTTCGTTTACTTTTGTGACTGGCAAGCGGAGTGAGACAGTACGCCGCGGACCGTGGCCCAGTGTTAACAACTGCTGTTTTTTTAAAGTTTTATCCTACTGTAGTAGTAAGATACTTTATAGGTGAAAAACACAAGAGAGTCCATACGTGGCGCGCAGCGCCCAAACAGCAAGATGCAAGGCTGTGTTTGGGACGCCGGAACTAGTCAGGAGCGCACCGAGGCACTCCCAAGATTGGGGCGCGGTGGTGCACTCGTCGCCAAGGTGCGTATGCGCATGACGTAGACATTACCCAGCGTAAGCGGCCGAGGTCTATTCTCGGGACCACCCAGGCAATAAATAAGCTGCCTCGGTAGTTCAAATGGCCGCTCGTGACGAGTGTTGGGCCACTGTTCCTTTTATTTGTTTTGTTGGTGTTGCCTTATCTTTGCAATGACCCGTGCTGAAGGAATGAAAAGGGATGGAGGAGTAGTTGGCTGGGACGGAATTTGTCGAGAAGACCAAGGAATGTGCGCGTCGAGAGAAGTTGGTATTTCTTTGACTCTGTTTACTAAGAAGTTATTTAAAGGTAATTGCATTACTTTCAGAAGTAATTGTAATGCCATTACTTATTGTGAGGAGTAACTGGCAATTTAATTCAATTACATTTTTGCGTTTTCAGGAATGTAATTAGCAATGTGTTTTAATTACTTTTAAAAGTAATTCTACCATATACGGCAGGTGCTCAGCCGACTAGGCCACCGCTGCGCTCATCGCTAACTCTTCCCACCTTAGCGCGCTGAATGCTTCTTGTAGACACCCGCCGCGGAGGCCCTTCTTATGGCCTTCTCGTCCCGAGGAATGCCTAGTTGATGTTTTATAGCTATGTGTATTATTTGCAAGAGCAATCTATGGCATATCTGAGTGTACGCGTGTTGTCGTCCCTCCCTTTGTTCCCTCAAGCATGGAGGACCGCAGTGAGCGGGCGAGGAGGGAGAAGGTTAGACGTGGATGACTACTCCCATGTCAGTGCACCTTGAGAACCACCAGGTCGAGAATACGGAGCCCTACACTACGGCGAGCCGACGTTCAGACACCATAACGGCACCGCATCCCGTATACGTACCCGTTTTTCAGGTCTTTCATATCGCCTTTTTATAGGCTAGTATATATACATGGTAACCAAAAGAGTTTTTTACGCCGCATTACAAAAGTGAACACTGATATAAATGACTGCCTTATGTCTGAAAAATGGTTAAGTTGGAAGTAATAACACCGAATTGGTTTTAATTATTTTTGAGGAAAGGAAATGACGCCGTAACTGTCTCACTTATCTCTCGGTGGGCACCCGAACCGCGCCGTAAGGGAAGGGATAAAAGAGGGATTGAAAGAAGAGGTGCCGTAGTGTAGGTCTCCGGAATAATTTCAACCACCTGGGGATCTTTAACGCGCACTTATACATCGCACAGCACAAGGGCGCCTTTTGCGTTTTGCCCCCATCGAAACGCGGCGGCCGCGGCCGGGTTCGAACCCGGGTACTCCGGCTCAGCAGACGAGCGCCTTAACCACTGAGCCACCGTGGCGGGTTAACACCGAATGCAGGGGCGGATTTAAGGGGGCCCTTGCCCCCAAGCGAGAAATTTTATATAAGGAAACCCGTTTTGTCGACCAACGCACTTAAATACATGGTTTAATTGGGGCCACCTCTCCAAAACCGTTGCACCTTCACAGTAGACCTAGCTTGAGCAGTGGCGAAGAGAAATGGAGGTGTTTAAACAGCTGCGATCGCAGGTTCTCGAAGGCCGCGCCTTAGGACTCCGAAGGTCTCTGACGGGCGCCTTCGCCTCCAAGGCCCTTAGCAGCAAAGGCGCAACATTTGTGCCATGTAGCTGCACTCCTTACGCCTTTGGACATGGGGGCCTGATTCTCAAAGACCTTTGTGGAGCCCTGGTGACAGGGGTATTAGAGTTGTCTAATTCATGTCATGTTTCACAGATCCACTGGCATGGACGCCCGTTAAAGAGACTGAAGAAGACTGCAGTCTCTTCACGGTGCCTACCTCTCAGGACACATGACCACCGACAAAAGAGCATCGTTACAAGAATAAAAACGAAATTCGCTTCTACAAACCAACAAAATTTCCGTTGGAAGCACTTATGAATGTATTTATTTTGCGTCATGCAGCCTTTTCTGCCCTCAATACCCGCGCCGTACGATGGGGACACGCGCATGCAACATTTCGACAAAGCGCGAATGACAGTTGCAAGAAAGCGGCGTTTTTTTTTCTGACACGGGGCCTCCAACTCGTCGGCGAAGAGCAAATATATTCCACATACCATTACGGAATGGTGCACAAACTTCATGCGGCATTTGTTGCACGTGAGATGTCTGTAGAAAAACCCATTGCAGACTGACGCATACAGTCGTGCACGTTTTAATACCGGAGCAGATTAGGCGTCCAGCATTAAGAATCTCTTCGCTTTGTTACCAGACACCGGACTCCCGTCTCAGCCACTCCAACATGCCTTAATACGGCGACTAAAGACAACGACGCCCAGCTGGCAGCGGCATCATTAAACGTACTCGTGTGCTTGATGATCAAATGCACAGTGCACAGATATACACACACGAGCACGCACTCAAGACGGTGGTGGTTTATCAGCGCGCCGGCAGCCATATTGGATTTTTGTGCGTGCCACCTATAGGCCGTGGAACCGAATTTATCCGAAATTCGAAGATGTCGTGTATTAGCACACCCTATATAGTAAATAGCTCTCCTTCCACCCTAACTATCTTACCCTTTAAGTTAATGACGTTGCAATGTTACTCTTTTACTACGAATATCTGGCTTATATACTCCAGAGCCTAGTTTCCTGCTATCTACAGGATTACTGCGCGCTTTAGCGCTTCTTCAATGCGTTCCATCTTGCAATTCCTCATATCACTTATCTTGCGTTTTATTGCTAAGCTTTTGATAATACTGCTAGCTCCGCCTTGAAAGCCGCGTTTTCCAATTTACACTAAACAGTACCAGCTAGAGCTCAAATTCAGTAGGTGTCAGACTGCCATTATAGTTCCAGAACCTATCTTCATACGTGTTTAAAAGTACGTTTTGGTGCAAAAAACTCATATTTACCGTTCAACACACGAATACCGAAGATTCGTAGGACTGAAATGTTTTCATTTCCCCGGTGAACGTCTTGATCAGATACATGAAGGAAGCTAGCAATCACCGTAACCAAAGGTGATATTCCACTTGCTTTATTATTAAATTGAGGGGATGATAAATTAGAAATCTTTAGTGTAATTATTTTATCCCTTAATAATAACTGAAAGCAGCAGAAAAAAAATAACCACATTGCGCCGGTGGGATCCGAAGCCACTACCTCCGAATTACGCGTCCAGTGCTCTACCAACTGAGCTCAGGCGACGGTTGTCCAATCTTCTACTCGGGGGGGGGGGGGGGGGGGGTATTTTATGTTTTGCATGTAACCTAACCTCGAGAGTGTTCACCCGCGCCACCCGAGTCGATAGCGACGGACATAGTACATCCTGTAATACCGCGAGTATCACGTGAAATGTTATCGAACGGCGAGGGCGGAAACTGTGCGAGAACCCTCTTAAGCTACCTATATGACATCAAGACTGCCAGAACCGAGGCCTTCGTTAAGCAGTTACGCAGACAAGGGAAGGGAAAAGAGGGTCTCGTTATGACATGCATGAAGGAAGCCAGCAGTCACTGAAACCAAGGGGCACAGAGGAATGTTTATATTTCTTTTTATTTTTAATTTGCGGTGTTAATCAAGTCGAAATTTTTAGTGTAGTTATTTTATCGCTTAACTCGTCCCGAGGCGGCTTCCTTACGTAGCCCCCAGTATGTCAGAAAACGGTACAAGCATAGCTGGAACTTCTCCGCACAGAGGGGAGAAGGGGGCCCGGGTTTTCAGAGGAGCATCTCCCGGTTTGACTGCCATTAACACTTTCAGCTGTCTCTTTTCGCTCAGTGATGCTGGGAATTGGCGTTGCGTTTTGCTCCGATTGTTCAAGCGAAATTTACTTTTAATACAGCTAACGTCTGACTGCGTTAATTGGAAACACAGTCAGAATCAGCTGCATCGCGCTGACTGCGTTAATTGGAAACACAGTCCGAATCAGCTGCATCGCGCCGACTCATGAGCAGGTGAGTCGAGCTGCCGAGTCTGAAACAGCGTTGCCAGTCTAGTACGAGCCGTTTAGAGGTTTTTTAAAAAAAAATATTTGCCCAGGCGGCGCATCAGGTTGACCCTGCGCGTGCACCGTGGGTATACTTGAAGCAGCTCTTGCAACCCCCCCCCCCCCCCCCCCCCCCCTGTAGGGAATACGTGGGCAAGCCTAAGGCGGGCTTGCCAACGTCAGGCCGCCATCGGCCCCATATCGGTATTCGAAGGACTATCCGAGCCCGCATTCCCACGCCCAACCTGCATCGATCCCTTCAGCTACGCGAGGAGAGAATGCAAGACCGACAGGAACCCAGTGGGCTGCCGACATTGCTATGCTGCAGGCCCCACTTGCAAAACCGACGTCGCCCCCAATGGGTTGCCTACACCGGCTCAAAATAGGACCGATGGCAACCTTGGGCCGATGCTGACCCGTGCTGCAAAACCAACATCGGCTTCTATCGGAGCCCACATCGGACTGACAGCGGCCCACATTTCATACGCCACTTTGTGCTGCATGGGTTCTTTGGTGACCTTGTATGCCCCGTGGCTGCTCAATCCACCCGATCTACCGATGGCGTTCGTCGTCGAAGGGAACTGCTGAATTCAGGAACCGGCTGACGGTATTGAAGCAGCCCCCGGCTTTCACGGCACTCAGTGGCGCCAGCCATATTTGAATCGCGGGAACTGCGATGCTTGTCTTCTGTTCTGAAGCAACTGCCTCGCTTCAAAGTGAGGGTTAACAGCGCGCAGCCTTTATATCTTCCGGCCCGGTGTTTTTTTCTTTTTAAAAAGCAAGCATCATTTTCAGCCGATGCAGGCAGTCGATTTCCAAAAAGTAAAAAAAAAAGGAGGGGAGGGGGTAGTTGGCAGGGTTACGCTGTGTCCGAAGTAGAATATCGTTGGACATGACAACAAAACGAGAGAAGGCAGCAGCAGAAGCAGCAGCAGCAGCAGCAGAGCTGGCGCTTCATGTGCGGCGTCACGCCTACTGGGTCACGCGAGGAAGCTCAGCAGCCGTCATTACGGAGGTGTGGCCAGCGGCCGCGATTCCCCCGCCGGGCATGCAGCGCTGCCCCTTCCGGGGAGAGGGAATGGCCGCGGATGGACCATCGTAGCTGCTGGCTGGCAAGGGCGCAAAAATATCCCGAGGCCATATTTACGCCGCTACGGATCTCCAGCATCGAACGTGGAACGACCGGAATTGACTTCCAACAAACGACGCTGAGGCCACTATGCCGCCGTTGATGTCAACTTTGAAAAGATGAAACTTTTCAATCGGCAGCGTTACGTAAAAATATTGTTGCAGCATATTTTCACAGGCGTAATATCGCTAAAATACGCCTGCTTTAAAATCCTGCAATCCGTACGTACGTACGTGCTGAAAAAATACGCAGTTAATTTGTTGACACTTCCTGAAAGCTGCGGGTACTGGCAAACAAAGTAATGTTTCCGGCTCCTGGCATTAGGCTTTAGAACTTTCAAATGAAGGAGAAAAGGAAAGAGAACAGCCAAACTGGTGGCTGCTGAGGGCATTTATGCGTTCTCGTCTGTCCTAACGGAGCTCGTAAAGGGCGCTGAGTTCGTATGCCTGGCGTTGCGCACGTTTGGATAATTAAAGAGAAAACATCAGGTCTATGAAGAGAGTAATACCCCTGCCACACGGCAGCCATTTTGAAGGCCCTTGAATCAATGGTCAAAGGCCAACTGAGCGCCGCTGCACCGGTGGCCGCGACGGCCACCGAGTCGTCTGTCGAGCCGACGGAGCATGCGGCGCGCACCTCTTGGAGGGCCGCAGCGGCTGCGTCCACTCGCGGACGCAGAGCGCTTGCAGCTCCAACGCGACGTCAGAGCAGTATCATCCACCAGAAATGTGGAAACTTTAATTATACAACTTATTTTGCACAACAAAGAGTCAGGCCTGGCTACAAAACACTGCAACAGGCATAATACTATTGTTGCCAGCGACACACAGTCCTCAAATTGCACGAATGCTTTTTATCCTTTTCGGGTTTAACTTAAGCGAAGAAAAATCGCTGAAAAAGACACGGACGAGAAGGGCACAAGGACGTGCGCATTCTCGCGACTGACTTTGTTCACAAAAACACATATTTATACCTTTATGAATGCCAACTCATTGCCTAAAGCGCACATGCCAGCAATCTTTTTTTCTTGACCTGGAGGTCGAATAATTGAACCGTCGAACACTAAAGCGTTTTTTTTTTCTTACGGGCACCACCGCAACCTCACTGATGCTCGGCTTCGCAAGGGAGAAAACGCTTGGAAAATACACCCATATACCGGTCTATCAGGGCACTGCATGCAGCCAGGGTGTCTTAAGCGACCTGTGTATGCCTCTCAAGGTCGCTAATGGCAACGATATATTTTCTCATACCAGTGTGCGCTTTCTGTGGACTTAAGGCGTGAGACGGCAAGTTTGGAAAATGAAGCGTCCAGCTGGGCAGTCCGCAGCGCTTTCAGTGTTTGGCTCCTTCTCCTATTTTTTGTGTATATCTTATCTGAGTAAAAATGAGAACTTCAAGATTTCGACATAATACTTTAAAACAGCTATCGGAAATTAGATCAGAGCGCAGACCAGCTGAAAAATGCGAGCACGACCTCATGCGAACGGGCTGTGCGTTCAAAACCTTTTAACGGCACATTCGGCAGGAGAGTGCTTCAATATCAACGGTCTCTGCAATTTCTTGCTATTCGAAACAGAATGGGTGCTCCGAAGAGCGAAGCGGGATATACGGAGCCTCTCCCAGGATTGCACCCCACGGAAGAACCGGTCGCCAGGTCGGGGTGTGCCTGTACCCATTCGGTGGGTACCCGTCGGTGGGTTTCGAACCTGCCACCTCCCGCAGCCGAGGCGGACGACCAAACTACTAGGCCACGGCTGGCGCGAAAAGTGCCAAAACTAACACATGACAAGGAATTCGTGCTCGTCTAAGTGGCTCACAATTTGTACTTGATTTCGGACCGACAGCTCGCTCCACATCCGAGCACGTAGATTGCGGGGCTAAAGCGGTGCCCCTGTCTCCAACATCCAACCGCATGCAGATTAGGCTTACAATTCTTTTTGGACGCCAGTACGCCCTGGCACGCTGAACAGCGTCTGTCGTCTTACCCTGTGATGCACATCATTTCTCTGCCCCCCCCCCCCCCCCCCCCCTCGCTTGCCAGCTTACTTTGCGCTCCGAGCAGCGCTTGGACCGTTAGGCTGCAAATCACGGGGACGTTCACCACTGGTGGTGGGCGAAGCCAGCGCACTACCCACGGACTGACTCCGATCGTACAGCGCGGTATTTAAGGATGCAGTTGCACATTCTTTGCACTCGAGGGAGCAAAAAGTGCGAAATGTGCGGCCCAACTATAGTAGCACAGTTTAGCTGGATAACTTGAGCTGGAAAACCATAGAAAACTTGCGGCCAAGCCAAGGCCCTTACCTGGAGGCCGCATCGGAATCGTCACCCCGACGCCCCTGCACACGAACAGCACCTGCGAGGCCACGAGACGGTGTCAGACTGCGCTTCGCTGTGGCCGGGGGGCGAGCCCAGGCTAATTTAGTGGGCGTTGTCTTGTGAAGAGACGGCCTTCGTTTCGCATCTGGTTCGGTCCATGCCAAACACGCCAGACTCGAAGCTCGACCCTCTTCGATTTATTTAAAGAAAAACCTGCGGCCTTTTACTGAAGCTTCTAAAGCAATTTCCCTCAATACCAGCTGTTTCAGGTAAGACTAAGTAACTCTCAAAAATAGGTTTTCAGCATAGTACTTACTACCAGTGCTGGCTGACACCAGAAAACCGGCGAATCATTTTACGCAATAAGCTGGTTAACTTGTTTTTAATAATTAACTTTTTAACTATTAAAGGTATGCGCCTAGCTGAAATTAGATATTTGTAGCCGGGCGTCAGTAATAGCCACATCATCTTTTTAGGATTTAGAAAACGCGATTACCCTCGCTGATGTGGCTCGACAATATTTGGCTTCTTTGGCTAGTTAATTACTTCCACTGAAGGGGTTGCTTTTGCCTGCATGCTTTTCGAAAGCGCATGTATTTTGGCGCGATGTAGCCAAAATTTGTTGAGCCACAGCGGCGAGGGTAATGTGTTTTCGAAATTTTAAAAAGTGATATGGCTATTACTAACGATCGGCTACAAGTCTCTAGTTGCAGCCAGTTGCTTAGCTGTGATAGTTAAAAAGATAATTATCAGAAATTATTTAACCAGCTTACTACTTAAGAAAATTCACCAGCTTTCCGGTGTCCACCAGCATTGCTAATACTATGCCGCAAAAGCCATATTTTTACACCAAAAAGCCTATTTTTGAAAATTGCTTAACGTCTTCCCAAAAACACCTGCTATATCTCGGGAAAAAGTTGTCCCGTGAAGTGACAGCTCTTTGAATTTTCTAGACAAGTGCCAAACTCGGTCTCCGTAAAAAACTTAGAAACAAACTGTTATTTCTTTTTAACACAGACACTTCTTTATGAACAATGTATAGAAGTTGTACTTTTGTATTATGCATCAAGAAATTGTCGATACAGAGTTTTCCGGCTTTTTGAATCTGTTTTTTAGCTCAAGGCGTTTCATTTTTCTAATTAAAAAAAACTGCACGAAAAATTCACGAGAAATATAAAACTTTTAATTTGCTCTCCCTTACATGTACCACAAAAAAAAAATCTTTATCTAAAGTTGAGCTGAATGACGTTCAGAAAAAAATTTCGAAATTTCAGAAAAGTGCGTGGTGCTGCTTAACTTCGCCTAGCAATTTTACCGAGGTATTTTTTGCTTAATACGAGAAAAAAGTCGTTGAAGTTGCGCGCCACAGCACTGGTGACGGTTGCCCCGCACTGCCACTTCACTGCACAACACACCCTCGGCGCTGCTGAAAACTGCTCTCCTTCCGTGCACTCGCCTGCTCATCGCGTGCTTCCGTGCTCATCCGCTCAGAGCGAAGCCGGCCTCGTCGCTTCTAGCGTGCTTTGCTTACAAGAGAAGAGACATGCTGAGTCGAGAGAGTCTCCATAAGAGCGAGTGTATGACCGCCTCAGGAGGCCGGCGTTTCGCCACCGCTGATTTTTCCTTGCTTCTATCGCACGCTTTCAGGGAGACGACGCACTTCGCAAGGTCTCCGAGTTCTGTAATTTCATCCTCTGCACGACATAACAGTTCCATAGAGAGCGCGCCGTCTCGTGATGCGGTACTTAACCTGCGGCTGAACCTGCTGAACAGAAAAAAATGTCAGCACCTTCACTACAACCATAAGAACAACACACCCTAATCCGTTGGATGCATCTGTGGTTAAAAAATTAAGTTATTTTATATTTGTGATAAGAAATGTTGACATGACAAAATTACGCAGGCCGGCAAAACGCATCGACTCCGGCAGAGTGCCTGGTGAAAACAAGAAAAAGCTGAAGTCATCCTCGCATACCACTGCTCTTATACGCACAGCACGCACGAAGCGATGATGAGCAAGAGCAAAATCTAGAGTTTTGGAATGTGGATTTAGATCACGCCATGACCGAGAAGTCAGGGAATCGTTTCTAATTCATAAATTCACAGGTGCCTCGTCAGGCAATAACAAAAGCGCTGGAAAATACACTTTGATACAGACATCACCGCCAAAATATATGGCGCTGCTAACCCTTTCGCACTTTTTTTTTTCTCTCGAAGGCCGGTCCCGCGGCCGAAACGTCAATTCAGCTGTCTCCTCTCACGTCTGAGTCATTGTTGTCATGCATATCGCCCCCCCCCGCACACGCGCGCACACACACACACACACACACACACACACACACACACACACACACACACACACACACACACACACACACACACACACACACACACACACACACACACACACACACACACACACACACACACACACACACACACACACACACACACACACACACACACACACACACACACACACACACACACACACACACACACACACACACACACACACACACTGCACCCTGCGTGCCACAAACTCCACCGATGGCAGCACCTGCCATCGCAAGGCACTGATCCGGCAATGGTATGAGGGGATCTATGAATGTAAAGTAGCAAACGATCCGAACACCGGAACCGTACTGCGGGCACACCTAATACACAATTTGGCCTAACTACGCAAATTGACTGTTAATTTTTTTTTACCACAGGCTCCTTTTGACGGCGCGTTGAAAAGGTCGCCACAGCGTCTTCTGTGCCATCTCTTTGGTCGTTTCAACGTAACATCAAGGACGCGTGTGGAAAGATACTTTGAGAAGCGGTCGACTGACTAAGTGGTCCAACGGAAAGTGCTTCGTTTTGTCTTCCAAGCACGTCATGGCGGCAGCGATCAAGGCGCGCGCACTGCTGGGACATAATGTGAAGTAAATTTGACGCTCAGTAGCGTTTAATAAAAGGCTGAGAATATGCAAAAGCAAAAAGACTGAATTTTGTTCTTATTCTTATCGCTTCCACGAACCAGACGCTCTTGTGTGGATATAAAGGCTTAGCTTATTGAAAGAACAGCTCTAAAATTTAAAAGTTAACAAAATACAGTGGAAGCATCATTGCATGATTGGCATTTAGAGTTGGAAGACATGATCCCATCTTTGAGAAAAGCTCGTGGAAGGTGGCCCATCACTCACCACGTATGCCTGCAGCAGAGTCAATGTCTCAGCAGACTGCACGCTCCATTTCATCTTCAGATCTGGGTGCCTGCGCAGGGGAACAAGAGGGCAGTCAGTAGATTGCTCCGCCTGGTTTAGTGTCGGACGAGCAAGTGCCTATATGAATGACGCACTCCGCGAGAACAGAGGAAAGCGCGGCGCATACCAAAGGAAACCTGCCGCCGTATTCGATAAGCTGTCTATTTTCCTTTGAATTCCATTCGGTCCTCTCTCAATGGTCACTCAGATATACAGTTGTGCTCCGTTAATACGACCCCCGTTAATATGGACGACTCGAATTCTGGAAATTTTTCTGGGGACCTAAAATTTCAATCTATTTACGCCTCGTTAATATGAAACCTCGCTGTGTGGACAGTAGACAGCGTGAAAATGCATGGAGCCGATTGGTGACCGTATATTTTTGTCCCGTTCCCAAATGCCTGTACCACGTGTTCCGCCCCATGCATCTTGAGTGCAGAGCACCAGGGAAAGGCAGTGCGAAAGTGCAGATGCAGCAGCAATGGCTTTTTTGTGTGTTTGTGGTCTCGTTCTTTTATAGTAGCAATGTTCCCGGTCAACGCGCCTTACCATTTCCCTCGTTGCATAAATGGCTGACGAAAAGAATTCTCTCTGTGCGCTACATTGAAAAATATATTCAGCAGCTGTCAGCCGAGTGAGTAGAGAGTTTTTGAGGTGTGAACAGTGGCAGTAGAAGATACTTCATCACACCAAGAGGCACCGTCACGCCTCTCATAGATCGCTAGGCGCATCGAACGTTCTGATAATGACGACCAGATTAATAAACCTGGAGCTTCCATGACTGCGCGAGGTCCACTTCTCTGCCCGCATTTACGCAGAGAAGCGGTCAGTAATCATAAAGTGCTTTTATTCAGAATATGTATATTTTTCATGATTCATTACTACAGATGACTCGCTTTATGGACACTTTTGCTGGGGAACCAAAGTGTGCATATTAACGAGGCACGCTGTACCCGCGGCTTTCAAGCGTCTGTGGCAAGCGACCCGGCTGTTGGGTGGCCGGCGACCGGATCTCACCATTGGCTGAAACTGGATGCAATGTGCAGCCAATGGCGAGGAGCATCGCAACGCTCTGTCTACAGCAGGCGACCGGACGTGACCATTGGCAGCGATATGCAGCCTGTGGTGAGATCCGGTCGCCAACCACCCAATGGCCGGGTCGCTTCACGCAGACGTTTGAAAGCCGCGGGTACATCTGAGTGACCACTGACACAGGACCGAATGGACGCGAAATGGGCAGCGGAAAATGAGCTGCTTATAGAATACGGCCACTGACACGCGTGGTCGCCCGTTAAGGGGTGCTGGCATTGATGGGTAGCAAGCTGCCGGTTACAAAGTGTTACGTTATGAGCGATCTACGGAGCGTTAGATGTAGAAAAATGTGTGAGGTGCTTCAACGACAGCGGAGTCACCTTCGCGACGATGAAGTGCGATATCTGAACTATGCGAAGTTGTCGAGTTGGGAAGCAAATGACCCTCGAAGAGCAACCGTTCGCTGATTTCCGCTTTCTGGCGTAACCCAGAAACGCATCCTTAATACACGAGAGAACCCGGTACAGGCGTGAAATGTCCGCTATAAACCGGAAATAGCCGCATTTATAACACAGTGCTGCATTCTCCCCATGTTTCACCCCAACAACTATGGCTAAAAACACGCCGTAAATGAGGGAAGCCAAGCGCTCTGAGAGGCGTTCGCACCCAACACTCAATTAAATAGGCAAGAACCCTGGTGAACCTATTTTTGTTTAAAAAAACCATGTTGAATACTTGGTAGAGACAGGGTCGGCAGATGGTTTCTTGACGCTCACAAAGTGAACAAGGGAGGGGAAGGCGCTCGCCCCTCCCCCGTTCACTTTGTGTTTGTAGAATACTGGCCGTTATAGGACGCAGTAGTCCAGATCTGTCGGCTTACCACTGCCGGCAGAAGCTCACGGCTGCTGTTTGATCAGGAGCTGCACAGTATTAAGGCGCCATGGTCTAAACGCCTGCCTGTCTGCGTGCTAAAGCTATGGGGAGAGCAGTGCGACTTTACAGAAGCGTGATCGTTTGTCAGGCATAACGTAAGCTGCATTTTCGTCGCTATGCGCAACAGGTTGTTGATTTAGGTGTATCTACCGTTTTGTGGCAGCATTTGAAGAACAAAGTACCTGCATCGAGTGTAGGTGCTTCAGGAAGGGCAAGCAAAAAGTGCTGCAAATGTTGGGACCCGCGATCTTAAAGGGCTAGCTCTGCAAAGAAGCGTAATTAATCGTGCTGTATGAGGCCTGACTATTGTCGATCAGGCTAGCGTTAATCACGAAAGGGCGTCGCCAGCGTGGCTTTCTGAATGCTCATTTCTCGATGATGAAGACAACGGAAATAGCTTCCGAATAAGACAAAATATCGCTAGATCCGAAATTGTGCGCTAAATATTGGATGATTGCACTGGGGCACGTCGATTCAGCGTACTTCATTTAAATCAGACACTTATGCGTCGACCTCTGTCGGTGAAAACTGCAGCCCGTGTAATTTTTCATGCGCAGGCTGCATGTAACCAAGTGGATCAGCGCTTTTAATTTTCACACGTCTTGTTCAGAGGGATCGAGTACAGAAAAGAGCGAAGGCTCGGCTGATATAATTCAGGCAAAGACGCAGAGCCAGGCGCAGATATGATAGTAAAACAATCTCCGACATGTTATTAACGGATGCATCGAGACAGGCATTATCAGGTAATTTGTTCGAACGGGGAATGCCATACTTATCGGCATCAGAGCGACCTTGAGGTCTGCTTACTCTTTATCATGCGTGTCTGTCCCAGAGTGTTTGGAAGATTCGTGAACGTTACAGGGCGCAGCTATGGTAACGAAGTGCATGAACTCAATTGAATAGCGGCGCGATTCTAATGTGTGTCTTAATTACAGCGGTTTGTTGAGCTTGACTGTCGTTAATATCCAGTATAAGTTCTCGTCATCATGCAGGTGGACGCGATTTCGCTTTTTTTCTTCATAAAAACTCTCTTCCAAAAAATATGTGGGCTTTCGACACTTGGAGTCTCCTCGCTAGGTTATCTGCTCTCTGCATTCGCCAAGCTTAATTCGAGTTGGCATTTCTCACTTCAACTTCAGGATTTTGTGCTGGCCTCCACTGTGCAGCCACTTATCCAACTGCTTTACATAGGTTTGACTGGCGTACGCGCTTTAAACGGACGGACGTGTTGAGCTTGTGAACACGGTTTATTCGAGCTGAGAGCTCACCGGTAGTAACTGGATACAGGCACAAAAAGAACGGGAAGGCTCTGGCGGCTGACCGTACGACGCTAACCGGATACAACTGTCGAATACATTTAGTCGAGGAGTATCGGCAAGTTGCGGTCCATAACCTGACAGCGCCTGCCAAATACTCCGTCCGACCTAGTCTTATTCTTTAGGTAATTTCTATCTCATGGTCCAGATCAGCGGTGATTACTTGGCCTGGATAAATGTGTGCCCCTTACTACATCGAACACCTCTCCATTTTTCGTACACTTCCCGTGAGAAGTTTTTCTTGGCCTCTATGATATATATTGAACTAGTACAGAGATCCCAATTCAGGTGCCTGTAGTGTGACCCCCAAATGTTGAACTGAATCAAATTAACAGTGCTTGACTTTGATTCCGTGTACATGGAAACTAAACTGGCATTTCCTTCATTCTTCAATTAGCGAACAACAGTCTGGAAATATATCCATTTTTAATTTCACACCAGATTCTTTAGCTCAGAGTTTTATTTATTTATTTATTATTTAAGTACCCACAGCGCCCATGAGGCGTTATTGTAGGGGCATTAACGACATATGATAGCACACGCAAAGAAGATATTAAGAACATGTCAGTAAGGTAACACAGCATAAGAAAACAAGAAGAAATGAATTCACAGCCACTTAGCATCAACGATAACATAACATCAGGTACACCAGGTTATCATTTCAATAACTGTTTGAAAATTGGGTGCGCAAACCATATCATCCGGAAGACTATTCCAGTAATGAATTGTGCTGGGGAAAAATGAATACTTCAATAGATTAATACGGCATTGATAATTCGGAATCTTTTTTGTGTTGTATATTCTCTCCGATATGTAATGTGGCTGTTTTAAATAAGCGCTTTTATTAATACAGGTGGATTCATTATAAATACTATGTAAGAACTTCAGCCTGCAGATTTTTCTTCGGATACAGAAAGCCTTCCATTCAATAATGTCGCGAATTTCTGAGCTTTCTATACGGAAGTTATAGTTCCCTGCCACAAAAATTGCGGCGCGTTTCTGTACCCTTTCCAATTTGTCTATGAGAGTGCCGGTGAAAGGGTCCCATGCTACGCAAGCATATTCCAACACTGGCCTGACAATACAGGGTTTCCTCCAGTACCTGGGGAGCACTTTCAAAAATTTCTTTGGAAAAAAAATACAGAAGTCGAGAGGCTTTGGCAGTTATCATGTCAGTGTGGACAGGTAACGAGTAAATACTAACTTTATATAGCTTTTGTGAACGACTCCATCAGGTCAACGGCAAACACGGGAATCAGCAAGCTCTCGCCTCACTTTGTCGCGGTTCTGCGTAGTGACGGGCCATACCAGTGCGTCGCATGCCGACGCACCCATGCCACATGTTCTTGCGTCGCAATCGCTCGGTCTGGTAAGCACGCTTGAGCCAAGGCCTTTCCCGTCTAGAACCTGTTATTCATGACACGCGCATACATTGACAAACTTTCATTTTTTTTTTTATCACCCTACGCTGAGCTGGGGATGGGTGGAAAGCACTGAAAGAAACCGGTCCGCATTGCAGTTCCTGCCGCCCGTTCGGGTGACGGGAATGATTGCCGAAAACCGCTCTTGGCCGGATTCAGTCACGCTTCTCCAACAGTTAGAAGGGCAGAAAGTCGGCCAATTAGCTGGCGATAATGGATGGTTGAAAAATCGCTTAAAATACATACAGGCGAAGAAAAACACAAGGACAAGCGCTAACTCGCAACTGAAGCTTTATTCGAGAAAGGAACGCGTATAAGTGGGAAACAAAATCTAACAAAAGCCAAAAGCAGCAATCGAGACACGTATGAATTCTCAGACCTGGTGGATGACGACATCTAGGCCCTGCTTGGCCTCTGATTACTTGACGCCGGCTTTGACAGCGCTACGTGCCTTTGGAGGGCGGCGAAGAAAGCGCCGGGAAATACAAAGCACGACGACATGTCCACTGATGCTGTGAAAAGGGCAACTCGGGAGAAGGGTGCACCCTGAGGAATTTCGTCGCTGGGGTAAAATGCGGTTCCCTCAAATTCTGCAGGCTTTAACGCCATTCGACAGTATTCTATCCGCGCTTTGTTTTTCCGTCAGCCAGTGCGGGATGGAATGGAAGCACATGTTAGCCACGGCGACGCTAGGGCTAAGCTGCGCTTGGCTAAGCTGCGCTTGCACCATCAAAATCATCATCACCATCAGCAGAAGCGAAGGAGAAGAACCTCTGCATAATGCGAAGATGCTTTGCATTTGAATATCTCATCAGTCTGCGTGCTGAATGAAGGCTCCTGATGACCGCGGTGCGTGGCTTCGCTTGGCAACGATGAAAAGAATCAAAACGCTACGAGAGTGGAATGATATCATTGTACATTATTCTGGCTCTGTGTGGAAATGGACATCAATGACTGCGGTCAGTCGGTGCTTCATCTTGGAAAGGTTTTGCTTCGACATCCGTGCTGCGCAAAGGACAGAAGACAAAAGGAATACAACACACAAAAAAACCTCCAAGCGATTTTCCAAGAAACACCATAGCGATCTTGATAGAGGCGGAGCACCGACTGCATGCGGCACATGACGGGGATCATCGATTGATATAATATTAACGCCAGCTCTTTCTGCGACACGGAGACACACGGGTAGCTAACACAATCCTCCTTCAGTGAGGCAATCTGTGCACCTCCCGAGATTTAACGGGTTAGCTGATGTTCACTCCTGCGCACGATCAAACATTTGTTAAAGAATTAAAAAAAGCGGTTCACAGTCACACTTTATGTAGTTCAGTTTCTCGAAGTTCTTTATAGCGCTACAAAAAAAAGGACACAGGAAGAAGTACACAGGACGGACGCCCGTGCTGTATGCTTCTTCCTGTGTCCTTGTTTTTTTTTTTGTAGCGCTATAAAGAACTTCGAGAAACAATGCTTCACCAACTAGCCCCACAACGTGTTCTGTTAGGTTTTATGTAGTTCATAGTCAAATTACTGCCACTAAATTACATTATGCCATTTCTATGTTCGCGGAGCCTGTCGTGTTGTTTCCAACGAGAAAGCACCATTCACGACGCCCTCGCTGCATTTCACCATCCTGATTTGGTGCTATTTGGTAGTCTGTGGTCTTTGCGGCTGCTTGTTGGTGTAGGCATTATACTCCCTTGCACAGCAAACTTTGCTCTTCGACCATGCAAACGTTCGATTTCTTTCTCACTTTTTCGGGTTTGCATAACTGCACTCTTGTTTAGCTAAATACCTCGACATTCACTTATGGTAATCTATCATGGCACCATCACGGTGAGTTTCCATTCGCTTCAGCCAATCACTCGCTCAGTCTTCAAAGCGTAGCACGCTCCGTCAGATCTGATCTCATCATCGATATCCATCTTAAAATTAAACACGCTTCAGCACTGCCAGAGGTACTTTGTTTTGTAAGGGACTTTGTTTTGTAATGATTGTTTGTCCCATTCCTTCTTTTGTCGCTTTATCATTGGTAGCTGCAGTCCATGACTTCGGGAACAATAATTAGCAAGCGAAGTCGGTCGTCAGCTGCGGTATCAAAAGCACAGTCGATTAGGATATGGTAGTAAAATAATGAAGTGAAAAAAGAATTTATACGAAGTGCGGACCCCGGCAGCCTAATGTAGAACATGACACTTTAACAAAACCACCAATCTCGCGTCAAATTCGCTCCGTTCACGTTTATCTGGTATTAAAGAACGACGTTCAGCTTCAGCTCCATCACGCGTAAGCGTAATTGCATAAACTCCTAGGCTTCTGCCGTTCTTGCTTGCTTCACCAAAATATATTTCAACCATTGCATGCGTTGAACACTGCTATAATATAGAGTGCAACTTGTCCTGGTGCACTCGCGCGCCGGCTGAATGGAACGCCCTGACGTGGGATAAGCCGCGCCCAGTTACTTAAAAAAAAAAACTCACGTACGTCAATTAAAACTGCTGCAGCCGTTGCACTTGAACGTTATTTTTGTTTTGCATACCCGGCGTACGTTGCCACTTATTTTCGTTCTCCGCTTTATCATTTCGAATGTTGTGCATTCAGCACAGCAATGCCCTGCTTGTCATTTCACACTCCTCCGCTCGTCTCATTCGAGCGCCTTGACAGAGATGCGCACAGGTCGCCGAATTTCTCTTCGTGTACGGGAAATGCGTGACGCATAATGTGCAACAGCTGCAAAAATGTTTCCGCTTTTATAAGACATGTCCTTGACTCAGGTACTGCATCAGCGCTACATCAGCGCTACCGGCGTTACAGCAGTTACAGCGCTACCGGCGTTACTCAGGTACAGCATCAGCGCTACCGGCGTTAAGGCCAAATGCTTCAGGCGCAAACTTTGAAAGCGAAACATAAGAGCCAACACGAAAAAGAACGCGGACAAAGGAACACTCAAAACAGGACAGTCTATTTTTTCCCTTACCCTTATGCTTCAAGTATGAGCCAACTGGCTCAAACAGGCGTTAGACTAACAAAGCTGTTCGTACGTCTGCGTAGTTGAAATGCCCCCGCGACTGGCAGTCCTCTACAGAGCAATGCCTATTTCTCTTTGCTGCCTAACCATCACACAACCTTGCAAATTGCACAAATGTGCTTTATAAGTCCTCGCGCCTTAATATTGGCGTCCCAGTGTTCGCTCCTCACAGTTTATAATCCCTTACTGTCACGCATATCAGTATATGCCCACCGTGCCTGCAAACATTCTTGGTTTCGTCCCCATGAAGGAAGCCGTAGAAACTCGTATTGAAAATTGGGTACGCCCCCCTTCACTCTTGATATTGACTGGAACCATGAAATTCTCTGTGTCAACTTTTTGTCTCCTGGAAGCACAAGCATACTGATTGCCTGTTATTGTTCACCGAATTGTGATATCTCTTTTACTAATGACATGCACTCGGGCCTTCTGGAATTGAACTCTCGCTTTCCTCGCGCAGATTGTATACTTTGTGGCGTTTTCAACTTACCCGATATTGATTGGATAAGCTTATCTGCATCGTCCCGGCCGTCCAAATAATTTATTTACCTTGTTCTCATGTTTAACTTTGCGTAGACTGTCAGCATGCAGCATGCCATCTCGTAATAATAACACACTTGGCCTGGTTTTTTCCACCCATGCAGAGTTGATACAGTCAATGTCGTGTGGCAATGGCCCGAGCGATCACAAAATGCTGTTATTCAACTTATCCATCCCCGCCCGTCTTCGACAACCATCCATTAAATTCATACGCGACTACAACACAGCAGATATTTCCGGTGTCAGCGAAGAATTAGAAATATCTTTTCATTCCTTTCCTGAATCACAAATCGGTCGACGAAAACTGGCTGTTAAACAAACGCACTCTTATCGCTTGTTAACAAGTACGTTCCTCTATTCGTGGCGAAACAGGTATTCTAACGTTGCGAGAAAACTATTCAGGAAGAAAAAAGACTTCTTCGTGCAGCCAAGACATCGCCAATATTTTTCCTGCCAGAGGGAGCACACAAACCATTTAAGACGCTCCAAGAAAAAGCTTCACCACCGGGACTTACTGAGCATCCTACATATCAGCTTCCCCAAAACCCTGGAATGTACCTATTCCTATACGGGTAGCAAATGCTATAACATTTCCCTCTTTAATCATGACAGCTGTCCTGTGTCGACTGATCAGCGTTCCGTTGTCATGCATTCGCACTTATAGTCTATTTTCACTCGTGAACATGCCCTAAGAACACTCGGCTTACCTTCTTTAGATCCACATGCTCCCTATTCGTATTACTGCTGAAGGCATCGTAAAACTCATCGACAACCTAAGCTGTCAAGTAGTCCCCGCCCTGACAAGATTCTTGCAAAGGTACTTAAGTTTGCTAAAATTATTTCCAGCCTTGTTTTCACAAACTGTACTCAATACTCAGTTCCCAGCTGACAGTTAGATCCCGGATGACTGGAGACTAAGCAGAATAAGCCCCGTTCAAATCCGGAAACCGCTCAGATCTACCAAATTAACGCCTCATTTCAAGAACATGCACCGCGTGTAAGACCATGGAACACATAATTTACTCCAAAGACGCCGCCTTGATAATAACCCATGTTTCTTTAAGAATCAGTATGGCTTCCGCCCTTGCCTTTCATGCGAGACCCAACTCTTTGCATTCACTACAGTCCTTCTCTTCTCTTCAGCCTAGAATCATAATTCCAAACCGCCGTCATATTCCTAGACTTCACCAAAGCATTTTATCGCCTCCTTCACCTACGACCGGCGTCTCATGCCTCTGTATTGATCCATTCAGTTTATCCTGGATTAACTGTTCACAGTCGTCGGAATTAGGGTATCACTTCGACACTCATGAAGTAACCTCGGGCGTTTCCCAAAGCTCCGTCCTTGGGCAGCTGAAACCCGGTGTCGTCGGCGTTCATCAGCAGCAGTGATCCCAAGAATCCCAAATGACGTCACCGAGGTATCAAAGAAAAATAAAAACTCTTCCTGAGGTGCGGGGAATAGAACCGTGTGAGAGCTCGCGCGCGCGCGCACGCACGCACGCACGCACGCACGCACACACACACACACACACACACACACACACACACACACACAACACACACACACACACACACACACACACACACACACACACACACACACACACACACACACACACACACACACACACACACACACACACACACACACGCACGCACACGCACACGCATACACACACGCACACGCACGCACGCACGCACGCACACACGCGCGCGACTAGTATTGCTTTTGCATTAAAATGTTGCTGCCTCTTCCTTTTCATGACAGCGCCTTCTTCATTTCTGTAACTTTTCAATTGAGTGTTTTTGTTGAGTATCACTCCCCGCCCCCTCTTATGTAATACCCCAGGTGGGGCTTTTAAGGGTACAATAAATGATGACAGTGTCGTCAAATATTGCATCAAGAGCACTAATCTCCCAAGCTACCTCTATATACCACCAGCCTCGCACCTACAAAATGTGCCCGCTGCTCCAGAAAAGAGAACCATGTTAAGAGCCGAAGGCAAACATGGAGAAATGCTAAGCTGTTCAAAGCTACCGCCGTCAACAGGACCGAACGGATGGCTCTTGCCATACACGCTCTCTCGTTTTGCACGAAGGAAGCTCTTCATGGCTGCCGAAACGCCGTCCATCGCCGAGGCCATCACCCTTTGCACACACTCTCGAAGCCAAGACCTCACCAGAAGTGATAGTCAAGGCGCTTGTCGCCGATTTCAAGACAGCGAACTCCCTCTGCGCATGCACTGTCTTGCGCAGAAACATCTAATATTCATCTTAAGCGCTGTTACGTCGTCTCCGTCAGTATGTACCAACCATGCCAGCATCGCTGTCTTTTTACTACATGCCTCTACTTCTTATGTTTGGAATGGAACCTGCAAGTCAAACAGTGAACGTGTCGAAAGGGCTCATAACATGCTCTTGTCCATTGGCAAGCACCTTTACACCACCTCGAAGCAGATACTAGTGATAGTGATGACATGTCAGATGATTTTTCATGCCGGCTAAAATCTCTGCATTTCAATAAAGGGTTTCTCTCTCTCTCTTTCCGCCTCGCATTCGGGAGGTCCTTGGTTCGATCCCCAGGGCCGTCGGGTAAACACCGGTTTTCTAATGGGTACAAGATTTCCCCCGGCCCGGTGCTCAGCTCTTATAGGGTGAAATGCTTGGAAAAGGGCCTTTTGTCACCTCACCCTCCCTAGATGGAAAGTCTATCCGCGAGGGATCGAAATCCGCTTTGTGCGGTAAAAGTACATTGTGGCGCTTTTTATTTAGGCAAGATGGGGTCGAAGAACAATTCCTCAAGCATTTCACCCAAAATAAGCCCAGCACCAGACCAGGGGAAAGCTTGTACCCATTCTGTACCCGGCGGCACTGGGGTTGGAACCTCGCACCTCCCGCATGCCAGACGGATGTTCAAGCCACTAAGCCACAGCTGCGTTGATCGCAGCAAGCTAAAAAGAACCATGAGCCGCGAAAAGGCCCTAATGCTCTCCAAACTTCACGCGCGAAGGGAGCGCTATATTACGCCACACGTATACTAAACTCGAATGACTCATTCAGCGGCCCTTACACTGATGGCTCAAAAACAGAAAGTCATGTCGGAAGTGCAGTAATTCAAGGAACAAATGCAAAAATGATACGATTGCCACAGTATGCATCGGTATTTACTGCAGAGTGTTATGCCATCTTTGTAGCTGTAGAACAAATAGTAAAACAAAACATAAAAAATAGCATCATTTACACCGATTCACTGAGTATGCTAAAAGCGCTGCATTCTACAAACGCTGCTGAACCCATAATAGGAAAAATCATACATAACATAGTTAAAATTACAAAGCAAAAACATAACATTATATTCTGCTGGGTCTCTAGTCATGTTGGAATTTTAGGTAATAAGAGAGCAGATGCTTGCGCAGCACAAGCTAGAATTGGCCATATAAAACAAGTTAACATACCACAGAGGGATTTTTCTAAATTACTGCACAGTAAACTCAGGAATAAGTGGCAGATTGCATGGGACGAACAAACAACAAATTACATTCTATAAAACCTGTTTTGGGAGAATGGAGATCATGTACACATCAGGAGCGTTTCATAGAAGTTATTTTGTGTCGACTACGCATTGGACACACACACCTTACAACTTCTTACTGACAAAAAAAGACAAACCTCTCTGCGAAATGTGTGGCGATGAACTCACGGTAAACCACATTTTAATTGTATGCAAAAAACTGGAAAAACTGAGGAAAAAATATTTCACAACATTGTACAATGAATACATCCCACTACACCCCATGTTACCTTTAGGAGATCAAGCACTGGTTGATTTTTCAAGCATTTTTAAATTTCTCAGAGAAGCCAATGTTTTAAACAAACTTTAGATATAAAAAGCGTAACCTTTAACAAAAACTCTAACCGTGTGTTTGGCGAATCATAGCCTCAGTTGCTTTTGCGCCATTAAAATCAATATAACTAACTAACTAGCATTCAGCGGCCCTCATAGCTTCAGGCGCTGCATGTTTTGGCACGTGATACCCCTCTTCTTCTACTTCTTCTTCTTCTTTTTCTTATTATTATTATTAGTTTATGGGGGTTTAGCGTCCCAAAGCGACTCAAGCTATGAGAGACGCCGTAGTGAAGGGCTCCGGAAATTTCGACCACCTGGGGTTCTTAACATGCACTGACATCCCAGTACACGGGCCTCTAGAATTTCGCCTCACTCGAAATGCGACTGCCGCGGCCGGGATCGAACCGGCGTCTTTCGGGTCAGCAGCCGAGCGCCATAACCACTGGGCCACCGCGGCGGGGTATTATTATTATTATTATTATTATTATTATTATTATTATTATTATTATTATTATTATTATTATTATTATTATTATTATTATTATTATTATTATTATTATTATTATTAACAGCTATCGTAATACACAAGGCCCTCTGATGGCTCAGGCGAACCTGATTTTTTGTACCGTAGTGGTATAAATTTGTTAATAAATAATAAGAATTATTACTATTATTATTGTAATACGGATTTATTCGTGGTCACCCTACTACAAGCAAGTCTTCATGTTTTCATGACGCAAGCTGCCCCTGCAGTCTACTCAGTAGGAATCTGCTTGATGCTGTCTATGAGTAAGGCCTTCGATATAGTTAATTATCCGTTTTTGCTTGTGAAGCTCCCTTTGTATGATGTTGACGTCTCCATTGTTGCTCTTATACGAATCTACCTCCAGCACCGATACTGTTATAGTGAAGTTAATTTGCAGACATCCTTCGGGCACAGAGCAACCAGTGGCGTGCCCCAGGGCCCTATTCTTTTTTTGTGCTGCTTTTATAAACGATGTCACTGCTATCATACATAGCTCTCCATATTATCATTGTATCGGCGGTGCTGCAAAAGCAATCTAAGAATGTAGCGAAAACCGAATTTCTTTCCTACAATCGCAAAACGCAGCCATTACTCTAGCGGAAGTTGCAAGGGCGGTTGAAATGAGCGATCCGAAGGTACTATGATTGTTCTCCAACCCTTTCGCCTCATGACTCGCACATTACTCGGCACGCTCTTCGGTGGTTTGGCACTGCAGATTTTCAGCAGGCTTGAGGTTGGAGATTTGTGTCCGCCTACCTCTTCTCGCATACGGACCTCTTCTTGAATGGATGGATGGATGGCCTCGTTGCTTATCAACCGGCCGTGATGTATGTATGTATGTGTGTGTGTGTGTGTGTGTGTGTGTGTGTGTGTGTGTGTGTGTGTGTGTGTGTGTGTGTGTGTGTGTGTGTGTGTGTGTGTGTGTGTGTGTGTGTGTGTGTGTGTGTGTGTGCGTGCGTGCGTGCGTGTGCGTGTGCGTGTGTGTGTGTGTGTGTGCGTGTGCGTGTGCGTGTGCGTGTGCGTGTGCGTGTGTGTGTGTGTGTGTGTGTGTGTGTGGTTTGGCTTATGGGGTTTAACGTCCCAAAGCGACTCAGGCTGTGAGAGACGTCCTAGTGAAGGGATCCGGAAATTTCGACCTCTTTAACGTGCACTGACATCGCACAGTACACGGGCCTCTAGAATTTCGCCTCCATCGAAATTCGACCGCCGCGGCCGGGATCGAACCCGCGTCTTTCGGGCCGGCAGCCGAGCGCCATAACCACTCAGTCACCGCGACGGCTACTTGCATGGATGCATACATGGATGCAGCATGCATGCATGCATGATGACCTGGAAAAACTGGAACACAGTTGAAAAATATGGCCCAACGAAATACCGGGAAGCAAAGACAAAAAAGAGAGGGGTACAGAGAAGGAGCGAAATAAAAGAGGGGGGGGGGGAAGCGAGAAAGCAAACGGTTCCTGAGATATGGTAGCAGGTGGTGCAGAGCATAAGGTGAAAGTAGGCAAAGAGGAAAAATAAAAAAGGAGGAGAAGGGGACGGGTAGGCAGGGAGGTAGGGTGAAAGAAACGCTAAAGAGTCGGTATGGAGTAATGAAATGACTGGTGTGAGCCGCCGCGGTGGCTCAGTGGTTGTGGCGCTCGGCTGTTGACCCGAAACTCGCGGGCTCGATCCGGCCATGGCGGTTGAATTTCAATAGAGGCGAAATTCTGGAGGCTTGTGTACTGTGCGATGTCAGTGCAAGTTAAAGAGTCCCAGGAGGTCGAAAGGTCCAAAGCCCTTCACTGCGACGTCCCTCATAGCCTGAGTCGCTTTGGGACGTTAAATCCATGAAAAGACCGGTGCAATAATTTTTTGTGCTATTTTTGTTCTGAATACATGCAAGGCCTCTTTTAAAGAATAACATCAGTGCCGGAAAGTACCAGACACAGCCTAAGTTGCCTTTGGAGATGTTGATCCCTGCTGGTTGTAGCTTTCAAATTTGTGGATTAGAAATGCCTCTCAGTATTCCCTGTCCCTTGCAGACTTGAAGCCTGATTGAAGAACGAATAGTTCATCGAAGTTGTTGCCACGTTGATTAAAATGTTCCGACACTACTTTTTAGACCTTGTTTCCTGTGTCAGCACGGTGGCCATTTAGTTTAACGCTTTGTGAAGTTGCATTGCCGGAATTGGAATAGAAACAGAATTGACATAGATTGGGCAGTGAAGCACAATGAACTCAGAAATGGAACAGAATCAGGACTATAGACACATTGGCGGGTGAAAGAAGCATGCTATCGTATTTCCTCCGCACCAATCGAATTGATTGCCACCCCCCACCCCCCACCCCTTCCTTTATGTGTGTGTGTGTGGGGGGGGGGGGGGGAAGCTGCACAATGGAGGTTTTCCGTGCTTACGGAGTTGTAGTAGCCGCAGTAGCCGCAGTGTATATTTGTCATAAAGAACTGAAGGCCGTCACCACTCCGCGACCAAGAGATCACCACCTAATCTGTGGGCATGGAATATCCCCGTGTCCCACTGCTGACCGAGGAGGATGCTGTGCAGCCTGTGTTCATGTGATGCAGGCCTGTGTGAGGGGGCCCTGCTTCAGGAGAGAAGGAAGTAAAGGGAGCGGTACACCTATCATTTTGCTCACGGAGGAGGGCAAAGAGTTCGGAAGAAGAGTTTTCTTTCATATTATTTTGCTGTTTTAAACGCTTCACGCGAACAAGGAAACGAAGTGTGAGCTGGACGCCTGTCCGGTCGCAGTAGACGCGCCACTTGTGATGCGCTGCCGAAAATCGCTTCCGCGTGCCAAAACCATCGACGTGAAACGCGCCTTCGCGGAGCAAATTGAAACCTCAAATGTGATGATTTCGGCGCCGCTGTGGCGTCGCCGTACCCTAGACCACGCCAAGAAGGAGCAATATCTACGTGTTCCGTGTGCATCGCAAGCCCCCCTAGATGTTCGCAGGCCACTCAACATTGGTCGAAGCAGATGCTTCGTCGGCGAAACTTACGAGATATATATTATTCACTGTCACGTGACCGGATTAATCTCGCGCGCACTGACTGCGTTGCCAGCGGCTTTTGTACTGCCTTCCTCTTGGCGCGCAGTTTAGGGGTTCTTCAGCGCTGTTAAAAATGCCGCAAAGAAAAGATATCAGGGCTCCTCTACAACGAAATAACATTACTGCTCCTTGCACATACTTCACTTAGCGTAACGGAGCTGAAGAAATGTCAGCCCTGCGCTGGTGGGGAATCCGGTGCATCATTACATTCGGAGAATCCAGGGACTGTCTCCCGAGTTTAGACCTTAAGGGACCAACGAGGAGACAACCGCTCTGACAGCTGTGGACGCCGCAAGGCCGACCTACTACACCCGGCAGAAAATGCGAGTGCCGAAGGGATTCTATGGCGACATTTTCGAAGATTTCAAAATAAATTTCCACTATGACAACATTAGAGAATCTCTTCGTACAGCTAGCTCTCTGTTCCAGACAAATCGGCCCCTCACCCCTGCCCGTTCTTTCCTCTACTGTCTCCATCCCTCCCCAGAGTGCCACAATTGCTCCGAATCCTACGCTAATGTGGAACATTCTCCTTCCCCTTTGCCATTCAATCCCCCCGCTCTCCGCATCCCTCTCCTCCCCCAAGGTAGCCTCGGACCAGCTGACGGAGCGGCTCCGGAGCAGGACGTCCGCGAAGCTTAGTGCTGCGTCGCAAATAAGCTCTCCCCAAGACTGGATAATTCGCTCTTAACATGTAACCACCTTCGGTCATTGTTATGAATGTTTATTGCACCAAGATTTGAAACGCGGCATCCCGATCGAGTTCGGCCGGGGATCTCGCACACAGGTGAAAAAGTGAAAGCCTCTCCAAGGGAGAAGAAGCGTGCAAGTCTGGAGCGCATTCCCCTCACTGCTCCCACCTGTGCGTGAGAATGTGCTCCAGCAGCTGCGCTGACGTGTGCCCAAGTGCGTACGCCGGACCCCGTTTCAACTCTCATCCGCGAGGACATGGCCACCTACGCGAGCGGAGTACCGCGGTGCCACGTATGCGAAGAGGCGTTCCCGCTTCGGCGCCGCACATTCCCGGTATACGCCTCAAGTGCCAGCCAGTGTAGTGGTTTCGAGGATATATCCGAGCGGACGTCTGGCGCGCACTCAACTGACTGCAGTGAAGCGAGTCGTTTGCACCGACAGAGGTTGTACACCGTGCGCCCAGACTTAGACGTCGGTTTAAGCAACGATCTTGCAAAATCGAGAGTTCGTTATCGCCAGCGCGTGACACCACCGATGCGCTTTTCATTGACTCGCGGCGCGACCTCATGTTAACAATAAGTGAGACAGCATAAGAGTCAGCAGGATAGCGAACGCGAATTAATGAGTCGAGATTAAGAAATGGGCATGTAATGCGAAGGCATGATTATCGATGGAAACGCACAGTGTGGATTGCAAGAGAAGGCAAGCGTAGCGAAGGGCTATACAGTGTCATGTGGGCCTAGGTGGCCGCTGCTGACGCAGTGGACGTACAGCTGGGTTGGCGATGATGATTATTATTATTACGACGCTTTGCCACCAATCGACTCCTCCCAATCGACTACTCCTCCTAATTACCCCAATAAGCCTCCAAACGGAAATCGCTCTTCCACGCGTATTTCCTTCCTCTGCAACCTGACATTTCATTGCAGCAGAGACATGGGAGGAACTTTATGGCTAAGATGTTGGCATAAGCAGAAAAACAAGCGACTCGGTTAATATGCGCTGCACCTGGTGGCACGCCGCATATGGCAGCCACCAAGGCATCAACAACTTCGGTGGCACGGAGTCCTGCGTGGCGCTCGGAAGCCAGTGCACCGGTGGTGGAAGGGCCACCGGATCATGCCGAAAAGTGACTTGCTCCGGACAGAGAGGACATTCCGCGCATAAACTGGGATGTAACATACGTCACTGTTCATCGTGCGTTTTACGTCTCTCTGAAATGAGTGCGGCAAAAGCAGCACCGTCAAAGCGCGCACGACGACCATGGCGGCTGGGCAGCGTTTGCGGCCCTCCGCATGGCCCTTTGGCGCTGGGCTGCTGACAGCTCGGGTCGTCGACGGGCCAACGGCTGCGTCCGGCGGAAGCACGCCCTTCAGTGGGAATTCCCGGCGAGTTCGTTGGGGCGCGCCTTCTGCCACGTTTCTCACATATCTTCGCGCTGACCTTTAAGACGCCGCAGTCCTTCTTGCACGCTTCGGGCGCCGCGCGCAAACAACACTCGCCGAGTGAAACTTGGATCGCAGTTCTCCTCCCAAGCAACAAAGAAATTCGACGCTCACTTCTTACGACGACATTTTCACGCCTTCCGCGCACGCTTCCCGAGTTGCATTGATAAAGGCGTCGTCACAAAAGGAGCGCCCTCTGCGGCCATCAACGGACGCCTCCGTGAGAAGCGATACGCCCTCCGCTGCTGCCGGGAAGCTGTCTTGGACCGGGCTTGCCCCTGTATGGAGCAGATCGCTGTTTTATCTTTTAGCCCCGCGGTTCACGCAAAACAAGTCGCGACGTGCCCGCCTCGAGCGAAAGCGCGTTGCAACACAAACATTGCGTGCGTATGGCGGCCACGTAGACTGCGAATTGTTCCAATCGCGGAGCTGGCACCTATCGCGTCGTATGACTATACTCTTAGTGCTGCCAGTGCGCTTCTCTATGAGGACAAGCTCGCTTCCAGGCAACGAGCAATTGCACTCAGCGAATCACCTCAGCGCCCTCATCAGCATGTCGCCGATGCCTTTTTCGCATCGCCAATTTCTTGTCAGCATACAGTGTCAAGTAAAGAACAATGAGAGTGTTCAGTCCAAGTGGCCATTCAGAGACAGTGCTTCCAAGTTGCGTGCCTTCAGTTGAGATGCTCAATTATATTTTCTTCTTCGTTGTTAGGCTGTTGTTCGTCGTTGATCGGTGGTTCGCTGAATCGGTGACACATTGCGACGGGCTGAGAGGACAAATTTTTCTTCGAAAGTACACGTTTATTTTAAATTATATTACAACTTGGTCGTCAAGTGCGCCCAGTGAAGACTACCAGCGCAAACTTTTAAGTAGGCCGGAATCTGCACGAAGCCCCATCAGCCTCCGACTATCCAGTAGTCTTGCACACAAACTACCTCCGAGTATTAAACTGTGGAATCAGGCCAAAACTCGCTACCCAGCGAAGTATCTGCCTCCCAATCTCAAATAAACCGGAGTCCACACCAAGCATGCATGATCTCCGTCAACCTCCGATGTCACGACCGTCTTGTTCGGTCCCTGCAACGCAGCTACCCCATAATGCGCACACGCGTGTTCTCATTTTCGTGGCAGAATTCAGTTTTGGCCAATCATTGCATTTCCCGCTTTATTATAACGAAAAGTGTGCTATTAGAAAGGAAGAGAAACTATCAAAAAATTAATACTTTCGCCTTCAAATCACCAAGCATCCCTAAGGGCCTTCTGTAATTTTCTTTAAACCCGAAGTCGGCGCGACTTCTTAACCGACGTTTCTCTCTTGGCTCAAGTGCAGGTCGGCGCCTTGCTGACGGGACTCATGAGGGGACTCTCAGTATCCAAGGCGATATCGATAATATGGATGCGCAAGAAGTACCAAGCCGCCATTTTTGTGACGCAGACGAAAGTAGGATGATGCTGATGTAGTTTTATTGCTGCAGTCGATCGACTATAACGCGTATGCAATTTTTAAGTGTTTTTTCCAGAAAAGGGTACGCGTAGAATCAAGTAAATACGCTGGTTGCGGCACGACATATGAGCAAAAGTTTTCAAGTTAATAAAGTTGTTTGTTGAGTTCAGTATACTAATCTCCGGGCAAAATGTACATTGGGTAAATAGGGAGGTGCCCGAACGAATTGCTGCACGAACACAGGTATGTATGCATGCCATCAGAAATACTAACACTGGACTGTTAACATCACATTTTTGAAGGTGGCGATGCATGACCAGCTTTGAAGACAGTAATAACTGGAAAACGGAAGGAAAAATAGCAAATTCTCTACAATGACTCAAGAAAGGGAAGACAATTTTTTAAGCCTTTCAGAAACAGAAGTGGTTTATACAGCGAGGGAAACTGGATTATTGTAATCCAAATTTCAAAACTGAAGTAAGATTTCCGTCATTTTATTCTTTCACTCTGCTTAAAGCAGCATGCATAGAATCATGAATGGAACATGATAAGCAGTTATTAGTTGCGGGCTCTCGTGTGTATTTTGTGCCTGTGCAATGCACGCAGCCGGGACCAAATTTCGAGCGCTTAAAATTCACAATAATTTTTCTGCACGCCCAGTGGCCTTTCTTCACTCCGTCTGTGGAGTGTGACTGCAAGCAACATCTGTGTTGCGGTCTTCATGGGAGACATGGACCTGGGGCCTATCATGTGTAGCAGATGCCGTTCAACTGTTCCTTCCGAGAGACACTTTTTGGAACCTTGAACTCATTTGTCATGTGTTTGGATTCAGCGTTTCGCTTTTTTCAATCTTAAGCAGCAGGCATGTTTTATTGAGGCAATAAAATGGTTCTTTAATTGAAGCCATTTATTAGTTTTCTTTTGCACTGAGAGCCCTTCCCGCATTGAGAATCAACCACACTGTTTCTTTTTATTTCTTTAGTGTAAATTTTACTTGAAGTTCTACAGTGACTGCATTTAACTGACACAGTTTGCCCTCCCAAAGCTTTATTCTCACAGTGAACGCTGCAAGAACATGTCACGCTTGCACAATTCGCTTACAGTTACGCAGCTGGCAGATTGAAAGGCATTTTACGAAGAGCCCATGCCACAAGTCTTACGAGCGATACGAACTCAGTTTGGGGAAAACACAAGTGTCTTGCACGCTTGGGAGAACAAATCTGTGTACTGTTATTGTACTGTCTTCTGCCTCTTGCTTGACATTTTACCTGTTGTCTACAGGTTATAGGCGTATTTACGCTTATCAGATGTCGAGACACCAGATAATGGGACCATGAGATGACACAGCATTTTCTTTTCCACTCTTGATATGCAAAATTTTGTAGAAAAAGAAACTGCTGTGTCATCGCATGCACCAATTGCTTGGTACCCACACCTCTGCCCACAGCTACCATGCCTTTAATCTGTAGACAACAGACCAAATGCCAGACAAGAGCGGTAAGCGAGAACATAGCAGCAAGTTTTCCCACATGCCCATAAAGGCGCGCTGAACTGAATTCTAAGCTCGTCGGCCCATCGCAGGAACACGATTTACACGCTCCCAGCATTCTTAGAAGCTTCGATTTCCCTATTAAATCGAATGAAACATCCCGGTTCCCGCCTTTTTTTTTTTAACTGATCGCAGAGAATAGAAGGAATCAACCAACATGGCTACCATGACTAAAAGCACGCGCGGATTGCCTTTCAGCCATTCGCATGGCGGTTTGCAGCTCTCTCGTCGGCGAAGTAATACGCGGAGTGATGCGCCTGACCAACGGAGGAAGACTATCATTCTTGCTCCGTGGCCTGACCGGAGCAGACGGGCGCATCACCCCTGCGGCAGCAAGTGAGGAGAAAACATAGTCCGCTTGTTTCGGTCTGGTTACTTGGGGTTATATGTTCTCCGAACCATAGATATGTCGCGGTTTTATCAAAATAATAATTGCGTCCTGTCCACAAAGAGTAATAAAATTACTTTGAGAGTCTTCACGGATTATAGCATTTTCATTGCCCATGACAGGGTGATGAGGTTGCGTCTCACGAAATTAAATAGCCCACGCATATTTTTATTTCCATGGGCTTAATTTGCGGCTGTATTTTCTGCGACTGAATATTTCTCATGCTCTTTAGCACACATTTAAAACATACATTTTGCTTCCCAAGCATGCATGACATTTGCAGTTTCTTCACATTTCATTTCGCTTGTGGGACATCAAGCATGGCCTCCTCGTAAAGTGCCTTTCATTTATTAGCTTTACATTACCAGACATAAAAAACGGCTAAAACACTTCTTCACAGCGAATCAATGTATCCCTTAGAAGTCTACAAGACGTTAAGGTAAATCTATTGTAATCGACAGATAGCGTTGCATTCTCCTATAGGCTAATGCAACGTTTGAATGTTTCAAGACTTCGGACGGATGCATGAAATCTGAGCTATACCTCTTTTAGATTTCAAAACGCCTTGGTGTAGATGACTTTCAGATTTCTTGTTTCATTTTTTTGTGTGTTTCGTGTGAAGGGAACATTGACATCGAATTAGCGGCGTTAAAACTGCAATTTTACCAACCAGCTCAGATCGAAATCCATGTCACGGGTACAGCTAGAATTGAGGTTCACTGTGAATTTGATACGAGGAAGGATACGCCAGGTGCGGTCGCACAAAGAACCACAAATATCCTCACTTCTCCTGGTGAGGAGCTTTTGGACAAGAATTGCAGACTGGTGCTGCACGCCATACCTGACGCCGATGAAAAGATCGCGTTGTGCGTTTTCATGCGCCATGCTAACCGTCGCGTCCTCAGACTCGGCCAGATGTAGCGTCGAAACGAAACTGAAAGGATGTTTCCGCCAAACACCTGAGCGAGCAACGTGTCGGCGCTTTAGTGTGACCAAGAGGACCGCACATCAACGCTTTGGAGCGCAGCAAACGGTCTATCCCAACATTCGAATTCGCGAGGCTCCTCTCACAGTTTGAAAGGTTTCGTACGCCCGCTGACCCTTCATGCAGCGTCCACCTGCACCATCTAGTTAGCAGGCGCCTCGCGTGCACTGTCGGACCGCAGGGGGTGTGCAGAGGAGAATCGAGGGCTAAGTTGCGAGTGCAGAATACGCCGGCTGTGCGTGTGTAGAATAAGCGTGTCCTCAGTCGTTCCCAGCCAGCCACGTTTCCACGGTCACGAGAGAACGGTGTCAGCTCCCCCTAATCTTGTTGAGAAACAGGTGGAATTTGCACATCAGCGAAAAAGTGGGCGGAAGACTAGGTATACCGACTGAACGAACCTGCCTCCTAACCGAGATCTCCGTGACAAGAGCGTGACGTAGCATTTTCGACAGAGCGACCGTCCACTAACGGAACTTCGAGTCGCCCGGCGTGCAACCTCTAAACCGTCATGCTGAAGCATACAACTCTGAGGCGCCCTTCGCTGTCGCTTGAAAATGACGTGAGTAGGCGCCCACAGGTGGAAGGATGAATGATGTGAGGTCGCGGTTGATTTAGCGCTTCATTTACTTCACCGCATTTACTCGCAGCCAGACGTTGGAACCAGCGCACAAATACACGGGCAGCAGAGATACGATTATGTCTTATTACAGCAGAGATGCGCCTAGAACGGGGGCCTTGTTCACGTGAACAAGGCCCCGTTCTGGGCGCCGAAACGTCAACATTAAATTTCCTTTTACTGGTCGGGGTCTCTGTCTTTTCAATGTATCCCCCGTCCAGACGCGATTCCGTCATACTCTCGACTTCATGTCTGTACCCAGTAGCCAAGTAACTAAATTACGAGCCTTAGCTACTTAGAGCAGGCAATTCATGTTAGCGGTTCTCTTCTAGTTGATGCCAACTTCGAAGCAGCAGTCAGGCCGTTCCTCGGAAGCGTATCTGGGTGGCTTTTCGACAAGTGCTACGCGGGCTGAAGCCTGAGTTGTCGGACTGGTCGAAAGGATATTGAGAGAACTAATGAGGCGACTGGACCTTGACGTTTCAGTCAGTGCCGAGGCCTGGTAATGAGATGGAGAAGGGCCCGTTGAAGGAGGGCACGAAATATTTGGTTTATTTCGTTCCGTTGTGAACGAAAAATATTGTTCACCAAAGCACTGAAGGAAGGAACGAAGACCAGAGCCCTTGGCTCGAGACTGGGCCTTACTCTTTGGGTTGCAGTTAATGAATAGTCTGCCTCTATTGGAAAATCAAATTACTGAGAGTGTCGTGGGATGCCACCAGCCTGCCATCTTTTTCTGCCTAAATACCCCGCAGAGCCTCATACGCCAACCTGGGACTCAAGTTTTATGACAACGGTACGGTGCAATGCACGTGTCGCGAACTTGTTCATAATCGGCGACCGCGACTGAACGCCGGTCGTCAGTTCTCTGGCAACTTGCTTTTCGCACCGCCCAGTCTGTGGATGAGGCGCAGTATTTTTTTTTTCAAAGCCCTCAGCGCCGAAGAACGCATGGGGGATCTGATGCTTCGAAGGAAGCAGCGTGACAGCTGCTGGCACCCGCTTGGACGGACCACTAAGGCGGGTATGCATGCACTCGGCGCGGAATGCACGCTCAGCCGGCTGCCACCGGTGCCCTCATTGCTCTCTTGTCGCCCAGCGAACCGAGGAAACGCTGCGCTGGCCCGGTCATCCTCTCGAGGGGCGCGGCCGTCGACCGACACCCGGGGGCAGCTCAGAGCGGTCGGCTGTGAAGGACTGCAGCCGGTTTTTTCATTCCGTAGCCTCGCAGGTATCCCTCACATCTCACCACCCGCCAGCGAGAGATGAACTAAGCCCACACGCAGCGGGCTAGCTCTGAGCTGAATACAGACTACATCACGGAGCCAAACAACCGGGAAGTATGCTCATTCCGTACTAACTATAACACCTCTGATGGCCTGGTGAAATTAATAGTCATTAGCGAAAGGAGAATCGGAAACTATACTAATCGCTCGACGCTTTAGTGGGTGATATGTGTGTGTTAATCGCGAGAGGTGAAATTGAGCGTGCAGTCGTGAAAATTCAACGTCATGGTAATGAGATAAGAACGCGTGATAACTTGGGCATTAAAAGACACAACAGTGGAGCTTGGCTGCGATGTATACCGCGCACTTTTCGCAACCAATCACGGACGGAAACGCTGTAAACCTGTTCTGTATCAGCAAGAAGTAACTGAGGCGTCTTCAGAACGGAAGTTGTTACCCTCTCGTTGCAACGGCGACGCTGTGCTCACGTCAGCTCACAATTGTTTCTTTCGGAGGGTGGCTGCCCTTTTACTGGGTGCACCGTTCTTTTTCTTGCGCGTGCCGCTGCTTTTTACTCGCTTTCCCCATGTCCCGAGCGAATGCGGGTGGCCTCCTCGCTCTCTGCTCAGCTGCTGGAGTCGTAAGCACCAAAAGCTCGGACAACCCGACAAGGATTTCATCTCCTTGGAATCAATAACTTGCAGCTCCAGCCGCTGAAGTAGGGCATTAAAGCGGCCGCATTCGTCGCGACGGGTGCGCACGAGGAAACGCTGACAAGAGCGCGAGAGAGATATCACTGCTCTCTACATCACGCCCCTGCGCGCGGCTTTGTCTTTCGTCATTGTACTGCACCAGTAACGGCAGTCGGCGGGGCCATCCGCCATGCTCGGCTGACCCCGCTGCTCGCTCGGCTGCCTTTTATGCTCGGAATGGCGCGCCCGCACAAAGCAGGCGCCCATTAGATGATCCGCCGCATTCCGCCGGGCAATTACATCCTCGCACGGCCCGGCGTTTCCTGAAGACGACGCGTCAGTAGGACCAAGTGGAAGAATGCTCGGGAGGACAGTCTTGCGGAGAAGAAAGCAGTTTCGTGGAACCTGGCGCTGGCCCTCGTGCGGCTGGCGTCTCTCTTTTCAACGGCACTGCGATGATAAGTTGCTGGCCTAGCTCGGAAAGGACCACGCAAGAAAACTAGCCAAGTGGCACAACGCACCTCCGGTTCCAATATCTCCGCTTTAAATGGTATGCTGCCGGGAGGCACTGCGTAGACTCTATTGCTCTGAGCTGGACGTCGAAGGAAATAAGAAAATACAAGGAAGACCCATTGTGTCAGCTGCTCTCTCACGATATCGTACATTTCTTATAACACATTTGCGTTCGCTCAGGCGATATGTGCGAGTTGATGAAGGTTTCAGCAGCCACTTCGCGGTAGCCATGAGCTCGAGGGCGGAACGTTATGTATTGCATGGATAAAATATTACAGAATATTTAAGGTTTCAGAAGAGGAAAAGAACTTGCAAAGTGATTATCTGTAGCAGCACGTGCATTCCTTGTTCAGTTCTTCCGCCCAGTGTGGTGTTAACAGAACGACACAAAACAAGCGTTTTCTGTTTTGTGGCGTTGTACAGTTTGCAAAAACATCTCTACTCTTTAGGGGCAATTCCCCCTCCCAGCGCCCTCCACTGGCCTCCAGGCATTCCCTTCTTTCCTTCTCCGTAAACCTGCGACAGTGATGGGCCCAGAAAGTGCTCGTCTGCGTTTGTGTGTTAAGAAATATGTGAAGCGCTCTCTCCTGGCTGCGCATGCAGTGCAGTCTCCGGTGGTCCAGGCCATACAGTGTGTGCAGAGTGTGTGCTTCATCCGCCTGTGCGGACGCAGTGGCACTAGAAAAAAATTCGCATGCGAACGCGCTTCAGCTCAAGAGCTACGATTCGCACCTCGGAGTGTCCCGCTGCCAGAGAACGCACAACGGCGCTGAGCGAGTGCACGTTCAAAGCGGACAGCATAAATCCGTGGCTGTCTCTACAGACAGCAAGCTCTGAGGAGTCAGATTGTGACGCTTGTATGCGAGCCGGCAGAAGCCAAGTCGAGGAGTCAATCGTGGCGCGCAAGTGACGGGCATACCAAATGGGCCACCCCTGTAAGGAGCCATGTTGGAAGGGCGCGGAAAATCCTCAGGACGCTCTTCGTTTGTTGATGGATGCATTGCCCTGGCCGACACCGCATGTCAGGTAATGCGCCAGTCCGCCTTCGTGCCGTCCTTCTATAATATGTGATTCCAACTCTCGGATGAAACGCAGACGGGAGCCGAGTGTTTCTGAAGCTGGCATACGCATACGTATACTGTTGCGCCGCCGATGTTTCAATGCTCGGCACGCAGCTGTCAGCTGGCACCGGCGCTGCGCTTCGCGGCCCTGAAATTCCCGGAATAATGCGACGAACCGGGGCAATCCCTGTCCTGGAGGACGCTCTCAATTCACTGAGGATGATCAAGGAAGAGGCACGCCTCTGGAATGCTGATGAAACCGATCAAAGAAGAAGAATAGCGCGAGAACTCCAACTCTGTTCTCGATTGCAGGGCTCGATGTTCATCTAAATTAGCACGAAACTTACAGGGGGCTATCCAGCTCCAAGGCTACTCAGATTTGAACTTTTCGTGGCGATAGATGGCAGCACTTAAGTACCACAAAAAGGAGGCAAGTTCCATTCCCCCTCCAGGTGTGTAAATTGCACCGCGACACGAATGTATTAGTTCCTCCGCGTACAAAAATTAGAGTTGAGAACTTTCTGTGGATATGCGGCCAAAGCTCGGGGAGCGAAGCGCTTAAGAGTTAACCCCTTTCAAGCCATCAAGCAAAGAAGGGGGTGGGAGTGAGAGAATGGACCTTATTCCAGCAGCGCACCATTCTGGCTGCTCCCAGGTGAAGTACATTTTCTGGTTTGGATCGCCCAAGCGCCCTCCCATCTTTTATGCAAAAATTAACCCTGCGCGCACGAACAAGGACAAGCAGGAGATTGGTGATAGAGTGTAGTAGTGAAAAAATAGTATGACACCAGATGGAGCCAGGTCGCACTAGTTAAATTTGGCAAGAATTTCAAATCCCTGCAGGAAACACACACGCAACTTTCAGGCGCTGGCACTGGTGAAACTCTCTCACAGCACGCCAGAGAATTTCAGAACAGACCGATACCTTTGATGATAGAAGGGCGTCTCATGAAATAGGCAATTTTAGTATACGTACGCAGACGCAAACGGATATCCTACGCAAAAAAATGCCGTGCTTTGTAATGTGCATGCGCTAAACGCTATTTAAAATCCAGGTTTCGCGTGCGCTCGCGTTAAGTACGCGATCTCTCGACTTTCGCGTGCGTGGCTTCTCCGTAGGCTAAAACAGAGCTTTCAATAAGGCGGCGCGGTTGGAAGCAGGACCACTCGCTTATGAGTGAATTCGTTTTTGCTGCTCCTTTCTTCATTACGTTCACTGGGCATAAATGGTGCATGGGACTTTCACTTCGTGTCATATCGCCCATAAGAACACGTATGAGCGATAAATCTGCTTTATTTTTATTTCCACTGACAAGCAGGCCACTCCTATCTATAAAAGCGAACCTCGGTTTGTTGAAAAAAAAAAGGTTTCTGTTTTAAAAACTAGATAACGGAATTATGCTGATAACGGTGTCCACATTTGCATACGTCAGTGCTTAAAGTCTGGCGCCATCGAAGATGCGTCTTCAAGGACCAGGTGGTGCGGGAAATGAAGAGGGAGAGAAAGTGGTCTCTTTTACACATGATCTTATGCAAATCATCTTTGGAGGTCGCTGTTTGCTCAATTTCTGACGCGGACCTGAAGCAAGCGATCCCGATGCTCTACCAGTGTGCTCATAATTGTTCTGTGCTGTTGTGTAGCCTTCTAGCTGAGTGGCCAGCTCTGGGCACTGGTTTCCCTTTTCCTTTCAGCCTTTTTTGTCAGTGCTGCTGACTTTTTATTTTTCTCCGTTTCGGGTTTCGAAAACGTGTTAATGATTCATAGTAATAATCACAGCGAAATTTTCGAAATGATTCCTGCTTCGGATTCATACAGTTCCTACGTTCTAGCGCAGGGGTCTTCGATCCCTTGTGGGGGGTTTGAGACCCCTCCCCCCCCCCCCCCGACTTTGAGCCCTGCATACGCTCAACTAAAAGTGCTGGTGTTACAAACGTCCCACACAATGCGTGAGCTTGCCGCACGTAAGTGGGCACACATTATTCTAAATCTTTTGAATTGTTCGGCGCACAAAAGAAATGCGTCGTGGAGATTGCGCATGCGGTCTGCATGTATTCTGTCACACGATAGAGGCATTGATCCCACGTGTCCACCCCTCCTTCCTTGCGCGTCTAGAAGCGATTTCGGTGTCTGCAGTCATTGCCACGTGGTTCTGGCGTTTCAGCTCTGTGCTCAGCCCATGGCTCAGCCTCTGCAAGAAGCAAACGCAACGTGCACTATACTAGTAAACGATAACCAATTATTTGTCTGGCCTTGCTTGACCGAAATGCGCGATATTTTATCATGCCGTCGTTGGTGGTCTGCTATGCTGGGTTCTCTCCTGCATAGTATTCATTCATGCCTTCAGCTGAAGGAAGGCAGAACAGCCTAAAGCTAATGCTTTTTTTCCCTCCACAGTGTTAGGTTTTACGTAGGAGAGGCGCTGCACTAACACCAGTCGGCGCCTCTTTTCTTTCCGTTCATTCTTGGCCGTTATTTCGCACCATGCCAAGACGAGCGTCGTTTATGCCATTCCCATTGCATCGCATGCCAGGATCTGATTGGGGCTCCGATCACGCTCTCCGCCGCTCCCCGCCGGGGAAAGCTGGACATCGATGAGAGCCGGCGGCGGCATGCGGATCGCCTTGTCGCCGCCACACGCGCGCGGAATCCCCAAGCAGGGCTGGCAGAAACGAAGCCCTCCGTCAGGGGACGCTCGCCAAGTGCGAGCAGGAAGTCACTCCTTAGGATAAGGAGTGGCTATATTTTTACACATTGTGGTCACTCGTGTCGGCCCCGAACTGACGTTAGTAGCGGGAGGCCGCGAAGACGCCGCCCGCGTGAAGGCCGTCACTATACCTGATGCGGTCAGTACACTGCCGTGCTGCGCTGCGTGAAGGCAAGCACCATGGGTTGCAGCGAGAGTCTGAAGACCATCCACGAGACGGGGGGTTCCAGGAAACCACGCAGAACCATCGCAGTCTTCTCGTTCTATTAGCTTCAGGAAACGAAATATTCCGGAAAGAGCGGCGATCAACGCAGTGGCGTCTCTCGAATTCTCCGGCAGAGTTATTTCAAGAATTGTCGAAAGCCCAATGAAACGCATTAAAACGAGAGAACAAAAGCGCAAGTTCTGCTTGCGCGATACCTCGATATAGTGAATTCACAAAACACCCTCCTCAAGCCGGTATGCGTCCAATATTACGTCACTTGAAAGCGGCGTGGAGTCAAGGTTTGTAATAGCAGAGTGCAAAACTGAGAAGCTCTCGCGATGAACGGCGACTTCCATCCATCAGAAAGCTCCCCTATACGGAAGGCGCCCTCATTTAAACAATTCTGTCATCCGTGTAGCTAACCAGCAGTGCTTTAGAGACGTTGAGTTTAGCAGTGCAAATATCGACAAAGAGGAAATCAATCGCCTACATATGCGAGATGCAATTTTGCGCGAGTGGATGGAGCCACCTTGACAACAGGATCTGCAGAAAGCTGGCGCAATGTGCATTTTTTTCGCACTCGGAGAGCTCTTGCCCAGTTGCCAAAGCTTCTGAGAGCTATTTGCTACAGCAGTAGCACGGTGGATTGGGCTGATTGGTTGCTATTCATAATGCAGACAAGCCTGGCAGTGTAAATAAAACGCACACAGAAGACAAGGAACAAACAGGACAGGACTTTGCTGCAGTTCCAACTGATTTTATTTGAAAAACCTCGACGTTTAAATACATACAGTTATCATGAGGTGAAACGTAATCATAGTAATCCAAAAAAGCCATTTCATTCTCCAGCAATGGCAGTGAATGCGTGCTGATGCATTTGTCACCAGCTTTCTTAATAAAAAAAAAGGCTTCGATAATTTCACGCCGAAGCTTATCCTTGGCGGGACCCAGAAACTGCGCCTTCTTAAACGTAGGTTTGCATTTGCAAGTCAGGCAGCGTACAACAAGATGGCCGCTGAAACCATCCTTTACAAGATTTAAGCGTTCTAGCGCTCTTTCATTAAAACAACGCCCTCTTTGGCCAATGTACACTTTTTTACACGTAAGGGAAGGCTATAAAGGACCTTTGTTACACAATTTGTGAACTGTGTGACGTGCTTAATATTAAACGGCGTGTTCTTCTTTCTCGTCATCATTGGGCAAATTTTTGACAACTTCCATGGTGCTGAAAATACAACGTTAACGTTTTATCGGCCGGAGATTTCCTTCAGATTGTGGGATATCTTATGTAGGTACGGTATTACCTTATATCTTATGTAGGTACGGTATTATTTTAATGAATGTTTTTATATCCCAAAGGCTGGTATTTGCATAGGTTCTTCAGTAGCTCCCATACTTTGTGACACCTTTGTTTTGTTGATTAACATTTCACTAAAGGGCCTTCATGTTTGAAAAATTTTTAGATATGTAGATGATTACTTCGTGATTCTTGACAATCCGCATATTTTATCCCTTGACGACACAGTTGCAGAAATTATCACGGCTTTTAAAGCCGCAGCAAGAGTTTTAAAATTCACGTACGAACTTCCCTGCACATACAACATACAGTTTTTAGGTCTCAAAATTTCTTTCAGAACGAACCACATCTCTTGGACGTATAACCCTAGGTCACAAAAGACCCTTCACCCTTTTAACAGCGCTCATTCTAAGATCATAAAGAGCGGGATTGCCATCAAATGCATCAACTGCTTTGTAAAAAAACTTGCCCCCATCAAATGACCGATAGTGTCAATCAGCAAGTCGAGTGGCTACGCATGTCTGGTTTACCTGATGATTGTATTTCAGCTGTTTGTGAGAGCCTATTGCAGAAAAGAAAGAGAAGGAGCGAATGATAAAGAAAAGAAACACAAAAACACCCAAGTAATACCGTACCTACATAAGATATATCCCACAATCTGAAGAAAATTGCTGGCCGATACAACGTTAACGTTGTATTTTCAGCACCATGGAAGTTGTCAAAAATTTGCCCAATGATAACGAGAAGGAAAAATGCGCCGTTTAATATTAAGCACGTCGCAGAGTTAACAAATTGTGTAAAAAAAGGTCGTTTATATCGTTCCTCTTACGTGTAAAAAAGTGTACATCGGCCAAACAGGACGTTGTTTTAATTAAAGAGCGCTAGAACACTTTAATCTAGTAAAGGATGGTATCAGCGGCCATCTTGCTGTACACTGCCGGACTTACAAATGCAAACCTACGTTTAACAAGGCGCAGTTTCTGGGTCACGCCAAGGATATGCTTCAGCGTGAAATTATCGAAGTCTTTTTTATTAAGAAATCTGGTGACAAATGCATCAGCACGCCTTCACTGCCTTTGTTGGACAATGAAATGGCTTTTTTGGATGACTGCGATTAGTTTTCACCTCATGATAACTGAATTTATTTAAACGTCGAGGTTTTTCAAATAAAATCAGTTGGAAGTGCCGCACAGTAACGTCTTGTTTGTTCCTTGTCTTCTGCGTGCGTTTTATTTATGATGCGAATCTTGTCTGCATTATGAATTGCTACAGCAGCCGCACAGTATGCAGTTATTGCTCCTCGCCTCAGTATACGCTGCACCAAGTGATGCGCTCTGCTCTGCAGGTGGCCTTCCCTGCAAAGCCTCTGTCATCATGGATGTTGTCGAAGGGCAGTGGAAATGGCCTGGTCTCCGAAAAAGAACGTCACATAACGCTATCGCTTAAAGAGGGATAAGTTACGTCGACCCATCGATGCAGCGGAGATGCTACATTTTAACGCCATAGCGTTAAGAGCCCCGCGTCACAGAAAAGCTGACGTCGGTGTCAGCATCGTCGAACGTGAGCTAAAAATCCACGAAAAATCCCCAGAGAAGCAACCTAAAGGTGGCAGGTGGGCCACCTAAGTAACGTGACCTGGCAACGTCCTCCCAGACTGCAGTTAATGATGGCAACCTGGGTCTCACAAGCCGCACCTGCCATTGCAGGGCATCCTTTAGCCGCAGCATCACTGCGCCAGGAGTGGATGGGATCTATGAATGCAAACTAGAGAATTCCGCATATACGGGCTTTAGCGCTATCGCGTTGTACCCCGGAACCTAAATGTCCCCTCAAGTTTATTTCAAGGCTGCAGTGAATGCGAAAAAGAGCACGCCATATCTGTCGCCGTCGAATTATCGCTTGTGCACTCTGCAGTGGTAGCGCAATTCTGCGTATGAAACTCGGACATGGCTGTCGACCACAGGTATGCAGAAAGAACCCGGGAAGCAAGTTTTGGTGCTACTTACAGAGTTCTGATGCATCTATAATCTTGTCTGCACGTTCTGCTTACATCGCATCACTTAAACAGGTTCTAAGCAGTACAGGAAAATTTCAATAATGGCTGAACAGAAGTCCCTAACTGACGCAACAACCGCCTTCATCCCTGTTCTTATGAATTGGTCTCGTAAGTGACTATCACATTGCCCAACACGCCCGTGAACAGTTTAAACAAAAGACAGCTCAAAATGCGCCCGGGCCAAGGCTCATTCTGGCATCATCCAGTGGCGCAGTGACCAAGGATTGCGGATGGCAGGCAGCTGTGAAGTTGAGGACAAAGTGGTCAAACCTGTGGACGAACTGCCACGAAATGACGTTGTGAGGGAACTCTGGCGCCTCGCGCTTTCTTTTACTGCCGCTACTTTCCGGCCACTAGGTACCCTTTGAAAGACCCGGTCACGTAGCTACGAATCTGAGTTCCGCTCTCAGTAGGCTTGCTAGAGGGCCTTCTGAAAATAAAGTGCCACCATAGTAGGATACAACGCAAGAACAAAGCGGCAAATGTCCCTCAATGGAGCCCATCCAGCCAGGAACGTTGACCGATTTTCCCCTCCCCCTTGACCGATCGCCTTGGACCTGATAGCGTGAAATCGCAGGGGGTGGCAGATCAATAGGGAATAACCACGGCTTAATCAGATTAACCGCGGCGTCATGAAAACCAGTCCACGCCGTTGGCTGGAGGGCCTCCTTTGAAGGGCATCCACTCCCTAGTTCTTGAGTACCCTGTTGACTTTTGCGATAGAAGAGTGCGTTCGCCAATGCATCTACGCATGGACGCTGATGGTCACAGGGCTGAGAAGCGCCAAGAGAAACGGGCCTTTTTCGCGTTGTGATGGCCGAGGCAGGTCGTCGGCACAACTTGATGAGGGGCATCAGTATCCGATCACTGGTAACCCAGCTAACTGGTTACGAAGCAGGGAATTAGAACCTCAAAAAAACAGTGACGGCAATGCAGATTAAAAGAAAGCTGTCTGCACAATTGTGTTAAAAACCTACTCCCAGCGTTCTAATTAGCTGCTATTAGCTTTCTTATTCATCGTTAGCGTACAAAACGGGAGGCTAAATGTGTGAGCCGGTATTTACTGTCGCAGCGATACTCTTCGGTGCGCCTTTCAGTGCACAGTCAAACGAACAGCTTGTTCGTACAAAGTGAGTCATTCATCGTAGCATATCAGAGGTGTATGCAACGCTTGAGCACTGTGTTCATCTACACCCTATTTTTTTCTTTTATTCGCTGCCTTACCCGGATATCACCCTGCTATCTCAAACAGCAATGTGAGTGCATATTTAAGTGAGGGCTCAGCTAGCATCTCAGCAGCAGCGGTTGCGGGTAGCTGCGTAGCGCGCAGAGAATCTAGACGTTTAGAAGAACGCGTACGAAGTTCTGAAGTAAAAGCCATGACGCCGCGCACTGCGCGAATACGAGGCAATAAGATGGCCCAGGCACCGCTGAGTAAGATTATCCGGCAGTAGGCCCATCGAGAGGTGGATCGTAATTACGTACGATAAGGTCCTCGGCCACATACCGATTGTCGGAGAAGTCGTTCATGCCTGCCCTTCGTGGGAGGTGCCCCACAGTCTCAGGCATGACATCGAAGAGGAATCAGTCATGCGCCTTCGGTTTGCCGTTATAACTAACCGTTCTCTCGCCTCCTGGCTGATTTCTCTGCGCTCTCTTTAACAAAGTCTTTGCAGGACCATGCATATCGTCTGTAAGTGGTGGTACGTCGGTAGTACACTCCTTGGTTTTATTATTCGCCAGCACGAATACGCAGTGAAATGGATCTGTTAGTGACCACAAAACCCAGGCTCGGCGTTTTTGACTTTTCACAACTTGGAACAAACGAGAACCGGCCCTATTTTTCTGAGACTACCTGGTTGTTGCCAAAGCCCGCGCATCAACAGTTACCTTTACATGAGCTCAAAATCCGATAAACCGTGGTTTGTAGACAGTGTTTTTAAGTTCAGGTGAGTGAAAACAACAAGCCTCTTCCGGCCGCGATGCACTGTGTACTCTAGCAGCTTCTTCCGCTCGGCTCCAGCTGGCTACGTGTCGAATAATACATTCTTCACAGCCACACACACAGTGAGAGCCTCCGTTCCCCTTCCCACGTGTAGGGTAGCATACTGGGCGTCGCCTAGTTAACCTCTCTCCGTTTCCGTTCTTCCCCATCTCTCTCTCTCCCTCCGTGAGAGCCTTCGTCAGATGTGTAGCTGGTGGACGGAGCGGCGCTGGTGGCACGACGTTCTCTTGAAGCTGCTGAAACGTTTTGGGGCCACCTGTCTCGGAGTTCAGACAGACAGTTTCGAGAATCTGCACTGAATCACGTGCCGCGTAAGAACGTTGCAGTAATGCCTCGTTTGTCCCCATTAGCAAATCGATGGTGCGACACCACACAAAATTCTCTAGAGCCGCACTTGAGGTGCCCATGAACTACGAAGCGCAGGTGTTGAGCTCAGTTCGCAGCCTCCTTGGCCCAGATGACTTGAAAAAGTCACACACCACGTGACTGGGGAGGAGCACGCCGATTGAGGCACGGCTGCCCATAGGAAGAGACACGGGGGGATAGGTTCGATGGCAGCGACGACCAGCAGAGCAGCCCGTCGGATGGAAAGAGACTGTGTGAGTACTCCAGATTGGGCGAAGGGTCTCCGGGTGACAGGGACAGCCCCCACCGTGTGCGGCCTTAGACCCACACTGATCGGCGGCGGAGCAGCCGCGAAAAAGGTGTGCCTGGTCGCTGGAGGTAAATAGCCGGCAGCACCGAGGCTACCCATGTCGGGGTGAGTGCCCGTGCGCGCGCTTGACGGCTCATTGACGGCCGCCATGCTCCATTGGCTGGGCCTCGGTGGGTCCCGGGTGCATCCACGCATGACACATCTGGCGGCCCACGAGTCACCGCGTTTGTCACAAAAAGGAGATCCCACCGTCGACCCGTGTTCTTCATGAAGCGCCGACCACGCCTCCGGAACGAGTCACTGTTAAGAGTCCAACCACGTGCAGAGATCCGACGACGAGGGCGCTTTCCCGCCGCAGGCGTAACTTTGCTGGTCGACGAAGGTCAAGAGAAAAAAAATGTCTTTTATCTAAGCGCCACAACTCAAAAGAAATCCGGTATAAGCACCCTTTCCACGAAAGAACCTCTGGCTTTCCGATGTGCTAGGATAATTGAGGTCAGCGGAAACTAATCACCATGTAAATGCGACACTACCAGCACACTGACCTGGTGCGCTGCACCAACCTTAGTTAGACCAACGTACGCTTTTTCCCACCGAATTGCCAGCGGTCGGCGGACAGCGCAAGGAACACGGACATCAACGGAGGGAGCGTTTTCGTCAAACCGTTAGTGGGCGGCATTAGTTCGACGACGATGGCCAACCTTCTGCTGTTCGCCTAGGTTGGCGAAAAGCGTTTTGTAACATTTATCTGAGATGACTGCCGTGATCGGCTAGTGCTCGAGTCCATAGACACTTTGTGTTCTTACAGCTGATTGTTGGAACATAATGACACTTTTGCTGATGTGTAGAGGGGGAGACTGAAACAAATCCTCGTCCTGACGGTGGCATACTGGCTACGATGCAAACGTTTTTCAATGGGCAAGATAAAATTAAACGACCTCCGAATTATGCGCCCGGGGCCCTACCAACCGAGCTACGGCGACGGCTGTCCAATCTTCTACTTTCAGGGGTATATTATGTTTTGCAGGTAACCTAACCTCGAGAGTGTTCACCAGCGCCACCCTAGTCGATAGCGACGGACATAGTACATTTTGTATTACCGCGAGTATCACGTGAAACGTTATCGAACGGTGATGATGGAAGCTGTGCGAGAACCCTCTTATGCTACCTATGGCATCAAGACTGCCAGAACCGAGACCCTCGTAAAGCAATTAGCAGACAAGGGAAGGGAAAAGAGGGCCTCGTTATGACATACATGTAGGAAGCCAATAGTCACCGAAACCGATGTCAGTGCACGTAAAAGAACCCCAGGTGGTCGAAATTTCCGGAGTCCTTCACTACGGCGTCCCTAACAGCCTGAGTCGCATTGGGACGTTAAACCCCTATAAACCAAACCAATAGTCACCGAAACCAAGGTGCATAGGGGATGTTTCTTTTTTTTATTAATTTGTGCTGTTGATCACTGGGATATTAGTAGGTTTCGGTGACTGCTGGCTTCCTTCAATATAATAGAAAACATGTACACAATCCGTGTATTCCTAAAAAAGAATTCAGCTAACTTAGTGTCTAGACTTAAAGCAAGGCTACCGCAATCATTAAACACTGCTCTACCGGATGGCTTACAAACATTAAATAAAAGATTGAAATAAATATTTAATGCATCAAAAGATACGTTTTACAACGCCACAATGAATTAAAAAAATGGCATAATTTTTGCGTAAATTCTTTAAACGTGCGAAAACAGAATTGCATTAAATATAACGACGACCGTGAATACGGATAATTTTCTGTCTCTCTTCGCGCAACACATGGAAGTTGATGAAGACGACGGTGTGCAATGCACAGCGCGAGAATATGTTGCAGTCTAACACCAGGCGTGAACTTTTTGCCAAAGCCAGGCAATAAAGAAAAAAAAGGGGTGATCTGTTGCGGCGATAGCATGGTGCTATCGTGCACTGGCCAGCGAAGCTGATCGGTTGGCGCCGCCGCGGGTTCGAATCCCAGTCACGGCAATATTTATTTCATTTGGCACAAACCCACAAACATCCAAATATTTGGCTCGGGGTGTACCCATCGGATTATCTTCGTACATCTCCCCACAAGTATTCGAGGCACCTGTCGGCAACCAAGACATCAATAACCAAAATAAACGTACAGAACGGCCTTACTGTGAATGATCAGGAACCGACACAGTTCACGTCGTATAATAATTTGCCCGAATGGGACAAACTGCAAGTGACATACGAGGGAATTTTGGCTTCAGTGCTGAAGTAAAACACTTCAGGCTACATGCAGGTGAGAATGAAATACAGAATTTATTTTTAAAGACGTACGTAAAATGGACAGCTAGATATCTCTTCATAATTATTAACAATCATTGATCACAGGTACGCTTCCTGATGATTAGACGATTTGTATGGTTTCCTCAATTTTTAAGGATGGAGACATAACTAATATTTCCAATTTTAGGCCAATAGCACTAACATTAGTGCGCTGTAAGCTTTTAGAGCACATTGTCTAAACATATTCGCCATTATTTAGCTCGTAACCATTTTTTTAAATGAGTACCAACACCGGCTTCGGGAGGGCTTGTCAACGGTGACACAGCTACGGGAATGTGCGCATCATTTTTGTAAACTAATAGATGGCAGGGGATACAAATCAGGTTCGCTCAGATCATGAATGTCAGTTTAACAATATCCCTCAAGAGAAAGTATACAACAGCTGTACTTTGCCGGTACTCACCTACGGGGACAGAAACCTGGAGGCTAACGAAAAGAGAGTCCGCCATTATCATCTCTAGCGCAACATTTCAGGAGTCCTCAGTGAGTACACGACACGACTGTCACTTGGGGGGGAAAATGCCGTCTACTCGAACAGCTGTCCAGCAAGGCACTATCCCCTTTCGGTGGGCGAAACCGCGGATCCTCGCTCTTGGCACTTACTACACTTACACTAACTTGGAAGCTTGCAACCGCGGAGCAGGGGAGCTCAAGGAACTGGTTATCCGAAAGACTGCTAACATAGTCTCAGCGCGCGCTACAGCCCGGAGAATATTGAAGGCATTACACACGTCCGTAAACACCCTCACGACGACGCCTCCAGGTGGCACCGTGAACGGTGTCTCCTCGCCGCATGCGTGGCCCCCGACCGGAGGCTTACCCACTGTCCCCAGCTGTGCACAGGCGCAGAGAGCACGTGCCCCTGTCGCTTCGCCGCCGCGGCCGCAGGGGACCTTGCGAAGACCGCAAGCTTTTAAAGCTGCCTCCTCCTGCAGCGTGGACTACACAAAAACTGACAGGAACTTGGCTCCCACTGAAACCAAGGAGCTTGGAGCTAGTGCTCTTGTTGTTTCCTCCGTGAGTGCAGCGGGAATAACCCCTTTTGTTCGGTCTATTATAGCGCGACCCCAAGATGGCCCACACTCACGGCCTCTCTCCACGTTCACCAGCCGCCGCAATTTGATTTGCAGATTGAAAGAATTGTGCCCCCTCCCGCGAGCAGTGGCGCGTTTCCGTGGCCCCGTGCACTTCCGAAATGACGGGCCGCTTTGAGAAGTGTTCTCCACACGGAAGCAGCGTTTCTTTTTCGCTCGTTTCACAAAAACTCGAGTCACGACGTCATGCTTGCGGGAAAATCTCCTCCGTGCGCCGGCCACGACGCACAGCGGAAACAGTTTTGTGACTAACTCTGAGTGCGCAGTGGTTTACAAAAGTGGAAGCTCGTTGATAGCTCGCACTAGAGAAGCCATAAACACGAGGATGAGGCTAGAAACACAACCGTATCACCGACTTGAGCTCGACTAAAAGGCATGCGTATAGAGGCAGGTGGCGCGATGGAGAAAAACACTTGCTGGGCAGACGCCAAATGGTAGAAGCTGTCGCAACAACCCAGCGCAAAACTGGAAGGATAAATGCGCGACAGTCTAGGAACTCTAAAATAGTAAGAAGGTTTAACAAGACAAAATAAAAAAGGAGATATGACGCTGGATTAGCTAAAAAGGGAAGAACCGTTAGGTGGCGAGAAACCGCGAGTGAATCGTCGTGATCCAAAAACTAAACACAATAGTTCCATGCCTCCCTCCTTCCTTTCTGTCATTACAGTAAGTTCAAGTCAGCGCTGTGGTTGCGTTTCCAGACTCGTCCTTGCATTTCTGGGCTGAGAACTTTTTCACAACTCGGAATGTTCTAGAGCAAACTTTCAGAAGCTCGGCTGCCGGCCCGAAAGACGCGGGTTCGATCCCGGCCGCGGCGGTCGAATTTCGATGGAGGCGGAATTCTAGAGGCCCGTGTACTGTGCGATGTCAGTGCACGTTAAAGAACCCCAGGTGGTAGAAATTTCCGGAGCCCTTCACTACGACTTCCCTCATAGCCTGAGTCGCTTTGGGACGTTAAACCCCCATAAACAAAACAAGCAAACAAACTTTCAGAAGCGAAGCAAAAACTTGCGTCACTGCCTATACCCGAGGCGATTAGCCAGGGTAGCAAATCGACACGCCATACAAGACGAACGGCGGTGCCATCCAAGATCAAGGATAAGGCGGGATGCTTCGTCCAAACCTGTCACTCTAGAGTTCTCACAATGCTGGCACTGAACCGAAAAAAAAACAGCTGGCTTCAGCTAACCAGGGACTGCTATCTGAAAGATGTTCGCGTGTCGCAGCGGTATGCGATCGTTCAGCAACTTGGCTGTCGTAAGATGAGCTGTCAAGGTTGCCGAAATGCCGGGGCGGAGGAACTCCGATATTACAAACGAGAAGCACTGACGGCTGATCCGCTGAGGCCAGATACACATATATTTTCAGTGCTAACACATTTGTTCGACACAACGTGCCGGCCGATTTCTGTAAAGAGAATCGGCCTAAGGGGGAAAAAAAAGAAACACTCTGCTGTCTCTCGGGGGCAGTCTGCGGAATGAGAGGCTTTTCCCGTTACACCGAAAGATGCTGCCGCCGACGCCGTATACTCATAAACGTATGCCAAGCCCACTCGCTATTAAATAAAAGGCCACTAAATAAACCGCCGCCGCGCAAATACTTAAGAAAATTCGTAGCGATCTCTGATCTGTTGCGCCAAGCTTGCTTCGTCGGAAGGGAAGTCAACCATACCTAGATTACGGACCTATCCAACCGCGACAAAGCGCGAAAAATGTGGGCGAAATACTCGAACGCTCAAACAGAGTTCCGCTTAATCCAACGGGGGACATCGTTTAAAACAGGCAAGCAAAAAACGCTCCAGATTGAGGGAAAATCAGTAGGCTTTTCCGTGTTACTCAGGTCCAATCCGTAGCGCAAATTATCTCCATCTTCACTCGCGAGACGCCGCCGCTTCTGTCACCGGCCAATCGACGATAAGCCGCGGCGCGCGAGGAGCGGCGCCCGGCGTTGCCCGGGGGCAGCTCGCCGCCGCGCGGCACCCACTACTCACGTGTCGACGGCGGCGGACGAGGTGGCTCCGGAGCAGTCCCGATCCGTAGTGGCCGCCGGCGCCGCTGCAACGCTCGGCTGCGCGGCGCGGCCCACTTGCCGCGGGAGGCGCCGCCAGCTGACCTCGCGGCCGGCCTTTTCCTCGCCGGGGGTCAGCGCGGCTGCCAATCACCCCACAACACTGCGGCCCAGGGTTGCTGCCGAGGGAGCGACACAGACGTCACTGCCTAGCCACAGACACACTGCACCCAAGATGATCATCCACGGGGGGCGAAGCAATGAGAAGAAGACGCATAGCTCTACAAGCTCGAGTAGTACATTTGGGTACCCTGTCGGCAATAAGTTCTCTGGCCGTCCCGACAGGCTCACACCTGCTTGTATATATAAATTAGGGGGCCAGTCGGCCTCCTCCAAGGAAGTTCTGTCTGCGGATATGCTGGACGTTGGCGGGACGGCCACCGGCAGAGAAACGAATCTGCAGTGGCCACGGGCACAACGCGTGCTAACGCCTATGTCAGTCGACGATTTAACGCAAAAAAAGAGAGAGAAACGTTAAGGCTAAAAGTACGCACGTACAAACAGGGTAGTGTTATATTTCTTAGCGCAGAAGTCGGTTGGGCATCCGCCTCGCATGCGGGGGGTTTGATCCCTAGTGTCTCCGGGTGCCCACCGGTGATGCAATGGGTACAAGCTTTGCCCTGGCGTGGTGCTCGGCTTATCTTGGGTGAAATGGGTATTTGACCCCACATTGAGTAGACAAAGAGCAGACATTGGCCACGCTGACCTTGCGCCATAAACGGTAATCGTCATCATTTCTTCAAGCACCTTTAGTGCAGAGATGCTGTGCCTGAAGTACTAAAAGGAAACGCTAAGTATCAGCAGGTTGTGTCTTAATATGCACAGATTCTTTCCAGGCAGCACCTGCCGTTTATAGGGTCTGGTTATGTATAAGTCTCTCACTCTTTGACGGTCATGCGCAACGACAGCCACAAAAAGAGACAGAACGAGAAACCGGTCCTGGCACTCGTCTGCAGGAGATGCGCGTAAGCTTAATCAGTATGCCGCAAAGCAGGGAAAGCTTGACGTTTAACACACCCAGCACGTGCTGTGCTGCAAGTGAATACTTGGCACCGCCAGAGCAAGTAACATATTTTCCATCTTTTTTGGCGCTTGGCCCATCAGTGTGCTAGTTCTATGTCGGTCTGAAGGACGTTTAGCCAATGGAATGTTTTAGACGTGGACAGCACTCTTGCATAGAGCGCGCGTGGTTCTTAGCGTGGTTTCGAAGAGGATATATCGGCACGGCGCATGCGCAGCGTTCCATTTGTGAGCTCATGCGTGCGTCCCTGGCGCTGCGAACAGAGAGCGAGTCTCATCCTGGCTAAGCCCACGGAAAGCGGGACATGCCCACCAGGGAGCTGACGTTCCAGTTGCAATTCGATATCCTGCACAGCGCTTAGGGCGACCTCGTAAAGAAAACGCACACACCACGTTGCAAACGGGGCACGCACTGCCTTCTTCGGAGCAATGCTGTCCTGGAGAGCTGGCATGCAGCGAGTGCTTGCAGCGAGATGAATCAATGCGTGCATGCGCAAGGTGAGGCCTCAAGTTTGGGCGCAGCCACAAAAAGCACCCGCGAAACGTATTAGAGGACTGGCTCGTGAGTGGCAGCGATGACCGTGCACCAACTGGGATTCGAGCACTGCAGTGGCTGACGACGCAAGAGCAACGAGCCCATATCAATTGCGGCCAAGACATTTCGTGCTCCAGTACGGAGCAGAGCCAGGATATTATTTCAGTGTCGCTGACATGGGGCCTAGGTTGGTGGACACTGCTCGCTTCCACTGATGGCGCTGTTTTTGTTGAATGAGTTAACAACACCTTGGTCGCACACTTTGTCAGGCGCCCGGTTTCCTGAGCTTGATATCAGCTTAGCAAAAGTTGCATTCAGTGTGCCGCGCCGTCGTCTGCGCACGTTACGAGTGTCACCTAAAGGCAATGGGGAACTTGCGCTGAAGTTTGCGGTACCGATTGCAGCGCCATAACACACTGCCTAGCGAGAAGAGCAAGCAGTTTTGGGTAGTACTCTTAGTACTTTTCCGCGCCACCTTCAGGCACTTATTGGCGTGAGCCTCCGCGCTCTGTCGAAGGCGCACGTGGTGCGTCAGCTATATGGGCTACGCCGAGAGAAGCTAGGTAATGAATTCTATCAGCCAAACGCGGGTATCTAATCGCGCAGAATGTGTTCTCGCGTTTGCAGCGGCCCAATTAAGCGGCCCAAGCGGCTCACAAAAGCAGTTTTGAGTCACCGAATGGAACAATTGCAGTGCCACCTTGGCAGCGCAGGTTCCCGATTGCCCTGAAATGCTGCGGCGCAAACAGATCAGCTTCGCTGGCCACTGCACGAGAGCACCATGCTATCGCCGCAGCCGATCACGCCTCGTGTTGAACTGCAACACGCTCCGGCGTTGTGCATTGCACAACGTCGTCTTCATCAACTAATGTACTGGAATGAAGAAGATGATCACGCGCCAACGATGACGAAGCTCTTGAGGCAGTCGGCTGACGCTCCTGCTGGAGAAGTGCTCCTTGTGACCCTGCCTCTCGCCCTGCTGCCTCATCGATTAGCTTTTACAAGAGTAGCCGGCGCTTCCCTCGTCCCAATTAAAGTCACTGGAGCGGGAAAAGTACCGCAACCAGCCGCCATATTTGGTCCAGCGCCGCTTGCTGTGCACGCATATCTCGGCCCATAAGAGCAAGTGCTACGTAATGCTCCGGATTATCTGTGTGCCGGCGGCCGCGAGAAAGAAGCGAGCGGACCATTTATGGCAGGGAATGACCGCGTCACCGCGGAGAACGAATCGGGAACGCGGGCGCGCTGGCCGGCCGGCGCGGCGGCGAGAGAAAACGAATGCGGTACTTTTCCCGTTCCAGTGAATTTAGTCCCAATAGGCCACACTTTACTACTATCGAACTAATATCGTCACTAGGCATGCCGGCAATCCACCAAAGCGAAACCATGAGTCAACCAGGCTAAACACATGCTTTAGCACGTCTGCTCGGTTTAATTGCGTTAAAACCTTGCAACATTTTAGCAAGATCTCGTGATATTTGTATGTTTGTGGGTTTGTTCCAGGTTAAAGAAGTGAATAAAATAAACCATAAACATATCCATGACTGGGAGTCGAAGAGTCGAACCCGCGGCGGCGCGAACAGATCAGCTCCGCTGGATACTGCGCGAGAGCACTATGCTATCGCCGCAGCCGATCGCGCATCGTGTTGAACTGCAACACACTCTCGTGCTGAGCATTGCACATCGTCTTCTTCATCAACTAGTACTACTGTAAAACTAATATTCGTGCTTTGAGTTATGTAGTAGGGACGGACTGATGTGCGCTGCATGCAATGCTGTGGACAACGCTGTGGCAGAAACACGGCACTAGAGCTTAGGCTGTCGGCGTATACGTTGGGTATAAGGGCATTGAGGATGGAAAAGTTGAAGACGCGCATAACTGGCTCCCTGCGTCAGTGGACACCTTCAATCGCGCTTTCACGTACGTGGCACTGGTGTCCACCTGCAAAAAAAAATGTGCTTTCGCAAAACATTTCGTGCTTAGCAATGCTATACCAACAGACATTTTTTTTTTCAATATCGATCCAGTCCAGGCTGCAGTGTCACAAGTTTCAGAGTGAGAAAGAAAAACTGCGACGTGCGAGCAATTTTTGCTCAGAATTACGTGTTTCGTTAAGCGGTGCATGGGCTGCATATTTTTGACGGCTTTATTTGATGTGTCGCACGTCGCACATGCGCACACAAAAAGAGAAAGCTTTCTTTTTGCTAATCTAGGAACACATTTAAACATTGCTGGAAAAATGGGAAATTTTTTAATCGTCATTTTTATTCACAACACTAGCTTTATCAGAGAAATACCCATGAGTTAATTGAAGGCTGCATATATGAATAAGAGCCGGTACGTAAAGCAAATCTAAGGAGTGGAGAAACGCCAGAGCACGTACAAAGAGAGGGTCGACGTTAACGGCAAGGTAGTGAAATGTACTTCGGCCAGGCGCCTGTTTACTTTCTTGTCAGTGTCGTTTGTTAAAGTCTTGACCCAGTCGTTGAAAATAAAAAAAAAACTGCCGAGAATGGTTACTACAGCCTAATCAGTGCAAGATCACGGATTTTTGCTAAGCAGAAGACGACGATGAGGGGGCAATGCCGTGGGACGGAGCGCTCGCGCTAGGCCAGCTGCTAACGGACAAAGATGATTTTGCTCGGGGTTAGTACCCATTGCATTAGTGCTTACGCACTAAAAATTACCAGTGCATTTATCCCAAATGAGTATAACTAACTCTATATAAATCTGCACATTAGTCACGCCGCGGTTCCTGCCACCGCGGCGCTGCGGTCGACGGCGCAGCGCTGGCATCGAGGCACCCTACGGTTGGGCAAGCGTTGTCTGCTAGCACCCAACGTTTCACTTGCGCAGCGGTTTCAGAGTTCGCTGGTAGAATGTTTGTTCAGCGACCCTCTTCGACAACTAGTCATTATTTCAATAAGGCACGCTTGTTTTATCGCGTGGATAAAAGTTTGAGTCGCGTTGGCTTGTTTTTTTTTTTGGTAGCACTACATATGTTGCGCACCCGCTCCTGCATGCTAGCACACAGCAAAGAGATGCGTCTACATGCTGCGTTCACCGTGCTGACATCTGCGACAAGAGTGCACACGAACTAGTGCGCATATGGCTGGCGCTAATTTAGGCGTGTTGCGGTATAATTTGAAATGCACTTGCTCGTCACCTGTCGTGTCAGGCCGCCGTATAGCTCCGTGCACACGTGTCCCGGCGACGGACAATAATTTTAGTGCGCTCAGCGCCCCGTTCATCTGGTTTACGTTGCCGCTCATGATGCAACATTCCTCAATGTGCTGATTCATGATATACTCTAACTGCAGCACCGGGCAACGCACCATCGTTTTAATGCGAACATTTCTAATGAAAGAACGCGTATGAGGGAAGCAATCACCAAAGAAGTGACACCAAGAAAACTATTGCGAATAATAAAAGTACTGCATTAAGGCTATTAAAAATGAAAGGACGCACTTGAATTTATTGGCAATTTATACTGTGGGCGTATTTGGAGGTAAACTCCTACTAGCGTTCCTTTTATTTTTCCAGGCGGTGTTAGGCTGCTCCAGCCTCGCTCTGGGCCCGGGCGACCTAACACCACTATAGACGCTCTCTTTGCATGGATCTATTTTTTTTTCATCTTACTTTGCAAAAAAGTGCATGTGTGTTACCGAGTAAAAATGAACCAATTGGGCTCATCTAGCGTTCCAGCCAGCTCGAAAACTGATGCTCAATTCTCTTGAAGATAAACAGCCTCTTCTTTCCGTTTGAAAAAAAAATGCACTTGCAGAAGATCAGGCTCTGGTTCTAAAAGCGGCATTAAAATAATTTGACTTTGTGAGATTTTCCAATTCTGAGGAAGTCGCAGGGTGGGAAGCATCGTTTTCGCTAATAGCTGTGAGATAAGTGCTCTCCAAATAATTATGTGGCTCGCCTTTCTTAACCTGACTTAAAAGATACAGGTTGCGTGCTGCTATAAACTCTGTCCACCCTAGATGTTCGGCGATCGCCGCTTTTTGAAGATAAACGACAGGTGGATAAGCAGGATTGATCAGAAGTCGCGCAGACCGGATTTTTTCTTCAGTGCGCCTTGTGTATCTCCACGACGTCGCCATTGATGTCTACGCTTCTACGCTAAGTGATTGTTTGAAACTTAATCACATACAGTGTGTGTTTTCTCGAACAGCCTGACAGCGCAGAGATTTTCCTGTTTTTCACTTTTTCAGGAACAGAGGGTCACATAGTGAGCCATTCTTACATATCCAATTACATATCCAATATACAATTGCGGCCATTCTTGCATATCCTCAGCCGCTTGTGCAACCGCGTATGAAGCAGGCAGTCATATTTGTTGAATATCAGATAATCAGAGAGGATAAAGCAGTGCCGCGCCACTTAAATGCTCGGAAGTCCAATAAGAATAACACTTCCTGATCACAGGAAGCGGCTGCATATGCATGAGCGGTAGTGTCGTTCATAACACCTTTCAAACTTTTCCTTGATAGATATCAAACTGCGAAGGAGAACGGCTAGCTGTTACTGAAAGCCATGAATGGAATGACATCTTTAGAAAAAAAGAACTGGACGTAGAGTAAACATTCTACCACCATATCCAACGAGATGAGCACTGTCGTCCGCACCGCGCGACGGCCACGACGGCACAAGCGTCGATTGCAGCGCCCTCACACTCCCTAGGGGCAAGTCACGCCCGACTCCGGCGGTAGAGTTTCGAAACTCAACTATATCTATAAACATTGTGAGAGGGTCCCGCGGCGGCACGAGCAGACGATTTCCACGGCTACCGGAAGTGTGCCCGTGACGTCGTGGCTGCCGTGGCTCCAGCGAATGACAGCGTGTGGTGGCCTGGCGACGTCGTTGGTATTGTGACGTTTTTTTTCCTCGATTTTAGTTCCAAAATCGGTCACTACGAGCACACCAATCGGCCCGCGAATTTAAAAAAAAAACACGGTTTTTAAAAATTTATAATAAATTGCCGGCTCAGTTCCGAAGACTCATACTTGGTGTGAATGATTCTTAGCATCATTTCTAAGCATTGAAACATTTACAAGCGACTTTTTATTCATTGCATAGTCTTAAGCTAGCATCAATAACAACGAAGATATAGACGATTAAAAATTACGCTTCTCTCCCTGCTCAACTCGTACACGCGGGGCACCAGGGAAAAATAAAGAAAACAGTTCTGGGACTGGGCCCCACCCATGAATACGTCATCCGGTGTATCTGTATCTTACCGGTACTCACCTACGGGGCAGGAACGTGGAGGCTAACGAAAGGGGTTCAACTTAAGTCAAGGACAACGCAGCGACCTATGGAAAAAAAATGATACGTGTGACGTAAAGAGACCGAAAGTGAGCAGAGTGGGTGACAGAAGAATCGCGTGTTAATGGCATGCTAATTGAAAACAAGATGAAGAAATGGGCTTGGGCAGGGCATGTAAGGCGAAGGCAGGATAACCGATGGTCCTTAAGAATTCAAAGGGAAGGGAAGCGTAGAAGGAGGCGGCAGAAATTTAGGTGCGGGGATAAGGCTGCCGCAAATGGCACAGAGCAGGGTTAATTGCAGGGTAAGGGAGAGGCATTTATTTGTCTTTCTGTGGGCGTAGTCAGGCTGATGATGATGAGTGGTATTAGTTGATGAAGAAGACGATGTGCAATGCACAGCGCGTGAGTGTGCTGCAGTTTAACACGAGGCGAGTTCGGCTGCGGCGACAGCATATATAGTGCCCTCGTGCAGTGGCCAGCGAAGCTGATCTGTTCGCGCCGCCGCGGGTTCGATGCTCAGTCACGGTAATCTTCATTTAATTTAGTTATTTATGGTTCGTCCAAAGTAGCCCTCAAGGTCAAGTATCACACAAAACGATGAGCCGGTTTGACCTCGTGAAGTCGTGCTTCCACAGTAAAAACGAGGGCTAATCACAATGGCACAACAGTGGCGGTGGTAGCTAAGTGTACATCAATTCAGATGCTTTATTTAATAAGCACGGAAGAGTACAAAAAAGTATTTGGTGGCCATAATTCAATTTAGTTTTAGGCACAAAGCATGTGAGACCAGTACGGCTGGCGTACTTAAGTTCTTGACATTTTAAACTCAACAGGTGTGTCATACAGCAATTATTTTGTCTAACACTTGTTTTATACCGCCTTAGCAGTATAGATTCATTGAGTTAGGGAAGGGGAGTGACGCCATGCGATGCAAATATCGGTTCGATATGTTCAAACTGCGAAAAATTGACAATATTTCGAACTTTTTTTTTCTGAAGTAGATGTAAGCTTATGATATTTGTTAATCACTTTGTACCCGAGACCAAACAGCAATAATTACCAGCAGAAGAATACAGCGCATTGTACAGCATCTGCTTAATACGTTTACGCAAAAAATAATACAGCCGAGATACGACACCGATAGCCTTCGACAACTTGTCCTTGATCTTTTCGATGTGTTCACTCCATGATAAATTTTCATCAGAAAACACTCCTACACTTTTGACCGCACGAACTATCTGGACGAGTAAGGAACCCATAATTAGGCAAATTTATGGGGTATAAGGAATCTTATAACGAGGCCTAAAAAGTACAGCTTTGCTTTTTGTGGTGTTAATGACTAGTGATTTTGGCTCAAACCATTTATGATGTTGGTGCAAACAATCTGCACCTTGCTGTTCAATATTTCACACATTTGCGGCTCAGAAGAGTAGAGTGGTGTCATTGGCGCAAATGACAAAACTTGGAATTTCACTTATCCCGGCTGTGTTGTTGGCATAAAAGAGGGAAACAGTGGTCCAACTCCTTGCCCTGCGGAACACCAGAAGTGAGGTGCTTGATGACTCATTGTTTACCGTTACTTATTGGACACGGCAACTAAGGTAGAACCTGATTATTTCAATAAACTTTCTGGGAGAACCATAGTGATCGAGTTTGGTCAATACTGTTTAGTGATTGATGCGATCAAACGCTTTCAAAAATTCGATAAAAAAGCCGAGAGTGAACAGTTTTTGTTGAAATGGCTCCAAAATTAGTTCTTTTTCGGTGAGAAGCACATTTTCTGTCTAGTTTTTCCGAAAACCATGCTGGCCCGGCGTTAGTATGTTACAATTCTGGCAGGAACTCGACATTCGCCCCTATATTATTTTTTTTTTCAAAACACACCAAGAAAATAGGGATAATAGAAACTGGGCAATAGTTTGATAGGCCACCTTTGTCTCCGCCCTAATGAAAAATGCTTACTTTGGCAATCAGCATCTCTCGGGGAAACGCTGCTTCTTCGAGACGACAACTACAGATGTGCACTGGTACAGGGCGCATTACATCGCCAGCATTTTGAGATCATTTATGTCTCGTGACCTGCTGTTGCGGAGAGCCAAGAGGCAAGTTTTGATTTCACTGGCATCTGCTGGCATCAAGAATGCACGGGAAGGAGCCCGCCAGTCTCGGCATTTCACATTATGGGGGCCATGGTTGATATCTGCCAGTGACACAAAGAAATAATTAAATTTTTCTGCTAAAAGTTTCCCACTCAGTGGTGTGTTATCAACTAAGACATCAAGCATACCGCTGGCATGTTCATCTCGATTAGAATTCCATTTGCTGCTTTCCAAGCAAGCTCATTCTTTTTTAATACGTCTGGATTGAACAGTTTGTCTATAGACTCTTGTCTTGCTTGGCGAAGAAAAGGAGCAACTTCATTTCTATACGTCTTAAAACGCACTATGTCATGCATTGACCTTCTTCTGTTAAAATAGTTTCACTTCATTTAATTTCATTTATTTGTCCTTTAAAGGCCCGAAGGCATTACATAAGGGGGGGGGGGGGTTCTTGCGTACAGGTTGGGGTGGTTGCAAAACAAAAAAAAATGAAGCAAAAGAAAAAAAAACCAGGGCAATAACGTTCGATCTAAAAGGAATGATAGAAACTAAACAATGCAAAGGCAGGCACTCAAAATACAAAAGAAGGTACAGTTGGCACTTCAACGCCGTGGTACGGTTTGAGCAGTTTCAAAGTAACGTAATGCGGAGCTCCAGAAAACGGGTCAGTGAGTTTATAAAAAGTGAGCAACCAGTTTGTCGCGGAATATTTGGCGGTCAGAGCAAGTGGTTGTAATATCGGGCAGGGTGTTCCATAGTGTTATGGCGTCGGGTAAAAACGAGCTGCTCATGGCGGAGGTGCGCGCCTTAATGCGTGCGACGGGATGGCTGTGGCTTAGACGAGATGACGTCCTTTAGAGTTCTCTAAGCAAGGTTTGGTTTGGTTTATGGTAGTTTAACGTCCAAAAGCGACTCAGGCTGTGAGGAACGCCGTAGTGAAGGGCTCCGGAAATTCCGAGCACCTGTATTTCGGGTCAGCAGCCGAACGCCATAACCACTGAGCATCCGCGGCGCCTAATTTAAGCAAGGAATATATTGGTGAGCGATAAAAGAAAGAGTGCAAAAGGCATAGACGTGAACGCGGCGAGTTGCTGGTGTTTGAAGGCAGAGGGATCGTTTTAATTAAGTGACGTTGGTATCGCTTGATTATTTCAATGCGGTAAAACGGGCGGGTCATTGTGAATTAGGAAACCTTGCTTGGTCTGAGGTGAGATATGCTTGCAAAGGGTGTCAGACAGAAGATGTGTATTCTAGCCTCGGACGGACGGACGTTGTGTATGCCATCTGCTCAGTTTCAGGCAATACGGATTTTAGATTGCACCGGAGGAAACCAAGTGTACGTGATGCCGTGGAGCAGATGGTTTGGATACGCGTGACTCATGATAACGATGACGTGTTGTGCACTCCTAGGTATTTATAGCATGATGTTGGGCTAATGGCTACTGATCTAATGCGGTAAGTGCTGCCGATTACTGCGCGTTTGCGAGAGAATGACATGAATTTGCATTTGTACCGATTAAGTGGCATGTGCCTCTTATCGCAACACGATGCGACAGAGTTTATGTCCTGTTGGAAGGGCACAGGATGGGGCTGTAAAGGATGCATTCACCGGCAAATAAACGTGCCGTAAATTTCATGTTAACAGATTGGTCATTTTTGTAGATGAGAAATAACGGGTTATGAGGCTGCGCCTTACGGGACACCAGCTGTTACGTAACTGAGAGGTAAGCGGCAGATCCTGACGTAGGTTAATATCTGGCGTCCTTTCAGGAAATGCTCTAACCAGGGCAGCAAGTTCTGCGGAATTCCAAGATTTGAGAGTTTTAGAAGAAGCATATTGTGGGAGACACGGTCGAATGCTTTTGAGAAATCTAGGAAGATGGCGTCTACCTGAACAACGTCATCCAAGGACTTCAAAATGCTGTGAGTGAACTCTGCGAGCTGGGTTCCGCATGATAACTGCTTCCAGAAGCCGTGCTTATTGGAGTAGAAGAAACGAACAGATTGCAGGTGACTCTAGACTGGAGGAAATAATGTGATCAAGCCGTTTAGACGGAATGCTGGCGACAGAAATAGGACGATAGTTATTAGGGCTCGTGCGGTCATCTGCTTTATATATGGGCTTAATTTCAGTGTTTTTCTAGTCATCACAGACAACCCTCCCTGGTTTCTAGATATTGTGTAGAGATCAGATGCGGTGTCTGGGTAGACAATGACATGGTGTTTTTTTAGTAATTTGCAGTTCATTTAATCGCAGCCGGCAGATGTTGATAGTTTGAGAGATGCGATAAGTTTACTTCTTGTGACATCGTCTTATAATCTTCTTATGACTTCTACGGCGAAACATCCGACACAAGCCGAAAACAAGAGCAAATTATGGAAAGCAGACATTTTTATATCAGTCAACAGAAATATTAAACAAGGTTGAGGAACTGTTAGACTTTAGCACTCCATTGGGTACTTTCCAAAAAGAGTTCACCGCATTGCTACTAGCCGATGTAGTTTCCTTTCTTGATCAATGTCATTCTGTTCCATTTCTGTTTGTATGTACGTACATCCGTTCACAAAATGAATATATACAGTGCAGATGTGCTATGTGTGCATTGTGACTGTGTAGTGCGTATTACAAGCGTAGTATGTTTGCAGTTTTGTAAATTCTGTACTTTTGCCCTCTATATGTATTTCCTTCTCTTATCACTGCTGTAGGAACTGTTTACTGTAAGGGGCTGGGACCTTTCGTCCGGTCATTGGTACCTTTAGTCCAAGTCTCCACTCGCTATGACAAAAAAATAAAATTAAATCATTAATTAATTCATTCATTCATTCATTCATTCATTCACATTAGAAGCTGTGGCTCGTATGCAACCCCACAATTCAGAACCAACTATGGTTTCATGATTGCCTCGGTTTCTAAGCACATCTTTGTCTAATGAATTTAGTGCCACGTCACTGTCTTCTATTCGCAACCTGTATATTCAACTGCACTGTTAACTAAAACATTGTTTTTGCTCGAAAGCGCCCTACTCGAAGGGCTGTTCGTGATAGTATAAGAATGTACTCTAATTTTTCTATTTCTACAGTACCACGCGTTCGTCTTTATGTTGCTGTTATTCCGAGTTATTTTGTAGCGAGTGTTGTTTCAAATTTCTATTCCTGAATGCTCATACTTCAGTGAATGTGTGTTATCACGACGCTACTACCCCGTTTACCACCACGCTTCTGCACATATGTGTTGTGCATCATGTGCGGCTGCCAACATTCAGGGGTGGCGTGGCTTGTCAAGCAGTGGTGGAACACTGCTTTTTTCACGCCGTTCCCAGTTTTTTGTATTTCGCGAAAAATTGGAATAGAGAGAGAGAGAGAGAAATGATACATACGCTATCAGGGTTGGAGGGTGAAAACCTCAGGAATGCGTTCATTAGCTGAAACATCAGTAGGAGAGGAAACTGAAGTGATTGTTGAGTGTGGATCCGTTTCTTGTTTTATCATCTGAAGGCACTGTTTTGTTATCAGGGACTTGTTGGCCTTGGGAGATTTTTTTTTTTTTAAGACTCAAGTAGAAAATTTTGCTCGCAATGAATGCACTGTATGAGTCCTCTAGATCATTTTTGCTGAGCACAACATTCCAGTCCACGCCTGCGAGTGCTGCCCAAAATAAATTTAATGTGGCGTGGCGTATATGTCAACACTGTACCACACGAAATATGCGCTGTTTTGGGGCAGTTAAAGAATGGGCAGATGATGACTTATCTGGGCATTAATGATGAAGACAGTCAACCGGACAGTTACTAATGAAGACATCAATTGCCTTCACTGCATGCAGCCGTGTTGGTTTATTTATGACGTTAATAAATTGCTTGCTCCGCAATATGTATTCGGCCTCAAGTTTACTTGCAGTATAACCATAGAGAAAGCAAACGAAATTCGGAGCGCTGCCTTTAGGAGCCCGGTATATAATGGAGCAGATGTGTCTGCCGCTTTGTTACGGCAGTGTTTCGTGTTATTCGTGGGTTATAACAAAGTCGGTAAGATTGCTGCATTTGAAAGCTTTTTCGTTGTTGTCACGACGCCACCACCTCGTTTATCAATACGCTTCTGCACATATGTGTTGTAGTCGGACAGGTGCGCAACTTCACTAGTACTTTCATAACAAGTTTCTGTAATCATTATTACGCTGAAACAGAAGCTCAGTGTGAAGAAAATTGCTGATTGCTGAAGGCAGCCTGAAGCTGATCATCGCAATATTTCAACTTTTATCACGGCCTCTGAATGCATGTGGCTCCTGGCTTGGAATGGTCGCTGTAGAAAAGCAGATGTCGCCTGATCCCACTGATTGCACTGCCAGTGAGCAGACTCAATTGAAGAAAAAAAAACTGCTTCCTTTCTGGAAACTGAATGCAGTTATTGCTGGCGGTTTTTGTTTGGCAGTTCGTAAGTAAAGCTAACAACCTCGAAAGGTTTGGCAACTTGCCTACATGCGGCGATAATACGTGCCGGTAATGATAATTTCGGAAACGAACACGAATTTCATCTGTGCAGAGAACATTGTCTTTCAGAGTTGATGTTGAAGTGTAGTTAGAAACTTGCGTGATCGATAGCCTGCGTAAAGCATCCATCGAAGTGTATGTGCAGACCGTTTCATTTTATTCATTACAGATATATTACAAGAATGTTATAACATGTAGATGGCGCCGCTTTTCACGCTGGGTTATAATTACCTTACGCGTTCTAACTTTCAGTTTTGCCAGAATTGAATAAAATCAAACGTCCTGTACGTTCACGAAGCGGTGGCATATCGATGTTGCGCACCACACTCATAAATTACAGGATTGTTAGCGGTTGCACTCAGGTCGGTAGTAAAGGGGATGACCCTCAAGAGGCGAATGCAATCTCGCTTCTCGATCGACGGCCGGCTTGATGCTGCTCATGGGCAGTCGCGCGAAAACAGTGCAAGATCAGCGCTCTTGCTTTTTTTGCGGGCTGCAGTCATTTTCAGTCACGTACGTACGTACCAACAAGCCTTATTCGTCGCTCTATACGGGACGCCGCAGCGAAGCGCTCTGGGTAATTAGACCACGCGCACTCGCATTGCACAGCCCGCGAGTGTCTTTACATTCCACCTCCACCCAAGTGCAGCCGCCGCGCCAGGTGATCAACTCCGCGACCTTGGGATCAGCAGCCGCTGTATCCACCGCTAAGGGTAGACAGCTGGGCTAGTTGGTTTGCATTATTATGGAACATGGTACCAGCGCAAGAAACAAGGACGAAGGGAGAAGAAAGACAAGAAAGGCGTTCGTGTTGTGTTTCTTCTCTCTTCGTCCTTGTTTCTTGCGGTGGTACCATGTGCCATAATAGTATCCACCGCGGTGGGCACTTCGATAGCAAATAAGGGGGCTGATCGCAAGCAGCTCAGGCGTTCGCACTGCACGCTCCTGTACGCACAAATGCGAGCCAGCTGTGAGCTGCAGTGGCCGCACTAAGCTCGGCGCCCGAAAGGCGAGAAGGTGTAACGGTGACTTGTTTGGCGGCTCGCGGCCACGCACGCTCACGAGTGGCCGAAGCTCATTCAGGTCTCCGCTCCGGTGTGTCGCCGACGCCCGCTTACCGAGAGCGCTGAGCCGTGTCCCCGGATGGCGGCAGACCCACATTCCGGGTGCGCGGAAGCATCCCGCGTTTGGCGCTGCTGTTCGACTGCCGCTTCGCGCCCAAGTGTCGCGTCGTTGCGGCCGGCGCGAGCTCCGCATCGGTAGCGTTTATAATGGATGCCACCAAAACCTCTGGCATGGCTCTCATGTCGTCATCAATTGGTTTAAGAGCGCAGGAATCACAAGAAAGATGCATTTTTCTACCACTTTTCTAGAAGAAAACAAAAATGCATCAGAATGCGCTTAGAAGGCGGGGGGCCTTCGGAGCAAATGCGCGACGAATAAGACGTACGCACCTTCCCTTGACTGCGCAGTCTCCGCTTTAAATAAACAAAAACAGGCCGCCTATTAAACACTCTCGGTTTGGTTTGGTTTTGTGCGGGTTTAACGTGCCAAAGCAACTCGGGCTATGAGAGACGCCGTAGTAAAGGGCTCCGGAAATTTCTTTCGACCACCTGGGGTTCCTTAACGTGCACTGACATCGCACAGTACACAGGCCTCTAGAATTTCACCTCCATCGAAACTCGACCGCCGCGGCCGGCATCGAACCCGCGTCTTTCGGGTCAGCAGCCGAGCGCCATAACCACTGAGCCACCGCGGCGGCACTGAACACTATCGGAATACCGCAAAAGGTATGAACGAAGATATCCGTTCTTTGTTCTTAAAGGGATGGAGACACCAAATTTTTCGTTGGCGTGTTTTGTCTCAAACGTTGCGAATTGCCCCAGGACTCGTGAAACCCACTCCGCGATACACATATGCGCCGTAATTAATGTAATATAGCATTATTTATACCGAACGATTCCGACTTCTGAGCGTCGCGGTGTGCTGGCGTCGCGCCCAGGGAAGAGCAGAAACCTTGGTCCCGTGGGCCCCAAAAGTAGTTACACACAGACTGCTGCGTCGTCTGCTCTCGTACACATGATGTGCACACCAGTGCATTTTGAAGTGCCGGCAGACCTGGCCGGGGCTGCGATATGCTGAGAAAAGCCAAGCGAGCGAGGAACGACCTCGAGTTCTTCAACCAAGCGGCGCGCTTGGGCCCATCTCAGTGGGCATACCGCGGATGCCAACGCAGTTTCTGCCTTGTACTTAGCTCTGCCACTCTACGTCGATGCTCGGCGGACGCCTGTGTCGAGGGCCCGTAGCCGGCAGACCGTCAGATCCACAGGTCACATTACAACGACACGACGGCTCACTGTCCGTATACTGACCAATACTCCTCGCGGTCTTCACTTCCCATACAAAAATGTCCTATGGCCGGCTATAGAATTTTGGCCCAAATAGCTATAGACCTTTCCTATTTCTGTCTATAGCTGTCTATACAGGCTGATATATTTTTCTATAGAGAGCTTAAGACAGTTGCATGGTTCCAAAGCTATAGCTTTAGTGGCATAGATTTTTCAATAGCTGGCAATAAGCACCTCTGTGGGTGCTTATAGACGTTCATAAAAGGCCATAGACTTACATAGCTTTTTCCATAGACGCCCATAGGACTTTTTTGTATGGGTTGGCTCCGGCCGCGCAGCAAGAGGGCTCTGGGTCCAGTGGCTGCTCATTTGGATGTCTGCAGCACGCTTTTTAAGAGCATTCGCTCTTACTACTCGCATTCTAACGTTCTTCGTTCACAATTTCAAGATAGCGGCCGGAAATCTCAGGTCAGCAAAATGGCATAGCGCATGGGCATCGCCGAGAAGGTTGGAAAGCCAGCAAGGATGGTTTGCAGAGCCTTGCAGCACCAGGGGAGAAAGAGTCGCCTGACACTGAGGCTGCCAATTTCGCAGAACCAATGTTCACAATGAAGCACCTGGACAATAACGGCGTTCGCAGCCCAGCCAAGCGTGTGTCTACATGTCAAGATAGTCTGACAAAAATTAAATCACATTGCGAGTTGTCACGCTACTGTAAAGATAAGCTTGGGTGACTCATAGGGTTGCTGCATGTCTGTGGTTTTCTCTTAATGCGCACAGTGACTTGGCAGTTGCATTTTGACCGGTGCTAAATGTAAAACCGCTCATTTGTTAAAGTCTGCGGATGACTGCGTTTTGTACCGAGCCATTAAAACCGACACTGACCGCCAGTCTTTGCAAACTGACGTCGATTCAATTAACGCTAGATGTTCATCCTGGCTAACGACCCTAAATCATTCTAAGACAAAGTCCCTCTCCTTTACAAGAGATTATAGCCGTCTCCCAACCACATACACTCTTAAAGACATAACTGTGGAGATAGCTTCCACTTAAAAGTATTTAGGAGTTAACCCACAGTGCAACTTAAACTGGAACTATCGCATTGACTAGATTCTTGCAGCCGCTAACCGTTCTCTTGGCCTCCTAAAACGTAAGCTTCGACATGCTCCTGTGAATTTGTGAAAACTTGCCTAACTACATTAGTTCGACCTAAAATTGAGCACGCTTCAGCCATATTGGATCCGGACCAAGCCTACCTACTAGATAACATCGAATCCCTGCAAAACAGTGCTGCTCGTTTTATTAATATATATATATATATATATATATATATATATATATATATATATATATATATATATATATATATATATATATATATATATATATATATATATATATATATATATATATTCGGATTACTCACGTTTCACTAGTGTCACGGCGCTAAAAACTCGAGCTGGACTTGATAACCTTCCCCATCGTAGCAAACTTACTCGCTTCACACGTTTTCACAAAATTTAACATCATCCGTTGTTTCATGACGATTTCTTTCACTCACCGTTAGCAGTCTTCCCACGCCGTGACCATCTTTTCAAAATCAAACACGCCACATGCGATACTTCAGGTTTTGCTAAATCTTTCATTCCGAAAACTATTATTGACTGGAACCGGCTGCCTTGTCCAATTGCAACTGAAATTAATCCGTCAGTGTTTAATGAACTTTTAAAAAGTGAAATTGATGTATAATTCATCTATTTCTGTTCACCGTAATGCGTTTTGATTTTTATGTTTAGCACTGTTTATTAGCTATCACTATGTTCTTTTAGCGTGTTGTTGGTCCGCCACAGTGATACTTGTTACCTGTTCAACCATTCTGTTTTTCTAGTTTGTTAACTGTTCAGTTTTTTATGTTTGCATTTTTGCTACCCCCTATGTAATACCCTCGTAGGGAGGGCGTTTAGTGGCTTCTGGAAATAAAAAAAATGAAGTAAATATTCTCAGGTAGTTCAAGTACACTTTGTGCCTGCCCTACAATGTGCCTTGAAGTGGTTGCCTTGAGTTCAGCACCAAAAAAGATATGTAACAATTATTCGTACACGGCAGCCTGGACACCTGCTACCAATTAACGAGAGCCTGCTGTTTACCTTTGGTGTGGTAAGGCCTTAGGCGAGTTGTTTTCACAGCTATTTGCCTTACTTCCTCCATCATCCGAGATGGCTTTTGCATCTTTTACAATCGTATGCAAAACCTGACTATAGTTCGATAATTGCAGATCAATACTTTCCCGTATTTGGGACTCTTTGTATGTGTGAAATTTGCAATAAAGTGTAAAGTGTTCTGCTGTAAAGTGTCCTCCTTATGAACCAGATCACAGCTTGTGACACAACGCGCGCATCCGCACTAAGCTGCAGGAACACGTGACATAGTTTTGACATCTAGCGATGGTATGATGAATTTATGTGAACGTTTCCTATGCCTTGTGTTCTCGCCTCAAACAAAATTTATTCGAATTAATACTTCTAGATTCAAGCAAAGTTGGTGTGTATTAATAAACCATTTCACGCATGTTTGTCTAAGTGTCTCAATCCATACTTTTTATCTGAATCTCAAGAAAAAGTCACTTTTGGGGAGTTTGCTTAACAAAACACGTTGCAGGGCTAGTTAGTCATGCATTGTTTTTGTTTATTTTGGAATTTTCGAAGTAATTTTTAATAACGACTTCTTTACCAATTTTATTCAACTTTAATACAGACACAGATAATACAGATAATACAAACACAGACGAAAGCGTCAAGATTATTGTGGCTTGAACGAAGATTATGCAAAAAAAAATTAAACACACAACTTTTTCCCTTTTTACTGAACCAAGAAAACTAAAAAAATTCAAGTCAAATCAACTGTTTGTTTTTCTAAGTATAACCAAATACATGAAAATGGTGCAGAAAAAAAATTGGCTGTAGATTTGCTCAGCTAATCCAGGATATGCAACGTGGAAGCTATCGGCGTTGATTGTGTTCATTGGCGTTGGCGTTTAAAACGTTCTAGACGCCGATAATTGAGAAAAGGAAGGGCGCATAACTGGCTCCCTGGGTCAGTGGACGCCTCAATCGCGCTTTGAGGTACGTGGTGGTGGGGAGAGAGAGATGTGGGCTGCATGCATTAGTGCTGACAACATTGTGGCAGACACGCGGCACTGCACCAGTAGGCCGCAGCTTTCATTGGGTTACCAACCTCTCGCGATCAACCATTAATTTAACTGCCACCTGCCAGGGTGGGTGCGCTGCCTTTCCAGTGTGCGGAACGCACTCAACGTTATAGAGGCCAAGCCGCATCTACTTACCCGATATACACCACAGCCTTTGCTCTCTAACCAGATTCAACAGAAGTTAAACCGGAGCTAATCTTCCTTCAACCAGTTGAGGCTCGGCTAGATCACGTGGTCAGGCAGCAGCCGCTCCGCGGCTGTGGAGCCCCGACGCAGCGACTGCGAAAACTCGGCTCGGCGGCGCGATGGAGACACGTGACGCGTTGCTATGGCACATGGCGTCACATGGTTGTGACGTCATGTGTCTCGGAGCTGAGTTTGCTCGCTCCTGCTAGGCCAGTAAAGCTTTCGCTTTAAAAGCTGCTCAAGGGTAACTTGGCTGGCCCGCTAACCCCGTCGTTATAGTGGAGATAGTACATGGAATAATGACACACAAAGTAGCGCACAAAACACATAATTAAAGAGAAACAAAATTTGTCGGTTACGTGTCGTGCATCAGTGGATACATCAGTTTTATGGCACGATAAGAACATGCGTGCATATTTGTGTCGTTGTTTTGATGGGTATTTAGGATTGCAGATACCTTATAACATAACGGTTGTTGACCGGTACTAAGGCAGGTCGCAGGCGCAACCCATTCTTTTGGTGATCATGCGGAATAATGGATTATTTACGTTTTAACTGTGCTAAGTTTCGTCGATTAGGCGTATTTTTCTGCATATACGATTTAAATTCAATCGTTATGTGATACTTATACACATTATATACTTTGCTAAAGCAGAACTTAAGGAAAAATTCGTGCTATGGGATCCATATATGGTTCATTACAGATGTTTCGAATGTACTTCTTTCGCTGTAAATGAATGCGATGTAGGTTAGAGAAAGGTGCTGCTCCCTATACCAAATGACATTAATTAAGACTGGAATAAAGGGGTTTTATACAGAAGTTTAAATGCCGCTTGAAAGAAGATATGTGATGTTACCTTTACCTGCCACTTGTGTAAATTTTTTTGCCAAAGAAATGATGTGTTGTTTCCAGGTCATATTGAATGGCAATACGACTCCATTTATAATGGCCAACAATCCCTATGCTACGTGAATTTAACATAATATCGTAGTGTCGAATGACTGCTTTGTTTTTGGGGCCTGAATATTGCGATTTTTTTTTTCGTGTATACGCATTGCATTCGAGAGCAAGTCTTTTCAGCATTCTTATAGTACTATTGCGTGGTGAGAATACTTGTGAGATATCAGTACCGGGAAAAAGTATAGTTGTATTATTTTTCCTCTACCTGGTGCTCGGCTTCTTTAGGGTGAAATGCTTGGGAAATGGGTCTTTGACCCCACCTTGTGCAATGAAAGCTACCTTGTGTCATGGCGCTGTTTGGTCAAAGCTGCCCTTGCGCCATAAAAATCCAACATCATCATCAGTTGTATTATCTGCATATATTACGAATTTTGCGTCAGGGTTCATTTACGATGTCATTTATGTGCAAGTTAAAAAGTAGAGGCCCTGATACACTTCCCTGTGGTACACCGCAATGCAAAGTTTTGATGCCTGATCTTACATCTTTTAACTGTACTACTTGTGTCCTGTGTGATAAGATTTTAATACCAGTGATGCTCGCCCGCGAAGGTCATGAAGTTCGTGTTTTAAACAAAATATTATGATTTAATAAGTCGAAGGCCCTGGAAAAGTCTATGAATAAGCCAGTTATAATACATTTAGTTTCAAACTGCTGTAGGATGCATGCCTTTTGATGAAGTAAAGCTAACGCTGTGGATTTGTTTTTGGCGAAACTAAACTTATATTCATTCAGCAGGGTATGCTTATCAGTAAATCTGGACATGCGCGAATGCTTAACGTAACGAAGCCTTTCGAAAAGACGGAGTATTGAAATAGCTCTATAGTTTGTCAGTTCATTACGGCCTCCCTTTCTATATGCACTTACTGCAGCCACTTGCATTTCTGTTGGAAAGATTGCCGTCTCTAAAAAGGCGCTTAAAATTTTTGTAACAGCCGCGAGAATATCAGCTACATATTTCACAGGCACCACCAACGATGGTACCAACGATGATGGTACACTACCATACTTTTATGACTCATCTGATCGCCCTTGAGTGTCTGACCATCTGATCAACGAGGAAGCTAGGAGTCCTGAACCATTTTTTGCGCATTAACACTAAGAAATCCACCGGCCCCCGACGATATCCAGAATGAGTTCCTATATAGGTATGCTCAGCGGGTCGCTAAATATCTTACTATATTATTTCAATATTCGCTTACCCAGGGAACATTTCCTACAGCCTGGAGACAAACCAAGATAATTCCGGTTCACAAAAGTGGGTGCACATCAGACGTAGGTAACTACAGGCCCATTTCTCTTACGAGCACCTGCTCCAAACTGCTTGAGCACATTGTCTGTAATCATGTCTCAAATTATCTGGAAACTTGCAATTTATTAACACAAAATTGCAGCTTGGTTTGCGTAAGAGGTTGTCTACAATAACGCAGTTTGTTCAGACAGTTCATGGTCTTTCACAAACAATAAATAGCCGAGGACTGATTGAATTAACTAATTTAGCTTTGACAAAACGTTTGATAAAGTATCGCATCCAAAACTCTTGCTAAAAATGAATGAAAAAATTTGAAATCCAAATTTTACGAAATGTTTCACATCGTACCTGCACTCTCGTGAGCAGTATGTCGAAATAAATAACATTAAATTCAGTTCTAAACCGGTTTTTTCTCGAGTACCTCAAGGCAGTGTTTTGGGGCTTCTCTCATTTCTGATCTTTATTAATGATTTGCCTTCTGATATAACTACTGTACTAAGGTTATTTGCAGACGACTGCGTCATATATAATAGGGTCGAGCCTTTAAGTGACCATTTAGACCTTAAAAACAATTTAATAAAAATTCTAAATTGATGCAGCGAATGGCAAATGTGGCTGAACCAAGTAAAATCAGTCCGTAATTACTATAACAATAAAGAAGGTGTCCCTCAGGTATAAATACATAATCGGTCCAGACGAACTAAAAAAAGGCAACAAGATATAAATATTCAGGATTAATATTCACCCCGTACTTGAGGTGGAACACGCACATCAATGAAATATGTAGCAAGGCAAATAAAGTTATGTTGGAACTCAGGCGAAGACTATGACGCAACTCCTTAATTGAAAACCCTGGCCTGTAAGATGCTAATAAGGCCAATTATTGAATATGCTAAAATAGTATGGGACCCACACACTGCAACTAACCGACATTAATTGGACAGGGTTCAACAACTGAGTTTATTTCCCTCCATATATTATAGAGGGGAATAGAGTTGATGTCGATGGTTAACGGATGCTTGTCTCGCAGTTTCGATATGGCTCAATCACGTTGCTCGAGGACACATCTGGAGAGGTTAACTTTTTATTAACAATTAATAAAACACAGAAAAATGCAAGCAAGGAGAAAAGTTCTTTGAAATTGACTGATTTGTAGCGTTAGCTGACGAAGCCCGCGCTCAGTCCTGCCGAAAGAGCTAGCTTTAAACCCTAGGTTCCCGCCCTTGGTAGGGACAGTAACCAATGAGGTAAATTCACAAACATCCACCCGATACATCATTCGTGAAAGGAAAACATCGCCAATCAACGATTGTGGAAAGGAGAGCACAGCCAATCAATGAATGGAGAAAGAAGATAAGTCATCTCGCCCAACACTGTACAAGTATGTAGTCTCCACTACCGAGATTTCACAGTATTCGCCTTTCCACCCGCGAGCTTGGCGAACGCTCTCGCTTTCCCACTGGTACGACTTGTTTCAACCTCTGGTAAACCCAGTTTCGAAGAAAGGCCATCTTCATGACCCATCTATTCGGCGCCGTCCCTCACAAACAGTCATCACGCACAGTAGACGGATGTACAGAAGCTCTCGTACAAAGCGCGCGTCCCTTCCCTGTGCATGTGAGGTTGACTCGTGCTAACGAACGGTCATTCTTCATGTCTGCAGCTAGCGCAGCAATGTCTTGCTGACCGCGCCTCAAGCTGTCAACGAGCGCCGCCATCGACACTCGACGCTTTGCTCAGCGGCGCCGCAGACATGGGACAAAAACCACGCGCCGCGACGCGGATTATGACGGCTCGTCGCCGGCCGCGTGCGCCGGCCTCGCCGTAAAAACGTGCACCTTCCCCTATCGCGCCCGGTAGCGACTGTGGCTCACCCCCATATCTTCCGTTGCGCGGAGGGCAGGAAAAAAAAACAAACTCAGTGGGCATTCTCTTTCGCGAACCCAGACGCGGCAAACACGCATAGCGCCACGAACTTAACTGACTGGCTTCCAGATTCATATTTAATGAATATCAGAGCGTGCACTCTCCTACAGAACTATGCAGGCGTGCAAACCTTCCCGCTTTAGAACTAAGGACGAAGTTCGACCGATTAAAATTTTCATAACCAGGCTAAAATTAACTTATCTGAATTCTCGTAATTTCACCGGATCAACGCTCCAGACACAGGTACAGTTTATACATACAGCCACCAATTACACGGATTGATACCTTGAAACATGAATTTTTCCCAAGGGCGATCAAATAATCGAAAGAACTACCAGATCTAGTTCTCATATCTTCCTCTCTCTGTGCTTTGTAATGCTGGTTTACACGCTCTCACCTTCTCTTATATGAATTCGGCTTGGCATGTATTTCTGTTTCTGATGCGCATAATACCAGTGTATTTTGCCTTTGTTCACCGCATGTTCCTTTTTATAGATTCTACCATTGTGGTGCATTGTCTTTTGTGGCTCGACATGGAGCAAGACTTTGTATCTTTTCTTTATAATATTTTTTTCTCTCCTGTAAAGGCTCTTACTTGGGGCTGACAGTATGAATAAACGAACAAACAAGTCCGATTTGCAAACCATTAATGTCACCGCTAACACTGTTTCTTAAACTGGTAATGATGGATAGAACCCCTTGCACATCTACGGGTTCCATAAATATCGATTTATTGTTTCTAGTGTGAACATGGTCTAAAGCGACGCATGACGAACTGCTTATAGCGATATTTGTGAAGAAAACATTAAACGCCTCAGCAAGATGTTTGCCAGAGAGTTCGTGCTCATTAACTTGCAGGTTTTTTCAGCAAGTCATGCGAATGGTTCCTATCCAACAGAGTGTTTAGGCGAGTCCATTCGTAATCAGATCGGCCGGACTAACGTCTAGAAAGGCATGGTAATACTCGGCTCTCGCAGATCCTAGTTTTGTTTTTTGTCAGCTTGTTGCGATATTGCTTGAAGATAAGAAGGTCTTCTAATCAACGAGTATTAGGAAATTTTTGGTATAGTTTGTCTCTTCTTTTTATTTCACAGTGTAGTTCTGGAGTAATCTACTGTTTCCGAATTTTACGATTGTGCTTTCACTTTTTTCTCTGGAGGAAATGTGCAAAATGCAAGCGCTTTAAGATAGCGGCAAATATGTTATATGACTCATTGGCATCTGTTAACTTGTCGACATGTTGCCCACTGTCTTGTTTCATGGCGTCACGAAATGCATTGAGGGCAGTGCTTTGGCAGATTGTTTCATAATAAATTTTTACAACTTTTAGTCTATCGATGCAGATAAATACCAAAGGGGCTCGCTAATACAAGTTGATATTTTACCAGCTTTAGTCTTTAATGACGAAGAATTAGTAATAAGCAGGTCCAGTACAGATTCACATTCTGTAGTAATTCTAGTCGGTTGATCTATTATGATATATTGCACCGATTTGATGCTATGAAGTCACTTAAATATCTAGTTTGGTTATTGCCGCGTTTAACAATACTTGCATCGCCCCCAGCAACTAGACAATAGTTGTTTTCAGAAACAAAAGCAATGAATGAATCACAAAACTCTAAATTTAAATTCTTACAGGGTTTCGTTTTGTCGAGACACGTAGCTGTTTCCATGTTCCATATTTTGTTATGCTGAATGAAAAATTTTCTGCATAGACGCTGTATTAAATTTAGTATTTTTCTGCCAGGTGCTATACTCAGGTTTGCTGATTTCTTTTTTGTACCGTATTCGATTTCGCCGCCTGCCAGGCGATGCCGCTGAAGCCACCAATGGCCTTGGCAGGGCTGATTATATGCGCAGCTTTCGTTATTGGTAATAAAAGTATTGCTATCATTACTATTTTATTAATATAGTCAAATAACAACAGTCCATGCCAAATATGTAAAAATATTTGCAAATGCACTATCATTCACACACAGTTTCAAATTTTTTACCCTCAACCATTTTTTGCTGCTCCGCGGAACCGTCAAAGACCGCTTGAGTAGGGAAAAAAAATTTCATTCCACAAAAATGCTTAGACGAAGCTCTATTTACAAAATCAATAACTAGCCAATTTTTTTCACAAGAATCGGCTATGATCACTTTTGGATCAGGGACGTTTAGCGTGGAACGACCTTTTTGATGCTCTTTAGCTGTGCCACTTTTCTGTGTAATTTCGTCGCGTGCGTTTTTGAGATGTATCATTCCACGGATAAGTACCGGAAGTGCCGACAACGGGGATTCAGCGCTCCAGCATATCCTATAAATGGATGGATGGAAGGTAGGAGCTATCCTTTGAAACGGGGGGAAATTTATAACAGTTTTATTTAGCTGTGTTATAAATTTGTCTTAAAGTTCGCCATTTTCTTTAAATATGTTTCAGTCCTACACTTGTCACCTCTCTACTTTTGAGCCACCAATCTTCCAATCACTTTTTGCTAACTTCCACCGCAGATTTATTTACATAACCACTATTACACGTATTTCTAAATCCTAGGGCCTCAGGGAGAGTGACTGTACCGGCGTCGACATCCGGATGGATATCTTCACATTCGAGTTTGAGATGCTCAGTTGTTTGTACAGATTTACCACACACAGCACTTGTGTCATCTTCGTTAATTTGTTTTTGTAGCTGCCCGTTCTAAGACACCTTGATCTAGCTTCAAAGAGTGCGGCACTGCATCTTGAGTTACCACAGAATGATTCCTTCCTGATCTGTCTTTTCCAGTATTGATATAGTTCGACACTATGCTTCTTTTCCAAAGAATTAATCCAGTTTTTTCCTTCCGCGTATTTTGCCTGTTGTTCAATGCTCTTTATTTCTCGTGTCCTGCGTACTCATTGTGTCCTGTATACTTACTGGTTAGTTTGCTAGTTATTTTCTGCCATTGTGAGTCAACTTCCTCTGTAATAAGCATTTAAATACCTTTGCTACCCACCCGTTATCGTCCAGTTTCCTCAGGCGTTCTTCATATAATATTTTGCTCTGAGCTTTTCGTGCTCCGAACGATCCCAGCCCATATCCCCCTGCATTGCCGCATTTGTGGTTTTGCCGTGGGCACCTAGTGCTGATCTTCCAACAGCTCTCAAATTTGCTTGTAATCACGACTGAACTTCTGCCCTTTAGCACAGAACCGCATTCCCGAAAGTAGCCACTCTGGGTATTTCATGGCCTTGATATTGTGTGCACCTGATCAGTTGTCTCGTCGAAAATCTTTACACCGGACTTAGCTGCGCTAAAACTGAAACCTAGAGCGTCTCTTCCGTCTCCACAACAACTAACCAGAGTTTGCAAATTTTCCTGGCTATCTGGTAACTGCTCTGCTATCTGCTCCCGAGCGCCTCCAGGCGGCTCTGTCGGACATGCAGGCCGCCGCCAATTGACGCCTTTCGAGAGAGAAAGGAGAGTCGCAGCCGAACGCCCGGAGTGTCCCTGCAGACGAGGGCCCGAGAAAGGGCTGGCGTGTTGATCGGTCGTGCCCTTTGAGGAGGCGGGGCATGCACACCCGGTGACCTTGGCCGAAACTGGGCCGCCGGAGCGCGGTAGCGCCGGAGGTCAGCCTGGCGTCACAAAACGGGGCCGCCCGCTGGAATCACACCGTAAAGCACACTTCCGGCCTGTGCCTAATGAGAGGGTGCGGGGGTAATGAGAATCGGCAGAACCCGTTTCCGTCGCTCAGTTGGGGCGCTCCCAGAGGGCGAGGCCGGCGTGTCACCGGGCGGGCTCCCGCCACTGTCAACAACCATCCATCACGCCGCCCCTCCGCACCCACCCCGCTCATCTGCAGCCAGCTTATCTATTACCTGCAACTCGTCCGGAGCGTGGCATCGCTGTTGCGATCGAACTTCGACAGCATTCTTTCGGCATGGATTGCCGGTCAAAGCAGCGTGCGCGAGGTGCCCCAACTCCTGGTACCGTTGCGCCGACTATTTATTCGGGATCGTGCAGTTACTAAGCATTGAGAGCTGCGTCTCTATTTTCGGTACATTGCAACGTGCAAATACGATGTATGCAGACGTACGGAAATTTCCCCGAAAGCTTAACTGAATTGCATTATGACCCCGGGCTGCAGAGGAGAGCACAAAGCCCTCCTGAACCTTCACAGACGAGGCGTTTCGCCTTGACCCAAGCGGGTACATAGGCTTCTTCGCACAAGCGAGTATGTGCGTGTGGTCCGCGGCCAGTGCTCGCTTAACTTTGCGGACTCGTTTCCTGCCATAAAATGTACAGGTCCTGAGGACGTTTAGGGGCTCATCCTTGTTGTGCTTGCCCTTTTAATATGAGTTTTTTTTGTTTTGATTGTTTTTTTGTCCATGATGTAAAAACAACTAGGCAAAAATAAGTACCATTTTTCTGTTCTTTAAACAGGACCCCATTTTACTTTCAGTTTATTACTCGTGTGTGACGACTGGTGGCTCTGACATGCAGAGTGCAGGAAGCTCTGGGGCTGTAGTTTTTCACGAGACAGGAAGCGTCCAAGGAACTTTCCTCCTACCATTTTCAAACTTGATGTGTGTGCTTAAACACATGCTTTAGCGCTACTGAAGAGTTGCCAGTTCTTGATCTGCTTCATTGTTACGCGTGCACAGTGTGCATATGTTCGCTGCTTAAGTACAGTGAGAGACAAAATGTCATCAAACTGTTTTCCTCCTGCCACTTTAACACTGATAGGACATATGTTCACCAGTGCTTCACAGTTTGGCTTGGTGCTTGTTAAAAGTGTGCTGCCCATAACGTGCTTACTGCTTCGCGAGATGCATTGCGATACACAATACGTAGTAGATGTGTCTGCAGTCATTTACCACATCTTGCTCAGAATGCGGTCTCATCTTGTGGGTCGCTGTTTGTGCAATATGAGGTGCCCATTTTGTCTTTTTTTTAGTGACCAAAGAGCGAAGCAAGCTTTGTGTCTTGGCATTTCTTTGCCTCTGTGCTTGTTTTCTACTGCTACTTTTACATGTCCTATGCTATGGTACAGTAATACACTAGTTTTCGTCGAGGAAAAAAGTGAGGCAACCGTTTTATGGTCGTTATCTGCCAAGCTAGTATGTATGAAAGACAAGGCCACTTCCCACTTGTCCAACCACGTGCACAGTGTTAGGGCCCATTTTCACCGACTTAGCTATTTCCACTTTGCTCATTGGCTGCTGCTAAGGCTGTTAGGTGAATTTAAAGGAAATCCTAGACAATCTGCTCCCCCTTTGCACCTTTGGTGTGACCGGGGCGTCAATCGACGTGTCGCCACTCTCCGGTTTAACAGAGGAAACTACTGGCCTTGTCGCTTACTCAACTGGGTAGAATTAATGTATATGGGCACCACATCTCACTCTTTCTGCACGTGGCAACTTGTCTTGCTCCAGGAGAAATCTACCTCTGCGACCCTCATGTGTGCAGTCTTCTAACACCATTGTTCTGTGGTAGAAGCGATTGGGTCACAGTTACCGTTGCCATCACATGCTCGGCAGCGCTCATGATATTGGCTTTCAGAATAAAAAAAAACATTTTTTGGTTGTGATACTTTGCAGGAAAAAAAACCAATTCTGCAGCTGACTAGCTCTGAAACTTGCTTGAGCTTGAAAACAAAATTACCAGAACAGCAGTTTATTTTAGCAAGCAAATTTTTCAGGGGGCTTAATTTTTGTGCAGAAGCACTTCCAATGCACTTCAGATTCATGAACGTATTGCATTTTTTTTCTGCCAATATATTATATCTGGCTTGTTTAGTGATTAACAATATGCATGAGTTCCAAGTGCACCAGTTTCACTTATATATTTCCTTACCTCCAGTTTATCCTCTACTTTATTCAGTACTCCTATCCTTCCCTCACTGTTAACTGTATCCGTGTCACCAATGTCCAACCCGACCTGCGTGAAAAATTATCCGTGTCTGTTTGCATTTTTTTTTACATTGCGATAACATGAATGATTACCATCTTGCTCAGTTTTCTACTCTTAATACGCCAGCAATGGGTATTTGAGACATCAGTAAAGGAATATCAGTAAACAAGTGTGTGAAATTGACTGAGTGATGCCGATTACTTGTAAACATACAGAAATTCCTTAGCGTTGTCTGGGTTTTCAGAACAAGTGAAGCCTTATGGATGCATCTAAGTAACCGTCAGGCGTCATCACTGGCGCTTCAGCAGATACTGTTGAGGACAAAGCTCAAGATAAATGGTATGCAATGAATGAAGCAAGCAATAATCGACAATGACAGCTGATGACTTCCTAAGCAACCACTTTGAAACCATTTCTCTGTCTTTCATGTTACAAAGAGTTTTTCAACCCAAAGTGACGACAGATTTTTTTCTTCTGCAAACAGCTGGTATTGTAAATCATTAACTTGGAAGAAAAGTCTCAATGTCTTCCATGCTGCATTTGGCTTGACAGATTGCAAAAGAAAATCGTATCTATTGTTGATCTCTGTTTTGAGGTGTTATTGCGGTCTCTAATGGCAGTAGCATCCGCTGGGCATTCATTAGACAGCCATGAAGGGCAGCAGGCTGCATATGTGCCATTGCTGTGCCTTTTGAATACCCTATTTTCATACTGAATTGACAGAATGCCACATTCCGCACACAGCATTCATTATAGAAAGGCGCTCGTCCTGTTGTGCTATTTCCGTGTCTACGTTTTGTTTGCGCCCTCTTTTTCATCGCACCGCACCTGTTGATCGACCAGCTTTTGTCTCACCTGTTTTTCAAACAATCTTAGTAGGTACTTCTTTCTGGTCTTTCATGGATGCCATTAGCCTTTCACGCTCGCTTTCATATCTCAACTATCTCATCTTTTTTTTAAGGGGAGGGAACCAGGAACCAACCAGTCCACAGCACAACTCTTCTTGGATATGTATGTCATGCACAGGAGGTTGCTGTGAGCAGTACAAAATGAAGGCCACAGTTGCAAAATCGTAGATGTACTACCGCACTAAGTATGACCTGAAATACGTCAGAAGTGAATGAGCAACAGTGTTTTCACATAGCAAAGCAATACAGTTTTGTACACTGCTGTGACGCCCGATATATGTGCGGGTTCACACGGGACGGAGAGGCAAGGAGACAACGCTAGACTCAGTCGGAACAAAACGGATATGTTCGAGAATTACATGTTAACGAGTACACGATGCAGAGGCAGGGGTGCCCAAGCTTACATGCCGCTACGTTGGCGCCGGAGTCTTCGTAAGAAAAAACGGAGGTACTGCGGAGTCGACCTTGTTCATTCGCTCATGCTCAGCGTCTACCCGATCGCTTGGGCGCTTCGGACGCCGGAGGACCGACTGCCAGCGGTGTCGTCTCGGCACTCGGGAATGGAGGCAACTCCAGACCGATACATTCCCCAATCTTTGCAAATACAATATCATTTTCCCCGAGCGCTACAAAGGCGAATGCCCGTGGTGCGAAGACCGGCCCGATGCATACCACATTACATGGGGATGTAAGGGCCCGAAACCCCCGGACATCACAACACATAGAACGAAGGAGCAATGGGAGACCTCTCTGCTCAGCTCGGAGCTTGATCAGCAGCGCACACTCGTTTCGCGGGCTAGAGCGGCGGCCGAGGCCAGTGGAGTCTTGAAATGAAGACACCACCCATTGTATATGTCTCCTGGAGCCTTTTACCTTCCTTGCCAATGCAATTTTCTACTACTACCCACTGACTGGGTTTTTTCTTTCTTTTCCCGTCCATTCGAGCGATGCTGCTTCTTTCCAGGCAGGAGCGTCACCCTCGTCCTCCTCTCAGCGCCCGCGGCATTCCTCGTCTTCCCCCGCATTTTCCCACCGGCTTGGGCTTTCTCTCCTCCGACCGGCGCCACTTATACTTTTGTGGGGTGCGACTGACCAGTTGAACACTTGCTGGCGTGGGAATAAAGATGACGGCCAGGCTGCCACCTTCAGACCCATGATGAGCCCTGGCCCCCGACACCCGACGATTCCTGGTGCCATGCTGCCTCTTGCTCAAGCACTTCCGGATGTCCCACGAAGGAAAGATGTCGGCGGATATAGCGGCCCTCCGGAGACGTGCAGCGCACTGTCACACCACGCCTAGCATGTACACATATTGGCGGTACCTGTTCTTTATACTAACCACTGAAAGATAAAATTTTCTACCCTATGTTGTGCGTTGCAGCTCATATTGAGTATGATAGTACATAATTAGTGTCTAGAACTTTAGGCGTTTGCCTAAAAATGCCTATAAATGCCTAAACGGGGGACTTTTGCACTTACCTGCCTTTTTTGCCACTTTTTAGGGAATGCTTCCTATTTAACCAGACCTGCTGCTTATAAGCGCTTAAATCCGGCATTTCTGCCTGGTGCCGTTTTTCCGTTTTGCGACATCTGTCTAAATATGGCGGAAGGCACGCGGCGATGCACGCACGAAAGGCACGGACCTTGCCAAGCATTTTTCTCGAAGTGTTGCCGCCAACCGAACCAGCGCCGTCCAGTGGGGGACTGTCGCGCAAGACTCGCACATCGTCGCTCGATCGACTCTCTGCAGACGCGAGCTTGGATGCACAAAACCACGCACACGCGGGCACTGGCTTAGGAAGGAGGCTTCCCTGCTCGCCTGGGCAGTCCCGGATCGGACGCCCAACTTCGGGGCCGAACGCGCGCTCTGCGGAAATCTCGCCCGCCCGACTTCCGGACAAAATTGGCGCCGCAACTGCGGGACACTGAGTAGAGAAGTCTTTCACAGGCGTCGGGAGGCGCTCATTGCAGGCATTGGGTTTCGAAGTTTGGAGATGTTGTTTTTGAACTGATGGAGTTGTTCTTTTCTGCAAAACGTGCGGCTGGAACTCAAGCGTGGCCTGCATGGAGTGTTTTTTGCCCGCGAAATAGCGTCGCGCGCCCGACGCCCGTGCCGTCGTCGACGAATTCACTCCCGCATGGTCAGCAGCCGAGCGGCGTTTTTTTTATACACCTAACAGGGAAGAGATGCTTGATGGACTGTCTGCTCAGAATGTGACTAACGTACATAGCATTACAATCCGCAAAGAAAACAAAGAAATTACGAAGAAACACCTTGTTCTGACTTTTGCCTCCTCCACCCTGCCTGAGCCAGCCGTGGTAGAGTACGCAGAAATCTCCGTCCGATCATATATACCTAACTCTAGGCGCTGCTTCAAATGCAAGAGGTTTCCCCACGGGTCCCAAAGCTGCCGCGGCAGTGATACCTGTGCCAAATGTGCCTCAAATGACCACCGATCCGACGACTGCGATGCTGCACCACGATGCGCAAACTGCGAAGGTGACCACGCAGCTTATACGAGGTTGCGTCCTGCCTGGAAGAAAGAAAAGTAAATAATTACCATTAAGACAGAAGAAAATATAACATTTAAAGAAACAAAAAGGCGTTACGCAATGACACAGGGCACATTTCTTTCACCCCCCCATACAAACTTCGCCGATGTGGTGCGTGGGCGCGGCGCACCACACCGGTCTCAGGCACCTGACTAGCTTACACACAGTGAGGTTGAGGCACTGCCAACGGTGCCTCTGTCAGACGTAGCAGAGAAAGTTGCTATGCCACCCCCGAAAAAGGGCCCGTCGGCCACCAAGCCGGCAGCCCGCAAGGCTTCCCTTCATCGGGAGAAGCCCGCAGCCTCTCCGCGGAACTCCAGCGCCTCCACTGAGCCGATGGACACAAATCAGAGCTCGCCTACGCCTCAACGGCGGCGGAGCTCTCTTGATTGAAAAAAATATAAAAATCCGAAAACGGGCCAACATGGAGACCTAAGGTTCTGAATACTCCCCCTCCCCCCACCGCCCCCCCCCCCCCAAAAAAAAAAAAAAACATGTCGTGGCATTCCTTATCCACTGGAACTGCCATGTAATTCTAAAAACTAAAGAAATGCAACAGACCTCTTAAATTCCCAGTCTCCTGTAGCATTATGCCTACAGGAGACAAAGCTTGAGACTTCAACACAAACATATTTTTAAAAAGTATACAGTATTTCGAAGAGACCGAGAGCAGGCAAGTAGGCTCTCTGGAGGCGTTGCTATTATAGTTCAGAGCGGTGTTGCAGCCCACGTAATAAATCTTAACACCAAATATGAAGCTGTAGCAGTCACCGTCATTCATTTTAAAACAAAAATAATATGCTCGGTTAAATTTCAGCCACATCTGTCCGTAACACGACATGACTTAGAAGCCCTTTTTGAACAGCTGTCACAGCCATATCTGGTAGTTAGGAATTTTAATGCTAACTACTCTTTCTGGGCTAGGAACAGACATCGGAGGCGGCAATTTAGATTTTATTCTCTGCAATAATGTGTGCCTACTGAATACGAGAAAGCTCACGTACTGCCCTACAAGCGCTGAAAAAATGAGCTGCTTAGATTTATCTTTTAGTTCGCCATCTGTTTTTGCCGATTTTAAGTGGGTTGTTCTGATAACCCGTACGGGAGTGATCATTTGCCTGTCAGTATCAGCCTATCATCCGCACCAAACATTGCCGTTGGAAGTTGCTTTTAGAAGACTTGGCAATTTTTCGAGAAAAAGCCAGTCTGGAGAAAATCTTTTCAGATGATCCGGTATAGACGAACTGAATGCAATATTCCCAACCTGTATAACCGCTACAGCATGGCTGTCTAGTCCTTAATCCTCGGGAGTAGTGCGACAAAATTATAAAGTTTGGTACACACAGGAATGTCGAGAGGCGAAAAAAAAAGAAAACAAAGCCTGGGGCATTTTTCGTAGATAACCAACACAAGAAAACCTTTAAAAATTTCAGAAAGGCGAGAGCCACAGCCAGCCGTAGGTGGGCTGAGAAAACTTCATGGCAGAACTATATAACTTTCATTAACAGTTCAGTCACATAAAAGAAAATGTGGGAGCAAGTCTGTAAACTGAATGGCAGCTTCTCCCCCTTCACAGTCTTTTTTTCTCACTACCCCAGGAGCAGAAGCAACTATTTATGAATAGGCAGACAAACTAGCGGAGCATTTTCAGGCGGTCTCTAGTTCCTCACGCTACACACATCCATTTTTAAAGTACAAAAACACAGCTAAAAACGGACTTTCGACAAGTGGCAGTTAACTTAATTACACTTCAAGAAATACATGAAGTACTGTTAACAGGTATGCAGACAGCACCTGGTCCGTATAAAATACATTACAATATGCTGGCCCACCTCTCTGACGATGCCATAGAGGTCCTTTTGAATTCTTCAATAAAATATGGAAAATGAAAAAATATCGCAAGCATGGAAAAAAGATGTTATTGTACCATCCCTGAAACCTGAAAAGCCGTCATCCTCTCCTGGTAGTTATAGACCAATTGCACTCACGGGTTGCCGCCGCAGTGGCACATGGTTATGGCGCTCGGTCATCTGCTGACCCCAAAGACGCGGGTTCGATCCCGGCCGCGGCGGTCAAACTTCGATAGAGGCGAAACTGGGGAGGCCCGTGTACTGTGCGTTGTCAGTGCACGTTAATGAACCCCGGGCGGTCGAAATTTCCGGAGCCATTTACTGCGGCGTCCCTCATAGCCCGAGTCGCTTTGTGTCGTTAAACCCCCATAAACCCATAAACGCACTCATGAGTTTTCTCGCAAAATGTTTTGTGTCTTGAACATTAGCTTAATGTTTGTCCTCAAGTATAACTTTTGGACATCCACCAATGTGGATTCAAGAAAGCATGTTCAACAACTGACCATCATGTCCGCCAGAAAACACAAACAACACTGTCTGGCAGTATTTTTGAACTTGGAAAAGGCTTCTGAAACCACCTGGAAGTTTGGGATTCTTCGGGACCTTGCGTACCTAGGTATCCGTGGCAGGGTGCTTAACTGTTTGAAAGACTTTCTCTCTGACCGTTCATTTCATGTACATGTACGCCTAGGTTCCACCCTTTCGAGAAGATTCATTCAGGAAAATGGGTACCGCACGGGTGTATTCACCCCTAAGTATCACGTTCTTTATAGTAAAAATGAATTCCATAGCAATAAGAATTCCAAAGTATATCATGTGTTCCGTATATGTCAATGACCTTCAAATAGCACGCACATCCTCCAGCCAATAAACCTGCGAGTGACAGATACAACTAACTTTAAACAGACTTGCAGTTTGGGCAGACACAAATGGGTCTAAGTTCTCTCCATAACATTCCACAAAAAACTCGCATTCCTACTGCGCATAAACACGCTTGAAAAGAAAGCCTAACGATTTCTGAACATACTCAAAGTGCTCACAGGGAAGCACTAGGGGTCTGATAGAGCATGCCTCGTGCACATTTATCGCTATTTGGTATGGTCATCCTTTTATTATTGATGCATTGTGTACAGTTCAGCAAGACCGTCTTACCTAAAAATTTTGATCCTGTGCATAACTCAGGCTTACGCCTCTCGTGCGGCGCATGCCGAACATATCCCATAGTCAGCCTCTATGTAGAAACAAATGAGCCCCCTCTTGAAGTTAGAAGCACCGCTCTGACCAATGCATATATCCTGAAAATAAGGTTTCTACCAAAACACATCTGCTATCCAGTTGTAACGAATTGACTTTTCAGAATATTAAACAACAAACCGCAAGATACCAGTCTCTTGCGATTTGAATATATATGTCAGGATCTTGACGTACTTGACACATTACCTGGTGTTGCACAAAGACCAAATCGACTACCTCCATGGTACAATTTCCCTGCAACATGTGATATCACTCTTACATATTTCCGCAAAAACAAAAAACAAATTCCACAAGAACCTATCATACAGGAATTCCTAGCACCCGAGGAAAAATACTCGGGCTTCGCGGATATTTATACTGATGGTTCGAAAGAAAATGTTTACGTTGGAAGCACAGTAATACAAGGGAATTGGGAGGAAACAGTACGACTTCCACAGTGTGCATCCATCTTCACTGCCGAATGTTACGCAGTCTGTGCGACCGTAGAAAAATAGAAAATGAGAACTTCAATAACAGCATTATTTACACAGACTCTTCATTCTAGAAATGCAATCACTCCGCTGCTTGGTGACATATTACACAACATAACAATAGCCGTAACTCAAGGACAAAACAAAACTCTGCTGGGTACCGAGTCATATTGGAAATAAAGGCGAGAGAGCAGACTTGTGCGCATCTCAAGCTGGCGGCAAGCAGATAAAAAAAGTAAGTGTACCCTCTAAGAATAGCATGAACTTAGTATATCATAAATCAAGAAAAAAATGTAAGTCCGCCGCTTGGAACAACGAAGCAACCAACAAACACTTGGTAAAGCCAGTGTTAGGTGAATGGAAGTCATGTTTTCACCAGGACCGTTTCATTGAAGTTATTTTATGTCGTCTCCGTATAGGCCACACACACCTTGCACACAACCTTCTATTGAAAAAAGAAGACAAACCTGTTTGCGAAAAATGTGGAGACGAACTAACAGTTAATCACATTTTATACTCATGCACGAAATTTGAAAAAGTAGGGAAAAATATTTTACTGAATTTTAAAATGAGTACATTCCTTTACACCCAACGTTGCTCTTGGGTCAAGCTTGAATTGTTGACACACCTTGTGTTATACCTCTTTAAGAGAAGCAGGTTTTCTCGGCAAGCTTTAAATTTTTACCCACTGCTTCTCTTCATTCTTTGATATACCTCAGCCACTTTTTCACTCTTAAGAAGACGGCTGAGGTTTTTATTTTGGTCGGGAGCCTCGAGGCCCTTTCCCACTCAAGGATGGCTGATGAGGTTACCTGACTCTTTTAAAGCTTCTATTAGTAGCCTTTTCTTAAAATTCCTTCCTTTGTCATCACTAGGTAGAACTAGCATTTTAGGAGCTGGGCCACCGATGATTTTTCACATTTATAAATTACAAGACAAGTAGGAGGAACAACTGACAAAGCATGAGTCAATGCGAGGCAGCATTGAAAAGCAAAGGGAAGCAATCAAGTCAACTGAAAAACAATGACGATGTGTTCAAAACTCTGGGCTCCTAGAAAAGCGGACAAGGTCGCTTTTCCTGAAATACAAAATGATAAAGGCCAATCAAATTTATTATTTCAAATTGCTTAAGTACATAAAGAAAGCGAAGCTTACCGTATACAAAAATCCAATGCAGTTCCAGCATACACACTCCGTAAGGAAACTTTACGGCCGCCAAAAATAAAAACGAATCATGGACGACAACATATTGAATATGAAACAGCTAACCTTCTAAATGAAATACAAGAATTAACAGATCTGAGTGCTAATGTCTCCAAAAACACGCTTAGAGCTCTGCTGCTGGAAAATAACTTAGAACTCAAATAATGTGCAATGTTTCTGTCCCTGATTGCTATTTTTTAGGAGTGCATTATCATTGCGTATCTTACTGTTGTTTTGTTATTATGATGTTGCAATTTTGTTGTTCCAAAGCTTGCAACAACCATGTTCAGAATTTTGTTATATTTGCAATCTTTGTACCAAGTATTTTGTGTCGGCATGTACGAATTATTGTTTGTCGTATACTGTTATTTTTTCGTTACATGATTTATTTCCCTTTTTTTCCCCTTCTTATTTCCCCCAGAAGATTTTGGTGTGAAACTTTTTTAAAGCTATGTTTAACGTTTGTGCCAAACTGTATGCGGGCAAGAGCCATCGTCAGGCCTTTCGTCTTTTGCTCTTGCTCCTCTTTCTGCATCAGAAAGAAACAAATAAATCAAATCAAATCAACGACCTGAAAGATTTCGAGAAAAAAGAACAAGTGATTTGGAAGCTCAGTTCCTCTTGCAGAACCGCTCAAAATCTATGCTAGAAGCAGTTGTTGGTAAATTACAGCTGTATTTAATGAAAAGGAACTTGGAAATTCATGGCGTAAAACCAAGCCCTGGCGCTGATCTCAGGGAAGTTGTTGGATTCCTGGCTAACAAGCTGGTATTGGATGCCCCCAGCCACGATGAAATCGAGGCTAATCATCGCATTAAAGGCAAATAAAAGACAGCTCCTCCAATTTTGGTAAGGCTTAGAAGGCGAGAGATCAAGGAGAAATGGATGAAAAAAAAGGGGTGCGCTCATCGACGACTGTTGAGATGCCAACAGGACAGGTTTATTCCAACCCGGCGAGTACCAGCACGAGCACGAGACAGGTGCCAGCCGCTGCGAGCCTCACGGGAGCGCGCAGCAGCGCAGTCAAGCTAACTGGCCTAGCCACTGCATGTGGCTACTGCCTACAACAACGACAATGTCTGTCTAAACGAGAACCTAACACCGGCTCTAAAGTTTCTCCTCTGGCTGACGAAAACTCGAGCAAAGGAAATGAATTATAAGAATTGAAGCTCTTCTTAGGTCTGTAACCACGCAGAACGGCCGCCCAAACAAATAAGGGTGGAATGTTGTTAACGCTCAAACAAGTGCAAGACACTCAAGCTCAGTTATGGAATAGTTACGTTCAGAGGGAGATAACAGGAGGCTGGCGTAGGCAACGACACGATAGTGGTCGTGCTAGCGCTGCGCAAGGATGGCCCCAACGCCATGACCATTGGCGTCGGTGCGAAGTTCCGTAGGCGCAGAAGGGCTGAAACGGGCCAGCACAGGTGGAGCAGTGAGGGCCACAACAAGTGCGGTGAAGCTTGGTCAAGGCCCCAGGAGAAAGGCACATCTTTCTTCAGGAGGGAGGTAAAGGGACGGGCCGTGTCGGCGAAGTTTGGGATAAACCGGCGTAAATGCGAGCATAGCCCGAGGAAACTGCGCACATCGCTCGAGGAACGGGGTGTGGGGAACTCGCGAGCGGCACAACCTTGTCAGGGTCGGGCTTGACACCATAAGGATCGAACAAGTGGCCGAGGACCAAATTAGGCGCTGGCCGAAGCTGCACTTCTTGGAGCTGGTTTGGAGCCCGGCGCGGCGGAAGACGGCACGGACAGTAGAAAGACGGCGTAAGTGGCTTTCGAAAGTGGAAGAGAAAACGATAACGTCATCCAGGTAGCACAAGCACGTCGTCCATTTGAATCCACGCAGGAGCGAGTCCATCATACGCTCAAAGGTGCCAGGAGCGTTGCAGAGGCCGAAAGGCATGACCTTGAATTGGTACAGGCCATCGGGGGTGACAAAAACTGTCTTCTCACGATCCCGTTCGTCAACAGCAATTTTCCAGTAGCCTGAACGGAGATCAATGGAAGAAAAATAGCTGGCACCGTGTAGGCAGTCGAGGGCGTCATCAATTCTCGGAAGAGGATAGACGTCGTTCTTTGTTATTTGATTAAGATAGCGATAGCCGACACAGAAGCGCCAACTGCCATCTTTTTTTTTTTTGACCAGCACCACAGGGGACGCCCACGGACTACTAGAAGGCCCGATAATGTTGTTCGCCAGCATCTTATCCACCTCCGTCTGGATAACATGGCGCTCAGAAGAGAGACACGATAGGGCCTTCTGTGTATGGGGCTGGCATCGCCCTTATGTATGTGATGGGTCACGACAGTAGTTTGGCCGAGAGGACGATTCCCAAAATCTAAGACGTCACTGTAGGAAACTAACAGGGTGGAGAGCGCGCTGGCGTGGTCAGGTGGCAAATCCGCCGCGATCATTGCAGAAATCAGGTCCGGACCTGAAACTCCGCGACAATACCACAAGATTCAGCTTGAACGCTAGTTAACAACTGATGCATGCATGAGTGTTATTTTTCATCCCACTGGCACTCAACTGAACACGGTAACAACTGGGGCTCTCAACCTGTCGAATTTGACGAATGGACGAGAGGAGCTCGGCCGTTCCAAGTTTGCAGCCGGGAAAGGGCTGCCGCCGAAGCGTCGGCTGCGGTTCGAGCCGGAGCTTACGAGGGGGAGGGGGAGGATTCCGCCGGGCGAGCCTGGATTAATCACGCTGCAAGCCGCGACATGGCCGAGAGTCCGGACTTGCGTTGCGCAATGGCAGGCGCGACGGAGGCCAGCAGAATGCGTGCTCGGGCATAAGAACGTCAACGCTGATTGACGACATTAACACAAACTCCCAAAATACACCTATTTATTCCGGAACTTTAGCTGCGCACGTGAGTGATCATTTACCGATTCGTTTGGTGCGTATATGTGATTCGCTGCTAGTTGAAACATTAAGAGCCTCGCGCTGCTAGTTTCAGTGACATTAATAACGAAAATATGGCACTGTTTTTTAGTTGCCTGTGTAAAACTGATTGTCAGGAAGTCTTTTATTCTAAAGGTGCTAACGAGGCATATGAATTATTCATAGAAAAGGTCAAAATTATCTACAACTGCTGTTTTTCGTACGCTACAAAAACGCGTCAACCACGGTTAGCTCGAACACCCTGGGTGACTTTTGAAGTTTTTAGGTTCATTCGGGAAAAGAAAATACTCTTTCAGCGCTTCATAAAGACCAGAAATTTAGCAGACCTTACGTCTTTCAAGAAACATAGAAATAGAACAACTTTTGCGCAGAAGTAAGAAGCGCTACCTCGAAAACCTTTTAAACAGTGACACAACCAAACGATCTGACCTTCTCTGGAGGCGGCTAAATGCTGTGCTAAACCGCCAGTCAAGCCATAGTGATCCTCCCATCCAACTGACTATTAACAACAACACTTATTGGTGGCACAATCACTGAAACTTTTAATACTACTTTTGCTTCTGTGGCGTGCGGCAAGCATGATTCAAACTGAAAAATGTATGTAAAGAACAGAACACGTGAAAGTGCATTTTTGCTTCCGGCAACGGTTCTTGAAATTAGAGAAGTGTTCTTGCATTTAAAAACAAGCCGGTCTGTCGATGTTGATGACCTACTGGTACAGCCAATTGAGCGTGCCATGGACAATTTAGTGCCGTTATCGGAACATATTGTAAGTAATTTTTTCTACCGGGGACTCACCGCGCCGCCTGCAAATGGCACAAGTTTCAGTCATTTTTAAAGGAGGTGGCAAAAACAATATCTCGAACAACAGACCGATATCGGTTTTATCCATCATTTTTAAACGGGTTGAAAAACTTGCATGACCGTATGAAGCGCTTTTTGACTAAACATAGCATATTAACGCCCTTGCAATTTGGATTCACAAAGCGCCATTCAACGGAGAGCACATTACTAAAACAAAAGGAAATAATTTTTTATTTATTTACAGTATACTGCAGACCCTAAATGGGTCCTGGCAGGAGGGGCAAAAAGGCATAAAATAAATACAGCAAATAGCATCGCAGAGCAAATATAAATAATGGCACAGAACAAGAATCAAGCACTCAGCAACTGTCAACAAGCAATTTTGTAAAAGGCATTGGTGTTGTTTAGTAAATCAGGCGGGAGTTCATTCCATTGTGCTATTGTGCGCGGAAATAATGAGTATTTAAAAAACATCGACCCTAGCGTTGTACGGTGTTAGTGATTCCAGGTGATCATTTCTTGTTAGTCGCGTTGTGCTGGGTTTAATAAATGGATCAGGGCTCATGGAAAGTGTTATTTTTGAGTAAGAAAAGTAGCTTCAACCTTTGAATTCTTCTTCGTGTTTGCAGTGTCTGCATGTTATATTGCGCGATCAGAGCGATGGTGAGTCATTGGAACGGTATTTGTTAAAAATGAATCTAACCCATTTTCGCTGGATCATTTCCAACATGTCGATGTTATGTTTTGTGTAAGAGTCCCAGACGGTGCATGCGTACTCTAGTTTAGGTTTGATGAAGGACGTGTAGGCTAGGAGCTCTGCACTAGCAGGGACAGCTTTTAATTTATGGCTGAGCAAGCAAAGTTTCTTGAAAGATGATGTACATATGTTTGATATGTATTTATTCCAGTTAGAATCGTTCGGGCGAAAATAATAAGCATAAGAAATTTTCGTAGACTTCTCGAAGGCTTTTGATAGAATTAATCACAGTACTCCTGCAATTAACTTGAACATTACGGATTTCGAGGTCTATTTTTGATGCTTTTGCAATTACTTAAAAAATCGAAAGCAGCAAGTACAGGTAAATAATTACAGATAAACTTTACATCACTTCGGAGTGGTGTTCCTCAACGGAGCATTCTTGGCCCGTTATTGTTCAACAGTTATGTAAATGACCTAATAAACATTAATGAGGATGCTAGATTTATAGTATACGCCGATGACACACTTTTTCTTTTCTCATGACCTCATTTATCTGAGCTGGCATCAAAAACAAATAACGCTATAGCGATTTTGGCACACTGGAGCGAAGTGAATTCCTTTCTTATAAATGTTTCTAAAACAAAAGCAGTTACTTTCCGCCCAAGAAACAAGCCAATAAATCATCATTTTAATCTGAGCCAATCTGAGGAAACGTTGAAATCACCTTTGTCGTTAAAAGCTTGGGCGCTGTTTTTCAGGAGAACATGTCGTGGGACGCTCTTGTCGAGATGACTAGCGCCAAACTATCTCGAACCTGTGAAAGCGAATTTTATTAAGGGTCCTAATTTTGCTTGGGCAGCCGAAATTTGTCTGCCTGTATGCCATTTTGCAGCGCATGTAACTTAAATTACACGCTTGTATGTACTACCCTATTGAAAAAAAAATGGCTGCGGTTTAGCTCTGGTTAACCCTAGTTGAATTGCGAAAGCTTCGTTTCCTCGGCACGTCGTCTACGCAACGTCTCATTCCGACGCTCTCGAAAACTCAAACCGGTCTCTTCCGCAAGTGAAGAGTCACTCCGGGACGTGGCACGACTTCTTTTAGCCGCATCTTCGTTACGACGGTTCTCGAGTCGTGTGGCGCGCTCTTCTGTGCTTCGTTCTGTCGTAGTTGCGTCTCTTTCGCGCTCTTCATAACGACTACAATACACTGAGGCTAATCGCACAAATATATATATATATATATATATATATATATATATATATATATATATATATATATATATATATATATAGGTACCCCGCGAGGTGGCACCTCCTCTCCCTCTACCCCCCAGCGGAGCACATCTGGTGGAGCGAGCGGCGACGACAGTGGCGTCGATGGCGGCGCCATCTGTTAAAGCACGGCTGCGGCGTTGCCAGGCAACGGCGGCTCAAGGTCAGGCCACGAGCATACGGCTGAGGTGCGCGACGAGCCGAAATGGCTCGCTGGCTGGAGTAGTAAAGCTTTCGCTTTAAAAAAATGCAAGGTATGCCTACTAAACTTCTGTACGCAATAACTGATGCGTGCACGTACAGTCGGCCACTTTTTCTAAAGTATCGCGCGAGCGTCGACTGGCCGGCTAGTCAGCGCCTTATCACGTCGCGGAGCGGCGATATCGACGAGAATAAGCGCGTGCGCTTGTCCTCGCTCTTTTAAATTACGATACAACAAGCTATGCTTCAATAACAAGTGCTAACGCAAGCGCTGACACTGTGGACGAGATCGTGACACGTGCTGAAACTAGCGTGCCGGAAGAGGTGCCCACTAAAGATGTCGGAGCGATCGAGGCGCGTGATGAAGCTAACAGATTAGATGCTAGTTCTGAATCTCCTGTTGAATTGTAGGGAACCCTAACAAAAATTTCTCTAGACAGTATATAGACTGTCCATAGACGTCTGTCTATAAAGTCTATAGACTCTCTATAGCCAAACCCTATATAACAGTCTAGAGGCTATACAAATCCTATCGACAGTCTATAGACAATCTATAGCTTTATGGCCATACACTTTTAGTAGACGTTTGTCTTAAGACAGTCTATAGACTATGAACAGACAAAAATAAATATCTATAGGAAGCCAACAGAGTCTATAGGAAGTCTATAGACTGTCTATAGACCATTTTTATAAGGGAAGCGCGAGGGGCATTGGACAGTTGTCATCTCCTAACTTCCTAACGAACAAACTTATCTACCGCCATTGACACATGTGCGGCTCATATTGTAGCCCTAACAGAAACATGGCTCCCATCCTATGCGTCCGATACTGAAATCTTTCACAATGCTCATCGTTAGTTTATCGTTGTGATAGAACGGCAAGACGTGGCGGCGGCGTTCTACTTGCCATTTCAAGACATTTCTTCTTCATGCATTCAGATTTGCGCCGATTTAAACATAATTATTGCTTCAGTGGTAATAGGTCATCTAAAAATAGGTGGAGTTTGCTATCGTTCTCATTCCTATTCGTCCACATTTACTAATGAACTCCATGATGCCATCAGTCTTGTTTGCACACGATTTCCCTCGTCACCGATATTTCTACTCGGAGACTAACTTTCCTACAATCTCGTGGAATGCCCAGCCGCCTTATTCTTCACCGCCTTCGTCACAAGCTAAGGAATCCTTAGACCTCTGTACATTGTTTTCGCTCACTCAGTAACGCAAGCTAATAGGGCTGTTGCAAGCACTGCGAATACTCTGGATTTAACCTTAACAACTAATCCAGAATTAGCCACAGGCCTAACGTATCTACCAGGAATTAGTGATCACTTTCTACTAAACTTCTGCATTAATACACCTCATCCCAAAGTGAATAAAATAAGAAAACTAATTCCGGATTATAAAAGTCCTAACTTTGCCTCTAATAATAATGAACTATGTGCATTTATTGATCGCTGTCTTGAAAATTTTTACCCTCGCTCTGTCGAAAAAAACTGGGCATTGTTCAAAATCGAGGTACATGAACTATCCGATAAGTATATCCCTAAGCGCATCGTCACTTCTGTTCCACAGGCACCCTGGCACAATTCACACATCAGGCGATTATCTATCAAGAAGAAACGTTTGTACCGCCTTGTCAAGCTTTCACCTTCTAATGTGCGACGTACAAGACTGCCTCTGACGAATATGTGAACGTGCTTAAACTTACAAAAAATACCTTTTTCTCCCACGTTACCATCTGTACACCCTGCGCGTGACCCTTTAATTACATTACATGGCACCTCTGGTAACCTTATTCTCAATTATATTTGTGCTACTGTACTAAACTATGCATTCATTGAAAGCTTTTCCTCGAGTTCCAATGTTCATCTTCCCGATATACAGCGGCAAGCATTCTCCATTGTCACCTATAACTGTTGATGTACCTGGCATTGCTAAACTAATCCAGTATTTAAAAAGTGATTCTTCGCCTAAATATGATGCGCTTAGCCCCGAGTTCTTAAGTAGTGCTTACGCTTATAGTTCAATTATACTAACAAAACTTCTTCAGCAGTCACTTGACTCATCAAGCCTTCCTATCGATTGGAAAATCGGGAAGGTGGTTCCACTTCACAAGTCCGGCGGTAAGCACTCGCCTCAAAATTTTCGTCCCATTTCACTCACCAGCACATACTGCAAAATACTTGAACATATAATTTTTATTAACATCGTTGCCTTTCTTGATGACAATTCCTTTTTTACGCCTACGCAACATGGTTTTCGTCAAACATATTCATGTGAAACACGGTTACTTCCATTCACTGATAAGCTACACCGCATACTTGACAAGTCATCTCGAGCAGACTGCATTTTTTTAGACCTTTCGAAAGCCTTTTATGAAGCGTGTCATCAATTGTTACATTACAAATTATTAAATCTCGATTAATCTCGATCCTAACTTCCTCAGATGGATTGAATCTTTCCTACTTAACCGCTGGCAATTTGTATTCGCTAATGGCACTCCCTCACCGCTTACTAACGTGATTTCTGGTGTACCATAAGGATCCGTCCTTGAACCGCTTATCATTTTAATTTATATTGTTAACCCTCCTTCTACCCTATCTTCTGCCATCCAACTTTTTGCTGATGACTGTTCAATATTCTGGGAAATGAGTAACCACAGTGACATAGGCACTCTCCAGTACGATCTTACTCTTGTCTCTAACTGGCGCAGAATATGGAAGATGGAATTAAACATTAACAAATGTAAGTTCATGCTCGTTTCCCACCCACACAAAATTCTTTCTTCATATTATTTGAATAGCGTTCCTCTTGATTCTGTCATAGCATATCAGTATCTAGGCGTTGATATCACACGAATCTTAACACGGCGTACCCATATCGAATACGTGACTAATAAAGCTAATCGCATGTTAGGGTATTTACGTCGCAACTTCTCCGCCGCTGCATCGTCCCTAAAGCTTTTACTTTATAAATCAATAATACGTCCTAAGTTTGACTATACACCATCCATATGGCACCCTAGGCATGAAAACCTTGTAACTTTTCTCGAACTTGTCCAAAATAATTCCGTTCGCTTCATCCTTTTCAGTTATAACCGTACCGCAAGTATCACAGCCATGAAAGCTCACATTTCCCTCCCATCCTTACAATCTCGCCGGAAAACCAGTCGCTTAACTCTTTTTCACAAGGTATATCACCACGTCACGCTGCATGAAGATTTCATTTCACCACCCGAATACTTATCCCGTCGCATTGATCATCGTCACAAGGTCGGGATTACAAAGTGCCATACCAACGCCTGTCTTCAGTCTCACCTCTCCCGGACTTCCGTCGAGCGGAACCGCCTTCTCCCCAATAATGCAGCCATTGAAGGTGACCAACGTTTTCGCGATGCACTAGCTAACTTTGTACATTCAGGAGTTCAATTTGTGTTCCAGTAATACTCACTGTATTTTATTCATTGTTTTGTTTTATCCTATGTAACCCACTCCCCTCTGTAACGCCTCTGGCCCTGAGGGCACAATAAATAAATAAATAAATAAATAAATAAATAAATAAATAAATAAATAAATAAATAAATAAATAAATAAATAAATTCCTCAAGGATTTGCTCTTGCGCATCAGTAACAATATCTCGGTTTCCTCCATTAAGTACGCAAAGTGATCATCAAATCATTACAACGAAAGCGATCGTGGCAAATAAAGAAAAATCAAACAATACACGGTGCGACAGACTGCATTTATAACACGTCCCCCATCACAAAACAGCATGACGGGAGCTACAAAATAACGGGCTAACTTCTGTTTAACGAAACAAGCCATACAAACGAATTGGACAGCTCTAGCGGTACTTCCATACAAATACCACTGCAACATAGATTTGGCGTTCGAAGCATCTGCTGTATGCATTTTTTAGCCGTTTTCTGCAGGTTACATTTTAAATGGCACCTCTGCATCTACACCTGCCAGCACTCGCACTTGAAGTTGTCTCTTTGCTTTGCAGCAATTGAATGCTGCCTCTCTGCAAGGGCAGTTAGGAAGTTCTTTTTTTTTAAGCATTTTCAGCTGCGTGTTGAAAGCTGGCTTAGCAGATAACTTTAGCCCCGCCGCGGTGGCTCAGTGGTTAGGGCGCTCGACTACTGATCCGGAGTTCCCGGGTTCGAACCCGACCGCGGCGGCTGCGTTTTTATGGAGGAAAAACGCTGAGGCGCCCGTGTGCTGTGCGATGTCAGTGCATGTTAAAGATCCCCACGTGGTCGAAATTATTCCGGAGCCCTCCACTACGGCACCTCTTTCTTCCTTTCTTCTTTCACTCCCTCCTTTACCCCTTCCCTTACGGCGCGGTTCAGGTGTCCAACGATATATGAGACAGATACTGCGCCATTTCCTTTCCCCAAAAAACCAATTATTATTATTATTAGATAATTTTACCTCGTGTGCATTGCCACAGATTGAAATCCAATACTGGAGAAAACATAGTTATCCACATTACACTAATGCCCACATTTTCTTTTCAGGCAACAGCGTTATGTCTGCAGTTTTCATTCCATGTGGCATGGAACACCGTATCTGGCGTCATATCTGAAGTCTTCAAAGCTATCTACAGAATTCTGAAGCCAAAGCTGCTGAAGGTATGTGCATTTACATTTTACACATTATCAAGGATGGAAACCAATGCTAAAGTGTTGTCGTTTATGGAATGCTGGCGACGATCTGCGGATGTACAGATTAAATCAAAATACTGCCGCACAAAAATTAACGGCACTGGGTTTTTGAAAACGGGGTTAGCCTCGCCGCTATGGCTCGCCTAATTTGGGCCATTTCCCTCGCCACTCGAAAAGCGCGCGCTTGCGGGAAGGCGCAAAGTGACGTCACTGAAACCGCGAGACTTAGGGACCTACGCACCACGCGACAAGCTCAGCCCCGCCCATGCTGGTGTGCTCCGCACTCCTCGCCACTTCGCTGCTCCAAAGCGGGCGAGACAGAAACTGCCACCGTGTACGCGCGTCACGTAGTCTCGCGATGTGATGGACGTCGCTGACAGTCTTGATGCCGTAGGTAGCATAAGAGGGCTCTCGCACAGTTTCCGCCCTCGCCGTTAGATGACGTTCCACATCACAGTCGCGGTATTACAGGACGTGCTCCGTCCGCCGCTATGGACGGGGGTGGCGCTGGTGAACACTCCCAAGGTTCGCTTACACCCAATAAACATAAATACCCATGAGAGCAGCAGATTGGGCAGCCGTCGCCTTAGATCAGTTGGTAAAAGCACCGGACGCGACATTCGGAGGTCGTGGGTTCGGATCCCACCGGCGGCATGGTTGTTTTTTCTGCTGCTTTAAGTAATTTTCTTTCAACGATACATTAATCTAAGTATTATTATCCCAGTGATAATCACTACACATTAAACAAAAATCAAATATATATAGGCAATAGGGACCTTCACTTTCGCGTTTTACTTTTTACTGAAATCGGGGGGGTAGAAATCTACCAATATTTTTTTAGTTCAAATAAAGTACAAATCAGTTTTTTTAGCAAAAACTTTCTGCGCCTCAGACTTTTTTTTTTGCACCAAAAGACAGTTCGTTGTAAGCGCTCGCATTTCTGCAGGACACAATGTCATATTATTTTGCTGAATATTTCATAAACAACATGGAATTGACAGGTCGCACAGTAAAAGCTGTTCATCAAATTATATTGTTTTGTCACCCATTATAACTTTACGTCGCATATACTGTCAATCTCGTATACGAAACACTTCATGTGCATTCAAGACCTGCCGGTCTTGTATACTGTTAAAATGGTAATCAAACATCATAGAGGCTATTTTCAACCGGCAAGAGCCTTGGGGCACAACGTCGTTAGCGTGGACAGCGCTTGATACATGTTGTCGAATAAATGCCTGGGGGGGAGTAGTCGCGTTTTGACCTCTCGCAAGTTATTTTTCGTACATATTCTCAAACTAAGTCTTGGGAAGAATAGCAAGGGCTAAAGGAGGTTTAAGACCACCAGTTCAACGAACTCCTCCAAATCCTCCAATTTTCGTGCGGTGTTTTCAGCTTTCTTCGGGAAAACGTATGTTCTCTCCCTTCCGTTCATATCCACATGCGTATATCTTAACGAGGCTCTCATTCCCATGCCGTTGTGTGTGCTCTAGAAAGGGCATTTTCGATGAGAAATCGAATTTAATCCGATTTTTAAGGAATGTGTTTGGGGTGCAAGAATAGAGCAAAATCGGGTTCTAAAGGTTCGAAAACGGAGGGCTCTAGATATAAATTCATTCGATCTTAAATTGTTGTTTTTTTGTTTTTCTTCCATTTCGATATGTACACAAGTATTATTGTCGTTTATGATGCTATGTTGTGCAAAAGACAGTACGGCACGGTACGGCACTGTACGGTACGGTACAGTGCATTAGGGTATGCTTAGCGTGTGGACTTTTCGGTAAGAGTTCGGCGTGGTTTCACTGTTTTTCTTTTCGGTTTAAACTGACAGAAAAACAGTGAAAGCACGCCGAATTCGGTATTCGGCATTCGGTTTTAACTGAAAAGTGCCAGTACCCTTCACTTGCACGCCCCAGCTAAATGTATACGGGGGTGAATGTTACAGCCAGTCTAAGGCGAGAATTAACAAAGTAAAGAGTGAGCACGTTGGATTAGCGCACTTGTGTATAGCCTCGTGCACTCGCACCTGCTGACGGGGAGGCTCCCCATCCTTGCCGTCCGCTAGCTAAGCGCTGTTTGCTCGCTGTCATCACGCGCTTAGGACAGCTGCTTGGCTAAGTAGGTTTCTCCACTGCATAAAAGGACACTGACGCGAAACCACGCGTAAGCGCGACGAAAAATGCTACATTGTGGCTACCGCGACGGTTCAGTGGCAGTTTCATTCCTTCCTTCAACACGCAGGCCACACGGCGCCCGGCCCTTTCGCTCAGCCCAGCGCAGCAGCCCGACAATGTGACGAGAACGCAGTTTTTACATGCAAACGATTCCCCTTCTGTTATTTTTCATTAATCGTGATAGCCCCGTCTCCAACAAGCTAGGCCTACCAGTGACAGATTTAATGCCAGAGATGTGGGGGAAGGGGGGGGGGGGGGGGGACCTCTTTTCAGCGAAAAGTTTTATGTAAAAAAAAAACAGGAGAAATTCATTTTTTTTATATGTTCAATAAATGCATTGCTTCAATAAGACAGCCACTCCCCCCCTCCCCTTCCCCACAATCTTCAATTGCCCCTCCAAGAGTCGCTTAGTAATCCAACTCTGCTAAGCAAGATCATTTGTAGGTTAATTACTGGAAAATTGTCTGCACGTGCCACGGAAATGCCATGTTAAACACGAAATTATTTTTTACCGTGCCTGAACGCATTATATCACGTAAAAAAGGTAACTGCCCTATTGAAAATCGTATTCGCCGAAAAAAAAAGAACAATAACTGTGCTCTCCAATAAGCGCCAAAAGAAGTCCCCCGAATTTTCAAGATATATATGCCCAAAACTCCAACCTCCTAGGAATGGTGTGCGGGGTCCCAAAGCGACGCATGGCTCGTCCGGATCAATTTTTTTACCAGCTGGGGTTAAGGAACACTAGAACAACACCACCCAGGCCAGGTGGTCGACGGGGCCAGTCAAGCTGTTTTGACGCACATTTTACCCCGTATCCCTCACCCCATCTCAAACAAGAGCTGCGCCTGAAAGCTGCGACAGAGGCGAACGCGCCACCATATTATCACAGGGATGCTAACGCAGAGAACAATTCTACGTCCCACACCCGGAACAACGATGCGCGCGGATGGAATGCACGCTCTCTCTCTTCTCGCTGCCGGGCACACGGTGCGCTGCGTTCACGGAGGGTTGTGAAGATGCGCCCCGTTACAGGCGTCCGCGTTGCCAATGCCGCAGAAGCGGACGCGGGGCAGCCGAACAGGGCCATTGTCTCGCGGCTAACGACGCCCTTCCGGCTTCCGCACAGGGTGTGAACATGCGTGTCCATTTGCGTCGATTGCTCTCCCACACTGGCAAGTGTCAACAACCCGCCAGGACGCCACTCGCCGGGGAGACAGACGACGGCGCGCTTTGCCGCACTCCGCGCTACACGCTCGAGGAAGCAGCTGAGTACCGATCCACGGAACGCTTGGGCCGCCGATGCACCTCGCCAGGGAAACGCGTAAAAGCGCGCCGACTGGACTGCAGCAACTCTTTCATTTGGCCGCATTGCACGCATTTGCAAATATCGGAAAGAGAGAGCAGATAAAAGTCAGAACAGGCAGGCTTGCAAGTGGAAAGTTCACTAGCTGAGATTTCTTCGCGATTCACAGAGACTGTACGGATACAAGTGCCTCTGCCTTTGTGATCCCACGTTTCACGGCTCTTCTATAGTCTGGTCGCGTGGCTATGTTCAAGTGCGCAAGCAGACAGCGACGTGCTGTCGAGGGATTCTCCCAGCCAATACCCATGGTAGGCAGAAGCCGATCGTTAGTGCAGCATTTGGCAATGTGCACTTTGTCACAAGACAGCGCGAAATGACAACAGTTGAAAAAGTAGCTGGCGTGTTTCCGCGTGGTTGGCACTGGTGCCGTCCGTGACACACCAACCTGCAAAAACCTCCAGTGTAGTTTGTCGTTTTAAAAACAACCCTCACACACGCCTCCTCGGCTGCCTTAAATATTATTGATATGTGAGATATGACCTTCTGTGCTCGTGCGGGACAGCAACAGGGTACGAGTACCTTTGAGCCGAAGACAAGAAATACCGTAAAATGTGTCCAACATTGAGATTTTGTGCCAGCTCACCTCCTGCCTCTCTGCGTCATAGAGAAATTCCAGATTTATTTGTGGTGTGGACTTGGCACTTAGATGCCTGTTTTTCATGCTTCTTTTTGCAACAATAGCTGTAATGCTGTCGTCGGCGCACCACCACACCCCAAGACTCTAGGCATGTAAGGGTCTTTCCTTATGGGGATAGCATATACAGGGTAGTAATTTGCGGCTATGGCGTAGAGATAGAGCATTCGCCTTGCGTGCAAGAACTTCAATGACACTTCTGTTGGACCTAGTTGGTGCATGGTGATAATACAGATGATCGACGTACGCAAAATATTAGACGAACCACGTGCACGGGAGAAACACAAGAGCAGATAAGATCCGGGTCCGGGGTCCTTATTGTAAGAGGTCCGGGGATCGAATCCCGGTCCCGCGCAATTCTCCACCAGGTTTGCAAAAAAAAAAAAAACTCCACGTGCCGATAGAATTGCATAACAAGGCCTGGGGTACGGCCTGATCTCGGTGACCAGAACCGACAACGCACTCCCTCACCAGAACATGATTTGCCCACCCTGTAGTATTTGGTCACAACCTTCTATGAACAAACCACACAACCCTCGGCCCTCAATCCCCAGCGCCTGCAGAGCAACTGGCCAAGGCGGCGGTCAGACCTGTGACGCAGGGAGGATGCTAAGAATCTCTGGCTCCGGACAGGTCGCCATTGGAAACTGAACCTGGCAACGTTTAACGCTAGAACTTTATCTAGTGAGGCTAGCCTAGCAGCGCTGTTCTAGGAACTAGCGGGCATTAAATGGGATGTCATAGGGCTTATTGAAGTTAGGGCAGGTGAGGCGTATACAGTACTAAGGGGTGGGCACGTACTGTGCAATCGTGGATTAGCGGACAGATGAGAATTAGGTGTGGGATTCCTCATCAGTCAGGATATAGCTGGAAACATAGATGAATTTTATTGTATTAACGAGAGGGTGGCAGCTATCGCAATTAGGCTTAATGAAAGGTACAATCTGAAGGTGGTGCAGGCTGGGCGCCTACATCCAGCTATGATGACCCCATCGTTGAAAGCGTCTATGAAGACATGGAATCGACAATGAACAAAGTAAAAATCCCAGTACACTGTACTGACGGGCGACTTCAAGGTAGGAAAGAAGCAGGCTGGGGACCAAGTGGTAGGCGACTATGGCTTAGGTTCTAGGAACCAAACTTGTTAACTTCCTCGAATCTAACTCCTTTTTCACGTCTGCGCAACATGGTTTTCGAAACTTTTACTCTTGCGAAACACAGTTAATATCGTTTACACATGCATTGCATTGTATTCTAGACCTATCATCACCAGCTGACTGTATATTTCTAGCAAGAGACTATAGCGCAGAGTAGACAGGACACAGAAGAAACGAACAACACGAGTGCTGTGTCCTGTCTACTATGCGCTATAGTCTCCTGCTTGATCATGCACCAACAAGCCCAAAAAGCCACGTTTTTGAAGTATATTTCTAGAGTTTTCAAACGCTTTCGACAAGGTATGCCACAAACTTTTAGCTCACGAACTAAAACAACTTAATATTGACTGCAACCTATTAAAATATATTGAATGTTTTCTACTTAATCGCTCACAATTTGTTTTCGCTAACGGTTATAACTCCAGTTTTACCGAGGTGTCTTCCGGGGTTCCACAAGGTTCAGTTCTTGGACCCCTACTGTTTCTAATTTACATTAATGATCTTCCCTCTCTTGTGAACTCTCATATTCACCTATTCGCTGGTTACTGCGTCATTTTTAGAGAAATAGCCAACGCTAACGACAATACATTACTTCAGTCAGACCTCAACACAATAGGGAACTGGTGCAAAGATTGGTTAATGCAGCTAAATATTAACAAATGCAAAGTCAAGCGTGTGTCTAGAAAAACTTCCGGCCCGCCTCACTACTACATTGATAACATTTCGTTGGAATCAGTCTCGTCATATAAATACCTAGGCATTCACATTATTTGAAATCTTAATTGGGCTCTTCATACCGAGAACATAATCAAAAATGCTAATCGCATGCTAGGCTACTTACGTCACAACTTTTTTAATGTTCCTTCGAATTTGAAACTATTGCTTTATAAAACACTAATACAATTTAAACTCGAGTGTGCAACACCTGTATGGGACCCTGCTCATGGTAACTTAACTGATGATTTTGAGATGGTGCAAAATAACTGCACGTTTCATCCTTGCTAACTACAGCCGCACAGCGAGTATAACTGCTATGAAATCTAATCTCTACCTCCCAACACTGACATCGCGTAGAAAAGTGTTTCGTCTCGCCCTGTTCCACAAGCTTATCATCATTCCGCTTTACGTGATCACCTCATTCCCCAGCCAATTTATGTATCCCGCCGCATTGATCATAATCACAAAGTCGGAATTGTGTCATGCAACACTAAATGCTTCTCGCAGTCATTCCTACCGCGAACCTCACGTGACTGGAACCACCTTCTCGCAGAAGTTGCTGGCATTGTAAATTATGAGCAGTTCCGCGTAGCAATATCTAACATTGTATATTCAGATGCCATTTAAACTTTCATGTAACCAACTGTATTTCCTCTCTGTTTTTGTATATTTACCAACCCACTCTGTAATGCCACTGGCCCTGAGGGGTAATGTAACTAACTAAATAAATAGCAGGGGAGAGTTATTAGTAGAGTTCGTAGATAGAAATAATTTGCGGCTCATGAATACCTTCTTCCGTAAACGAGGGAACAGGAAGTGGACGTGGAAGAACCCCAATGGTGAGATTAAAAATGAAGTAAGACTTCTTACTATGCGCTCACCCTGGCATCGTGCAGGATGTGGCCGTCCTCGGAAAGGTGCGTTGTAGCGACCACAGAATGGTAAGGTCTCGAATTAGCTTAGACTTCAAGAGGGAACGGAAGAAGCTAGTGAAGAGGAAGTCCATTAACGAGCTAGCGGTAAGAGGGAAAATAAAGGAATACAGGATATCGCTGCAGAACAGATATTTAGCTTTAACTGAGGAAGACGACCTTAATGTTCATACAATGAACGATAATCTGACAGCTATCATTACGGAGTGCGCAGTAGAAGTAGGCGGTAGGACGGTTCGACAGGATACCGGAAAGTTATCTCAGGAGACGAAATTTAGATCTGATTAAGAAACGCCAAAGCATGAGGTTGTCTAACCCTACAGACAGAATAGAACTAGCAGAGCTATCTAAGTGAATAAATAAAAGAAAGGTAGCCGACATAAGGAAGTTTAGTATGGAGAGAATCGAGAATGCTCTGAAGAACGGAGGTAGCCTAAAAGCGGTGAAGAGGAAACTAGGCATAGGTAAAACCAGATGTATACGTTAAGAGACAAAGAAGGCAATGTCATAGGCAATATTGTTAAGATAGAGTAGCCTAAGAATTCTGCACAAATCTATACAGTAGCCAGTGTAATCACAACGTTAATGAGAGAGACAGTAGCGCACAGCAATGGGTCATCCCGCCATGTAACGAAAGAGAAGTAAAGAAAGCCTTAGGAGCAATAAAAAGGGGGAAAGTTGAGGGCCCTCCCTGTGCAGGAACCTTTCAGCGTGGCCAGCTTGGCAGCGGTTGACGCACTTAATAACGGTTTCCCTGGTGCCAACATGGCTTTTTCAGTTGACATTGAGAACCTCTTCTACAGCATTTCCCACGATGAACTCTTTGTAGCTGTGCGTGAACTTATTGACCGCTGCAGTCCTGTGAACTTTCCGAACGCATGTTACATGTCGGTTGATACCTTTTTGTAGTTATCTTTTTACCTGTCATCAACTATTGTTGAATTCAAAGGCTCCTTGTTTCTTCAGAAAAATTCAATATGTATTGGCTTTAGCGTTGCTCCAGTGCTTTCCCGGATATTTTTAGCAAAATTTCACAGAACACTTCGACTTACTTCATAACAAGCGTGTGTGCAAAGTTTTTAGGTACGTGGACGATTTTTTAGTACTTTTAGAGATTTTACCTGATGACACTCTGCCCGCAGCCGTAGACGATGTTCTGATGGCTTTTAAAGCTTCTTCGCGCACTCTTAATTTCACCCATGAACTCCCTAGCAATCATTCTATCAGGTTCTTAGAACTGCAACTAACATTCTTTGACGATGGCCATTTATGCTGGATGTTCTTGCCTAGAAGCAAGAAAACTCTGTTACCTTTCGGTTCTGCACAATCTAAGATTGTAAAGAGAGGCATTGTGACGAATTGTTTATGCAATGCACTCGAAAAAAGCTGTCATCACGCTATCAACAGTAGCCTTGACAATCCCTTCCAACGTTTGGAAGCCACGGGGTTCCCTAAGCCCCTTTTGAAAGCAGTGGCTGAATCGCTGCTTCAGAAGCTTAAGAAAGAACGTACGAAGCGGGCTGGCGTTGGGGCAACTGAACGCAAGAAACTCGAGGTCATGCCGTATGTGTATAAAGTGAGCCGCAGCATCAAAAAATTTGCGGCCAAGCAGGGAGTGAGTGTGGTGTTTTCTGCTCCTCGCAAGCTTTCGGATCTGTGCTCGCGCATTTCTCGAGGAAGGGAAAGGAACCACGTTTGCACCACGCAGCACGAGAACCGTTTCACGGCGTGCGTCGCTCAGGTCGTGTACAAGTTCCCCCTCACATGCGAGAGAGTATACATAGGCCAAATCGGTCGGTATATTAATGTCCGGTTGCGTCAGCACCCCTCCTCCCTGGAGTCCGATGACGGTGCAAACTTGCCCCACCATTGCAATGAATGTGGGTGTTATTAATTATTCAGCAATGTAACGATTCTTGGTAGAGGTAAGGGAAAACAAGAGCGAGAAATCTTGGAAGCGTACCATATCAATTTTTCAGGCTATGATTGCATTAGCACAACCTCGGTGCACTTACTCGAGAAAGAATTCGCTTTTTTAGGCCGGTCATGGTAGATGCGATAACATGTGTGTCCTATGCGCTGTGATTTGTGATGCTGCTGTTGCTCATGCTCTGCTGGCTTTGCTGGGACTATGTCATATCTAATAAATCTCAGTTGATAGTCCAGTCGTTGTGGAGTGGACACTCCTCCTTTGTTCCTGTCTTTTGTGACTTTTTTAAAATTTACAATGCACCAACTGGCCCGCACTTCAACCCTTCTGGAAAGCAGCTGGTGAGGATCAGGCAACAACCTTTTAGAAGGACGGAGGGAAGATTGTGCTAGAAAAACTAGCCACCCTGCATACGCAATGGCTTATGACTTCGAGCGTACCAGAAGCTTGGAAGAACGCTAACATTATCTTAATTCATAAGAAAGGAGACGTCAAGGATCTGAAAAATTACAGACCGATCAGCTTACTATCCGTTGCCTACAAGGTATTTACTAAGGCAATCACTAATAGTCAGGACAACCTTAGACTTCAATCAACCAAATGATCAGGCAGGCTTTCGTAAAGGATACTGCACCATAGACCATATTCACACTTTCAACCAGGTGACAGAGATATTCGCATAATATAACCAACCCCTATATATATAGCCTTCATTGATTACGTGAAAGCATTTCACTCAGTGGAAACCACAGCAGTCATGCAGTCATTTCGTAATCAGGGTGTAGAAGAGTCTTATGAGAAAATACTGGAAGATATCAATAATGGCTGCACAGCTACCATAGTCCTTCATAAAGTCGGCTATAAAATTCCAATAAGGAAGGGTGTCAGGCAGGCCGACACGATATCGCCAATATGCTATTCACCGCCTGTTTACAGGAGGTATTCCGAGACCTCGATTGGGAACAGTTGGGGATAAGAGTCAATGGAGAATACCTAAGTATTCTGCGATTCGTTGATGACATTGCCTTGCGAAGTCACTCAGCAGATAAACTGCAAAGCATGATCAATGAGTTAAGAGAGACAGAGCAGAACGGTGGGTCTAAAAATTAACATGTAGAAAGCCAAAGTAATGTTCAACAGTCGCGCAAGGGAACAGCAATTCCCATTTGGTAGCGAGGTGCTGGAAGTGGTTAAGGAATACGCCTACTTAGGGCAGGTAGTTACCGTTGATCTGGATCATGAGAGGGAAATAACTAGAAGAATAAGGTTGGGATGGAGCGCATATGGCAGGTTCTCTCAGATCATGAATGGCAGTTTATCAATATCCATGAGGAGAGGTATACAATAGCTGTATCTTACCGGTACTCACCTACGGGGCAGAAACGTGGAGGCTAACGAAAAGGGTTTAGTTATTTATTTTTATTTATCTGAACCTCAAGGGTCCCTGGCGGGACATTGCATGAGGGGGGTGGGCGCATGAGCAGCGGTTAACAATGAATGCTACGTGGGAATCATGACGATGACATGGCTTCCTCGATGGCAGTCTTGAAATGGGCAGGATCAGGGATTAGCGTTAAGCCGCGGGGAAGGTCATTCCAGTCGCGAGCTGTGTGCACAAAAAATGACTTCTGGAATGTAGTAGTGCGGGCACGATTATGCAGGATGGCAATGTTAGGATGGCCTGTGCGGGGTGTTCGACGTACTGGTAGAATGATCTCACTGTCACGGGGTGAACAATGGAAGAACCTGTGATAAAGGTAGACGCGAAATTCGGCGACTGGAAGCAAGAGAAGGAAGTTGTTGTTGGAACTTCAAGGCTGATATGCTAGAGTATCGCGAGTAGTTTGAAAGGATGAAGCGAGTGGCACGATTCTGAACAGATTCAAGGGCTGAGATAAGGTTAGACTGATGGGGGTGAAATATTTCGCAAACGTATTCAAGTTTAGGTCGCACAAGTGTTTCATAAATTAGTAATTTTAAGGAAGAAGGTGCCATGCGCAGGTTACGACGGAGATACCCAACTGCTCGATTAGATGAATTTATTATGTGGTTATGTGGCAAGACCATGATAAGTCACTAATGAGGTTAATACCAAGATACTTAAAAGAGTTAGTGGAAATAATGGCAGTATCTTTAACTTTATAAGTAGACGGAGTATTTTCGGCGGCGGTGAAAAGAAATTTGTACAGTCTTTGTAGTATTTAGGGACATTAGCCACGTAATGCACCATTGCTGTATGCTATCCAGGTCATTTTGGAGGATGTAAGCATCCTCGGCGTTAGTTAGGGGGCAGTAGAGTACGCAGTCATCCGCGAACAGGCGGATGCTAGATGTTCCCGTGGAAAGCAGGTCGTTAATGTATATTAGAAAGAAGAAAGGGCCAAGAACTGTGCCTTGGGATATTCCTGAAAGAACGTGGAGTAAGATGATGAGAAGCCATTAGCGGAAACAAATTGCATGCGGCCGGTTAGAAAGCTTCGAATCCAGTTCAAGACACTATATGATGAATGTTTAACAGAGACATATTAAGTAAAAGGCTGGAATGAGGTACTTTGTCGAAAGCTTTTTCGAAACCTAAAAATAGTGCATCAGTTGGGATATTGTCGTCAAGATCGGAATGAATGTCATCCAGCAATAAAGCTAACTGGGTTTCACATGAGTGGTCTTTCCGGAATCCATGTTGGTTTGGATGAAAAAAGTTGACCGTTGTTAGAAATGTGGCAACATTGGAGTAAATGACGTGTTCCATGATCTTAGAGCATACACTGGTTAGCGAAATGGGTCGGTGATTACCTGGGGATGATCGGTCACCTGTCTTGAGAACTGGAATGACCTTCCCAATTCGCCAGTCATGTGGAACGGAGCCAGTATCAAACGACTATTGAGAAATGAGGGAAAATAAGACTGCAAACATTTTTAGTGTTCGTTAAGACTTTGGATTTCATTCGATCGATACCGTAGGAAGATTAACATTTTAGCGAGTCGATAACATTAACAATACCATGTGCGTTGAAGGTGATGCCGTCCATTGGTAGATGCGGCAAAGGCGGAGGATCAGGAACATCATGAGTTCTTTCATTAGTAAAAACTGAAGATAATGCATGGTTCAAGACATGGGGTACGTCGGATACGCTTACTGGTGAGCCAGTGCTGTCAATGAGAGACAGTATTATCTACATCAGGGATGATTGTTTTCCAGTAGCGCTTAGGGCTGCTTTGCAACATTTCAGGGAGGGTAGTGGAAAAGAACTGGCGTTTAGTGTAGTATTATCAAGTACGCGTGATAAGTTATCAAGCACGCAGGCTGATGTACAGCTTGAGCCAAGACTGTTTCACACGTGCCGCGTATCATGCCAGTCATGTGTCATGTGACCTTTCCGGTATTTATAAGCCAGCAACACCCAGCAATAAACGTTCTTTGTTCTGCCACTACCCACCGGCTACGTTCCGTTACTTCAGTGGCGACGAGGATGGGATAGCTGCACGATGACAGCCAGGCCACCCGAGTTCGACGATAGGACAGGTAGCTGGAGCAGTTACCGTGTTCGTTTGGAGGCCTTTTTTGAGGGCCACGGCATCACAGATCCGAGAAAAAAGCGTGCGCTTCTGGTGTCGGCCCTGAGCGACAACGTGGTTCGCGTGCTTCAAGGCCAGTGCCAGTCGGAATCGGTGAACAGCTTGAGCTACGAAGTCGCCATACAGCACCTGGACAACCACTTCGATCCAAAAGCCAATGAGACTGCAGCAAGCTACGCATTCTTTATGCGGAGCCAAGCGGAAGGCGAAAAGGTACGGGACTACATCACCGACTTGAGACGTCTCGCAAAGGACTGCAGTTTCGAATAGTTATTGGACCGCATGCTGCGGGATCGGATTGTCTGCGGAATCCGTGATGAACAAGCTCGACGACACATGTTGTCGCAGCAGAAGTTAAGCCTGGCGGAGGTAGAAGCGTTTTCTCAAGCAGCGGAATGTCCGGGCAATGCAAGAGAGGAGCTTCAACGACAACGGTGCTGCCAACTTCGTACAGAAGCACAGGAGGAATCCGCAGAAGTCCGGACGCGGGCATGGATCCATGACAGTCCACGCAGTGCGGAAGGTGTGGCTCGAACCATGGTTCGGAAGTGTGCAGACACAAGAAAGCGACGTGTCACAAGTGCGGCATGAAGAGTCACCTGGCAAGGATGTGCTCCAGCGGTCGCACTAACCGCTCAGGCACTTATGCGGTGAAGGAGCTAGACGGCAGTGACGGAAGTAGCGAGGATATTCTCTACGCTTTGGAGGCTCACAACAACAGTAGGAACTTGTCCGCACGGCCATTTGAAAGGGATTTCATCTGGGAAGGCCGGAACCTGCGCATGCTGGTAGATACAGGGTCCACTATCAGCGTCATTCCAAGAAGGGTATTCGATAATAATCGCGAATGGTGGCCGCCACTGGAGAAGACTTCACTGCGCCTGACGTGCTTCCTGGGGCCGCTGCCGGTTCTTGGCCGAGTAGTCATGAAAGTCGAATGCAGTAACACGCAAGTGGACAGCTCGCTGGTTGTAGTGGATTGCAACGGGCCTCTTTTGTGCGGCCAGAACACCATACAGGCCTTCCGTAAGGCTGGCCTGGCACTACTGGAAGAATGCGCGTTGCAGAATATACACGTAGTACACGGTGACGCCACGACGGCGAAACTTTTGACTGAATTTCCAGAAGTTTTCGAGCACAGTTTGGGTTGCTGTAAGGGACCACCCGTGAAACTACACAAAAAAGATGCCGCTCTACCACGCTTCCTCAAGGCTCGACCGGTGCCATACGCGCTTCGGGAAAAGGTGTCTGCAGAAATCGACCGCGAAGTACAGGAAGGAGTGCTTTCAGCAGTGAGTTTCCGAGTGAGCTACGCCCGTCGTGCCCGTAGTGAAGCGAAACGGGGATATTAGGCTGTGTGGAGACTTAAGTTAACAGTGAATCTGGCGACACATCTGGAACAGTATCCGTTGCCAAAAATTGAGGACATCTTCGCATCTCTGTACGGCGGAGAGGTGTTCACTACTTTGGATTTACGACACGCGTATAATCAACTTTCACTGGACGACGAAGCACGAAAAATGGCCGTGTTGAACACACACAAAGGGTTGTTTGCATACAACCGCCTCGCTTTCGGCATCGCATCTGCTCCAGCTTTGTTCCAACGCCGCCTCGAATCCGTTCTGCAAGGTCTTCCTCGCGTCAAGGTGTACTTGGACGACATCATTATTGCTGAAAAGGAGAACGACGATTCAACTCTCCGGCAAGTCTTCGAGCGACTGCGCGACAACGGACTCAAGTTGAACCTTGACAAATGCAAGTTACGTTCTTGGGCCACAAGATCGACGCAACTGGCTTGCACCCCCCTCAGAATATAGAAGCCATCACCGCCGCACCAAGACCAGAGACGGTGAGCCAGCTAAAATCCTTTTTGGGTTTGATCACATATTACGCAAAGTTTTTGCCGAATCTTGCAACCACGTTGGCTCCACTCTATAGGCTGTTGGCGAAAGGAGCACGGTGGCAATGGACAGCCGAGCACGAAAAATCCTTTCAGGCAGCCAAGCGCGCTATGGGGGAAGCGGAACTTCTCGTCCACTACGACCCCGAAAAGCCGTTGCGGCTTGAATGCGACGCTTCACCAGCGGGGGTCGGCGCGGTGCTGTCACACCGAATCGGGAACAAGGGCCACCCAATATCGTTCCGTTCGAGAGCTCTGACGCCGGCTGAGTGGAATTATTCGCAACTGGAAAAAGAAGCGTTGGCCTTGGTGTTCGGCGTTACCAAGTTTCGAGATTACTTGTTGGCAAATCATTTCACTCTCGTGACGGATCACAAGCCACTGACCGGGCTGTTTCACCGGGAACGGCCAATTCCGCACATGGCCGCGGGAAGAATCCAGCGCTGGGTCCTGTTGCTGTCGGCTTACCATTATGATCTCGAGTACCGCCCAGGACACCTAAATGATAACGCAGACGCGCTCAGTCGCCTACCCTTGCCGGGCTTGGGTGAACGAGAAGGGCAAGAATCAGTGGAATACGTGCTTTATACACGGGGCCTAAATTCCATGGCCCTTTCCGCTCGGCAACTAACGGACCTAAGCCGCTCGGACGATAAGCTTCAGTGGATCAGGGGGTGGATCTCACGCGGCTGGCCACGGCACTTATCGGCAGCACAGCAACACCTGATGCCGTACTTTTCTCGCCGTAACGAGCTCGCCGCCAGCCACGACCTAATATACTGGGGCCATCGAGTAGTGTTGCCGGAGGCGGCGCAGCGATGCATGCTAAAGGAACTGCACGACAGTCACCCCGGTATCACAGCCATGAAGCACACAGCTCGAGCGCTATTTTGGTATCCTGGACTAGATAGGGACATCGAATTAGTTCAAAGTTGCCCTCAATGTGTTCAATGCTGGCCTATGCCAGCTGCTGAGGTTCCGTCTCCATGGCCAGCGAGCAACAAACCATGGTACAGGTTGCATATGGATTTTGCAGGCCCCATCGATGGCTACCAAATTTTCGTTTTGGTTAACGCCGAGACAAAGTGGATGGAGGCCATACCTTTAGAGACCGCCACAGCAGAGACCACCATTCAAGTACTTGAGGGTATTTCCGCACGGTTTGGCCTACCATACTGCTTGGTATCTGATAACGGACCACAGTTCACAAGTGCCACCATGTCTAGTTTCTTGCAGGAAAGCCATGTGAAACACGTCCGAACAGCCCCATACCATCCTCAGTCAAATGGGTTGGCGGAGCGGGCCGTGCGGACGGTAAACGAAGGGCTTCGAAAGAATTCAGCAGGGACATTGCAAGAACGACTAATCAAGTTTTTATTCCGTTATAGAACGACACCTTTGGAGCAAGGGAAATCGCCAGCGGAACTGCTGTTGGGTTTCAGTCCCAGAACCAGGCTGACGGCTTCACTCACGGACATCAAGGTCACAGAAAATGATTCCGGTGAACCTGTGCCAGCAGGGACAAAATCAACACGTTATCAACCAGGAAAGCCTGTATGGTCGCGCCAGTTTCGGTCTGCTCGGAAATGGATGCCTGCGACTGTGGTGTCCACGACGGGAGCGCGCATGGTTATTGTAGAAACACCGGAGGGATCGCAGCGCCGCCACGTGGACCAACTCAGGCCTCTGCTCGACGTGGGGTCGTCCCCTAGCAAGCCGAGCCCAGTCCGGACCCCTGACGAAGCTCAAAGTAGCTCTGAGGAGGCAAAAGATCATCAAGGTACGGAGACATGGGAAGTCCGCTCTCAAGCTGAAGACCAACCACCACGTCGCTCGACACGCCCACGGAAGCCACCGGATCGTCTCACTTACTCCAGCTTAGGGGGAAGGGGTGTAGTATTATCAAGTACGCGTGATAAGTTATCAAGCACGCAGGCTGATGTATAGCTTGAGCCAAGACTCTTTCACACGTGCCGCGTATCATGCCAGTCATGTGTCATGTGACCTTTCCGATCTTTATAAGCCAGCAACACCCAGCAATAAACGTTCTTTGTTCTGCCACTACCCACCGGCTACGTTCCGTTACTTCATTTAGTTTGGGTAGGAAGATCGGAATATTGCTTGGCAGTTGTGTGGTATTTGTTCCAGGCGCATTTGGTGTTAAGTAACTTGGCAGGACGAAAAAGGCACTTTTTCTCGTTATTTAAACGCTTTAGTGTAATATTACATCATGAAGAACGTTTTCACTCTGTTATGCTGATGGTAGGAATGTAAAGTCGAATCAAACGCAGTAATTTTGATATGAAGAGAGACCAGTTCGACTCAGTAGAACGTAAGTGGTAGGTAGAAGCAAAATGGTTATGGAAAGCAAGAAGGTCACGATTCATGCTAATGTAGTCTCCTTTGTCGTATAGTGTTAGTACTTTTTTGGATTTAGGACTTTTGGTAACGCTGGTAGAAAAGGTAGTGTGAAGTACAACGTGGTCACTAAGGCCCGCAATGTACGAAGGAGCACGGAATTCATCAGGGTGAGTAGTCAAAATAATGTCAAGAATATTTGATGTACGGTCTGTCGTGACGGTGGGCTCAGAAACAAATTGAGACAGGCCAATAGTCAAGCATGTGTTTAGGAATTCCCTAGATGCCTGACTTTTTGTTAGGGTGTGGGACATATCATTCCAATCTATCGACGGAAAGTTGAAATCGCCGAAAAGCAAAATGGGGGTGCGTGGGTAAGATGAGATTAGCGAATCGAGCGTGTCATGAAAGAGCGTTGTGAATGAACTGTCCATATCAGGCGGTCGATAGCATATACCGATGAATACACGAGGGGATGAAGCATGACAGCACACCCAAATCATTTCCAACGAGATTACTATGTTAACAATGGAACAATTTAGGAGGCGCTTCGCGGCGATAAGAACGCCGCCGCCACGGCAGCCGTCCGGTCTGTCTTTCCGGAATATATCAAAGTCAGGAAGTTCGGACAGGATTTCGTAATCTAAGATTGATGAATTTAGCCATGTTTCAGTTAGCAGAACGACGTTACTGGATGATGAGCTGATAAGACTACATAAGGAATCATGCTTAGGTATTATACTGCGAATGTTAGTGTAAAAAAGGGACAGGTGATCGTTTTTTTCTACCGTACGTTACTGCTGAGGGGAACTGGTGGCTGCTATGATTTACGTTCGAGCACTTTCACGGCGGTGTGGTCAAATATGTACGTTTTACCATTAGAGACTAGCCTGTTGCGACGGAGCTTGTAGGGGATGTGGTTAGCTTTCGCAAATTCAATGAGGCGTTTACGGGCGAGTCGGGTATTAGGAGAGAAATCTTCACTCATTGCGTAATCAGTTGATTTAAGCTTATAAGCTGATGATAAAACGCGTTCTTTGTCCTTGTAATGCAGAAATTTAACTAAGATTTGGAGGTGCTTTTCTCTTTTGGATGTGTCTAGACGATGCGCTCGCTCAATATTATTGCTTTAAATGGTTATACTCAGGTTATCCTGGCAGTGATCAATTATTAATTTTCAGACTCACTTCAGCTTTCGTTTTCCGCATCTTTGAGCCCATAGAATACCAAATTGCTTCGTCGAGACATGTTTTCAAGGCCATCCATTCGGCCAGTCAAAATGGACACCTGAGCTGAGCAGATAGCGGTAATGCTTTGTATACTGTCAATTTGAAATCTTACATTTGAAATAGACTGAAAATCTGTCTCAATCTTCGCAAGCCTAGTGTTTAGGTGCGCAAATACTTTCTCATGCTCTTCAAGGGCTGACTTGATAGAGCCTAGCTGCTCAAATATTTTTGCTGCCCGGATTGTAAGCCTGTCAGCGCGGCAAGCATATCACTGGAATTGTCAGCAGCAAAGGAGGGGGAATGCCCGGGATTTGTTTCCACATACCCGGCCAGCAATTGTAGTTTCAACATGTGGGAACACTCGGAAAACGTAGCTATAGATCGCCGTGGGCCCGGCAGCACAGACAGCGGTTGCTGGAGCGCTTGGCGTAATGGCTGTGACGGTTCGTTACCTGCGTAACGAAGAAGCGAAGGCAGTTAGGGCGATCCATTTCTGTAGTGCCGCCGAGCCCACTAAGCGCTGCGATGGTTTGGTCGGGCCTTATGTAACCGATTCCAGGGAAGGGCACGGCGATTGTCGCAGATATCGATGACGGTGGCCAAGGACTATGAAGATAATGCAGCAGAAGCAAAGTACCCGTGGTTGTATGCAGATGCTCGCACCTGGCTGTCCAAGCGCGATCTTGCAGCGGTTGTTCCATGTCGGTATGGGCATGCGCAGAGGGAAGCACAGGCAACGGGTCGACTGTCGATGATGTGCAGGCGGACAGCACTCCGAGAGCAGCGAGCAGACGGGGCCAGGAAAGAGGGGTGAACTGCGTAACGAAGAAGCGAAGGCAGTTAGGGCGATCCATTTCTGTAGTGCCACCGAGCCTACTGAGGGTTCAGCTTAAGTTAAAGGGACACTGAGGAGAACTCTATGGAATTTTTTTTTTGTTAGCAAAATCTGAGAGTTCAGATTTCATGGCTTTGTTGCCGCTTGTCCGTGAGCAAAAGATGCATTTATTTCAAAGAAATTTGGATTCGAAGTTGAAAAAGTTTTTCCCGCCGCTCCGATTCAAACTCGAGAACTCTTATGACGTCACGGAGAACTCTTATGACGTCATAGGACGGAGTGACGTGAACGTGATGTAAACGCAGACTCCGTGATTTCTGGTGGCTAGCGGTGCGGTCTAGCAGCTGCCGAAATGAAAGCTACTGCCGCCGCACGTTGAATGCATCTATCGGGGGTTGCTACCGTCGCTTCGTTCACGTTTGCACCGGCATCTTGCCAGCGTTACGATGGGTCCCGTTTCCGAACCCGACGACGAAATTCTCGCAAAAACTCCGGCCTGCATTTCGCGACCTGAGCCCCAGAGAGCATGAGATATTTTTGAGGAAGAACGGCTAGGTTAGGCGCCGGCGGGTCGTTTCCCCCTTCCGCCGTGAGCAGCCGTTGCAAATTAAATATCATAACCGCGGTGCGCGGAGTCGCGAGGGACCAGGACAAGGTCGGCGCATCGCGCCCATCGGAAGCTGGCCGGGGCTCTGAGGCCAGCGGATTGTGATTCCTTGAACGGCGCGGTTGCAGGGTGCAGCAGGCGGCTTCGAGGTCTCCCACAGTTGCGAGGGCCAGGTTATTTATTTATTTTGTTGCCACAAAAAATGGATGGGTGCTCAAGGGTGCTCGCGTTTAAAGTTGGCGGCTTGAAACTAAAGCCGGCGCACGACGCTTCAACGGCTTCCGCTGGATCCGACGGGTCCACTGTATCGGGATCTCTCGCCCCCTTACATGTATTTTCAGATGTGTACTGTGAATGGATTAAATTAGCCGAGAGCTCAAAAAGAACAGCTCCGCCCAACTGTCGTACCTATTGAATTACATCACAACGCGCACCTCGCCGCGGAGCCGGAATCGTTCTGGCCGGGCCGGCGGCGGCTGGCGCACTCGGCGCGAAATAGAGACATGCTCCAAGTCTCCGCCAGTGCGGTCAGAGTGCGCCGAAGCCGCCGAACGTGTCGGCGGTCAAGCGCAGTTGGAGTATAGAAAGTCTCGCTTTGGCCGACAAGACGTCGCCGTGCAGCGCGCGCGCGCGCGTTACGCCGGAGTATAAACGCGCCTTAAGAAAGCCTGCGCTTAACCGCTAACCAACGTATTCGGTGGCGGCATCTATGGGAGACACTGAAACCCCCCGCCCACTCACTGAATAAAGAAAATCCTCTGATGAGGCTCGGATTCGAACCAGGACCTTTGGCGTTATAGGCGGAGTCACTACCACTCTGCCACGACGGCTCAAACTTCAACCGTCATTAAAGGCGCATCTAGTGAATGCACTCTTCCGATACAGAAGTCTCCGCGCTTTTGCTACGTATATCCTGGCCTAACAGAGCTAGCCCATAAGCAATTTTTCTTAACTGCCTTGTATCTTGTCTCCCGTCCTTAATAAACGATTTCCGTTAGGTAGCTTGAAGTTGACTGGCACAGCCGGGAATGTTTCGCCGGGCGAGCGTGCGAAGACACAAGTGCTCTTTTTACTGCGAACTGCCTTGTACGATCACCGACCATCGTGCCATCATAGTTTTTCATCGACTGTGGCTATCATCTGATCAGCCTTAGCAGGCTCCTTCAAAGGTTAACCGGCACTTGGAGTTCCTCTGCTGTTCGGCGCTTGTACATCGAGGCGCGTCAAAAACAAAACCACGGGGCACGCAAAGCTCATAGACGCGAAGCGCCATGACAAATCGAAACTCTCCTGGCCGCCTGTGGCGCCGCCAAGCATCGGTTTTCTTTGCTTCCAACATTCAGGTTGTCTTTTGTCTGTCTTCCTTGTGTTATAAAAGTGCACCATCGGTTTCAAAACAAAACTTACTTCAATATTGAACCGCGCAACCTTCATTTGTCAGCCTCAGGGATTCTCGATCCCCATGTGGGAAGGAAAATTCCTCCAAGATGGCGTCTCGTCCTATGACGTCATCACGCTTGTACTTGCGAGATTGGCCTGTAGCGGCGATACCTTTGTTTTGGTTCTTGCTATTTTCTACCTTACGAGAGCTTTGTTTGCAGTAAGAGTGGCGTTTTTGTGATCATGAACTGGTATTCTATCGATACAAGCCAACTTCAATTTCTCCTCAGTGTCTCTTCAACACCTCTCCTCCTTCACCCAACCTCATCTGATCCACTGAAATGGGTCTAAGTTATTACCAACCAACCACATGACGCATGAAATCCAGAAAAAATGGCTGGCGTTTCATAATTGGTAAGTATGATATGAAAAAGCACACCATGCACCCGAAAGCGCGGTTAAGGGGTCCACTGACCCAGGGAGCCAGTTAGGCGCGTTTCCTTTCCTCAAAATCAACGGAGTCTACCCGTGTGCTGTGCGATACATTGCACGTTAAAGATCCCCAGGTGGTGGAAATTATTCCGGAGCCCTCCATTGAGGCACCTCTTTCTTCCTTTCACTCCCTCCTTTATCTCTTTCCTTAAGGCGCAGTTCAGGTGCTCAACGATACACGAGACAGATCCTGCGCCATTTCCTTTCTCCAAAAAGAAACAATTATTATATTATTATTATTAAAAACATGGCACGGAAACAGTGCACGACACGCGCAACAAACGGGCTGTTTCTACACCCGTAAGCAAATCTCTCGCCACTTCGAAAGCATTCCGCATTGTTTGCTACTCATACATAACCGCCTTCGATTCCGACTTCCTCAGCATTGTTTTCGTGAAGCCATCATCACAAACACAATAAAGCGCGCTGGCTCGGTTGCGATTTTCGAGCGAACCCTACCCCCTCGAAAGAAGAAGCCTCAATTCAAACCATTTTACCTTCTTTTCTTATGCCACGCCCAAACTTCTTTTATCAGAGCCAATAAAAGCACGAAAAAGCTAAAGTGAAGGCACGGAAAACAGAGCAGTTTTCTCCTAACCAGAAGCAAACAAGCGGCACCAATAGCTGCCCCACACCCTATCGTCGTATGTGCATGAACGCGTATGTTCCTGCATTCTCTTAAGACGCCGTTTATTATTTCAATTGAAAAGCAAATATTTTTCGGCCCAAATGGCATACCAAGGCCACGCTGCGGTGACTCAGTGGTTAGGGCGCTCGGCTACTGACCCAGAGTTCCCGTGTTCGATCCCGATCTCGACGGCCGCGTTTCGATGGAGGCGAAACGCAAAAGGAACACCCCTGCTGTGCGATGTCAGCGCATGTTAAAGATCTTCAGGTGGTCGAAATTATTCCGGAGCCCCCCACTACGGCGCCTATTACTTCCTTTCTTCTTTCACTCCCTCCTTTATCCCTTCCCTTACGGCGCGGTTCAGGTGTCCAACGATATATGAGACAGATACTGCGCCATTTCCTTTCCCCAAAAACCAATTTTCAGTCCTCAAGGCCTGACGAAATCCAACGGCCGGTAGTCACCATGTTATTCTTTTATACGCACATAAACAGATTTTGTACAAACCGAGGAAAAATTTGAAACTAAAATTAAAACGCCACGATTCATGAAATTCCTACGGACTATGGAACCATTTTATTTTTCGAAGATGCACATCTATCACGACATCGCAATGCATTATAGTAATTCCCGCCAAACCTACCCCCTGCTCATCCTTCTCTGACCAAAACCGAGCAGGTGGTATGGCATCGATTACAAACCGCCACCGTTCCATCGCCTTTCCTCCTCTCCCTGATACATAGGTGTTGTCAGGAAGACTGAAAAGGAAAGTGCACAGGCTTGGCCACTGACTCAAGCTTAGACACAATCGCTGCCACGTGCTGAGAGAGAGAGAGAAAAACTTTATTGTTGGAGAGGAAGTCGGGGCACGCCCCTGGGTCTCCGCACGACCCCACTGCACTCAAGTGTTTATGTCCCTAAGGTCCATAACACTGGCAGCCCGGCCAGCGGCGATTGTCTGCACGGCCGGGTCCTCCGAGCGCAGCAGGGTCTCCCAGTCCTCCCAGGTCTTGAGGTCCTCTAGGCCGCGCGGGGGAGGGTCCGCCGGGCAGAGGGAGAGGATGTGGAGGGAAGAGGCGAATGGTTCTGGGCACAAGGTGCAGGCAGGAGTGGGGAAGGAGGGGTGATAGTGGGCTAGTGTCAGGGGTGAGGGGAGTGTGTGTGTCTGTAGTTAGCGCCAGAGTGTTGCGTGTTTGTTATCTAGGGAGGGGTGGGGCGGGGGGTAGAGCTGGCGCGAGGCTCTGTAGGCCTGCGTCATCTCGCTGAACGAGATAGGGTAGAAAAGACGCGCGCTATAAGGTCCCTGGCCGATCCCATAGGCAGTGCAATACCGGGCCAACCTGTGGCGGAGGTTAAGCATACTTCAAACACTGCGCCATATTTACAAAATTGTTTCATTTCTTGGGTCCAAATGGGACCCGTAGCAGATATTAAATCCCCTCATATAAAGTTGGGAGAAATCTCCTACCTGTCAATACGATTTCTAAACGCACATATCAAATTTGCCCAAACAAACCAAAACCTCCCTTCCGAAGGATAGAATCACAGGAGGGATGGGAGGCTGCTCTGCGCAGCTCACAGGTGGAGCTACAGCTTCGCATCGTAGGCTGGACGTTGACGGTCGCCGCGGCACAACAGTGTCCGGCCATCTAGAGCGGCTCGAGGGCCCGTCGCTGTCCTGCCTAAAGGGACACTGAGGAGAACTCTATCGAATTTTTTTTTTTGTTAGCAAAATCTGATAGTTCGGTATTTCATGGCTTTGTTGCCGCTTGTCCGGGAGCGAAAGATGCATTTATTTCAAATAAATTTGGACTCGAAGTTGAAAAAGATTTTCCCGCCGCTCCGATTAAAACTAGAGAACTCTTATGACATCACGGAGAACTCTTATGACGTCATAGGACGGAGTGACGTGAAGTGATGTAAACGCAGACTCCGTGATTTCTGGTGGCTAGCGGTGCGGTCTAGCAGCTGCCGAAATGAAAGCTACTGCCGCCGCACGTTGAATGCATCTATCGGCGGTTGCTACCGTCGCTTCGTTCTCGTTTGCACCGGCATCTTGCCAGCGTTACGATGGGTCCCGTTTCCGAACCCGACGACGAAATTCTCGCAAAAACTCCGGCCTGCATTTCGCGACCTCAGCCCCAGAGAGCATGAGATACTTTTGAGGAAGCACGGCTAGGTTAGGCGCCGGCGGGTCGTTTCCCCCTTCCGCCGTGAGCAGCCGTTGCAAATTAAATATCATAACCGCGGTGCGCGGAGTCGCGAGGGGCCAGGACAAGGTCGGCGCATCGCGCCCATCGGAAGCTGGCCGGGGCTTTGAGGCCAGCGGATTGTGATTCCTTGAACGGCGCGGTTGCACGGTGCAGCAGGCGGCTTCGAGGTCTCCCACAGTTGCGAGGGCCAGGTTATTTATTTATTTTGTTGCCCCAAAAAATGGATGGGTGCTCAAGGGTGCTCGCGTTTAAAGTTGGCAGCTTGAAACTAAAGCCGGCGCACGACGCTTCAACGGCTTCCGCTGGATCCGACGGGTCCACTGGATCGGGCTCTCTCGCCCACTAGCATGTACCTTCATATGAGTACTGTGAATGGATTAAATTAGCCGAGGGCTCGAAAAGAACAGCTCCGCCCTACTGCCGAACCTATTGAATTACGTCGCAACGCGCACCTCGCCGCGGAGCCGGAATCGTTCTGGCCGGGCCGGCGGCGGCTGGCGCACTCGGCGCGAAATAGAGACATGCTCCAAGTCTCCGCCAGTGCGGTCAGAGTGCGCCGAAGCCGCCGAACGTGTCGGCGGTCAAGCGCAGTTGGAGTATAGAAAGTCTCGCTTTGGCCGACGTAACTTCGCCGTGCAGCGCGCGCGCGCGCGTTACGCCGGAGTATAAACGCGCCTTAACAGAGCCTGCGCTTAACCGCTAACCAACGTATTCGGTGGCGGCATCTATGGGAGCCACTGAAACCCCCACCCACAAACTGAATTTTAAAAAAATCCTGTGCCGAGGCTCAGAGTCGAACCAGGACCTTTGGCGTTATAGGCGGAGACACTACCACTCCGCCACGACGGCTCAAACTGCAACCGTCATTAAAGGCGTATCTAGTGAATGCACTCTTCCGATACAGGAGTCTCCGCGCTTTTGCTACGTATATCCTGGCCTAACAGAGCTAGCCCATAAGCAATTTTTCTTAACTGCCTTGTACCTTGTCTCCCGTCCTTAATAAACGATTTCCGTTAGGTAGCTTGAAGTTGACTGGCACAGCCGGGAATGTTTCGCCGGGCGAGCGTGCGAAGACACAAGTGCTCTTTTTACTGCGAACTGCCTTGTGCGATCACCGACCATCATGACATCATAGTTTTTCATCGACTGTGGCTATCATCTGATCAGCCTTAACAGGCTCCTTCAAAGGTTAACTAGCACTTGAAGCGGCACTTGGAGTTCCTTTGCTGTTCGGCGCTTGTACATCGAGGCGCGTCAAAAACAAAACCACGGGGCACGCAAAGCTCATAGACGCGAAGCGCCATAACAAATTGAAACTCTCCTGGCTGCCTGTGGCGCCGCCAAGCATCGGTTTTCTTTGCTTCCAACATTCAGGTTGTCTTTTGTCTGTCTTCCTTGTGTGATATAAGTGCGCCATCGGTCGGTTTCAAAACAAAACTGACTTCAATATTGAACCGCGCAACTTTCCTTTGTCAGCCTCAGAGATTCTCGATCCCCATGTGGGAAGGAAAATCCCCTCCAAGATTGCGTCTCTTGTCCTATGACGTCATCACGCTTGTACTTGCGAGATTGGCCTGTGGCGGCGATACCTGTATTTTGGTTCTTGCTATTTTCTACCTTACGAGAGCTTTGCAGTAAGAGCGGCGTTTTTGTGATCAGGAGTTGGTATTCTATCGATACAAGGCCACTTCAATATCTCCTCAGTGTCCCTTTAAGGACAACGCAGCGAGCTATGGAAAGAAGAATGATAGGTGTAACGTTAAGAGACCGGAAGCGGGCAGAGTGGATGAGGGAACAAACGCGTGTTAATGGCATCCTAGTCGAAATCAAGAGGAAGAAATGGGCTTGGGCAGGGCTTGTGTTCCGAAGGCAAGATAAACGCTGGTCATGAAGGGTAAAGGAGTGGATTCCAAGAGAAGGCAAGCGTAGCAGCGGGCGGCAGAAGGTTAGGTGGCCGGATGAGATTAAGAAGTTTACAGGCATAGGGTGGGCGCAGCTGGCAAAGGACAGGGTGAATTGGAAAGACATGGGAGAGGTCTTTGCCCTGCAGTGGGTATAGTCAGGCTGATGATGATGATGATGGCAGGAGATTTCAGTGCACATCGCCATGGCTGGGGAAGCTCCGTTACAAACGTTAGAGGAGGGGATATCGCCACGTCCATAGACTGTACACCCGCTGCGGTGGCTCAGTGGTTATAGCACTAGGCTGTTGACCCGAAAGACGCGGGTTCGATCCCGGCAAACTCTTCCATTTCTGGGAAGAGGCCCTACTTTGGTCCATTGAAACCCTTCAGAGTCGACTTGTCGAAAATCCTGTCTCTCTGTTTCTGCCAGCCACACACACAAGTTCCAGGAACACCAAGTGCACGTGAGGTGGCCAAATCTGCCTTTTTTGCAAGATGTGGTGCTCTCTGGGGAGTGGAAAAAATACACCTGCTACTGGTTGAAAACAGACACATGTGGGAGACGCAAGTGCGATCAGATTCCACAAAGGTGCATTGTATTCGGATGTTCTCGGTGCACAGGCATGCGCCGGTGGTGATCAGTCACGCCAAGTTGGCTGTGTCTGTAGAAACGCATGCGCAGGACGTCCGACATGCCATCTGTCGTTGCTGACCTGAAAGATGCGTGGATTCTGGCCATGGCAGTCTCATTTCGATGGAGGCGAAATTCTAGAGGCCCGTGTACTGTGCGATGTCAGTGCACGTTAAAGAACCCCGGGTGGTCGAAACTTCCAGAGCCCTTCACTACGGCGTCCCTCATAACCTGACTCGCTTTGGGACGTTAATTAATAAACCAATCTTAGACTGTGCAGGTCTTGTTTTACTCAATGATGGCACACGGACCTTATTGCACGGAACTATACCTACAAGAGCTACCTGGACCTAGCATTTGTATCCAGGCGCCTCTCATGGTCTGCGACGTGGTGTGCTGATATTTAAACGTATGGAAGTGACCACATACCAACGTATGTGCAGCAACCGTGGTTTCAGCGTCTTCCACATGCCAAAATACGCTGCACCGACTGGAGTTCCTACCGCAATTTTCTAGAAAAAAGTTGTGAGAACGTCACTAACCTAACAGATGTGGAGAGCGTATTATTGCGGCAAAGCAAGATACAACGCACAACATCTCAGCGCCCAGTTCCACAACTCCAGTGGATGTGAACTACGCGCAGCTTCGGACGATTCGTCGGCACGCAGAAAGAAAATACCGAAGGACTAAAGATGCCTCGGATCTACGGGCCTCTCGACGTGCCCAGAAGCAAATACTGCGCTATTTAGAGAATCTAGGCAGACAACGGTGGCGGTCGTTTTGCAACAGGCTGGATCCCCGCAGACCACTCTCTAAACTCTGACATGCCGTCCGAGCACTGTCAACATTTCCCCAGCAGCAACACCCTTTCCGCGCATTGGCACTTTGTGAAAAACGGCAAGAACTAGAGGTCGCGGAGGATTTCTGCTCGAGAGCAGCCGGAGGCGCTTCTTCATCTCGGCAGCATTGATATGCTCCTCCCACCATGGACGATCGCCTGGACATTCCCTTCGCAATTCAAGAACTGAAAGCACCGCTTTCTGCTGTACGCATCCTTCTTCCCCAGGACCTGATGGAATCACCTACAGCGCGCTTTGTCACCTGGGCCCACAGGTAATAGAAGCCCTCTTAGCCTAGTTCAGCCAGTCTTGGGCCTCTGCCACTGTTCCACAGCAGTGGAAAAGAAGCCGCATTTTGGCATTGCTAGAACCAGGAAAATCGCCTCTCGACTTAACATCCTATAGACCAGTAGCTCTTGCAAGTTGTATTGGCAAGACAATGAAGCGTATGGTATTAACCCGTCTATAATGGCACCTTGAAAAACGTGGACTATACCCTTCCACAATGACGCGTGTCCGCAAAGGCCGGTCTGCCATCGGCAGTGCAACTGATCTTGTGTCTATGGTAGAACATGAAAACCGCCGTCACAGGTTGACTGCTGCTCTTTTCCTCGACATCAAGGGCGCATTCGATAATGTCCTGCACAATGCAGTATTAAATGCATTCGATGAATGTGGTAATGGCGGACGTCTGCAGCATTGGATTGCAAGCTATTTGACAAACAGGACAGTCTATATGGAGACTCTTGACGGAGACACAACAGATCATCATGTCGCTCGTGGTGTTCCTCAGGGAGGAGTGCTCGGTCCAACATTCTTTAATCTCGTGCTTATCGGCCTTTTGAAAACAACTACCGAACACTGTTCCGATATCCGCCTATGCAGACGATATTTGCATACGGACATCAAATGTCACGCGTCCCCAAGTGCAAGCAAGGTCGCAACGTTCGGTTTTCCATTACGTCTGCGTACTTTCGCCGTCAGGGGCTTGAACTTTCACCAACTAAAGGCGTAATTTTGGCTTTCACACGCAAGCCAGTGGCGTGGTATCCGGTCACAATCGAAGGACAAATTGTTCGATACGTAACACGTCACAAATTCTTAGGTGTTACGATAGACCGTGACCTGTCCTGGACCTGTCCTCAAAAAAAAGAAAAAGCTCGACAGCTTTGCAAGCATTGTAAGGGTATGGCAGGGCAATCCTGGGGTCCCTCTGAGCGATATTTACGTCACGTGTACCAGGCGCTGGTGGCCGGTCTTCTCAGATACAGTGCACCCGTTCTCTCTCTCTCTGGGGGTCAGACTATCAGGCCTGCGTGCGCTTGAAAGCGCACAGGCTTGTGCTTTAAGGGTATGCTTGGGTTTGCCATGCAAAACTTCTGCATGGGGCACATTTTACAAGGCCTGCGCCTGCCCAGCGCGAATTTATTTTCAACAGGAGCCACTTCCTGTGCATTTGCGATATCTGACCAGGCACGTTATCACCCCCTGCCCAATATTAGTACTGTGCGTCCATACTCAGCCTCTTAGAAGCCCTTTGGATACAGTGCAGCGCGGTGCCTACGAACTACATGCCACGCCAGATTGCGGAGGTGCCACTTTGGGCAGTACCGCAGCCGTACATACGTACCACCATTCCGGGGATAACAAAGAACACGCACATCCCACCAGTCTGTCTGAAATAGCTGGCGCTGTCATACATTGCATCTATGTATGGTGACTCCAAGCATGTTTTTGTGCACGAATGCGTAACGACAACCTCTTCTGCTGCAGAGGTGATAGTGCGTGGAAGTGCATTAGGTCATCATTTCAGGCTAATGCATAAAACGTACTCTACGGCAACAGCATAGGCAGCCATACGAGAGGCCATCCTTTATATTGGTCACCAGTCCGCGCACGAATGGACTATATTCTGCGACTCGAGATCGGCATTACAGGTCATACAAACTTACGCTAAATCACGGAGCAAGACTATATAGTCTTCCTCCGTGCGTTAAGTCAAGGACATTCGAGCAGCTAGCTCAGCAGATTGTGCTTTTGTTAGCTGAGGCTTTTCACCGCGGCCATATCGTAAAGTTTCAGTGGATACCGAACCATTGCGGCACAGCGGGACACGAGCGTGCTGATGCCGAGGCTCGGCTAGCTCATGCTGATGGGGCTTTCATCGAAATAGCCCTTTCCAGACCACCAGCCGACCTCTCCTACTTTCCCCCAATTAAAATTCCTTTCCTCTCTCTCTTGGCCATTGCATCTACCATGCACTTCCCTGACTGAGCCTCCACCTGCACCCGCCTGTCTGCCTTCACTGTTGTCAAAACGCCTCCCTCAACCCTCGCTACGTTCGAGTCACCGACCACCAGAACCCTTCTGCGCTCTAACCGTTCGCTTCCTGACTGCGACTGTTGCCCTCCGGATCGCGCTAGCTGGCTCTCCTGCCGCCGTATGTGCGTCATCACGGCCATTACCTTTCCGTCTTCCCCACTCAAAGCCTGCTGCGCTGCCGTGCCGTAGGGTCGACGAGCCTCCTTTTTACTGCTACCTTCTGCCTGAGGGAAAATGGCAGTGGCTTAGCTCGGCTATGCCAGGTTATACGTATCGAAAGCTAAGGCATAGCTTGGTTAGCCTTGGTTTATCTTGATTGCAATTCCAGGTTAGTCTGGTTGTCTGGCTGGTTGTTGTCAATGGTTCGTCACGCGGTCGGTCACGTGACAAGTCACGTGGTTGGTCACGTGGTGCGGTGCGACCACGGTGGGAATGCGAGCGCGGCGAAACTGCGAGTTCGTGGCCAATGTAGCTTTCGCTACGAAATGTATTTAGGTGCACCACGCTGCCCTTGTCCACCACCTAACACTGCCCCGCACCAAGCTGACCTGCCGGCCGCGACTTGAGCGCTTCTACCTGCTCTTCTAGCTAGGCTCGCCTTCCCGCTCTTCTTTCAGCTCGCCCACAATTCGCTCCAACAGGTCGGCCTTAGCCCCCTCCCTCTTAAGCGACTCGGCGACCTGAGTTTCTAGTTCTCTCGTTCCACCTTCAGGTCCCCTTTCAGTTCCTTAATCCCAGCTGACCATTCCCCTTCCAATGTCCGAACGACCTCCTCAAAACGCTTACATATCTTGCACGCGAAGCTAGCCCCATCTGCTTCGACTAAGCTCCCGATCCCGGTCTCGTCTAAATAACGCCAACGCTCGCACTCCTGGCACTTCACTAGCTCGCCGTCCACCTTGACTTTACTAGCTTGCCTACCCATCATCCGGCCGACTATACGTAATGTAAAAGCCCGCCTAAATTCCTACACAAAGACGTACGGCACACACACCTCCGCTATCCTTCCTACCTCTAACACGGTTTAAAACTACCGCCCCTATAGCATGTACAAAAGCAATACCAAAAAGCACTTAGCTTCGGACGAAGTCGCTGGAGCTCCGAAGAAAGCGTCCTCCTCCGACGGCGTCACAAGCAGATTGTCTGATGTGCATCGTTATCAATGAAAGAAAAGTAAAAACTGTGACTTTGATACCCGCCGCGGTGGCTCAGTTGTTAGGGCGCTTGACTACTGATCCGGAGTTCCCGGGTTCGAACCCGACCGCGGCGGCTGCGTTTTTATGGAGGAAAAACGCTAAGGCGCCGTGTGCTGTGCGATGTCAGTGCACGTTAAAGATCCCCAGGTGGCCGAAATCATTCCGGAGCCCTCCACTACGGCGCCTATTACTTCCTTTCTTCTTTCACTCCCTCCTTTATCCCTTCCCTTACGGCGCGGTTCAGGTGTCCAACGATATATGAGACAGATACTGCGCCATTTCCTTTCCCCCCAAAAAAACAATTATTATTGACCGCTGCGCGCGTTCCTTTCGCCGCGCTTTCTTGCAAGTGCACGCGCTCTTGCGATGTATAGCCTGCATTGCGGCTACAAGAAGCTCGTTCCGAATGGCGCGCACTTCCGCAAAGCAAACCTAATTAAATGGGAGAAGCTGATTAGTCGCGTCTACTGTGTGGAGCAGACGATCGACGACGAGGAGGCCCATTTGACCGCAAAATACGTTTCTCAAGTCAGTGATAACGTCGTGTACGACGTGTAAGCCCGCTGTTAAATTATATGCTTGAAACATGCAAAGTAGAATCAGCCCTGCAAAATGAAGCGTTTCATGGGATGTACAGGCTGATCCACTCTTAGGATGAACAAGCGAGTGTGCGGCCGCGCTCTTCGGAGCGCCCATGCGCGTTCGTTACGGTCGCACATCGAAGCAAAGGGGCGTACGCGCAGGGGGATCTGGAGGTGGTGTCTTGCGTCGTCTCCCAATTCACTTTCATTCGTGGCCGGGACAGATGCATTGGCGCTCCAAGGAGTGCGACCGCATACTCGCGTGTTCACGGTAAGGGTGGATCACCCTATACATACGCTTTGGTTCTTATATTACGGCCTTATTAAAGCAAAGTTTGTACATCCGGGGAAGAAAGTATACGTAGCGGAGAAAAAAAAAATCGGCGGAGATACTTACGACTGCTCACGTGTGAGAAGGCGTAAGCCCGCCCGCTCACTTTGTAAAAGCAGTCGCAGCGTGCTGCGGATTGATCTGCATGGCTCTACCAACCCTTCTGTTATGCGCGCTAACTTCGTGAAGGCTGTCGCCGCAGTACCGCGGCCCGCGCTCCGCCTTAAGAGTATGGCGCGATAGCTAATGCTTTATGAATTTATGGAGGCTTAACGTCCCAAAGCGACTCAGGCTATGAGGGACACCGTAGTGAAGGGCTCCGGAAATTTAGACCACCCGGGGTTCTTTAACGTGCGCTGACATCGCACAGAACACGGGCCTCTAGAATTTCGCCTCCATCGAAATTCGAACGCCACGGCCAGTGCCCATATATGCAGAATTAGTCTGTCTCTACTTAACATTGATAGATCCCTGGGAGTCATCATACCATTCCTGGCGCAGTGGCGCAGCATTTAAGCGGTGCGTCACTGCCCTAGGATGGCAGGTGCTGCCACCAGTGGGAGTTGTGCGATCCAGGCTGTAAGCAACCCCACGCGACCAATAATTATTTTACCCGCCACCAGCTGCAGGTTGCATTAGGACACATACCACACACACACACACACAGAGAGAAGGAGAAAGACGGGTTTTCGCTCAATGGAGCAGTAAGGATCACGCCTTTAAAATGTGTTTCTACACGGCCAAGCACGCTAGTCGATTGGAAAGCCTGGTAAAGTATGAGGTATGCTCCGTGCGCTGGGACATAGCCCGCTCGCTGAGTCTTGAGGCAGATCAACTTTAAACTCTGTGAAACCAGAACTACTCCTCCTCTAATTTATTTCTGTTCTTACGTCATGCTCGTACCTAATTTCCGTGAGGATATTAGCTTCGCACTCTTAAGACCTGTGGCGCGAATGTGGTGTTCCGTGTGAGTGGTGCCGAACCACAGGTGCGACGTAAGCATCACGACACAACAATACTTCGTACCTCCGTTTTGCTTCGGCGGACCACTTCTGCCATCGCGCACGTGCACACAAAGCTAGCCATGGCTGCAGACACGAGCTTTGCGCTCTGCCGCCTCTCCAGTCCGGCCGTGAGCTAGCACAGCGGCTGCTCCGGCGGCGCCCCGACTTTCCACGGTTCGCCGCTGCGGTGCTGGCGTAGCGCCCCTGAACTTGAGCTTGGGCTCCCTACTGGCGAAGTAGAGACGTTCAGTGAAAACACAACGGGAGCCCTTGGCGTGAAAAAGAAATATTGCTACACAGCGGACGGCGGCGACGCCAGAAGCCGCGTGGTTCGGAGTCAGCGCTCGTGCTAATCCCGCCGGTCATTGTTAAAATTATGTAGCCGTATGCGCCCTCCTGTTTTCAAGCAGGGGGAGGGGGCGGCCGCCTCTCCCCAACTGCCCTGCGCAAGAATTTTCTATAGATCCGACCATGACATCACGCCTTGCGCCGCGTAACATATCGTGCGGGTGCTGGACTTCGTTGTAATCACGGCTTCTAAGCCTTCCATTTGCCGCGGTGGTCGCTTGAGCATTCTGGCTCCCGCTTCTGCCGCAGCCTCAGTTCTTTGCCGCTCTGCACCAGCCTAGGCCACACCACCGGATGCGACGTGAACCCGAAGCCCCGGCGCTAATGGCTGAACACATCGGAGACTTACCGTTCGGCACGTCCACGAGCCTTGGCCGTAGGCTGCTGGCGACCGGTGGATCTGAAGCTCCGTGGGCCAGCGTTCACGAGACCATCTGCTCGTCCTTCACCTCTCCCTGCTTCGCACACGTCGCGTGGTTCGCCTGCACTTAAATCGACGATGTAGATTGTCTTTTGGCGCCCCGAGATCATGCTTCACGGCAGAAAGCGACGACGCGGGCAATGGCGCGGGGCGGAGAGTTATCACTTGCTTGCACGCCATTAAAATCATATCGCCATCACTACTCCTGTCATGTCTTCATGCTTGCCGCCGCATAAGAATATCAAACGAAGAACACCAACGGCGCACCTTCAGTGAAAGAAATGTCCACTGGATGAAAGCAGTAGGTAAAGTTTTCGAGAAATGAGAGGCTGAACCCTCTGCATGAGCTCTTTCCTCGACTAAACCAAGGGCCTCTTGGTGAAAGCAGCGCCTATAGCCGATTATTTCCAGGACGTGATCATGCTGAGGGAGCAGTCAACCGGATGCGTTTCTCCAAGAACACTTCTACCCGGAACAGTTATTTAACTGGAGAGCTGCCGCCGCGGTGGCTCAGTGGTTATGACACTCGGCTGCTGACCAGAAAGACGCGGGTTCGATCCCAGTTGCGGAGGTGAATTTCGATGGAGGCGAAACTCTAGAGGACCGTGTACTGTGCGATGTCAGTGCACGTTAAAGAACCCCAGGTGGTCGAAATTATTCCGGAGCCCTTCACTACGGCGTCCCTCATAGCCTGAATCGCTTTGTGACGTTAAAACCCCGTAAGCCAAACCATTTGGACCATTTGTAGAGCTATGCTCACCACGGCAGCAGACGCTCGACAGTCAGCACTATGGTCAAAACATCCTCAGCGGACGCGAACAGGGTACTGCAACGTTAATCTCCACAAGCCGGCAAAGGGGGCGGAACCCTATCGGCTACGCGCTTCCGGCTGAAGAACCAGCCTCAGTGAGTGTCAGAAGGATTGCACACACAGCCTTTATGCAGGCAGGAGAATGTGCACTCACTTGACGTAGAAGATGCGAGCGCGATCGTGATGTAGACCCATCTGGCGACTTGAACAATATATGCCCCGTCGGCCTAGCTATTCTTTTCAAAACCCCATAGGGAATGCTGCCACTGCGCCTATGAGAAAAAGACGAAAATCTTTGATGCGAGAAGGGCGGACGGATCAGCTGGAAAAACATGCTTCTGGAAGGCAGGGGCCCTCGGTGCGGTCCGCCAGTTACAAAATCACCATCCTCAACAAAAAGGGAAAAAAATGAACTCGCTGGGTTTTCGTCTTTTTTCACCAGCGCCTCGAGGCAAAAAAAAAAGGCGCCGTGCGCGGGTGCTCGAGTCGGCACGGGGCGCGAGCGACACGCGGCGCCGTTCCACAGCAGAGCTGCCAGCCGACGCCGACGCCGCCGGACGCCCGACGCCCCTCGCCATGGCCCAGGAGATCAATGAGGAGCTCGGCAGGGTGCTGCGGGAGCGCGGAGTCATCGGCGACGCCCTCGACGGCGTCGAGCGCAAGTCCAAGGTCAAGCGCGAGCAGATCGTATACGGTGAGGCCCTCGCCAGCGGAACTCTGCGTCCGCCGCCTTCGTTGGCTCGCCCTCCGGCGGAGCATTGGCGATTAACGCCTTGTTAGCTTCCCCCTCGGACATGTCCGCCTCGTTGCGCAGGCAGGCGACGCACATAAGCTCTATCCTATCAGTGGGCTGCTTTGGCCCAAAGGTCTCCGCAGGGGTCTTACCGCGCCGCGGCTCACTTAACCCTAGGTCCAGTGGCCCGCTTCACCGAACCTACGGGATCAATTAATGCGCATTCGGTGAAGGAATCTCCCGTACGGTTCCTGGCGCTTCTGCTTTGCTGGCCCGACGTCTCAGGCGCTACGCCCCCTTGTCCCGTCTGTCGAGGGCAACGCTTCCCTCTCAAGACGACCAGGCGTCGACCAAATCGTTGGTGCACCTGCAGCCGTGCGGTCGCGCGTTCTTGGCGTTAGCAAACGGTCACTCGGTCGACTAAAGCTTGTTTCCCTTTGCTACCTGGTCTCATTACTCGTCCCTGTATTTTCTCCTGCTCAGTGAACTGAGGCAGGTACCCCCCATTGCTCAGCCGAGTGGCATTAAAGGGGTTCTCAATAAAGGTGCGCTATTCCTGCGATGTTAAAGGACGGCGCTTCACGAATAAACTTTTTAATGCGTTTTGTAGAAGCTCAGTTATCTGTAGTTAAAAATTGAATTTCAGCGCCTTCGCGCATTTCCCTCTCCCCTCAAGATTTTTTGCACGCTCAGGGTGCGGAGATTCCCGACCTGCCGGAACAACGCTGCTGATTGGCCACGGCCGCGGTAGCTGCGTGACGCCTGAAAGAATCCAACCCACAGCGATCTCACTACTGATTTACACAGGGGCATGCGACGGAGGAGGGCGCAAGGATGAAAAAGTCGCCAGGAAGGACTCGCCAACTTCCGCACGCGATTTTCGGTTCTCTGCTGCGTGTAGAAGTCTATCATTAGGCTCAAGTGTTCATGACGAGAGAATGTAGTGGTCGAGCGAGTTTATGTACTCTCTTTAGAAGGTGTTTCACAGCCCCTTTAAATAACTTTGCGGGGCTAAAATCTTCGCAGGTGTGGCGGTTGTGATATTGCTGCTGTTTATGGTCAACATTCTGGGGGCCAAGACAGCCATGCTCATCACCACAGTCTGGCCCATGCTGGGAAGCATCCGAGCCATTGACCGGGCGGACGTCCTAGCGCTCCAGAAGTGGACCGCCTATTGGATCATGTACGCGCTGGTGAACGTCTTCCTCAACTTCCTATTCGTCGCGGTCCACCGCTACTTCAAGCGCATCTACTTGATCAAGTTGCTGCTGCTGGCCTGGTGCGCGGCACCCATGCAGAACAACGGCTCGAACATAATCTTCCAGAAGGTGTTCGCCGGCAAAATCTTCAAAGAGGGCCCCATGGTGCCCGGCGGGAACGGCGCTCCCGCCGCCGCCCCCATGCCGCCCCCGGCCGCTGGCGGAAAGAAGGAGTCGCCCGATACCAGCCGCAAAATGAGGAAGTAACTGCCCCTCGTAAGTGTCCCGCTCTGTTATATCGTGTTGGTTACATTACCTGTCGTTTTCATCTGGCAGCTTCAGGCGAACTCAATATATACGAAGATAGTTCGCTTTATAATGTTACCGGTAGTAAGGCCAGTAGCAGTAGTCACGACTGCATATGAGGCTAGGTCTTGCCACCCATGTCACATAACACGTTGAACATTATCACACTTGTCGCCAAAGTGCCCCTAGCCGACCATGTCGTTCCCTTCCATTCTGCCCCCAAGAAACAGGGACTGTGACGCACCCTGGCTCGTGTAAGCCATTCCGTACCGAGTGTGCGATGCGGGAGAAACAAAGCGGGAGCAAAGCTGTGCCTACACAACGACAAGCGTTTAACCGATCTGTGCTCTGGGTTGTGTAACTGTCACCAGCGCACTGGTTGTGTGCGCTCCCAGACACCCTCAGAGCGAGGGAGTGCCCTCGGATAAGCGTAACAAGCTCAGCGTGTAAAGTGCTACCATGCGACAAAGGGAAGTAGTCGTTTGGTGCCCTGCTTCACAAACAAGACAAGCTTTATACAGCAAAGTGACCATACAGAGGAAATTTTAGTCACTTGTAAGAAGACATAAAGGTGATATACAAAACAAAGCACCACATACAAAGTAATGCTAGAGAGAAGCTACAGTACAAAAAAAAAATCTTGCAACAACATTGCACTAAAACAAGAGACAGCAAACAGGACACAGTTTGTTCACCAGGCACTGCGACAGTCCGATGACCGCAAGATGAGGATGAAGCCGTTCCGAAGAGCGGCGCGCGCTGCCACGCAGGTCCGTGGCTGGGCGAGTTGTGCTGACCCAGGAGTCGTACGGGAGCGCTTCTTGAAACCTAGAACTACGGCACGGGCTCCCCGACGGCGCTAAATGTCCTTATATAGGGCGCGCCGCGTCTGTCACTTCGCGCAAAGCCAGGCGCGCACATACACTTAGCGTCCGCAGTAGAACCGCTCTCACCCTCCCGCCGAGGCGCGAGTCGCCATTGGTCAGGCGAGGAGAGAGGTTTCCAGAAGGTTCGAGTCACTTCTCGCCGACCCGGCGTCGCCGTGCGCGAGCGAAGTGGAGAGGGGATCACTCAAGGCTACGCGCTCTCCATAGGCAATCAGGGGTTCTTGTTGTTGTTAGCCTATCAAAAGATGGCACATACCCACACTGGGGTATCGGCCAAGAATCGGGTGGCTATTCACCTGAACACAGTCAATAAAAAGGAAAAGCACGTGGGAGCGCAACACCGGTGAATTCTTCATGAACAGAAAAGGGATGAGAGTTTTGATTTCAAAATTATAATAATAATAATAATAAAAAGAGGGATTAAATAATAATTAAGTCAAAATGTAATAATTGATAGAAAAGTTCGGAACACTTAGCAAGGCAGTCGGTGAGATTCTAGTAGGTAATTTAGAACAGCGGTACAAACAAGCTTCTGTCACTTCTGCATCCTTCGACGCGCGAGAGCGTCATTCCTTTCGCGCGGTGCCGGCTTTTCAAATGGGCGCAGATTTTTGTGAGTAGGTTACGCACGCGGGGCCTACTAATAACTGTTTCATTTGCGCATTGCAGGTCGGCTCTGCGGATGATTGGCTAACCTGGCCGCCACCGAAGAAGGCGCAGCAAAATTCCCGGATTCTGCGACTGTTCCCGCTTGACAAATAAAGAGAACAACCGTTGCTGGCAAAATGAAGCTTGTGTTGTAAAAACCTCGGGCCTCTAGCCGCATCCTGCAAAGGACCAGCGGCGACAGTCGAGGCGCTGCACATTCTGCTCGCACGCTATGCATGCACAGATCCCACACACTATACCCATCTTCTAGTAATTAGCATACCCATCTTCTAGTAATTAACATTCGTATTGCGCAACTGGACAGTATACGTACGCGAACAGGAGCTACTACGCGTAGACAGTGGACACTAAGAAGATACTTCCCAAACACAAGTCAAGGACCTGTGCGGTTGCAATATTTGTGCAGGCGTTATAAAGCAATCTGCCTCTTTCCAGTCTGGCTCACGCTGGTGCATCGTGCACCCGTCCTCGCGAAGGCTGCAGCCCTCGGTTTATGTATGCTGCGCAAGTTGGTATGCTTTTGCTGGCCTCCCGAAGAGCTTCCTTTTCGACTTGTTGCTCCGAGTCCAACGCTAGTTACTTCTGCCTTGACTTCAAAAATAGGGGTTTGACGCGATAGCATCAATGGGTCCCTTCCTTGGGGCCCTCTTTCAATATTACTTCGCACACATGAACACTGGTTTTCATTTACCGCATGATACACAAGGGCTTCCTTTAACCTAGTCGAACGAACGTTCCTCAGTGGTCTAACGGTAGTGCTCCAGGCTCACGATCCCAAAAGGCAGCGGTTCGAGTCCTGGATCGACCATTATTGTTCTTGTTGCCTCAAAACCGATGGCACACACCCACGGTTGGGGATAGGCCAGGGTTTGTCGCGACCCAAACAGGAGAAAATTCATCGAGGTTTATCTCAATCGGCTAATAAGTATAAATAGAGGAATCTGTGAATATAAATAGCGAATTTTTGTTTTCAGCGCAATTGTTTTTTTTCTTCAGAGGCATTATGTAGTGGCGGTGGAACGACGTCACAACCTTTTGGACCATCGAGGAATTGGGCAATGTCGTCATCACTGTTGTACGGTGTGGTCGTTCTCAGGTGTTTGAATTACCCGGGCGAGGTCATGTGGTGGTGATGTCGCGACCTTTTAGACCCATCCGAAGTTTCATCCACGCGCCAACTACGACATGGGTTCTCGGCTGAAACCAGCCTCTTCTCCGCAGGCCAACAACACGGCCAAGCACTCCTCGCCCGGACTTCGCCACCCGAAAATATACGGTCTCCTATGGTTCGCAAGGAATAGACGCACTTTGGAGCAGACAATTTCTTTAATTCCATGGCTGCCACCCCTCTCACGCACTGCTCGGCATATTCTTCCTTCCCGCGTCAAAAGCGGTTGTCGCCGCGAAAGAGGAATAAGATCAAGAAGTAGTAGCAGACGAAGTTCCGGATGTGAATCACGATTGCACTTGATGTCATTAAGGCCTATAACAGCGTTGAGCATACGGTCCTTCTTAACAAACCTGCTCAGCTACAACCGCCACACTATATTTATGCCTCGATTTGTGAATTTTTAAAGAGAGTTTTTGCTTCTGTACAGACGGGCCCTTCTGTTCGAATACCTTTAGGTTCAATCAAGAGGTGGGCCACAAGGATCCGTTCTCTCATCACTGCTTTTAAACACACTGGTTCGGGACATCCCCATTCATCTGACATTACAACTTTTCTGTACGCAGACGATATGGCTTTTTCGCATTGGCAAGGGATATTCATGCTCTTTACCCGTCTTTGCAGGGATATCTGAGTGCTCTCGAGAACTGGTTGGACCAAATTATTTTATCCCTTAATGTCAGCAAAACGTGGCGTGCGTGCATTTCCGTCCGACACCCCTTTGTACGTTTCGCTTGCCTACCGCTCCGACCGAATTGCACAGGTGGAGTCGGTAAGATATCTAGGCATTACTTATGACCCAAGTTTGGACTGGCGCCTGCATATTAAGAATAATGTGCTTAAATGGGAAAGTGCTCTGGGCCGGTCAGTTGACACGGGTATGCAAAGAAAAAAAAATCGGCAAGCGTCCTGACACGTTGCTGTTTCTCTATAAGGCTTATTATGTGAGACCGATACTCGAATTTCGTCGTGTCCTGTTCTCTGGTATCGCAGACTGCAAGCTACAACCGTTCGCCTTCCTGTAAAGGCGTGTATTACGGCTCTACCTCGAACTCCCAGAATCAGTTTCAAACGCTGTGCTTTACCTGAAAGCCCGTATGCCTGATCTTAACTCCCGCTTCCAACTTCTCACGGTACTTTCCTCAGGTCCTTTGACCCAGCTCCCGGCGTCAGTACTTTTATTTTTGTCGCCTAACCACACCTGTTTTTCTCTAATCATTGGCCACTGTGTCAGCTTCCGCAAGTTAAGTTCACGTAAGACCTGTCACCCCAGCTTCAAGTCGATCTGAGCTCAGTGCAAAGAGTTGGCGACACGCATGACTGACCCTGTCTTCTATTATGACGATATATTCCTCTCGAATGCGAAACATGCCCACTAATATCCTAATTAGTTTTCTTGCTGATCACCTAGACAACTTTTCCCATCATACTGTTCTCTCCACTGATGCGTCCGGGAGATGTGAGAAGGCGGCAATTGGGATATATTTGCGGGATCTGGCTTGGAGCTATTTCGTTTGTATCCCTGATAACACTCCTATAGTCTTTGCAGAGGTTTTGGCTATTGGTCTGGCTCTTTTTAAAATTTCGAGGTATGCATCGCAGGTTCTCATCCTTGCAGATTGCCTCTCGGTTTTAGTCTTTCTCTAAACTTCCGGAAAAACTCTTTTGAATCGTTCCCTGGGGGTTTCGTCGCACGTGCTGTGAGGGTGATCCGTTCTGTCTGGTAACCTGGTCATGCCGGTGTCTATTAACCAGGTGGCTTTAACGAGGTCGTTAACGAGGTGGCGAATTTATTAGCGCGATCGGCTTTCAGTGCCCCTGTAATATCTCGCGTCCCTCACTTAATTATCTTCGAGATTTCCCGTTTCCAGCGGTTCCAACATCTCAGCCAGCTTCGTTGGTTCGTTGCTCAATACCACAAATTTTCAGCCCTTATAGTATTCTTGGAATTCCCGGTCATGTAAATCAAGGCTTTGTGAGGTGTCAGTGATTCTTCTGCTCTCTAGCGGTCTGGGCGAAGAATGATTTCAGATGCGCAGAAGTGGATGCTGGAGGTGTATGAACAGCCTTCGGGTGACTGATGCGAAGTGATAGGCGGTGTGCAGAGGTGATAACGGAATGACTCAAAGTGGAATGATAAAACTTTGGAAAAGGCAGAGTCTGGTTATTTTCCCACGGGATTCAAGGCTGGGCATGTTAGTTTTTGTTTTCAATGCTTTTACGCTCGTATGATATGAATAATCGGAATATACGAATCTTACCGCGCGGCTCTGGACGGACTCAATGGTTCTGGCTAGCTTAATTTGTTGGGGGCCTAGATTGAGCATGAATATTCAAGTTTAGGACGGACAAGAGTTAAATAGGCGCACAGTTTTACTGAAGCAGGTGCTAGACGCAAGTTACGTTTTAGATAACCAAGAACACAGTTAGTCTCGTTGGTTATGTTCATCATGTGAGTGGTCCAAGAGAAATCCTGTGTTAGGCCGATTCCTAAATATTTATATGAAGATGCGTAGGATATCGTGGAACCGTGAAGGGTGTAGTTAGGAGCAGGATACGATTGACGACGATGATATGATATTAGAGCTGTTTTATTAACGTTTAAGGACATTAGCCAGTTTGCGCGCCACTCTTCCACAAGTTTTATGTCGCATTGCAGATGGTAAAAGTGTCTGTTATTGGTGATGCTCCGGTAAATGACGCAGTCATCGGTGAACAAACGAGCGGTGGAAGTCAGATTACTTGGGAGGTCGGTAATGTAAATTAAGAATAATAGAGGCCCTAAAACCGTGTCTTGTGGCACGCCTTAGGTAACAGGGGAGGTGGAAAATGCACGATTGTTAGCCCATACAAACTGTAGGCGGTTAGTCAAGAAATTTCGGAGCCAATCATATACTAGTGGGTTCAGGTCGAGGCGTGAAAGGTTAAATAAGAGGCGTTGATGGGAAACTTCGTCGAAAGCTTTTTCAAAGTCTAAGAAAAGAGCGTCCACGGGTGTCAGCGTCCACACTAGAACTGATGTAGTGAATAAAGAGAGCCAGTTGGGTAGAGCAGGGTAGGTTTTTCAGGAATCCGTGTTGAGAAGGGTGAAAAAAGTTGACAGCATGCAAGGTCATGATGTGTAAATTACGTGCTCCATTAATTTAGAGGGAACGCTAGTGAGGGAGATGGGGCGGTAGTTCTTACTAGACGGTGGAGGGCCTTTCTTGTGCCCTGGGATGATTCTCCTCCACGACAATAAAGTAGTACATTGATGACTTTTCTCGTTACCTAAACAAGAAGCTAGTCACAAGGAAAAATTATACGCTCTATAATTTTGTTACCTGGCTTGTTTAATCCAGTAGTCTCGTTAACTATTGTGATTGGCAAGCGGAGTAATACAGTACACCGCGGACCGTGGCCACGTTAGCAATCGCAGTTTTTTTTAGTTTTATCCCACTATAGTTAGGCATAACAGCTCCAAAATCTCCAAGTTGTCAGCAAAACTTACCTAGGTGATGGACTTCTCGGTTTAAACTGGAATTCACTGGCAAAAGTGCTCCGAATTCATTTATTGAAATTCAGTATTAACCGAAAAAGTCAGTATTTCAGGCATGCATATCACAACCGACTATTCAGTACCAGCTGCAGTAGGTCACAGAAGAAAATTCATTGCTGCAACCAGAAACGCGGCGAGACAAAGATAGCTTAGACATGTAGTAGCGACCGAGTTATGAGGCATTGATCCACGAGCTCACACACGCCGTATCAGGTATGTGAAGGTTCGGCCACAGCGTCATCTCCTCAGACTTATCACGGGCCGTCGTTCGTTAAGTAGCTTTTTCCATGGCATGCAAAGCTATTAAAAGCTATTGTAGCCGTACCAAACAACCATATCAATGCGAAACCAAACATAATAAACTAACACGGCGGTGGCGTAAAGGTGAGCATCCGCCTCGCGTGCAAAGAGGACCGGGGTTCGAATCCCGGTGCCGCGCAATTCTCCACCGGGTTTGAAAAAAAAAACTCCGCGTGTCGATGGAATTGCATAAGCAGGCTAGAGGTGCGGCCAGATCTCGGTGACCAGCACCGACTACGCACTCCCTCATCAGAAACAGGATTTGCCCACTCTGTAGTACTTGGCCACAACCTTCTATGATCAAACCAGTTAACCCTCGGCCCTCAGCGGCTGCGGCGCAATTGACCAAGGCGGCGGTCATACCTGTGACGCAGCAGAGGGTGCTATGGATCTCTGGCTCCGGACAAACCGCCATTGGAATCTGAACCTGGCAACGTTTAACGCTAGAATCGTGTCTAGTGAGGCTAGCCTAGCAGTGCTGTTCGAGGAACTAGAGGGCATTAAATGGGATGTCTTAGGGCTTAGTGAAGTTAGGACAGGTGAGGCGTATACAGCACTAAAGGACGGGCACATACTGTGCTATCGCAGATAGACGAGAACTAGGTGTGGGACTCCCTAATTAATCAGGATTTAAATGGCAACGTAGAGGAGTTCTATAGTATTAACGAAAGGGTGGCAGCTATCGAAATTAGGCTCAAGAGGTACAAGCTGAAGGTGGAATCGGCAATGAGCAAAGTAAAATCACAGTACACTGTACTGATGGGCAACTTCAATGCAAAGGTGGGCAAGAAGCAGGCTGGCGACCAGGCGGTAGGTGACTATCCCATAGGTTTTTACAGAACCTATGGGATAGGTTCTAGGAATAGCAGGGGAGAGCTATTAGTACAGTTTGCAAATAAAAATAATTTACGGATCATGAATACCTTTTTCCGCAAACCGAGAGAACAGCAAGTGGACCTGGAAGAACCCCAATGGCGAGACAAAAATGAAATCGACTTCATACTATGCCTCAACCTGGCATCATTCAGGATGTGGACGTCCTCGGAAAGGTGCGTTGTAGCGACGACAGAATGGTAAGGTCTAGAATTAGCTTAGATTTGAAGAGGGAATGGAAGAGACTAGTTAGGTGGAAGCCCATTAACGAGTTAGCGGTAAGAGGTAAAGTAGAGGAATGGTTTAATTTGGTTTATGGGGGTTTAACGTCCCAAGGCGACTCCGGCTATGAGACGCCGTAATGAAAGGCTCCGGAAATTTCGACCACCTGGGGTTCTTTAACGTGCACTGACATCGCACAGTACACGGGCCTCTAGAATTTCGCCTCCATCGAAATTCACCGCCGCGGCGGGGATCGAACCCGCGTCATTCGGGCCAGCAGCCGCGCGCCATAACCACTCAGCCCCCGCGGCGGCTCAGCAGTTATGGCGCTCGACTGCGGACCCAAAAGACGCGGGTTCGATCCCCGCCGCGGCGGTCGAATTTCGATGGAGGCGCAATTCTAGAAGCCCGTGTACTGTGCGATGATCAGGCAGGCTTTCGTAAAGGATATTCCACAATAGATCATATTCATACTACCAATCAGGTGATGGAGAAATGCGCAGAATATAACCAACCTCTATATATAGCCTTCATTGATTACGAGAATGCATTTGACTCAGTGGAAACCTCAGCAGTCATACAGGCATTGCGGAATAGGGGTGTAGAACCGCAGGTGGTCGAAATTTCCAGAGCCCTTCCCTACGGCGTCCCTCATAGCCTGAGTCGCTTTGGGACGTTAAATCCCCATAAATCAATATTTTAAAGTAGAGGAATTCAGGATTTCTCCGCAGAACAGATATTGTTGTTTAAATGAGGAAGATGATCTTAATGTTCATACAATGAACGATAATCTGACAGCTATCATTACGGAGTGCACAGTAGAAGTAGGCGGTAGGATGGTTCAACAGGATACCGGCAAGCTATCTCGGGAGACGAAAGAGCTGATTAAGAAATGTCAAAGCATGAGTGCATCTAACCCTACAGACAGAATAGAACTAGCACAGCTACCGAAGTTAATAAATAACCCCAAGGTAGCCAACAAGAAGCTTAGAGGATGCTCGATTCTCGCCATGTTAACGAACAGAGGTAGTCTAAGAGATGGTGAAGAGGAAACTAGGCATAGGTAAAAACCAGATGTATGCGCTTAGAGACAAGGACAGCAATGTCATAAGCAGTATGGATAAAATAGTTAAAGTAGCTGAAGAGTTCTATGGAAATCTATACAGTAGCCAATGTAATCAGAACGTTAATGATAGGGACAGTAGCGCACAGCAATGCATCATCCCGCCAGTAACGAAAGAGGAAGAAAGCATTAGGAGCAATGCAAAGGGGAAAAGCGGCTGGTGAGGATCAGGTAACAGCCGATCTGTTGAAGGACAGAGGGGAGATTGTGCTAGAAAAACTAGCCACCCTGTATATGCAATGCCTTATGACTTCGACCGTACCAGAACATTGAAAGAACGCAAACAATCTTAATTCATATGAAAGGAGACGCCAAGGACTTGAAAAATTAGACCGATCAGCTTACTGTCCATTGCCTACAAGGCATCTACTAAGGTAATTGCTAATAGAGTCAGGGCATCTGTAGACTATAGTCAACCAAATGATCAGACAGGCTTTCGTAAAGGATATTCCGCAATAGAACATATTCAAACTATCAATCAGGTGATAGAGAAATTTGCAGATAACCAACCTCTATATATAGCCTTCATTGATTACGAGAAAGCATTTGACTCGGTGGAAACCTCAGCAGTCATACAGGCATTGCAAAATAGGGGTGTAGAAGAGCCTTATGTTAAAATACTGGAAGATATATATAGGAACTGCACAGCTACCATAGTCATCCACAAAGTCAGCAATAAAATTACAATAAGGAAGGGCGCCAGGCAAGGAGACACGATCTCGCCAATGCTATTCCCCGCCTGTTTACAGGAGGTATTCCGAGGCCTGAAATGGGAACAGTTGGGGATAAGAGTTAATGGAGAATACCTAAATAATCTGCGATTCGCTGACGGCATTGCCTTGCTGAATCACAAACGAGATGAATTGCAAAGCATGATCAATGATTTAGGCAGGCACAGCAAAACGGTGGATCTAAAAATTAATATGCAGAAAACCAAAATAATGTTGAAAAGTCTAGCAAAGAACCAGCAGTTCACAATTGGCAGCGAGGTGCTGGAAGTGGTTAAAGAATACACCTACTTAAGGCAGGTAGTGACAGCTGATCTGGATCATGAGGGAAATAACTAGGATAGGAATGGGGTGGAGCGCATATGGCAGGTTCTCCCAGATCATGAATGGCAGTTTACCAATATCCCTCAAGAGAAAAGTATACAACAGCTGCATCTTACCAGCACTCACCTACAGGGCAGAAATGTGGAGGCTAACAAAAAGGGTTCAGCTTAAGTTAAGGACAACGCAGCGAGCCATGGAAAGAATGATAGGTGTAATGTTAAGAGACCGGAAGCGGGCAGAGTGGGTGAGGGAACAAACGTGTGTTAATGAAATCCTAGTCGAAATCATGAGGAAGAAATGGGCTTGGGCAGGGCATGTAATGCTTAGGCAAGATAACCGCTGGTCCTTAAGGGTAACGGAGTGGATTCCATGAGAAGGAAAGTGCAGCAGGGGGAGCAGAAGGTTAGGTGGGTGGATGAAATTAGGAAGTTTTCAGGCACAGGGTGGCTGCAGCTGGCAAAGGACTGGGTAAATTGGAGAGACATGGAAGAGGCCTTTGCCCTGCAGTGGGTGCAGTCCAGCTGATGATGATGATGAAACTAACACATCTCCAACCAAAACCGTTAATTTGAAACCCAACGTTTCGGAGCTGGCTCGGCTCCTTGAGGGTCACTGGGGGCAGTAGCTGGAGTCTTTGTATGCATGTAGGGGAGTAGTAGGTCAAAAGAGCAAAGGCTGTGATGTGAAAAGCGTGTGGGACAGAGGGCAGGGGGTGAGTCACGTTGTCGCACTGTGGGGAGGCAGTCAATGGAGACTTTTTTTGAGCTGCAGAGCAAAATCCCTGTGCATATACTGTGGGCAGGGCTCCCTTCGTGCGGTTGATGTTTGGAGTAGTTTGAATGTGCCAGGATTCGAGGATGCTGGTTTTGTCTAAGCTGATTCTGTGGTCTGAGTCTTCGGAATGTTCAGCTACAGGATTGTGCTCTCTCACAAGTGCGACCCCAATCAGACAGGAAAATCTGTCAAAATGTTTAGTTTTCAAGCATAAACTGCACAAAAGTGTCGTGTTCTGGCTTCCACGATGGTTAGAGAGACCCTGAAACGATTTCGATGGACATATTCTAGTGCAACAGACCAGTAGAGGTGGTCTGTCCTGGGTATTGGAGTCAAATTTCAAAGATCTATGTAGACCCTATAATTTAGAAATATTTCTAAATATCGCTGCTCGTGGTAACTCGCAACCGATTAGGCCAACACACCTCACCACGTGTCCCCTACCTCGATGACATCAGTGAACAGAAGAGCCAGCCTTCAAGCTCACCTAGCCTGCCCACTGAAGTCATTGGGGTGTGTGAGGTGTGTCGCGTTAATCGGTTGCGAGCTACTTTTTAAAAATTATTTCTAAGTTATAGGGTCCACACAATCTTGGCTCGAATACCCACAAACACCCCCTCTACAGATCTGTTACACTAGAATATGCCCATCGAAATCATTTCAGGGACCCTTTAGGGCCCATTCCCACTTGAGAGTCGCAGAGGTCACGTGACCAGCAGTCTCCTGCGACTACACCGCAGCTCAAAAAAACCGATGTTCACACTTCTAAGGGCGACCTGTGGGTCGCATTCTCATACGATTCTCGTTTGAAATGAGAACTCTTGGGAATGACGCCATTCGCCCGCTTTCGAGGGTTTGGTCTGCTTTGGCCGCGTCTCCTGCGCTCGCGCTTGGCCCTCGAAAGTACTTTGGTCCCTCGATACTAGCAATGTACTGCGACGAGCTGAGCGAAGAGGCGGATATAGCGGCAATGTGCACCGCGGCCGTACAAGCAGCCTGCCAGCCAGCCTGGATGCTGGCCGCTAGTATCAGAAAAATGCACTAGTATGTTGTTTGCTCGTGTTCATAGCATGCTCTGGGAAAACAAAAATAAATCAATTTTGAGGGTCGTTGGCCAATACCGAACTGCTGGATACAAGCAAATTTCTTCTTATAGCCGCTTTCACCTGGCGTCTGCTTCCTCCGCTGCTGAAGGCGTCGCGGAAATCGGGCATATTTTTATATGATCACGAG